>NC_142198.1:15185000-17585000 GCF_026936395.1 Plectropomus leopardus
CTAGTCTTAAACACCTAAGAAAAAGCTCAAAACTTGTTTTTTTTGTCCAGGATTGTGAGTGTGCCCAGTAAAGCAGAGCTGGCTAATATTCCACGAGTCAAATCCCCTCTACATCTGGCCCCCAGCCAGACCAAAGCGAACGCTCAGACAGTGTCTGGAGGGGCTTAGGAAGATTTCAGCTCTCGCTTTAGATCTTCAGCAGTCTGCTACACAAGTTTATGCTTTTTGGTTTGTGATGCGTGAAAGCAAAGGGGACGTCCTCTTGCATCAGCCTGACTCTGGTTTATATGAGGAGACTTAAAAAATCCCAAAGCAAACAGAGAATAGATTTGTTATTTGAGGCTATTTCACTTGATTAATTATTCATAGAGGAGTTAGAGAGTCTAGAAATATTCATCTGCTGCTAATACAAAAGTGTGTTTTGGGTATTTGTTGTTTTGCCATCAATAATTGCACATGTGCAGTACATGAACACACTGCAAAAGCATAGTACTATTTACCATCCAGTCCATAAACATGACGACGCACACACACACACAAACAAACAGATACGTAACGCATCTGTGCAGTTCTGTAAATTCTGTCTGTGTGAGTTTATTACATAAATTAGATTCAGATAACAAATTATATTAATGCTGCTTAAACAAATCTCATTGTAACTAATATACTAAATTGCTTTTCACTTCCTCTCATAGTATGAACAATTTACGTCTGAGTGGCTGATGATTGCCCTTAATTTGTACATTATGCAAGTGCAAAAACTGCATAATTCTATATACGGTATTTTTTTGAGAAGAGGAAGGAGAATGTGATGAAAGAAAGAGAAAGAAAGAAAATGAATTACAAGGCAAAAAGAACCAAGATAATAAAAAGCCAATGAGAAATCCATGCAATTTGTTTTTTTTCACTGCAAATCAATGTGTCATGTAATTCACTCTTTTGGAATTACAAAAAGACACAAGGGCAATCAATGAAAGCGAGAGAAAACAACAGATGGTGAGAGAAAAGAGAATGACTGGATGTAGGGGAATGCCAAGGGCAATAAATCAAAGAAATAGACAATATGTAACAGAGGATAAAAAGGAAATTGAGACAGACAGATAAACATCAACTGAGGTCTTCTCAAAGTAGCATCTCTCGAACAGTAAGTGAATCAGCCACTCCAAATCAAGCTCTCAGTGCAAATTCTCAGCGGTAGATAAGTGTGACTAGTGGTGGGAATTAATTGAGTACACGCACAATTTTGAGGTCCTTAATTTGATATGTTCACAGTCATTTTATAATAATTAATACTTCTACTCTACTGAAATTTCACTGGGAAATTGGATATTTGCTCCGCTCCATTCGTTTGAATGCTTGGGTTGCCAGTTACTTTCATTCAGATTTACAAACAAAACATGATAAGTTTAGAATGAGTTACCCTAAATTGAGTGAACAACCAAATATTTGCAGCATAAGATTAACCAGCTACAACATAAAGGTTGCTTACAACTGTAAAATTTTGATAACTCACAGTACATTTTGCCACAAATATACTTTGACACAAACTAGTTTGATTCAGAATGGGGAGTAAAGTGGGAGTTAATGGAGAGTAATGTTACTATTGTAATATATACAGTTAATTATCTAGATATTAACATCTTTAAATACTTTAATCATTGATTAAAACTGTTACTATAATGCTAAATCTGTCTTTTTCCTCGCATTTACCTCAGTCTCAGTCCTCCTGGCTCCTGATTGGTTAGTTCAGTGACATGCAATTCAGGAACAAGGAAGTGTTGTAGGGCTGATGGCATTCTGTTTTCGGGTTGCTTGTCCATCCGTTCCATTTACGTGATGCTGTAAACTTAATAATAATAATAATAATAATAATAATAATAATAATAATAATAATAATAATAATAATAATAATAATAATAATAATAATTTAATTTAATACATTTTGCACAAACACACCCTCTGAGTCAATAATGCCCTTTTTCGATTTTGGTGGTCATAGGTCAAACATCAAGGTCACTGTGACCTCTTCTGTCTCATTCTTTTGAACACCACATCTCAAGAACACCTTGAGGGAATTCTTCACATTTTGCACAAACATTCACTTTGGGTGAATTGATTAGATTTTGGTGGTCAAAGGTCAAGGTCACTATGACCTTGTGTGTGTCTAATTTTTATAATTGATAATTCTAAGAGACAGCTTGAGGGAATTTTTATTAATTTGGCACAAACATCCACTAGGTATCAGGAACAAACTGATTAGAAATTGGTGATCAAAGGTCAAGGTCACTGTGACCTCACAAAACACGTTTTTAGCCAATAATCCAAACAGTTACTGTGACAAAATTCCAAACACAATAGGATAAAATGATTAAATTTTGATATTATATATTAAAAAGCATCCACGTTTTCACAGACATGATTGTAAACTGTAACTGCAACTTCACTGGTTTGCAGTGGAATACAATTGCAAGGCTGTTATTCAAGTTTTGCATTAAACTGATGTTAGTAATGTCTTTGTTAGTGGACTTTCAAAGTCTATATGGAGAGGTTTATTTATCCTGGCAGTCAATGCACAGTGACAGCTCCTCAATATATACAATCATCACAGGTACAGGTAGAAACTTTATAGGTGAGATGTAATTGTCCTGGGTTTGCACAAGAAGAGCTTTTGTCGGTTCAATCGTGATGATAACTTTTGGTGTTAGAAAGCAGAAGAGTAAAGATTTATTGATTTTAAATTGGCACATACTAGGCTTTACTTCCTTTTCCGCTTTCTCTATCATTGATTTTTCTCTCAACAACGCACCTCAACCTCAACCAACTTCACTATTTCGACTCAAGCTCCATCCTCAACCTCTTCGCTCTGTACCTTCTTTCCTTATTGTCTCCCTCTGTCTTCCCCTGTCCTTAACCCCCCTATATATCCTAACCTGGTGTCTGTGAGGGAATAAGAGACCAGGTGTTGAAAGTCGGCCGGCTGAATCATTCTTTTCATTCCCCTCACTCTGGGATTGTCTACTTTAGCTCGCCCGCAGGCACAGACAGCTAAGGAGGAGGAGAAAAGAAATTGGTCTACTGTTTGTCAGATTCTTATTCGCACTTGCTTGTCTTTCCCTAACAAAATTATCCGTCTGATCCTTTCAGTTACCATCAGTTTGCCCCATCCTACTGCTGCGTATGTGTTGTATTATGCTGCATAACAGCATAGTCAGACGCCAATTATCGGCTGATTTAAAGGGACTGTACTCAATATAAACTATTTTAAAACCTGCAGGGAGTTTTTATGCATTGACATTTTGTTTGAAATCAGTCAAAAATAATTCATGGACTGGGTGCACGTAAATGAGTCTTGGCAGTAGTGATGGAAACTGCTCTCTGCTATTTCCTCTCAGAATGAATTGTGTGGCTCAGGCATCTGAACAATTGAGCTAAACTGCAGCAGGAGGGCTTCAATTTGAGTTGACAGATAAAGGCAAGCCTGCTGTTGCATGGTGAGAAGGAGTGGGCATGCATTTCCATCAAACTTACAGTATATATGTTTGAATACACCTAGACAGAAGTATGCACATCTTTTAATCTTTCACAATTGAATTGGTTAAGTTCTATAAGTGCACAGTGTGGTCCCCAAGCCAAAACATGTGAAATTTCCTCTGCAGCTGTGTGTGCTGGCTGCAACAGTTATCAACAGTCTTTGACCATTACAGATGCTAAGCTGTGCTTTCCAATCAAAACTTGCTACATTCAACAGAAAGGGGTCAGATAAGGCTTTAGTAGAATCTGTATTTCTCTCTCTCTTTGGTATCCTTCAGCCAATGTCATAACTAATGTCTGACTCATATACTGAGGTAAAATCCACATTCACATGGGCTTTGTCCGAAAAAGATAGTGAAACAAACAAATAAACAAAATATCTTTACTTTAAATACAATCATTAATCAAAAAAATAACTTATCCTGTCCAAAGAAATGAAACCGTACCATAATCCCTCAAAAAATCTGTTCCAAAACAAGTAAGAAAAAGAAAACTAGTGTCTTTGCAAAGCCGCGCAGCACAGTGGTACACTCATACTGATAACTATGTTTACACACATACTAATATTCCACTATTATTCCAAATATGACAATATTCTGAATTTTACACAGGTATTGCAAACAGCATGTTGTTAGCACTGTACTGTACTCAGAGTACAGTTGATACTAATGGGAATGTCATTCGTTTGTCACATATTTAGATATACATAAACAAAAGTATCCATCCAGTGGTGCCATCCTTAGAGCTAAAATGCAAAATCGTTGTCCTGTAATCAAAAACAGGCTACTGATGCAAAAAAAATGTAGTTAAGCTCAAATAGAGTCTACAAAATGTGGCACTTGAACAAGTACGCCTAAATTTATCAGAGAGAGAAACCTTCCTATCTCAATTTATTGCTGAGGAATCCTTTTATCAACATAAAATAACTAGAACAGTGTATAGTTTGATCTTTTGGAATAGTCGATAGCTTCCCATTATATTCCATGGATTGACAGGGCCAGTGGGAAGTCAGAGTACCAAATGTCAATATACTAAGTAACGCTGTCTGGGGCTGATCGATGAGTTTGGCTTGGAGTTACAGTCACATCCTCGGCAGTCTTTAGCCTGTCCCAGTCTTGGTGCCAAGTTCCCACAATGACCCTGGGTGGCGTTCACTTCGCCTCCGCCTCTGAATTACAAAAGTTTGTGTGTGGGTGTTTGTGTGCGTGCTGACGGTTGATGCATCTGTCTTCCTGTCTGTGTTGTCTAGACACTTTTATCCTGTGACATTAGCTAAAAAAAGCTGCTCTGAGAGAACGTGGCCAGAATGTAGTTTTCCTTTTCGCCTCAATCACACAAACACACATGCAAACACACACACACAAACACTCACAGTAGAGCTAATGGCAGAAGACAGGTGTGGATGACCACATGACCAGTTTGGTGTAATTGTTCTTGCTGTCACCTCCGGGCCATAGCTAACTAATGTCAACACACACACACACACACACACACACACACACACACACACATGCATGTGCACAGAAAGTCTTAGCTTGTCAGATTCACCCTGTCAAACAGGAGCACAGGGTTCATCTGGGGTTTTGGTGTGTATGTGTGAATGTGCGTGAGTTTATGTCCACATGACCCTAATTTTGTGTGTCTCAATACGTCCATATTTTTGTATGTGTGTGTGTGTGTGTGTCTCAGCAGGCTGACTGTGTGAACAGACGCCGGCTGCCTGCCCCCTACTGCCACTGTGAAGGTGCCACTGGTACATTAGTGTACGCGAACACACACACATACACGGAAATACAAGGACACACATTTTTAGACACACTGAGCCAGAGAGCAAAACAGAGAAGTTGGACTGACTTCTAGTTGATGTGCATACATTTCCCAGCATTCCAAACATTCTGGGTGGTCTGGATGTTTTCCAGCATTACTCATGTGTTGATAGTACTGCTGGATTCATCAAGATGTGGATTTGAAGGAGCATTTCAGTTTAAAGGTGTAGTTACACCAACATAAAAACAGCCTAAGTCATTATTTCCAGCAGAATCGCTGCAGTCAGTGGATTTGATCACAGAGGCCAATAATAGACTAAATGTTTTGCATTGAGTTAAACTTCACTCAACTTTGACATGCATTGTGCTGTTGACCCATAGCAAGCCAGAAAGACCGGACCTTTGAGGGAGCACGGATCTTGACAGTCCAAAAAGAGCTCTCATAGCTTAGTAGCATGTACGCAGTTAGCTGACCATCTACAGAAGTTTGCCAAGTGTCTCTGTAAGAAACGGTGTGAACCATGGGTGTCATCACATTGAGATATTTTAACCGATTCTTTGGACCACAATACAATATTTGCAGATATCAGCAGGTTTGCTTTTGGCCAGTAAAATAAATTGTAAATAATTGTAACTGGTTAAGTGTGGTGAATTTTCATTTAAATTTACTCGACTAACACACATAAGACATAGCTTAACAACAAGAACATTTAACAAATGTATAATTTAGCTTAATAATAACTGTTCAGCTTCATAGACAAAACAATCTTTATTGCTATTAGCTTAAGCACTTCTACATTGCTTAGATTTGCAGCTGGATGACTATACCTCTTGTCATAGTAATATAATGTAACATTTATACTTTCTTACTCATTGTTGGTGGTAATTCATTGCATCTTCCATTAGAAGAGCAAAGTTGAATTTCAGCCTAACATTATTGAAATAGAGCAGTAGCGAGAGCAACAAGTTAGCTGAGTGATATGCCCAGCCATGTTTGATGTTATTCCTTAGTATTTTATCTTATAACAGGATTGTTTACATAGGGCATGTTGACCTGTCTTTTCTTCAAAATCCAAAATATTTTTACATTGCTGATTTATCCCAGAGAGGAGATTAAATATCCTCATCATCTTCTTCTTACCTACTTGCCATTATCTGCCTGATGCTGTTTAGTGGTGACACAGACGTACCTTAAAGATGATGATTACAATCAATGTTTTCACTCTGCATCCGTGATATTGGATCTTTGATCTTTGAATAGATGGATCAGTCCAGATTAATGGATTGTTTCCCCCTCGCCGGTGAGTATTACTATATCCACCAGCCTATAGAGCCATATCTTTTTATGAGCATGATGTCTCTTGGGAAGAGAACACAGTGTTTTTCTGGTCTTCTCATCTTTTCAAACCCACATAAACAACAAGAAGTAAACAGGAAACTGCTTTGTCTTCATCCATTTTTTTCCACATTAATATTCACTCTTTCCAAAAAGCTGACTTGTCGCTTTTTAACAAAACATTTACAAAAACATATATGATGTATGATAGACAAAACCAAGGTTGTTTTCACAAAGGGAGTGCACCACTAATTCCTCCTAATTCCTTTTCCTTTTTTTTCCTCCAATGATTTCTCCTCATGCCAAAAATGCAGATGGTATAGCTAACTTCATCACAATTAGCTGAGCCATTTCAGCTTCAATTTGCAGCTTTTGTCGGCTCTGAAAAAGTCTGGCAGTCATCACATTTTGGCAAATATCCCTTTGAGGTGTGGGATTTTAAATCATCAACTAAGAGAGCTCCACTGAGGCCAAATCCTCTGTGGCTAAACGGCAGGTGGATTCAAGAAAATGCATTTAAAATGCCAAGTAAAAACATATGGAAACACTGTAATCGCATGCCAACCGAAATAATGTTGTCACAGCTGCCTTAGCAGTGTTAGAGGTACTTTTAGTTACTTATTTTGTCCACACACAGTAAGATATCTCTTACGTTCTCACTTCCCCCCGCAGTGAACCAGTCAGTCACCCACGCCTTCTTTCTCTGCATGCGATTGTGAGTGTTTGTCCATCTGTCTAGGTGAGAAACACTTACTCCCATTTGCTCTGCTCTGCCGTTGATAAGCACAGTCAAATCCACTCCCTCGCTCTAATCTGAGAGATTTAGGAATGTGTTTGCTCTGCTCTCTCACCAGAGGAAGTGAAAATACACACAAACACACACAATATGTTGCTGCGTACTTGGTCGCAGAAGAATTAAGTCGTCACTGTGCCGTATGACCTCCATCTTGGTTTGCGTCCAACAGTCTTTCATTCCACCTCTCATACACACAAACACACACAGAATAGTTTTTTTGTTGCCAAGTCGTCAGAAGAAATGTTGGCATTGTACATTTATGCAAATCATGGATACTTCACATGTTTACCATTCAGATGTATCGTAAACATAACCACACATTAACCACAGTTACACTGAAATATAAAGAAACATATTTTTCAACATAACTGCTCCATAATAATGTACAATTGTCACATGTCAGTGGTTTGCAGAAATGTACAATGCCAACAATTATTCTGGTAACTGGGCTGATTTTGTCAGATGTATTCACGGCAAGGGGCACATTTGATGATTGCTGAGCTGCTAATAGTTCTCATTTTTGTGAGATGAGTGAAAGAAGTTGGTTTGTTAAGGCTTGAGCCAGTTAGTGTTGACAGTTTGTGAATGATAAATTCATTCACCTTTTTGGTGTTAAAGGATTCTCATCATTTGTCTTCCTATTAAGTTGCAGCCTGTTGTCCTGATTAAGATTATTCTAAACAGTTGTTGACGGGTCAGTTTTCCGTGTAGGTTATCCATTTCAATTTCCACACATTACATGCCAAGTGAATTTTCAAAATAAACTAAATAAAAATAAATAAACAATTTTCACAGGAAGTACAATTATGTATCACTACCAAAACTACTTTAGGTTTAGTATACAAATTACTTAGAGTTAGAAACAAGATTATTTGTTACATTACTTAACTGCCGATAATGTTAATGAGTATGTCACATGACATATGTGATGTCACAGCTACAATATCTATGTCACTGTGTTACGTAGTTAAAAGATTTAACATTGACTTCTACTTTTACACGGGACACGAACAGCAGTTTCCAGGGTGAAAGTCCTGTATTTGTTTGACCCATCCACCGTAACTTGGACTTTTCCTCTCTTCTTAATATGTTGTTGCCATGATTGGGTTTACATACGGGTTTATTGAAAGCCAGACACACGCTAAAGCTGTATTTGATGTCTTAAGAAAGAACGGGTTTCCAATTCATTATAACAATTACACAAACACCATCATGCTAGCATATATTCTCTCCTGCACCAAATCTGTACTAATCCACAGGTAAAAATAGTCCTCAGCAAATGCATAATTTACTTCTGTTTGGGTGAATTGTGGTAAAATCTACAATGCCCAGTTGTTGTGAGATTTTACTGAGCCTTTTTAAAAATAAATCAGGTGTTGAGTGCAACAGATGGGCACATGGGATTAGATAGCAGAGATATAAGATATATACTAAAGTCTCTTCTTAGCCTAATTGATGTGAACAAAGAGCATCATTTGTCATAGTGACTTAATGTGAGACTGTCCTTTCTATGAGTCTCCTATTTTCTATTCACCTCTTTTTCACCTGCTCTCCTTTAATCTCCTCACATATTTGCCCAACAGGAAAAGGCTTTGATACCGAAAGACATTGTTGCAGAAAATTATGATAAAAGTGAACATCTTGATAATAAATGACTTCATGGTAGTGTCTTGGGCAGGTCGGCCTCACTTCAAAGTCATCTTCTGTTTTTCATTTGGATTTTTTTCGAGCAGTCCTTTCATCAAAGCGCCTAAATGGACAGTCTTTCGTCACTGTTCTTCCTCTACTACTTGCTTTTTGGCTTGTCTCTCTTCACCTGCACACCTTGTGGCTTTCTCTCTACCCTAGGTGTTTCTCTCTAACTTCAATTTTTGGTACAAGGACATCTTTGATACACTTCAGTACAGCAGGCTCTGTCCTATGGTGTGCACACACCCCCGCTCACCCAAACACTAACTTTTATTTGGCACAAGGACACCTCTGATAGTGCTCCTCCTGTATTGATGTTATCCACACCAGTCCAAATTGAAATAGAACCACTATTAGAACAAAACATTTAATTTGACATGATGAGCAGCAAATACATGGATTTACATTCTCTATCTCTTATCATGCATGCTCATACCCACATTTGTTTCACTGCTGCACTCTGGTTTGTTTTGGAGGATTAGCGTTATCTGTTGTTTGTCCCCACGTTCCTACACCGCCCACCTTCACACTGTAGAGGCAGATAACTTTATTAGCAATTTTGCACTAGGTAATTGGATCCCGGCTTTTCACATTTACCTTCAACACAAACAAATCTCTGCCTCCGGATGAGTCAAAGTGAGCCGCAGGGCAGCACCCGAATACATGATGAAGAGGTCAGTGATTTGTTGAAGGGCACTTCAGTAACTCCTGAGCATCGCAGAGCACAAAATGACAGTTAATTTAAAAAGAGAAGTAATCAAATCAGCATGACAAGCAGCTTGCTCAGATTAGGTTTTTTGAGGTATAGCTGCAATATGCTAATTGTCAGTCTCTGTGATACTGCTAACTTTGCAGGAGTATTAGTGACTGAGTTACTTCAGCACTTACTGGTTACAGTTGTTGCATGTTCTGTCAGTTCATCCATGTGATGGTTGTCAGTAGTTTAATGTGCTTTTTCTCACATAATGTGACATTGTGGTGTTAGATATATAATGATCACGGATGATGTCTTTCTGTAGGCCAACGCGGAACACCCTGGTTTTCTCATAAAAAAGCCTATGGTTCTGTTACTGGGTTTTTTAATTTATTCTGTAACATAATTTTTGCTTATAACCACTACTTTTAGGATTTTTGAGGCCTTCATAAAATCGGCGTAAGTGTCTTTCAGCTAAGCTGCTTGTTCCGCCAGTAGAGAACACAGATTGAGCTGTGGTGGTGCGTGCTGTGCACTACATATTATGAGTTTATTAGAAAGAGGAGCACATGTATTTATGATAGAACTGAAAATCATACCCTTGGGATTTCTAAAAAACCTGGTATACTGTAATACCATGATACTACCCGAGCCCTATAATTAGCATGTATTGCTAATATTGCTGCATCACTTACATACACTTGACAGAATAGGCTTGCCCTGTATTTTGTATTCTTTCTTACCAAGAGTTAGATGAAAAGGTTGATACCACTCTTGAATCTGTCTATTTAATATAAGTCTACAGGCAGCATATATTTAGCCTAACTTAGCATGAAGTAAAGTTTTGTAGGTCTAAACGAATTAGATATAATGTGTTAAAAAGTCAACTTTCGAGGTGCAGGTGGGAAGATTTTGTTACTCAATGGAGCCATGCTCCCCGTTTCCAGTCTTTATGCTAAGCTAAGCTAACTGGCTGCTGACTATAGCCTTAAATTCAGCAGATAGATATAAGAGCGGTATTGATCTTTTCAGCTAACAGTACAGATTTTGCTTGTGGTTTAAAAAAAATTAGCATAAATTAGAAAGCCACATTCAGTCAGTGGCACTTTACATTTGATGATCAGACCACACGAGAACATAATTTCCCACATATGCCTCCTCTCCGTCAGGCTCGTGTATCTGATTTTGATCTCTGCTGTCAAGAGTTTTACACACCTCCTCCACAGCTTTACCTGCTTGGATCTGCTTTTATGTTGCAGCAGTGAGCTACATAAGCAGATATATGTTAATTTGCTAAAAACAAAACTGTCTTTTTGTCATAATTATTATTTAATATTTATAAAAAATGGCTGTTCCCCTTGATTAAACTACTATACTGGAGAATCCATAGGAAGGAACAAATATCTTTAAATGGAAAGAATATTAAGTCAATAAAGCACGTTATAGCTTTGGAGAGGAAGAAGAAGGAATGGCAGAATGATTGGATGAATTGAAAGCAGCAAATGAAAATGACAAAATGAGGAAAAGGAGAAGCGAAGACATGAGAGGTAGAGAGACACCTGAAGGTTTGTAGAGGAAGAGGGAGCATGAATTAATGGTGCAAATCGATGGACATAGGATGACAGGGTGAGAGATGGATGGTGGAATAGCAGCCTGTTGTCCATAGTGTCCTTTCCTTGTTGGCCTTCACTGAATACATCAAATGTCCAAACATAAATTTTGTCATTATGCCACCATTTATTGTCTACTGTGAGCAAAGTGACTAATTCTTGTGATGAAAAAACAAGACGATGGTGTGACAGTGAGAGCGAAGAGGGCAGAGACAGAACGATGGAGCGAGACGGCATAAAGCTCATGAATGAAGTGAGTAACGACAGCTGGGCCGAGAAACGACTGATCGAGGAGGGACGCAGCAAATGAGGGATGAGTGCGGGGAGGGAATAACAATGAAGCTATGATTCAGAGAGGAGTGAATGAATGAGGGAGCAAACGATCAGCTCAAGTGATGAAGGTGCGGACGGGTGGAGAGATAAATTGAGCGATGACGAGGTAGAGAAGTTAGAGGAGGCGATGACGGATGAGGGAGAGATGAAGGAGACTGATGGAGGGACAAAAGAGCTGATGAAAGTATTGAATGGAATTTAAGTTCTGGAACGCCCTTTGAAGAAATTACTAAAAATCAATGTTTTCAGTTCAAAAAACTGTCACAACTGATTTATTAGCAATGGTTGTTCAGAACACACTGACAGTATTAAATTTGACACATTTGCTCAAGTACTTTACATAAGTAAAATTATATTTCTATTCAAATACATTTTCAGAGCAAAGTGGTGTATTTTTTACTTAACATTTTACCTTTATGTTTAAATATGTTATGTTTAAATACTTATTAAAGGCGTCAAAGCACTGCATAGGAAAAGTGATGCTCTTACATGTATTTGTTGAAAAAGTTACTTAATTACTACTACTACTACTACTACTACTAATAATAATAATAATAATAATAATAATAATAATAATAATAAAAGAGCATTGCTATTCATGTAACTGTACTACATGGAATGCAGCTCAAAGTGCTTACCAGAGAAATAAGAAATACATAAAGGCATAAAGAAGAATATGGCAATAAAGTATTCTGATTAATTTTAAGAATCAGATAGTAAGATAAAACATACAAAAACACCACACCAGCAGTATATGGGTTTATATGAAGAAATGCCATCATGCAGAAACCTACGTCAGGTCACTTAGGGAAAGCTTTTATAGACGGGCTTGGGCAAATAGCATTTAGATGCTAAAACATAAATACTTAAACCAAAATTTTAACTTTTGGATTTAACTACATAAGGAACACTACTGGGAAGCTACCAAAAAAAGATATGAAAACCTCTTGCTGGCAATACTTGAAGTAACAATTTAAATTCAGGGCTTTTGCCTCTGATAAAGTGTTTTCAGGCTATATAGTATATATGATCCAGCAAGAGTTCTTCTTCCACCACTGTATAGTGACCATACCGCTCAGTGGTGGAGATTCAGGCATGAGTCCTCCCATGTTTACTGACCGACCCCTGGCTCTTGTTCTCCCTGCTCTTCCAACATGTCAGCCTGACCTTGCACAGCATTAAAAGCATCAGTTCAGCGGCTGCTGCTGTGCCCTTTGACCCCTCTCCATACATCTCTTAGGATTACATGTTCATGAGCTCTGTACACACCAAACGCATTACCTCCTAGCGGTCTAATAAAAGATGTTCTCTTCACGGGAGGTGACTTCAGTCCCCGCAGAGACATGAAGGTGCACATTGTTTTTCCTCTGCAGTCTTTTCGGCATAAACAAAATGCAAATCAGCAGCTGAGGCCCGCTCAACACTGAACAGTTTCTTAATTACTTTTGCTCTTTTGGCTTCATCTCCAACAAAAAAAGTGTCAGCAGTGCAGGATGAATGCAGGAATCTCTGCAGTGATAACAACTGTCTGCTGTGCTGATGCACAATACAGACACGGAGGACTTCATCAAGAAGTATGTTTATTTGTTCATCAATACTCCACGGGTGTAATCAGCTTGAGGCGAAATTTCGATTGGAATGTTAAGTTTGTAAAAAAACAAGTGATTTATGATTTATTCATGGCTTTATAGCTTTAAAAAAAAAGGAACGTAAGAATCACATTCCATAGCACTGTTTTTTTATTTTTAACCATTATGCATATGCATAAAAAAGTATGCGCTGTTCATCGAAGCTTCCAGGAAACAGGACTTTTGCACCAAAGATAGTCATCTAATGACCTGATTTTAAACCAATTTGTTGCATTTTTTGAACTGTTTTTATTCAAAGTTTCGTATTTGTAATCATCTGCTGCTGTTAATGATGAATCAGTGTCTGAGTGTATACAATGATGGCCTTTTGTGCACTTGATATAACTCACCTGTTTAAATGTAATTTAGACTTAAAATTATGCAGAAATAAGGGCTTGTCCACTTTGAGTGAGTGTCTGCAACTCCACCCTCTCATCCAAATGTGGTCACTTTGGGTCAATTCTGGCTCCAAAAATACAAGATGGCGACAATCAAAATTCCACACTTGAGCTTCTAATGACGACATCGTGGTGGCTACCTCCATTATTTTTATACAATTAATGGTTAACACACACAAAACGTTTGTGTTCATGGTTAAAATAAGACAACATTAGTCACTGGTCTGAGTTGGGACACAAACTCTGATCTATGGCATCAATGTTTGACGCATCAAATGACCAAAGCAACCTACACACAGTGCAAAAATGTAACAGTGCTGCTAGCTTTTGCAGTTAACATTATGCACATGTCCTTCAGAATCCTGAAGCAAAAACAATAGTGTTCAAAATGTGCAAGTCGAGTACAGTGCGTACGGTTTCTTGCCAATGAATAACTATTAGACCTGCTGACTTTGCTGAAGAGCTCCAACATCTCTGCTTGAGTCTATGCCAAGTAGTACACACAGCTGATGTAGTGTCTGTTAGGGCCTAGATGGCATATGACCAGGCTGCACTGCTAAGGAACTTTTCGTATTTCGCCCCTGTACCTGCACAGATGCTCGGCTTGCACGAAGCACAAGCGCTGCTTGTTTGTGAGCGCTGAACCGTTGACTATAGCTTGCCAGGTACAGTATGCATTCATGCATCTGATGCCTCCAGTCTCCGGCTTCACTGTGTTGAGATGATTGATTGCAAACATTGGGATGAGTGACTTCTGCACGGATTTGGTGAAAGTCGTCCAGCTGTGAAGCATTAAAAACAGGTTAGAGGCTTCTTTCCCCTGCAGATTGTCAGCAGCTGCTGTCCACCCACTGATGGAAATTAGAGCCTGACAGTCATGTTTCAACTCACTGTTTGAAATTCATACTTAATTGTGCTGTTTTTAGTTTGACGCATGCTCTGAAATGAGCTAAAAAAATGTGACTAGTTTTGAATTTTAGATTTAGTTCAATATTTTTGTGGCTGTTCTTATACACTGTTGATGTATATACCCAAGAAAAGTAAAAGTAATGTCCCACTATTCAGAAATAGGCCATTTAATAATGAGCCAGTAATTTGTCTATAAACACTGTAAACGACAAGGCTGCCATCATGTGACCAGTGTGTTGTCGGGTGTAAAGAAGGAGGTAGTAAGCAGGTAGGGACTGAAAGCCAGTTTAATTACACAGATTGGGTTGGAGGGCTGGTCAAACTGACACAGAACTTTCCCCCAGGAAACCAGTGTTTGCGTCCAGCTTGACACCAAATGAACTTTGAGTTATTTTAAGGAACATTGCCACAATGTTTCTTTTCCCAAACCTAACCAAATAAATATGTGCCAAGACCATTTTCTGGGCTTTGGAGCTTCAGTATTGATCAACAGTGAATAATGGGAGCTTCAGTCATCTAGTGGAGGGTGGTAAACTATCATTCCTGTCGCTGTATGTGACACAGCAGCAGTTTCATCAGTATCATGATAAACAAGAGAGAAAAAGAATGGCTAAGCAGACCAACTCAAACCATACATTACACAGCTTGGGACAATTTTTATTATAATGGACTAATTATTATAGACCTACAAAGTATTCATGATAACCTGACAAAGCCACGTGAAACAGTAGCAGAGCATACTAACTCCAATATATCCAACATTTAAGATGTGTTTGCTTTTTCTCACAAACATTGAAATGACATTCGTCCTCTGAAAAACGAACAAAAAATAACTATCTGAATCCGTAAATTAAAAAACTGAATACCTACCCAGTTAACAAATATTCAAATAGCTGAATGTTCAGGTCCACATCTACTAAAAGTTTTAAATAGCTTATATGCATTTTTGTAAGATATGCAAACTGAGGACATGCTGGATTATTAGCCTGTTGTCTGATGCAACATTTGTTCTCCCTCATGTATACTCTTAAATCCTTCATCAAAACCTCTCAGTCTAGCTACAACAGATGCTTCAGTTCCACCAAAGCTGACCAAACGCTGGTGAAAGGAAGATTAATGGAGAAAAGGCAGGGTTTCGGTTGGAAAAAATGAGGATAAAGATTCAGGAGTCAATGAAGGGATAAATGATTGACAGCGAAGGAGCAGAGACAGAGAAAGAGCGTGGCGCGTGAACTGAATGCACATGAGAGGGGAGGAAGAGGAACAGGAGGAGATCACAGAAGAGACGAGAGATGAAAAAGAGGAGAGAAGTGGAGAGGTTTGGGTGTGAAGCTCAGGGAAGCAGCTCTGGAAGTTGAAGATGATAAGAGCAGAGAAGGGAAATGGATGGAAAACACACATAAAAGAGGTTAAATTGTAAGAGTAGGGGTAGTAAAAATAGGCGTTTCCATCCACCGTTTTGACATGTGGTTAAAAAGATGCTTAGATATTTAAAAAATGAAAGACAATTATAGACAGATTTATCTCTATTTTGTTATGCCTTTCTTTCGGCAACAGCAGTGGCCATAGGCATTATATTTTCAAGTTGTCTGTTTCATTCTTGTGGTCGTGATATCTCAAGAAAACCTTGAGGGAATTTTTCCAAATTTTGCACAAACGTCCACTCAGTCAGTAATAAACTAATAAAATTTTGGTGATCAAAGGTCAATGTCACTGTGACTTTGCATCCATGTCACTCTATCAAGAAAGCCTTTAGGGAATTTCCTCAAATTTGGCTAAAACGTCCACGTGGACTCAGTGATGAACTTTTGTCAAACCTCATAAAACATGTTTTTTACCATGACTAAAGAATTCATAGGCTAATTATGACACAATTCTGTCATGTTTGCAAAAACACTTTTCTGGCCGTTATTCAGCTTCATAACTCAGGAAGGGGAGACGTTTGGTTGGATCCTGAATTGGTGACACTAATCTTGGGTTTCCACCTTGTAGCTTTGTTGTTTGTAAAGCATCCATGTTTCATAATATGCAGCTTTGCAGTAGCATTCAAATTTGAAGCACTGTCCACTGTCATGGCTACATTTGAGTCTGGACAAACATGGATGTAAACCGCAAATGCAATTTGTCTGGTTAGCGGATGCATGCAACCTCCAGGCTGTAATTCTAGTTTTACTGACAAGTTTGAAATTGTATCAAAACACACACACATAGAAAAACTGAAAGGAAACATACCTGTTGACAGAGTGTAGGCAGGGGAGATAAGGTTGATGCAAAAGGAGCAGGAACAGAAATAAACTGGAAGGACATGGAAATCAAAAAGCGTAGAAGCAGTGAAAGCCTGACAGCAAACATGGCAGTAGCTGTTGAAAGGATCAGAAGAAGAAAAAGAGAAGACACTTGAGGAAAACCGGTATAATAAAAAATAAACAGAAGGATATAAAAGTTTACTTGAAGACCTAAAACACTACATGGTATTTAGATATTTAAATATTCTCTGACTCATTTTATCACTGTTGTCATTCATGCCAACACAGTGTGTTCAGCTGATGTTAGAGAGGAGCGAGATACGTGTGAAAGCGGGCGATGAGCTCGACAGTTAGAGAACCAATCAAGGGGAACAGGGTTGACCTTTCACCCCGGCGTGTTGCCGCCGTGATGGCTTCAGCCTCTCGGACCGACAGAGCGTAAAGTCATCGGCCCTCTTCTTCACCCCCCTTTATGGAGCGTGTGAGTGTTTTTGCAGATGACAACACTTTCTTCGTCTCACTCTGCCTGTGTTTATATATCCATCTATCTCTCCGCCATATGGACGTCCCCTGCTGTGTAGCTTCCTCTCTTTCATTCAAAGTGTAATGTGCTGTAGCGGACTAGCAGGCTGCACCGGTGGCACGCGATGAGGAGGGAGGAGGTGTGACAGTGAGCCGCAGATTTTAGTTTCCTTTTTCTGCCTCCTACGGTGTTTAGAAAGAAGTCTTTTTTTTTTGCTCATTCATTCATTCTTTCTTTCTCTAACCTTTGTCTTGGTCATCTCTTCAATGTTCTTTAGATATACATTGAGTTTTTTATTTGGACTAAAAATGCAGATTATCAGTGACCAAAATCAAAATTGTATTACTTAAGACTTGTGTTCCACACTCTGATCTTCCTTTCCAACTACTTTTTCATCCTCCAATCTCTCTTTTTTCCTCTAATATTCTCTGTCCCTAACCTCCTCAACCATGCCGTCGTCCATCATCGAAATGAACAGCAACTGTGTGTGTGCTGATTATCATCACTAGAGATAAATGGGTCTTAACATCTGTGTGTTCCCTGTGCACGTGCTACTAAGACCTGCATACATGCATGAGTGATCATTTAGGCAAAGACACACACACACACACACACACACACACACACACACACACAAACACAGCGAGTTTCCCTGAGGTATTGTTAGTCATGCACATTTCCAGTTTGCTTAGCACTGCAATCACGCAATGCTGTGTATGTATATATATAACTACCTGTATGAGACTAATGCATGGATGAGAGGGAGTCTGTGTGACCTGCATGCGTGTGTGTTTGTATGCATGCGACAGAGAGATGTAAAGAAATTGGTAGGGCAACGGTGTGTGTGGATTTAGTCATGGACCTTTTTAATGTGACATACTTTCTGAAACAGGATGAGGTTGGACATAAAATGGCAAGATCATTTTAAACTGTAAGTCAATGCAATATTTGGTAATGAGCAGATTGTTCTCAGGGCAGTAGAGTGGGATTTCTTGAAAATTTTTGGTGGCTTTTATTGGTTTTTGGCACCGTTGAAATCTGGAGCTGGATCTGCAGTCAGAAAATGAGTAAGCCTAGTTCAGCACAAAGACTGGAAGTGGGAAACAGCTAGCCTCTCTCTGTCCAATGTTTAAAAGTATGCATGCCAACACATCTAAAACTCACCAGTTATTGCAATATTTGTTAAATTTTTGGAAAAAATTAAGAGTCTAGGTTGGGTATTGAAACCTGCTGTCAGTATGGTTCCTATAAGACTGCTACCTACTGAATCACAACACAGATTCCAGTAGCTCATCAAGGTGCAGGACTTTGTTCATTTTAAGTGTGCAGTACAGTACATTTACTAGGCGTAAATGTAGCAGTAGTCTTTTTTAAATCTTTATTGTGGATGTAGCCTCAGTTAACCTATGCAAAGACAACAACTTTTATTTGAAGGCAGTGTACTTTTTTCTCTTTACATTTTGTATTTAGTCATCATCTGCCTCTGGACCAACAATTTTGTTGATGTCACATTTGTTGCAAAGCTCATTGAGGTTCTACGTGTAAAGTAAATTGGTCTATTTCTCCGATGGTTTCATCAATATTTCAGGTTTGTGTAAGAGTCTTTATTGATTCCAAACCACTACCCAAGCTTGACCGTCACAGACAAATCACTGATTAAAGGTGTGATGATTAACTGAAATTGTGATAACAGCTATTTATTACAGTCCCAAAAGGTGTTAGAGGCAAAGACAGACAGACAGAGAGAGAGAGAGAGAGCAGACTGTAAAGTAGCAGTCAGTGCATATTGAGGCTCATTAGCTGGTACACTTCCACTGAGGCCAGCTACTGTGAGTGGAATCCAATACTTCATCTCTAATAGTCACACACACACACACACACACACACACACACACAGACTAACAAATGCAACATAATGGTTATTGACATCCTCCCATTCAGCCTATTGATGCATATGCTATTGCTGCCCCCCCCCCAAAAAAAAAAAAAAAGGATATCACTGCTTCTTTGTGGCCAAGTTTTCTTTTGGAATCGCTTACCCACAATCATCAGCTCTGCACTCAGTGTGGTTTCATCTTCATTACACTGAGTATAACCCCTGAGAAACAAGCACCAACCAGCTTGGCTTCTTTGATTAATTAATTAATTACAGTTAGCTGAAGCTAAATAGGCCAGAAACATTTTCAACATTTGGAGTCATTTTAGGAAAGGGCACTGTTTTCCTTGATAGATATATTCATTTAAAAAAGCAAAAAAGACTGTAGGGAAAAAGAAAAAAATTTATTTTTATAATTGGAGAAAAAAATCCATTTATTCTGTCATTCGTCTTCATTTAATCTGATGCAGTAGCCTGTAAAAAGACGCTTACACCTCTCAAGTTCATCTCCTATTTTTTATGTTTATTTAGGGACCTTGAATATTCATATTGGCATGTTTCTAAGGTGAGATGAATTATCGTTAGAGTCACAGTAACAAACTTAACTTTACCCTAAATCTGGTTAAGAGGAACAAGCATGTTTTTTTTTGTGTGTTTGTGTCAAACTTGTCTGACTTTGCAACAGTAACTAAGGTTTCGGCACTGAAGATCTACCAATTTTGAATGCTTAAAAAATTAACTTTAAATCATTGAGGGATGCTAAATGAAAGAAAAAATTTTAATGAAAAGACAGAAGTCGATGAAGCCTACAGATGTTAATGACATATTTTTTTGTAGTAATACTTCTTTCTGGCACCTTATAACATGCCAGTGTGTGTGTGTGTGTGTGTGTGTGTGTGTGTGTGTGTGTGTGTGTGTGTGTGTGTGTGTGTGTGTGTGTGTGTGTACATGTGCATCCTAACAGGCTTATTGATCGATGCTGGAGGAAATAAATCAGTGTCTGTGTGCAGAGACCATTGAGTGATGCTAATTAGCTTGCTTTGGCACGCACTCCGTCTTTGCTGTATATCATTTGGAAACTAGATTAATATTGAAGAAAATCATCATTTGCTCAGTCTTTTCCGATTTCACTGTCTGTGATCAAGGACATGTATAGCTATAGAGAGGGGGACAAGCTAATTAGATAAATACTATGAAACACTATGGAGTCAATAAACAGTTTCCTAATGATTTTATGGTCTCAATCAGTCGTTTTAAGTCTTTCCCGATACAGTATGATATTCATTTTGTAAATTATAGTCCCATTTCGGTTCAAATATATGATAATACGAGGTCTAATCAGGGGTATTGCTACCTTGTGATTGACAAGTCGCTACCATGACATATTGTCAATCAAGATTGAGGCTTAGCAACATGAACTCTCCAAAAATGGGCACTTCTGGCTCCAAAATCCGAGATGGCGGCAGCCAAAATGCAGAAGTCCACAAACCAATGAGTGACGTCACGTCGGCTGCGTCCACCTCTTTTATACAGTCTGTGGCGTTTACCAGGCAGGAAGGGTCTTTGCTGTTGAAATGCATTGTGGGATGTAGGTTACAGTATGTTTTCATGCTTGACCCACGCTATATAGTGTTCAGCAGCGCTGTATTTATTCACCCTGAACTGGTTCAGGCCATTAGGTTTGTGGTTTGTTTTGCTCCATTTTTGCTGGCATGCTCTATGAACCAAGTTATTAGTCTAATGCAGAATGAGTTTAATTCAGTCCAATTAAAATAATGTTGAACATAAATTCAAAAGTCCAAGCTCCTGTTATGTGGAAAATGTTGTAATGTTGTTACACGAACTGTAGTAAAAGTACAATCTTTTTACAACTATCTACAGTATGAAAGCGAACCTTTTTTTTTTTCACATTTTTTCTGTCAATATGGCATCATCTTGAATTGAAACTCCTGAGCTGCCTCAGTGATCAAAGACAGCACTAATAGCTTCTTGCATGTGTGTCAGAGACATGTTTGATATTCTTCACAGGTAACTGGATCATTTACGGATTCTTGAACAAGCACACGTACCCCAAAAATTCTCGTCCGCAGGTGCAACAAAGAGAATTTTAGTGTTTGATCTTTTTGCCGCAAAACACCAGAGGATTTCTTTTGGCTCTCACACACACGCACATGTACACACGCACAAACAGGTCATCTCTACAGATATATTGAAAACACTCCACCTCACAACCTCCACCCACTCACACAAACAAAAACACACACCTACGTACAACTCGTACCAGTCAGGGTGTTGAGTTGGCTCGTCGGAGAAGTCCATAAGGCATGCTGCTTCTTGCACCCTTTCAGCTTGTCTCTTCACTTTTGCACCAAATAGTGACACCAGTTTGCTAAAACCGACTTCTTCAGATGCAGAGAAAAAGGTGTCAAGGAGATGACGGAAACTTCCAGACCTGCTGACTCAGATCATAGAAGGACTGGGGCCGTCTGGAACACCAAAATCAGAGAGGCTCCATAAATATACTTGAAGGTTCTTGAGAGGTGCCTGGACGCCAGCTAGACTCTTGCCAAGATTTATACATATCTGAGGGGTGACACTGAGGGTGATTGTTTGTGTGTGTGTGTGTGTGTGTGTGTGTGTGTGTGTGTGTGTGTGTGTATGTGTGTCTGTGTCTGTGCCAGTCCTTCCTCATATCATCCACCATCTCAAACTTTTGATGAGAGCTCCTTCAAACCTGAATGATCGAAAGCAAAACACCTTTTAGTGGTGTCTTAAGTGGCTCCAGCTGTAGCCAAAGTGTGCTAATTACTGTACAGTGCAAACATTAAACCTTCACTTTATGGTTAATTTACAGATCATTTATGACCTTTTATTGCATTGAACGCAACAGCGGTCTGATTACACAGGTTGCAAATGTATTTGGACGACTAAATATACTCTTTCACATAATTCCACTGAATACAAATCATTTTTTTAATTTTTAAAGGTAATTTCCTGGGTCGACTATGAGCTACTGTTAGGGCTGCAATTAATGAATCTTTTCTTGACTTACTGATCATTTAGTCCTTGAAATGTTATGTTCCCAAGGTTTCAAATTTCCTTTTTTTCATTTGAACACGCCAATCCGGACTTTGACCCAGGAGACAGGGAATCGAGTCCGATGTGAATGCAGTATTTTCACCCAGCCATGATCTTTCTCTAAACTTAACCTCATTGTTTTGACACCTTAACCATAGACTGTATAAATAATGGATGTAGTTTGTGCACTGTTGTTCTGAAGCTTTGAGTTTTGAATTCTGACCATCTTGTTTTTTTGGAGCCAGATGTGACCAAGTGACAAACAGCGTGAAAAAAGATTTCTTTAAAAAGTTCCTGCTCATGCTGACGTGACTTCCGTGGTCAGTGCAGCAGCTTCAGTCGATTGTAATGGACGTGCATTGCTATGGTTGTGCTCTGGCAGACCTGACACTGCCACATCCAAGTATTTTGGCCATGATATTTACAGATAATGCCCATTTTATTGAATGATAATATCTTGATAAGGTCCAAATAAGAACCCTGCTTGTAAAAAAAAACAAAAAACTTCAATTTCCTTTATTTCCTTTAATCTTTGTGCAACTTCTGATGTGCAAGAACGCACCTGCAACACATAAGCACTGACTCAGTCGGTCCCGTTTTGATTTGAGAAGTACATCAAATGAGACAAGAAACTTCTGCTATGACGCAGTTTTTAATATAATTGCAAATTACTGTAGGGATGCCACACAAGCCCTGAGGTGGAGAATGATTCACTCACGTCTTACTAGCGTGCTGCTATTAGCCTTCTGACCCTGCAGGTCAGGTGGGAGAATTGTCTCTTACACATACACACACACTTTCTCACCTGCATGTGCATATACATTTTTCTTATTCTTTAACACATGACTTTTATTCCATTTGACGTGCTGCTTCCTCTACAGCACACACACACACACACACACACACACACACACACACACACACATACAACTTGCTTAGTTATGTATTCATATATTCAAAATTGCTTGTTTGCTTTCATCCGATGATGTTGCCCCGAAGGCCTGATAGTGCTGGTCTGTTAGGCAAGCCTTTCTGCTCTGTACACTGGCCGCAAGTAGACTAAACATGCTTGTAAACACATAATGTTTATAACATAACACACGTATAAATTATATGATAAATGGATCCTCTAACACATGCCAAATCTCATTAAGAAAACTGGTGAAGTGAGTTCAAGATTGCCCAAAGGTCTATAAATGAACTCATTTTAATAAACCTGAATTGGGAATTAAAGGATTAAATGAGGTCAGTTTAAACAATAAGGTACTTTGATGAAATAATCAAAATGAATGCAGAGAGTTGTTTCCTTTAGGGTGAAACACTTTTGGTTTTATTTTGACATAATTTCCATGACTACAGTTCAAAGTAATGATATATTAGTGCAAATGAGGACTTACACAGTTGTTTTATATGCAGCGGACACTGTTTTTTCATATTGTAGTTGCTGCTGCCGCATAATTAAAGTCTAGCAACGGCAGCAACACCCACAGTGCTGCTCCCTCAGCACTGCTGGATTCATCATCCACCTCCGCTAAAAGGTTAGGGAGATGCTACTAACCTGATTCAAAGATTCAGAGGTCTGACTGATGAAACAGCATGAGCAGTATAAGCTCATAGTCTATAGTCCATCTGGTTGCTGTATCTATGGGTGCTTTCACACCTACCCTGTTTGGTTCGATTAAAACAAACTCAAATTCACTTGCGTTTTGAGTATGGTTGGTTTGGGCTGGTGCAAAAGCTGTCAATTGAACCCTGCTGTGGACCAAACAATTGGACTGGGAGCATTAACTTTTTTAGCATAACTTCAACAGCTAAACCAATAATAAATTCATCCACTGATCATGAAATCTGTCCACGATCTTATAATTGATCTTGATAAAGGCCCGCGCCGCCACTACGGGCTCACACATCAGGGCTTCAATGCTTTTATGTTGTTCTCATTTTCAGGATCATATTTATATTTTTGGGATCTTCTAGAATAGTTTTATATGTTCAAAAAAAACATCATGTGTCTCATACTGCCCTTTGCAACAGTCCGTCTGAGCTTATTTCTAGCCTCCTAAGAAGCCCAGTCTGCTCTGATTGGTCGGCTGGCTCTCTCTGTGCACAATCTTATTCTATTTGTTACGGTGTGTTGCGGGAGAAAACACTGAAAACTTTGGCTTGGACTTTTGGCTCTGTTGGAGACCATTTATAAGCACAAAAATGCAAAGCATAATAGGTCCCCTTTAATACAGTCAGATTCCTCTGCTGAGTGAAGTTTTTCAAAACTTGAACTTATTAAAACATTCCTGCCTTCAGCAATAGGACAGGAATGTCTAACTGTTCTTTCTGTCATCAGTATCAGTGCAGAGCTCGCTCAGAAGCTTTCATATAATGACCTCATTAACGACCTGGCAGCAGGTAATGCAGATGTGTGCCTCTGCAGAGCCTCCAGCAGCTGCTGAAATATGGCTTTTCTATAGTTCTTCTGTAGTGGAATATACATGCAGAGTTTATAAAGATTTTTCTTTTGTAATGTGTGAGCATAATAACGCAATTACAATAGCGCACCCACAGTAGCTCTGATATTGTGATCGATTTGCAGTTCTCTATGAGCTCTTTGTGACACCAAAGAACATAAAAATAAACACTCTTTAAGCTCTGAAGTGCTGCACAAACTTCTGTCAGTCACCTGATTTTGATTTCTCCACATGATGCTCTGATGATGCAGGATGACAAACGCAGAAACTCTCCAATCAGCGAGTTACCTGTCAGTATTTCAGTCTGAACCGAAGCAGTGAGTCGTCCAACCAGCACCACGCTGTCAACATGGCTAAAAATAGCTACAATAAAAATGCATAGATTAATGATGAAACAGTTGGCCGCTCTTGCTACTTTATCATAAAACGTAAGCATAACGCTCACTAGCTGCACCGTGGGAGTGTTTGAGAGTTGGACACAAGAGCTCTATGTTGGCAGTTGGTTGTTATGGAAATTAAGCGAGCTGATCATCTTTTCTTTTTTGATTCAAAAATTGTTAAAGGTTTCTACAATGCAATTGTGATCCCAGGGAGTGTTATAGACTTCTTTTCTCCAGTCATTTGCCTGATTATTCATTTCAGAATTAAAATGAAGCTAAACGTGTTGCTTTTTCTGAATTACACTGATTGGCCCAAGGGAAATTAGAGATAAAACTTAGATAGAGAAGATTTCAACACGCTATGCAAAGGATGCAAATAATTTTTTTAAACACATTTCTGATGCTGACTCAGACTCCCCAGCCCACACTATCTTTGTCTGGAGCAGAACCTTGGCGGGCGTGATTTGCAGGAAAGCGTCGAGGATGATTGAGTCATCGGGTAGAAGGAAAAGCCGGGAGGGCAAAGGTCGACTGTGAACTGAGCAGCAGACAAACAGTGGAAATAAGAGATATTATGAATGAGAGAGACCTTCAGAAACTGTTACTCTTATTGGATGCAAGATGTGAAGAAAAACGGGTATAGCATGATGTTTTTGTTAAGTCTGAGAATGCATAGGGACATTTGGACATCACACCAATTATATTTTATTGAGAAAATATTACAATGCAAAAGTTCAAAATGTACCATTGTGCACTGAAAAATTGAGACGCAAACATAACTCTACAGATAAGTAGACAGAGACACTTTGGCACTAATATATAGGCTTCTTTCATCTTTGCACCAAAGTAATATAATCCACGTCAAAAATATTAATAACCTGTCAGCTAAATTCATTTGAGAGTCCGCTGCGTATCTGCTCCTGCTCAGTTAGTCTCTCTACCAATAAAGTGCACTGAGTGCAAGGTGTTTACAGACAGGCCCAGGAGGGTAATACATCATTTATAGGGAGCAACATGTTCATTGTTGCATCCTGTGATTGCTTTCATAAAGTGAGGACAAGATATAGATGTGTCAATACTGATGTGTGCTGACGAAGCACACATATACTTTGCACTCAGCCAGTTTGAGCTTCTGCGGTACATTGGCAAGGACAGACCTAGAACACTTAGCGCACTATTATTTTTATTTTTAATACACTGTAAAAATTAAGCTATTTTTTTTAAATCAGTGCCCAGACTGCCTCATAATTTTAAGTTGACTAAATTTCAAGAGGACAAATTGAGGTAATTTTGTAATAATTTAACTTGTCTTCTCAAATTTAGTCAACTTAAAATTAAAAAGCAGCCTGGACAATAACATTTTTTTCAAGATAAAACCAATTTAATTTTTATTTAATAAATACAAATAAACAAACAATAATAATAATAACTAAGTAATAATGAGAAAAAATGGAATGCACAAGTTTTATCTTTTTGTGCACTGTGCCTCTGGGGGCTTTTGCCTTATTTTTCCATGCTTATTTTGGTACCCCCAACCTCCCCAAGTCACTTATAGAAGGATCCGTCACTGTACGTAGGACAGAAAAATGTCCATTTTTTGCCTTCTGCCCTTTTGCTGTAGTGAATGTCTAGAATATTAATGCAAAACTTATATGCATATTTTATATATGTTGCGGCAAGGGACAGCCTCTGAATGCCAGCAGAACATTTGGTTTAATAAACAAACCTACAATAAATATGTATCCTAAATAAACCCTGCTACTACTTCTGCAGTGCAAACAAAGTCTAAATTATTCATTTTCAAATATGGTATATGAAAATTGGTATGAAAAAATCTTTAATAATCCCTGTATATCATTCATTCTTCCTCAGTCTAACGGCATTTCCTTTCACTGTTCTCCCCAATACTTTCCATAGGTTTGATTATATTGACCTTGGACATTATAGATATAAGATGAGAAGGACCATTGAAAGTTTTAACAAGGGTGGCCTGTCCTTTGCTGTCACAATAAAGTGAATGTTCCTTTTCTTTTCTCTCCAATTAGTCTGAAAGTGTTCCTCCTCAGCTCAGGACATGAAGAGAAATTTATCTTCCCACCTGTCATGGGTTGTTAGCGAGGAACTGGCACGTGGGCGGTGGTCATCAAGAGGGAGGGCTAAGTGTACATTTATATATTTAATTGGTGTGTGGTATAATGTACAGCCTGTGCAGTGTGTATATGCCACCATACATGGGCCAGTTTTCTCCACAGAGGCATCAACATAGGAAGCCAGTTTCATGGAAAAATGTCCATTATTGCTTCCTCTAAATACTTTTTAATATGGTATCACCATCATGCAAATCTCCATACTCTTATTTTTTATATTATTAAAGGTTAAAGTTAAATTCCATAACCCTGTGATTAAAACTTTTTAAACCAACTCCCCAAGAATATAACTTAAAAAAAAGTATAATCTCAAGTTAAAGCTTTTATATTGTTCGTTATTGAATATTAAATCAAATATTTTTAATTTTTAACCCAGTTGAACTTTTGCTGGATATATGCTCCATTTTAATCAGTACATCTTTATTGAATGAGGGAAAGACATTTGGGAAGGATTATTTAAAAAAAAAAAAAAAGGACAGTATATCAAGGGCAGGTCCTCAGGGCTCCACATATATCTGAACGGGTCATGCTCAGTACTTTTTCAAAAGTGACACCAAAATGAGTACAGGCTCACACTCTAGTACATGCAGCTCATTAAAGGATATATGAGAAGCTATTGTCACAGGCCTTATTAAGAAAATAAGTACAGCGTAACTCTTGTCCCTTTTGTAGTCTCATATTTTACCTAAAAGATGAAGCCAGCGGAGAGAGCACTGATTAATCTACATGCACTTTTTGAAGTAATTTAAAGTTCGGGGTGTGTAGGGGATCCAGAGTCACTGGGGAGAAAATGCCACAGTGGAGTTAAAAGTTGATGTATGCAGAAAGAATGTATATTATTTCATTTTAGCCAAGTTTCAGGAATGCACTGAAAGTTTTAAGGTTACGCCAAATATTTCTGGTGCATACCTGACTGTAGTGTAAGCAAGTCAGTGCCACACACTGATACCTTCATATACTGAATACCCCTGTGAAATTACAAGAAGGTACAAAAGGATGAAAAAATATTTACTACCCAAGCCAACTGCACACCTGATAGTTTTGGTTTGTGCAAGATAGTTTCCAATGCACGCTAACAGAATGTTTGAATACCCATACTTTAGAAGTATGCCAGAAAAAGATTTAAGCTATGTTCCGAATCAAATACTTTTTACTTTTAGTTGGTACTGCAGCTGCCCTTACAAAGGAGTTTTTATATAGTTTGGAAATACTTCTTAATCATTACATTATGAACTTTTACCCTCTTGCTCTTACATCTCTTACCTTGGTAAGAAATTAAAAATGCCATTCCTCAGCCTCGCCAGTGGTAGTTGTAACTTTTTAGAAATAACTGCATCCATTGTAGATCTAACATATTTTGTTCACAGCAGTCAAAGCACATAATGCATTTCTCTGTCATTCTTATTTTCAGAGGTATGTCCTTTGGTTATTGGTTATCTTTATGATTATTTTGTTTATTTAAACAACTAACATGCCTAATATCACTATTCCACTGGTGTTATCCATCATTGCAGCTTCTGACAGCTGTCAACAAGCTGTCATCTGTCTGCTGCTCTGTCACTATGACAGATCTTCCACTGATCTTCCGCTGGCTTGCATTCTGCAAAATGCAACTGGATGCAGTAGGATGTCTTTCTGCATCCAGTTGAATTTTGCAGATAGCTCATTGACAGCTGACAGAAGCTGCAATCATACAGGCAATATACACTGTATGTAACTAGGACTTAAAAGTACACACATACAAAGCAACAGCAGCAGAGCTCTGCAGGTTGACCTCTATCTCTGGTGAGCTCAGGGAATGTCATTTTGCCTTATCTCCAAGGTAACATTAAGAGATAATATTAAGATCTGCTGCATTCCAAATCATATACTTTACTTTCTACTTGCAACAGATTCATGAACAAGAGGGTCAAAGTTCAAAGCGCAATGTTGTGATGAAGTCATACATCCCAACTGTATGCATACTGCTTGCAACAATACGTTCTTTGTAAGGGCAGCTGCAGAAATACTGAAAGTAAAAAGAAAAAAATGTGTGATCCAGAATGCAGCAATAGCTTTTAGTGAAATCATATACTTACTCTAGTACTTGATAGATACTATACATGCTTCCAATTCACACCACATACTTAGTTCGACGACACAGAAGAAAATTCTTAGTATGCACCTAATGGATATTAGTGTGCACCACAAAGTTTCTGATGTAAACCATGTCGTGTATAGTGTGCCCTTGATAGTTTCATAAGTGCACCAGGTACTTGTGGTATGCTTTACATATTTCTTTGTATGCTTCAGGTAGTTTTTAATGTGCAGTAAGCAGAAATGGCATTGTTTTCAGCACTGAAATCTGCAGGGCGTATAGAGCACGTTAAGGTGCTGACCATGAACCATACAGTCCCTATTTTGCATCGAGCTGAGAACCTTTGTTGCATGTCATTATATGTCTTTCTCTCTTG
The DNA here is from genome assembly GCF_026936395.1 of Plectropomus leopardus. Lineage (NCBI taxonomy): Eukaryota > Metazoa > Chordata > Actinopteri > Perciformes > Serranidae > Plectropomus > Plectropomus leopardus. The sequence goes on from NC_142198.1 coordinate 15,214,856, forward strand.
TCATCGTACTACTTGTAGCTACTTAATAACAACATCAAATGTCCAAAAGTAAAACTATAAAACACCCCAGGGGTCTGCACAAAGAACTGATTGAAAAAAATTCAAATTCAGTTTAGAAAATTTTCCTTAGAAAGATGTGAGGTATGACATTAGTGCAGCTGTTAGTCTGAGAAAAAGATCCTGCAGCATATTGTTCTACGGCCTCTCTGCTACTTTCACACAGGCTGATCTTTTTTTTTGTTTGTTTATTTGTTTCGTTGACCAGCAGGTCACTCTAATTTGTTAGTCACTGATTGGCCTGTTGTGCCGCCAAAGAAACAGCGTGTTGAGGCCTCCTCATTGTGCATGCTGTGTGTATTTCTGTGAGTACCACACAGCGCCTGCAATGTGGAGGCTTACACATGCAGAGACGTCTCGCACACACTTTCCACACGCCTGTTTGGCTCTCAAGGACAGGTGACACAAAGAAAACAACAAGCTATTTGTATTTTCATGTTTTATAAGCAGACAATCTGCAGTTACATACTCACGTTTGAAAGCAAATGAGAGATTTATAATTAAACAGCCACTGAATTCATATAATTGAACTATTTTTACTTAGAAAAAAACATTTGAAATGTATTTGTTCTGATTTAACCTTTTCTAAACTGTAGAGAAAAAAATATGAATTTCCTTGATTTCCAATTTCATATTGAGTACACACACAAACAAACAAACACCTATGTATAGATCCAAAACTTAACATTTCAGATCTTTTTAAAAACGAAAGAAAACAACTCAGGTTGGTGAAATTCAATTAGAAAAAAGATCGAAAAATGTGAGTTGAAAAAGAAAAGAAGAAGAAATTAATTGACTGATGTTGTTTGGCATTATCTCCGATTTTTTTTTTTAATCTGAATTTAACCAGTGAAAAAGGAGCAACCTGGATCTAATTTTTGAAATTTTGAAACTTGTTTTAGTGAAAAAAAAATCTAATTCAGCTTTTGATATTGCAAAAGAAGAAATTCCATATTCTAATTATGAAGAGATAACTTCACAACCAATACATGAAGATACATAGTTTTCAAAGCAAAATTAAATTTCATTTTTCAGTGGCTGTTATATTAAAATATTAAGTCTCTTATTTGCTTCCATACACATGTGCACACCATTTACAAGGCTTTAATAACAAAAAAAAAACCCATTTTGTTCATCATCACACATACACCCACAGGCAGACACGGGTACAGCCTATAGATTGCCATATTGACTGACTACAGAGTATCAACTGCTTCACAAGACTTTTCCTGTGAGTCAAGTAGCTTTTATTTTGTCTGGAGGTCAACACAGTGTTCCTCTCCACCTGCAATCCATATACGAGTGGGTGGTCTCAGTGACAGGCCTGTTCCTCTGTGGCAACACAGAAAAGTGAAGCTATCTTTGGTTGCGCTTATTATCCACTGCAGCACTCCTGCACTGCAGTGGCACCATGGAGCTGTAGCAGCATAATGACCCATGTAGATCCCGCTTTAGTGCAACACAGATGACAAGCTATACAAAACTCTGCTTCTGCTGTGGTTAATGAACGAAAAAAAAAACATTATCTAATGTAGCATAAACCCAAATTATGTGACCAATTTCTTGCTTGGGCCCACTGGGTTGTTGATGCTAACAGCCACCAAAACCTGTAAGCCTGTCCTTGATGTCCCATTAAGACGACTTCCAAACATCTTGCACAGTTGTTCCTTACCTAATTAGCTCAAATGCTAATGTAGCTTTTTCCTTTGATGACACTGAGTGTTTCACCTCACTGACTGCCATACTGTCTCCTTTACACTTTTTTTTTTCAAATTTTACTTCTGCTTCCATGTCCGTCATCCTTAGTTCCACTTGCTCAGTCCTCAGCCCTGCCCGTTCAATCAAGCGCATGCTAATTAGCTTACTGGAGGGCTAGCCAATCCCACAGGGAGTGCCACTAGATAATTAGCTTGTGGCTAATAAGCGTACCAGTGGCACAGGGGAGACAAGAGTGGGGACCTGCAGTTGGTTCAAGACAGTTGTTTGTCTCTGGTGGGTCTTGCTGCGATGTTGTCGGAGTGTGCGAGAGGATACATTAAAGTTTGGGAGAGGCAGAAATGAAATTCAGAGGAGAGAAGAAGAGGATAAGAGCTGGAGCAAATGGGAAGATTGGAGGAGAAAAGGTCCGTAAATGTAACTTGATGTAGCTGAGCTCAGACAGAATGTGTACTGTATTAATCAACTGTATTGATTAGTCACACAACAAGCAATAGTTGGCTAGACCCAGCACACTATAATAATGAGTTGTTTTAGCACAGTTGCCATATAGCTTGTTTGCACTGTTTAACAATAGAGAACATCAGTAATGAGTCCAAAAACCAGGAAATGAGTCAGCATTTCAGCACCTCCAGTTCCCTCGCCTCAAAGTAAATTGGGTTTTTTGAATGGGTTTGTGGTTAGAAGCCTTAAATAAGGTCTGTGTTCAAGTTAAAGAGACTTTCACTTTTTTCCTACAACATAGTAGTATGTCTAGTATGTAAGTATTGTATGTAGTATTTAAGTATGTCTGTAAATACCCCGCTCACGAACTTTGAAGCTTTCATGTGTCATAAAAAAGGTGGTTGTTAACAAGTCGCTAAATGAGAGTACAGGACATCATCACATGTAGCTGCACTGAACATGGCTTTACAGCCGTGAGGCGGTAGTGGCGCGACCGTAGTGTGGTTTTGTTTACAGCCTAACATTAGCTTTTTTAATCCTGGAGATTACATTTAGGCTTCAGAAGTCCTGAAAGTGGTGTTCATTTGTAGAGGTTATCTTGCTGAACAAAACATGAAAGTATCATCAATGTTTGTTTACATATATGACCAATTTTGTACTGTAAAATGCACAATGTCCACTCATGACACCCAGAGGCAGAGCCAGATGTTTTAAAATTCGAGGTTCAGCCCAAACCAAAGGGGTATGCTATGCCCCCCCCCCCCCCGCCGCTTTTCCAACTAGCTTCATTATACCGAAACCACAACACAATATATGTTAAGGATGACTACCTTTCACTACAAACGAGGGAAAAACTTGTCTGATGTTATTGTTTAAGTTACATAGCATTACTTATCTTGAAACTTATTTTTGTTATACTATGCTGGAGTTGAGTTTACAGAATGAATGTTTATCTGACAAATCTGCTATTTGTGAATCCTCCCTGTAATAATCTGGGCTGCTCAAATTGCAAATCAAGGTTCCCCAACAATGGGAAGTAAATGTGGTCTTTAGATTTTTTTAGAAATGGCACAAAAGGATAAACAACACTGACATATACTGTATTATCATCTGAACTACCTAAACCTAAAAGATTCAGGTCTTTTGAAAATACATTTTGGGCTGTTTTCCTACAGGAATACAATTAATAATCGGTTTTGAAATAATTATAAACAACAGAGCAAGGTTAGAGAGTTCAGAGGAAAAGGAATATTTTCTTTAAAAACTGCACACCAAATAGTGTCATGCTTCAGTGGGGTTGTCCTGCAGAAACAGTTGGATATCCTTAAAAGCATAACCTGCTGGGAGTTGCTGGCTGTAACTCTCAGAAAAAGAGCAACCAGACATTCTGAAAGCATGTGGTATTGTGGGTGTTCACAGTGGTTTCCAGAAAGTAGAAAAAGAGAAACTTACCGACAATAAAAGGCTTTTTTCCCGACGCATTCTTCATAGTCGAGGGGCTGACCTGGTCCAAGACTTGTCTCATCTGAAATGGGTTCAAATCTCGGTTGAATCAGTCAAGAGTGGGGGGACTGCCTAATGTTCATGTCCTAAAATTCCCAAGCTCAGTTAGTACGAAAAATGTCCCATTGGACCAAAAGCCCATTTATTCTTCACCTCATTATCCCAAAAACATATGGCCATTGCTCCAAAGACCATTTTGTCCGAAAATAGCCTACATACTCCCTACAGTTGATAACCCAATCTCCAGAGAGATTGTTTGCAATGTGTTTGTGTCAACCATGAATATGTTACATTTGTCACATTTGTCAACAACGCTATAGTGAATGTTTGGTTCGGTTTAGGCACAAAAACCACTTGATTTGGGTTCGGAAAAAATCAAATGTTGGCTTAAAACACACATGGATTTCGTGGTACAAAGGTCAGTGGAAAAGCAAGGATAGGTCATGAAGAACAGTAAAATGCAGCTAAAAAACACTGCAAAGGGTCAGTAAAAACTTGGGATCGGTGGCTCAAATACCACTGAGAAACACCAAGAACTGTTGGTAAAAAGACCCAAAATTGACGGCTCAAATGCAGCTGAAAAACACTGCAAAGGTTCCATAAAATCCTGGGGATTTTTGGCTTAATCAACGCTGAGAAACACAGCAAAGAGTTGGTAAAAGCACCCAGGGTGGGTGGCTCAGACAGTGCTAAAAATCACCGCAAAGTATTGGTAAAACACCCTGGACTGGTGGTTCAAATGGTGCTGGAAAACTGAGACTAACTGCAGGGAGTGTGTATTTCAGGAGAAAAAGGACTTTGGAGCAATGGGATATTTTTTGGACTAATAGGGCTGTAGAATTTTTTGACCACTGGAACATAGCATGGCATCAGTATTGGATACAAAACGTTTGTTTAGAGGACTGCAAGAGGAATGTGGGAGGGGAAATGTATAGCCAGTGATGATAAGAGGAGTGATAAAAGCCGGGAGTATTTGGTACAGTATGTAGGATGGTCGAGTAGGAAGCAGCTGTCTTTTAAGCAGCACATTTAGAGAGGGAGAATAGCTAACGAGGCAGGCAGGCTGATTTTGTATCTATCAAAAGCAAACTGAGGCGATGTGTTCTGCATGAGGACAGATATATTGATGGATGACAGAGAGAACAGTGGGCTGTTTAACAGATGGTTGGTCTCATTTTTTTTTTTTTTACAGGTATCAGAAGTTGAATCCCTTTGAAGTTTCTTATTTCCAATGTATTATACATAAATATCGACTGAAGGTTCTTTGGATGGAGTAAAGGTTGATCTTTTCCACAGAGCGCAGATAACATAGGAGCAGATTACAATTACCTACCATTTTTAAATTTCCGTTGCGAATAGTTTAGAAAATGCTACAGCCTGGAACATGCCTGAGCCATTACATTTTGCCGTGCCCTTCTCAAATGCATGCACATGTTTCTTGTTTAAGCACAGAGAGAGAGGAAGCCAGGAAAGATAAGGAAAGGAGCGAAGAGAAAACCAGTTGGGGACTCACTCACTTAGTCATTTTAGCTTAGGGCAAGTCCAACCTTGGCCTTGTGTAAGGGGGGCGCACTCAGCAACATCTCTCGCCTACACATTCAGGCATTCACATCCACACATCAAACCAATAGACACATGAAAACACACATGCAAATATGCACTTTTCCCACAATCACACACACACACAGCCAAATTATTCATTTATTCAGAGAAGGCTGACTCAGGTTGCGGAAATACTCTTGCACCGGTCCAGCCCACGCTCCATTTAACACATCTGAGTGAGTTATTGGGTGTGTAAATGGACAGTGCAGTCACCTTTTAAACAGACTGTGGACAATGTTTCACAGAGGAGGATGCACCGCATTACACACCAGTCCAGCAGCTATTAGACTTCATTAGAACCACATCCCAAGCAAGTCACACATCATGTCAGCTCTTGTTCCTCAACTGCGTATTTCAAATTATGACTGTTATTTAAAGGTCAGTACATTTTAACTGAAGCGCCTGTTAGCTGGTCAAACAGCGTCTAAACCCCCAACCCCACCCCACATCTCTCTGATGTCGTAATGGGGTGGGATGCGTCCAACAATTTATGCAACTTTCTAAAAAGCAACAATCCAAAAAGCAGGATTTGCATTCATATTTAAATGTTTTCCTCCTCAGTATCCCCAAACACAGGAGTAATTAATAATGTAAGGGCATGATTTTAAGTTATAGTCCCCAAATGTTATTATTTTAATTTTTTTCTCATGTTTTATTTGTCAGTTTGGCATGGCAGATGTCTTTGACATTTTGTCAAAGAACCAGGTATTTTCTAGCACAACTTTTAATATTTTGTATTGATGATTCCTTAAAAAACAGTTTGACGTCAAAGTCAAGTGTCGTCTGTAAAAAAAAAAAGAATTGGAATTTTACTTACTGAACCTGATGCATCCTAAAGTTATAGAGCTTTGATTCTTCACCCAACCTTATTGGGCCTGAACTGCTGCTTTTGGGATAGGTTGCATGTGGGCGACTGTGTCACAATTATCCTTTACCAGACTGACTGTAGTTAACTTAAGCTTGTAATAACTGTTTTAATTTAAAATAAATTACTGAGGAAAATATGTATTTTTTCATTGGACCGGGGCCCAATACTGCTGCTGTGGTCTGGGCTTGGGTCTGGCTTGGACAGAAACTGTGTGGGTTTTTGTCAGGTTTGGCCAGGCCTTAAGGGCCCAGAATCCCTTGCAGCCGCATACTCACTCTATCTAACCTCTATATACTGTATTTCATATGTTGGAAAGTTGTTAGTTTCCCATTGACTTTCATTCAGTTTTCTCGTAGCTAGAATTTTGGCCACAAGAGGTAGTGCATCTTGCAGCTCATCTCTACATTTGTTTTAATCGTTCATCCATTTCATATTGTAAGTAAATCACAGTATATCATCAAATTCAAAATTGCATATTCATGATTTGAAATATGACAATGACAGTCCAGCTGTCAGCATCTCAGAAACAACGAGCTGTCTGATTTCCATTTTTCTCATGCTTTTTTGTCAGTGCAACCAAATGCAGAATTGTAGATGTTCTAAAGACTTACTTACTTTATATGTCGGTTGGCTGATTTTGCTGAACCTTACAACAGCCAGAGTCCATGAGTTTCTGCTGTGTTAGGCCCGATGGGAAATTAAGCCCCAACCCGGACAGTGTTCATGTTTTGACCTGCTGTTCAAGGCTGCAAAGCACCAAAAGACAGAACTGATCGGCCCAAAACATTTCCCATCCTCTCACCCTTGGCTCTGTTTCTTGACCTCGATCTTTTGTTAGCAGAGGATGTGGAGAGGGGAATATAATGAAGGGTATGGGAGAGTAAGAGGGCAGGGTCTATCGATCTGGCTCTATAGAAACCAGCGGGATGAAAGTTAAAGTCAGAGAAATAAGAGAGGAACTGCATCCTAAACTGTGTTTGTCCTCCAAGATTAAATTGGAGGTAGTCCTGTCAATGGATCAGTATTGTTTTACATTGAATATATGACATGTTTGTTCCATTCTACCTTCCATCACATTTTCCCAAACTTTTTGAGGAACTTTTGCTCACTTGACTCTGACCTGGCTGGGTTGGGTTTCAGCAAACAGCCGGATCTATTTTGGGTCCACTTCCAAGCTGGTATTACCTGGATTTGTTCAGCTCATAGTGTAACAAATCCTTTCTCTAATCTTTCACCTCTTCTTTTTTTATTAGCAAACACCGATGCATGAATCATTCAGGCAGTCCCTTAGTTAAAAAGAGAATATGTTATCTGTTGAGGGGAAACTTGAAGTTCAGTTTTTTGGATGTCTAGCTAGTTATTTAAAACTGCTGAAAGCATAACTGGGATGGATTTGAAAGGTTTGACTGACTAAAACTGTAGTGCCCATGTTACGTTACTATACGATACTGTATAATAAGATACGATACGATACAAAACAATACGATACGATACGATACGATACGATACGATACGATACGATACGATACAATACGAAACAAAGCGATACGATGCAATATACTTTTTTACCCCCTAAAGAAATTTGTCTTGGACTCTGATGCTACACCCAAAAATGCCTTCACAGTCAAACCATAAAACAAACCACGTATGAACAAAACAATGTTAGCTGTACCAAATCACATAAATAAATAAGCAGCATCGTGAGTCCAGGTCGCCAGCAGCACAGCACCACTGTTTGTAATTTGTAACTTCATTGTAATGTTCAAATATGTTTGACATGTTTCAAAGGGTTTTCAAGCGTATCTCTGTGGCGCAGAGTAAAGATTGCAACATCTTTGTTTTGAATCTGACCCCATGACCTCTGCCATGAATCACCCTGCTTATCTCTCATCACTGGTAACTACTGAACACAGCACGCCATGGTCTTATTGTCCATAAACAAAGTGACACATGGGGGTGGGGGGTAAGATGTTTCCATGAGTCATCCACCTCCCATCTTCTCACACACTCATACACACACAGACACACAGACAGCGATACACCCTGCTGGGCAGATTAGTAAGAGATGCTTTTTGGAAATGTAGAGCTAAAACAATGTGGAAACTCACCCCAACACACACAGCTTTTGTCTCGCTGACCACACATACACACACAAACACACACTCAGTCCCTGTGTTGAGTGTTATATTGGTATGCAGAACCAGTAAGGCTGGCCGAGTTATTACGCCTCAGCCCATTAATGCATGTTATCTCGTTGCTTCTCTTTATTTTTTAATCATTTTTCTGTCTCCTTTTTCTGTTATGGACATTTCCTGTATCTTCTCCCCTGTGTGTTTTGCATATTTGCTTTAATCTCTCTGCATGGCTTCTGTCTTGGTCCTTCTGTCTCCCTCTTGTCTCCCTCTTAGCCTCTCATTAGATTTGAAAGCCCTAATGAAAAACAAACAGGACGGAAAACACCTCCTCCTCCAGCCTCCATTTTCTCTTTTTCGTTCTCTCCTCACCTCATCCTTTTATTTCTCTGCCTCTTTTCCTCCGCCTCCTCTCGTCTCCCTGTCTCCCTCCTACGCCCCTCTCACCTCTTCAGCTGCTCTGTCCGTTTTTTTTTTCTCTTTCACAGCAAGATCCACCATTTGGGGAAGAGGAGAAAAAAGAGATACAAAACAAAATAGAAAGTCTGCAGCACCTGCTATTACAAAATGGCTGCAGACCTGACAGTAAAAAAAGTCATTGTGGAAGCGCAGGTGACATCGAACATCAGGATGTAAAATTGCTGCATTTGAGGAGGCAGTTGTAAGGAGAGTGGAGACATCTGTTTAGACAGTTGAAGCGTGAATGAAAATTATAACCTCTTGGCAAAAACACCCTCCACCTTTTTGTTTTTGTTGCTCTTAAGTATTTTCCCTTCTTCCTCTCTGTCATCTTTCTTCAGCTTTTTTCTCCTTTTGCATCTCTCTTCCTCCCTCCTCATCTTCTCCTCTCCCCTCTCCCTCCGTCTCTTCCCCGTCGCTCTGTGGCAATGAATACAGAATCAGTCAGAGACAGACGGTGCGTGGGGTCTCCCCGGAGGAGGGATAAAAACACTCACAAAGCGCACACATACGAGTGCAGCACACATGGACGCCGACATATGCCCGAGTAAGAAAACCCTCTGTCTCCAACCAATACGAACACACACACGGGATGATTTTCGCACTGATAAATCCTGACAGTGTAATTTTCCTTATCGGTAATCTGCAGTCACCGTGTCTCAAATAGCTTCTTCAAACATTAGTGAAGCCATGGGGAGGCACCGAGGAGGAGATTAATGGAAAACACACACGTTTCAGAAAATACACGCAGCTGCACACATGGAAAGGAACGCACTTTGCAGGGGGAAAACGTTCCGCTTTTCAACAGTTTCTGCCTTTGATCATATCTTTGTTTTGTATGATCTCCCTGTTATCTTGCAAACAATAATCACACTCCTCTTCCTCTCTTCTTATGTGTCTCTTATGTGTCTTCTCTGTCTTTGTCTCTCTCCACGCATCCTTTCATCTTTGTCTCTCATTGCTCCTTGCCAGGCATCTTTTCCCCTTCCGTGGCTTCACTTTGATTCTGATTAACATTAACTCCGCTGTGTGTGTGTTAGTGCGTAATCTCCTTTGCTGGGCGCCCAGGCCCCACGCCACCAGATTAAAAGTTTACACTTGGCAAAGATGCCAATGCTGATATTGCATAACAACTAAGATTCTTTAAAGACACAGGCCCAGATGTAATGGATGGACTTTTCCATTTTTGTCCTTTTGAGGACATTTTGAGGCATTTGTGGCCCAGACACCAAACCAACATAATCTAAACCAAACTCGTACAATAAGGCCGCTTTGTCAGTGTTTTTGTTGTAAAAGTGCAAACCCAAAAGGCACTTTTCATGTGTGTAAGGAGCACCGCTGGACAGCTTCAGGTGAGAACGCAGCCGGACAGAGCCAGTCATGGTATTATTATACAGCAGCAAAAACTGTCGGTTAGTCTAGTCTAGAAGTGTGATTGCATCACCTAAGAAGCACAAAGAGCCAAAAATGGATCAGTCAGGTCAATGAAATCTACAGAAACAGATCTGATCAAGTTTAATCCTGACAAAATGTCCTCGTTAACTGAAACACTATTAGCTCCAGAGTGCAAAGTATGAACCTTTCTCTCTCTATGCCAGCATGTGTTTTAACAAATGGCAGATTGCCACTGCATTACTCATACAAAACTCAAAACTGTCCAGACTCATTTTTCAGACGAGTTGCAGTGAGGATAGAGGAGATGTTTGTGTGGATAGGAAATAGAGTTAGACAAGTCTTGGCATGCTGAAGTGCAGAAACAAAGCGGCGATGCACGGCAGAGTGCGCCTGACTTATTAGACAAAATCAAAGAAGTGCTGGTTCACATTCACATCTTTCTTTCGAAGAAGTATCAGAGAAGAAATATGGTTGCGGAGAACTCTGAAATGTAACTATGTGATATGATATTGCTGCTGAAGCTGTGCGTTGGTGATAAGACGAGAGAGGGGCGAGTCAGCACATAAAAAAAAATAAAAAAAAATCATGCATTCCTTGAAATAAGCACTGAGAGTTTTTATGTGTATTATTTACTGTTACGATTACTAGATTCTGATCCCGTTTCACTTGGACACAAAAGATGAACCACAGCCTCAAGCACAAGTGTTTGTTCGCTCGGGGAAGCGGAGAAGGTGACACGGGGAAGATGCGGCGATAAACACAAACGACAGGCAATGCGGCGGAGAAATGACAGGGTGTTTTTTGGGAGATATGAGGCCTAACAGGAAGATGGAGGGGAAATGGAGTGAGTGGACCAAACAGAGGCAGAGTGGGCCCGAAGAAGATTTAAGGACCGCAGGAGATTAATGGCAGAAAAGTGGCATGTCAGAAATTAGAAATGAAAGAGATTTAGAGGTGTCAAGTGTCGGAGAGTGAAATAATAAAGGGTTTCATGGATGAAGGACTGAGGTGAAGAAAAGTGAAAGAAGGAAAGAAAGGAGTGATTCAAAGATGATTTTTCAGAACTTCTTGCATGCTCCCGTACCTATCCTCAACCCAAATTATAGAAGGAGGGCTGAAGGCAGTGAAGTGACGAGAAGAAAAGGAAAATAGCAGCCCAGTCACAAGAATATAAACGATAGATATGTTACATTTATACATTTCATATATATGAGGTAGTTAAGGTTGCATGTATATTAGCTGAGTTGTTCATCAGGAGCCAGAGAGAATGGTCGAAGGCAGGACACACAGGACCAATAAAAGCGGGTATCATGACAAGAGTTCAGGACATTTTCAGCTGTGTTTATAGCCACGTAGTTGGTATTTTTTAACAAGAGTTCATAATATTTCCAGCTGTATTTGTAGCAATTTTAAATGAGAGTAAGAGGCATTTCCAGTTCTGTTTGTATAAAAATGGGTATTTTTTAAAGGGAGTTTGGGACATTTCCAGTTGTGTTTGCAGCAACAAAAGTGGGAATTTTTAAACCAGAGGTCAGGATGTATCCAGCCATGTTTGTAGCCAAAGTAGTTGGTACTTTCAGCAAGAGTTAGGGACATTTCCAGACATATTTGTAACAACAAAATTGGGTATTTTTGAACAAGCGTTCAGGCATATTTCCAGCTGTTTTTGTAGCAACAATTTTCATTTACAGTGCAGGACCAATTCAGCAGTGTTTGTAGCGACAAAAGTGGGTATTTTTTAACGAGTTTGGGACATCTCCAGCCACGTTTGTAGTCACAAAAGCAGATATTTTTAATGAGACTACTGTTTGTGGAGAATGGGGCATTTCCAGTTTGTAGCAGAAAAAGCAGATATTTTCTAACAAAATTTAGAGACATTTCCAGCCACATTTGTACCAAAAAAAGCTGGTATTTTTTGTTAGGGCATTTACAGCTGCATTTGCAGCGACAAAAGCAGGTATTTTTTAACAAGAGTTCAGGATAGACTGGTATCTTACCATACATACATACATAAGTACATATATATTCTATACTTATATAAAGAGAAAAGTAGATAACTAGATGCTGTAATGGTTGAAAAAGCAATGTCAAGGAGAGAGACTTAATCTCCCTTTGCAACCCCGAGGGAACAAAATAGAGCAAGTGAAGTCAAGAAGGATGAAATTCAAGTGACCAAAAAAAAGGAAAGAAAAGGAATACATTAATGCTGTAATGGAACAGAAATGGAAAAATCGAAATTCACAAGTGGGGGGGTTGAATGATCTAGTGGTCCAGACAAAGAACTAAATACAGCAAGTTTCACTTTATTTCCTAGACTTTTCTATTTCCTGCATGACCTTTCTTTAAGATCTTTCTCTCTGTCTGTTTCTTTCTCTTCTACTCTCTAACCCTGCGTCTCTTTGTCATTTTTGCCTTATTAGATACAGCACACAAAGGATGGTGATGATAAAGAAGACAGAAGAAGCGGAGGGAGGGCTGTTTTTATAATATATAGGCACTACTGTATTCTAACTTGTTGCTGCAGTGGTGCAATGTCCCCACAAGTATCATTAAAGTTTAATCGGACTGCAGCGCTGTCAGGCCCAATCCCTCATCTTTTTTATTTACAACTAATATGCAGCATTTTGCCTCAAGGTAGATTTATCCTCCTCCTCCTTACTTGGGAGAGTTCGTGTCTCAATACCCTGTCTCTTGAATCGATGGGGTAGAAGCTCATCAAGCCCTGTGGTTTTTAAATATATTTCTCTCATATCCCATGTCTCAGGCCAACATAAGTTTGAAACTTGAAAAAAGGAGTATTCATTTGGTTGCAATTTGTGACCACACAGCAGACAGGTCAATCTAGTACCTGAACTCTTTTACTACGATCCACGAGGCATGGGCGGCATCGTGGTATTACGGTAAACCAGGGTATTTAGAAATCCCGACAGTGTGATTTAAATACTGTCAAAATGACGGACCTTTAGCTTTCTATTAACTTCATACTGGAGAGGTTAAAATGAGAATGTTTAGCATGCAGTGTGTATCACCTGCCCTGGAGTTTACGAATAGGCCACACTGCATGCGTGAACAGTGTGTGTTCACAGACAGCGTTTGTTGTTGTGGCTGTGGCAGAGCAGCCTGCTGTTATAAATACTGTATTTCCAAAATTAGAAGCAGATACTCCGCTCATTTATGAAGCTGTGCAAGCTTTGTCAACAACACTGTCTTGCACACGTTTCTCAGTAAACTGCCTTGTGTCAACAGCTGGAGGGATTCTAAACGTTGTCAGAGGGCTTTTATTCTGACACAGAAACAGGAAAGGTTGAGTATAACAGATACATTTGTATTACCTCATCTCTGTGACAGATCTGTGACAGTGAACCTGTAATAAAAGGAGGTATAGAGTCAAGATAATTTCAGTATGGCTGCTCTAACCTGGTAATATGGGCGCTGAAAAGAAAACAACAGGTTCCATGACATGGAAGTCCTAGTTTCGGTAAAAGAGAGAAACATGAATTTCAGAAGGTACATGGTTGTCTTTCTTGTTTAAAAAAAAGGGGTTATTGACATCTTGTTCGTTTATTGTGTGTTGCGTAGAGTAAAAATGGCAGGACAGCCTGCAGTACGTAGAAAACTCATGCTGGGGCACTTAGTGGTGGACACTGACACTGTACCGTACACCCCGGTGAAATTCCAGGAAGGTATGAAAAAATATATACCGCCCAAGCCTGGAAGCCACACTCTTGTAACACATGCAGAATGTGGCTCTGCGTTGTCTTGCTGAAATAAACAGGGACGTCCCTGAAAAAGATTTCATCTGGATGGCAGCCCAAAAACATGTATTTATCATTCAGCATTCATGGTGCCTTCACAGATGTGCAAAAAACCCACGATGCCATGAGCATTAACATACCTCCATGACATCACAGATGCTGGCCTTTGAACTTTGCACTGGTAACAATGGATCATCCTTTTCTCTGAAAGCCTGGAGGACATGATGTCCATGATGTTACGTTCTTCCCAAAATAATTCAATGCCACTACTAGATGTCACTGACTCCCAAGGTATACTAACTAACTAACTCCCTGATATGGTTACATTTCAGTTTCTCTATATCACAGTGACATTTGTTTAAAGACTGCAGTTTGCCATGAGACTTAAATAACTCCTCGAATTGAAAAAAAACAAGCTCACTACTGTTTGTGGCAGATTCTTCGACAGCATCTATGTGCAAAGTCCAATTGTGGTTCTACTCCAACTGTAAGACAGCTGACCAGAATTTCTGAAATGCCCCAAATCCATCTGGTCATCAAACAGCCAGACTGCTGATCATGAGGGCAAAATAACCAGGCATACCCCCCTCAAAGAGCTCCCTAATATAGCCCTTCTTGCTATTTAGAGAATCCAGCCAAATGAGCAGCTTGCTCGTAGCTGTGGAAGCCAGATCTACATGGCTTCTAAGCAAAAACTGTCTGCTTTAAATGGAGCCAGCAATACAGAAGCAAGGCTGGACATCATTTTGTGGTTTTTAAGTTGTTTCTTTGCTGCTTGTGGAGCTTTGCTGTGGTTGCTTTTCCTCCTGTTTTCAATTTAGAAAACTGCAAACCTCAACTGAACACAAACTTGAGACATCATAATGTATCATTTTTATTTGTTACTTGTCTCCTGCATACAATCACTTCTCATTTAAGAGAATATTTTCTTGTAGAGCTCATTTGGTGCAGGAATAAAACATTCAGAAAAACTGGATATTTTGTGTTTTACAGCAGCATTAATGCAAGGCTGAAAATTTGATCATTGCAACTAGACTGCAGTGAAAGTATCCACTATATCCCCATCCAAAAAAACAGGAGGCCAGGGGCCAGTCGCAGCAGCCCCATACATGTTGCTAGGATTTGAGGACAGTTCTAGGATTTTATGGCATTTTCAGATTTGAGTACATTTCTAAGATTTTAAGACATTTTTAGGATTTTAGGATGTCTCTAGGCTAGTAGGACATTTTTAGGATTTTATGACATGTTTAGATTTGAGGACGTTTCTGAGATTTAAGGGCATTTTTAGGATTTAATTAACATTTCAAGGATTTTAGAACCTGTTTAGGATTTTAGGACGTTTCTAGTAATTCAGAATATTTTTAGGGTTTTTGGAAGTTTATAGGATTTTAGGATTTGGGGTGCTTAACTTGGACTTGCGTTGTGAGATCATCCACTGGCCCTTTCTTTATTATAAAGAAGCTCTATTTTGATGCTGTTTTATGCACTCTGGCACCTTAACAACTCCCAGTGTGAATCTCTTATTATTTATTGTGAATTAGAAATTGGTTGGGGCTTCACCCAGCACCCTATCAGTGGCCAGATTTGGCGCCCAGACCGTAATTCGAGTATCACTGCAATGCATCCCATTTAAGATAAACAGGACTGTGTGGTTACTGTATGTGTTCTGAATTTTTAAATCATCCTTCGAAGCTTTGCCTACCTTCTCTTTCATTTTTTACATCCGATGTTCCACCCCTTTTAGGAAATCAAAGAGAAAGCTTTTTTGTCGTGCATGATTGTGTGCATTTGAGTCACTAAATCAATACATGAACATCTATAGTGTAGAACCTCCCCGTTTGACAAAATGCCTCTCTCCCCCTCTTCTGTCTTCTTTGCATTTACAATTTTCTCTCTGCCCGCTGCTCTCTTCTTCATCTTATTTTCTTCCTCACACACATGCGCGTTCACTCCCACATGTAGCATGCTTGAATGCCCTCTCTCTTGTCATCACCTGACTCACACAGTCGCTCTGGACTTCATATTTATGCATGTCTGTGAATGCAATTTGAGTCACACAATTTGAGGCACACAGCTGGGTTGAAAGGGTGGAACAAGGGTCTGAGAGAATATTATCTGCATCGGTCAAGGCTCTGACAGATTGGCGCACACACACACACACACAGATGCCGGTTAAAGGGGTGTAACAGGCAGGTCTGACAGAGAATATTATCTGCATCGGTCAAGGCTCTGACAGATTGGCGCACACACACACACACAGATGCCGGTTAAAGGGGTGTAACAGGCAGGTCTGACAGAGAATATTATCTGCTTTGGTCATGGCCAGGCAGCTTGACATGCAGAGACACACGCTGTCTCGCCACTAATGCAATGTGTTTTTTTCATTAGGACCCAGTCATTGGAGGCAATTACATGGGTCATCCTGGTTTTTAATGGGGAAATAATGGAGTTGGAGAAAGACAGAGAGAGATAGAGACAATGAGGAGGAGGGGGGAGATAAGAGGAGAAAAATGAATCCATGACGAAGAGGAGAGAGAGAGGAATAATGGACTGACATGAAATGTCTGTCACACTCGTGCTGCATGCCAATCTAAAACTCAACAAAGAAGTGTGTGAGTGTTTCACACCAGTTGAAATAGAAGTCAACTGGTTCCACAGTTTCCATTTTTGAGTTCTCTGTATATGATGCACGTGAAGGCATTAGCGGAAACGTTCTTGCATGTTGCATGTTCTATAAAATGACATTTGATGTAGGGTCTTTGCATTCACACCTGGCATTAATTAGTACTGCTATCATCCGGATTATATGTATTGTGATAACATTTTCTGTGAGGCAAGTCTTGCTACTTCGACTGCGTATAGCTTTTGTAGCTTAAACTAGCAGTAAAAGGGGGACTTCAATCATGTTTCAACCTCCCATCGTAAAGGAAAATTCAAGATGAAAGCTCCTTTATGTCACATTTGCATCTCCTAAGGAAAAATGAACACTTGTCAAGACAAAAGAGAGTTTTTGTGCTTTTTTTTTTCATTAATCTCTGTTGTCACCCCCAGAGAAATATACATAATTCAGACTCAGAGCGATCACTGTGTTAATTCAATACATTTCCTTACAGATGTATCATTTCTAGAGTCTCAGCTAAAAAAAAATGAGAGTAGTGCCAGCTGTCAAATAACAACAATTGGACGCTTTACTTCAATTAAGACTCAGTTCATCACATACAAATTAGTAAATTATGAGAGAAACTATGTACAGCTCAGTTGCAGATACAATAAACTCCTTTGTAACTGTCCCACAGAGAGCAAGCTACAAACCTTTCAGAACCACTTTTTATGCCTGCAGGTACTTAAAATGTAGATTATTGGTGAAATTTTCCTTTAATAGTGATATTCAGTGTTTGTAAATGCAGAAGATATAACACTGAAGCCAAGGCTTGAGACAAAGCCAGGCTCATTAAGTATTATCCGATATGATGAATAGGTTAACTGATGTCTTTATTGACCCCAGACGCACAGTAAAGTCATCGATCTCTTTTTTTTTTCCTGGAAGCCAAACTGATACACAAGATGCCGAGTCCCGAGGGGACAGTCACAGTAGTTGGTTTGGTTATAAATATGATAATCCCGTCGTGAGCTGACCTTTTCCATTTTAATACTTGGCCCAACATCAGAAAGGGCTGTGTGTATATGCGAGATCACGAGCTTTCTTTTCTAAATATACCCAAAATAAGAATGATTATGAGACATTTTTTTTGTTAAAGCAAATTCTTTGGTGTTGTTGCATCTCATTCTGTAATTTTTGACTTAAAAGTATACGCACTGCACACTGCAATTCATATTTTGTTGACCACCATGTTGTTTTTATACGCTTATCTTAATATCGTTTGTATTACATTTTGTCCAACTGGTGCTTGGTAACGTCGCATTCATGGTTCTCTCCTACAATTTGATCGGCCTCTGTCAAATTAGTTAAAACAATGTAGATCTAGGGAATTGAGTGTCGACTTGCTGGACACTAATTGTGTTAACATTCAGGAAATGAAAAGAAATGAACTGATGTGTGGCTTGGTTTTAAATAGCATAATTCTTAATCTTTAGAGTTGGTGGAAAGTATGGAGTGTTTTTAAGTCCAAAGGCTCAAATCCAAATGAAGTTAAAAAAAAAAAAAAAGTTGTTGTAGAAGTTCGAATGGAGTTGCAAGTCTTTTTTGATTTTGTCATGTCCAAGGTCATCAAATTTGTGACTCTAGGGTGACTCTAATCCTCACCTGTGGACACTGGGTGAGCAACAGGAATGTGCAGTTTGTTGCATGGACTCAAAAAGGAGCATTTTAAAGTTCAGAGAATAAACATTATGCAAAATGTTAGATGTAATGCTTCTTTTGTTTTATGTATAGAGTTTTATGTCTTGAAATTTCAAAAAACTGCCGTTAAAGTAAACAGTGGTTAGTTTATTAAAAACTTGATTAAAAAAAAACTGTAATAAAATAAAATAATTGTAGAACTTGATATAGGCACCATGTAGTGTTTTTTATGTAGTTATATATCATCTATGAATCAGAAGCAGTTTATTTGCATTTTCTGTCCACTTTCTATGAAGGGAAGCATTTTCTGCTAATTTATTGTAGCGATCAGTGTTGAAAATGTTTGTTTCTCTGAAAAATATGGTGTATTTGTTATGAAAATAAAAAATGCAGAATGTTATATGTTATTGTTTTAATCCAGGCCTTATAACTGCCAACCAACTGTTACTCACCATACCACCAAGCTGTCAGTGTAACAGATTATTAACAGTGTTGTTTATCCAAGTGATTTCTCACAAAAAGAGGCCCAAATTCAGGCTGGACAGGATGTATGATCAGTGATGGACTGTTTTCACATCGGCTCAGAAATCACCAAGTTGCCAAGACTTTCGAACCATATGAATGTAATTGCTTCTATTGGCACAAGAAGTGACAGGTCGTTAGCTGTGAGGCCGCGCTCCGTCACTAATGAGCCCCTTTCTATAGATTACCTTAAGTGCTTCATATTTATATGGTTGTAAAAGTGAAGTGGATTTCTGCTCGGTCACTTTTCCTTCAAGCTTTTTAAATCATACCTTAGCGTTTCAGGATTGCCCAAATGTCTTGAGGCGCTCAGTTAAATTGATTCGTTTTGGTCATTTAGGTGGAATGACTTCAACATCTCGTGGAAGTTGAAGTCATGACTAAGCATTTGTGAAAATTAGAGCATGTTGAGGGGAAGTCCTTTAATTGATTTGTTTGACATGATTTAATTCTACGAATACTCTTGGTTGAAATCATGATTGCTGTATTTGAGCTTCTCATCAGGAAACACTGATCTTCTGGGTTAACTGGGATGTCAGTATTGATAATCAATAAAGCAGAGACCATTCGCTCTTCCCTGTGTATGTGTGCGTGCTTGTGTGTGTGTGTAAATAGTATTGATTGTACATTAATGACTTAAACTAAGAGAAGAGGTCCTTGAAGAGAGAACATGCAATCAGCAGAGAGCCACTTAAGTGAAATTAAGTGTTTTGCATGAGTGGTGTGTGTGTGTGTGTGTGTGTGTGTGTGCACTTGCGTGCGCATTGGCTCCATTGTATTTGGAGACTATATTTAGTTAATTTCACACTGTTCTTATATGTACATATATATATATATATATATATATATATATATATATAGTATCCCTTTGGTCGGTGTACAAGTGTTTGTGTATGTATGTAGTAAGGCATGCATTATGTGTGTGTGTGTGTGTGTGCGTGTGTGTGAGTGTGTGGGGGTGTCCCATCTGTTTTTCAGGCTTCCATCTCCTCTCGACTGCCTGCTCTTGGCAACAATCTTATCTTCCTTCCCATCTGATGTTACAGCATATCATTACAAAATCTGCCAAACTGCTTTTCTTTTTTCTCCCTGGATCTGTCTCTTTCTGTTGTGTTTCAGTCTTTCTGTCCATCTCCTGCTTAGGACTAATGGACTTCTGTTCCACTGTGTCTACTGCGGTGCTGCAGTCTGTGTCTTGTTTTTTATCCCTCAGTATCAGCGAAAGCCATGGCCAGAGGCATTATGTTTCCAGGCTGTCCATTCGTACGAATGCACCTGAGTCTGAATGTCTGTACATCTGCATGTCTATCCCATTTTCGTGAATGCAGTATCTCAAGAATGCCTTGAGGAAAGTACTTTAAATTTCGCACGAACATCCACTTGGACTCAGCAACACAATAATTAGACTTTGGTGGTCAAAGGTCAAAGTCTTTGTGACCTTAAAAGCATCTAATTCTTGTAAATGCATATATCTATAATATATAATATAATATCTCAAGAAGGCCTTAAATGAATTTACTTAACTTTGGCACAAATGTTCACTTGGACTGAATGATGAACTGATTAGATTTTAGTGGTAAAAGGTCAGGAATCTGGACAGACATGGATGTAAACTGCAACTTGACTGGTTCATAGAGGCATACAGTCGTGAGGCTGTGATTTTATTATTCTGCCTGCTTATCTCTTATGTGCAGGTAAAACAGAAACCCTCCGAGTTCTCACAGCACCATACATTATCATTATGCCCTGTGTGTCATGTTTGCGTGTGTGATGCTTTGTGAGATGCACTCTAACTCTGATCATCACTTCTGTTGCACATATTATGAATGGCTTTGACACTTAAGTGGCTCTATACTGCATAACATGACTGTATTGTTGATTTAATTGCTACTGCTGTCAGAGAGGTGTTACCTAGAGATGTAATTATGCACAAACATTTCTCCGTGACGCCTGGATGGTTTAATATCTCTCACAATCTGTTCTGTAACATCTTTAATGCCAACGATGTTATTTTTGTGGATGAGAGCAGAAGCAGCAGCAAGTTTTAGACCTTAAGCCACACTAACAGCATGGCTCCATGAATGGACATATCAGTCAGGAGTCCACTTTGTTTCAGACTAAAATATATAAAAAAAATATTGGATGGATAGTCATGGCATTTTGCGCAGACTTTCATGGTTCCCAGAGGATGAATCCTAATGACTTAAATGATCCCATTACTTTTCCTTTACTGCCAGCATGACGATAACGTTTGTGATTTTGAGTGAAATGACTCAACAACATTTGAATACATTGCTTTGAAATTGGGTGCAGGCATTCATGTTCCCCTCAGCGTGAATCCTAATTAGTTTGGTGATTCCTGATATTTCATCCGTTATCATCATCAGGTCAAAATGTCCAATTTTTGAGTTTATGACCAAATACCCGTCATTCTTGTCAGCTTCAACTGTCTAAGCTGTACTTTGAGTTTGGGTCTAATTTGCAACAGTTAGCATGCCAACATTTAACCCTTTCACCTACCAATCATCAGCATAAAAGGTTAGCAATTAACTGTGCCTGTGTGCATCCTCACAAAGACACTAGCATGGCTGTAGACTCAAGCAGATTGCAAAGCAAATTTTAGATGTAGCGTGATTGTATGCAAAGTCAGAGACAAGATTAACTGCAAATTTAGCTGAGATGCATTCGAGTGCAGGACTTTTATGTTTAAAGTTGTTGCATTAAAGTCCTTGACATATGATTTCACACAATGCCGATTACACCTATTACCGCCAGGGAAAGCTTTCTTTTTTTTGCAGTATACCAGAGTTCTGGTGTTTCTGGTAACTTTCTTGCGCAGGTGCACCAATGTGATGTGTTTTACGCCTGTCAGCCAGAGCTTAAGGAGGCAGGAAGGGTGGATGCTCTGAATAAAAAAGGGAACTCTGCATTCAGAGGAAGGATTAAAGTAGAAAAAAGGATTTGAGAAGAGCGCTCCTGGGGGCAGAAGAGATGCAACAAGCTCGACTGCAAGTATACATCATAAGCATGCGTCAGCTGTGTTTGTGTAATTACTCTCACTGCCAGAGGAGGGAGATAAAACAGCCACACTCAAGGTTTAAGAGAAAAATCTGTCCCGGGGCTTTATGAATCCTGGACATAAATGTATACGAGACAAGGAGAAAAGGGAGAGAAACTGAAGGCGAAAAAAAAGCAAAGAAAGAAACAGAGTTTCTGTTCAGTTCTTTTGTTCTGATTAACTAACCGTCAAGTCACAAGTTACTGAGCTAGCATGATGCATGAAGGAAATATAGTGATGCTGGTGTCTTAAAGCCTAAGGTAATAGACTGAATGTTAATGGGTTAAAATTTGTAAAGCGAGAACCATAAGCATGAAAGAATGCATGTGCATACATAACATCTATAAATATTTGATTGGACTGATGGATTTTAAAAAGCATTTAATAGGTGTTAACTTATCTCATCCACTCTCCCGTCCTCAGAGTCCTCCTGGTTTAAATAATGAACTCTTGTAGTAGCTGATCTTTGACTTATTTATTGAAAAGAGAACTTGTTTCAGATTGACTCTGATGTAGGAAAATACATGGCAAATACAAAAAATGTTGAACCTCATAAGTTCACTAAAAGCCACTAAAAGTCGACTTTTTCTTCTTTTTTGCACGGGTGTACATCAGTCATCCTTTTAACCACGAGAATGCAAAGACACAATTAAAAAACCTCTGCATTTCAAGGACTACACCCACCATCACATGAATCCACCACACAGCCCAATTCAGTCACTGCTTTTATCTGCATTACCACACAGTGATGAGGTAACCTTGATGGGAAAGCAAATGCCATTTAAATGTTCTTCTTGATGCATTACATTACCACAAGTTGATTTGGCATTGAGTTAACCCTTTGATACCTGAACAAATTGGTTCACTTTCTTTCAAAGACATGGGAAGAGGGCAATGGCTTAAAAAAACAGCAAAAAATAGCAAACGTTTACAAGAAAATTACCAGAAATTAAGCCAAAAGAAAAAGAAAGTGACCTCAATAAAAGTTTTTTTTTCAGTTCTTTGACGGCATATTTTTGAGGATATATATTCAAGGGAATTATAGTAATACTTTTCTGGACATTTTCCCTCATTTTTTGATAATATCTGATAATAATAATAAAAATGATGATAACAACCCCCAAGCTATTTTTCATATCAATTTCTTGTCACCGAAAAACTTCTTGCCAAGTTGGTCATTATTTTTTTCCCCCATGTTTTCGAAAGAAACAAAACCAATTTCCTCATGTTTCAGATGTTAAATGCCAGTGAAAGGCGTCTGAAGACAGCACAAGAAAACTGATGTCAATCCAGGTGTTAAAAGATTAAAAGAGAGGCTGTGCAATCATATGCAAAAATATAAAAGATGCAAAAACATCAGCATGTTCCTTTAATTGCCTAAAAGCCATGTGCAGCACTTATGTGTTGAAGTTCTATATTTTGCATCCAGTGTGACCTCAAACTGAACTCAGGTCTCTATAATTAAACAATGGGATATATTAGATCAATTAAAGTGTTATTTTTCTCCCAAAGGGTACCGAAGCTGCAGGCCAAGTGTTTGCTCCACCGCAGTTAATGCTGAGTTTTGACTTCACACTACATAATTGCATCTCAATGATTTTCAAAGACAAAATTAAGTTAGATAATTTGCAGATTGAGAGCTCTCTACCCTTGGAGCTGTTACATCAGAGGCTGAGTGTTGCTGTTTGAGATCTTATGTAACAACTCTGAAGGCGTTAAAGCTTTTTAAAGATGGAGGGAAAGCCAGTGGAGAGCACACAGCGTTTATTGTTTATTATTGTTTCAACAGAGCTTTTTGATTGGTTCGAGGCACGCTCCATCCCCAAAAAGAACAGTCTTGCCAGCTTTGCTGGTAACAGGGGATCTAATTAGCGAATTAGCAAACTTTATTAGTTCCTCCTGTTCTCTCTTTTTTTTTAATATGCATTTGGAGAAAACTTTTCAGTATCCGGGCATGTTACTATGTGAATGTTAAGCAGGCTATTTATCTCCCCAGATAGATAAAGGTTAAAAAGTTGATTTGGAAATCTATACAGAGAACTTTTTCATTGCACATGAATGTGAAAGTGTCACAGCGATATATTTTTATCCTGGCTTTGACCCTTGTACTTTTGGTTTTGGCTGCTTGTGATGGTGGCGTCTTGTGATAATAGTGCAGGTCCATGGGGGATCTCAGCTGGACTCTGTTTCAGTGTTTCCTTCAACAGTTAACTGAAAAAAAGATAGAAAGTGGGAAAGAGGGGATCGATATATGCTGTTTTTGTGGGAGTCGATACAAGTATAGTTTTCCAGCTATATGGGACACACATGAGTGCACAAACTCCCAAATAGGACCAACTCAGCTTTGAGTTTTCTGTAAATAATGAGATGGAAGTCTTTTCTGTAGTTATTAAATTCTTTGTTTAGGCAGGCACGCACAAACATACACATAAACACACAGTGAAGTGAGAGTTGTGTATAACACTTTGTATAAAGACACAATAAAGTTTGCAGGGCAACATGTTTGTGATGGATTGTTTCTTCTCAGACACTTTTACTTCTTCCTCTAGCGTCAGGTGATTGACCATAAGTGGAGTTTGTGCACGCTCGTAAAAAAACATTCAACGGAGGGTTAATGAAGTAAAAAAGAACCAGCACTTTGACAAAACTAAATGAAGGCTTGAGGTTTACAGTGATGGATTAGCTCGGTGTGTGGAGGCTGTTTATCATACGGCACAAGAATGGATGGCTGCAAATGGATGAAAATGAGACGTCAATGTAAAGGAGAGAGTGCAATGTACACAAAGGAAATACAGCACAAGCTAGCACGATTCATTTCACCCTGACAGTCGTTAAAATTTTTCAACCAGAACCCTGCCCAGTGGCCAAAGCTAATATTTTAACGTCAAAACTCTCAGCTTTACACACAAGCTGGTGCACGCCTCACATTAACCTAATCTGCTGCTGTAAGTTATTAGCCTATCCATCATGAAGCATAAATTAGTAAGAGACTGGCTGTGAATGGGAAGATAAAAATGCTGGTAGTGTAGCTGTCGTTATTTAGCATTAGTCACTTCCGAGTATACAAAACAAGCAAACTGCTGAACACAGCAGTACTCTTTTACCACATTACCTTAAAGATCCACTTTAATCTTAACATCATGACCACATTACCACCACAACTAAAGCATCACAATGACAAAAAGCTGTTAATTCTCTATTTAATATAGTTTTTTTTATGATCCTCTTCATACAATACCCTGATCCTGATCCTGGATGCTAGACATTAGCTTACTAGCATGTACCAAGACCTCTGGATACCCATTCTCTCAAACTCAAAAGCTTTTTTCTCTCTGTTTCAGACAAAAAGCACGTCAGACGTTCGGCGCCTCAAGTCTGAAGAAAGAAAAACAGAGTGCACGTGAATGCAACAAGAGACTAAGGCGGCCTATCCAATTAAGATCAAATCAGCTTTCGGCAATGGTGAGTACATACAGTTTCTTCTTTTGAGGTAAAACTAGGCTCAATTGTTTGCAAGAATGCAGTATGAGTTTTGAAAACTATCTTCTAAACACACACATATACACAAGCACTCCTGCTCTCAGACGAGCACACACAGGCCGATGTTATGCAGTGGCTGTGCTCCTGAGAGCTCAGAGATGCTGTGGGCTTGTTTAGTCCTGAATTCAGACAAGGAACATCAGCATTCAGAGTTGTGTGGCACCAACTGTCCCTGAGCACCGAAACTCCCACATGAGGGCACGTACGCACACAGAAACACACCCAAGCAGACATACAATATGTACAACACACTCACATGCTCCCCCTCTCACACACACTTAGATTTCCTAATTATCCCTCTCCAGCGGATGCTTGATTCCCCTTCTCTTCCTCCATCTTTTTCACCTGTGTACCCTCTCAGTCTCTCACTGCATGGGGTATGTGTGTGTGTGTGTGTGGGGGGGGTTGCCCCACACACGCTCACACACACATACTCACTCAGAGTTGCAGTTGCAACCGACTTTGACGTTTTCGCATTAATTAACTCACTTGTTTGTTCTCCTGCATGTGTTCTAGTTAGCAAAGTGCTGCTTGCTGATATTTGATAAGTGAGAGTTCATTGCATTTTCTCACGACCGACTCGCTGACATTTTGGGTGAACTTGTCTGACACAAATACACACACACGCATGTTTGTTTGCCAATCCTTGTGAGGACCCCCGTGAGTATAGTGCATGTCAGGTCAGAAAGTGACACAGTGAAACTCAGTGACACGGCTTTCAGAAAATAGGTGGTGCTGGACGTTTGGCATTGGAGTGACTAGTTGTTAGGCTGCACTGGTCTGACACCAATCAACTTTTTCTGTACTTCTTGCTGGACCTGAAGACCTTTTTTTCTTGCTCTTCTATAGAGCCTTTTTTAACTTTATTGTGTATTTCATCCTCAGTGTATTTGTATGTTAGTACAGGGTTTTTGCAGTCTTGGATTGTCAAATAAATCTTGCCTAACCCCATTACCCAAAAACCCGGTTTTAACCATGTTCTCGAAAAGCCCTGTGGAGTCCTCAGGCTGGCTAAAAATGTCCGAATTCTCAAGGTCTTGCATACTAATTAAATTGCTCCATAGAGAGTGCTTTTAGGCGTGTTTTTGTGGTGTCGTTTCAGTCAGTCTGGGTTTCAACTGGTAATCTCGTAATTCTCCCTTTACCTCTCGCTCTGTAGCTCTCACATGATGATGAGACACGATGTACTGAGTCCATCTGGCTGTGATGACTATGCCCTTGTATTGATTCAAAATACACGCACACACATGTTCTCTCTCAGGGAGGAGGAGAGAAAGGTCATGTCTCTCAAGTTAATTAGTCTCTGTAGCCCTCAGGTCTGGGGGAGCTTTCCTTTTCACATCTTGGTCCCTGCCTTTCTCTGTCTCTCTCTCCCTCCCTCGCTCTCTCTCTCTCTACCGTCTGCCACCAGAGCGTGAAGGTCAGATAACCTCTCTGAACATTTCTTTGCATGTGTTTATGTCCTTCCTCCGCATCCTAACTGTACATACACTCATAAAAACTCCAGGCGTATTCACAATATCTCTGATCCTAAAGCTAGAGACTATTTGTTTTGTCGGTGCAGCAGAGCCACTAAGTTTAATTACTTCTTCACTGTAGCCGAGGGGGCAAAATGTGTGTGTTTGAGTGTGTTTGGCTGGAGGGATCAGCCATAATAAAGTGTGAATGTATCTGATAAAAAAGCCTGTGAGTCAGTGAACTATCCCAGGGGACAAACACACTGATTTAACACACACTGCCTCTGTATTAGTGCTTTCTGTATTTCTACTCTTCTATTTAAGCTACTGATTTGCTCTCAGATCATTTTGTGTATATGTTTACACACATGTGGGGAGAGTGAAGACAGCTTAACTTGAAAAACACTTTTTAACTTACAACTAGTTTATTTCATATTTCTGTCATCAAGGGCTATAACTAGGATTTAGAAATCGTCAATATCTATTGGTATTTTGTGTCGGATTTAGAGGAATATATTTGCAGAAATTGTGTGTAACATTCATTACTATGTTTTCATAAGTGTATAATCATCTGAAACTAATAATCGTTCTGATTTCAGTTTATAACTTCAGTTAGAGTGGGTAAACTTCCACGGAGTCTGCCATGTTTTTCTACAGTATCCCAGAAGGGACAAATCAAATGGCTCGAGATAGAGCCATTTGCTTTTTTGTGTTATCCATCGTAGTTGTCCTACATGCTTGACACATGGGAGTAGTTTCAGTTGGTTGCAATCTGCAGCCTCACCGCTATATGCCACCAAATCCTACACACAAGAAACATATGATCATCTGCCCTCAAACTTTATTTCTGTAGCATTTTTCTAAACCAGAGTCACAAAGTGCTTCACAATACAAAAAACCATACAGTCTACGAAAACAAGGTAAAACAACATCATTCGCAGAAGATGCAATTTAAATATAACACATACACATCCATATATGTATATATACCTGTACATACATACATATACACATATATACATATACATACATATACATACCTACATACAAACAAGCATACATATATACATTCTTGTATATACACACACACGTGTACTTAGGTACATGCACATACTGTACACCCATACAAACACATACATACATATTAAACAAAGATATACTAATGAAAAGTTGTGTAACATGATGGATGTATTTTTTTTGTATTTCCGTCTATTTTCCGTATTTTCCTTTTGTGAGGTGCACTTTAGACCGAGAGCAGCTGTGAAATGAGGGAAAAGGTTATTAAGGAGTCTTTCTTCGCATGTGATATTGTCCTCTCTTGCCCCACCTGTGTGTACATTTATGTTAACACTGTTCATTTTCTTTCCTTCAACCCATCTCTGAAGCTGATACGGATAACTTCAGGGCTTCAGCAGAGTGCTTGTTACACCTGAAGACACAGTGGATGCAATAACTTACCTCGCAGCAGCCGTCTTTATGTGTGGAGTCCGTTTTGTTGATCTAAGGGTTTTTCAAGTAGCCTGTCTCAGAGTAAGGGTGTTTTCAAGTCCATTTAAACTGACTTCATGGGGGTGTATTTTTACTTAACAGCAGATATTTGGCAGCAGAAGCAGTGGTGCTGCTTTCCACATGACATTATCTCAGACGATCAAAGCATCAGTCCTTGATTCAGTGGCACCTCGCAATCTTGACCACACTGCATTTCACTTTCCTGTTGCCAGGTAACGGATACCTTTTGGTGTCTGTGAGCAAAAACTTTTAAATTATGATTCAAATATGAATGAAGTTATTTTTATCCTTCCTGTTCAGTAATTTTATTTGAGCCTTCTCTCTCGCTCTCTCAATTCAATTTCAAATCAATTCAATAGGCTTTATTGGCAGGACATTTGACAAGCGTGAATAACAATTTGAGTGAATAGAGTGAAACAGGTAATTAAAGTAGTAAAGAAAATAATAAATCAAATATGTTTGATTGAGATAATTAAGGAAACAATTGACAAAATACATGTATACAGATTCAAAGAGTCAAACGAAAAACAAAACTAAAACCCTGTTGCCAGGCATTGGATACCTTTTACATTCTGTGTGCAAAAGCTATATTATTCCTCCATGTACAGTACTTTTATTTAAGCCTTCTCTCTCTCTCTCTCTTTATATATCTCTGTTTCTTTGTGTTAACTTGTTTTGCCCATACAGTGCCAAGGCGACAGCGTCACGGTCATCAAGAAGCCAATTCAATCAGTTAGCACAGCGACACTTCACTCCTCTTCACTCACTCGGCTTAATTATAGTTTACAGCACTCCAGATAGTTATTTTCTATAAATTGTGCCTACTCCTTTTCAGAGCAGCATCTAATGTAGAGATTCTTAATGGCCGGGCCATGAGTCGTCTTTCTGAGAAGTGCTTGTTATAAGATTGCACATACCTTTTTTATGTTTGTGGAGCCAGATTGCAGGCTTTGCTATAGCCCTACAGCTATAAAGGTATAATTTCTCCAGCAGTTTGCATACATTATCCATGGTCCAAGGCCTGTGACATAACTGTACTTCAACAACTTTTAATGTTGTGCAATAGCCTCTTTTCACAGATAGCTTTATGAAAAGCTCTCTTTGGACACAATGTGCGGAAATAGCCTATTAAGGCATCTTTTTTTGTCTCCCACTCAGCTTTTCAACACTGCTATTATGCCATCTATAATGTTGCTATATTAATTGAGAGAGGTGTAGTTTTTGGCAGATATGGGTCCATCTTAATACCCATACCTGTGGTATTTGCGAATAGTAAAGTGCCCTCATGTGTCATGTATTTCTGGCAAGTGCCAGAAGTGCCAATTACGATCGAAAGCATGTGGAGATTTATCAGAGGTCGCAGGGACATGCTTGATTAATGAAGACTTCCTGTGGCTCGGACATCTGGCTCCATCAAGCTCAGATGATTTGTTATGTTGCGTCTCAGTTCAGATACTTCAGTTAGTACACTTCTGTGTGTGCATTTACTTGTTGTGCCCCTACTGTAAATGACTATCCCAACATTTGACTGCTTCTTCTTTTTAATCTTAAATTGCAACCAGACGTCCATAACCACCAGCATTTGACCTCACTTGTTTGCTTGTTCACTGTAGCAACTGCTGCAGCTTCCTCTGCAGCCATTTTTTTTCAAGTTTGGCAGTCCCCCCCCCCCAGCATGTTCTCATACCAGGTCGTCACATATTGCAACTTTGCAGTGGACCCCTGCGTCTACATATTATGCTAGGTATCCTTTTTCTTCTGCTCTTTACATTCTGGGATGCCACTACTGTGATATCGACAGATGCACGTGCTGGCACAGATGGAGGTACAGGGGTTCTACAGGTTTAGGGTTCTACAATCAACTTTTTGACCATTATGAATAGACCATCTGGGTACTCATAGTAGTGCACGTTTGCCATACTTGCCAGTGTGATAGCATGAGTACTCCAAAGAGCAAGTGAAAGCATGAAGAACAGGATTGGTTTAATTTAATTTATGCTGAACAAAGAGGTAAGGTCAACAATACAGCCATAGAGAATTTCGACTACATATGACAAGTGAAAAAATGGTCGTACACGATGTGAGAGGAGTTATACAGCTGTGCGGATTGGGACAGTCTCTGCGTGTCGCTGTCCGTAGTGCTGACACACTTCTAGCAACAGGCTTAGTATCCTAGAATAATCCTAAAAACCAAGAAATATCCCAAAATCCTACAAAAATTCTAAAATCCCAGAAACTTCCTCAAATCCTAAAAACATCCTAAAATCTGAGGAAACATCCTAGAAATGTACCAAAATCCTAGAACTGTCCTAATATCCGAGTAATCTTCTAAAGTCCCAGAAACTATTCTAAAATATGAGAAATGTCCCAAAGTCCAAGAGACATTGTTAAGTTCTAGAAATGTCCTAAAATCCTAGAAACTCCCCAAATTCCTAGAATGTCCTAAAATCCGAGAAACATGTATTTTGCAGAAGTGGTACCCAAGTAAAGCAAGTTCAGTATCCTCAGTGTCACCACGGCATTTTATTAGCACTGGTCAGTAGATGGTAGGACTCAGTTTCAGTCCCTTGCAGAAGTTTGGCTTCACATCAGCATAATTGTCATTTGCAGTGACTCTGTCCATGGTGCTGATGTACTCATTGGAACAGGTGTAATTTTCTGCAGTGCTATGACATCTATATTTATGATGTGGTGATAGTCACACAAATTACCATTGTTTCAGTGCCTGAAAATTCCCAGCCTCTCCATGCTATCATACATTTTTACCTTCACTGAATTTCTAAATAAAGATAGCATAACAGCAATTATTAGCCACTCTAGCAAGAAAATCTGTCCATCTTTCCCTAATTTGACTGTGAAAAACTGCACTCATTCCCATTAATTCCAGTGAGGGGAACATGACATTAGCTTACTCAATCCTGACAGGGCTGCAGACCAAGGACAATTGCAGTGCAGGGATTTTAAAGCATCTCTTCTGCTAATAAAGTGTTGTGCTCAAAGTAGGCAATGAAGTATTCATTAGCAGTTCCCATCACCATGGCAATCACTCCTCGCAGGCTTCTGATTGCCACAAATAAAGGTAATCAGCGTATATGGGCTTTATGACTTTGGGACATGAAGCTGACAACCCGTCACCACGCCCACGCTGAGTGCATAAACCCAAATTAGCTCTCGTCGCACCCTCTATGTCTGCCGGCTATTTTTAGACAGAGGGCAGACATGTGTCACCAAGTAGTTGAGAAAATTAGCGTGGTTATTCTTGGTGAAAATAGCCAATTATCCAAAATTCTCTGTTCTCCTGGAAAATTTCAGGACTACAAGGTCACCAGCATGTAATTTGTTAAAATATCTGATTAGATAAAGGAAAAGTAGAAGCCCTCTCTGCACTGATTATTAAATACCTCAATGTGCCCTTGAGCAAAGCACCAAAATGCCCTCATAATTAAATGTACTGTAGCTGTGTGAAAGAGAAATCACAGGATGTTAGAGAAAAATGGCTCTGAAAGAACTTTAACTAGTAAAGACAACCCACAAAGATGACTCGAAAGAAAGTCGCACCTTCGTCTTAATATGTAGTAAACAAAATAATAGCTGACTGCATAACATGCACATGCACATATACACACAAAGTAATTGCTCGCCTCCAGGCTGTCTATCAAACGCCGTCTGGCTTTATAATGACATGCTAATAAGGCACTAACGACAGAGAAAAAGGCTAACAAGCTTTGCAATTAAAATGACCAAAAATTCCTCTCCTCCTCTTCACTCCTGCCTCTCTTCTGCTCCTCCCCGGGGGGGCCTCGGTGTTTTGTCAGCCTTGCTTGACTTAAGTAGTTTTCATAATGGAGGCAGGCACATCAAGGAAGTGTCAGTTAGGAAGTGTGCGTGCATCAGAGGGAGAAAGTGTGTCTTTTTTTTTTTGTTTAATCTCCAATAATGTTCCTGTTTAAGAGTGGAGGACTGTGTCAAAGTGTTGAGTATAACTCCCCCGAGGGCTCCCTACTTACACAATGGAGGCACACACACTTACACTTTTGTACATTTACACAAAGCTGCACACTGTCTTCCTACTCTTTCCTCTTTCTTCTCCTCCTCAAAGTCTTTTTTTGTGATAATGCAAAAGGACATGGTCTGAAAAATTCAAATCAAGCAGAGTAGAAGCAGTAGAGGACAAGAGGAGAGGGAGAGATGGTCCTGTTTAAGTGGGATGAAGGGGTTTAGCATCTCCCCGTCATTTGCATAAATTATCGA
The DNA here is from genome assembly GCF_026936395.1 of Plectropomus leopardus. Lineage (NCBI taxonomy): Eukaryota > Metazoa > Chordata > Actinopteri > Perciformes > Serranidae > Plectropomus > Plectropomus leopardus. The sequence continues at coordinate 15,247,424 of NC_142198.1, forward strand.
ACGCATCTCCCCTGCTGACTGTCAGATCGATCGAAACAACAATTTACCCACTCAACACCCCTCGTTAAATATGAACATGAAGCTCTCGTGATGTGTCTAAGTCTTAGTGACTTATTTTCACCCCTTGCTTTGAATACAATTTCTACACAAACAAAAACAGCCCAGGTCAGTTGACAGTGATGGCAGCAAATACATGAAGAGACATTTGTGTTGTCAGCTGGTCCTCACATACCTGAACAAACAGCAATGACATGTGGAGTTCCCCAAGGCTCCGTCCTAGGTCCCACTCCATTCAATATCTATATGATCCCACCAGCTCGAATCTTGGAAAACAATGAAATATTCCATCAGAATTATGCAGTCTGAAATTTGCTATATAAATTAACTGCTCTGCTTTCAAAAAAACTGAAATGTCTGTATAAGGCAACAATTCCTTTCTCTACTTTCTCTGTGTGCAGATGAGTGTGTGTGTCACACAGAGGAAGACACAGTGCCTTGTAGAGTCAATGCAGCTCTCTCTGACCACTGGCCACTGCATATTTTAGAAGCAGCTGTGTCAGCTTTATTGTCTCGTCTTTAAAAGACTAAAAACTCAATTTTACAGGTTTTTTGTTTGTTGAGCTTTAGCTTTAAATCACTCGGCCGGGGAAAAAAGGCAAAGCTTTCAGGAGAAGATTTAAAGCTATACAAACTCTCAGCTCTTAATCTGCCTCAGGCAAAGTTGTAAGGGCAGTGGCAGCATTAAAATAACATTTATGAGTGTTCTACAGGTTTAGGGTTTCCAAAACTAAATCCTGAAAAGTGTTATTTGTACAAAGTTTCTGAATCACGTCCAAGCCCAAGGAAAACTTCCACAAGCAAATAAATATTTCCAAGATTATAAATGGGGTTGTAAATTTTGTAACAACCTTCAGAAGGTTGTCTGCGTTTTCTCTCATAGTCGTGAATTATACAAACTGTCTACTTTTTCTACAAGAATTTATATACTTCACTTTGATTTGGAAAATACATATTTTTCTAGTAGGTGGATGTGTATGTCCCAAATGTCCTACAGTGCTGTGAGTGTGTGTTTTAAGATTGGGGATTAAAAACCTGTAAATGTAGCAGTTTACCTTTTACATTCACCCTGAGCATGGCCTACAAATCCAAAAAGCAGTTCCAAAACAAAATTTAAAAACTGCATTTGGACATGAACTATTGATCAAGATCCTAATACTAATACTTTGGTGTTATTTGTCTCTAACCTCTTTACACAAACTTTACATTAGAACCATGCTGGGGTTGATGTGTGGTTAGGTTTAGGCACCAAAAAACACTTAGGAAAAGTTGTTAATAGATTATATTTTGGCCTAACATGCTCGTTTTTGGAGGCGCATGACATTGCATCAATGACTTAGTAGGAAAATACTGCTTTCATTTGTAAATGTGGTGATGTCAGTAAAAAACAAACACATTTGGAGCATTTAAAGCTGCTTGTAAAGGAGCAAAAAGGTCACTAAAATTAAACAAATTTAGTTGTTTGCTGGTCTTGAACAGTGGTCAGCAGCTTGGCAGGCATCTTGCCTAGGTGACATGTGTCCATCATCCCAGTCAGCTCATATACTACGTCTCTTTAGGGATGTTGATATAATATGTATAAAACATAGAAATGTAACATATCCATGCTTTGCAGAAACATAAAACATTTTCTTCTGGCGACTGAGCTGGAAATCTGCAATTGTATTGCACATAACAAGAGAAAGTGATGCTAAAGGAGCTTAGAGGTTAGGTTCACAGTTGTATGAGGCTTTTGCTATGAGTTAGCTGGATTGAGTGGGTATCTACTTCTGGTAGTTGTTATTGTGTTCATTGCCAGTGTTTGGCCTGACAACAGAGCTACGTACATGGGACGACTGGGACATATCTCTCCTCTACCAGTCAATAAAAGCAAAGAGACTGCATCATTACTGCAAAAGGAAGAACAGAATTATGCAAAATGTAGTTTGAACGTGAGGGACGGCACTAACACTAACAATACGTCAGGGGAACACTTTTCTTTTAACAGAAACTTTGTGTTTCTCTTTCTTGTCTTTTCAACCACAGCTCTTTTTTTAGGAGCAGCATTAGACAGCAAGGTCGCAAAGTTATTCATCTTTGCTTTTACTCTCCTCCTCTGTCTCCTCCTCTCATCATCGTCTCATCTCCTCTCCTCCCTGACTTGACTGGTGACAGAGACCCAGCACAATAAAACTTCACACGTCACCGGAGCCATCAAGTGCCACCTACACGCGCCTGCATTGTGTGTGTGAGTGAGCATAACAGTATTAAGGAGGTGGATTGAAGGTGAAGGCGCCAGTGTTGTTGTGCTCATCACCGCAGAGACGTTTATCTCTTTTTATGTCACCCGCTGCCCTTTAGACAAAAGGAGAGAGGGGGGAAGAGAGTTGTGGGTGCAAGACAAACCTTTAAGTGAAAAATTGACGGTACATATTCTGACATGCATGTGAAGTTTATTGAAGCAAATACATGAAGGCATTTATATACGTTCACAAACGTAACATTCTCTCATTATTCTTTGATTTTTTTTCCAATATGTTCCAAATATTTTTTCAACAAACACTGGACAAAATTCTCCTTGGATTTGACAGTAACATCCGTGACTTACCCCTCGCAGCATAATCGAAGAAAGCATTTGGAACAATGGCGCCCACAAAGGACAATGCAAGTCCTTCAAGTAAACAAAGCCTCCAGGCATTGTTCATTGTTTTGAGGTAAACAGATTTGAAGTTTGAATGAGCTCCAGCGATTCTCCATGTGAAGTTTATTGTGATGGAATGAAAGCTTATGTTTGGCCAGATTTGTTGGAGCCGACCTCAACTGTTTTAAGATGGAGTTTTTCTTCATTTTATCAAGAAAGCTAAAAGAGAGCAATAGTAGACAAAAAAGATTTCAATATTATGGCTTGGTGGCCTGATATATGCTAATGTCCCCTTGCTAGATATCCGTGTGGAATGAAATTAAATATGCAGCCCGCTCTTACCGAATAAATGACCACATAGGTCGATTATGCAAGCAGCTTATTACAACCCATACTTACTGTTATTGTAAGACGATGCCCTTTAGTAGTAGTAGAAGAGGAGGAAGTGATGCAATGAATTGGTGCCCAATGAACAACCTAATGGTCTTAATATAGAGTTGAATCAAGAGGTACGGTAACATGATTCAAATTTCATTTGGTATCACACAAGGACACAAACACTGGTCTCCTTGGGGAAAGTTCTGTGTTTGTTTGACCTATCCACCACCACAGGCTGCCTCCACAAGCAGACTACCTCTTTTTTTATTACTGTCAGTGCACTGGTCACGTGATTGCAACCTTACACATAAAATGCTGGCTCCTGATTACATGGGATAAATAAAAATTTAGGTGCATTACTTTTCATAAGTATACATATGAACGGTGGATGAGAACGGATAAAAACGATGTAAGAGCGGAGGGGGTAAGATGTTCACGGCCACGTGAAAGATAACTTTACTGTTTTGTGAAAATATCCCATTTAAATTGAACAACTTTTGCCTCAGTTCAATCTCCCTTTGCCAGATATTTACATTATTTCTTATTTAGCCTGAACAACAGAGTAAATCTCCCTGGAAATCAGTCAAAGCTAACAAATGTAAATGTTGATGGATATAGATGGATGAGGTCAGATAAAGGGCAGGAATGCAGCTGCTGTATGACAGAAGGGTGGACCTCATCAACACTAATGGATGCCTCCGAAAACTGCTCGGTAATGAACGGTTTTATTACTTAGTCGTCCCCATGTGACTTGTGCATGTGACATGAACATTATGCTGGTCATCACCTCATGCATCTCTTCTCATCCTGTATCAAGGTGATCACCTCTATCTGTTGTGTGTGTGGAACAGTGAGACTGTTTGGTATAACTCATGTGACACTTTCTTGGCTGCAGACACGTTTGTGGATATTGAATTTGATGGTCCTTCAGTAGAGTGGTTAGTGTGTGTGTGTGTGTGTGTGTGAGAGAGAGAGAGCAATTTGTACTGTTCATGTTTGCCAACCATAAATCGTTTGCATTCTATAATAGCATTTGCAGGAATTTATCCATGCAAGCTCTCTCGCAAATTATCCATTGTGTTTGTGTGTGCGCGTGTGGGAGTATTTGTGTGTGAATCACTGATGCATATTCTGTTTGATGCGGTCAGCTCGCTTATGGTTTCACAGATAATGCCATTCTCTTTTCGCTTGGAAGTTTATTCAGTTATGAACAGAGATTTGCACAAAACATGCCCTCTGGTCAAATATATTTCCTTTGTTTTCAGCACAGTAGCACAAATGATCTTTTAGGAGGAAATGAAACAACTTAAAATGCATACAGTAGTTTTTCCCCTCAGGATAAAAATCCAAAATCAAAGCATAGACTCTAAATATTGTATTGCATTTAGTGTTTTTTAAGCTACATTGTGTAGAGGATTTTTTTTTCTAATGAATAGAATCATTGCTGCAATATGTGAGTTAAATGCTGTACAATTAATTCCATTAAACATACATTAAATCCATATTAGCAGTCTTTCCAGACCAAATTTATTAGAGTCCCCGGGTGGGTGTTAAAGTGTAATGTATTTTTGGTCTGTTATAGTTTGAGAATGCCAGCTAAGATGACCAGCAGTTGAAATAGCAGCTCCAAGAAAAGTGTCATTACTGGGCACAAAACTAACATAATATTAACACTCAATTTCTAAGCAAAGACTATATAAGAATAATGGGCATGGCCACTATGACATTACCCCTCCTGAAGCCTGGATGTTGGCGTATTGGAATTTTAAAGCCAGAAATGACAGTATTTAGATGAGAGGGTGGAGTTGTGGTGGAGATAGGGGTGGATCCGACTAGGAACCCAAGGACACTTTCCACAGACAGTTTGTCACTCAAGGCAGCTATACCCTTAATAATGTATAACGTAAGGCCTTAATAAATAAATAATAAAAATAAATAAAAATCTAAATGGGTTATATAAAAAAATCAACCCCTTTACAGTTGTCATGAAGGTAGAGATTAGCTTTAGAAAGCATAACTGTTTGCACCAATCCATAAATATGTTAATTTTCACTGTAAAGTTGGGCATTTTAACATGGGGGTCTAGGCCTCAAGTGGTCATTCAGGGATCTGCAGTTTTTGGCCTCCGCTTGCTTCTAAGCCAACATGGAAGATATCAGGTTTCCTTGATCCTAATAATTGTTTCTACAAATAAACACATTGACAATATGTGTGTGCAGTTGCAAGTCACCGTAACATGTAAGTTAAGTATTTGATAACTGATCTTGTAATTTCAGCCATAGCTGCAGCCTAAACTTTAATTGCAGCGGTACATGTGTGTGTTTTTGTGTCTCACTCAGGGTGAATTATGCAGAGTACATAGTGCCAGTAATCCATCACAGCCAACCTGCTGTTTACTTACCGCAGGCGCATACACACAACTGCCATAATTGATTTATCCGCATCCTTTAATCACTATTGCAGCTCTCCTTATCCCTCCTCTATTAGCATCTTTGATGTGCATGACAGCATTAGTAAATACATTTTAGGAGGTGAATTTCTCTCACTCCTTTTATTTCCAATCTAACTTTCATTTTAAGCATTTAACTCGGTGGGTCACCTTTAAAATGCCAAAGTCGTGACCAATCTCTTAAAAAGGTTCATGACAAGAATTTAAATTTAAGGACTCTTCATCTAAAATTCTGGATCTTTGCCCCTTTTCCCCCCTTGTGAGTCTACTCCATGCTTCTTGTCGTGCGTATTAGTTATAGATGTTGAATTTTTCTGTGTGTTTTGGACTCAGTAAACCTTCTCTACTCCCTTCATCCCATTTTATCCCCTCTACAACCTTCCGGACTTCTGAATAAAAGTCAAAACATGAGGAGGAAAAGAGAATTCTTAAAATATTGATGCCGACCTTTTCAAACTTTTCAAATGACCATGAACTTAGTTCCTGTGATGACTTCAATCAGTCAATCGATCAGTCACTCAGGCTTTATTTGTAAAGCCTGAGTACTTTTCATACAAACAAAACTGGGACACTAAGTGCATCAGACAATAAAACCAAAGTCCAATAAAATATCGATAATAAATAAATAAAATACTCTAAACAGCAGATACGAGGTAAATAAATGGATAACAACACAAAGTAAAAATAAAAAATACAATTTAAAAACATGACACACCAACTGGTAAAACAATAAAACCAAAAGAGGATGGCATGAACAAATAAAGACTGCTGCAAACACAAAAAGGAAATGCGCAAATGCACACAGGACACACAGAAGAGGAAGCATGGACTCAGACTGATGTTACAACATAAAATACACTTTTTTGGGTTAGAGTGACAGGGCTCTGACTGATTGAAAGGCCTTCACCAAACCCTGCTGCGCATTTCATTTCATGGTGCATTACCCCCCACCTCTGTTCTCTGTGTGTGTTTACTGTGCGTCATCCTTATGTTTTCCTTTTGCAGAGTGTATATCTTCTGTCTGTGAAGAAGGTAAATTAAGAGACAAACAGAAGCATCAACAGATCGGCCTCAGATGCGGATTTGCCATTAGTATTCGACTTGTCCCGCTGCACGCTTTGTCGGCTGGATCACGTCTTGTTGTGTGTTTGGTGCCAATAAAGGCCAATTAAACCGAAACTGCCAAGACGCAGATAGACGGCGATAAGACGGAGCGAGGCTGACAAACAAAGCAATCACTGGGAGACGGATAATGAAATCCACCAAAACTAAAAAAGCCATAAGAGAGTTGTGACGGCTGACAGTGAGTTTGCATTATGGGAGGATTTTCGTCTAACTATCCTTTGGTGGCAACGCAGCAGTGGTGGCAATTTATATGACGCAATGAGCTGCAATACTGCAAATATCAAAAATGAAAATATGTGACATTTCAGTTTACATAACAAAGACATTAAAGATCAAACTCAAGATGCACTTTTTATAGTTTGGCTTTTAATTGAACACTACCTAATTATTTATTGACTATTTATTTATACATTTTAGTGTGTTTTACTGTTACTAGATGTTATGTTGCTTTATTTTATTTTAATTTATTGTATTATATCATCATATTTAACATTTTTATCTATTATTATTTGTTCTGTTATCCTTTTATTTACCCTTTAGCTATTATTTAGAGTATTTTATTTATTCATTTATTTAAAGTTATTAGTCATATTATATTCTTTTATTTTGATCTTTTATCGATAGGTTTTATCCTGCCTCTGGTGTTTGCTCACTTTTGGTAGCGTTTCCTCAGTTCCTGGTTTTTATGAGCACTCTTATTTTAGTGCTTGTGTTAGTGTGAGCTGAATGTGTGTGCGTGTGTGTTACAGTCTTGAATGTCTGTGCTATACAAATACAGTCTGATTGATTGATAAAGTTAGCTTTGAATAATTGGGCAACTCGTAATCACAACAATGAGTTTCTAATCTTTTTAGTAATGAAGAAAAGTAAATGCGATAATTAGATGCATAGTTTGTACTGGACAGCGGTACAATCCTAAATTGTCTTGAAGGTCAATTGTTGACCTTGAAATAGCAAATTAACCAAAAGGCTTTAAGGGTCCGCTTACTTGGTTTTCCAGGTTTTTCAGCCGCTCTGTAGCTGTAGCGTTAATGTTTGTTTCCTTTAGGAGCTGATGGCAACAACTCTGGATCAAAAACAAAAACTACATAGCAGGTGTTCACAAACTTTTTCCCAAAATTATATCTGTGGGATGAATATATTTGATGCTGGGTTATTTTCAGAAACTGACATGCAATGTGATCAGAAATCCTTCAAAAGCAAATGTCATCTCGTCAGTCCTTCGTCTCTTTCAAGCTCGTTGGAAAGAAGGTAGTTTGCTGCTCTTTTCCTTTTTTCCCCGTCTGAGTCATCTTTCATTTCTTTCTAGCGTCTTCTTTCTGCTCTCTGACTTTCCATCACTGCTGATTACAGCTTGCGACCTGATTGCCACCCACCTGTGTGTGTGTGTGTGTGTGTGTCTGTCTGTCTGTCTGTCTGTCTGTCTGTCTGTCTGTCTGTCTGTCTGTCTGTCTGTCTGCGCTTTTAATTATCTTTGTTGGTATCTGCTTCCTTTTTTCCATTTTGTGTATGTGTAACTCCACTTCTTTCCCCGTGTGTGTGTGTGTGTGTGTGTGTTGTTTTACCATTGTTTTGTTATTTACAGTCTCATATATTTGTGTATGAGTCAGTCCTAAGATCTTTGTGTGTGTTTGTGTGTGTGTGTGTGTGTGTGTGTGTGTGTGTGTGTGCATGTGCGTATGAATTTAAGGCCCTCAGCCAAACATCTTAATAACACTCAGCATGAGGACCCTTCAGCGCTGTCGGCCATCTTTCTTGCTGCCTGATTAGTGAGAGTTGAAGCTGCAGAGGGATTTTAGGTCGAGCACAGTCAAGGGCAATCAGAGGGGTCTGGAGGGTCTGGAGGATCTTAATGGTCAAAGACCTCCAGGACACCAATTAGAGAGAGGGATGGAGGGAGGAGTGATGGATACACAGAGGAAAAGGAGGGCCAGGAGGGAAGGCGTTGATGAACTGAGGGGTGGTGGACAGCAAAGGGAATGAAATTAGGAGGAAGGAGGAATTTATGAAGAGGGAAGGAGGGATAGAGAGAGAGAGACTGAGAGAGGCCAAGATGGTGAAGGGATTTTAATGAAAAAGAAAGTGAAGGTTGCAAGAAATCTTCAACAGTTTGTTCCACGATAGAGATGACAGGAAGGAAGAAAAAAAGACTTAAAAAAAAGTTTATAGCCGTGTTAGAGGCTCTGTGAGGCTGGACTCAGGACCAGTGGTGCTTTGAGCGAAACAGTTGGTGTAATGTGTACTTTAATCACCATCTTAATTTAGCATGTTAGCATGCAAACATTTTGTTAATCAGCACTAAACACACAGTACGCCCGAGGCTGAAGGGGGATTTCATTGGATTTGTAGGAATTTGGTCATAAACCGAATTAAAGTATTTGACAAATGAGCAGATTTATGGCGCAAAATGAAAAGTTAGAACTCCAATGATTTAGCATTTCTGTCAGACTCACAATGAACAGTTAAAAAAGAACAAAAATTCAACCAGAGGTTCATCTTTTCTTTTCTACGTATTCATATTCCTTGTCAAATCCTGGAAACTTATTATCCACCATGCAATGCAGCCACAAACCATTGGGTCTGAGGTGTGGCTTTGAGCATCTCCCTGTGGAGTCGAACTGACAGGATGTATGTTTTACGAAACTACCATTGGCTGCCGATTTCAGACAGACCAGGAATGTTAATATTTCATGTCAGCAGTTGTTGATGTGTTTCATTCTGGACCAAAATGTGGGACAGACGTCGCCATCCATAGAGCAACTCTACTTACACGGCTGAAAATAATTGCAGAGGGAATGATGGAGAAAATAAAGGTAGAGCTGGGAAGAAAAGCTATGCTAGAGCGAGAGAGGGGGGAAAAGAGGAATATCATGGATAAAGTAAGGTGTAGGAAAAGAGGAGGTGGGAATGAAGACAAAGGGCAAAAAGAAAGAACTTGAGTGATGAAAAAATAGATAGGTGAAAAGGCCAATTAGATACAGACACTGAGAATGAATAAAAGTTTTTTAAAAAAAGCCAATCGAACTGTAACACCTGACACAATAATGAATAATGATAGCAGGTGAATATTAAATCGGCTTCGAAGCGCACTGCAGGCAATAAGGAGGAGGTTAAAGAGGTAGAGTCCAGTGGAAAAGAGGAAAAGAGTCGGACAAAGATGGACAAAGAGACAGAAAGAGAGGGAGTAAGTGATTGGTTTTTTGGAGTTATGGCTGAATCAAGGTAAAATGGGTCTACATGTGCAGCTATCACCGTTCCCCTCTTCTATTAATGTCAGCATCCATCAGTAGAGACCCGACCTCCACACCAGTGTGTGCAGATAAACAGTACCTTTGTGTATGTGTGTGTGTGTGTGTGTGTGTGTGTGTGTGTGTGTGCGTGTGTGTGTGTGTGTTGAGGCCACCGTAAATCAATCACATGCGTCTTCAGCACAGAAAGTCCTTGTGAAAAATAGTAATAGTCCTTCTGGACATGACGCTAAAAGCCTATTTGATGTATATGATTCACTGTTAAACTGTATGAAATTGAATATCTTCAATATCACCAAAACCATTACAGGTCAACTGTGGGTTTTTTTTTCTGAGTGACAATCTCTTCATGAGCTATAAATGCGTTATCTGGATGTAGCGCTCCTTGCATTGGAAAGTGAAGTGAGTGAACATAATCCAAACCAATTATCAGTAAATTGTATATCTATAAAACAGGGTTACACCATATTAACAAGTGGTGTCCGTTTGATTGATATTTACTAACCTACTGCACTGGATTAACGTAAATAGCATTTATCTCATCTTCTCTCTAGACCAGAACTTTCATGTTATCATAACTCACCTCCTCAATCTGCTTGCTGGTTCCTGTGCTGCCCCTGTAGTTTCAGCAACACAGGTTTATCCTTCTGTCTTTTTAAATTTTTGAATATTTTCTTAGTATGCAAAAGCTTTGCTGTTATTTTTTGTCTTCTTTTTTAAATACTGAAAGTTCACAAAAAAGTAAAATGTGGTAAATTAGGTAAATTATTCATTACTTATTACTACATAATGAATGCAAGGTCAGCGCTGAATTTCAGGTTTAAGAAGATTCCTCATTTAATGGAATTTCATAAATGATAATTCACTGAGGTTACATGTAGATTACCAATTCTTTGTGTTATTATGTGTTCACCCCCAAAATCAAAAATACATATTATTCTTCTCACCTGTAGTTGCCGAGCATCGGAGATGTCGGCCGTAGAGATGTCTGCCTTCTCTCAATATAATGGAACTAGATGGTATTCAGCTTGTGGAGCTCAAAACACTAAAAAACTACATTTGAAAAACTCAACAGCGATGTCTCTTTCCAGAAATCACGACCCCGCTTCTCCAGATAATCCACAGATATTGTTGTGAGCAGTTTCATTTCGGAACTATTTTCTTTCTACTGAACTACACCCACTAACATTTCCCTGAACAGAAAGAAACGTGCACCCATCATGGACCAGAGGCTTGCACGCTTTCTTCTGCACGGTGATAAAGTTGGCGGATGTAGTTTGGAAAACATTAAATAGTTCCTACATGAAACAACTCACAACAAATTCTGTGGATTATCTTGAGTAAGTGGGTGAAGATTTCTGAGAAGAGACACTGCTGTTGAGTTGTTTTCATGTTTTGGCACATGGCTGCGGCCAATATCTCCAACATTGGCATCTTGCATAAAAACAATCGAGACTGATTAACAGCACTGCAGGTAAGAGGAAAAATCTGCGTTTTTGATTTTGGGTGAACAATTCTTTAAGTGCATTTTATTGTAGGTTTCAAAGAGCCATGTTTAAGACACTGTAATGTTGTCAAAGCTTCTAGCGGTGTGAAAACCAAAGTTCTTGTTCTTAAAATAGCCCATTTGAGACTGTTTACATGAGTATGACAGAAGGGCAACCAGAAGTAAACAGATGCAGTTATGCATCGACTCCTGTTCCTTTGTATGTGCACATTCAGTGCATGGGTCAAATTCTTAACGCGTCATGACTTGAATTTAAGACAATTTAATACTTCATAAGAGCCAAAATGTTTGACTTTTATACTCCGGACACCCAATATGCTCTCTGTGCATCCTCTATATCAAGCACATATGAGGCAGGTGGAGGGCAAAGTGAGGGAGGCTGAAGAGAAAGAGGGGAGTGGGGGGTTGGAGATATAAATATCTAGAGCAAGAGGGAGAGAGCAAGATGTGTCACTCCCCCTCAAGTGTCTGCCTTTCAGTTCTTCTCCTCCACTTAAAATGTACTGGGAGGCATGGGTGGATGGATCTAGGAGAGGGAGAAAGCAGGAGAGATGGAGGAGTGTGTCGCTGCCCACTCAAGGGCAAAGAGCACCTTGACAGCCTTTCTTGCAGAAAGACGAGTCATGTCAGCCTGTTCTTTTTCTCCATTTCTGTCTTTCTATGTATTCCTATTTCTCGTTTACACTTTCATTTCCCGTCAGTGTATTTCTTCCCTCTTTCCCCTGTCGGCTCTTATTCCTTCACATAGTCAAGACTCTAAAGAGGAAAATGTAAAGAAAGCAAATCATGTAAAAAAAACTCAAGTCTGACCAGCACCCCACGTTTACAATTATTCATAAAACCTGACAGAAATAGCAATAAATAGTGACACTTTACCAAAAATATATCCCTTCATTCATCATGTAAAGAACAATAAAACATTAAATGGACTAAGCAGAGCGCGCTAAATCTAGTTTCTCAAATAATCTGCAGCTTGTTTGGGAAAATAAAAGTAAATAATCGTACAAAATAAAGATTGCACATTAGTTCAATGCAAATTTGCCCAATTAAATCTCTTTCTATGTACTTATGATCTCTTATTTTACTAGTGGACTTCTCTTTTATAGCCAAGTTTCCATGTTTATTCTTTACCTTGCAAAAGAAAACAGTCTCACCACAATGTCCATTATGGAAATTTACATCCGGCAAACACTGTGCCGATCAAAATCATGCAATTAGATCAAAAGTTCAGGCAAGGCAACTAAATGGAGCTCGTGTTGGTATCTTTGTCTTACGATTTCAAACAGAATCTGAGTTTTTAAGTGAATTTTTGTGACAGATGAAAGCCACGTTTCTTCGCTTTACTCAGGCTCTTGGCGTTCCGCTCAGTTGCTTGGTATTCACACACATTGCGGAGGTTTGATGCCAGCTGGCTCACAGAATGAGAGAGCTTGATATTTCAGTGACTGCTGTTTGATTGGTTTGAATGTTGCCAAAAATTCATGAGCTTTCTCCTGAATCTGAACGAAGAGTCTCAGCTTAGCTCTCCAGCTGTTTTCTTTTTTAAATTAAAGTAAAATCGCCACAATTCTTGATGCTGCTCTATGATGAATTTACTCTTTGCTTTTCCACACAGCAGATAGGCAGGTGGTACTGTTCAACCAATGGGTCATTCATGTTTTTGAGAAATAGCATTGGGGTGGTGAGGGATTTGTGTCTTTGGGAATTTTTCTTTTAGATTTTTGAAAATGAGTCATTGTATGTCAAAATGAAAGGCAGTTTAGAAGCCTTGTTTGTTTCCAGATACAAGGAGAATATCATCTGCAAAAAAGAGCATTTCTTTAAGGGTAAGAGGAAGAAAGTGATGGAAATCGAGGGAGAGGACAGGAAAAGAGAGACTGAAAGAGAACAAAAAAGCAAGAGAAAAGGAAGGAAGGAGGGAAGTAAAGAAATAGAAATTATGGAGAGCGAGCAGAGAAGGAAAACCCAAACAAATTAAAGAGCAACAGAGTCAACGAAAAGACACAAGTAACCCAGACAAAGGAGAAACCAAATGTAGGACAGAAATAAAGTAAGATAAACATTCATTAGGATTCCTGTTAGCAACACACGCACACACACAAACGTATGAGGCACAGGTTAGCACACACACACACACACACACACACAGAGTTGTAATCCATCTTAATACCTCAGGGTGTGAGTGGAGGGATAAAAGAGGATAACTGATTGTCTTATAGCTCGACATAATCACAGCAACTAGGAATGATGTTCTTACTGTGTTACTTAAAAACTGTGTGCATGCGTGTGTGTTTTCCTTGTATACAAACAAAATTATGTACACTGTACTGTGTTGTATGTGGTTATTTGTTGTCCAATAATTTCAATACACAGGATTTTGTGTGTATTTGTCGTATAGGTTGAGTACATGCATCTATATAAAAGCACACACACACACACACACACAATAGATATCCTGCCTGTGCAAACACATGAATAGGTATTTACAGTAGAATAAGCATGAAAAACATTTGACCTTGCTGCTTGTTTGTGAGCAGATAAGTTTTCTCTTCAACATGACACACTCACATAATCGCAAACATGTCATATAAAAGTCTTAAAGTCAAAGAGCTTTTATCCTTGTGGTTTATTTGGCAGAAGAAAAGCTCTCTTTGGGCTTGGAACAAATTGTACAAAACACAAGCTTACACACACACACACACACATTTGCTTCCTTTCAGTTGCTCACTGTTGATTACGTTATCACTGAATAAAAGCCAAGGACTTCTCGCCTCACCTTGTGCTGAATTGAAGGTTGTGTAAGCCGAGATGTGCGTCATCCGAAGATTGTGTTGAACAGTGTAACTACAGCTGCATCGGGCATCTGTTTGATTCAATCCCACCTCGAAATACATCATGTACTTACCGGATCAGGCTGCTTATTCTATTCTCATAGTTTTGACCGTTACATTTTCGAATTACTTACTGTTAAGGTGTCCTTACTTTTCTTACCTCTAGTTTTAATAGTCATAGTCATGTGATGGGACATGTTAAAGGTGACAGGACCACCATGTTCCCGGAGCAAAATAATTAGACAAAACAGACTAAACTACTCCATAGCGTGGAGAGCTGAGTGATAATTCTCCATCAGTACATCAGCGTTTCACACACAATATGCAGTACGATCAGCTGTTGTTGTACAAATATTAATTATAGCTGCTTTTAGTTTGTAAGGTTTCCCTATAAAGTCACCATTTCAGTGTTTATATACAAGGAATACTAATAATACTTTTGTCACTCTTCAGTTTACTGCACTGTGCTCCACCTCAGTGTGGTAGTGCGATTATTAGCTCGCTGACGTCACAGATAATTTCTGTACTCAAAAAAGTTGTTATCAGTGTTACAGTGCTCTCGTATTGAAACTGCCAAGGATATGACAACGGCTGCTTTTTAAAATAAGGTGTTAATAGTATAAAAACATACATTAAAATCAAATTTATTGAATCTGTCTTTACAGGATGTATAAAATAGAACAAAAACTACAGAAAATAGAAGAATTTGACAGTATTAGAGCACAGCAACTGATTGATTAAACACTGCAAAAATGTGTCACATCAAATTAACTGATGTTAATTGAATTTGAATATTTTCATATTGAATTGTTGAAAATTAATTCACTTGATTCAACACTCTGATGAAAAAACGTACTTAATTGTGGAACATAAAATTCAGAATAATGATAAATACATCAATTAAACGAGGAAGACTAACATACCTCGCCATGTCCAGTTTTATAAAGTATATGCAGTAGGCGGTCGCTGCTCAGTCTCTCTTTAAGCTAAAATCTACATGGTTTGAAATATGTTGAAATCTGCTGCCATATAGCATCACAACTTTGCATATGCCAGTGTGTAATCACCATCTGCATCCTGTCGCTAAAATCTTATTAACAAGATGTTTGATTAACATTAAGACCTATTAAATCCTAACTAATGTACAAACCATCGCCCACAACAGCAGCAAGTTTATCTGTGACATGCAGAAGGAAAGAGACACAGAGGACACGTGGGCAGAGTGATGGATGGATTGAAAAGTCAATTTTAGCTTTCGTTTTTTTCTTTGGTCTCACAGAATTAGATTTTTTTTTTTGTCGTTTTACAGTCTGTTGTCCAAACTCACCCACTGTGAAATTTAATTCAGTCTGGTTTGCTTTCAAGCAGAAATATTCAATATTTCATTTGGCTTTCAGTGCTTGTGTTATTAGACGGTTTCAGCTGCCCGCGAGGTTTAATCACAGCTCATGTTTATGTGACTGGATCTGCATCCGTGAGCATCTACTTAATAGTCGTGTCACAAAATCTAAGATGGTAAAAGTAGAATAAGATTATCTCTGACCTCCGGCAAAATCAAATATGTACAATGAGGGTTTAGAAGCATTGTGAGATGCAAACAGGTTTCAGACTTGGTTACTGCTTCATGGTGAAGAAACTGAGAAACATGTTAGTCCTGTCAGCTGGACTTCCTTTGGGTACCACCATTCACCAAATGACAGTCCTGGTACAAGAAACTACCAATTTCACATCAATTTCCAGTTAGTATCAAAAGAAAAAGTATAGTGATTCCTTCAATATTGACTGCAAAAAATGACACTGCTGTCTGAAAGAAGTGGAGATAGGAAGGAGGGAAGGGAGGTAAAGGGCGAGAGGATTACTGGAGTGAATGAAAGGCTCATTGGAATAAAACCACCCCTGACACTTTAAGCTATAAAGTGTAAGCCAGCCAAGTAAGGGTCAGCAGGTTCACACACACACACAGAGGGACACACGTAGTAGGCGAAGGAAAGAAAAAATCAAAGAAAAAGGGAAATATATTCTAACAAAAAAGTTGTGTAGTGACAAAAAATACTTAAACTGTTATAAAACAGAAGAGTTAACTAGCTCCTGAGAAGAAGAGCTGCATTTGACCAATCACATTGCTCTGATGAGAAGGACACGTTGTATAAACACCCATGTGCATTACGGTTATGTATATAAGACACAACTGGACACCATCTGGTGCACTATACATAGCACAGAAGGAAATGTAATGTATTTACATTCCAGAATAGAAAGCCGTGATTTATGGGTATTATGGGAATTATGGGCACAGCTGGAACATGTCCTTGACCAATCACATTGCTCGGATAAAGCCACATTTACTTAGTTTGGTTTAACGTTCAGTGTTCATTTACAGCTATAGCTCTTTATGCAATATCAAAGGACAGTTTTAATGTGTTTGTGCATGTGCTGTGTGTTTCTGTGTGTGTGTGAGGACGGGTGGGTTAAATGAAATACTCTATGTGGCGTTTCAGTGGGTAAAAATCTTTTTCTTTGTTAGTTTCAGTCAACAAATACTGATGGAGGTTTTATTTGTATTTTGCAACAGGCCTGAAATATGCCAACTGATTTCCAAAAAGGTACACACATTTAAAATTCCCACCAGGTGTTGATCAGAAGTAGATCAAAGAAAGACTTGCTCTGTAACACCGTCAGCCGCGGTTGCACCAGATGTTCTTACTTACTTAGCCTAGTTATAGCATACTGTAAGTGGGTGCTACTTTTTGAGAAGCACCTTTGTTGAGAGTCTAAGCACTTATAAATGTTATTTTGTCATAAAGGGTATTGAGTTTTTTAACTTCTAATAAGCCAAAGTGGAAGTCCATCAAGTGCAGTTGTAGACGCCAGCTGTAACAGTTGCATGTTTAACTGAACTACCTGACAAAACTAACAATAGCTTGATTAAAATGTGACACATTTAAAGACATGATGTCATATATATCTGCTATATATCTATATATTATATATCTGCCCTGATACTCAGTTCTTGTACTGTGTAATGATGATACAAAGTGAGAAAATTTAAAATTGTATTAATACTTCACATTGCAAAATGTTATAATAATAAGGATAGATTAAATGACCAAATATAGATACACAATAGAGAGTCTGGGCCTCTTTCTTAGTGTTACTAGATATCATTCACATTTCATTAACAACCACAACAAGCCCAGATGGCTCAACAGGAAGTTAGGAAGAGCATCTACGCCACAGTAAAACCTTTCACTGACACAAGCCCACATGAGATGTCTGTTCAAACTGAATCTAATTCAATACAAGTTTGAAAAACAGATTTTTGGTCTTGTATATAGATGTAATGTGTTTTGATTTCCCCGATATGTTCAATAACAATTGTCAACCACCAATAGAAGTTGTAAGTGTGTATTCACACTGTGGCAATATAATAGTGCTATTCACTGGGGTCATCAAACACACACACAACACACTCGAGCATAGCTTACCTTCAGTCTCACACCCTCAATCTATTTCTTTCCCTCTTTTTCTCTTTTCTGTGCACTCGTTCCCTGTGGTGTTAAATCAACTCATCCGACAGTCTCTTTCATTTTCCACAGTGTTAGACACAATAAAGTCCCTACAGGGGAATCGCTGCCTTTACCACTTTAGCTATACAGAACAGGAAAAGACCTGATTGCTTTGTTAAACTTAGTCGGGGTGTTCTGTTCCCCCGAATGAATTTGATAAATTACCTCAGATTAGAAAAAAGAGGATCAGAAAAAAACACTTAAATGGGTTTGCTGTGAGTCTCAAGGCAGTTATAAATATTCTACGTAGCTCGTTAGTTTTATATCACATTAAAAACTTATTCATACTTTCAAGCAGAATTGATTAATTTGTTGTTGTTTTGTTGCGATAGTAAAAACAATATTTCTGTGCTATTAGCGTATAAATTGCGAATGTTGTCAACACAGCACATATGGCGCTGCATTATCATTCATTTGCAGTCATGTTTCTGGCCACTTCATAATGATGATCAATTGCTTTGTTGTTAAGTTCAAAATGCTAGAAAATAAACGTGTCTGTTAATTTTGTGGTACATGACAGGTAGCATTCATTGCATTATCAGACCTTTTTTTTGTCTTTTTTGCTAAAAAAAGAAGAAAAAAGTTACCAGATAATGAGCTGAAAAATGCTAAAATTCTCAGTTAGTTGAATCAGGGAATAATTACCTGTGAATTTGTCACTACAATCACCCCCTTTTTACGCATTAGACATAGTAATTTCAATATAAAATTGCTCATTCGTGCAAAAGTGACATTTCTAAACAACAGTCACATTCTAACGCTCACTTTTTTAAGACGTGCATATAAATAGTAAATTTAATGTTAAATTAAGACATTATACAGAATCTAAAATCACACACTGGGGAATTATGTGTGCATTATGTAGTTCTGTGTTAAAAGAAAAGTCAGTGTAATCAATGGACTTCATGGCGGTAGTAAAGACAGACAACTATTCGCTCTCAGATTCACAACTATGGACAGTTTAAAGTCAACAATACCTAATGTGCATGTCTTCCGACTGTGGAAGGAAGCCGGAGAAACCGCAGAAAACTCACGGGGAGAACACGCCAAACAAAAGAGTCAGCCAGCAGATTCAAATTCGGAACCCCTTTTGCTGTGAGTTGACAGTGCTAAACACTGTACCACCATGCCAGCCTACATAGGCTACAGAAAAGTGTAATTGTGCAACATCTCTCTGAGGAAGGATCATTTAATTTTTCAAATTTTAAATCCAGAAGCCTCAAGCCACCAGTCAGCAGAAATATATACCAAGCTGACCTGAGTTTGGTGGACCAGCAACACCAATGTGCTCTCGCTTCCCTCCGGACTCTGTAGTTAAGGGGAGCACTGGTTGAGCAGAACATAAATCAAGGAGAAAACTCATTTCTAAAACCTCTTTTGAGAGGTCCAAAATTTCTCTCTTGATTGCCTGTATTTCGCTCGAGCGCTCCGTTCGCCACGGCCAGACCACCGATTGTTGTTGTGCTTATGGTTCTTGCTGTTGACACATCAACTACGCTGTAATGGAATTTTTGACAGCAGCACACGCGCAAACATAAATACACGCACGTACAGAAAAAGTTGACATGGAACAGAGATGTTTGGTGCACACACTCCAATGCAACACACACAAACACACATAGGAGTTGTCCTCCCTTTTTCTCTCTCCCTTCAGAGTTGCAGTGTCATAACGTTTAATCAAAGCAGAAATGAAAGTCAGTATCGATGGTGGTTTAGGGAGAGACACAGAATACAGAGAGAGACAGACTGAGACAGTAGGTGGGTTTCCATTACAGATTTGTGCAAAACTTGACAAACTTGTCAATGAAACACAATTACGGGATGACTGCGTTTCCACTGAGCGATGTTATGCGATTTCTCCTCTCGCAATAACATTTGAAGAAGCATGGTGATGGATGTTCAAAACATTAGCAGGTTAATTTCTATTGCAGCCATCGCACTAAAGGCAATGTCACAGAGGAACTGTGGGATCAAAACTTCCGCAGGAGGGATTTAAATTGCAGTAATATTTTTATCATATATATATATATAATTCTCTCAACTTTTCTTTTTTCTTCCTCTTTTTCTTTGGATTTCTTGTGTCTGCATGCAGCTCTGCAGTCTCATGCCCTTTTATGATCAGCTGGCTTATAAGTTACAATTAAAATAGCCCAGCAGGCCACCAAGTGTCAGGCGTCAGGTGACCAAAATTCACTGTCAGGACTACTTTTAATAACAACATTTATTTGACTTAGAGTACTTACAACAGATAACTCTGATTTCTTTTGTTTTTATGTTATGCTGTTAACCAAAATCCACCATTTTCCAAACATATTACGCCAACATCTGACACAGAATTGCATCGTTTAGTCGTAGGTATGGAGAACAGAATGCAAAATAATCTCCATAATTTAATCGTCTAAACAATGTGATATTCTGACATTGTTAGACTGACTGACTTTCATTACAACCAAAGTTTGATGAGTCTGGTGATGATTTTTCCAAGGGCCTTTCTTAAGAACAAATTTAAGAGAAAACTTTAGGCCTAATGTTCTTTGACACCCCAGGTTTTAGGTTAAGTTCCTGCAAAGAATAAAAGGCTTACAATAAATGTTAGCATATACTGTAAAATAAATAGGGATGTGGACAGGTACTACACAGGGTACCTGCATTATGAAAATCTAGTTTGAATTTTAGGTTTGGAAAAACATTCATTTAAAGTTAGTGAAAGACGGTCTGCATTATAAAAAAAGAAACTAAAGTTGATTGTTACTAGAAAACAGAATATCGAAGTCCAGGCTGCCTCCTTTTTTGTGCCATAAAAACACATAATGCCATTTTGCCAGTGACTGCAAACATATTGTCATTTTTCAGGACGTGAAACTCATTTCTCGCCCAACTGCAGGAGTTCATAAATCCAATAGCTAATTGGAAAATTACCTCCACCAACATTTAAAAAACATCCCTGGGCTTCAATGTGTAATTTGTCCCTGAATCATGATAATAATTGAAATTAGAAAAGCAAGGTGGCAAAAATTTGTGATCCAATTTTCTCAAACACTGCAAAAACAACATTTACATTCACTCTCGGTGCAACTTGTTTTGTCAATGAATAAATTATGTGATAAATGTCGATGGAAGTGCAGCCGTTAGATGAATTATAATGGTTGGGAGCGTGAATAAATCAGACTAATTGTATAACAGCTTAGAATTGGCTGAAATTCCTTCTGAATTATTGGTCATTGACTGCAACCTGCTGTATACTTATTTCACAAAAGCCTTAAGGTAGCAGATTACCATAAAATCTCTAATTTTTTGTCTGTAAATCCATACATCAACTGATCTTTGAGCAATGAAACTAAGTTATGATAACAGATTATTGAATTGTACCTTTTCTTTTGTGTTTGGTAAGTCTGTGTTCATTCCAGCTCGTGGAGACAAACCTGATTTGCATTTTCTTTCTTGACATTTTAAAAGTTCAGGCGTAATCCGTCTTCTGTCTCTTTCTATCTGTGGCCTAATTAATCTCTTTCGGCAGGAAGGTGCCTCTAAGATTCCTATTTCATGCTCACTTAATACCTTCTCCCTTTGTGTTACGTTCACTCCTTACAGTACGTGTCTCTCACGCTCTCTTAGTTGAGTGATACCGGCTGATAAACGTACGGGGGGGTCTGCGTCTGATTAATAGCCGAGAGGCCTTTCAGGAAACATAATGAGTTTCTCCCGCTCTGCTAATGTGCGCTCGTGTGACGCATGGTTGAGTGGTTATTTTTCCTGTTTGCGAGTGTGTATTTCTTTCTTATTGTACAAGCGGCGCTGATAGCAATGAAAAATGCTCCATTTTCATTACCTCACTTATCGACTCTGAGTGACATTTTCCCATTTCTTCCTCCTTCCCTCCTGTTCTCCCCGTGGTGGTAAGAATTCAAATTGCACAGTGGGACTCCAGCTATATGAACTTAAAGGCACTAATTAAACACCAGCATGTCTTTGTCAAATTTACTTGGGGACCACAGTTGATGTAATGTGTTGCCTGTTTATTCACTTAAGTTGTCCTTTTAATCATTGATTCCTCTCCTAAATTCTTCTCTATTTCCTCTCTAACATCTTATTCTTTCCCTCTCATAAAACATAACCGTAAATCCCTGTTCTACCGATCCATTCTCTCTCTCTCTCTCTCCCTCTCTCCGTCTCTCCGGCTTTGTCATCATCTATCATTTGTATCCTTTGAATCTTTGACTTCTCCACTCTTTTCTCTCTGTCTGTTTCCTCTCTCTCTCTCTCTCTCTCTCTCTGCGGCGCCCCGCAGGCTTGTCTTTCTCCTCCTCTTTGGCTTTATGTGTGTGTCTGAGTGTGTACTGTGTATAATCTCAAGTCTCTCGACTGATTTAAGGAACGCTCCGCTCTGTTCTCCATTGTGTCTCAGAGCGAACACGCTGTGATCCGTTATCTGTCTGCCCAGTTTTTACACGCTGCATCGTAATGCCTCTGACGTGTCCACACACACACACACACACACACACACAAACATTCATAATAAACACGAGAGCAGCATCTCTTTCACTATGCTGCACATTGTCCATCGTCTTTCTTTCTTACTGTCCTTTATAGCAGTTGACAAACTCAGTGTCTTTTAGTTAATGTATCACTCACTTACCCATCCCCTCCTCTTTGTCTCTTACACACACACACGCACACACACACACGCACACAAACGCACACACAGATGGAGGGATTATGTGGTATCACATTAGCAGTGTGGCTTTGTGTTAATGGCCTTTACATCATCCAGCAGAGAATAAACTTTGACTCTTTAAACACATTCGGCTTCCTCTCTCTCTCTCTCTACAGTTTCTGTTTTTTCCATTAAACTGTTGCACAACAGAAGCAACTGTACCAAAAACTTTAGTTAAATCATTCCACAACCAGGAAATGTGGATTACCGGGACCATCCTGGATCTCAAAAACGCACGCACAGCAGCCAGTCTAGAAACATGGAGGATTATAAAGCAGCAGCATATAATCAAAGAAAATGGCTTAAAAAAGAATAAAATTACAGTGTATAACTTGAGAAAGCTGACAAGGTCACATTTCACTGGAGTTGTCCCTTGTATGATTTCATGTGGCAAATAAAAGATTGATTGAAGCAGGTTTTTGAATATATTTCAGCTCAATGAAACATTAATATTCATATTAAGACGTGCCAGGATTAACAATAGCATTTCATTGCTGCTCGCCACCGAATATTTTTTGATTGTTCTTAGTTTAAATGAATCAATTTGTCTCTGCTGGGGAAAATGACCCAAAAATGAGATAGATTGTTAGTGGTACTCACCTCCCTCAGCTCTCTGCGATCCCAGACAAAGTATTCAATTGAGCGGAGCTCCTAAAAAAAAGTATATCAGTAAACAGACTTTAACAGAGGCCAAACAAAAGGCAGCACAAAAGGTTGTAAAACGTTTGAAAAACTGAAAATTCCAATGCACCAATATCCAAGGAAATCTAAACACAGCTATTTACGCCAGACTTTTGCTTAATAAAGAATTTTCTAGCTCAAAGTCTGTGAAATGCTTCTTTTTTGTCGGGCACTCCACTCTTCTTAACACTGTTAGATAAAAAACATTTTCTGGTGAACTATTCTCGTAATACATTGAGAAATTTCACATAAAAAAACACCCCCTATTAAAACAATGTCACATTTTGGGAAATACACTTATTTGCTTATAGAGGTGTAGGTTGTCTTGGCTATAGCTTAATATTTAATAATAAGACATTAGAAAGTTAAGAATTTCTTCGTTTTTCTTCATCAGAAAGCAAATGAGTGAATTTTAAACTGTCAAACCAATTATTTTGTGGGTTAATTTAGACTTCCAGCTCCTTCTCCCCAATAATGGCCACTATAGTTAAATCGGCCTTCATCTGGAATCTATACAACATGCCAAAACATCAAACTGCATGAAAAGAGATGATGGTTTTATGTTTTTTGTTGATGTTTTTTACTTTATCTCTATTTTTTCCCAATGTATTTTTGGTCTTTTACTCTGTATTTCTCTTCATAACCCTTTCCTTCTTGATTTAGCAAACATGTTCGTTCGTCTATTCATTGAAGTTGCACAAATAATTTTTAAAAAATCCTTTTGTTTCCTCTCCTCCTACTATGAGCGCAATAAGTCTGCTGTTGACTCTCCCTCCTCACTCTAATGAAAAGTTATGACGCTGCAGCTCCAACATTAACCAGCTTTGTTTCTCAACTCACAATCCCTTTTCTCATTAACTCTGTGTTCGTTTCTCCCCCCTGCCTACTACTCACTTACTCTCATCTTAACACCTCTGTAGTCAACTTTTCAAATTTCCAATAAAGAGATGAGGTGCATGGAGACAAAATTACCTGACGGGTATCTGAGTTAAAGCTTAAAATTAGATTCATTGTTATGAAAAAGTGCAATGCCCTGCTGTCTTGAATAATCATACAACAACTACCAGACTTTAGAGGCTGTTGTAAATACACAAACCGCCCAATTAAACTGCAGCAATTAACTTCACTCGAGGTAGTGTAAGGCCTACAAGCCTCTGAATGCCTGTTTGCAGTTGAATGAATTCAATAAAATAGTAAAATTAACAGTTAGTTTAGGATCTTAGTATTTTGAAAGAATATTTTTACTACTTCTTCTGACGTTCTATAAACTTGAAGCCAAGTAGGTTAATCTGTAAATGCATTTTTATACAGTATGCCTGTTTTGATTCAACCATCCTCCTCCATCAACCACCCCATCCCGCAAACCCCACCTAGTCCATCCCTCTTCTTCCTGTAATGGCACTCCATCTGTGCAGTCCATTAGGTGGCCTCATGGCTAAGTGCCTCCTCTGGTGAAAATGACCCCCGTGACAGAACAACACAATCCATACTCTGAACCTGCTCTTGTGGGCATCGCTTGCCACCAGGCCACAAAGTGTGTGCTTTTTTGTTTTTTTATGCCAGACCTGCATCAAATGTGTGTCACAGTGACTCACGGGGGCTCTTTCTGTACATGAGTATCACCTTCTGGGGGCTTGTTAAACGATATTGCTCTGAAATCCCTCCTGTCAGTGTGTTTGCATGGCATTTTATGAAAGAAAAGCATGCAGTGGTTGCCCGAGATGAAATTGCTTGAGGTAAACATGTGAACAGGACTGCAGAGCCAGTTCGATGTCACATTAATATAGTTCCTCTGTCAGTCATGTAAGCTGTAATGGGAGACTTTGTGTGATTGAGATTCTAAACCTATTTTTTTATATATATTTAAAAGATGTATGCAGTGTTCATAAAGTCGGTTTGCGTATTCCTATTATTTATTTTACATTTTTATGCTGTTATGGGTCATTTTTTAATCATTTCTGAAAAAAACTCAATGGAAAAAATTAGGAATTTCCTAAGGATTAAAGAGGAAAATGAGGTAACGTTCAAACTAGAACACAGAATTAGTGATACCCATGGTTACCGTGGCAACAACAAGTGTGATTTAATACTACAGCAAATACTCTTTAAACAGTTACTTTTTAAGAAATACAACAAAATGACTACTATGTCTGTTTACAGTGCAGCCAAACAAACTCATATTTTAGGCATGTGTTAGTGATTTAAAGTCAGGGCAGCAATGGCGGACTCCACCACAAACAATAAAAGGGAATTACACTATATCCAACGTGTAGGATTTAGGGGCATTAATTGGCAGAAATGATATATAATATTCATAACTATGTCTTCATTTGTCTTCTGCAACCTCACCACTAGATGCCATGAAATTCTACTTCTCGGACCTTTAGTGGCTACCATAAATACTGTCAAAAATTGGCTTTAATTCATAATTATCGTAAGGATCATAAAGTTATATCAGAAAATAATTTGTCCATGGGCTAACATACTATGAGGACTAAAGTTTCCAATGGTGCCTGAAATAATACACGAGTATTTAATTCTGTATATATTGAGCTTTACTTTTTAAGGTCATTTTAATTTTCTCTATAATTGATATCAAAATATATTAATTTCTGGAAAGTTCATAGGAAATAATTGCCCCAGGCTTCATGGATTTATACTGTAACAATTTATACAATAATACTATAACCACACACGTTTGCATATTTCTCATTTATATATTCCACACAACATTAGCTCAATTTGTCATCTTAATACTTTGCTAATTGATTCAGTTTTTCCTGCTGTGTCCTGGTTTGCTGCTACAAATAGGGATCATTTATCTAATCCAACCATATGATGTGGAGTTGTGTTGTTGTTGTTGTTGTGTTGGATGAAAGAACTGAAGATTAATGACACACTCAGTTGTGTTGTTATTGTTGTTGTTCCATGTGTGGGTGTGTGTAGGAGCCACTGTGGTTTCAGGAGGCTTTCAGTCACATTTAACCTCAGTTTGGATCTAAAATGTCGTACAAAGAGCATCAAAAGTCTCTTTTTTTTCTCTTCCTGCTTCTTTCTCTGTAGGCAGATGGATGATGCTGATCCCTCGCTCCGGAGGTGTGGAGTGACAGATGACAGAAGGATTGATACAGCGGGAGAGAGAGCGAAAGAGAGAGGTAACGTCAGAAAGGGTCACCGCCGCCGGTAATGGAAAACAGCAGCAAAGGTCAGGCTCATCGATCGGGAGGCGAGAAGAAGTAAGTGACCAGATTTACTGATACTGAGATGACAGTGTTTCTCACTCACTTTCTCTCTCTATCTTTAATTCTGTGCCTGTTGCTTTCTTCTCTCTTTCTCTTTCTGCACCTTCATCACTTTGTAAAACAGTCACATTTTGTTTGTGACACTTGCAGCGTTCAACCTGCCCGATATATCTCACTAAAGGAGCTTCAAAGTTGCTCTTCCAATGCAGCGCAGCTCTTTCTTTAAAGCTTTTTGTGCCATTTCTCACAGTTTAGTTGTCTTATCTTTAAACCTTACGGCTGAGGAAGATGTGCTTATTGTGCTATATTACCACAACAGGGACTTAACAGCTTTATCTGTTTTAATTCCTTCTATGTGTCTGCTCTTTCTAGGAAAAAAAAGCCTCGTGTTCACTTGAGGCAACGTATTTTACTTTTCATTCAGGTGCAACTGTAGTTTGTTTAGAGCAGTCAGAAACATAAACTGCTAGCATGAGTGCTAACCAAATCACAAAATCAGATTTTATGTTTCTGTTGTTCTGTAGCGCTACATATATGCAGGGGTTATCAGATTCTTTTTGATAGCCTTGCAAGCTAGCCATGCTAATACTGTAGGAAGGCAATTCGTAGAGGAGTGCAGATTGTAAAAAAGGTTGTAAAACTTGCAGCAATTGAAGTTTTTTTTTAATCAATCTGCTGCATTTTCTGATGTTTTTCATAATTTAAAAACCAAATTTTCTCCCTGATTTAGATTTAATCAATGCAGAATTTTCAAATACAAACACAACAATTATTAAAGTGGAAATAAACCTGTGTCAATAATTGTGCAGATAACTCTGGTTATTACTCGGTCGCTATCCCCAGTTACCAAGGAGTATCAATGCAAGTCATTTGCAGAAATGGCCCACAAACAACGCAAGTGACTATGGAAACTGTTATAGTTCTCTTTAGCTCTGAGAGAAACATAAAGTGATCTGGTTGTCTTTGCAACAGTGGCGCCAACAATAATACCACTTGTTAAAGGTGAGGAAAGTTGAAAAGTTGTCTGCTTCCACTTTAAGGGAGACAGGAACTCAATAAAGACCTGTAGCAAACCAGCATCCCTCCAAAATATAATTTTGATAACACACATTTTACGCTCCTTCAATACAAACATTATTATATGCAACTTCTGTATTGCAGTTTTATTATCAAAGAATTTTCTATCAAATAAATGTCAATAAATGACTTTCACCAACTCTGATCAAGCCTCAAATACAACAACACTACACAAATACAAAAATTCAGTAACCACATTATACTCAAATTTCTCCAGAAAAAATAACTTCAAATGCAGAGCCACTTTGCAATCTCTCCTGTAAAATCCACCAGACTCCATATTAATAAGCATTAATTTTATCATCCCAAAACACATTTCATTCAAAGTCTACAGAAACAAAATGAAACTCACAAAAGTCTTTTTGGTTTGTCTTTCCACTGTTCCAACATTTACCAACTCTGGTTTGGTTGACAGAAAACCTCAATTCAACCAGTTAGATGTGAAAATTTACCGGCTGTATAAACACATAAATTACTATTTATTTAAAAGGAGTCTGGTGGTTTTGGCAATGGGGACATCAGAACTGT
The DNA here is from genome assembly GCF_026936395.1 of Plectropomus leopardus. Lineage (NCBI taxonomy): Eukaryota > Metazoa > Chordata > Actinopteri > Perciformes > Serranidae > Plectropomus > Plectropomus leopardus. Next base: position 15,275,447 of record NC_142198.1, read on the forward strand.
TTCTGGTTAAACAAAAAGGACATTTAAAAAAAATGCCTATGTTGTCAGCCTTTCTCATTCAGTAATCAGACGGTTTTAAATATTGTTGTTCCCAATAGTCACTTTGACATAAAAACATAGAAAATAGGGTCCATTTTGAAAAATACTAAACTTGATCTTTAAAAAAATATATTACTTTGACATGTCTGCAATTATATTGAAAAACTGCGGACCCAAAACGCTGCAAGAGTTCTAAATAAAAGGTTTATTCCACCCAAAAATATTAATGTACCAAAGGGTATCATTATACAGCTTAATTACAATGAATAAATGTTAATATAAGTACTTAGGCAAAGCAATAAAAAATAGCAATTATAATTAAAGTTTCAAAACAAAATAAGCATGTGTATATGAGAAGCAAAATTAAGAAAAAGATCATCTGTTGCCTGAATACAAGGTATTATTTCACAGAAATTGGTATTTAATAATTTACCAACATTTATAGCTAGTGGTGTGTATGGATATGAAATGTAAACTTTTGATTGTTAAGCTTTAAACCAAACATTAAAAAAACACCCAGCTAGTTCAGTTTGCCTTTGTGGGGGCAGTTTAATAAGAGGAAAATCCCTCCATCCCATTTCCCCGCCACCCTCCACTGTTATCTCGCAGAGCAGAAATGGTTTAAACAAACGTAAGTGCGGCAGCAATTTGTCCCCGCGGTGAAAAGCAAAGCGACGGCGGCAACATCTGTGCCTTAACTAGGCTTCTGCTGCGTGATCCTTTGTGAGTCTCCAGCCGTATCCGTGTAACGCTCTCTAAGAAGCGCTTTACAGTCACAACACCAATTATAATCTACAGATGACGTGACTGGTTAGCTGCGTGTGGAGACACTCTGCGGGCCCTGTGTAGTCTTTGGTTTGAAACTAGTGAACTGTTTTCATGCCGAGTTTATAACTATATGATTAAAAGAAGAAAAAAAGATAATTACTGTGAGGAGTTGCTTTCCTGTAGAGTTGAGGGATTTGTTTTGGTTACATCTCTTTCTCTTTCTTTCATCTCTTTCCTCTTTTCTCAATCACTTTTCCTTTATCTCCCCATTCCCACCGTTCCTCCTCCTCCTCTCTCTTCGTCCTCTCTCTCTCTGTGATGTATCGCTGCTTTATCAGACCGGTTAAATGGCTCGCTTGCAGTGCTGTTTAGTTTCCTGTGAACTATGCTGATAGTCTCCCTGAGAGGAGAAGATAGGAAGCAGCCTGTCTATTACACACTGAGCAGTGCAGAGGTGATAAACACAAACACACACACACACTCTTACATGTGCGTACACACACATTATTCCTCATCTTCTGTTCTCATTTAAAGTCATTTACACTGTTTTCTCATGCTTCACTGATCTTCAACCCAGACCTAATTCTATTGTTGTTTACCGTTATTTCGAATCATGTATACAGCGACCTCATCAACAGCTTTACTTTTACAACCACTCTACTGTTTTATTGACTTTATGGTGCACAAAGCCTTGTTTTTTCCAGTGCAGCCAGGACAAATAATCAATAAAACCTGACAGAAAGCGTGGCTTGCAGACTTGTTTTAATCGGCTGAAGATACAGACGCTGACTATACTCTGAGCTTCCTGATTTAAGAAAGATTTATCCTGACCCTGTTGGACTGAGCTCAAGCCCAAAGAGAAGCAGCAGCAGAAGGATAGACTCTTCAGAAACTAAAGTCGTTGGTGAGGCTTGATTACAAATGATGTGATGGTCAATAAAATTCAGATAATTCAAATAATGATTACCTTGTGATGTGCACACGAAATGATCCGGTTTACATTTGCTGTTTTTTTGCTTTTCGGCGATAATGTCAAGAACAGCATGTGCTCGCACCCATGCTCATTGTGTTTTTTCCATCATCGTGACTTTAAATACCTATTTCTAACATCCAGTGTGATGTCATAGACTATAATGCCTAAACTGCCATCTAGTGGTCAAATATTGTAGGCTTTACATACCAAACTATATAAAACAATATAATATCTATAGACATGCTAAATGGCTCCCACAACAAAGGATTGAAATGAAAAAAATAACCATAAGTATATATCAGCCAATTCTTATTCTGCAGTAGTTAAATACCGCTGCTTTGTCAGTGATTTCAGCATCATACAAAGACGCCAAACGCCTCTTTTGTGGCAACATCATACACCATCGGACGGTGTCAGTTTGTAACGCGACTGGTTGGAAACTCTTACAGTGTTATGATATGCAGCCTGTTGACTAGAAGGCACCTGGCAATGTTAGGTCATTACGAAGCAAAACGGCACCAGTCACAGCCGTATGATCCATAGCTGGACGGCGTCAGATTGTAACACTTCCGGTAGCAGCATAATATAAGTAGCTCAAAGGTCCCTATAAAGTTTGTGAGAAGGGCACTGGATAGGTCAAACAAACCCCGGACTGTCACTGGGGGTGCCTGGTTTGTAAATATTTTTTCCACACCTAACCACATATTTTTGTTGCCTAATCCTCACCATGTGCTTTTGGAAATTAAACTTTTTTTTGACATGCAAGAATATTCTTAGGAATTAAGTAAGTAAGTATAATTTCACATTCAATTAAGTATGATTCCTTTAAAGAGGAGGTTTAACTCTTTTTGTTGTAGTCCTGTATGGCTTCCGTACACCTGTAATAAAAAAAAAGAGTGCTGCTGTGCTGTTATGTTGGTAAATGAGCAGATGGCAGAAAAACGCTGTTGTTTTACCGTTCCATCTCAATGCAAAAAAGGTCTGCCATCTATCTTACGGACATTATTATTAACATAAATAAGTGAAGACATGAAAGGAACAAGATGAACCGCAGATGGCCACAGTACGTGCTGTAACTATTCCTTGACAAACAACAGCTGGGCACAGTGACTTCCCAAAGTCTTGTCATCACAGCGATGTTGGGAAATGTTCCCAACATATCAACTATTCCTTTAACCTTCGAGGTTACACATCGGTAAAAAGTCATATGAATCATTTCTGTGAAGGTTATACGGGTCATTTTGGAAAAGGCTGTGAAAAATGTTTTTTATGTTGTCGTTTAGGACTTTCAAAGTATCCACCCACACACACACAAATAATCTGAATTGTTTATTCTATTTGCACACAATCCCACCTAGACCTTGAATTTATGCATACGCAGTCATTTAAACAAACAGAAGCACAATCACGCTTTGAGATACAATACATTCACATTAAACAATACAAACGTTAACATGCCCACACAGACTTAAAAAATGCAGAGCAGGGCTTTTATTATTGTGCTTTTAGCAGAGAGTAAAATATATACACACACACTCAGAGAGTCTATTGTATGCTGCTTGATTTTATCATAGACTCACCGCCCACTAAACTACCTCAGCTGGAGGCCTGGGTCCGTCTGGAGATGTGCCGGTTTTTTATCTCCAACCACACACACACGGACACAGAAAAGGAAACACATACACTTTTCATTCTTAAACATCTGCCCACACATTTCGAAAAATGTCTCATTGGTTTCCACAGTCTTCCATGCTCTGTCCTACTGTTTGTTACATGCAAAGACATTTGTGCGCACATACTTTCTCTCACACGCATACACGCATCCAAAAACTCAGACTCCTCCACATATCCTTGAGGACATTTATGAGGTGCTAAATCATTAAGCCGTCTGAAAGGTAAGGGTAAATAGAGAGGTCAGCCAGTACGTTTGCGCGCACACAGTGATGTGAGGGTGTGAACATCAAAGCTCCCGTTTCATTTTATCTCCTTTAGTTTTATTTTAACTGGCTGTAGTGTTTGACACTGGTAGGTATTCTCCTCCACCTAACTTGTATTGGAAGTGCAATTATAACTTAGTGTATTAAAGGAAAAAGAAAAATTGAGCAGCCAAGCTGATGACTGATTGAACAGGGATGAAAGAGATGCCAGAAAGGTAGAAGGGAAGGAGCAAAGAAGGGAGTTTAGGGCGTAGGGATGAAGCAAAGCCCCAAAAAATGCAATAAAAAGTGAAAAGGGGATCCAAAAAAGTAACAATGGAATGTGGAAAAAGGACCGAATGACTTATGACCACAAAAAAGGGTAAATAGAAGGAAAGAATTGATGTTGGAAAAATCAATTACTACATCTGAAGATGGACCGACGGTTGGTAACCCTTTGAACCCTGAGCAAATTGGTTTGATTTCTTTTATAAACGTGGAAAAAGGCAATGTGAAACGCAAAAAATGTCCCACAAATTTCAAGAAATTTGTAGATTTAGATGTTTTTTTTTAAAGCTATAGGGAAAAAAATCCAGAGAACTATATTTATAATATCATAATTACATACTATTATGTAATACTTCAAAATTGGGTGCAGGATCCAAAAATGGAACTAGTTTTCAGTGGGTATGTTGGTGGAAAATAGATAAAAGTGAATATGAATGGTGCAAACAGGAAGCTGAAAAGAAATAACCTTCCCTTTTCTGTCAATGGTTTCTTCCACAGATCAACCTGATCATCAACTTTGACCTGAATGAAGAAACTTGCAACACCTTGGATTCAACAGCAGAGACTCAAAGCTGAATGCAGATATTAAAAGTGATCGACATTCATCTGCAAACGGGCAAAGATTTGGTGACTGGAACAGACAGCCGCCATGGATATGAATAAACCAACTTCCAGCTTTAAATTTGAAACTCTCAAACACTCTCTTCCATCAAGAGGTGGATGTGACTGAGCACCACAAAGCAACAAGGGACATTTGGGCTCAGTGCACACTGTGAGAACTCTTTGCCAATGGTTTATTGGCAAGAAATGGAAGATTCAAAACTCAGGGAACAATTTGAGGCCGTTTGCAGCTAGCAAGACTTTATTGAAATACAATATAAACTCAAGAACGCTTGTAGCTAGGTCCTCCCAATCCCCCTCTCTCCTCTTTCCTGTCACTCCCCATCCCCAAAATTGCTCCCTCCCTTTTTTTCCTCTTCCTCCAAAATCTAATTGTGTTTTTTTGTAGTAAGAATCCATTTTGGCAGGCATACTTAAAACAAGTCTTGATGAATGACGAGCGCATCTTTCTCTTCACCTTCTTCCCTCTGCTGGCGAAGAAGTTGAATTAAAACCAGCCTCCATTAGGGTAAGGGTCTCTCTTCAAGATGGGAGGCCCAGCAAGGACTCTTCTTGGCGGGTTCAGCACCACAACTTCCTCCCTGGAGGTTGGAGGTCGGATGGCTTGGCCAAGCATGAACCCGCTGGACCTGAACCAAACCCTGTCATGGGGGTTAGGGCTTGGTGGCAGTGGTGGAGGCGCCGCAGCCATGAGTGCGGGTCTGGACAATTTCACCCAGGAGTCTGTCAGTAGGTCAGTGATGAAGGAGAAGAACTGGCCAGCGCTGCTCATACTGGTCATCATCGCGCTGACGATCGGTGGCAACATCCTGGTGATCCTGGCAGTGTCGCTGGAGAAGAAGCTCCAAAACGCCACCAACTTCTTCCTGAGGTCACTGGCTGTGGCGGACATGCTCGTAGGCATCCTAGTCATGCCGATATCCCTCATCAACATCCTCTATGGTGAGTTTTGACTATTCTGTTATTTTATAGCAGTATAGCAAGTCATTACTGTGTTTCCATTGGTTTTTTGGGCTCCAAATTTAAATGTTTTTTAAGCAACCTATGAGTTGTTTTTTTTCCTCCATCAGCTTTTTAGGCTTCAAACATGGGTGTTTTGTAGCCACCCATTGGTATTTTTTCATCAACTTTAGGCGCTAAACGTGGGTGTTTTGTAGCCGCCCATCAGTACATTTCCATCTGCTTTTAAGGTAAAATAAACTTGAAAGTTTTGTAGTGACCCATAAGCAGATTTCCATTTGTTTTAAAGGCTCCACAGTTGGGAGTTTTGTAGTATTTTTCTATTGACTTTTAGGTTTTAGACATGGGTGGTGTCATTGTTTTTCCTACGACTTCTTAGGCTCCAAATATTGCATTTTGTAGCAAGCAGTCAGCATGGTTAGTGATGTGAAAAGCCATAAACATGTTTTTTTCCTAACGTTAACACAGCATTTTTTGTGCCTAAACATTATCACACATTAACCACAGTGTTTTCCCTTAATAATAATGAGCAAATGTACCATATCCATGGTTTGCAGAAATATTCAATGACAATATTCTCTTGCGATTGGGTTGGAAACATTCAATGGTAAACATAGGAAGCATTTACATTCTGCCCCTGAGTTTGCTCTGTCAGAAACAAGTTTTAAGTAGACAGAAACACAGATATGCATCATTCAGGGACACACTTTTACCCACACAATTGCTGTTCAATTCAGTAAGAAAACAGACCTGTTACAGGTGCTTTTAAGTTGTGATTTTGTTAATTACAGCTTCCTCCTGAAAAGACAGGTACGTGGCTGCAAATCTCACCCAATATTTAAACAATCTTTGCTGAAGATTTCTACCCCTAGTCTCGGTCACCCACCCAATCACCAGCTGTTGCCAGCACACTGTGACATGTGCCCTGTCATTATTTCAAAACATTTTCCAGTGCAATTGTTGAAATGATTATTACCTCTCTGAGACATCGCTCACTGTTACATTGCAAATGATTTGAGAGCCTGAGAATGCCATCCTGATAATTGCAATATCATACCAGCTATCAGCTGCTGTTCTTGCTTACAATATCTGTGCCAGGATTCTGCATGAACGCCCACATTAGCTTAATAGGATGCCGGGTTGTTATACGGTGGGCTGCCTGTTGAATATCTTTTCCAATGTTGAGTAAAAACATTAAATCAAAGGAAGACTGTTTCATACTGTGTACCTGTAAATATCGCATTTACAGAACTGATCACAGAGCTGATAGTGAGTAAGCAAATCTTTTGTGAATCTGTAGACAAACATGAGCTGGGTCAAGCAGTTTTTGGGTCTAGTAGCTTTGTGGAAAACAAACGTTTTCCACAAAGCTTATTTTCTGCAATAATCCAAAATCCAATCCCGTAGGCTTTTTGACGAGGGAACCAGGGTGAACACACTGTCATCCCTGTACCACTCTATTCTCTGTGGGTGAAAGTGACACCTCTCATACTACATACCTAGTAATTAGATTCATTATGCATATAATACTCATATTACACATATTCATAAAGTCATCAAAAGTACTGATAAGTGCAGTTTTAAGTGGTCAAAACATCATGGTCCAAACAATGCTTTGCATACAGGACAATCATTTTTATCAATAAGGTCATGTCCCAACATTTTTAGACAAGTATGCATCCAAACTTTCATATTACACATCGTCATTTGACCCATAAATGTTATAAAAATGTTGAGTATAGCAGCTATGACAAACTATTTTAAAGTCTATCTACATTTGAATCTAAATTGAATGCTTATGTCAAAAATATCATTTATTTTCAGCCACCATCATGAGTAGTTAATTTGATGCAGTATTTTTCTATATTCTCTGGGAGTGCACAGGAGCGAGGACATCAGGGCAGAGGATGACAGAGCACACACTGTTCAGCCAAATTTGAATATGTTGACACAGCCATTATCATGACAGGCCGACAAATATGGAAAATAGACGTTTTGGCTCGGTTGGTGCCAAATGATCCGTGATTTGATTTAGATTTTTGTGCATCTGACAGTGACGGTGATGTGAGAAGTCTCCGTGGTTATCAGCCCGTGACACCTGTGGTCATTTTTCCATCTCTCTAAAAAAAAAAAGTTTAATTAATTAACTGAGTTTGGGTGCAAACGGTTTGGGCAAATGAGCCAAACTGTGTTGCCTGGAAGGAAAGTGTGTGCCATTTTAACAGTGTGACAGCAGACAAAGACAGATTCAGAAAAGTCAGCACAGATGATATCTTGACAGGCCAAAAATGTATTCAATTTTGGGGGTTTTGAGCACATTGGTTACACTAGTCAGGATTTCCAGACAATGTGCCTTATTTGTTAAGGCTTATCAACACAATGAATTTTACCTGGACCTTTTGCTAAGAGTGGACATCATATTAAATTGCTTGCAAGTATAAAAAGTATTAACACAGCTCTGAACACAAGATGCTCCTGGGGGTTCTTGTCTAACAACATTTATTGGCAATATTTTTCTGAGAATGGTAGAAATAAGATTTAAGGATAAGAAGACAAATGACAACCAAATGGCATTATGTAAAAACTGTGCTGGGTTGCATCATTGGAAATGCAGTAGTGCAAGATTTCGAGCTTAACAGATTTTATGATGTCTCTGTATCTTGATGGCAAAAAGAAATATTTTTACTTATATCTTTAGTGGTATTTATCACTCTGTTTTGGTGTGAGTTGCCGAGTGTGATGTGCCTTCTCTCAAAAATATTGGTATAAGATGACATTCGGCTTGTAGTGCTCCAATTGACAATGAATACTTTTGAAAAACTCAACGTGTCTTTCCAGAAATAATGACCAGGTTACTTACAGTAACCCACAGACCATATTGAAAACAGTTAAATATCAGAACTTTTTTCTTTCTACCAAACGACGCCCACCAACAGTATCACTGCACAGAAGGAAGAGTGCATCTACTCACGCTGTAACATTAGCTAGCTCATTTGTGCTCGGTAAGATAGCAGTAGATGTGGCTTCCTCCTGCACAGTGATACAGTTGGTTGGTGTAATTCGGTAAAAGAAAATAGTTCCGACATGAAACTGCTCCCAACAAGCTCTGTGGATTATCTTAAGTAGCCAGGTCATGATTTCTGGAAAGAGACATCGCTGTTGAGTTTTTCAAATAGATTTTTTTTTGCCGCTTTGAGCACCACAAACTGCATACCATCTAGTTCCTTTATATTGGAGAGAAAGCAGACATCTTTACAGCTTTACAATCTAGACTGATCGAAAGTGCTACAGTTAAGAGGGGAAATATGTATTTTTGATTTTGGGGTGAATGAGAGAATGGAAGAAAAACATAATAATGAACAGATTAAGAAATGCTAAAATAAGTCTTCCCAAGCTTGAAAGATACAGGTATTGATCTACACGTATGGAAAGAGTACCTACATCAAACATCTATATTCCCTCTTCTTTCTTCTTCCATTTTGCCTTGCAGCTCTTTTGTATCCTCGGCACAACATGGACAAAGTTACTATATTCATGTCTCTGCTTTGTAGCTGGAATCCTTCAGGAATACTAAACAGGACAGGCAAGGTTGATTGCTGCTTAATGGGCCACGTATGGTCAATGGACACACTCGCACGCTCTCTCTGTGTCTGTCTGTTGGTTCGAGCTGCTGATTGCTCACTGCAGTAATCAATGTCTCGCACAAACAAACAGCAAAACAAAAAAACTGACAAGTCCATCTTTTCTTTTCTCGGTTTCACAAACAGATGCACACACACACACACACACACACACACACCAGGGAAGATAGACAGTGTGTAATTTAGATACACACCTTCAAAAGAACACTCGTTCCCTGCATACGCACACGGCCTGGATCTATACTTGCAGTGTTATCCATCAGACTGCTACTTGACTGCATTGATCGCCATGGCTCGCTGAGTGATAGACCAGACCCACACACACACACACACACACACACACACATATACACACAGGCACGTCACAGAATGTTCTCACACCATTTAACTTGACGATGATTATGGTGATGATGATGAGGACAATCATGATAAAACATGATGTGGATGGTAATTTAGCAACTTTTTTTTATCAGTTGTGCACACACACTCGCGTGCACACACATATACACACAGAATCTGCTGTCGCGCACACACACACACACACACACACAGACAGAGCTTTTGGCAAATAAGTTTGAGTTTCTTTAATTGGAATTACCAGAATGATGATTAAATATAATTGGCGGAGTCGAAGCTTCCAAAATAACCAACAGACACACACACACACGCACACACACAGAGGCTGGCTATTTATAATGGCTCCAGAACAAAACAATAATGAAATAAATGTTCTTTGGACATGAAAAATTATTCCAATCATCCCAAACAAATCATGCTTGTCTAATAAATCTCTGCAAATGTCACAATTCCAGTCGACCTCAGCCGAGTTCACGCTGCCGTACTGACCTGACTGTGTCTTGCGTTGCATGTCATGTAACACAATGTAACGTCTGTGTGCAGCGTGTAAATGACAGGGGCAGATGATGCTAGAGTGCGAGAAAGATAATAAACCAACTTGTCATTCCCAGGTCGTCAAATAAAGATGCTTTGTCACGCATCTCGGATACCTCTGATACCGACGCTCAAGGCGCACTCTTTAGTGCCAATATGAGATGCATCTGGTTTTCTGCTATTTCCAATGTAAACCCATCAGCGGCAATGTTTGACACTCAGGGTAACAGATATAGTATGAAGAGCAAAAAGTCTATGTAGGGAGAAGGTCAGATAGTGGAAGGGTCAAACAAACACTGACCTTTCACACAGGAGACTGCTGGTTGTGTTCTGTGTTAGCGTCAGCGTCACTTAAATCTCACTGGGTAAGTTTTTTCTTTGCAGAAACATGCATTTTCTGTAAACACAAAAGATTATTTTGTAAAATGACACTTAAAGCATATAATCAATTAAAACTATATGTTTCCTATGAACACAGGACTTTCACACAGGAGACTGCTGTTTGTCTCCTTTGTTTAACCAAGAGTCAATGTTACTTTAATTTAACTAAGTAGTTTTGGTGCAGAAACCTATATGTTTCCTGTGACCACAGAAAGTTATTTTTTAAAGATTATTTTTCACAAGGATTTTTTCCCTTTATTGATAGGATAGCTGTAGAATGACAGGAAATGTGGGAGAGAGAAGGGGGAATTACACGCAGCAAAGGGCCACAGGCTGGAATCGAAACTAGGCCTCTGCATATGAGGCACACACTTTAGCAGGTGAGCTAGAGGCCGCCCCACAAAGAAATATTTTGAAAAGACAGTGCATATGCATTTGACACATCCAAAACTGATGCTTGAGCGATATGTAGATTTTTAAAGCATAGGACCATAGACAAATCTGCTGCATTTGAAGAGATGGAAGTAAAAACGTGTTAAACAAACACAAACATGCCCACCCCCCCCCAACTTTGTTGCTGTGTAACAACATGACCTGAATTCTTTTGCTCCATAATTACCATGGCTGGTGGAGGGCCTTGTCAAGTGGATGTACATTTATCGTTTTTAGGCTATTGCTGAAAGGACTTATGTTGTTGCTTTGGGAGGACAGTTTCTTTAAACTAAATGAAGCCAGGAAGTCTTTCCTTTTGAGGGTGTTCATACAGCATGTAGCTTAATTTCAAATGCAGACTGTATTCTAAGAGACAGGGCATGTGGGCAAGGTGTTAGCTTTAAAATATTCAGCTCATTAAGTGGATTTCTGCTGCTTCACTTCGCAGAAAAACTAACTTGTAAAACCCAATTCATTTTGAATCCTGCATGAAGATTCTGCTGCTGCAAAGTGGTATTTTCCTTTGCGACACTCCAGCATTTCTCTCTCACAGACAAAAAAAGAAAAATTGCAGTTTGATCTCCCATAATAACGAGGTGTCTAGAAAATAAGTTTTATTGTGCGGCAATGTCTTAACTTTCCACATCTGTTTGTATTATTCACACTAATCTGACATCTTCCATTCATTCAATATGTGGCCATAAAGGGAGAGGGATTAGATAACATTTTCAAATGAAAGAAATTATATTTATTTGGCTTCTTTCCTCCCTTGGCTTTTTGTTCTCATGGCGATAAAACAAAGAAGTGGTAATTAAACACTGGTAATATATGAGGAGAGTGAGGAAAACAGTAGATTTTTGACATTAAAAAAAAACTGGACAAAAAATATATATATCACCTTGAGTCTTACCACCAAATATAAAGTAAACAAATATCTATGAATATTTAATATAAAGGGGAAAAAAACAGAAGAGAAAAGGACAATATGGAAAAGTGAAGAAGAAAATGAGGTGCAACAATAGCTGCAGAGAGGGAGATGAGATCTCATAGACTCAATTAGACCTGGAGTAGATCTCACACACACAGGAACACAGCCTTAAAGTATACGACCTTCAAGGCCAACTCAATCAAAGTTATCGCTTACGGCTATCTCTTTGCATGGGGCTCAAATTGGAAACACTCGCTGACAATGCGCACATGTAAAAAAAACATCCACACACATTGAAGCTGGACTTCTTTCCTTTGACAGCAAATTAATATGAGTTGTGTCATCGCTGCTTTAATGAATTAGAAAGAGGAATGAGAGAGGCTTTAATATGAAATACAACGAGAGAGAAATGGATCATTTAGTGGGAATAGTGCAGTAAATTGAACATTGCTCAGGTCGGTGGCTCGCTGCCACTTACCCTCGAACATATTAGAGCAACCTGGACTCATATAACATCACAGAGGACACCTTTTATAATGTAAAATCAAGGTTAAAGTTGCTCACCTGGCATTGATTAAAGCTCTAAAACTCACCTTTGTTAATCAAAATGATATATTTAGAGGATTTTTTATGCCTCCCCACCTTGATAGCCGAGGCTGGAGTTGTTTTCAGGTTATCAGTTTGAAGTTTGGCACAAACATCGACTTGCACTCAAGTATGAACCGAATTGATTTTGGTGATCACAGGTCAAGGTCACTGTGACCTTGTCTGTCTTATTCTTGTGAGTGGGATATCTCAGCAACACCTTAAGGATTTTTTTTTTAAATTTGGCACAAACATCCATCTTGAGTCAAGAATGAACTGATTAGAATTTGGCAGGCAAAGGTCAAGGTCTCTGTGACCTTGCATCTGTGTTATTCTCTTGAGCACAATGAATCAAGAGAACCTTAGGGATTTCTCCAAATTTGGCACAATCATCCACATGAACTTAAGGGTGGACTGATTAGATTTTGGTGGTCAAAGGTCAAAGTCACTGTGACCTCATCTGTCACATTCTTGTGAATGTGATATCTGAGAAACTTCTCTGATATTTGTTTTACAAGATGACAGATTGCTTCCTTAGATATGTGACCTATGAAACCCTGGCTGTCTGAATCCGTATTTTTGAGACTGTCTTAGTAAATCATATTTCCAAAGTGGTAATGCTAAGCCATGATGTTGACTGCTTATTTTGCTCATGTTATGTCTTCTGGGGCGGCTGTAGCTCAGTCCATGGGGACTTGGCTTTGGAACTGGAGGGTCGCAGGTTTAAGTCCCCATATGGGCCAAGCTGGGGAGCTGCCAGTTCACCTCATAGGCACTGATGAGGTGCCAAACCCCTAAACTGCTCAATCCATTCACGGCATACCCTGCATTAACTCCTCTTTGCATGTGTGTACTGTATGTGAAGGGAAGAATTCTTAAAAGGATACATTTCCACTGCCAATTGCCTGAATAGCTGTGTATATAAAAAATAATAATAAATTGATTTAACTTATAGAAACACCATATGGACTTGTTAACAAGGTTTAAATCTGATTTGTATTTGAGGGAGTCTTTAATAATCCTCCGTGATTCATAAAACTCTACATTACAGTGTGAAGTTTCCTGCAAGGATTTCCTCATTGTGCTCTGGCTTATTAGCATTTCCAGCTGCTGCATTATGCATCAAATTCATATTTTTTGCAGTCCAGTCTCCCTCGGAATTACATTCATATTAGAGAAGTCAGACAGCGTACATTCAGTGGTAACATTCAGGGCCAGAACAGGATGTGGTGTGCCGTCATGTAGCTATGTGCAGGAGGCCATTAAAGGAGGGGATGAGGGAGGCACATTTAAATGACTTAAATGTGCCCCCTTAACCTGCCATCCCGCTCTATCTCCACCAGTCATCACCAAAAGTTGGACTGTGGTCCACGTCTGAACCCAGGCAGTTATCCCAGACCTTGACCTGTGACTGATTAATTATTGGGAATTACTACATTTTCACGTGATGCTCCTTAGCCAATCAGATCTTTGCATTCTGAGAGGCAGATTGAGTCAGTGAGTGAAAAACATATATAGAGAGATTTTGGCGTCAAAATGGGCATTGATTTTAAACGTGATAAACAGAAGAAATTTGCTTTTTAATGTAGTTTTTATTAGCGGAGGCTTTTATCCAAGGTTAAGTTTAATCTTGTAATGATTTGGAGCGCCCCGTTCATGCATGTGTCACAACCTGTTTGGATTACTGTAATGCACTTTAGATTGGCGTCAGCCAGGCCTCTCTCTCACGCTGACAGTTGGTCCAAAATGCTGCCGCTTGTCTTTAAACAGGAAACAGGGACACGTAAGCGAAAGCACATTTCCCTCATTCTGACCTCCCTCCACTGGCTCCCTTGTACATTTTAGGATTCATTTTAAGATTTTATTGTTTCCTCTTAAAGCTTTAACTGGGTTAGCTCCACCAAACATCTCTGACCTTCAACAAACTTATGCCCCTTTGAGGCCATCAGGGTCCACTGACCAGTTGCATCTTTTCATCCTTAAGCCAAGTCTGAAGACAAAGGGCAACTGAGCTTTCTCAGGTAGAGCCCTCAAACTTATGTTAGGATGGCCCCCACAATGTCTGTTTTTAAATTATGTCTTCAAACTCATTTGCACTCCTTTGCTTTTAACCCAGAATAGGAGTTGGCATTATTGTTTCTTTTTTGTGAGTTTGTGACTTTGCTATTTATTGACAGTCTGACAAATTAGTCAGAAAAAAAGGAATTTCACATGACTTGTTCTAGTGAGAGAAAAGCAGTATGTCTTATATCAGAAGGCGATTTGAGGGGAGATGACGGGGGATACCATCCCCTTGTTAGCAGAATGATCAAAATGCATGACCCTTGTTAACCTGCCATCCCCCCTCTCCATCCCCTTCGAGCAGGGAGTGTGCAAGGGCCGAAGGTTGTCTAGTTGAATATATTAGTCTGGTCTGCCTGACTAATCAATGTTTTATTTGACTGAGGTTTGTGCCGGTCAGAGTGTTTGGCCTCGATCATGTCTCTGAAATATCAGTTTCCTAATACTGATAAATCCATGGTGCTGTCCGTGGTGCTGAAATAGCCAACGGATTTGTAATTCAAATCCCTCCGGCTTTCTTCATACACAAAAGCCTAGTTTACTGATCATAACTGCAGTCTTTCCTTAGCTTTATCTATAGTGATGTTACAATGCACAGATATTGTAAAGAAAAATGTAAAAAGTAATTCTAAAAAACTTGGCCTTAAGTATAATCTGTGGTTTCCAGAATGACTTTAAATTTTATCATCTTTTTGGATACTGCTGTTCACTTTGTGAACATAGAGATTGTTAAAGTTGTCCATGAGCTACAACGACAATTTTGATAGCAATTCAGTTTAAATAGCAGAAAGCATGAAAATATCTTCTCAAAACCAAAAAATCAAAGTAAAAATGTTTAAAAATTACAAAATCAACAAGTGTAAATTGCGGTCCATATACATGTAGGAATATAGTTTTGTTTTATATGTATTTTTGTTTGTTTTTATGTTTTGTTCTGGGTGGGCCTTTTTAGAATTATTTATTGTTGTTTTATTTTATGATTTTTTTTATCTCTCTCTATATATAAATGAGACATTTGATTTGATGTCCATAGGTAACATTTTGTGGAAAAAAGTGTTTTTTTAAATATTGAGAAAAAAAATGACAAAATCTTCTAGAACAGTTCTTTTCTCCTGTCTCTAAGATATTCTCTCTCGAGGTTACCCTGTCCACATTCATAACGAAATGAAATATGATAAAGAACATCACTAGAAAGTGATCGCACCCCTCCTATTTCCAGCTGTGTCAGCTTTCTAAAGAGGGCATATACTGGGATGTCTGTCTCTCTGTGTCTTTCAACGCCTGCAGCTATTTATATGAACAGTCCTTTCTTCACAGAGGACAAGACCTGCAGCCACATACATACACACACACACACACACACACTCTCCTTAATTTCATCTCTGATTTGCAGGTTGAGCAGCACGTATGTGATGCATGCAGAGTGAATCACGTGCTTGCTTGTGTGTGTGCGCTGAGTGGGAGGCAGCTTGCATAACTTTTCAGAGGTCAAACACTTATTGGGGGCACTGCATGACACACACTCACACACAAGGTGTTACTCAGCTGGCTCGCGGGTGTGTTGGATTTTCTGGTAAATACACTGAAAGACTCAAGTCTGCAGTTAAACACTGTTTATGAAATCCTTGACAGCATTTTGAGGTCATTTTGTTTCTTTATGAAGATGTGTTTTCAGTTCAACCAGTGTGATATTAGGATTCAAACATACAAACAAATCAGATATTAAAGGTCCACTGTGTAGGATTTAGGGGCATCTATTGGGAGGAATGGAATAAAATGTTCCTTGCTATGTTTTTTCATTAGTCTAAAATCATCTGAAACTCAATTTTTTGGATACCTTGGAATGAGGTGTTTGTATCTACATTTGGAGCAGTTTGTCTTTCAAGGAATTGCCCATGTTGTTTCTACAATAGCCCAGATGGACAATCCAAACGTTATCTCCGGAAAGGGTCAGTTGTGTTTTTATGTCGGCCACCATCATTTTCCTACATGCTTGGCACACAGGAGAAGTTTTTTTGTTCTGCAACCTCAATGCTAGATGCCACTAAATGCTTCTCGCTGGACCATGTCTCCAAGTTTGGAGTAACACTGCTCTTAAATCTATAAATAGCAGGGATTGTTTTGAATAGACTTTTTTTCATGTTATTTACTATTAAAGCTGAATTGCTTGGTCCCTCCAGGATTTTACGGGCTGTTTTTGTGACTGTTGCAGCCTGAAGTGCCTGATTTTGCAGCAGCTTTTCTAAAAAGTTGTGATGAAAGTTACAATATTTTTAGGCATCGTTTTATATAAAGAGTTGGGGTTTTTTATTACAATTACATAGGATGCACATCATGCTACAATGCATTATCAGAGCCAGTATTGGTGTAAAACGAAGCAGATAATTTAAAAAATTTTACCTTGTCCAAGGTTTTCTTTGACACAGCCTGTAAGTCAGAGCAGTCAGAAAGATTTAGAAACAGGGAAGTCGATGATTGTAAAGACAGTGATCTTACAGG
Source organism: Plectropomus leopardus (assembly GCF_026936395.1). NCBI lineage: Eukaryota > Metazoa > Chordata > Actinopteri > Perciformes > Serranidae > Plectropomus > Plectropomus leopardus. The sequence goes on from NC_142198.1 coordinate 15,292,430, forward strand.
GAGGCGACATTACAGATGAGCCAGTGAGAGCGCTGTCCGCCTCACAGTTTCAGCATCAGGTGAGAGAGAGTCCAGTGTGCCTCCAACAGCTTGACAGCAGTTGTGACATTAACAGTTTGTAAAGTTGTAAAGTTCCAACAGTTAGTCACTACAATAAAATGTGTCAAGTGTTCTAAAGTGGTCTCACACGTTTGCGTTTGACACCGAGATGGCTCAGTTCAGTGGTTAAACCTGCTAATAATCATTGTGTAAAATTTGCCTCGTGCTGCTTACGGTTCTCCCTGTCAGTGTGTGTGTGACAGGCACAGCAGTGTCATGATAAACAAAGAGAGGTCGAGAAAGAGAGGAGCTGAGCAATCAGTGCGCTGTGCGCAGCTGTTCAATGAAATGAATCAAATTTGTTGTAAAGTTGTCCTGATAAAAACTGCAAGGCTGTGGATAACGCAAAATCAGGAGACTGATTGCTTTTAAAATTGCCTTTCTATCTCCTTGAGATATTGCTCTTGGACCACTTTAGCAATCTCTGTGTTCAGAGAACAAATAGATCCAAAACGGTAAAATTTGAAGCCATTCTTGAAAAACAGAAAAAATTCAAGGCTGATCTTTTAGAATTTTTTTTTCTTTTCTGTTTTATCTGTGCATGGCAACTTTTCTATGGATCAGACTACAGAAATATTTTGAATCATACTCCTGCTGCAACATTTCCAGTTGTCTTGTGAAGCTTTAATTGGTGATTTGTCATGGTAGAAAGTGTCGCTTTTCTTTCTTTACTGTCATTCGCAGCTGCAATGATGGTTAAAGGTCAAACAGAGGGTGGATGTAGTTACGGCACAGACAATATGAGGAAAAAGGTGTATTTTGAACAACAAATAAAAATGTTGTTGTGGAAACCTTAGATACATGTATTAACCTGAAAATTAGCATAAGAGGTTCCCTTTAAATATGCTCCTCTCTTTCGATTACCTTTCCCTCTGGTGGGTAAAATAATATCATTTTAGCCTGCTTAGCGGCCAACTCTCCAAGCAAGCTCTTTAATTTACCCAGTTTAAGGAAAGGTTAACCTGTTGATTTAATTCTCTGCCAAAATGCTCCCAGTTGTATTTCTGTTAGTTACATCAGCTGCTGTACCATCGTCCCAGTCGGCACACTGGCCGAGCGCTGAGATAATTGAGGCTGATTTTATTCCCCATGACCAAAACTGTTCCCCCTGCAGAGCAGTGAGCCAAGATGCTGACTCACTACCAGCTCAACACGGTATCACAGTATGTCTGGCTGTGACCTTTGACCTCCATGTAGAGGGGCAGGGAAAAGAGGTATTGCGCCCTCGGGTACCAACAGAGAGTCACCAAAAAAGGACAAATCTTTGTTAGCTTCACAAACTGTGAAATTTATTTAATAACATTTCTCTTAAAGCTGATGAACAAGTATGACACTCACTGTGGTTCCTGAACTGAGTCAACAGATCTAAATTTGACTCAGTTCAGGAATGTTATCTTTTAACCCGAAAGGGACAGTTCAGTCACAAAAAATACACATTTTTCCTCTTACCAGTAGTGCTTTTTATCAGTGTTGATTGTTGTGTTGTGAGTTCTCTTCGGCCGATCTCTTCAGCACTCTGCAACTCACGTCAAAACAATTTAAATTTATAAATATTACTACAGGTAAGGGAAAAAAACATCTATTTCTGATTTTTTGGGGAAACTATTGCTTTAAGTCTTTGGTTGACAACTGAAAAACATGTACAGACTGATTTAATGACTCCCATTTTCCCAGTGTGGGTGCAGACTTGTGCCACATTAATCTTTATCATTATAATCAGCCTCAATCAGCATTGTGTTTCATTATTTCCATTTTACTCTTTTGAAAGAATCAGCAGGTTGCACCAAAATTTGAGACTTTCAAAAAGAGCAAACTTTAAGCAACTTCACACAAACACACACAAACCTTCCAAACAGCCCTCCCTTGAAAAACGTCTGTATAAGTTGTGTGTGAAAGCTGCTTATGACCCATTTGTGCTATTAAGTTAACTCTTGTGGCCATAGCAATTATGACAGAAGCAAAACCAGGGAAGTCAGGTGACATAGTATAAAGAGCAACACAGTCTATTTAGGTTGGAAGTCAGGATGGATCGATGGATTGGTCAAAAAGCACAAGACTTTCACCCAGGAGACCGCTGATTGTATCTAATGCAAAAACAAAAGTTAACACTGAGTTGTTTCTACCTTTGAAACCTGGAGTGACATAACTTTTCTTGTGCTGCATTCAGACACCTTTCACAAGAGTTTAAACCTTTGAACCCTGAGCAAATTGGTTTGTTTTCATTTGAAAACATGAGAGAAAGGCACAAAGTAACTTACCAGGAAATGTTTTTCATATTTAGTAGATTTAGAAAATAGTTTTTTAAAAAGCTTGAGAAAAATATTCAGAAAACTGTATTTATAATTACATGTAAAATTATGTTGCAATCATTATTATTTATAAGCACTATTTTCAAATCATTTCCTTGTTCGTTTTTACCTTTTCTTTTTTTTTTTTTTTTTTACTTTTTTGCAGATTTTTACTAATTTCTTTTTTGCTATTTCTTATGGGGGTCTAATGATCTTAATCATGATTATCAGAGTAGTACTTGTAAATGTTATAATCAAACTATTGCTTTACCCTGATTACTCATGGGAGCTGGGGAATTTAGTGCCTGTAAAGTGTGCTACACTTTGATGAACTCTAATTAATTAAGTTTAGTCGACCTGCATCTTAAGCCTTCACACTCGGCTGACCGTGATGACTTTCACTTAGCGTGGCCCTCCAAACAGATTAAACACATCTGCATCACTGCTTATCAGCTGCGTATCAAAAGAGATATATCATCAGCAATAAAACATTGTCCCTCAACCCTTAATTTTTTGCCTTTTGTCACCTCTTTACTCCCTCCAGACTACGCCTGGCCTCTCCCCAGCGCCCTGTGTCCGATCTGGATCTACCTGGACGTTCTGTTCTCCACCGCCTCCATCATGCACCTGTGTGCCATCTCTCTGGACCGGTACGTCGCCATCCGCAACCCAATAGAGCACAGCCGCTTCAACTCCAGAACCAAAGCCATGATGAAGATCGCCGCCGTCTGGACCATTTCTATAGGTCAGAATACATTTTATTTTACTGTTTCATGTGTTAAAAGATTTTGCCGGTTCTATCTGCATTTGGAGCAGTTTTGAAACATTTAGCTTCAAAGTTTTGCATTCCAAATAAGAATAATGATATGAACCTTTTTTTTTTCTACATAAAAAGTCCAAAACTGCATATAACACCTTGCATAATGTTAATAAGATATCACAGAATAAGACTGCACATAAGCATACTCAACTAGTTTACACTGAATCCATTATGGCCAGATTTGCAGAGACACTTTCAAGAGAAAGAAGCATATTGATTTCAGAGGTAGTCATGACCTTTTCTCTGACAGTCACATCGTGCCACACTGTCACTAAAAATGTCCTCTATTTTTAAATTTGCAGTAATTCATAAAATCAGTTTAACTTAACTGAAAAAAAGACACAAACACCTGATTTTTTGTCTATTTGAGACATGATGGAGGCTTAAAGAGTCAGTTCATCCAAATCACAAAAAGACATTTCTTGTTTGTTTGATTTTTTCAACTATTTTGGAATCTAGCTATGCAGATGATGCTTTTCTTAAAGGTTGTTGGTAACTATAACTTAAAAATGTGTCACCTAAAAACATTTCCATTTTTATTCTGGATAATCTAGCAACTACTTTTTGAACTACTACTATATTTTTTCTTTTACCAGTAAACCTGTGTTCGGAAAATTGGAGTACTGAAGAACAGCTTTAATTTACTTCTTTTAAAAGATCAAATTTGTATTTTTTGAGCACTTTTTTACCTCTACTAATAACTTCATGGCCAGTTGCTCTCAGTTGGAATTTATTAGTCTCTGGGCAGTTTTTTTAATTAATTAAGGCAATGAGAATGGGTCTCATTCATGCAAAGCTTTTGAATTGAGATACCTGTGAAGATGTTTTATCGTCAGATTTGAAGCTTTTACAGACTTTTTCTTAGTAACTTAAAGAACAGAAAAGAGATTGAAGTTGTTCACAGTGAGGTTTTAGGATTGTTCAGATTGACCAGCATATTATTTTGGAAAGCTGATCAATTTTTATCTGTAAATTTTGTTGTTTTTAAGCAAAGATGATTTTGGGAGGGGCAAAGATGACACATTGCCATAGATATTTATAACATTTGCATTTGTTCCCCCCAATAAAAACACGAAAGTAGCAGAGGACTTTTATTTTGACAGAATTGAAGACATTTACACAATGATTTGAGGCAGAAAATGCAATCATTGGTGCATAAAAATCACCAGAATGTGCAGTATTAAGTGTTTGATGCTTAAAATTTTCTGGCAGTTGACCCCCAAACCCCCTTTTCATTTATGTTCACCCAGTATAAAAATGGAATTACGCCCTTGTTTTGTTTTGGGGTTTTTTTGTTTTTTTTTAGCACCACATCATTCCATTTACCGCCACTGTATTGGATTGGGGTTTTTTTGTATTTTGTGTGAATTCACTCTAGTATGGGACCTCTGTTTCTCGTGTCAGAGACAAGTTGATTGATCTTTATGGTCATTTCTGACAGTGGATTTGTGATGTTTTATTGGATTTCCTTTTCGTGTACAGTGTTGCTGTTAATTTGTCCACCCCTATAGACCCACACAGAGAGCTGGCAGATTGATGGCTGTTATTAAATTTAATGACTTTTTGAGAATCCCTTGGCAGTTTCTCCGAAGGTCCGCCCAGCACACCTACTGACTCTGTGAATCACTGGGAAAACAGTCGGCTTGTTGACGCTCAGAGCGTCTGACAGCTCACTGTTACAGTTGGAAATGATTTGCATCACATACCTCTAAAATCCCCAAAGGTGATCGCAGCACTTTCCATATTCATCTTTATCACTTACAGAAACAGTTATGCAAATTAATGAATTATATTATCTTGAAATTAATGGCAACTATTAGCAATAGCCAAGAGATAAAATGCTGCACACACAGACACTAAACAACAGATATACTGCAGCCTATACATTTAATGTTAATGTGACTTTTTGTTGAGTAACTAATGTTGTGAATCGGACAGTAAACTCAGATTAATGAGGCTGAATGAAAAATCTTAAACTAGGATTTTGGCTTCATATTTAAGTTAAATATTATAGGAAATCATGTAAAATGCACTGGCACTGCCCTGCAGGGCTTCATGTATATGCAGAAGTATATCAACCTCTGTTTCATGATTGTTTTCATAGTTTCATGTTAATATTTTAAGATTATTAAAGGGAAAACTTCGGTCATTTTTACCCTTGACCACATTTAACCATGTTTTTATTTCTGGGTGACTAATTGGAACAAAAACATTTTGAGATTATATGTGACAAGTGCACCATCAATATAATTCCATTAAAAGTGCTTGTTTTGGATAAAGGAGAACTCTTGTTGTATATTCATCTTATCTAATCATCTTGTTGCAGACTTTTCTACATAGTCGAAATCAGCTAGTCTTTTAGGTAAGAGTAAGATACATTGTCTGTATTCCATTACAACAAACTCTTCCCAGCATTCCTCCAACTCCCACTAATGTTTCAAACAATTTTCATTTTCACCTCATGCAAGATTGCAGAACGAGACATTCTGAAGAAGTGTTAAAGTGCTGAAGACACTTAATGTACATGATAATTATCTGAGCCTGTCGGTGGTAAAAATAAGCACTTTTAATGGAAGTACTTAAAGGGGCGCACCTGTCCAGAGTAGTTACATCGTAGCCTGTTTTGCAGGCTGGTTGTTTTCATGAATCACTTAGATACAAAAACATGGCAAAATAGGGTCCATGTTCAAAAAATACAGAAATTTCCATTTATTTAAGTTTACAATAAGAATGAAACTGGTTGTAAGACTTGATAATAGCTGAACCATCAATCAGAAGTCTTAGGGAAAAAAAATTCACCTTAAGGTCCATTCATTTGATGTGGTGGAGCTTTCAGTCATATCATATGATCTTCATCATTTCATGCATTTAGATGAGTTGTCATGGGAAAATACTTTCTTTTTTTTTAACACTTTAAGGACATCTTGTTCAGAAGTTTAGACTTTCTTGTTTTTAGGACCATGTCCATGGAAATTGCATACAAGGTCCTAACAATTCTTTCATAATCTTATAGTATCCGTCATTTTAATTTTCATGTCTAATAACATTTAATTTTGATTAATTAGTTTTCTACTTTAAATTAATATTCAGAGCAAGCATATAAATTATGAGAAATAGAGAAAAAGAGAGAGAAAAAACGAACCAGCCGTGCAAAGAAACTCGCTGCTGTGACATTTTACAGTGGTATGTAGACAATGAGGTAATTTAAATGAGATTAAAGACAAGACTAGACAATTAATAATTACTATCAGCACAGCATCAGCTGAACAGGGATGTTAAGTAATTGCTTTCAGATCTTTCCATCAAAAAATGTCATTCAGGTCTGGAAAATATTCAGTAAACATGAAACCGGATACTGTCCATGTTTTCTCAATCTTGAGGTTTATTCTTGACATTCAAATAATCGTTTACATCATAATCCCAGCCATCGATCCTAGAGAGCAAAAGTTACTTCACTATAATTTCCTTTATGTCCTGTTTCTAACCTCCCTGATCACTTGTCACTGGAGTCCCTTCCTCCCCTTCCTCCCTTGTTAGAGCAATCTTTTCAGCCGTATAATAGCCTGGGGTAATCAGTGTGTTGAGTGTGTGTGTGTGTGTGTGTGTGTGTGTGTGTTCTGGAGGGAGAATGGTGCCTCCCTCTGAGGAAAGTGTTGAGGGATCAGATGACTTTTAAAACTTTCCTCTCAGACCTTCTTCTGACTGTCTGACCTCCGGCTCCTGTTGATGTTGTTTCATGCCCTTTAACACCCAGGAGGGCCCCCATGTCTTGATTCACACACACACACACACACACACACACACACACACACACACACACACACACACACACCAGCAGACTTGTGCATACACATACAGAGCCTGAGCTATATCATTAGTGTAACATCCTCTGACTCTGCAGTAAGTACTCCAAGTCATTGCATTAGCACATAAACCCCTCAGGAAATCTCCCAGGAAAATTCCTATATTTAGGATATGTATTTCTTTAATCTGACCCCTACTGTAAAAGGGATTTACTGTTAACTCCCCGCCCCAACTGTAAATAATCTCACTGTAAAGAGCTGGCAGCACAGATGCCAGCAATATACCATAATTTCACAGTATTCATACTGTAAAATGACTTGACAACCCATTACTGTAAAACAGAATATGGTATATTTCTGTATTTCTGCAATAAGATTGGCTGTAAATTAATAGCAACTGCTTACGCTGTACATTTGGTAAATATCTGGATTATTGCTGAACAGAATAAAAGCTCACTTATTGTAAAGTTAGGTATCATATGTTGGTTGAGATCAAAATAGCCAAAAATTTGCAAACAGTTTGCGAACAATGGACTATAGATGCTAGCAGAGTCATATTTGCGCAGAATTCTGTATTTCTGTATGTTGGTAGTCGACATGGCTCTTTGGCCTCTCACAGCATCTTTGCCAGCTCAAAGATCTTCATTCGGCACCAAAGCACACTGAACCGAATAGCTAAATTATGTGGATTTAATCTGTTGCATTTATAAACTCAAAATTTTGACTTTAGACAGGTCATTACAGTTTGAATATTGAAATTATTCCCACATTCAGATGAGGTTCAAATTTGGAATCAAAAGCGACTCATTCAGTGTCATTAGTCAATTTCCATTCCGTTATGCTATCGGTTTTAGATCGAAACTTTTCTGCTTGCTTGCTAAAAATGTGGTTTTCAAGACAGCTAAAGCGCACACGGACACTTGGCTTTAAGCTATAACTAACTCAGGTTGGAGAGAAAGACAGTAAATATACTGTAAATATAAGACAGTAAATATACTGTAAAATCAGCCTCACACCGATAAGCTGAGCTAACTTTTCCAAGTACCCCCTGGTGATTGCAGATGTACCTCCTGGGGCACAATTATACTGAAAATCTGCAGCATTTCTTCTTTGCGCTTTTTCCTAAACAATGAATGCACCGTCATCCAACTCACCGACACTGTGAGATTTTCCTTAGAAGTCCATTTTCTCCATCTGTTGTTAACTTGTTTTTCTGCGAGAGATTACTTCTTGAAAGCACCACTGACAGATGGAGATGATTGACACCTCAACATACCACAGCTCACACTACCGGCTGCTTTTAAGTCGTAAGAAATCCCTATTTTCCTGCTGGCATTTCCTTGACCCCTCAATACCACAACATTCGGCAATGATTGAGGTCTGAGAGGGCTTACAGTGATCAATGCTAAAGGATTAGCGAGGGAAACATCCAACAGAAGATGTGCTGCACAGTATTAACATACCATGAAGAGATTTCCAGCCTCTTTTTAGTATCTAGTTGCTTTCCTCCCTTTTCCTCTTCAGACCACTTAGAAGTGATGCATCTGCTCTTGACTCAACTCAAGTACCAATACAGGCACAACAGTTTCCTCTTTGGTGACAAATTTGAAATGCAGAGTGGCGATCATGCTCAAATTACCTCGGCGTGTTTTGGCCGCACTTTTACAGGCCTATGTTGTACTTGCCAGTGGAGCTGCTTTTAAGTCTTTTGGGAAGAGTCAAAGTCAGGGTTCATCTTTTAGAAATGTGCAGCTGAATCAGGATTCTCAGCTCAAGGACGAAAAATACTGGAGCACAGCATACTGACTGCTTTGCAGTCATTAGATACTCAAGGGCATCTGTTATGCTTTCCTTATTATCCATATTTTCTGTCAGTTATATAATGTTACAGTGTTGGGTGGTTACATTGAACGTGAAGTTTCAAATAACGAGTTAAATGTAGGTAAAAGTCATCCTGTGAGCAAAAACCTCAGGCTTCAGACTTTTCTTAAAACTCTCTTTCTAACGTTTTTTCTAATTCACGGATTCCTGTATATGGTCATGTGCCACAGGCATATTACTGCAAATGTTTGAATAACTTAGCATTCACTGCTACATGTAAGTTAGTAATCTTTGTTGGTGGTTGTGTTAAATTTTCCATGATTTTAGATCATAGTCCTGCTAGAACATGTCCAGGTGTGAAGATTTTGTCAAAATGCTTTTATTGCTGATTTCTCATGGTTAATAGGGCCACTAAACTCAGGTACAGTCATTTCCCAGCCACAAGTACACTGCTACATGTAGCATGTTCATTTTCCCCCAATTTCCAACGACATTCCTGTTGAACATGTCAGTGTATCCACATGTCCATGTATAGAAGCTTTTATTGGCAACTTTTTTATTGGTAGAAAGTGGCGCTATACTTACCCAGCTTCAAGTGCACTGCTACATGTAGCAACATGCAGCTACATGCTAACAGCAGGGAAACATGCAAACGTTTGGATCATATTCCTGCTGGAACATGTCCAGTTATGAAGATTTGGGTTTAGAGGCGTTTGTTTTTTTGTTGTTGTTATTTTTGCAGTAGAAAGTGCAGCAATGCTGCAGGTACATTGCTACTTGTGGCTACATGCTAATGCACTGAAACATGAAATCTTGCTTTCCAATGTTGTATTTTTTCTTGATTTTGGGTAATATTCTTGTTAGAACATGACAGAATGTGAAGATTTTGGTTTCAAGTTTTTTACTGGTAAAGTGCCTTTATACTCTGGTGGACATTCAGCGGCTGCAAGTACACTGCTACATGTAGCTATATGTTAACATCAGGAAAATGTGTAATTTTGTTTCCAAGATATTGCAGATTCCTGAAGATTTTGGTTTAAAAGCTTTGTGAGTTTTTACAGTAAAACACGCCGCTATACTCTGTTTTAGTCATTTCCCAACTGCAATGATGCTGCAGAGTTGCAGAGAGGACAGATACGGAAGACATCGACCAATAAAAATGAGCACAATAGTTCGCCTTAAATCTTCCTTCATCAGAGTCAAAATTTGTCGAACGGGACACTTGAATATCTTTGCTGTCAAGAAATCTTAAGTGAGACAAGTTACACAGCATTCAAGTAAAGTCTCAATTCTTAATTTGTATGATTTATTTCTGACTCAAGTTTTAATTATGAGTTCTACAGTTCTGTTCATCAGCGTCTGAATTAACCACAGTGACACTTGGCAGGCCCTGTGTGCCCACGCCATGTCTCAGTGGAGTCAGTGCTGGAAATAATCTTAAATTCCTCACTTTTCCACTGATTCATTCATACCTCCCCTTTACAAGCCAAACGGCTTTAAGGGGATGAAATCAGTGATGTGGATCGTAGCTTTCATTTAGATTCACCTGGCTGGGCTAAACTTGAAAAACAGCAGATGGATGTCATTATTTATTCTCTTTGTGTTATGCATTTTAAAGTATACAATTACTCTCTTCATCAACATCACACCCTGCAGACGTGTTTATTAGCTTGAGAACATCTGTCAGCAAACCTTTGTGAAACTGCCGTAAAGAAATTATGAAACTTCAGAGAGGTAATAACACAGACTTCCGCTTACAAATAAAAAGTTGAATTTACATGTAATTAAACACATTATTGCTCATTTCTATACATTAAGGTGTTTTGCAACTACTTGGTCTGGCATGACCAGTTCCTAAAGCAAAATTAAGATGCAAACTTGAGATGCTACTGCTTTGTAGCTGACACTTTTTGTGCTACATTGTTTTAGCATTTACCATTTTCCTGTAACTGTTACCTGTGGCTGCAGTGGCCACTGTGTAAAAGTTGCATAGTCCAACTTTTAAGTATGATATGTAACCTTTCTGCATTAAAATGTCTAAAAACCACAAGACCAATGTTACATATTTTTTGAGTTGTATACTTATCTTATCCCGAACTTTGTTCAAACCCAGAGAAATTTATCATTTTAATCAAAGACACAGTCTGTCCCTCAGTTGCTGTCGCCTGTCAGTGGTGTCATATCCCCATTGCATTGTTTGCTAAAGCTGTCATAAATTTACATTTAAATTAGCACATTTAAATAAATATGCATGAAATGTGAATTGGAAGACGAATACTGTTTGTTAGAGGTGCCAGGCGATAGATACATTTATTGTCAGAAAAGCACCCAATTAATCTTTCAATGGCAAGGCAGAATAACTATATGTAAAATCATCACATCGTGACTAATCTAGATTCAACGTGTTTGCCTAAATAAAAAATCTGCTGCACACTTTGGTAACTTTTCATCCCACAGAAAGTTACATTTTAAAACTCTGGCATTTGAGCTGCCAAGGGATTGTGTGAAAATTATTTAGGTGGGAAGTAGACTTAAAACTTATATTTCACTTTTTAAAATTGCCAGACTTATTAATATTTTATTTGGATCCTAACATTGACTTTCAAAACCCGACTTGGACCCTCCCCAGCATATGAATATTTTATGTTTATCCTAACCTTGACTTAAAAAAAAAAATGCAGTCCAATACATGCCCCCTTTTCTGAGCTCCACTCCCCTGGACTAATTTGTGTACAGTCCCTACCGGCACCTCTAAATTAATATTTACAGTCACTATCTCTCCTCAAGATCGCATTCACTCTGTTGACCATGTATAATAAGCATACAGGAATTTATTTTGGTGTTATCAGTGCGGGAAAAAACATAAAATGTGTGCAGGGAAGCAAGAACAAGCGGTGCTGATATATATCACTAAAAAAACACATACAGTTTTTGAATTGAACTAAAACAACAGAGTACTTGAATGTTGTTTTGCAGTGACACTTTGGATCAGTACTGACGGATAAAGTTAATCAACACTTTCAGAAACTAGGTGAAGTTTAGCATTCGTTCTTCTCCCTCTGCAGTCCTTCACAACCAGCAGCTTTTGAATTGTAAGAAATCCCGTGTTTTCCTGCTGACGTTTCCTTGACCCCTTTAAAGGCTCTGCATGGCTACATGCTGCTGTGATTGAGGTCTGAGAGGGCTTACGGCGATCAATGCAAAAGGATTAGCAACAAAACATCCAGCAGAAGATCCTTGCAGGCGTTCCCTCTGGTGTGATAACACTCTGTTTGACGTAGAGGTGTTTTCAATCAGATCCCATACCACTGCAGCTTAAATAACAGGACATTATATATCTTTTTGTACATTGTAAACACTGTATACTTTTGGATTTTGTTTACCCAAATCTCTCTGCAATGGTCACTGTTGATCTTTTGAAATTTAGCTTTAACCCAGACACCTCAGACACCTTTGATAAGCATTTAAAGCCTCTGACACCTGAAAGAACTGGTTTGATTTTTTTTTTTAAAGCACAGGAAAAACATTGTGACCAACTTGGCATGAAATGTCCCATTGATTGCGAAAAAATTACCTGAAAATTAGCAGAGGGGTATTCATTAGATATAATCGAAAGCTAAAATGTCCAGGGATAAAGGAAACTGGAAGGGATGGAAGGAAACAGAGTGAGTGAATGAAAAAAGGAGGGAGAAAATAAGGAAGCTAAACGAGGTAGTCTCAATCAGAGAAATTAATGACAAAATGTGCGTTAGATTTTTTTGAGTGATCATGTTATTTTGTGGCACAGTATGCCAATTCTCTGTTTTATCTAAAGCAATCAAAACCTCTTTTTTATATTCTCGTTATTACTTTTCCTATTCCCTCCATTATTTTTCATGACCTATGAGGCGTGTAAAGTAACTTCCTTGATCATGTCTCTGGTGGCGGCTCTTGGGTTCACAGAGGTGTGCAGCGCTCACGAGGGAGTGACATTTTTAGAGTAGCTCACACCCTGATGATTCTGCAGATCCCTCTCTCCTGGTACAATATCTTCCTCCAGCAGCAGCGGCCCTGCAGCCGAGCCACGCTGCGTCCCGCCACAGAGTGAGCGTGTCTGCGCTCTACGGTTTTGTGTCTGTTGTGGGAGAGCAGCTTTGGCTTCAGCAGATAACTCTTATGACCAGGGGCAGTGAAATCTGCTGCATTTTAAAACTTAAACTGATAAGTGTGACGTACAAGCTGTGTGTGGCTGCCAAAAGACACACTGTAAATTATGTCACAAAAAGTTACCCATAAGGCACTGCTCTACCTCGAGGGGTTGGTCCATGATAACTACAAAAACACATTTTATCTCACTTTTCAATAGTGGCATCCAGCCAGCCAGATTATTTATTATTTCTGCTTCGGTCATACTAGCTGAGTGTTCATTAAAAAATGTCAACTTAAAAAAATCAACAGCAACATCTTTCATCTGCTGGAACTTGTAATGTGTCTCAAATCACATACTTTTGAACTTAAGTTTGCTATTTTGAGTGCATGAGTGCGTTCACACCATATATAAAGATGGTCAACGCGTCTCCACAGTACAGAGATGAAGCTAAAATATCCCGGGTGAGACAGCTGCAGTCTTGCTCTGGTGACGTCACTCGGAGCCTGAGTCTGCACGGTAGCGATCTTCACGGTATCATGTTTCCCGGCCATACACCCATCTGATCAATCGCAGGCATCGCGGCTGTATGTGAGCACGCCACCCACTTTCGTCGCCTATTTTGAGTTCAGACGCAGAGACAGATAACGGTCTCCTCACTCATCTTTAGTGTTTATGCATGTTGAATCATAGTCTTCTCTGTAGAAAATTGAAGTATTTGATTTGTGATCATTGTACAGCCACTGTATAGCACGTATATATTTTGGAGCAACACCGCCAGAATGCGGATTATACAGTGACAATTTGTTCTCGGGGGCCTCACAGGAAGTCAGTGCAGAGCAGGCGCGTGCTTCAGTGAAAAGAAGTCTTACAGTCCTTACAGTAACTGTGATTGTTCAACATAATGTCTGCAGGCTGTAGATGACGTCAAATCAAAACCAGTACACCAGTTCACAGGGAAAGTACCACACAACAACTTCTGTAGTCAGGGGTCACTAACAAAGTATTCTGGACCAAAACTGATAGCAAGACCATCATCTCCACTCGAACACAAACCTACACAATGGTGTACCAAAAGCAAAGAATCAGTCACCATGCCAAAGAGGTAGACAAGTCACAGCCATGTTAAATTTGAGATAATACTACCTTGTCGAAATTCATGCATGATACCACTGAGTACATTGTGCACGCATGGTTCTACATATAACTGTGCTAACAGAAATGTCCAATTTGAGACGCAGCACTGTACTTCCTGCAGTGTGCGTGAACCAGCCCTTTAAAGTCTCCTCCATGCACTGTTTGAAACAGTATGAATGAATCATGACTCGATCCAGACCCCCGGACAGTCTCATTAGTCACAACGGTTTGCACATCACAGGTTATTTAGACATCCACAGAGGTAAAATGTTTACAATCTATGCAAACAAATTCATCCTCCTGGGCAGCGTCTGTGCAGTCGATTGCAACGATTGCATTAAGGGAGCTGCCACTGCTCCAAATTGTGTTTTGATGTTAGCCTGGGCACCAGCTGCGCAGGAGAAAATGATGTACCTTTGCACTTAAATGAATTACGGCAGCCCACACTGTGGGCATGACACAGCTCAGAGATGTCCCGACTGTGAAACACTCCTGCTGCCAGGAGCTTGAGAGCTGTGAAAACCTGGAGTCGCTTTTCTCCTCAGTGTCTGCTGCGCTGAAACAGATCCCAGGTCAGCGGACACTTTGAACAGAAAAGCTTTTTGAAATGAGACGCAGCATGTTAGTCGGTGTTATTATCACAGGCCAGAAAATCAGCTCGGCCTCGAAAGGCTCCCTCTCACCTCAAGTCTTTTGTCGGTCAGCGTCCTCTAACAGCACCGAAGCAATATCATAACACCGCAAGCATCCTTTACACACCGATAGATTTTAACAATTAGGATTCATAACAGCTGTTGCTCTCATTTCCCATCTAGTATGTGTTATTCCACCAATAATTATTTACTCTGATGATAATAAAAAAAGATTAAGTCTTCACAGGATGCACACCTATTCCCATTTGTTAAAAATTGGTGGATAATGGAGTGTTTGTGAAATGTGTTTGGGATCAGTCATGAGGAAATGATTAAGCATTTTCCAACCATGATTTTCTGACTATTACACTAAAATGACCCTCTTTGTTCTCAGGAATTTAACCATAAAATTATGTAGAAACAGGTGGTTTTCCCCTCCCTGATTCATGGTTATTACCTTCATGGTGCATGGTTAAATCAATCTGTTTCCAGGCAAGAAATGGCACTATTTGAAGCAATATTACAACAGCAAAAGATGGGATGTTTGGGATGGTGACAGAAGGATTTCTTGTCATTTTTGATGGCGTTTTGTTGCTGTGGTGAATTGTTGTGATAGTGAAATGAAAATGGAATTACACCGATATTATGCCAGGAAACCATAACAATAACTCATCATTACCTCATCATTATTGGCATGTTGCCGTATTATAAAGACATTATTCTACCTTTTTTCTTAGTAAAGTTTCAGCATTTTTATATTGCCCCCTTGAATTAAGTACGACATGCAATAGAGGTCCCTGGTCAGTTACGATGCAAATTTAAAGTGATTATTTTGAGCTGATTCAGCAAAATAAGCAGTCTGTGCTTAGGTCCCCCTAGTCTCTGGGGCACCCTACAATTTTATCTTTTATTTTTTAATGAGCAAGAGACAATAAGCAATTTAACAACTTTACAACTTTGTAAAGAAGAACTGACAAGGCAATAAACTGGCAAATCAGGTAGGCTAAGTAAGTAATTTAGTGTCCCTTACAAAGCAGGCACCCTAAGGATTGCCCCATTATTATCCTATATATTTCTCTCTTTTTTGGAATATAACCTGGATCATCTTGTGTTTGCATTACCATGGGACTCAACATCAGTTTATCAAAAGAAATTCAAAATTAAACGTGGCATAAAAATTTTTTTTTAAAAAATGGTCCAAAAGCAAGTTCTCAACAAAATACTAAAAATGACATTGATTCATTTTGGCCCTCCCTCTCCCTCAAGGTGTGTCGATGCCGATCCCAGTGATCGGCCTCCACAACGAGGACAAGGTCTTCGTCAACGGCAGCTGTGTCCTCAACGAGGAGCGCTTCATGCTGATTGGCTCCTTCGTGGCCTTCTTCATCCCACTGGTCATTATGGTGGTGACATACTGCCTCACCATACAGGTAGTCGTGTCAGTGTGTGCCTTCCAAACTCTGTCTATGCTCCACAGCTCCCTGCCTCTTTTTCTTCATCCTTTATTCTCTCCCTGTCCACGCCAGGTGCTCCAGAGGCAGGCCACTGTCTTCCTGTACGAGGCAAAGACTTCCTCCCAGCAGCCTTTGCACACACCAGCAATGACAAACACGCTGCAGCCTCCACCCAGCACCTTCCACATCCCTCAGATCAACACGCTCTCCCCTTCAAACTCACAAGGTAAAAAACGCTCAGCTGCTGAATTTGAGTTCATTTTAACAGAAAAATCACCCTGAAAATCAATTAATTTATGTGAATTCATTCAAAGTCATAAACTATCAGCAATACCCATATGTTTTTAATACTGTTAAACGAAGGTTGAAAACAACCGTTGAGAGTGGTTTTTATAACCCTTCTGATGTGCCTTATGTTGGTATTTTATCTTGTTTTCCTTCGCTGGGGATTTTAATCACTCCACAAGCCTTAAAAATTCCCAAATTAAACCATGAGAAGCACAAAATAGCCTTTGCTGTTTGTGTATTTTTGACTCTTGCAGTCCAAAAACTGTTGCATATTTGCATTTTCAATAATAAAAGATGGTTCCACCACAACCCATTACCAACAGTCTGCTCCATGCATACATCATATCAGCTCATTCAGCAGCAGTATATGATGGTGCTGAGTGAGCACACAGAAGCTATCTGTCCCATCAGTGTGACGGCTGGTTCCTGATTTCAAGTTGAGCCTTAGCTTCTCCAGTGGAGATCAAATTACATGATGTGGTACCTGCTTACCAAACTTACAACCTTGTGCACCACCACATAGCTTGGCTGTATCAGTGGTGGCCCTGTAAATCCAAAAGCCACAATTAAATTTAAGGAATGCTATGTGCCTGAAAAATACACTTGAGTAAAAGTACAACTTTCTTTATTTTAACATATATTTACAAAGACAGTAGTAGTATGAAATGAACATATACCCACATGTGTACATAAACACATGTTGACACACACACATACAGAAACGTTTTGTTTTTTTTGAAAGATTCAAAAATGCTTGTGGTAGAAGTTTAGGTCACCTATTATAATATTAACAGTTAGTTCTAGCAGTTTGTATTTGTTTTTGAGGCCACCTTTGGCCTGCGGGTCACACTTTGAGCAGCTATGCTCTGGTGTCTGAATCAGGGAAAAGTGTGAATGAAACATTCTTGTGTTTAGGCCTCGTGCCTACAAAATGTCAGCAGCCTTGTTAACACACAACATCTGACACATTCACTGGTTTGCTGTTCTAAATGAAATCTGCAGCAGTTTTCTTTGGAACTCCTGGTGAAAATCCAATCTTTCACTTTTGCAGCTGACACACTTTACAGAAAAAAAGGTGCATTCATACACAACATCTTTTTTGTATGATGTTAGAGAATCATTTTTTTAATCTTTTTTTGGTGCAATTTCATTTGTTTAACCATGATCCATTTTTGGTAATGCAGATCATTGACTCCTCTTCCCCTTCCTGCAGAGTTGAAGCCCCCGCCTCCTCAGAGCAGACGGAACACGTTGAGCTGTCTGAAAGGAGCAGAGCCCAGCATACTGCTCAGCGCCTCCACGCCAGACAGCATAAGCATCATTCCCAGCTCGGAGGTGGCGTCTCAGCTCAGCTCTCCGGCCGCGGGGCCGGGGCGGAGCGACACGTCAGGTTGCCATGGGCGACGGGGGATGATGCAGGCCATAAAGAACGAGAGGCGGGCCTCCAAGGTGAGAGCAAACAGTGGAGCTGAGTGCTTGTCGGGTGATTTAAGGTGCACTTCATCCAGGGCTGCTAGAAATAACAGCTGCAAGATAAACAGATAAATACACTTAGAGGTAGGGCTGGGTATCTAAACTCACAACTTATGTGGTGTTTTTAAATTAGATTTCTTAAGTGGCCACTTGTGCTCACACAAAAAACAACTTAACAGTGGCTGAAATACTTATTTTTTTCCAAACTTGAGTGGTTTAATGGCTCACCTTGCTGCCCCAGGTCATTGCGTTGTGACATCACTGGTGGGTGCAATCACAGGCTCAACAAAAAACACATCTGACTACCCAACCACACCCAGCAGTCATGTCAGGTGTCGTCAGAGGTGCAACACCCTTTAGACTATCAACCAGAGAGGGCAAGGAAACACTGCTTTTTAACCTTGTGATACGTTTTGTTTTATTTTATTTGGGGTTTTTTTTGTTTTGTAAGGTTTTATACAAAAATATATTTATAGTAGGAACTAAAAACATTCTTGGTTTCACTTTCAAATATGGTTTTACTAAGGTATCATAGCATCGGGTATCAAAATAATGTTGATGATAATGATTCTCAGCCTTTCTTGAGGGAGGTGCAAAGATGGTAATGTCTAAGACACAGATTGGATGGCAACATTACCAATGCTAGTGTGTATCAGACAGCATAAGCATCATTCCCAGCTTATTCCCACATCAGTGGTTAAATCCGCCAAAGGTAAAATTAAAGTATAATCAAGTAAAACAAACCAATCACAACTCTCAAAACAGCCACATACAGTTGTTGGCACCTAGCTATTGCAAGATTGTGATCTTGTATCCTGATGTTCATGTCAAAGGCTTACACTGATATTTAATTCTCTGCGTGCAGCATCATTATCACTAAATGTATTGAATTTCTCCTTTGAAGACCAAGAAATATGTTACCACACAGAAACTTTTACGTCTGCTCTGAAATGGTTAGAAGAGCTCATGTTATCAAATCCAGCCAGACGCTTAAAGCAATGTCAAAAACCCTGAAGCGTTGCCAGAGTCAGAGTGCTCAGAGGTTGCTCTGTGGTGGCTTTACTGAATTCAAATTCATGTTGGATGAAGACCAAAGCACTTTTACACTGTATCAAAAATTACAATCCCAGTAGAAGAGCCACACTGAAAGTGATATTAAAGGTGAACCATTGATGCTCAATTTCATACTTTTATTTTGGGTTTCTGCGAGACTATGTTTGCATGCTTTATTGCTCAAAAACACTTTATTTTCCCCATTTTTGTTGTTTTTTCTTACCCCAGAATGAGCAAAGCCATTTATATCTACCAACAGAGCCGGTCCTTTTTCACAGAGTCCACCATGATATTTCTACGGTGGCCCAGAAGGGCAAAACTAAACACTGGTTCTAGAAAGAGCCATTTGCATTTTTGTGTTTTCTCCTACATGTTTGGCACAGGAGAGAAGTTTCACTTGGTTGCAGTTCGCACCTGCACAGCTAGATGCAAATAAATATCTCACCCAAGCCACTGTTTTTTTCCACTGAAAGAAACTTTTTATGTTAAGGGATTTCAAACCTCTTCCCCTATTTTTTTTCTTTTCTTTTCCTTGTTTCTCCTACATAATATTGCACATTTTCTTTTTTCTCTTTCATTCAATTTCTATGCTGACTCTCTCCTTTATTGTTCAATTTTTCTCCTCCTATGTCACTTTTACATCTTACTTCTATCATCTCTCTTTCTTTAGGTCCTAGGTATTGTCTTCTTTCTCTTCCTCATCATGTGGTGTCCCTTCTTCATCACCAATGTCACCTTCGTCCTGTGCCGGGGCTCCTGCAATGAGTCCTTGCTTAATGATCTCCTCAATGTCTTCGTCTGGGTGGGCTACATCTCCTCTGGAGTGAACCCTCTGGTCTACACCCTCTTCAATAAGACCTACAGGAGAGCGTTCTCCAGCTACATCAGGTGCCAGTACAAAGTGGGGGCCAACGCAGCTGGACAGAGTTGCAAAACCCTCCTGGTCCCCCCACCGTGCCCATCGCACGCCGTAACGCCTCTTCTCATGGGCAGTCACGGTAAAGATGGCATGGACCGCAATAGTAACTGTCGCAACGGTGGCAGGGGGGATAACGGGAGGCTGACGGTGGACCCGGACGACATGACTGACGACGAGACACAAATCGGAATAGTGTCGCAGAGCCTCTCCGAATGCCACAACATCGGCATGCTTTCGGAGACGGAGCCGGAAACAGAGGTGGAGCAGGAGCTGTCACTCATCAGCTACAGCCCCGCCTCCAGAGAACACACCAGCAGCGTGTGATTGCGTGCTTTTTTTTTTGTCGTCTTCTTTTTTTAACCTGCAGACGCTGGGCCGTTTCGGCAAGCTGGTGCTGGAAGCCTACCTTTGCAGCCTTTTATTGGCTGCAAACCTGCAGTGGGTAATTTTATTGTGAAAGGACTAGTCTTGGTTGAAGAGCCTTATCCCCCACACTGAAGTGCACTACTTACAGCAATGTGTGAAAGAAATCAGAGAGAAGTTAACCTCTAAGATGAAAAAGTTTTGGAATGAAAGCCAATATTTCAGATGTGTTTATTTTTTATTTGGTGTGAAAATGTTGGTTTTCAGACCACAAATGGAGGACAAAAGCGTGAAGATGTGCTCTGCAGTCACAAAATGTGGTGTACTTCATGGGGACTAAGGTACCAGACAGGGACAAAGTGGGTGTGACAAGAAGCAATGATGAGCTTACTCTCGTTGTTAAGCTTGTATGAAGTCAGGCGGCCCTCGACGGAGTCCCACTGATACAGGTTACAGAGTCGAGCGCCGTCCGCTGAGGTCAAATGACGACTTCAAGCCTTCAAAGAGTCCAAATGCAGTCCGAGCTCTGGTTCTCTCTACACCAAGCAAACTAAACCAAATCTATTTTTGTGCCGATCAAGCTTGACAACAGTCATAGAATATACCCCAATGAACCTTTCCAGCATGTATAATCAAACCATTCAGCCAACAGAAATGGGATTTTTCTGCAAAGGAAACTTTCTGGAGGCTACAGCAGTCAAAGTTTGTCTTCGAGGACCAAGATGAAGGAATGTACAATGGCCACTGGTCTCTGGTGGACTCACAGTGCCATCTGGTGGTCAAACGACACAGAGAGGGCACTTCCCTTGGATTGAACAAGGGGATAAAAGAGCTAAATAACATGGCGCAGGCCTTTGGTCCAACACAACAGTCAGGCTCTTGCTTCTGTTGACCAATCACTTTAAAAAGTCCCAACTTCTAAAAGTTTTTACTAAAATCAGTCAACAAAATTTAGAATAAAAAGGGAGCAATTTAAAATTGTAAATGTGATTTTTTTAATACAAGAGTGCACAAATGTTCCACAGATGTCATTCTTAAAAGGAACAACATATAGAGATTTTATTTATCAGCTACAGCTTACTATCATTACTTTCATTTGCCACCCTCATAAATCTTATAAAATAATTTCAAACTTACTTTCCAAGATCTCACTAACCCTAACCCCTGATTGCAAACAACAGTGGAATTTCATGGATCCAATGTCACATTAATTAAGAAAAACTAGCTATATTTCCCTACGTCTAATAATGCAAATTCAGCATATGCATCTTTGTGATTGTTGCAATGCGTCGAGCCAACAATCAGCAATCTGCTTAATATTTATATCATATTATCAGAATACATATCAAAGTATCAACCTCATCCATGGGCATAAATCTGGGCTTGAGATTTAGAGCACATTATGAAGGATACATTATTGAATGAAAAGGAAGTTTATGTTTTGTGAAGGATTTTTATTCAGCCATTACGTCAGGCTTTTTCTCTCCAAAAGCCAAACCAGCCAAAATCTGCTCAGACAGCCCAGTGAAAGCCAGAGAGGACAGAGGGAACATTTACAATTACATTTAGGCAATAAGCTTTGCGTTTGACTAAGCTGCTACTTAGCATTGCGGTCGTATGTATGCTCCGATGATTGGTTCTAAGGTGAAAAGCTTACCAATATCTCTAAGAATTGCAGTTTTGACCTCTACCTCGATGGTCACAAACGTTAAAATCAGACTCCTTGATCTCTGACTGCTTTACAGTCTGTTCGGCCCGAGTCACCAGAGTGTGACTCAAGGACCAAATAGCTTTAGATTTCATCTGTCGCATAAAACGGACAGAAAGTCAATACGCTAAGAGACAGACCCCTGACTCTATCAAGACAGGTCACCAACCCTCACAGCTCTGTCACGCTGATTTTCTCGCCCTCCCTCCTCCCACGTTTTATCGACATCTGAAAGGCGGCACGATTCCTCCACTTCCATCAGCTGAAATGTCTGCAATATACTGCCTTAGAAAATGATTCAGTGTTGTGTGGATTTTAAAAGGTGGCAAATTTAGAATTCTTAGCAACAGGACCTAATGTAGGAGATATAACCTGAAACTCGTGCGCATATTGTTATTAGTTCAATAGAGCTTAATGGTTGTGTTGTAAAGGACATACATTAAGAAAAGTAATGCTTTAAGGCATCCTTTAAAGGGACACTCCAGCATTTTTACACATCAAGTTCAGTTTACTCATCTAATGTCTTCGGTAGTTCTGAATAAGCTTTCCAGTGTCATGGAAATTAACTTGATGATGTAATAGTGATGTCCAACATGGTCACACAGAAATATGTGAAATGGCCTCACCCTTTTACACTGATTTATGTAGTGATGTCACATATTGTGTTGGAATTACGTGAAAATGGTTGGTCAGATATCTAATGAAAGTACGCCACCAGTGATGTTTCATACTATCGTAAATGTATGTACTTAACAGAAAATGATATACTTGCAGTGAAGTTATGTAGGTCAGGTTTAGGAAAACAAACATGGTGATGTCGTACCTTAAAATAACTTGAAGTTGACTCGGTTTTACATGTTTCTGAACACCAGTCTCCTGTCATAATGATGCCCAACATGATCTCACAGAAGACTGTGAGATGACCACAGCTGAATCACATTTTGTGTTGGAGTTACATGGTGGTTGGGTTTAGGCAACAAAACTCTATGTTTGTTATGTACAGAACATAAGTACAACATAAGTGGAAACTAAGTGATACAACTATTTAAAGGATGTAAGTAGGTTAAGTTTAACAAAGTCAATATTGACTTTGAGTTTCTCAAGTGACACACAGGTGGAAGTCTGGTGTTTGTTTGATCCATCCACCATCCCAAACTCCTCCCGACACAGACTTTTGTGCTCTTTATACTACATAGGCGCGTAAAATTACCCACGGCCCAATGTGTACATTGTTGAGGTCACTGTCATTTCACATTTTTTTGTAAGACTAGGTTGTGATGTCATCTTGGTTATCTCGCTTTGGGCTTGAGAATAAATATGTTTACAGAAAGCCTTTCTTAAAGGTGGATGTCTGAGGATTGAATATGTGGTCATTTTGGCGACAGGAACATGCATTGCATTGTGGGAATTGTAGTGTTTGTGGAGACTGAGACTAAAAGTCAGGGTATCTCAGCCTCTGTTGCTACAGTTTGTGCCAGTCTTTGTTTAATCTGTCTTTTTTTTAGTTTCTTGATATTTTGGGAAAGCAATACTAATTTGCTGGAGTACCCCTTTAAATGCAAAAAAATACTGATAGCTACAGATTTAATTACTGCGTTTCCTTACAGCCTAGCTATTATCTTATCAAAATAGATGTCACTTTACTCAGTGATCAATATTTCATTTTGGTAATACTCCCTTCAGCCCCAGGACAGCCAAAATTACAAACATTTGAATGTAAACCCCCTTTATATTACCCATAATCCCTTTGTCAAGGTCAAAGAGCAAAGGCGAAGCCTGCAGTGGACCAATCAAATCCAGAGCCTGAGGTCTGCAGCCACCTCTGCATACAATTAGAATGAAACATAAGAACTGGGAGTCGCTTCATTCTAATTCTGTGCATCTCTGTATAATTTATCCACTATTTGTATGCTACAGACTTACACAGTGGTCACTTGCCACTTTTCTCTCCACGAGGAGAGGTCTACATGAGCTAATGTTGGCAAGCCGGCAAAAACCGAGGCTCGGCCCACAAATATCGTGCATGTTTGAAGTGATGTTCAAAAGGTCCTCTCTGCCTCACTCTGTTATTTTTTTTCTCTCTTTAATATTCGGAAGGAGCGAAACGGCACAGGAAGGATAGAAGGAACAAACAAAGAGCAATCGACAAAATGCAAATTAGAAACTGCTTGCAATTCCTGCAGGCATTTCATTTTTATCAAAATGCAAAATAACCAACAATAAAAACAAAACGGAGAAGAGAGGACTCTCTGAACGAAGTTGAATGGGTCATGTTTGATCCGTCCAGGTGTGAGCAAACAAAGAGCTACAGCCAGGCCAGCCAACTCAGTATGTCGCAATGTAATAACTATATGTTTCCCGTGTACCTGTGTGTGTACCAGACCTGGCTGAAATTGCTATCTGAGATTGATTCAGTAACTTTTCTGGGTTTTTATCGATTGTGTCAGGCACAACGGATTGAATTGGGTTGTCCCCGCAGATGCCAATCCTGTCCGACTCGGGGTCCAGACAGATGAAAGCAATCACTCTGTGAAAGTATCTGGAGGGATTTCAACTAATAATTCGCTCCAGGTCTGGTGTGTATAGAAATAGTAGGAGTCGTTTATTGACAGAGTTTCACACTAATACATTCAAAGAGGGCTGATTTGGGCTTTTTGCCTCTCCAGGCCTTCAGGCAGCAATGTTTTGTGCAACTGCTTTAGAAAATTCATTAGTGTATTGGTGTATATGCACTAGCTTAAAGGAAAAATCCATCCAGAAATGCTTCAGCGCAATATTTAAGCTCGTGCTAAGAGATGGTTAGCCTATCTTAGCATGAACACTAAAAGCAGGGGGAACGGCTAGCCTGGCTCTGTCCAAGGCTAAACAAAAACTTACAGATAGAAATTACCAAACACTTTCTGTGTTAATTTTTAAACCACAAAACAACAGACAAATTGAAGTTTTGAGTTTTTTGCTGGAACTATTTTTCTTTGCCATGACTTGTGGCTTCCTTTTAAAACCACAACTTGTCAACAAGATATAACCATGCAGTTTGAGCTTTAAGGTCGGAGGTTCACAAAAAATAAAAAGGGAAATGTAATGTGTACAACAGAAGCTTTGTTTAAACCAAAGTTAATAATCAGGATAGCAGCAGGTGCATTTCATATCCAAAATAATATGCCCAATTACCACAGAAACCGGACTCAATACCTCAACATGCAGATTTCCATAAGGCATGGCAAACTTTTTCATACTGACCAGTGAAACCTATAGTCCAAACTTAACCCCACAAGCTGTCTCACTTATCTTCCCAAACATGTAACTCTGTCACTAAACGTCTCTGAGAATAGCCAGAGCTGCAGGTTGTTCAAGAGTTTGGCAAACCCAACTTCTCCCAACGCCCCTTCCCTGCATTAAACTTTGACTCTTGAACCCAGACGTGTCAGCATCCTCCAATGCTCGTCTGCATTGACACACACCAGTTGTCTGGTTTGTCTCGCTCTTGTATGATCCGGCGCTCATGGGTTAGCTACCTTTTTTATGTGTTGAACCTTCTTCTGTTATGCAGTGGCTGTTTTTTATACCATTTTAATTGTGAATGTTTGTCTACGACACATTTTAAGTTTATACAATGATTATGCCATCATCCACACAATGTATATTTTCTTTTTTTTCTGTGTGATGCTGCTATTTATTTATTAAAATATTATTCTAATGTGTGGACAATTGTCTTATCATTATTACAGTTATAATTATTAATATCATTGTTGTTGTTGTTATTATTATTATTATTATTACCACTACTACTACTGCTACTACTACTATCATGTATTTTATTTGATTTTATTTGATTTGATTTGATTTTATTTTAATTCTAATTTTCTTTTCACCTTGTTCTGCTTAAGTCTCCAGTGGACCAGACTCTCCTGTAAATCCTCTTCTGAATTTACAAACACAAACAAGTTATGGAATCAGTGTTGAGACTTAAAAAACAAATAAGAAACGGAAACAATGACTGCATTCAAATTTGACTGAGCATTTCTTTCAACCCACCACAGAGTAACAGTGCAGCAACCCTCCTGTTAAAAGTTCCTGCACTGCTTAGAATTTCTCCCTACTGATGATTAACAGCTACACACCTAGCTGTGAAATTTGGGGAATTTAATAATAACAGTATAGGTCCCAGCTCCCTGCGATGGCTGCCCAGTCTGCTCTACTATTATGTCCTTTTATTCTGCCAATCAGTGGGAGCTTTTATCCCAAAGTGCTTTACAGTGCCATGAAAAGAGCTGAACCTGGAGCTCATTAAACTCTTAGCCTTGGCTGTGTTTCAGTGCCGTGCTCTGCCCATTGAGCCATGCAGAAAACCCTCATGATATGAGTACTATACCCACTTTTTTTTAAATCGTATGAGTCACTCAGTGTGATGCAGGTAGGTAGAGCTTAATTGCACAAGATGACCATGAAATAGGTCTGCACATGGCTTGTTGCAAATGACTAGTTCTGATATTTCTCACAAAATACACTCCATTTGAAACTACACATGGATTTCCAGCTCTTTAGTGATAAATGATGGTACTCTACATGAGATAAGAAGGCCTCAAAGCCCAAAAGGTAATGATTAAATGCACTATTGTTACATTTTTGTGTCATGATACACTGTTAAGTGATGCTAGATCTGTGCTCTGATTTGAGTAGCTTATGCTGAAAAAAATCTATACATGCACTTCTACTGTGTGGTGAAAAGTTGACCTCATTCAAAATTGAAATCTGTTTTTATACACTTTTATGCACAAGGAATTTTATATTGGTGTATTGGTGCATAACATAAACATAATAAAAGAAAATCAAATTAAAGATGAAAACAAGTATTGCAAAAATCAGGACACATATGATCGAATAAAGTTAAAATGTATAAATTGTCCAAGGAATGTGAAGACTTTAACAGTGAAAAATATAGAATTCATCAAATTTCTGAGAAATTAGGGACTGTTCCTTATTTATCAGAGAAGGGGGGTGGCTGGGGTGCATCTTCATTTCTTTTAATTGCTTGACCCTCCCTGAAACTACAGATATTTTTCCTTGCGCTTCCCTGAGTGACTCGGGGAACATGCATAGACCTCCCTCCACCATAAATAACTTTATTTTCATGGTTTCTGGCTATGATAAATAGTGTGACTTTTTAGATTTTTAAAGAATAGCATTCTTTTCAAACCCACTAATGTTTTGGGGGGTTCTTAGAATATTAAAAAGAAAATACAAAACATGACCATTTAAAGTTGAATATCCATCTCCTATGCCAAATAATATTTTTTAAAAAACATAACCTCCCTCCCCAATGCTTAAAAAATACATGAAGTGTCTCCAAATTTGTGTCACTCCCTCCCCTCTCAGAAATAAGGAACAGTCCCTTAATCAACAGGCCAGAGAAAGTTGTGCCACAAACTGACTGTTTTGCTGTTGTTTCAATTGGATGTGTGAATAGAGGTTGATAAAGTTAATAAGTTACTTACTGCACCTTTAAAATAAAAGCAGAGATCCTGCAGCCTCACCCAACTGGATAGCCATGTGTGATTGCCACGCAAATCCACAAGGTGGCGCCACAGTAGGCTAAAGCAAATAATCACAGTCTGTAAACTATCAAAGTCAGTAAAACCCACAAAGTGAGACAACAAGAACCCCAACGTGACAGTTTCTTACAGTGCTTTGCCTCTTATTTTAGGTTTTTTGTGCATGCTTATGTTTTAAAACCAGGTTGTCTCCCTCTCAGCGTTTGTTTGCAGCATCTAAATCAGCACCACGGACAGCAGCCTGCAGGAGGAGAGTCCTGCCTCAAATACAAAGCAACAGCGCCGCTGAGCGGTGGAGCTGCAAAATAGCAGAACTCTGTGACTGCACTACACTGTATGTTGGTCTTATTACACGGGGAAAAAATACTAAAATAAATATTATAGACTTACAAGTTGTGCAAATTGTCGGGAAGATATGCATGAAAAATTGGCCTAGATCAAAACCAACAAATACTGTATTTAATGTAAACTAGTCTATTATGTTTTGTTCTACTTAAGAGTTTTTTTTTTCTTTTCTTTTTTTGTAATGTATGATTATGGTTATTTATAGAGGAGGCATCTCCATGAACTATGTTTGGCTTCTAACCTCTCCTGCATAGTATTTACACTTTTTAATTGTCATAGACTTAACTTTTCATGATAAAAATTACGTTACATTTCTACAGATCTGACAGTATCTTAAAATGATCCCATGGGGCTATTTTTAAATGTGTCCAAAAATAGTCTATACAATATAATAAAGAAAAGCAGGTTTTATTCTATTATCTGTATTGGTAAAACGATGCCTGTGAAAATTAACTTGTGTATCTGAATTGTAAAAAAAAACCTCTTCAGTTCATTATTCCACGTGTTTACATGTAATCTGTGCGTGTTATATTCCCAGAGGCCCGCAGCAGCACTCACCCATGTTACTCGATGGAGTGGGTGGTGGCCTCGGCTATCATCGGCTGAAGTCGGAGCACTTCGGGTACGCATGCGCCGCCGATTTGCTGCAGCTCCCTGATTTGTTTGAACTGCGTCAAGCTAGCGCGAGGCAGGACCACAAACGCCAGTAGTAAAGACATTTAACTTTCGATATAAAGTCACTTAAAATCGTTTTTGCACTACTGAACCATTGTACTTTTATATTAACGTCGACAACGACAGTAATACCATCATTTGGAGTGATATGTTATTGTCGTTTTAGCCTTATGTGCAGCGTTTGCGCTTTGTAGTTTGTTTAGCTAGTTGACGTTTCAAACAAATCTGGTTAGCCTCTTCTTCGACAGCATTGCGACAAAATTACAAACATTTTCAAGCAAAAAATGAAGAATTAAGTGAGGTAAGTAACATTTCTTTTTCTTTCTTTTTTTAGTGCTACTTGTGACCAAAACACAGCACTTTTGTAAAACTTACATTGTAAAGTTTATATGTGTTTGACTCGATCAACTATCAACTATCAACAAGGAACATCCATCCTTGTCATCGTCTTTTTGTCCATATTTAATGTTTTACATCGAAAGTTAAACCCCTGGTACACAATGCTTTATAGTATATAAGCAAGGGTAGAGTCAATAATAAAAACACAAGTCAGTATAATGTAATACAATTCAAAAGCACATCAAATACAGCCTGTGGACTTCCAAAATGTTGACGCAACGCCTCCAAAAAAGTTTCTACAAACTTAGAACATTATTACTTTAATGAAAGCGGGCTTTATTGCCGGGCTGGGCTCGTCTATTAAATTGCATTAGGGACTGTTCGTTATTTTCCAGCGGTGCAAATGTGGGGAGGCACTCCAGATAGTTTTTTGAGTATGGTGGAGGGGCTCTGTTTTTGATTCAGCAGCAGGGTGGGACATTTCATTTTAATGGTCGTATCAGAACCACAAAAAGGGTTGAAAAGCATGTTTTCCTCTTAAAAGTCTCCAAAATCACACCATTTATCATTTACAGAAACTGTGAAATTTGGTTATTTATGGTGAAGGGACGGCCATGCGTTTACCCCCAGTCACTCAGGGAGGCTTTCAGGAAATTATATTTAAAGTATATAAGAAAGTATATATTTTTTTAAAACAGTCATACACTAGCCATCTCCCTGTTCCCTAATCCCTTAGTTTTACCTAGTTATACCTAACTAGCAACTAGGTTTATTTTGTAATTAGTAGAATATTTATATGTAGGCTAAACTAAAGTGTATAGTTTAAACACCAATGCATGTATGTGTCACGACATACTAAAACTTTAACCAACAGCTCTTATTTTGTATAATTTTTGAGGATTGTCTGATTCACTTCCCGTTTGAAGGGACATTTGTTGCATACAAATTAAAAAGCGCATCCCATGTTAATTTTACTGCACAAAAAGCGGTAATAAGTAGAAAAAAAGTAGAAATTGCAATTGTGGCAGGAAAGCCTTTGTAATATTAGTATTGTATATTTAATGTATTTACATTTTTAAAAAATGTTTATTTGACAGACAGTTAAGATGTAATGTAGGTAAAGCATCTAGCTGATACATATTTTGCTGCTATCATCAGTGGTTATACCTTCAAATTCAGGCGAATTAATAACACAAATTTTGGATAAAAACAACTGAAATAATATTTTTTTTAAAAAAAAGTAATCTAAAAAACCATTTTGAAATATCTTTTTTTTTTTTTTTAGAAATCATTTCTCATTTTTAGGTCTATCTTGTGTTTCCCCTTGTTTAGGAAGTTAGCGTAAGGCTTTTATTTTGAAAGTAATGCGGTAGTGGCCTTTCTTTACGACAGGCTGCAACTTGACGCTCGTCAGGACGACGGACGCTGCCTTGGAAACGACATAAATCCAGTCCACGCAGCTGGGTCGCGAGCAGGGACCCAGATTTCCTCACTTCAAAGGCTTCCGCTCCTCTTCCTCCTCCTCCTCTTCCTCCTCCTCCACCACCTCTCTCCATCCATCCATCGAGCTGCGAACATGGGCGACCTGAAATGAAATGCAGAGCAGCAGAGAAGCACCGGAGAGACGCATTTAACTAAACGAGAGAAGGAGGTGACGGCGGAGACCGCAGCCAGGTAAATGTGATTTTAAATCCGCTTTGCATGTGACAGCAACGGTGTGCCTCCTGTGGGAGCACGTACAGGGAGGGAGGGCGCGTTTGTTATTGTTATTGCATCGCGCACACACGCAGAAAACACAATGCGCCCGCACTGATGGAGAGGCAGCAGGTTGAGCTGCATGCGTACTAATTAGCGCCCATTTATCTGCAGCCTTGAATGTCCCTCACTCCATTTTATTCGTGACCGTCCGTCGTTTCCAGCGCTCTGGTCAGGTGTGTCTCCGTTACCGCCCGCAACAAAATGTCACCAGCTGGTTGGATGTGTCATAGGATTTGGCAGGGAACACGCTTGTGGCGGGACTAGAAAGAGAGCAGTAGGGCTTAAATGGGGAGGTGTGTGGAGGATTAGTCTGTGCCAGGGTCTCAACATACTGCTAAAATAGCGTGTTTTTCACGTGGGGTTTGGTGAGGAGATGTGTCTTGAACTACAGGCTGAATAGCCTCAAATGCACCCTATTCTGCGTCAGAAATTCCCATATTTGACATTCAAAATGCGTCAAATAAACAGCAAATACTTAAATGCATCATGAAATATATATTAAATGGTTTAATTTAGAGCATAGATATGTAAAAGTCCGCTCTTTTGATTTCTGCACTCATTTTGTTGCTCCTGTTGCTGTTGCTAACCTCTGCTAGTTGATTCCCTGTCCTCAGTCTGTAAAAGGCCAGTTGAAATCTGAATTTGTGCAGATTATAAGAGCCACAGCATTTTATGAAAACAAGGGGCAAAATATTGATATTTCAAACACTTAAATTGTACAGGAAAAACTGTGAGGAATCAATCACTTGTTTGTTTGAATTCCTAAAAGAAGCGATCCAATATTGGGTCGATCCAGCATTATTGTCATATTTTGTGTGGCAATTCTATATTGATACCCGCATGCTATGTATCAATTATTTTAATTGTGTAAATTAAAATTTATAATGAAATATACGTAACATTTTTTATTTTTGATGACATGTATGTGATAGTCAGCTCTTTTTGCACTTATTTTTTCTTATTTTTGCACTTGCCCATCTTTATATTGTGGCCCATTTTGCTGCCCTTGGCGTTGCTCCTGTTGCTTACCTCTGCTTGTTGATTCCCTGTACTCAGTTTGTGAAAGGCCTGCTGAGATCTGAATCTAGGCAACCTTTTCGGGTTTGTGCAGATTATAGTATGTATATGTTGTTTAATGTGAGCAACAGTCAAATGATAATGGTACAAAGACTGAAACTGTGGTGGAAAATTGCTAGAAGTCAAGGATTTGTCTGCTTGAATTCCTAAGGGAAGTAATCCAGAATTGCAAGAAATTATAATTAATTCAGATGTGTCTTATCAAAGTGATCATCAGCAGTACAGGAAGTTTATAGCAGAGCCCACTTGTCAGATTTGATCATTCAGACTCGATTATTCAATCACTATTAAATTACTCAGCAACCATTTTGATAATTGCTTTGAAGTATGAATGTTTAAGCCCTTTATCAAGCAAAAACATCTGATTTCATTTTCAAATGTGTAGTACTATTGCAATATTTTGCATGTCTTAACTGTCAATAAATCAACATTAAATATCTCTTTATTTGATAAATTATTAATATTGCAAATTAAACTTTTGATAGCCTACGAGGATAATATTAATTGCTTTTTCAGTCCAATATATACATTTTGCTGTACTAACAATGACTGAATTAAGATGAACAGACTCAAAACCTATTAGATAAAACAGATGTCAAACTTAATTGAAATAATTTGCAGTTGGGAAAAAGGTAATAATTTGCAATATATGCTATTGTAATACTCAGCATATCGCAAAACGTTTAAATTGCAGAATTTGTATGTTGTGCCTTAAGTATTGTGATAGTATTGTATTGTGGGGGCCTCTTTTGATCCCCACCCCTATTTCATGGTAATGTAAATTGAATATATTTGGGGTTTAAACCACTGATTTGATAAAACAATTTCAAGATGTTCCTTGGGATCATGGGATATTTGGTCCAATATTTCCAGACATTATGTGGACCAAACAATTAATAAGATACCCCAAATTATCAGCAGATTTGCCATTTTTTATTGTTTGTTTCAGCTCAAATTGGAACATCAAAACAGGACAGCAAACAGGGACGTGGGGGTCTTGGTAGTGTTGCACACTAATACTGTAACATACCATATACCTTGGTGAAATTTCAATATCATAAGAAAAATACACATTGCCCAAGCCTAATATAGATGTTTAAGAAAACGTGCACAAACATTCATGACACGAACCAGAGTACAGACAGAACTCTCCGTTCATAGGCTGTATACATGTCTTTTGGTAATCCTACTTGGTTGTTGTTCTTGACCTCTGATAACCCTATTTTTCTCTTAATTTTAACTTTTAAACCAATCATCTGCTTTCAAGGCCCATAAGGGAAAACTGGGGAATAATTGCCAGACTGCTAAAACAGCAAATCCACAGGGCACTCATTAGTCTTTGTATGTTTAATTTCTCAAATTTACTAGGACATACACGCCACAAAGTGAATCTGACACAACAATGTTCTTACTGTATAAACTTGGTAGTAAATGTGAGGGCCCTGCAAATCTAAACAGTTTTTCAACCAGTGAAAATAACCACTCTACCATTAACAAATGTACTGAGTCCAATTCTGTGAACAGCAACTGAGTCCTTTCAAGTCTAGACTCCAGCCCAGGCGAAAAGTGATTAGATAATAGGTTTTCTTTGTGTGTGTGTGTGTGTGTGTGTGTGTGTGTGCTAGAAGCTGCTGTACAGTACAGAGTTGTATTCATGAGAGACAGTGCTCAGACAAGCTTGCGCTGATTCCTTACGTAAGCGAATCATCGAGGAAGGAGGGCAAAGACGGCTGAGCGCTAAACAAGCATAAACGCTCAAACACGCATATGATGCATAACTATACATACACACATTCAGTTACACAGTAACTTAATGTCAGGAAGTGAAGCAAAGACAAAGTGGGGTGATGTGCTGGTAGACAAAGACATGTTTTCTGCTGAGGGCACAAAGGATATTTTTGGGGGCTTTCTAGTGCTTTTTAGATGCACACTTCCCATTTTTTTCCCAGAGGGATTCCTAGTTTGCTGATATTCACAGATTTTTTTTTTCCTGCCTTGTCCACAGTCTCCTCGGACTCGAGTGATAACACATTTTTAATGAGTAAATACACTGAAATAAGGACTTTGTTTTGAGGAAGTTTGTTTCAAAATGAGAATAAATCTGCAGAATACTCGCAGGCATAAATCCCACTGTTGACTCTGGTCCCTCAGCTAACAGTTTTTCCCAATTAATTTTACGAAATTATGTTTATTAACTTGCCTAAGTTGTATGAGAAGATTGACACCCATCTTATGTTTGTATGGTAAATATTAAACTACAGCTAGCATACTAGATTAGCAAAACCACAAGTAGTTTGGTGAAATCCCAATTTCTCTTTTTATAAATCTGTTTGTGTGCAGATTAAACAACCAAGACAGGTTTATTATTAAAGTTTAGAGCTGCATGTAGTTGGAGCTGTAGCCAAGCTATTAGTTTGCTCCCACTTCCCAGTCTTGCAAGGCTAAGCTGATGGCCTGCTGACTTCGTATTTAGCATGTAGACATGAAAATGGCGTCTTTGCATCAAACCTTTAGCAACACAATTCTGTCCTGTAATAATCAGCTTTTTCTTTAAACGATTAAATTTATTTTAAAAAGCGCTGGAAATAATAAGAAAGCTGAGCCAGCAAAACATCTTAAGTTACTTCTATAGACAGACCAAAACCAAAAAAAGATATTAACTAACAATCATTAAAAAGTGATTTGGCAGTTCCTTTTTTGCTTAACTCTTTCATGCATTTATTATTAAATCACAAAGCAATATTTTTTTTGTTTTAAACAAGAGAATAATCCCAATAACAGTGGACACGATGCATCAGTGGCATAAAAAGTGATATGATGGAAAATATAGATTCAAAAAACAAATAGTTTTTTAAATATTCACTTACAGTAAAGGGGAAGCACACACATAAAAACAATAAATAACAAAAACAGAGAGGGCACTCAAAATGATTAACCTTCCTTCACAAATAAAACAGTTAATATAATATTGTTTATTTAAAAAATACACTTACAGCCAACTAACATACTGCATTTTGTTTTTTCAAAAGCTGTTAGCCATAATTGAAACTGAGAGTGCCTCTTAATAAATGACCAATAAACTGGAATCCATATATCATCTGTTGCTCATGTAAAGGAATGAAACTTTCAGATAGCTGTTTTAGAGCTACTTTGGGATATTTAATAGATGTCGTTATACTACAGAGGAGATAGCTGCTTCTAAATACTGACTAACATCAGATAATATCCGTGTTTGTGGTTTTCTATTAATTAGTATGCCCAACGTTGCCAGTCCAATACACCTAAAGTGAGCACCACTTTCTGTATGTATACTATTTTAGAGTATCAAAACAGTCGGATCACTTTGGTCTTCCTCTTTTTGCCTCTGTTCTCTGTTTTTTTTATGCGTCTTTTCTGACGCAAGATTTGTTTTGAAGCTGTGGTGTAAACAAAACGTATTGCCTTTGTGCTGCACTCTGAAGTCTGAATGTCGCCTCTGAAAGTGAGGGTTGCTGGAATATCAGGGTAATTTTGCTGCCTGTACATGAGGTGTAGGCTCCCAGTTTCATCACTAAAGGAGAAAATACATAAAATGTCCACTGTCTGATTTGAGAAATGGACAGCCGCCAACCCGAAAACAGCCTTCCATCTTGCTTTGTATATTTTTGTGTGCCAGCACCTTGCAGAGTCTTTGCTAGAGATTTAAAGCTGCTGCTTTATCCTGTGCTGTTTCTCTGCTGAAGCACTGAGGATGATTAGGATTCCAGAGGTAAGCGGTGTGTTTTCACAGTAATCTGTATTTCAGGAGTCGTTCGCACTCTGTCCCTGGGTAGAAGGCATATCATGCGTATACGTTTTCCAGATGCATGGACGTTTTCTGCTCTCCCTCCCCGGAGGAGCTTGTTCTGTTACTGAGCCTCCAGTCTGTTCCTCGGCCTCCTCTTTGAACCAGATTTTTTTTTTTCATTTTAAACGGTTCCAGGTGAAAGGAAGTGGGATTCGACTGTGTTATTCAAACAGATCTCTGCCTTCCTTTGGATTTTCCCTGGGACACATGTTCAGTACGTCTCGTTGTGGCTAATGGTTTGAATTAACTCTGAAGATACTCAGCAGCCTCTTCAGGGTGCACTCAGACTGAGTGATGTGGCCACTTAGAGATCCACTCCGGGGCTATTCATAGTTTGAATAACCATCTGACACATTGAATAGGATCTGTCTGTCAGGAGTCTTCCATGCAGGATTTTTCACTTTGTTCCCATTGAAGGATGGGATAGTTATAGAATGATGGTTGCAGTAAAAGCCGCTAAGTATAGAATATGAAATTTGATTAAACTGTGATGAATGGGCTGAAAACAACATACACTTCACCTATGTTCATTAGTGTTCATAGTGCTAATAAAAATTGTGCCATCAGAATAACTTGAAAGATGCTATTAAATGTACACAGTGATTTTAAAGATAAAATATGCTAGCTGGAACATTGTATGCAGATATTTTGCAATTTAAACTCAATTTATAGTGTTTACTTTGAAAGTAAAAAACAAAAACATGAACAATTAGCGATGATCTATTAAATTTGACTAAACTTTAATATAACTTACTTTCTCAGTTGAAAAGAAGCCTATACTAACAGATATGAGCAGAAACCTTGATAATATTATGGTTATTTATAGGTATATGAATAGCCAGGGTTCTCTATAATCCATGTAGAGCTGCAGCTAACCATTATTTTCATTATTAATTCCTCTGCCAATGTTTTCATTGATTAATCAGTTAATTGTTTGGTTGATAAAATGTCACAAAATTACAAGAAATGAAATTGACATCAAAGATCAGTTCTTTTTTGTATTGTAAGGTGATGTAGACTGTGGGTATAAATCTTGTCATAAGCTGCCCATTTAAAATCTAGTCTTTCATAGCTGGGCCTTTCTACGCACTTCGTTTAAGAGCTGTATGTGAAACGAAAACAACCATTTCTAAGCTTGCAACTTACAAACAAAAATATCTTTTAATTCTGTGAAACTTGAGCAAATTGGCTTGATTTCTTTCAAAATCATGGGAGGAAGTTACAAGTCACAAACCAAAAAGGAAAAATACAAAAAAGGTAAAGCAAAAGATAAACATATAAAATAATCATAAATAAATATATAGGTTAAAATAGTTGATAAAAATTGTAATAACAATAACATGAATGCAGTTATCTGGACTTTTTCCCAATTTTTTGAATATTATCTCCTTCTGATAGATTGTTTGATCATGTTGGCTAAATGCCACCAAGCAGAATGAAGCAGAATATTTTGTTAGATAAAAACTTTATTAAAAAACTTATTAAAAAATTTGACTTTTGAACTGCTACTGTGGAGTTATTGGAAATATTTTAATCACACAAGTGAGAAACAATCCAATGTGGCCTCCACTGAAATCTAATTTCACAAATAATACTAACATATATCTGCAACTGTGCAGACATACCGGGTGTAAACAGAATTAAAAAAGACATTTTAAAAAGAAGCTAAGTAGCATTTAAATGTTGATTTAGAGTTTGATTTACAGCTTACGAACTCATGTTTGAAGTCTTGACCTATTCAGTACAGTTTTAATTAGGATTAGACTCAAACTTGGGATAATCATACAGTTTCACTGTCATTCAACAGGTCAGGTACAAAAAAAACTGCTTCATAAAACATGCAAACCAAGCTACCTGATGATAACATAGATTAAGTATTGCCATAGCAGAGAAGTGATATTACATTTTCGATTATTTGGATCGTAGTATTTACAGAAATCACTATTATTGCAGTGATGAAAGAGGAGGATCTACACAAGTAATAGTGTCGCAAACATACTGGAGAATACATTTTATAGCAGCAGTTGAGTTGCATGTTTTAGATAAATGATTCCACTAAGATTTAAAAGTAAATTTATGTAATTTTTTTTCTTAAATCTTTTTGCTAATATTCGAAATGTGTGATTTCTATCATGATTTCCATTACTTCCATGTCTCCTGCTGGCAGTGCATTTATGCATTTGTCATAAAGTTAGTTCTGCATCACAACTCCTCGGGTACAGACAGGAACGGGAAACTGTTCAGCATTATTGCCGTCAGTAAATATACATTTTCTAAAGCATTTAGTCTCCTGCTGCTGGGAACGTTGCCAGGCTGTGTTTCCCCCAGAACTGTGCATCATCGTTCTTCCACCTGGTCGTCTGACCTCGCTGCTTTACCCACGTCGGCTTTTGTTGTCTAATTCTCAGTGGGATGATGCAAAGTGCAAGCAAGGCCAGTCTATTGACGACGCACCGGCGTGGGTGTTACATCGTACAATGACACTGATGGGCTCGCTGTGTACCTCAGTCTGCTGCTGCTGCTGTGTGTGTGCGTTTCCTTTTGTGCCCGTCTGAGCCAAAAAGAATACTTTAGTGCCACTGATTTATTTTAAAAAGGCGCACGCACACTAAATTCTCTGTCTCAACATCCATGTTTTCATCTGTAATTTCTACCCCACCCGAGGAAGTCAGCCTTACTCAGCAATTTCCAGGCTTGTTCATTGCCAAGTTGATCGATAAGGCTGCCTTGCCGTGGCGACGGTTGCTAGGAGCAGTGTTTGGGTGTTCACATGCGGGTGTTGCTGGTGGTTTTTATCCCAAGAAGCTATCGATCCAGTGTCGACCCCAAGCTTCAATCTCTGGCCACAGGCCTCTGGGTGAAAGGGTGATTGAGTGCGTGTGCCACGTGAACTGGTGTGATTAAAATGAATGAAATGTAAGTCATAGCTGTTATGACCACATCTTCTACATGATACTTCTATCAGGTCCTGTGGTGAAAGTAAAATCTCCATCCACAGGGGGGTCAGAGATATGGTTGATGGCTACAGATGTGATGGCTTTAACACTTAAAGGAATACTTAATCCCCCCAAATGACCATTAGTTTATAAATTGCTCACCCCATGTTGAATTTGTGAGGAAAACCCAGCTCAGTTTCCCATGGGAAAGGGTTGTGTATTTGGGAAGCACTGAGCTTATCTGGATAAATAAGACTTGGATTATACTGCACAAGTTGTGTGACTTTGTAAAAAGATATTTTGATATAGTTTTGCTGTTGTTAAATATCGCCTGTCACTTAAGTTCCTCAAGAATTTGAAAGTTGGATTCTTTGTTCACCTTTGGGGCATGTGAGAAAAACAAAGTTTTCTTTCAGTTCAGTTCAGTTTTCAGTTCACTGTATCACTGAGTAAATAAATGATATGCAAATGATCATTTTTGGGGGTCAGGTATTCCTTTTAAACCCCCTTATAGAGCTTCAAACCTTTTTTTAAGTCTTTTGGTTGAAAGATTGTCTCACTATCTTTGAGTCAGTCTGTGTGTATTTATCTGTATGATGATTATCGAAATGTTTTTTTTTTTACATTATAAAGATCTTAATCCGGTCTTCGACCAGAAATGCTAATTGAAGGAGCACGACACTAATTTTGCACATCAAAGTCTGTTTAATCATCAGTACAAATTTCTGATAGAAAAACCAGTGACGAATCGGATGTGGAGTTTGAAAGATGAGAGATTTTGGTACAAGAAAAAATGCTGAAATGTTTTTGGAAATGTAGGATCCAGTGGGGGGTTTTTTAGGTTGAGTCATACTGGGGACTAGAAGTCCTGATTTCTTGGTCCCTGCTGTTTCTGATTCTGACTATTCTTCTTTTAAATCTCTCTCTTGCAAGATGCTCAGCTTTTGAAAGTACATACTCCAATTTTTACTCCAGCTTTTACAATTTTACCTTCTGAAATGTGAGGATTTGATTTGTTTATTTGTTTTAAATCTTTGTAAAGTTAATATCTTTTGGTTTTGAACTGCTGGAACAGAAGAAGCAATTTGAGGTCATCACCTTCGGTCTTTGGTGCTTGTGATGGGCAGCCAGTTAAAGAAAAATAGATTATTCATGACGAAAATAGTCCTTAAATATACCTGCATTGAATCACGATAGCCTTATTTACCAGAAATCATGTTACATGATGTCAGTAAGCTTGGACAGTCTGTGGTGCTTTATACCACAGGGAAAGGACAAGTGAAAGATATAACTTTGGCGAGTGGAGCTTCCTCTGGACGGAGCCTCCCTCACTGCTGCTCAGCAGACAGCTTGGATTTCACTCAAGTTTCAATTCCTTACTTCCTGTGAGCAGAGGAGTTTGTGCCTACTCTGCAGCAGGATTTCATTTGGACAAAAGGAGCAAATCTGTGGTTGGTTATTTGGGGGAAGGACAGTCTTCTTTGTTGCTGCAGTGATTTTTGACGAAGTGATGAAGTATTTTTAAATACAACTTATTCAGTGCAGATTTAAGTTGCCTCACACAACATGTTGAGGAGGAAATACAAAGTTGTTTGTTGTTGAGCCCGTCACAAAGAACAAAGTGATCGGAAACTTGTTGAGGAAATACCCTTTGGAATAGTCAGAGCTGTGCTCATCTTGTCACCTCAAGGCAAGGCAAACACAAATATAACACACTGCCATACACCTTCTTTGTAATAACTGTCACACTGCTGCAGCTCTGGAGGGTGTAATGAAAAATAGTGTATGAAAAGAGATATTACTGTTAATACTGGCTGAGGAACCTCGGCTTCCCAGCAGCTTCTCGTGTAGATTTTTTTCCTGTCCAGTTGTCACATCCTACACATTTCTTAACATGATGCGCTTGCATTAGTCTTTGCACTATGAAAAACCTCATATTTTCCGCACATTTTTTTGCCCACATGTGGATTTCTTTAGCCCCTCACTGCTAAGCATTTACTGCTAAGGTCACTAGAAAATGTTGCTGCATTCAGTGAAATATTGTGAAGCATTTAGCGTATTTATATACCCATCATAAATAGTCGACAAATGTGCCAACATCACTTTTAGACAGCAGGTTTCCTCACATTTTTCTTAAATACATAAATCCAAACCTAGTTCATTTTTTTCTTTTAGTGGCATGCAGATGTTAGCTCGAGCTAGAAAAGATTTATAAGAAAATAGCTAAAAATAACCTTTTTTAGGCAAATATTTGTGGATTTTTTCCCAAACTGAAAAGGATTTACTCTGGCATCTTTACCAGCCAACAAGCCAGTTTTTGATCAGATCCAGTGATGTACTCTTTGCGTCTTACTGGTTTCTGTGTCAAGTCTCTGTCCTTATCCGCCTCACCAGTTTTAACTGGGATCAAGGAAACTGGGACAATGTGACACATCATATCACAGACTTACTATGACTTGTCTCTCCATGCCTTCACCCCAGTGCCCAGACCCTACTGTCCACTAACCCCACACCAGTAGATCCAGTTTGAAGTGTATGTGTGTGTGTCAGGTCACATGGTTCTGCCGGATGACTTGTTGCAATCGTGCTGAGGTCGACACATTTAATTGTGAGAGACGGGGTCGCTGAGGGGCACAGGGGAGTTCTCACAACACACACACAGCGTAGAGGGCTGAATGCTGTTCAGAAACATTGCATTCATTCAGTG
The DNA here is from genome assembly GCF_026936395.1 of Plectropomus leopardus. NCBI lineage: Eukaryota > Metazoa > Chordata > Actinopteri > Perciformes > Serranidae > Plectropomus > Plectropomus leopardus. Next base: position 15,333,629 of record NC_142198.1, read on the forward strand.
GCTGACCTGTTTACTAACCACATTAACACAGAACAGAGCAGAGCAGAGTGGAATAGAAGAGATCAAGTTCTTTTTCATTTGCACAACAGTTACAGAGAAGCAGCCATTGGCAATTAAAATCTTAAGTCTTCGGCTTAAGTTTGAAATAAGGGGTAAAACAAAACGTAAATAATATGTAAAATATAGTAAAGTAAAACTGATTTTAAACATGAATTTATGTTTATGTATGATGTAATGTATAACAGAATAAAATAGTATAAATGTAAATAGCTATTTTGTGCAGATATTCAAAACATTTAGTTTTGACTTGTTCAATGTTGTGAATAACAATAAAACCCTAGGAATGATTTGTTTTATTTAAGTCACATCTTTGTTAAAAAAAATAACATTTTCTGACCTACCAACAATCATTGATTTCTATTTTTAACAATAACTTATGAAAATCATCCTGCAGACTTACCCTCTTAGCTAGCTTTATAGTCTGTAGGACATTCATCACAGCAAACAGCTCAGCATGTTTATTTTAGGGTAAGTGTTATGTTTTTCTCCAAACACATCAGCTCCAATGTCAGACTGTCCTTGAATGCATCATCAGGGGGAGTTTTTTTCTTTTCTACATTACAATTGCAAAACCATAACATTAAAAAAAGAGAGATAGGAAATGCTCACTGATGGATTACCTGCTGATATTTTGTACTCTGGTGCATTTAATTGAAACAAATGGCTAGGAAAAATAGTTGGCACTGATTATAAAGTACACACACGAGTGTGTAGTTAATGAGCTGAAACAAGGAAAAGTTATGCAGGTTTTAATCCATGTTTTATGGACCAACAGCTTTCAGGCTGTTGAGTAAAAACAGATCCTCACCATTATAATAACATCAGTCTGACACTGACTGTTATTTAATATAAGACCAATACAGAAGCACAAAGGGATTAATATCACTTGAATTAGTTCTTATACATTATGTATTAAGGCCTGAACTGAATGGTTAAAAACAGTTTTTTTTCTATGTCTTTTTGTCTGGATCTCAGTATTTGTGGTAAACCCCACCCGTCTGACACACCGAGTAGTTAAAAACAAATACCACTAATGAATTGCAAATAGCATTCAACTATCAGGATGGTAACAAAGTTAGTGTGTGTGTGCATGCCATTGTGCCTTTGGCTCTTTTGTCTCACATGTTTTATTCACCGTTCATTAAAGTGGCTGTTTCATAACACTTCATCTGCATTCACCCTCAGTTAAGAGGTACTGTAGACACACATACACACACACACATCTGAGACAATGAAGTGACTGAGATCTCTAGCAGAACTTCACTGCCTCGATCTAAACACTCTTCTGTCTCTCTCCGTCCTACTCTGATCGCTTCATTATCCAGCCAAAAAATGAAAATACTTCCAAAGAAACCATGACAACAACTCCACAGAGCTCGCTAAGACTTCTTCCAAAAAAAAAGAGCAAGAGAGTGTAAAATCTCTTGTGTCTTCTCTCACTCCATTTTGCATAATTTGTTTTTAGGGAGGATTAGTGCAAAAGGGGGGGGGGGGCATCGTAATTGTGATCATTTTGTACAATGGCTCTTCACCCAAGAGCATCAACAAATACAGACATCAAAGGGAGACGAGCTGGAGTTGGGCGGGGGCATGAGGGAGACGGAGAGTAGTTTAGGATGGAGGTTTAAAAGGAGGCCAGAAGGAAGCAGGAGTCAGCAGCGTGTGGGGGGTTGGGGTGAAGATGAAGCTGTAACTGGAATCGTAGCGCTTTAAATTTGGATTATAAGTCTGGTTCAAGCGGCATCAATCAAAACCAGTTTCAAACAAAGAAAGGCAGATTTTTTTTTAAAAAAATGTGTTTTTCATACAGTTCAGCACTCATTGCTGTTTTTATTTTTTATATCAGCTCTGTTCTGTTCTTCACTTGCTGATGCTTTTGTTAGCTGACATTTGGCGCACGACCAAGTGCAGAGCTTCCCAGGCCTGCAGAGCAAAACCAGAGTAATCCTGACTACGAATAAAACATTAGCTCTGTTTCACTGTGTTGGCTCACTCTCCTGTTTTCATAGCTGTGTCCTCACCGACTGTCAGTCAGGTCTGGATTTACACTCTGCTCTTTTATATTACATGGATTTCAAACTGTTTGTTATTAACTCTGCGGGGTGCCAGACAAGTGGGCTTTACCTGATCCAGGAAAGCAGTGATGCATAAAAAGACCTTTAAAATATTCTCCTGTGGCTTTTAGAATGTTTAAGGAGGTTTGGCAAGACTGACATCTGAGAGAAGGAAAACAAACCATGTTTTGCACAATCTTACCCATGGATACACAATATCACCTGAAGCATTGTGAGTTATGGTTAAAATATAATCTGTGCAACTGTGTTTGTTGTAACAATTGTTGTTTTTTCCAAGTTCTTAACTTCTCTTTAAACAGTAGACAGCCATTACTAGTTTAAATTCTAAATTATCAATATTTTTGAAAACATAAGTCATTACTTTTGCATGCTAGATATTTAAATATTTTAATTAAAGGTGCATTGCAACAATTTTACACATTAAGTTCAGTTTACTCATTACTAGGAGTACTCGCTTCTATTACAGTTGTACAGTTGCATTTTGAAGAAAATAACCCAGATGATGTCATAGAGATGTCATCAGGGTTATCAGGGCCGATAACACAGACGCATTGCTGGAAAAGTGTTGCCAGCAAAACCATGGTCTCCCTATGGTAGAGGTTGTTCCATAAAATTGTATGGTTGAATGTGTGCTCATTCAAAGGTAGTGAAATGGTGAGCTAAATGATTTTAAAATGGTTCATTTTTTTTATATAATGTGGATTTCTTTCTTTCCCTGGCACAAAATAACACTAAAAAATAGAAACAACAAAAAATCAGAAGTATCTATCATCAGCCAAATTGTTATTTTATACATTGGTATCACCCCAGAATTTCACAATCTGTGCATCCCTAGTATTTTTAACATAATATGCTGATTTTATGTTCTAAATAGTACAATTTGTTTCACTGGAAAAATACCCTCATATTTCCTGTGCGTACTACCTAACTGCTACACTACGTTGTCTTGAAAGAAGCACAAATGAACAAACTGAACTAATGAGAGATGTGCCTCAAATTATACTCTAATTTTCAGCTTTTATGTAAAACAATAGCCCAATCTTCAGTAGGTGTCACAGCACACGCAGTAGAACCCTCCATTAAGCCTCTATTGTGCTGCTGCTTTTAATTCATTTACTTTAGCAAGTGACCTGATAACCCTTTTAATTATACGTTCTTCTTCCAGTGTTATTCTTAGCATCCGTAAGCTTTACCTCTTCATTCACACATGAGCTGCGCTGCAGTGCTAATGAGCCTGCATGTTTTACACAGCACTGTCAGGGCATTATAGAGAGAACTCAGGACATACAGATGTATCTGTTGGTTGGGGTTTCCTCGTGGCTCAGGGGTTAAGATGTCAGCCATGAACTGCAATGCCCTTATCATGTTTTTCTGTTACCTCAATATTTGCAAAAAAAAGAAAAAAACCCTACAAAGGCATGAAACTCACCCTAAATTATTTAAAAAATAGTTGTAAAGGTGTAAATTAATAACATAGATGGGACTTATAAAGCACTTTTCTAGGTACTCAAAGACGGTTTACATAAATGCAAAAGAAAAACAAAAAAAGGAGCAGAAAATAGAGAATACAAAACACATGAACAGAACAAATACAAATACAGCAAACTGTATGCAGAATGAAAAAGGTACAGACATGATTTGTACTATGGTACCACCCCAGTGATGACTTATTTTGTACCTTTCAGAAGCATTCAGAGATATTGATTATATGGAATATGGAGAGTATTTTTGGTCATAATTCAAATTAAAAGTCCAAATAGAAAATTAAAAAAAAAAACCAATTAAACAGATTATTAGATTACCACACCACTATGAATAATCAGGCCATAATTAAACTTGAAAAGGAAATTGAAAAAGGTTCAATCTTAGAACAAAGCTGTTTTTCATCTTCCTACTTAAAAGCTTAGACTTTTTCCAGTATCATCTTTGCATTCAAGTTTACTTTAAAACATTTGATCAGTGTCAATTCAACAGACTGTCACTCAGAAAAGCTACTGAACTTTGCAAATGATCTCCTATAACTGCACATTACCCCTTCAAATGCACATGCTTCCATACAGTGTGTCACATTAGCTTTCATACTCACGCAGCAGACAACACCATCTAGCTGAGGGAATATAATTTGGTCCCTCATGCTGTATATCATCTAATTATATCATCTTAAAGAATCAGTGCTTTTCATTTCCATTAGTTACTGTCGAACGCTAATTAACTGTGATTATACAGGTCCCTCCTATGGAGCAGGAGGGGAGGAGGAGTGTGAGAGGGGCGATGTTGGCGGAGGGATGGTTGCTAACCTTTCTCAAAACAGACGGAGGCCGACTTTGCTCGGCGTAGCACAGTAGGAGAGGTGCATGTGTGCGTACTTAAGTGTATGTGGTCGAGCAGACGGAGCAGTAATAGTATTAGCTGATGCTCCCCTGATGGCCTGCAGGAATGATGAGTTTGGTTAAGGACAGTAATTAATACCCTTGTCATCTGTGTACCTCTCACAAACACACAGTCCTGTTTGTAACGCAATCCTAGTGGAAATTAAGCAGGAATTATTGTACTTAAACAGGATAAAGCATGCCCCCTCCACCCCACCCCACCCCTCCTTTGGAGACATTTGGGTGCAGCACCCGGTCTGGGGGGATGTTTGGCCTCAGAGGGATCAAGTCGTATCTGATTACAAGTGTTTTTATACCCACAGCCATCAAAACATGATGAGAAGTTGTGGAGGATGTATAAAGGGGGGTAGAGGTGTTCAGTGTCGATACAAAGGAGGGAGAAGTGTGACAAACAGCCATGTCCAAAAGGGGAACTTTGGGTAGTTTCCCAGACAAGCTCATTCGTAGTGTTATGTCATAAACTAACTGCAGTGGGTGTTGAACCATCCTTGTGGTTAGGAAGTTGATCCTGTGGTGAAAAAATATACAAGTTTGATCTCCAGTGTAACTGTTATGCCTTGTCAGTTTGCAGCTCAGTCATTGCAAGTTTCCAGTTTTACTTAAAACATATTTCTGGTGCAGGACTGTGTATTATGATGTCACTGCCTTGGAAGAAATCTCATTCAAAATTGGAACTAATTTTAAGGAACTACAAAATTAACAGGTTTGGAGGAAGCTTGACAACTTTGTTTTGTTTGGTAGACTAATTTGCATGACGGTCATATAACCTTTGCTGAAGAGCATGGAATTAGTATAAAATTTAGTTTTTATTGGTTATTTTGACACTTTCTCTGTCATGGCTATAACATTAATTTGGCTACAGTAACACCTTTTCAGGCTGTCCGACCTTCATCAGTTGTATAGATGCAACGTGTATATATCCAGTGAAGGTCAGAAAGACCAGTATGTTGTTATTTTTCTTCAGACATGTACAAGAAAGCAGGGTGGAGATTTTTAAAAGAGAAGAATCGCTGCACCCATGGTTGAGTGGTTACAGTGGTTGAGAAAAGCTTGCTGTTTATTCTGGCATCATGTTGGCTGAATAGTTGATGATAATCTTGTGAAAACACAAACAGGGTTTCCCACAGATTTATTTACATATTGATTTTCTATGTTTGGAGCAGGACTGTTCATTATGAGTGCTGTTGGAATATACACTATATGGACAAAAGTATTGGGCCACCTGCACCTATTAACCATTTATTGCACTGCAAACAACCACCACCGCGACTCGTCCTCCTTGGACTGCTGCTGGGGACAGCCTGTGCTGTATTTACAGACTACGGCAAAAACCTCCAAATCGTTGAGGTCATGTCTATATACTGTACAATAAGTCAATAGCTTTTGTGACAGGTCCAATCATGGACTCTTACCGCTAAGATAAGCTAATTGAATCCTGACTGCAGCTTCATATGTAAGGGATATATATTGTGAGTAATATCTATCTTAGCAAAATTCCCAACAATTTCTGTAATGATCTGAAACTTTGAACTGCCTTGCACCCCGAAAGACATTCTGAAAAACTGACAAATCAAAATCAAAGCGCTGAGTGGATTATACATTGTGTGACAAAGTTATGTAAAGTGATTAAGATGCAACAATCTCTGAAACTGCAGAATCATTAACCAGATCCATGCTACCTTCTAAAAGTATCCACCTCCTTGTTTTTTAAGATGCAAGCAGCCGACGGCTAACAGCCTCTGACAGGTTGATTCATGCAGCTGCAACTTTTCTCTGCAGTGTCCTTAAACAATTTCATCTCGTCATGAATCTTTGATCTGAAGTGGCCTTTCAGAGTTTGACTCCCCAGACTGTTAGAAAAGATCCTCTGTTGCTATTTCCAGCACTGCGCCCTAAACTCTTCTGTGTTGTATAAGTGGAGGTGTCAGACTGCAATAAATCCTCCGGAGACCTACTTTAAATTTAAAGTTTCTACTTGTAGTTTCATGGGGGTGTCCACTCCACTCTCCCCTCCTCCCTTCACCTCACCGTTAACTCTCCCCGTTCCCCTTCTCTCAGTCTCTCTTTCATACTATTTTCGGAGTAGTGCCACTTTTGAGAAGCGGAGCGGATTCCTCAGCGCCGTTGCCATGACAGCGTACCCATGGCTCCACGACACACTTTTTGGCTCCTTTCCTCCCTGTCATCTCGTTAATTTTCTCTATCCCATGGTGTCTTCTGGTCCCAAATATGTCTTACGATGACTAAAATTGTGTAATTCAAACTCAAGGCTGTAAGTGGTGTTTAGCACCCTGAAATCTCACCACTTACAGTAACCTCTCTTTTAGAGCTCCTCAGTATTATGTTTGCTTGTTTTCATTCTCATAGCCCTGCAGTTCTTTTATTAACTTTTCATTTAATGTGAAAATTCAGAGTAGTCAGAGGTCACTGTGACCTCATCTGTTTCGTAGAGAAAGTTCTTGAAGTAATTTTCATCAGATGTTCTATTGGACTTAAGGATGAACTGATAAGAATTTGGTCTCATAGGACAAAAGTGATGAAGTGAAGACATTTTTATATCCAAATGGTCAAATGTCAACTTCACTGTGGCAGCTGTTCTAGTTTCTCCTTGATCCTGCTGCATTTGGTGCTATAAATGAGTCATTTAGGTAAATACAGGGAACTGCTCTCAGGTGTTTTACCTGTCAACATAACATAATATGTGATGTCAGCGTGTAAATGGCCCAATCCGACAGACGAGAGGTGTTGGGAATGAAAATAACTACCAGGCAGGACAACTTGAGGCTTGTGGTGTGTCTCACAGCAACTCTGAACTGACTCTGTATGTAAGACGCGGTTATTTTTTGCCTTTTAACCTAATTTCATAACGTCTACAGCGTGATTCATGACACAATTACTGTTGTACAGATTGTGGGAGCTGTCATGTAGATTAAAAAAAAACATTCATGTGCATGATTTAATAGTTCTGGCTCTCAGTTTAATAACTTGATTTTATAGCATGTTATATATTTTGTCTATTCCCCAGCAAATGCCTTTTGCCAGGCATATTCAGTCTAATTTTAAACTATCCTTAGGCTGACTTTTTATAATCTGCATGACCTGTGCAGTATCATGACTGGTTTTATGTCTGTTATCCTGCAATGAGTAAAGGCAGAAAGGTGATAAATAATCCCAAATCAAGAGCATTAATTGTTAATTCAAGAGCATGAGTTTTTGCCAGGGGATTTCCCCTCATGACACCTCACGGGTTGTGTGCTGCTGACACCTTCGAGTCTTTAAGGTTGTGAAAGACTGCAAACTGATATTGGTCAGGGTACAGCTTGGTCTGGCATAGTGACCATTTGGAAAGACATGACTGTTTATGTAGTCTGGTCCCTTAATAACCACAGAGCTTTTTCAGGATAGAGCTTTATGTGATGTGCAGGAGATAACCATTCAATCCATTTCATTGACTACTCTCTCTCTATTCACTGGGACCACCTGAATCTCTGTCCGACCAGGATTTTCCATTTCCTTGGGTCCCCCTTGTTAATCCTTTGTCTGCAGTGTGTTTATATCAGGGGTGTAGCACACCAGGCTGATGTCATTTTGCCCTGCAGCTGACCTGAATGGGCTAGTGAGGAGAGTAAGTGCCTTTGGGTCAAAATGTAGTGTGTGTGTCTGCATGTGTCAGAGAGAGGAAGGATCAAGATCATCTCATGCATGTAGTAAATCTACATCACAAAAGCCAAGACTAATGCCTTGTCCAGACTGTGGCATATCCAGATTGATTTTAGAAAGTCTTTGCAGGTAAAAAAAAAAAAAGAAAAACAAAAAAAGAGAAATTATATTTTTGCAAATATGATCCAAACCACCTTTGGAGCTTGTTTTTTTTTATACGTGATTCAATTCTTGAGATGTTTCTCAGTCTGGATGCTTGGTTCACTCATTTTGGATTTCAAAGTGTCTTTTGCATCACTTGCACCTTGAGTGACCAAATTCCGACAAATCAAAATGTGGGACAAAGAATATCTTTGTGTGGGACAATACTGGAAATATAAGCAATGCTGAAAGATAGTCTAAAATTTTTATATAATGTTTATTGAACCAAACACTGTTTATTCTGCTTCACATGTACTGTGTCGCCTCCTGCCGTATGTAGTTTACCAGTCTTTGCTGTTGCTGCATTTCCTTTTCTTTGTTTTTTAACCCCCATAATATTTTCCTAAATATGGATATCTTGTGACTTTGTGGTGACTCTCATTTTCCCTGTTGGGTGTAAAATATATGACAGTGACAGGTTCACCTGCACTTGACCCACATGTGTGCTGTTTGATTGACAACAAACACAGCCCCACTATGACAGCCTTCCCTGCTTTCTTCACAACCACTGGATAAAAGCCAGATTTTAGAAAAGCTTCATCCTGCAGTGTTTTGACTTAAAAAAAAAAAAAGAGCCAATCAAAATGTGGGACATAGTCTCAATATGCAGGATGCGATACAAGGGCAGAATGCTACTACTGACAGGGTGACTTGGCGGACAACATAGAGAAGAATAGTTGGTTGACAGACACTGAAATAAATTGGAATGAATAGCCGTAACTTGACAGCATGATTTTTTTAAAAGGGCGAAATGATAAATCTCAATCATTGGGTTGGTGATGTCTGGATGCTCAAATTTGATGTGATCACTTGCAGATAACGGTGCAGACAGTCTGCCTTAAAGATCTGATTTGAGAAACAAATCAGATTTGTCTGCAGTCTAAATGTAGCTTAGGTGGGCTTTAAAATTGAGTATGCACACCAGCATCCCCTCACACATAGTCTCTGTTAACATCTTACTGACAAAAACACACACATCCTCTCAGATCAACACAGAAATGAGGGAATACCCACTCTGTGTTGGACACTGGGGAGTCAGAGGAAGGGATATTCACCCTCACTGATTTATTAATGAAACCAGGCCGAGATGGGGAGAAGATCTAGAGCGAGGGAAAAAAGATGAGAGGGGAGGGGTCGGACAGATGAGACAAATAAGAGATGAAGAGCAGCTATTGAGGCGGCAATGGAGGATGAGGAGGAATGTTTTATTAAACAGCCATGGTGTTAGATTATTTACAACAGCTGGAGCAGGGGGGTCGATATTAGCTCACGTGCACACACACTTTCAGGGAAGCTCGATCTGAGTCTTAAGACAGGTCGGCACAATCTGAGGTGGTTTGTGTAATTGAATGCCAGAAGCTATTAGAGGGAGAGCAGGAGAGCGCACGAGAGAGAGACATAAAGAGGACAAACTAGTCACTTTTTATTAAAGTTGGCATGTGGGGTTCAGTCTGGACAAACAAATTAAAGAACACACACATTTTATGACTTATAAGTGTGCAAATCAGTGGGTATTAGTATGCTTGTCATAAAGATTTAGTTTCTAAGACACACACACATTTTGGCAATACATCTATGTTTTTGTTTACCTCCATTGTCTCAGCTTCTCTCCTCTCGTCCTGCAAATATTAATTGTGCCAAAGATGTTATTAGAAGCGTGGGAGAGAGTGCGAGAATGGCACGTTTCCAGAGCACTGACCTGGGAACACACACACTTCCCACATGCACATATGTACACTCTTTCACGTGCACACAGTGAGACACACTTTCACACAAAATCACGGCCCAAAAATAACAAGCGTGTCCCACATAGAGAGTTCACTCCAAACTGAGAAGAGTTTCCTCTCACGTGTTCGGCTCTCACTCACTTTTATCCAACTTCTCTTCCTCACTTTCTGTCTCCGTGTCGGTCATGATAATTTACTTAGAGCTTGGTGAAATTACAGGCTTCAGTTGCGGTTAATGCGGAATCTACATTCATTGCTATTTTCTGGTTGGTAATTTGATGAGCGCTTTCCACAAATTACATAACTGGCAACTTTTTCCGTTTCCTGAGTTTCTGTTGAACTGTCACAATTATCCCTGCCCTCCAAGTAATCCCACCTCAACCAAATAGTTTTAACATTTTGACATCAAAATTGTCATAACTCAATAGTTACGTAGTTTAAGCTAAACATTGCACCCTTCAGATTCAATGTTTCAACCTTAAGACTGCATATTCAGCCTGTTAAATGCACAATTCAACCCAGAAGTGGCATATTCGAACCTCTACCCTAAAAACTGCACCCTTCAAAATTAGTATTCAACATTTCAACTTCAAAGCTGCACATTTCACCCAACAAACTGCGCATTTTAACCTAAAAATGTGCAACCTTAACCCAAATATTGCTCACTGTAACCTAAAAATTGCACCCTTCAAATTAAATGTTCCACATATCAGCCTAAGGACTATTTCAACCTCTGTATTTTACAATTCAACCCAAAAGTTGCATATTTTAACCAAAAATTGCACCGTTCAAATGAAATGCGCCACATTTCAACATAAGGACTGCACATATAAACCTCTAAATTGTATACTTTAACCCAAAAGCTGCATATTTGAACCCAAAAAAATCCCACTTCAACCCAAAAGATGCACACCTATACAGTACCAAAAAAGATTGTACACTTAAACCAAAAACCAGGGCACTTTGCACAAAAGTTGCACATGTCAACTCAAAGATGCACTCATCAAAAAGGAGATAGCAGAGGAGACAAAAGTAAAAGAGATTCTGTAGTAAAACTGTAGCAAGAAAGATGAAAGGTTCTTTTTCATTATCCTTTGGGCAATTTACGGGTTGATAAAAGAGGCTCAGAATCAGCCATAACATTCCAGTAAAGGTGTCGGTCACTGAACCAAAACAATGACATAAAAATCTCCACGGAGCTGCAGAAGTTAGTGTTAAAGCTGTAGTCAGTAACTTTTCTAAGACAACTTTATTTGCTGAAACATATTATATTCATACAGTAGTACATGAGACCAATAAAGTGTGAAAAAATCATGTTCAGCTGCCTCCTTGTACTGCTTATAACTGCATACCGCACATGAAAGAAAACAACCAGTCAGAGCAGAGGAGTCGCTAATGCAGCTGTCAGTCATCTCAATCACTGTGCACTGCAGTCAAACGGAGTTCTGTTACTGCAATATGCATTTTTCTCCTCAGATGTGTTCAGAAACATATTTTAGTGCACTGTTTATCTGTAAAAACTCTGCAGCCAGTCCAGCAAAAAAAGTGAAGCACCTACCACGGACCAGACCAGCTGTCTCCTTTTGCAGCTAAACAGTACACTAAGTTATTTTTCTGGAAACATTTGAGGTTTGAAATAGGTAATGCAGTTACAAATCATTGATTCCTCTTTGATTAGCACTGCCTAGTTTTACTTTATCAGGCAATTCTTAACATCTAGTTATTTTTCTTTTAGTAACAGTAAATTCTAGCAAATGCATCAGAAGCACTATGAGGAAGAGGAACATGTTTTTTTTATGAAATATGACAGTTATTTCTATAAAAGTTACCAACTGTTGCTTTTATTCCATTTGCGATAACATAGACTTGCCTCAGTATTAAATAAAAACAAATATCAATGCAGCTTTAAACACATCATTCTTTGTTAATTTTTTCCATTTTGTCTTTATTACTCTCATAACTGAGGCTCTTTTTTCTACCCATTACAAGGATGCCTGGCTCACATCATATGACATTCTGCATCTATATGTAGCTCTTCCCCTGTGGCCACTCACACACTATCTTTCTTGTCTCGCACTGTCTCTTAGTCTCTCGTCTACTCTCTCATTCTGTCTATCTATCCTTTACTCTCTCGTCTTCTAACCTTTCACATTGTCTGTCTCTGTCTCCCTCTTCTCTGCCCCCCCGTGGTTTCTCTGGCTACAGTTTCGGCTCGTTAGCACCATTTAGAAACTTCTTTCCGGCTCGTTTGGCTCTTGGCTCATCCCAGCCACATTGACATTAAGCAGTGTGATGAGCGACTGCGCCCCACGGCGGACATGACACTTCCGTCTCCATCAGGGCTCGCAGCTGAACACCAACCCATTTATTCCTCGGCTTTCTTCCTTCTGTCTTATCTGTCAGTGCTGAGCTGCAATGTTGTTAATGTTCTTATTTTTCCTACGGGGAATTAAAATAATGAGCCACAGCATGTTAACTAATGTCAGCAGTCAAGCAGCTTCCGACACAAATTTGGGGGATGTCAGAACACATTTAGGGTGTTATTTCATAAAACAATACAGGTCACCCTTGAACTAAACTTTCTTTTTGTTCCCCTCAGGCGTAGACCAGCATGCCGTTGGTGAAGAGGAACATTGAGCCCAGGCACCTGTGCCGTGGGGCATTGCCGGATGGGGTGACCAGTGAACTGGAGTGTGTTACCAACAGCACCTTGGCAGCCATCATCAAACAGCTGGGCAGTCTGAGTGAGTATCCAGTTTACAAGTAATGTTCCTCTGGGTGATTCGCACATTCAGTGCTGTAGCTAAAATCAAGTCTCATGAATGAGATTGTCTCCCTGTTGTGAGTGAATCTGGGTTTTAGCACTTTCTTCTGCTGATGTGTGATTGCTTCTGTTGGGAACTGCAACCCAATCATACCAGCATTTAAACTTGTAAAAGTCCACTGTGATTTCAATTCATACCAATCTAATGGCAACAGTTTGTGGATTTTTTTTGAGAAAGCAAAATAAATCAATACTCGTACTACAAACAGAAACCAGAATTCCTCTCATATCAAAATCTCATGCCATTGCCCACAGATTCTGCATATTTAATAGACTGCTGTTTAGAGAGATCAACTACACATAAACTTACTACTCACTGTGTTTACACTAAACCACAGTAGGTCACATGCTCACTTGACATTTTCCCAATTAGTCGTGAGCAATCAGAGATAAAGAGATCCTGATGTGTCATCATCAGCATTTTAAGTGCAATCACACCCAAAAGTAATTAATTCAGAGCTATGATCTTGGAAACATATCACTTGAGACATGTTTAAGTGTTGAGTGTGAACAAGTCTGTCTGCACATGCTGATTAGATATATTTCAGATGTTGTTTGCTGGGAGGATGGAGTCAGCTTTAAGAGCAGCTGCCATGGTGTTTGATGGAGTCAGTTTGAAACACCTTGTTAAAAAAAAAAAAGATGGATCCAAGGGGGATTTTTATGAAATCCAATATCTCGTAAACATGGTGCCAAAATGCTCTCTGTGGCCTGCAGTAAAAGCCCAATCTGATGAGTCAGCACTCTGTAGTTCAGTGTCCAGATGCATCATAATCAATGTATCTTCCCTTTCACACGGAACAGCTCATTAGAAACCTGTACGCAGGGTTTGTATGGTCATGGAAAACCTGGAAAAGTCCTGGAATTTACAAATAGCAATTCCCAGGCCTGGAAAAGCTTTGGAAAACTAAATATTCCCTGAGAGTTTTCAAAAGTCATGGAATTTTGTTTCACAAACTTGTCTAATAACACATGATGTGTTCAAAGACTGTTGGATATTTGAAAATCCAATTTCTGTTTTTATAGTTTCTGACTGTGATGAATGGTGCATGTTTTCTGTAACTCTTGAAGAAAACAAATCCTTTTTTTCTTAGAAAATGTCCTTTTTTTTCAAAAAAACAAATTGCCTATTTTCATTAAAATTTACAAAAACAAACAAAAAAATCCCAACAAATTTGTAGGGGAAAATATCAACAAAGTGATTTCTTTAAAACTCACCAAACATTTTTAAAAACACAGAAGGCCACAGACAACATTCCTACCAAAACTGCAGGCCTGAGGGGTTTGGAAGGCGAAAATCATCAGTAAAATAATTAAAAATTAAAGTTGTATGCCCTTCCCTTAAGCCAAAATAAATATCATAAGTCCCTCCTCACTACTTAAAAAAATATTTGACATGCCTCCCTCTTTTTTGCACCACAGTCTCAGGCCAATAACGAACAGTCTTAAAGGTAAATTTAAATATTCAGTTCTAATCTTGTTCTGAATTCATTATTTTTTTAATTGTATATTTGAAAAAGCTATTATATAGTAATGAGAAGAACCAATGAGGGAGTATAAATGGTCGTTTCAGAGAATGCATGGTCTTTAATTTTCCCTCAGTGTCATGGTATAGTGATGGAAATGTGTTCGTAAAAATTTGCATTAACCCTGTGTGTAGTTTATATGACAGTCATGATATTCTCTGCTGAAGTAGGGTTGCACAGCACAAAACCTGAGCCAGAACAGAGATCATTTTGTGGAAATGTGGAGGAAAAAAGATCAGTTTAAATTTGATTAACAGTTGGAGACTAAATTAAATTCAGAGACAGCTCAGTGCGAATGACTGAGTGCTCTGCCTCTGCTTCATCTGTCATGTCGTGGGCTGAGAGACGGAAAGAGAGAGCGAGGAGATGGAGAGAGACATTGAGGGTATGCAGCAAGTGGGTGTGTGTGTGCATTTTATTTGGTCTAGAGGTGGCGGTGTTATTGAGGAAGGCATTTCTGCATCTCGGTAAATATATTTGAATATTTGTACATTCTGTCTCACACACACTCTGGCAAACAGAAAGGTCTTTTAAAGTATTCAGTCCGACAGGTGCACAGCAGGAGGGAGTCTGTCCTACCTGGACAGACGGAGGGAGGAGAAATGCCATCGACTGACCTCCATCCCTGCAATATTTTCTTCTAATGCATCTTGTTTTTTAATGCCTCAGCCAATAGCAAAGGCCAGAGGCATTATATTTTCGGGTTGTCGCCCCATTCTTGTGAAGGCGATATGTCAAGACTGGCTTGAGGGAATGTGTTCAAATTTTGCACATACGTCCACTTGGACTCAAATATAAATGTATTAGATTTGGGTGGTCAAGATCACTGTAGTGTCATCTGTATCTCTCTTGTGAACCTGTTACAGGGTTCCCAAGGTCATTAAACACTTGCAAAAGTCATGGAATTTCACAATCACATTTTCCTGCTTTAACTGCAGCTTGACTTGTGCAGTGAGGCATATGACCCTCATGTGGTATTCTACTTTTTCTTTTTTATCTAGGCTGTACCACAGTGGGAAATGTAGAAGTCATTACAGTTTATGTTGCCTACATCAAACCTTAATTCCTGATGCCCAACCTGCAAAAGAGAAAGAATTCAAATGTTATTCCTTCAACAGCCTGCTGTTAGACCATGTGCATCACTTTGCAAATAAAAGTCAGAGGTCACTTTTTCAAGAAACAAACCTGAATATGGCTTCAGAAGCTGGGAGCCTGAGCTCAGCTGGCGAATGTGAACATGTGAATGCACTTTTACTGGGATGAAAGAATATTAAGCAACTGTTTTAAAAGTAACCAGGTGTCTGTGTGTTTTTGTTTGTCTCTGTATTTCAGGTCGCCATGCAGAGGACATTTTCGGAGAGCTGTTTAATGAAGCCAACAGCTTCTACCTGAGGATGAGCAGCCTGCAGGAGAGAGTGGACCAGCTGGCCGTGAAAGTCACCCAGCTCGACTCCACTGTGGAGGAAGGTAGGGAGGGACAGCGTGTGTGTTTTTGTAGTCATGTTTTTTTTATGCATTAATTGCATTGCAGGACAAAGAGGTTTTTTTGTGAGTATTGGAATCTGCGTGTGTGTGAGTAGGTCCCTGAGGATTATGATGAGTACTGTCTCAGGTGCATGTATGTTATCCCTCTTTTTCTGCGCTGTTTTTCCAGTGTTATGGATCATTGCATGTCTTGTGTTAGAGAGCTGGGGTTGTTTGCGTGTGTGTGTACTGTACATGCGTGTTTGTTGGTATGATCACATGGGTCGGGCAGGTGTGAAAATTTTCAAACTGGTTTGATGTTAAGGCAAACATCAGAACACATCAGTATGATGTATTTTACCAGGTGTAAAATACATGTGATACCAGTAAAACGTAACGACACCGATTCCCAACAGCAAACAATCATCCATCTATCACGTAGCATCACATAATATCAGAGCTCTCTATCTACAGTGATTCCATTAAATAAGCACATCTGTTTCTTCATGTAAACAAACCACAGCTATCAGCTGTGCGCTTGAGATCAGACTGTAACATAACCACTTAAAACATGAATGAATAGCTGACTTTCTGTCTTGTATGTTACATGTTTATAATTTAACTTTTTAAAAAGAAAACATGTTTTTTTGTGATTTTTACTAGAAATGATGTACAATGAAGTCAACAGCACATAGATTTTTTTTAGCGATGGTCATTTACCAGAAATTTTCAGCTCCTTTGCGATCTTCTTTTAGCCAATTCCCAACTTAAGTATTTTTTTTAGGAATGAAATTAAGAAGGTATCGTACACATTATTTCTCATTTCAGTGTCATGAATCAGCGATTCTTCCCCATTGAGAGCACTTTCAAAGCAAGAAAAAAATTTTAAAAAATAGAAAAAACAGCAACTGCCAAAGGTTTAGCTCAAAACAGTGTTTGTGCACTCACAACCAGTTAGGATACCTTTTTCATCAGCCTAAAATCCAAAATGTTGTCATCTTGGTGCAGTTTTAATTTTCTCGAGAGACTAACTCTGCCATGTCTCGTTTCATCACCCAAAAAAACACATGAACTTTCTAGTAAACAAACACAATGTGCGCCACTCGTCCCCCTCCCACCTCTACTGAAACCTCCCTCCTTACATCCATATGTGGGTGTAACTGTGTGATGAATAGTATGTATTTGAGAACAGTTCATATTTTTAGTTTTTTTCTGTGTCTTTGTCTGTGTGTGTGTGTGTGTGTGTGTGTGTGTGTGTGTGTGCGTGTGCCGGATGTGTGTGTCAGTTCTTTCCTCTGAAGCCAGTGTGCAGCATTTTAATGGCTATGCTGATTATTTATTGACAAAACGTCTCTGGGGCTGTCATATTACTGTGTGTGTGTGTGTGTGTGTGTGTGTGTGTGTGTGTGTGTGTGTGTGTGTGTGTGTGTGTGTTGGGTATCATCTGAGTGTGTTTAGTGAACAGAAAGACACACTCATATTACACTCCTGTTATGTGGTTATGTGTGTGTTTCTGGTTGTGTATACAGTGTGAGTCATGATCATTATCTCCATCATTAAGGTTTTCACTAACTCTGAAGGTCAATTTTGGTAATGCAGTAATTGATAGGCCTGCACAAACACACAAACATACACACACACACACACACAAACGCATTAGTGGTCAGACTGGGCTGTGATGATCCAGTCAGCATTTACAGGAGGATTTCAGAGCTGAGTATGGTGTCCTCAGAGGCTCAAAATGAACTTCAGTGTGAGATGTGAGAAAACTAGAGTCTAGGGTTCTTTTCCTTTTTATTCTTTTTCACCCCCCCCCTTTTTTTCAGTCTTTCCTCCTTCTTTGCCTCTTTATTGCTTCCTTCCTCCTTTTCTCTCCTTCCCTTTCTCTGTCATCCTGTCTAATTTTGCTTCTTTATCTCCTCTTTTCTTTTCCCCCTCATTGTTTTTCCAGATTTTCTAACATCCTCTCCTCCCTTTTACCCTTTTTTTCTGTTCCTCCTTCGTTCTCTGTCTACCTCCGCTTCCGTTTCTCCTTTTTACATCCCCACCTCTCCCTCCATCACTCCCTAATCATATTTTCCTACATTCTCTGTATTCTTGCTCTTTCTTTCGCTATTTTCTCTCCATTTTTCCATTTATTTCTATCCCAAACCTGCTCTCACTCTTTCTCTGTTACCCTCTTCTTGTCTTTCTCTCTTTTCTCCTATTCTTTCTTTTCTTTTTTGACTTCTTTTGATCTCTCTTTTTTTACTTGCATTTGTTATCTTATCTCTTATCTCCCTCTTCTCTCTCTCCCTTCTTTTATCCCTTCTCTTTTTATTTTCAAAACCTGTTTACTCTCCCTTACACACCCCTCTTCTCTCCTTCTTTCATGAGTATTTCTCTCTCTCTCTCTCTCTCTCTCTCTCTCTCTCTCTCTCTCTCTCTCTCTCTCTCTCTCTCCTTGCTGATACTGCCTAGTCATTCTGCAGCACGGCGGGCTCAGACAGGGAGCATCAGATAGAGCTGCACAGACGGGGATGAAAAGGAAAAGCTCAGCAGTCCTCATGCTTATCCTCCTCCTCTCCTAGTCCTCCACTCCTCCTCCTCTTCCCCCATGCTCACACTCTTTCATCTCCCCTCTCTTCCTCTGTTCATCTCCATGCCTCTTCCTCCCACACACAAGCAATTCGTCGGTCCTTCGTATCCGACCACACATTCACTCTGTCATCTGTTACGCACCCGTCTCTCGTATCGCAGTCACATTTTCTCACTTTTCTGTCTTCATCCCTCACTCCTGTCCTCTTCTCCTTCTGCTATTTTTTCTGTTTTTCAATGTCTCACAACTAGCAAGTGAGACCATAGATTTCTTATGATAAATGGAGAGAAAGACAGGAAGACTTAAATAGAGGGAGAATGAAAGGATGAAGAAAAAAGAAAGGAAGGACTAATAAAATGGAAATGGACAAAGAAAAAAGATTGAAAAAGGGGAAGAAAGAAAGAAAGAATGGGGGAGAAAAGAAAGAAGGGAAGGAAGGAAGATTGAAATAAAAGAAAGGAAGGATGATACTATGAAAGAAGGGAAATTAGAGGCAATTTAAGGAATGAAGGAAAGAGAAAAAGGACCAGTGGAAGGAAAATTGAGAAATGAGGAAATGGATGGAGGAAAGAGGATCAGAATTTAAAGGGAGAAATAAATAATAAGAATAAAATATCAACCTTTTTCCTTGTTTCAAGATTTTTTAATGATTTTTGTTATGCACCCGTAGCTTGAATGTGGAAATAATAACATTAACTCACCAAAAATAAAAAATTAAATATAATGTCAATAATGTTAAAACAGCCAGATTTGCTTGAGAAAAAAACAGTTACAAATTTTGAATTAATGTTCATGGACTAAAAATTATTTGCATTTACTATCACATTAAACAAATAACACATTTGTTTTCTTATATCAACAGTTAAAATATGCATTAAATCCATGTTTTTCATTTACAAACTACATTGTGTTTTTTAATAAACCATAGTGCATTTGTAAAACATGTTTTGTTTAGTTTTGCAAGGATATTAGCTTGATAACTTCTCTTTAAAAACAAAATTCATCAATAGGCTTCTTTTTACTCAGATGGCACCAATAAGTCGCTCTCCTGTCCTCCCAGACATAAAAATTATTGTTAAACCACTGAGATAAATGTAAATGTGGAAGTCAGGCCACAGCAAACCAGATTGTGTAAGAAATTAATGTGGTTATTAGCAGCAATCAACATATTCATATGCATGTAAATGTGCAGTAAGGAACATGAACGTTAGATTCAGACTGATTAGACATGGAGCTGGAGGTCATAGTCAGAGAGAGAGAGAGAGAGAGAGAGAGAGAGTGTGTGTGTGTGTGTGTGTGTGTGTGTGTGTGTGTGTGTGTGTGTGTGTGTGTGTGTGTGTGTGTGTGTGTGTGTGTGTGTGTGTGTGTGTGTGTGTGTGTGTGTGTGTGTGTCAAAAAAGAGAGAGAGAAGCTCGAGGTGTCTTTGAAGATGTGTCTGAATGAAAGTTGCATTAGCTGCTAGTTTTGTGGATTATTCATTTGGCCGTGGGGACAGAAGCTTAGGAAAGAATGATCAAACACGGAGCAGACAGGAGAGTGTGCGCTGACTGCTGAATCTGCACACATACACACTCACAGAGACTCGCACACAGATCAAACAGCCAATCGCCCTTTAGTTTTTGAGGAATTTGTAGTCAGAGGTTAAAGCTGAAACACTCCCACTTTCTGACTTTGTTAGTAATGCTGTTGATAACTTACAAACACACATATGCAGTACAGAAGTCAAGTAAATCACTGGTAAGAACATATGTCGCATTGACACGCTTTAACCTTATTATACAGGGCCAATGTACACTGACGCAGTCAGTGTGTGTGGGGTTAGCCATCTGCTAGATCCTGGATAGCATTGCAGCACTGTCGCGTTAAATCTCCTCTGGGGGGGTTAAGGGATTGACACACATACATGCAGGGTTTTCTCTGTCTCTCACTCTCCCTTTTTCTGTGTCACACACACATAAACACACACATATTGGCTCCTGTTATATGCAGACAAATCATATTATCACGCAGTCCTACCAGGCATTTGTCAGCAGCAGCAACAACACATTTTGCTTCTGCGCATCCACACACACAATGAGCACAAACCTCTTTTGCAGCTGCAGTGTGTGTGTGTGTGTGTGTGCGTGTGTGCGTGTGTGTGTGCGTGTGTGCGTGTGTGTGTGTGTGTGTGTGTGTGTGTGTGTGTGTGTGTGTGTGTGTGTGTGTGTGTGTGTGTGTGTGTGTGTGAAAGATACTTGTTAAGCTGGTGCAACAAGCTCAGACTAATCTGTTCCTGCTGTCCTGTTATCACCTTCTGTGTTTGTGTGTATGCATATATATGTTTGTGTCAGAATGCATACAGTATGTAAGCTGTTTGTATTACCTATTAGTCTATATACATATGTTGTGTTTGTTATTATAGGGACCTTACAAACGCATAATGGATGATTAAATATGTAAATTAAGTAAGGTTGGTTACCGAAACCTGTTGCCATATACAACTAGTACCTCCCGGACTGAATCACGACACAGATTTTGGTGCATACCGAGTGTTCGGTTGAAAAAGAGACAGAAAGTGCGTGTGTTTGACAGTGACACATGACAGCGAGGCTGCCGCTTATTGGATCCTGTCTAGGCTCATGTGAGGTTGACTGTTAGTAAACCAGCTGCTCTCACTGTATTGACAGTCTCAGCTGCTTCTAAACAGATAATAGAAATATGTTTGGCTGTTCAGTCAGCTGTTAGGGAGAAAATCATTGATCTCAACTCAATATTTTTTTTTGCCGTCATTAGAAGCCTGTACCAGACTCAGAATTATGCCAGCCGAATCGGATTTGGCAGTTGTATTAGAACATTCATTGTTTGGTTTTCCATACAAAGTTTTTAAGTCTGAACAGATGCAGCAGGACATTCGGTGTGACAGCGACGTTCACGTAATATAGTAAACAAAATCTCAGTCGACTCAGGATCTCTGACTCATGATTTTTGTGTCAGACTTCAAGGGGCAGTGCTAGTTATTAATACTTTAACTGTTATTTAGTGTTTAATCATTGTAGGTTTTTTTGTAGTTTGTATTCACCTGAAAATAAGAATCTCGTCTTTTTTTCAGTTACCCCCAGACTGAGCCGTTTTGTATCTTCATAGACAGTGTGTCCTCGTTCACGGAGTCCACCATATTGCACTGTCATGTTTTTACAGTAGCCCAGAACAGACACACTGGCTCTCGATGGGGCCATCTGCATATTTTGCAGCCCCTTTTGCAACAAGCCACACAGCCTCAGAATAACTGATTTGAAATTAGAAATGTATTTATTTTGTGTTTTTACCCATTTTAAATTATCATTTGTCTAATTATTTTGGAAAGAAGGAGACCTCTTTAGATAATGGGGCCCCTGGTAAAAACCTCCTGGACAATGAACACTGAAGGAATGAAAACCAGAAGTTAATATGTTGTTAAATTTCACATTCAAATTTGCCCTTGCAATTAAACAAAGCTAGTCTTTGATTTTGTTGACTGTGTTTTATGATTTTTTTTTTTTAAGGATTGATTCCAGCACTGTTTAGACAATGTCAATACTTAAGAAGTATCATTTCAGCACCAGTATTGATTAAAAAAAACAAAAGCAGCAATACCCAACCCTTATATTAAGTCTTCTAATTTGGTGTTTTTGTATGATCTTTTAACTTATAATATTTTCTCTCTTGTTTTTCTGCTCCTGTAAGCAATTTCCTACATTCTCAAAACGCCTTTCAACAAAATCCATAAACTAATAAATCTCAGAGTCCAAGCCACAGAGACTTGACAGTGTGACAATGAGTTTTTGGGGCTGTACTTTTGCACCTCATCCTGTTCTGTGTGACTCTATCTACTAAATTGTTAAAATCTAATTTAATATGTTGCATAGTTTGCAAAGAAGACAAAGGAAACACAAAAAAATGTGTGGTGAATTTATTGCTTTGGAGACCTGGACAAATGAACAATGGGCTCAATAAAAAAGACTTTATATATTTTGTTTACCTGCAGTGAAACAAGAACTGTTTCCTCTACTGCAAATACAAAGAAAATCTAATGAAAATGCATCTTCTTGTATTTTTACTCAGAATAATCAAATCACACTTTCCTTTTGCAGCTTGATTGTCAATAATATTATATAAAAATATCCAGCTTGGAGTCTCTAAATCTGCACAAATCATTCTTTGACATAACTATGGAATCAACTCAACATTGCCCAGAAATGCAAGTTTTATTTTTTTTTCATCTTTGATTATTTCATCAACTCCAAAGCAAACTGTGGTGGCATAAATCTTAGTTAAGTTAAGTAGCCATTCCCTGGCTGATTAATAGCGTTACACCCATTAAGTGCACAAACAAGAGATCATGTTCTCAAATCCTGACTTAATTCACGAGTGTAAACTTTGCAGAATTGAGACCAGAGATCAGAGGTCAGTGTTTCACATGCAGGATTTAGCTGCTAAGCCGACACTGGAAGAGTTAAAACAGCTGGTTTGACGGATTATGTTGTCAAATACTGTAGAAGATACACAGCGAATAATTCTGCTTAATATTTCTTCAGCCTAACTGTCAAGTTGTTTACTGTACTTTTTACTGAATCTTCAATCTCTGCCTCTCTCCCTCCAGTCTCCCTGCAGGATATTAACATGAGGAAGGCCTTTAAGAGCAGCACCATCCAGGACCAGCAGGTGGTGTCAAGGACCTCCGTCCCCAACCCTGTGGTAGAGATGTACCACCGCTGCGACAAACCTCCTCCGCTCAACATTCTCAGCCCCTATAGGTTAGTCATTTTGGCAGTTTTCATGAAATTAAAGGGAGTTCATGTAGTGTTAAATCCTATCTACCTGATACCTGTCACCTCTTGCCACCCTGATCCCCATTAATCTAAATGTCTGTTTTTAAACCGCATTGTTTTCAATGTTTCCCTCTCAATCTCGTGAGATATCAAGAACGCCGTAAGGGAATCTTTTCAAACTTGGCACAAACGCCCCATTGGACTCAACGATGAACCAGTTAGATTTTGGTGGTCAAAGGTCAAGTTCAGTGTGACCTTGCTTTTGTCTCATTCTCATGAACGTGACATCTTCAGAACAACCTAAATGAATTTTATTAAAATCTGACACAAAAGTCACTGTGACTTAAAAAAAAAATGGCCATAAAACAAGAATTCTCATGACAAAACCACAAACAAATGTCTTATAGGATAAAATGATGAA
This sequence comes from Plectropomus leopardus, assembly GCF_026936395.1. Classification (NCBI taxonomy): domain Eukaryota; kingdom Metazoa; phylum Chordata; class Actinopteri; order Perciformes; family Serranidae; genus Plectropomus; species Plectropomus leopardus. The sequence goes on from NC_142198.1 coordinate 15,357,342, forward strand.
GCGATTAAATTTTATATTCAAAAGGTCATCTTCACTGTGACATTATAATACTCTGCCTAAAACACTTTTCTGGCTATTATGCAACATAATTTTTGAGGAACTGAAGAGGAGACGTTTGGTCAGATACTGAATTTCTGGCACTGATCTTGAAACTGTGATGATTGTATAGATCTTCTGTGCTGCAGGTGGGAAGATGTGTATGACACATCCATGTTCACAGACACGGATGTAAACTGTGAGAAAAACTTGACTGCTGCATGGAGGCATATAACTGCAGGGCAATAATTAATGCATTGTTGTTATTGTTGCTCTTTTTCAATCACATTCTCTCTGTTTCTCCATACAGGGATGACAAGAAGGATGCATTGAAGTTCTACACTGACCCCTCCTACTTCTTCAACCTGTGGAAGGAGAAGATGCTGCAGGCCACCGAGGACAAACGCAAGGAGAAAAGACGGCAGAAGGTACGTGTGTGTTTGTGCACATTAGTGTGTGTCTGAGGAGTTCTGTAAGCTCGGGGCATGTTTGTATGTGTGTCATTGCAGACATGCTGTAGGCTGGATGTGTGTGATTGTGAGACAGAACAAGTAAATAAAATTCATCTTCTGCTTTGATTTGCTAATCTGTTTTTTTCCTTCTTAATTGTGCCTTTTTTATGCTGTTATTTCATTTGAAGCATTCTTATCTGACTGTACTCATCATTTAGCTTTGCTTTGTTGTGTAATTGGTTATTGATACAGCAGCAGCTGGGCGGGCTCATTATCCAGAGACAAACAAATGGCCAAAGGGGAATACAGCTTGAAACAGTTAATATTTAACGCTGTAATCACATAGTTGTACAAATCTGTAGCTCCTGTGTAATAATACAGCTATTTCAGTACAGTTGTGTGTCAGAGTAGGCCTGTTAAGTCATTTTGACTTGTCAGAGTAGGAAAAGGTGTAATTATTAACATTATTGATGGATTAATTTCATTTACCTGCTTTAGTTTCAATGTATTGTGCCTGCTGGCACACACTAGCAAGTTCTCAAGACAGATCATCGATTATGTAAAAATAATTGTAGACACCATGATGTCACCCATTGGTTTGCAGAATTCTATTTGAAGCCTCGAGTTTGGCATTTTGACCGTCGCCATCTTGGATGTTTTGAGCCAGAGAGTGGAGCTAACCCAAAGAATAGCTCCATAATTGTCATAAATGAATAAACATGGGGGGCAAAAGTCAATGTTTGGTCAGTTCAAAGAACAGGTATAAATTCAAGTATTAAATATCCATTTTTGATCATATCTTAAGTGTATTATAGTATTAATGTTAATTGCTGTCCATGTAGAATGACCTGGATTAAATGTAAAAATATATAAATATATCAAATATATTTTAAAAATGATATAAATAAACTGGAAACAGCTGTCAGCCTCTTGTTTAAATGCTCTTAGCATTAAAATGCAACCCATCTTCTTTGTAGCTTTCATGTTCCCACTTCGACCTCAAAAGCACATGGACACAACAAAGTCGGAAGAACAACTTCCCAACTAGGCAGCTATGACCTTCCAACATCACATGAATGCAGCATCAGTTGGCACCCTCGTGGGCTATTAAGGCCATCGGCATTTGTTCCATCAATGGGTGAAAAATATGATTGTGGTTATGATCATTATCTGTCTCTTCCTCTTAGTTTTGTGTGAGGCTCTTTTGAACATTTGCTCGGTCTTCACTTGTACCAAAATAATTGGCACAGAGAATTAAATATTTCAGAGCAGAATTTCACTGGTATTCCCCTTTGATCTGTTACTTTTCTCTCCATCAGCTCTCTCGACAATCACTTTTCAAACCCCTGAACAGCTGCTGCTGTATGTGTTGCTGCACTGTGTCAATATTTCTGTTCAATTTAATGCGGCTCACATTTTTTTCTGTTCCCTCCCTCCAACCTGGAAACAGAATAAAATCCCTTTAGACACAAAGTAGTCAAAGTTTTGAGAAACTAACAGGTTTGGATACGAGGGGAAGCTCAGCTGCAGGATGACGGCTCATCTACACGTTCTTCTTCATTCTCTTCCTCCTTCCTCTTTCTAAGTTACCCGGCCTTTCAAGACACACACCCCAACCTTCCTCCTCCTCCTCTTCTTCCTCTGCTCAGTCTAACGCACCAGCTTGTCTTTCTCCCATGTTTCCATAGGGCTGTCCGGCCCACCCTGACAGGCCCCACTCCAGACAGGCCCCACCCAGGAGCCCCCTGTCCATCTCTGTAAGACAACCCAGACCCCTAACCTGCCCTCTCCTGCCCGCCACTTTCCCCCCTGCACACCCCACTAACACACATCACACACTCACATGTTATAGAGGAACTTGGGTAAGACACACACAATAAAAAGACACTTACGCACACACCTTCCCCTCTGTTTGTGTCTGTGTGTGTCACGTTGCGTTAGCTTGCCACCTCACCCTCTCTTTAACCCTCTGTGATTGGTTTGGTTCCCGTCTTGTGTTACCAGAACTTTTGGCTCCGTTGTCCGTCGTCTGCTAGTTCATGTTGGTGTGTTTAATAGTGAGTGGGTGATGATGATTAGATTAGTGTGTGTGGGTGAAATTAACCCCATGGTGATGGAGCTGGTTGATGGGGTCCTGTTCTCTTCCTCTGCACCAGAGAAATCAGTGATCAGTGACTGAGTTTCTCTCCGCTCTTGTGTCTGTCTGTCTGCGTCTGTCTCTCCTGTAGGAGCAGCAGAAGCAGGTTGAGGACCCAGGCAGAGAGGTGAAGAAGGTCAGTGAGGATTTGCACACATATACTCCAACATGACTTGTAGACTTCTCTCTGTAACAAGCATGAAATGACCAAAACAGCAAGTTTTTTGAAATTATTGCTGTGATCAGCGGGTCCAGCACGTTCTTACTGAATCTAATTGTACACACTAAAGCAGGATTTATGTGTTGAATCTATGCACTCGGTAGCCTGCGCGGTAGCATGACGTGCACCTCCGCAAAAGTTTAACGACATGTCACAGCAACAGAGACCTCCTATTATTTTTTATTAAGCTGAAAACTATTTCTCTCAGTGGAAACAAGCTCTTATTTACTTTTATTTCACAGATAAGAAATAATAAATTGTAAAGATGATAAAGCCCGCACAAAAATAGTCTTGTATGTTATTAATCTTGGCTTCACATTAATAAATCCACCAGCCACTAGGATAGTTGTTGCAATGCAAAATGTCATAGGCTTTTGCCAATAACGTTAACATGTAATTATGGTGGAAATCTTTCTGGTGTAACAATGTTCCCGTGGATCCTTAAACAGTCTGAAAAGTTATTGGAAGTAGGGTGTTATAAAATGCTTTTATTCTGACGTTGCATTGTAAAATCACATAATAATTGGTAACATTGGTTTATTGTTTAAATAATTTACTGAATTCCTCTTCTTAATGTCTTTATGATAGGAGTTAAAGCAGTGGAATAATCCCACATACAGAGTAAGGCACACGAAATCAGTATAAAAATAACTAATAAATTGCCTCTATTATCTGTCTCAAGTCTAGAAGTTCAATTTGACCAATTTTAAGGCTTTAAGTTGAATCTTACTGTTTCAATGGCATCTGCTGATTATACACTGTGTTTATACATGCAACATCATTGCGCCAGTATGAGTTGCAAAATTGAGTGAATTACAAAGGTGCTTAAGAATAATTAAATACTATGCAGTATTAAGACAGCCAATAGTGAACTCGATAAACTCTTTTTATGAGTACATTTTGAGAGCAGAGACTGTTGCCAGTGTGAAGAACACTTCATCACTCCAAAACCATCTTCATAAAAGTATGTTAAAGCAATTTCCTGAAGTAAAGAAGGTGAGACACTCTTCAGTGCCTATTAACACTGTCCCCAGAGAGGTGTTAGAGGGACAGCTGTGCCAGTCCTCCAGACCACAGCAAAGGAATATTAAAGGACACAGCAGCATGTTGCACTTCAGTGACACTTTTACCAGATGTGGTGATGGTTCTTCACCATTACTTGCATTATTAATTACATACAGTAAAAGATGTTATTTGCAGATATGATTTTGTCTTTGTCTTTAGTAAAAAAAAAAATAATAATAATGCACCTTTTCCCCTTTCTTACTTTATTGAAGGTGCGTAAGGCTCGTAACCGGCGCCAGGAGTGGAACGTCCTGGCCTATGACAAAGAGTTCAGACCAGACGCCAGGCTCACTCCCTCCCCTTACCATGGCATGTCCTCAGAAGGCTCCTTGTCCCCTGACAACAGGTAAACACACACTGAAGATGTCTCTATACATGTTGTTTCTTCCTTTTTTGTCACAGCACATGCACGTCACTGTTTGTGTGTTGAGTCGTCTGTCCCCGGGGACCAGGGATAACAACATATGACATGAGTGGTAGACTGAGAATATATGCACAAAAAAGGGGACAAACACGTCTTGGTCAGATTATTAAAGTTGGTGTTTGAGAGTGATGTCTTTAACACTAGTATGATTTAAAAAAAAAAAAACTTAATTGACTTTCACAATTTTCCCCAGCCCTTAAAATCTGTAAATAGCATTGGTATACTATAAATAGTATATAGCGTAGAGGTTTTTTTGCACAAATGCTCAAAGTCTCACAATTAAACATATTTAATGACAAACCTGTGATGGAGATTTAAGCGATGCCAACATACCTGCTGCATTTTTTTTTTAAAGCTCTTTGCTGCCCTCTTCTGGAGAAGGTAAATCAGAGCTTGTGATTCTATATTTCATGTTTTATACAGTTTCACATCCAAATTTTTCCAAGAAAAAATAAGAGCAAAATTTAAGAGGCAATTTGTATCACTGCCACAGCCAAAAAGGGATTCAGTGGGGAATACAAAAACAGGATATAAGGATGTAGGCAGAATATAAATCAAATGTAGAGCAAAATGAAAATATTTATAGTTGGTAAATGTCATTATTTATGTTATTTATTTTTATTTGTTTCTACATTTACCATTATCCCCAAAATTATAAGAATGTTGTGTTTACTTCTTTCCTCTATCTTTAACTGTAAAGCTCTTTTGAATATCAGATTGCATTCATTTTTTTATTTGGATACGATTGAATTTTGATTAAAGGAATACTTAACCCCCTTGATTGCCATTTGTTTTTGAATTATTCACCTCATGTAACATTTAATTCATAAAGACTTCAATTGTTTTTCTTGCATGGCCCCATGTTAAAGATTCCAAGAACAGAAAAAAATCTTGATAAATTGAAGTCATAGGGGTCCATTTTTGACGACAGCAAAACAATATAAAAACGTGTTTACAAATTCTCACACAACTTGTGCAGAATATCTAAGACTCTTTTATCTAGTTGTATGCTCAGTACTTCCCAAATACAGGCATTTTCACTAAAACCGTAGTATTTAAAACTTCACTGACAAATAAAATAATTTATCAACTTCAACAATCAAAAAATCCCTTTTTTCTAACATGCCCTTCAACTGACCAACTGCCATTTTCCTCCAACAGATCAATGGCGTCTGACTCCTACCCAGCAAGCCCCAACCACCCCTCCACCCAGGCCCCCAGTGCCGTCCACCCTTCCGACCACACCAGGGACCACCTCAGCGCCGCGGCCCAGACTCAGTCACTGGATCGAGTCCTCAGGCCGGCCAACCAGCCCCCAGGGCCCGCAGCAGGAGGGCGACATGCAGCCTCCCTGGGCAGGACCCCATCAGGACACGGAGTCCAGGCTGGTGGAGATCCAACGGTTAATGGACCGAGGCAGCAGTCGGTTAAGGAGTACCGGGCCGGGCACGGGTGTGTTTGGTCGTTTAGATTAGGTTTCATTACATTTTAATGTGATTGTATTTGGGTTTCAGTTCATTTATTTGATGGTGTTTATTTACTAACATTTATACAATATTTGCTTTTGAACGAACATTGGAGCAACCAGTGTTTCGACATTGTAGTGGTTTCTGGTTAAGCTTCGTGTTTTTTTTCTTCAGTTTCCTAAAATCTTATTTATGTGGCTGATAACTTTGAATCTTAGTTTGTAAAGGTGTAGTGATGTTGCTGTGTAATGTGGACCCCAGTAGTAACAGGGCAAACCACATCATTTTGCCTCATGGCTTTTACCTTTTTGTAGTCAGATAGCAAAGTGAATTAAGTGAGACATGACGTTTAAACTATAAAGGCCGAGCTAATGTCAACTGACTGCTGCTTTGAATTTTAAAATGGAATAGTTTCACCTTTTTAAAATGTCTTTTCATGGCTTCTCCTGACATTCATACAAAGCAGCCATATAAGACCTTTTGGTCTTCATTTAATTTCATTACAGATTTAGCTGGCAGATTTGCAAAATCAGACATATCAAACAGTTAACAGAATATAAATTAATAGCAGGGTTTCCCGTACATTGATTTATTTGTGGCGGGCCACCACGATCAAAACATCTGCAGTCACGAGTAGATTTTATATTTTTGGAGCTGGACCATAGATAACAGTATGGTACTCGTTGCATCACATCCTCGGAGCACAGAGTGTACTTTGGGCACAGAGGGAGCAGCAGAATGCAGTGAAAGTGGAACTTAATTATTGCGCTTGGTCTAAAAGTCTACATTCACCGCCTTTATAGCGGCTGATCCTCTCATCTGTCAATGTGTTCTGATGAGCTCCGACCGGATCGACCGATAAATTATCCGCATCGTGACTTTAATTCCACAAACTGCTGCTGAGGAAAAAAACATCTTCTTCTAAAGCAGCATAAGCAAAGTAATGTTACTCCAGGTTTCAAAGGGTTAACCTTATCCTCTCCCTCTTGTCCTCTCCTCAGTGGCCAGCCCTCCACCATCCCAGAGTACTATATCCCCCCCGCCCCTCCGCCCCCTCCGCCAACCATCCCCTCGGCCCAGACCGCCTTCGACTCCACCACGGCCCCGCCCGCCGGCGCCGCCTCCACTGTCCCCCCCACCTCCTCCGCCCTCTCCCGTCCCTACTCCCCTTCCCCTCCTCCTCCACCGGCCAACTACGTGCCTCCCCTCCCACCCTCCTTCGGGTGCACCCCCAGCCGCCCCTCCTCCTCCGCCGCCTGGAGCCCCTGCCGGCCACCAGGCTCACCCATCACCACCGCACGTCGCTGTCGGCCAGGCTGTGGATGCAGCGCCAGCGACCAGGAAGTCCACCATGCTGGGGATGATCCCGATGAGCGACGCACGCTCCGACCTGCTGGCCGCCATACGTAGAGGTAAGTGTGTAACTGATTTTTTTTTTTTTTTTTCAACAAGATTAAGTTCTAATTATTTTTGAATGACAAGCAGAACATTTTTTTCAATTTTAACTACCTACATATTGCATTACTTATGGTAATGGCATCAGGAGCCTGTGATTAACTGATTCAAATCAAGATTATGTCACGTTGTGCTATTTTGAACAAAGGTATGAGACAGTTGCATAGGCTTGGACAGTGTTACAATATAGCAGGTTATTTTGAAATCCCGGCAGTATGATTTTTTTAGTACTTTAAAAACAACATATGCTCCTTTTACTATTAATGTTTCGCTTCAATAATACTTTATTGAAGCAATGTAGTACGCAGCATGCACCACCAGAGGGCAGTCTCTACAGTTGGAACATGCAGCTGAGCTAATAACAATGGCAACTATAAGTGGTGGGGATAAAATTACAGGTCTGTTAAAAAGCTGGTCAGCACATTTTTCAGGGCTCCCGCTGTAAAGGAAAACCAAGAAAAATCATGGAATTTCACATTTTACAAGCCTGAAAAACTCATGGAATTAGTGGAAATCATTGAAAGTTTTGCAAAAGTTGTGGAATTTAAAGTAATTGTTACACTAATATTAGGTGGATTCCACATAATGTAACATAAAGGCAAATTTACTATCTGTAGCGGCTGACGTAAAGTACCTCTAATATGTGTCTGTGTGATAAACTTTTGTATACCATCACGCAAATTTCTTTATTTTCTCCTCTGACTCGCTCTCTCCCTTTGTGTATGGCAGCTAATTATGCTTAAATAGAATTTGAACTGATATGTTTGAGAAACACAGCGAGTGGGGCAATGAAAAAAACATTGTTATGGTCATTGAAGTCATGGAAAAGTTTTGAAATTTTCTCTCTGAAAATCTGTGTGAATCCTGGTTTTCATATCTAACTCTGTGAATTAAGGGTTTATTCTTGTTGAATTTGAATCATGACATGTTTTTGATGAGTGAACAAGGCAGTTAAGCTGGATTTAGTTTGGTGAAAAACAGTTTACTTTGTTTGACATTTTTGGATTTTGATAGACTAAAACACATACGAGAGCTCATGGAATGAAGCAAACCTGAACGGTTGTCTGTTTTTTTTTTTACTCAAATACCGTCCTATAGGATATACCCTGGAGACTTGCCACTAAGTTAAAGAACAGAAAATTAATAAAAACAAAAAAAGACATTTGTACCGCCCAAGCATACAGTTGCATGCATTTTCAGGTACACACTTACGATGATCAAGGTTTCTATTCAGTGAGGAAGTCGTCCTCAAAACGTCTTCACACCCAAAGTTTGTGACTTTTGTGTGGTATTTGATTTCAGTGGCATAAGGTGAGATTACCTTTCCTTTGAGTAAAATGAATATTGCAGGGTAAAGACGAATTAAAACAGTAACTAATAGCTCTTGTCAGGCTGTAGCAAACTTTAATCATTCAAATTAAAACATCTGCACAAAAACTGCAAGAGAGTTATAAATTATTTTATTATATTTATTCCTTAACGATAAGTTGTTTTGTATACAGTTGATACCAACGGATCACAAGACAAATCAATGAACTGTGTATAAGAAACAGAAAACACCACTCTGATGACAGACTAAACACTTCATTCATGCTCCCTCCATTCCTACCCCCGCCATCCTCCCTCCGTCTCCTTCAGGCATCCAGCTGAGGAAGGTGCAGGAGCAGAGGGAGCAGGAGGCCAAGAGGGAGCCCGTCGGCAACGACGTGGCCACCATCCTCTCCCGCCGTATTGCCGTGGAGTACAGCGAGTCCGACGACGACTCCGAGCTGGACGAGAACGAATGGTCTGACTAAACAGTTTTTAAAGTGTGACGGTTGCACGTGGGTGGTGTTCACTGGGAAAAGGAGGGGGTGAAAAGTTGAGACACTGAGGTGGAAATGAAGGGGTTTGGTTAATGTTCATCATTTACATTTTAACAGAAAAAAAAATCTATCAATTCAATCAAACATAAATTCACACACATACTGGCAGCCTCTGAACATCGAGCACTTCTGCAGCGACAGGTTGGCAATTTCAGCTTGCTCGGTTGCGCCTGACAACGCCTGTTCTTAAACTGAGGTTTGTGTGTCTAACCATCCAGGGTGTATAGCCAAAAAACATGCTCACATTCACACCATTTCAGCGCCCTCCCGCCCCCGTCCGCTCATTTTAAACCACTAACACTCAGCTGTGAAAAACAAACGCACCATCGTCTCCCTGCCTCCATATTTTGAGTGATAATTATCATCAATATTGCAGGTTGAGAGCCTGTAATAACTGTGGGCCCCCGGTGAGTACGGGGGTAATGTGTTTACAAAGCACATGATATAGCACAAGAAAAACTAATGATAGTGCAATCTTAACTTATCTGCCAAATATCGAGACAGAATTTATGAAAACAAGTCAGGGAAAAAATAGATCCTCAAAGGATGACTCCACCTCGCAGGGCCGTGCCTGTTTACAAAACATGCGCACCCTCCTTAAGTGACCACACTGCCGTTTCGAGAGTTTGGCTTGTAGGTCACTGAAACAAACAGAAGACAAGAGAATCAGCTCTAAAAATGATCTTTGTGTTACGAACATTAACAATTGATTGAAGCATGTAGCTAACTGCATTCTTATCTCGCTGGGTTTTAATGTCTGAACCTGCAGAGTGTTGTTGAAAGATATTTCAAATCAAGGATAAAATTAGTCTTTGGAGCTATTTACAATTTTGTAAGCAGATCTCCTGTGTACGCTGTAGCTTAAACAGGAAACGAGCAAATTTCGTCAAACAGCTGAGGACTTTTAGCTATTGATATAGATTGTTTGTACAGAAATATATTCGCAGTAACACTGAATACCAAGATATCGAGTTTGTTTTGAAAACATAATTTGGATTCTTTAAAATTGCTCGCAAGTCCAATCTGTATCTTTGACTACAGGTTTTCTTTGATGAAAAGTTATCAATTTATGTTTTTCAGCTGATTACAATTCAAAATAAAGGCTTTTTTATGTGAACAAACCTTAAACTGCAACATAAAACAATAAATCAGTTGTTATTGTTGTCTGTTGTTAGTTAATTTAATAAAATATTTAAAAATCAATTAAGGGGTAAAAGCAATTTCCAATGAGTACTAATTTTGTGAGTGGGGCAATGACTCTTTTTACAACATGTTTTGAGTCTATGATGTTTTGCATTAGGGCCTCACGGTATGGAAAAACAAATATTAGTTATTTTGACAAACAGAGATAGCGATTGAGCTGCGATTTTAGTGGGAATGACAATTTTTCATTACATTTTCACAGAAATATATAACAATATATTTATGAAATAAAGAACGGATATTTGCTGGGGTCTTTACCCAACAGACAAGTTCCCTTCTGGAACATGAGATGTAGGCCGGAGCATCTCTGAAGCACCAATGCTTAATTTAAAATGGTATATTTTAGCTTTATCAAAAAATTGCAGCTCCTGCGATTTGCATATTGCATTTAGCCATCCTTCGATAATATTTAGATTAGTTATGCAGCCCTGTCTTGCATATTGCATTTCCATTTTCATTTAATTCTCTGTGAAACCCTTTGAAACCTGAAGCGACATCACTCTTCTTTTGTTGCTTTCAGACGCCTTTCAAGGGTGTTGAAACCTTTGAGCCCTAGGCAAATTAGTTTGATTTCTCTCTTAAAAATGGAAAAATAAGGCAATGGGCGAGTTGGAAATAAATGTTTCACAAATTGCAAGAAATAAGTAGATTTTAAAAAGTATTTTTAAAAAGAGAGGGGAAAATGTCTAGGGGAAAAAAGTTAGGAAAAAACTAGATTTACAATGATCATAATAACATGTTTTAATTTATGTTCAAAATGACAGATTTTTGAAGCACATTTTCCAGCTCATTTCCTTTTTTTTGTTTTTTTATTCTTTAAAATCTTATAAATAATTTTCAGAAAATTTTCTTGGACTTTTTACTTATTCTATCTGTCAGAAGCCTTTTATTTAAAAGCAGGTTTGGGTATAATGTTAAATTTAATATAGTAATTCCTGGACATGCATCGGGTAAAAGTATCCGCAGAGAGAAATGTGAAGCTGGTTCTCTTGTGATGTTTTCGTTGAAGCGATTCAAAGGCCAAACTCCCGTAAAGTCAGTGTCGTCTTGAACTCATACCTTCAGCATTGTGATATACAGAAGTTCTCCCATTGTGTAAAAGCTCAAACTGTGATGAACGATGCCACCCACCCGCGTTTACTCCGGGTTGGGAAAACAAGCAGCACCAGCCTTGTTTAGTGATAACTCATCATTTAGCCTCCATATCACAACATTGACCAATAAAACGAGCGAGCGAGCGAGCTTACGCCATCATCTTGTTTTATTTTCTTTCTGGTCTTTTGTAGTCATTCATAACTCTAACATTTCAGCCAGTGACTGTGTGCTGTGGTATTGGTCTTATATAAACGCTTCCACACTTTAACCACACACCGGAGTCGCACTCACAAAGCTCGCCATCCTGACCCAGGGTCAAAGGTCACGTCCACTCCTTCATATGACCTTGCTCACCATCAGCGACCCTGGAGCAGCTCGCTGTCCGTGGAGGCTTTGTGAACGCAGCCCCTGGACTATAAATACATAAGTGTAAGAGACTTGCAACAGTAATATACAGTATATTATCTATCTCTTTTCAGTATAGGTTTGGCTAATCCTCAGTATGAGCTGATTGGACTGTAGTGTTTTTATAATGTGGTTTTTCTTTTTGAAATGTGCTGCAGTGAGTTGTTCACTTTGGTTTATTTTAGGGTTTTCTACTTAAGGCCAGGATCGAGATATCAGATAAACCGTTAAAGAAGCCAGTTAAAGAATGAATCCAACTTTTTTTTTTTTTAACAGATACACCTGCTCTTCAACTAATTTTGAGCCAAAAAATAAACATTTGCCTCCTTTTTAGTGTGAAATATGTTAACCAAAACTGTCTCAATTTTTGGACTTCTATTTGTCTGTTTAACGTGAACCTCAAGATCCAGGCATCTGTGAGAACACAGTCCCACAAAAAAGCAAAATTATAAACTAGCACTTTTTTTGCAGGTAAACAACATTTCAGCATGTATTTATAACCTTCAAGGTAAAATGCTGTTGAATCCAGTTTTATGAAATAATTATGCTTATAAAAAAAAACATTTTTAAACAAGATGTCTTATTACCTGCAAATCCCTAAATCAGTGTTCACTGGGTGATACAGCCTACATCAATAGAGAAAACAAAGATTTTAAAGAGGGATACAGCTCAAAAGTACGATATTTGTTGCTGTCTGTACAAACCACCACACAGTAGTAGAGGAAACCGCTCAGTCAGTAGCTGAACACTGTTGAAGAATACAAATTTAAACTGGATTAAAGACTAAAGGATTCATGAGTTTTGATGGGTTTTTGGTTGTTTTCCCTGATTGTTTGGAAAAGCACTTTGGGACATTATTGTTGAAGCGGTAAAGCACATCGACTTGGGCAAACTTTAACAAGACAAAAAAATTGCAAGAGCCATGGATAAAGTTAGCTCAGACCTGAAATGTAGCCAGCATTTTTGGATCCGAGCAATTCGTGACTTTTCCGCCTCCTGGAATCTAAAGCTGTAACGGTAAAACCCTCCGACACTTTGTCTTACTATAAAACGCCGTTTCTTTTAATATTTCCAAATTAGAAATACTTATCCACAATCAACAGATCTGGAAGAAACAATGCATATGTTTTTTGAGCAGAGGCACAAAAGGCCAAGTTTTCAAATCAACCCTGTGTATCTGTGGCAACTGGCTTGTGAGAATACTTCATTATGTGTTTGAAAATGTGAGAAATGAATCATGTTGTATAGACTTTTGGCGAGGCCGCCTGTAAAGTAAAAAATACATTTGGGGTAATATAACATAGACAATGAAACAAAAATAAAACTGTGTATTGCACACTAAAACCATCTGTAAGCAAGTATGCATGTAACTATAGACAATAAATGGAGAACAAAACTGTTATCCTGTGCTTTTTATTTTTTACATCCGTATTTAATGAATGAGTCATAATGTGTTTCATTTATTGCATCATGTTCTTAAAGGTTGTGACGTTGATGTTGGCACACAGCTGAATCCTCATTTCCTGTCACACTGAGACTGTTGAACAATAGCTGCTGTCCACCCACTAATCTGTGATACATCCCAATGTGAGACATCGATGATGACTACTATATGTGCAACGGTCGTACCGTATTTAGAAAAGATCTTTTTGGAAAATTATATCATGTGACATCAGCTTTAGAAGCTCATCCGACTGGTGCAGAACTCTACTTTGATTTGTTGTTTAATGAAAAAATTCGACACACATCTCGCCCATGTATTTACATCATGTGAACTGATGCCAGGGGAAAATGTATGTTTCTCTTTCTAATCGCTAAAAAATAAGAATGAAAGGGTGTTTTTTTTTTTTTTCAATTTGTATGCCTCCACAACAGCAATAGCTGTGGCCGGAGGCATTATGTATTCAGCTTGTCCCTCTGTGCGTACTTGTATCCATCCTTCCTTGCCTTGAAGGAATTTGGCACTGACATTCAACATTGCAATATCTCAAGATCACCTAGAGGGGGTTTACTCAAATTTGGCACAAACATCCACTTGGACAGGAGGATGGAGTGATGAGAATTTGGTGGTCAAAGGGCACTGTGACCCTTTTGGTTTGGCTACAACTCAAAATTCAGATGCTAATTAATACAAATTTAACACAAATGTTTAACAAGAAAAAATACATTTTATAGAGATGGTCCGATACTAAATTGGTGACACTAATCTTGGATGTCCACCCCAAATCTGCACTGATGGTAGAGATCTTCTCTGCTGCTGGACGAAGATGAGCGTGAAGCGTTCGTGTTTTCACAGACGTGGATGTAAACTTTAACTGCAATTTCACCACGAGGCAGTTTTTCCTTATTTACACATTTTCAATCCATTAAAAGCCCTGAAAACATATTTTCTCAAGTAGCAAGTTACTATAACAACAAGCCCCTTCAGTAACACACTATTTAAGGACAAAGGTGGAACAGCTGTGGTCATTTAATATACTCACATGGGTGATTTCTATATTTGTGTTTTTGTTTATATGATCCTGTCACTGTTTGGAAGTATGCACATGGGAATTGGGGAAATGGGTGACATCACATACTTCTCTGAAACTAAACTTTAACTTATTGCTCATAATATTGTGTGTGTCTGTAGATTTTCTTGGAGGAAAAAAGTCCAGCCCTTTACTCAGCATCAGTCACCTCATAATGGTGACGCAAATCCAGCAATCATCACTCCATTTTCTCAGCGATGCGACACGCCTGCCGGTGTCAACATGGTTCGTTCCAGCGCCGTGCTGTTCTGGGCCTTGGCAGTGAGGAGGAGGAACCAGTGGGTGCTATTTGGGAGAGAGAAGTCAATTTTGGGGCACAGATGGTGACACAGCAGAGAGAAAGAGAGAGAGAGGTCAGTGGAAAATACAAGAAACACCACAAACACACATACTGGTGAGAAAATATCCCACCATGTGTATGTCTGAAAAATACATCAGTCAGTTTAAAGAAATGTTTTAGGTAGTGGAGTCCAAAAATTTCTTTTGCATCCTTCTTTCCTGTTTGTGTCTAATTTTAGTCTGGATCTAATGTAGGAATCAAAGGCTTCAGATAAGCCTTAGATGCAGCTGATTCATCTGACGTTGTAAGAAATGCACCAAAATGACTCACAAGTATTTGAGTCCAGATATTCGATTCCTTTTTCTGTGGAGAGAGAAATAAAATATGTCACCTACTTTATATAATGATTTTATGACACATAAAGCCAGTTAATAGCTGTAGCAGTGATATGAGTCACTGTTGGCAGGGTAATTGAGATTTTACAGACTGGATCCAGCGTTTAAGAAACACTGAATAATTATAAGATCAGTGGTTTGACATGTTTTAACTTATTAAATAAAATGTGTTTTTGATTACTGCAGGCCCATTTACAAAGTAGACAAATTGTTCAATTTATTTCCCAGTCATTACCATTAATCAGACAGCTACACTATGAAAATTAAGCTTTAGAGACCTGTAACTAGCTTGTGGTGCATAATCCATCATGGTGAACATTGATTATTAACACTGTTTGTCAAGTCCCCAGTATAGTCCCTTAGCCCTTTGAAAACGGAGGAAATTGGCTTGATTTTTTAAATTTACCTGAGATCAAGAAAAAAGAAAGAAAGACAATTTATTCATTTTTATATATAATTAATAATTCTCCCAATATATTCTGTATATATCATAGTTAATCATATTAAGGATAATTATAATAATTATAAGTGTAGTTTTCTGGACATTTTCCCCATTTGTTTTTATTTTGTAATAATTTTTCTCTCACTCTCTCCCTTTATTTAAAACTACATTGAGTCCTTTTATTGCCACGTTGCTGGGTGCCTATTTAGCCGTGTTTTCAAAATGAAAAGGAGGCAGATGTTTAATTGCATGTGAAAGTTGTCTGAGTGCAGCACACGAAAGCTAATGTTTTTCAAGGTTTCAAATGGTTACCTGATGTGTTATTTTACTTTAAAGACATTTTAATTAAAAAATAAACCTTTGGACTCTAACAGTGCTCCTTAACAGTCACATGTTGTTGCAATGAATCCTGCAGATACGAAGGACGATGACCTGTTTGAGAGTGATGTGCTGAGTCATAGATGCCATCAAAGGATCCCCATTACAACAAACCTGCTGGAGTGACCCCCTATTGACCTGTATACCCACCTCAAGGACCTATTTTGTAGTGTAAGTAAATCCAATATGACAAGAAGGGATGGTGTAGAACGTGTTGCTAAAGCATCATCTCAATGTACTGTTTCCGGAGGTGAAAGGTTGAGCCAGAAACAACTGCAGACATTTTCAGTATGTGACAACTCAAAGGGAACCAGGATGCTACTTTTATGCAGGTCAACTCAAGATCACAGTGAGGTAAGTCATGAAAGATGACGCTTTAAATCACTGGGCAGATGTTTTTGTCCAAAAGAGAAATTATCAAGATGAGTTACTCTTGATGACATAACAACATGTCATCTGCATAATTGTGATTATAGAGTTCATTCTTTTGCAAAATTTGGCATAGTAGAAGCACATAAAGATTTTTTTTTTAAAAAAAAAAAGAGGTCCAAACATTGAGCCGAGGGGAACACCATGTCATTTTGCTTTACCTGGATACATAAATTAGATAGGAAAGTAACAAATTACATTCTACTGAAAGTACTGAGCACTGAAATGTTACTAAAATCAATTTCTCAACAAATATTCAGCATGATAGTAAGCACTCTCTTTTCAGAGTAACGATTTAATACATTTTACTTAGACACAGAGGGTTCAGTACAGGTCTGGAGTTGCTTATCACAGCTGTTTGTTGAGGCTTGATGGCTGTGCTCTTCAAAACATTAGGCAAATTACATAATGTTAGGAGACATGGTTGACTAATTGCAGCAAGTCTGCAGCCAAACAGCTGAAAATGCTTTTAAGGAAGCTTGTTGGCAGAGCATCAAGGCAGCAGGTGGATGGCTAAAGATGCCGTTCTCTGAGGTTTGTAGATGTGTATGTCGGTAGTGTTAACCTTGTTGTGCACTAAATACCTTTTTATGTGATAGTAAAGGGGATTTTCTTTGTTTGGCATAGTAGTCTCAGGACAGGAATGAATTTCAGCCTTATTTTTGATTTGCACTTCATGAATTTCCCTGCAGGGATCAATAACGTATTTTCTATCTATCTATCTAAAAAGGTCAGATTTTAGCTCCCAGTTTTTTCCACCTTGAAAGCTGACAGTCTCTTACAGGTTGTCAAGCATCCTGAGAAATGTAGGTCATCACATTAGTCACAACCTTAAAAAATAACTCCTGAAAAGCTTTGCAAAATGTGTTAATAATGTCCGGTTCACATTAAGTGCACTCACAGATCATATCCTGGCCACGAGCAGGAACTAATATTGAATTATTAAAATTATAGATCAGAGTGAAGAGGACACAACAGATGCAGGAATATCACCACCTTCTGTGCTCGTTTTTTTTTTTTTGTCTGCACATGCACGTACACGGAGGTGATTTGCAGCATCCTGCAGCAGATGGTGGAGAGAGCCTTCTGACTCATACAGAGAGGGGGGGAGACAGAGAGGAGGGGTGGGGGAGCGATAGAGTATGTGAGGCTGAGAAAGAGACAGTAAGGGTGGAAAAGAGAGGGTCGGTTTCGTGCTTCTTTTGAGCGAGCTGCTGTAATGACGTAAAAAAGAAGTGGTGTGTGTGGGCGGATGCTGCGTCTTTTCCCCTCGTCTCCTGACTCTGCAGCTCTTCCCTCTGGCCACATGGTGGAGCTCTTCACCTCTATGTAGACGCCGCATAGAGGTGATTCAAGGAGTCAGACACACACCCATGCAGCGGCGCGCTCATATAGTTCACACTCTCGGCGACACACAAGCAGATTTGATTGATTAAAGGTTAAAATTCTCACACGCACACTCACCTGCGTCATATAATTGGATGACTGAAATCTCCTGCTGCATTGTTTATTATTTATTTAAAGGCTTTAGTGTCCCAGTGCCACGCCCTCACACACACATACTGTGGCACATGTGTGTGTGTGTACATACTTGCACATAGACATGGATAACGTGTGTTTTCAGGCTACTTGTAGAAAAACATACATACTATCCTTCCTTCCTCTGCCATTTTTCTTACACCCCCACCTCCGGGGTTCATCTTTTTCCCTTTATGTGAATGTCATGGATGTGTGTGTTCTCTTGTGTGTGCTGCATCTTTCTGATTGGATTCTCTTTCTCTTCTTCTGTATCTTTCTCCTTCCCTCATCTCATTCTGTCACTTCTGCCGTTATGCAAGCAGGGAGTGGTTTAATAATTCAGCGGCATCTTTCTATACTCACAGGCTTTCCTTAACACTACAGTGACCCACGATACCGACTGACTCACGCACACACACACACACACTCGTAATAACACCCACACACAGACAATGTCACGCAAACGCCCACAAATGCACACATGCACACATGCTGACGTCACTGCATCAACTCCATTCCAGCACACAGAAAAACAGTCACAACTTTTTGTTGTTCTCGGTTTATTTGGCAAATTATTCTCCACTTTTTTTGCAGTCTTTTTTTTCTCTTCTCGTTTATGTACAATAGTAAAAATAAATCTTTCTCTTCAAGGTTTTACATTCGACATTTACAAGTGCAATGTGTAACATGTCCATCTTATAAAGTGCATTTGTACTTTTTATCGTAACCGACTGTTTCACGACACAAACTTAAAAGAAAAAAAAAACAGAGTACAAATAAAATTAAAAAATATGATTCAAGGACACCGTATCAGGTCTGTGACATCACATTATCATTACCCAGTAACACCCAGTGATGCTCCGTCATCCAGACCAACAATAACAATGCATAAAACAATGTTTTTTTTCTATGAAGGCCATACTCGGTCCATTAGAAAATTAGCTCTGTATGGTTTTCTTTTTTTTTCTTTTTTTGTTTTTGATTGACAATCTCTGCTTGCCTGAAGTTGCCAGGTTGTAGGTTACAGAGGGAAAACGTAGCCTGACTGACTGACGGTTCGAGGGGGGTTCTGCTTATTCGCCATCGCCCCAATCCCTGCTTTGTAAAACTCTTGCTTGTGCTCAGGAGAAACAAAAAAACAGAGAAATTCAAAATGGATGGATAAGAAGAGGTGTAAAAATAGATGTGTGCTTTTGCAAAGAAGAAAAGATGAAGGGAAACTTAACAGGAAAAGAGAAATTAAGAACGATGTTTCTGTCTACGGCGCAAAGTCAAGCTTTTGAGCTAAGAGAAAAAAGGTCGATTTCTTTACTACCTCCCTCCTGTTCTCTTTTTCCTTTCCTTTTTTATTCTCTGCTGTTCTTTTTTTGCTCTTATTATCTGCTTTCAGGGTGACTATTTTTAGACGGAGCCTGACTGCAGGCCAAGGATAGCAAAATGTGAGACAAGAGAAAGAGGGGAGAGGAGCTAAAAAGACATAAAGGTGTAGAGGAAAAGATGGACGGAGGGAGAGAGTCAAGCGAGAGACAAGACTGAAGGGGAAAAGAGTAGGATGTGCTCGAGTCGATAGGAAGACTGAGGAGGAACGGGAACGAGACGAGGGGGCACGTCTGAAACAGCAAAGAGGACAAGAGGGGGACATCTGAAAGAATGACGAGAAAAAAAGGGGTGCAGATAAA
Source organism: Plectropomus leopardus (assembly GCF_026936395.1). NCBI lineage: Eukaryota > Metazoa > Chordata > Actinopteri > Perciformes > Serranidae > Plectropomus > Plectropomus leopardus. The sequence continues at coordinate 15,376,817 of NC_142198.1, forward strand.
AGGATGATGAGGGGGAGGGAAAATTGAGGGGGACGTTTGTGAAAGGAGGAAAAGGAGGAGAGGGGGGTGTCTTTGAAACGACCTGCTCTCTTAGACACGACTCAGACAAAATGACGTCACTAGTAACCTGACTCTGTGACGTACAACGCTGCCACGCACACTCCCTCTCTGGCGTTTAGTGCACGTCTTTTTATGTTCCGATTACTGCAATTTAAGTCAAGAAGACATTTGACAGAAACACTGATATCATCTCTGTTGCTGCTGCCCGTCAGATGTTACAGAAGGAAGTTTGGATTGTTGAAATTGTCCTTGTTTGCTCAGTTTAGTGATCAATAACACCAAGGTCAAGTACTTTTACATAACAGCTTTTTTTTCTTTCTTTACCCTGCTGCTCATAGTTGCTGTTTTTGACCATGTTGACCTTTTTTTCTCGTTGTTTACTGATTTACTGACTCCACAATGAGAATCAACCCTCCGATACACACAAAAAAAACAACAAAAAAAATAAGACACTAGAAAGTCAAGAAAAATATGGCACTTTTTCAGCATATCCGACACACGATTTCTTTTTTTCCCCAAAGAAACTTTTGACATTTGTTTATAGGAAGAACACAGAAGAAGAGGAAGAAAACACACAAACATACGCACACTCACAACAAACTCATGCTCACAGCAGCGACCATGTCTTGTAACTCATGCCCTGATGAACATTACAAAAATATACATTTCTGTACAGCATTGCATAATAAAAATAACACACACACTCACTTGTACAGTAGTGTACAGTAGTAGTTTTTTTTAACTGAATTATAGTCCTGTATAGCGGCTGACAAAACCATTCTGCGTGTGTTTGTGTTTACAGTGAGAGTTGGTAGAATTATGGTTCATTACAATTGGCTATGATCCCGGGAGAACACACATTTACACACTCACACTCACACACACACACACACACACACACACACACACACACACACACACACAGTGAGTGGTCACTCCACTCCTGCCCCAGGAATGGTTGACTGAGTAGTGGCATATTCACAGATGAGTGTTATTAATTGGTAAAACAATCATTAGATGGACATGCCAGATGGGACTGTCAGAGACGATGTTTAAAATACAGCTGTGTGATGCCGCTGGATTTGACGCTCAGGTTCCAGCTGAGCGCTGCCGGATTTAACATTTCAGAAGGCGCACTTGTGGTTTTACTTTGGGGCTCATGATTCCCTTCAGACTTGGATCAAATTGAGTTTGTTTTACTCTGGAAATATGCCAGATAGTTGACATTTTAATGCCCTAAAAGTCCTTCCAAAATGGTCAAAAACTTTCTTAACATTTATTTTAAAGTGAATCCTCAACAGGTTTTGAAATAGAGAATAGAGGGCATACAACTTTCACAACCCATAGATGAATATAATATTCAAGTAGAAACTGACTTTGTCTTAAAAGCTAATTCATACCTGAAATTGTTAGAGCAAAATATTCTGTAAATATATGTAGTTTTATATGCTTGGTGAGCTAACTGCCAAAATACAAGATGGCGGCTGGCTAGTATTTAAAGGAATGAGAAACCCTCTAATGACTTAGTATCTTTACATAATGACATAATATCTCAAAATAATGGGAAACTTTCTTAAAATAATAAGTTAGTATCCCAGACAAATTGGGTTAGTGTCTTAAAATAATAAGAATCTTTCTCAAAATAATGATGTCGTATCTCAAACAAAACAAGACACTTTCAAAAAATTGACCTTGTATCCCAAAGTAATGACTATTTTAAAAAGGAATGAGAAACTTTCTTAAAGTAATGACTCAGCATTGTATATTAAGTAAATATTTTGAGAGTTTGATTATTTTAATAAAGTTCCTAATTATTTTGTTGTATACTTATCATTTTTTGAAGAAAATTTCTCTTGAATATGACTTAACCAGATTTTTTTTTTTACCATTACAGTGGCAGTAATGGGCTTCCATACCTGTGAGAGATTGCACCGATCACATTGCATTGTATTGATTTGGCGGGGAACTTTTTTGCCATTTAAAGTGTTTTTGTGTCTGAGCTTTAACTGGAGCCAAGACAGTTTCAAACGTCAGAAAGCTGGCAATTCCCAGTGACATTTGTCTTTATGATACTCTGCAAACCATCTGTCACAAACAGAGGCTAAAACAAACCACGAAAACTGATTTCTGTTTAACCCAAGTCTGGTTTAAGATCCTAATTGAATCTGAGTTTGATTCATTTTTAATAGAGAGGTAAATCAGAGGCACAGCTTGAAAGCTGCATCCAGTGTTTTAGCATTAGCCAAGCTGATGCAGATTTTCCATTTTGGCTGTTTTTGAAACGGTGCCGGGTGTGATGCTCACCTAAAATGCAATCTGTGTGTCCCATCTAGCATCTCCAAACACAGATGACTAAGCAAGTCTCACACATCGTTGTGCGTACGGGAGAAGTGTGTGCCAATAGGATCTGCATCATATTCCTATGTGAAACGGATTTCATTATCTCTCTGGGATCGATACACACACACACACACACACACACACACACACACACACACACACACACACACACACACACACACACACACACACAGTGCTGCAGATCACCACGCTTGCCAAAAGTACCAAACTCCATCCATCTCATGCTTCCAGCTTCGGAGTAATTGAAAGTATTTCACTTAATAATTGATGCAAGTGTTTTACCGTTCGGCAGTTCCATCAATGCAGTGATTGAGCGAAAAAAGAGAACGAGAGAGGGAGGTGGTCGACTTTTTTTTAACTGCTGTGACCTTCACATGAAACGCTTGCAAACATGAAAATAAAGCTAATTTTGGAGAGAGAGAGAAAATAGCATTGCAAGATCTGTGTCTGCAACACAACAGCTATAAATGGAATTAGAGCATTTGCTTCATATTTAGGTTCGCCCTACTTCCATGATTCGCCCCTGCTGAAATTTCGTCTGGAAAACCCCAGCAAGCTAAACCATATTCCTACCAAATACAGTGCAATGTGCTATTTGAAATATTTTATTCAGAGCCCACCACCTCTGTCTCTCGTTCTCTCTGTGGCTCCATTGTGGCTTTTTGTACACAGCAAAATACAGTTATTGCGAAGGAGTGTTTTTTTTTTTTTTGTTCCAATAAGGCCAAAAAAAGGACACAAGAGATTCTGCCTGTTCAAACAAAGTCATCGACAGAGTAGTGTAGCTGTTGCAAAAACAACTGATTGTTTGCTGCTGCCAAGAAAAAAATAGAAAACACTTCTACTCTAAGATTTAATGTACACTATAGAAAAAAAATCGTAATACCTGCATCTCCTGAGCGCCATTTTCAGAGTGTGTTCTTTGCCGTCGTCTGTTGATGTTTATTTGGTAAAAAGCGTTGAATTTGGAAGTGGCTCCCTGTTGTTACAGAAACATGTTTTTATTTATTCTAGTGGAGAGTTGAGTGAGTTTTATAGCCCATACAGTTTCCATGAACCATTTTCCCAAAGCCAGTACACCTCCCACACATGTATATCAGCAGCATGCCAGCAGCTTAGTCACGGTGCCTCTCTGCGAGGTTGTGCAGAGCAACACGAGTAAAAACTATCTCCGCAGATCATTTAAATGCAGATAGAGGTTGGCAATAAATCCACCGCCCTGCTCGTCCTCACTACATCTTCTGTACATTAGGTCGATTCTTTGCGCCTTTATTACCCAGATGTTATTAACATTAGCTGGATTTAACTTACATGATGCCCTTTCAGTGGGAAATGACTTCATCCTGATTGGTTGTGTGGTGGACGTGACCCCGAGGTTACGTTAAAGCGCGTCTCGCCCGGCGTTTCTATTTCACGCCACGTCACCTCGCCTCTCTCGCTTCTCATTAACCCCGCCGAGCCTTCAGAAGGGCCTCGGGGCAGAGCTGCTCTGCTTCTTAGAGGCGTATGTGTGTGTGTGTGTGTGTGCAGCGAATATCCAGCTACTGCTGACAAACTGCAAGTAGGGAAAGTGAAAATGGAAGGTGTAAAGCACAAGCCAGAGGAATTTAGACCATTTTTTTTACAGCATTATTAGAGATTCTGGTGTGCCTCTTGTTCATATAGGCTTCTGACATTTCCCCTGAATATGCAGTTCCATGGGACTTGGGGTTCATTTATACTCCCCTTACTTGGATACGAAAAAAACATTAATGTCATTTACTTCAGTGCATTCATTATGATGGCATAGACACAGCCAATAGATGGTGCTAGAGGGCAGTCAAAAGTTTCACATAGCAATAAACGAGGTGACGGTGGATGTGGTCGTAATAATGTACCTTTCAATGGAGGCAGCGTTGGTGGCTGTTAAACACATGGCAACATGTGGATTCTTGTCACTATATTAGTGATTTGTTCCGTTACACAGTTTTCAAAACGTCCTCGTCATAGCTAGGCCTCCAGAAAATGCGACGGACTTTGCAGCTAATTTTCGTAGATGCCTAAAAGCGTAATTACACTGTCACTTGATGCACTACGGGCCAAAAATACTTTTTAAACCATTGACTAACAGAACGAAAGAGATGTCTGCAAATCAGTGGATGCATTTTTTTGAGTGTCACAAACCCCACAAGGTGTCTCATATTTACTATCAGAGTTTGATCCACTCAGCCCGATGTTGTTTCAAAAGTCTAGAAGAGCTTCACGATAAAATGGTTTCATTCCCATTTAAGTTAGCTGCAGTGCAAAACCGGATATTAGCCATTCAGCCTGCTGAAGTTAGCTGTTCAGCCTCTAGTACACATACAAGTACAAGTCTCTTGCACACATACTATATGTGCCGCACAGTGCGGACGTAGTGCTGATGATCCCTGAATGATTCAGGTAATTTTATACGGGGTACTTAACTTTTTTGGCTTCATGTGCCACTGAGCAACTCTCATATGAATGAACAGTGCCTCCTATAAAATGCTGTATCCAGTTCTTTTAATATGTCCATGGTTTGTGTCATATGGTTATTGGACATTTCGTGTCATATGGTCGTATCTTGCTTGAACTACTCTACACTGACCCCATGATCTCTGGTGCTACTGCTCCGTTTCATCTCTATATATAACGTTTCAGAAAAAGTGCACGAATACGGACGAAATGAATGCAGAGTACGGACAGAGGGCTTTGTCTTACACCTGACCATTAATGAGCCGTAAGAAGAAGCATGGAAAATGTTTTTATGTCATAGCAATTAGATGCAGATTTTTATAAAGATTATAATTGTCAAAAATCTCACAAAGGCAAAACCCTTGCAGGGTGCAGTACAAAATAAGAAATTTGCACATACCGTATTCTCTTATTGTTAGTAATATATTACTTACCATTTGTTAGCCAAGTTGTTTATTTGGGTTTACTCCTGATTAGCTCTTGTTCTTGTTCAGAAAAAATACAATACTTAAAATAAATATAATCATAAAAATATATTCTGTGGGGGTTCACCAGGACACCAAGTGAGCTAGGTCCCGTATTGATCGCAATATTGTAAAAAACATCCTGTCTACTTTCTTAAATAGTTTTTTGCAGAAATATGGTTACAAGTACAACATGAATGTAGTGTAGCCAACCAAAGCCGTCTCCATGAAAAATGACCCGTTCAATATGGATTGTGCTCAGCTCTAGCTAATGGATAATCAATCAGGCAATGGAGTTAGTACGCTGTCTCTAAATTTAGAGCCGACGTGGCGTTTACGGCAATGCAGTTAAATGTCGAGGTCCCCTTTGCCTCCGGAAAACATCAGCTGTTTTCACCTTGTGCGTGTCAGAAGGCGTGCTGTACAGGCACTCGTGGGGGTCATACATTGTTTTTCTCATGCATAATTTCTGCTGCTGAGACACGAGAGAGGCGATGGAACGATGGAGAGTAGAAAGGACGGGGTCATAGTCGCGCTGTACGACCCTCAAGTGGGTTACTAAGGACAATTTTAGCTTGATTTGAGTTTTCTTTAGTTCCACCTTAGTTTTTTTTACTTCATTGTAGACAGTGGTGCAGTGTAACTAAGTACATTTACTCAAGTACTGTACTTTACTTGAGTCTTTTTTTTCACTCCACTTTATACTTCTACTCCACTATATTTCAGAGGGAAATAGTGTACTTTTTCCTTTACAACATTTATCTGAAAGCTTTAGTTACTAGTTAATTTAAAAATTAAGATTTTTGCATAAAAGTATGGTTCTGTACAAAGTGTATTGCAAAGTATTATGCAGGTTTACATATATCTTTGTGTACCTCATTTTGTTATGTTGATACAAATATGTTTGTTTCTCAAAAATCACTAGATAAATGATGTTAAAAAAATGTTAAAAAATAAAACTATCAAACAGCTGATTGACAGAAAATTATGTGGCAACTATTTCTGCTAAACATTTAAGATATTTATATATTTAGATATTTTATTAGTCAGCAAATTAAAGCCATGAATGTGTAAAATGAAGCCCTGCCATCTAAAATTTCATATATATGAACTTTTGTTTGGCATTAGGTACTTCTTAAAATTGCTCCTTATGAGCAGTAACTCGAAGTGATTTCAAAATAAAAACTGTTGTCTGAGTCGCAGTATTCTTTACTGGCCAAATTAGACACATAAGTGTTTTTTTTTATTTTTGTCTTTTCAATACTAAATCAGGCGAATGACCCTGTAAAAATGATTTAAAAAATACCTCTAGCCATCCTGTATGTATTAAAAAAAACACTAAATGTGTTGTAAATGAGCAAACCATCCCCAGGCAAGCTGGAATGGCCCTTTAAAAACCTGTCTCACATCCCCTATCAAGATGGTGCGTAGAGAACAGCGTAGCCTACTTTCCGGCGCTCTCCCCCCCGCAGCAGAGAGCATTCCCAGGGTGGCAGCGCTCTGCAGTGGCGCTGTCCTTGGTGCTGAATTCAGCTCTATCTGCTTCACAGTCACGGCGCAGGGGCTGGCTGAGAAACCCGTTTTTTTTTTTCTCTCTCAGACTGGGAGCAGATTTGATTTCATCACACCAAGGACGGCACGCGTCGGCCTAAATGTGGAAATCCCTCTCTTGGTTTTGCAAAGCAGCTGGGTTATCTATGCATTGGAAGCCTGGTAGATTAGATTTTGTTTGAGCAGCGAAGGCATGTGATTAGTTTCTCTCTCAGTCGTGGCACATTTTTCACCAGCTCCATGCGCTGAACTGTGTCTCTGTGTTTGACAAAATGCAGATTGTGCTGTTGGCATTGGGAAAAGTCAAAATGGGCTTGGCAGACTAGCTACGTTAATGATCACGAACACCGTCCAATTTCCAATCTCAGCACATAAGAGTTAATTATTGTTGCGCTCTCCATCTATAAACTCATTAATGACTTAATCTGCATCAGATCAAGGGAACACGGTCGTTAAAATATGTTTCAGGGGAGGAAATATTCTTGTTTTCCCTATCAGGAGAAGACTGCAAAGATAGCTCGGTGAGAATACTCAAGGTCATTCGTTGTATATATTTAGCTCATTGTATTTTTATCCACTTAATTTCAAACACATCAGTGAAAACACATACTGTATTTTAAGACTCCTTCTGATTGCATAACCATGCAGTGCTGCCCAAGCTCGTGTCCTATGGAGATTTTAGGAAACTTTTTCCCTAAATCCCACCTTCACATATATGCTACTCTTGAGAAGTGGGCCTCACTTCTCGCATCTGCAAGGAGGTCAGTTGAAAAAGTCACCTGACGCACCCCCCGCGTCTCCCAAAACCACCATGAGGATACCTTAATAATCAGGTTTTTGCAGTTGGTTTCACACCACCTTCTGTTGATTTTCTCCACATGATCTTTATTAGCTCTCTTTTTTTTTGACCATGCACTGTCCTCACTTCTCCCCGTGCCACTTTTACCGCGGCCAGCCATGCCTTCGCCATACCAGCCCTGATATGAAGAGAGGAAATCTCTTTCCTCAGCCGCAACCCTCAACCTTTCCTGATCTTTTGTTCCCCGTTTGCCTTCCGACAACCCTGACTTAGCGTCAAGCATCACGCCAGACAGAAACCAACCTTCCCTGCTACACGTCACTGGAGGTCCTGGGTCTGAGGGAGAGGTTGGACGGGACGCATCCACAACACGCCATCCACAGTGACTTCTGGATGTCTGGGTTTCGGAACGCATAGATGATGGGGTTGATCACAGAGCAGCAGGTGGCCGGGAGGACCGTGGCGTAGGTGTATATTACGGGGTAGCTAGAGTCAGCCACGATGGAGTACATAGCAAACGGCAGCCAGCACGCCCCGAAGGCACACAGGATGGCCGACAGCGTGGAGACACCTTTGGTGGTGGAGATGGCCACGAACTGGTGCTGCACGGCGATCTGCTGCGCGTGGCGGAAGGCGATCTTGCAGATCTGCAGGTAGAGCTGCATCATCAGGGCAAAGACAAGCAGGAAGGTGACGGCGAGCGCCACGGCGTTGTTTTTGGTGACAGGCCGACAGATGCTGCACGTGGACTCGTCCCTCAGACAGTTCCAGCCGAGCGCCGGCAGCATGCCAAGCGTGAGGCACGACAGCCAGATGAAGACCACCATCACATAGGTGAAGGTGACTGTCCGTTCGGTGTGGTAGGTCAGGGCGTTGTACAGCGACAGGTAACGGTCCACTGTGATGGCGAGGATGTTGAGGACGGACGCCGAAAAAGCCGAGATGAGCAGTCCGACCGACAGCAGCGTCACAAACTCCACCGAGCTGTCAACCAAGTACATGAAGACAAAGTTCAAGATGAGGCCCAGCCCGGCGAGAAGATCTGCCACCGCCAGCGATCCTATCAAGATGAACATCGGTGCACGGAGCGTCGGCGTGTAGAACAGAACGGCGATCACCAGAGCGTTCTCACAGGAGATGAGCGTCCCGGTAACGCAAAGAGCGATATCCCAGGGACTGACTTCCTTGACGACTACAGCGGTGGTCGCAGGCTGGAGGTCAGGGGTCAGAGTTCGCACAACAGGTTCGGAGGAAGAGTTGGACGGGTCCTCGGCGAGGCTCCAGGAGGGGGAGGAGTCGAAGGGGTCGAGGGGGGAGGAGGAGTTGAGGCTGCTGCCGCTGCCGCTACTCATGGCTGCTGCTGCGGCCAGGGAGAGAATCATAGCTGGAGAAGCAAGAAAGAAAGGGAGGAAGGAAATGAGGAGAGTGGAAAGAAAGGAGAAGAGCAAAGGGATGAAGTGAGTCAAAAAGGGAAAGTTCAGAGGTTTGAAAGAAATGTGAGAGGAGACATGGAAAAAAGAATAGATGAAAGAAAATTGGAGGGGGAAAGAGCAGCGAGGAGGAAAGGGCAGGAGAAACAAAGGAGGAAGTTGCCGTCGATAATGTGTAAGAAAACCGGGACATGTTCAGAGTGATAAAATATGCGCAACAGAGAGCCGAAAGGAAAGAGGAACGAGAGCGGAGAGAATGAAAAAGATGAAGAAATATCAGTGGGTCAGGAGTTGAGTGAAAAGTGAGGAGGGTAAATAGTTCAGAAAAGGGCAACAGTGAAGAGTTGACAAAATTATGTGATGAAAAAATAAAAACGGAAAGAAAAATACAAGAAAAGGTGAAAAAAGAAGAACAAGTTTGAAGTTGAGAAGAGGAAAAAGAGAAGAGAGGATGAGAAGGTTGTAGAAAGAAAGGATTAAAAAGAAAATGGAGACGAAGAGGACAATGTGCGTAAGAGTGGAGAAGACGAGAGAGAGGGGAGACGGGAGACAAGAGTTGAGGACAAAACAAATGAGGAAAGCATGGAGGAGAAGGACAAGAAAAAGGAGGAAATTAACCATTTGAGACCTGAGCAAATTGGCTGAATGTCTTTCAAAAACATGGAAAGAAATGACCAGAAATTAGCAAGAAATTTTTAAAATCAGAATTACACTGTAAAATCGGACGAGTTGATTTTACTTCGAGAAATCTATAAAACCCTTTGCCTTGAAATATTTAAGTAAATATAACTATTAATTTTAATTTAACTGTATATGTAATTGTTATGTTTATTCAAAATTTCGTTTTATGTATTTAATTTTGTGAAGTTGTTGCAACTTAAAAATGACAAGTTTAATTTATCTTTCTAAGTTTTAACAACTACAAAAACCAGGTTAACTGGGCTATATCATTTGCAAAATCATCTTTGTCATGATAAAGTAAAGTCAGACTTACTCAGTTTACTGAAGTTGCTAACACCCTATCCTAAAGAACAAGATTATTTCACTCGACATTTTCAAGTTGCAACAACTTCACAAAATTCTGTAAATACAGCTAAATTTTAAGTAAATTTAACACCTAAATATAAAGTTATATTAACTTTCCTTTTTCAAGGCAAATGGTCTCCAGGATTATTTTAAGACCTGTTTGTCAGATTTTACAGTGTACCTAAAGGATAGTACACAAAAAAGAAAGAAAAACAAACAAACAAGACAATCAAGATTTGGAAAAAGTGCTAAAAAAAATTATCATTCGTTAACATAATTTTAATGATATTTTTATTTATATTTATATTTTGTAATTTCTTGCAATTTGTGGAACATTTCTTACCAAGTTGCCTTTTTCCCATGTTTGAAAGAAACTGAATCGTTTGTCAAAGGCGACTGAAAACAGCATAAGAAAAGAGATGTCGCTCCAGGTTTCAAAGAGTTAACATCTATCCCCCTTTTGAAAAAGGGGCAAAAAGACAGTTTTCATGCATCCACCCGCCCATTCATTCATCCATTCATGAAAACAACTATGCTCTTGACCCCAAGCACGCACGTCACCAGCAGCTCCCACGCACCACGCTGACAGGTAATTAGCAGCAGCACAATAACAGGTGTGGACACAAAGAGGGAGAAAGTAATCCATAAATGACAGTAATATTCCTTCCATTTTGACTCCAGAGCAACGTGACAGCGCGAGCATCCCACTCAAAATAAACAATAAATAATCAAACAAACAAAGCTTCAATGCGGTGCATCCCTACCTAAAAGATGCCCAGTACAGAAGAAGACGTTCAATTTCCTACCAGTCAAAACCATCATCAACAAATTCTATTTTTAGAGCATCTCTAAAAATGGTGCATGACGTCCTGGGGCACGGCGCGGTGGTAGCTGCTGTCCTATTCACTGGTGGCGTGTATAAGCGCGTGCCCAGACGTGCGTGCGTGAGTGCGCCCGCGTTTGCATCTTTTTCGTCGTTAATTCGGATCCACATATGCCGCACGCAGACAGGAGGGGGAAAAAAACCGGCACGAGGCTAATTTTAGCTCAGCCAGCCGAGCTGCCAGCGCGCGCGCTCGCGCCAAAAAGGATGTGGAGCTCCATTCACAAAAAAATCTCTCTCTCACACACACACACCTCCCACCTCAACCTCCCCACACACGCACACACACACACCCATCTTTGCACCCCCGCCCCTTTTTTATTTTTCATCTCTCTCTTTCATTTCCGCGTGCACGCACTGACACGCACGCGCGCCCGTCAGTGACTGCAAACGGCCGGGGAAGGTCACCACCACCACCACCACCAGTACCACCAGCACCACCACCACCAAAAGCCCCGCAGCTGAGGGCTCTCACATCCCTGCGGTAACGGGAGCTCGTGCAGCATCTTCAAACAGCGCGTTCAGCTTGTCACGCGCTCTTAAACCGCCGCAGAGTGCTTTTAGCAATAGATAGAACAATAAATACCTGGATCTGTTTCATTCAGCTGCAGCAGTGCAGTCCCTGAGCCAGCGCGCGAGAGAGGGAGAGCGAGAGAAAGGGGGAGGGAGGGAGACCACGCCACAGAGACAAAAAAAGGAGAGAAAATTACCAGCTTTGTCTTCTTCTTCCCCCCTGCAGGAAACCAGGACACCTCTCTCGTGCTCTATCCTTCACTTTTGTGTGTGTATATGTTTTTGATTATTTTCTTCTTCTAGGGTTTCCCCCCCTCTCAGTCAGCGGTGCGCGCTATATTCCTCGGTTGGCATGGTTATTAGCCTTCTGTCGGCAGCTCCGTCCTCGCGCTGCACATCCTCGGCCGCTCATTGGACGCGCGTGTCATTCTCCTCGTCTGACGTAAGAAGTCTCCGCTCCGCCAGGCACCGTCATCATGGTCGGTGTGTGAATCACGGAGAGAGGGAGAATTAATTAATAAATTCAGCTTCAGTACAGAAAACTTATTTTTATTATTTTTTATTTCATGTCGTTTGTATTATTATTGTTTTATCTCTATTATTGATTGTGAGGTTATACACTGTAAAATCTGACACCATTTTACTTAATATAAGCTTGGAAACCGATTGCCAGGAAAAAAGAAATATAATATAACTTTAAATCTTAATTTATGTTTACCTTATATCTAGTGTTAACTTTGCATCAAACTGAATTGCATTTACTTAATTTTGTGAAGTTGTTGCAACTTAAAAATGACAAGTGAAATTACCTTGTTCTTTCTAAGTGTTAGCAATTTCAGTGAACTAAGTTAGTCTGACTTGATCACGATAAAGATGATTTTCCGATGATTAAGTTAGATCTGCAAGTTCTGTTTCATTAACATGTTTGTGAATATGATTGACTAGTTTGCAACAAGCAGAATACAGATGTATATAGCTTAGTAAACCCTGTTTACTGAAGTTGCTAAATTTTGAGTAAACTTAACAATTAGACATAAAATAAACATTCATTGTGATTAACAGTTGTATTTACCTACATTCTTCAAGGCAATTGGTTTTCTAGATGTGTTTCAATAAAATCAACTTGTCAGATTTTACAGTGTAGGGGGAATATTGGTAAAGTGGGACACTTCCTAAAAATTTGCCTTTCTGTGTTTTTTTAATTAGGATCCAAATGTCTTAGCCCTTCATGTGATGCTCTTCCAAATAGTTTAAGAGCTCTACTTTACTATTACTTAAGAATTCATGGACCAGTTATGACAAAATTTCACACAAATGTCTGATAGAATAAGTAGGCTAGCTAAACTGATGAGGGACACATAAACAGAGAAGACAATTCTCTAATTAAAATGATACAAGAAGCTATCTCAGTTTGCCAGTAACACACTAACAAAATGCAAATGGAAAAGTGGATCAGTGTCAAAATCCCAATAAAAAAAAGATTAATATGAACATGATTTTTTAAAATTCTGATACACAAGTACATTCCAAAACAAAATATACAACAATTACAAATCATCCACAAAAAATCAGAAAATTTACACAAATTAAGTAAATATAACTAATTTTAAATAACTTAATTAGCTATATAGTTAGCATGTATATATATATATATATATATATATATATATATATATGTGTGTGTGTGTGTGTGTGTGTGTGTGTGTGTGTGTGTATATATATATATATAATCGGTTTCCTAGATTTTATTAAGTAAAATCAAGTTTTCAGATTTACAGATGATGAAATCAGTATTGATTTTTAGTAATGGACGGTTTATATGTGTAAAGATAAAAATGATTACGTTTTCTATCCCACTTTGTCCCACTTTAGCAGTATTCACTCTATCTGGTGTTATTTTCATCCCACCTCACGCACGCACAAGGTCGGAGGACTGGATGTACAGTGCACCAGACTGATCACTCAAGAGCAACTCGTGACTTTTTCTCCCCCCTAAAATACCTTAAAGATGACACCTCCCGCCCCAAATATTGCGTCACGGGGTGTAAAGAAAAAAACCCAGCACAGTTCCTAAATGTTCTTTTGATGCTGCATCTTGTGGTCCGCAGCCAGTGCACCCAGCTATACGGCGGGATGCTGGTTATGCAATCTCGCAGCGCTGCTGGGTATCCCACTGCATTACTCACGCGCGGCACTCGTGCACGCGCGCACGCATAGGCTACATACAGCGCCCATATGTGTCGCCATGCATGAAGGAGGCAGAACCGGCTGTACTGTAGATAAAGAGCTTTGTTCAGACAGAAGTGCGTTTGCTGGAGGCTGCTTTACAACATCTGAATACAAAAGCGTGCTGGCTGGATGCTGAAGTTTAAAATGATTTAGACTGACTGGATGGAGTGACAAGTGCGTGTTAGGTGTTAGACTATTAATTAAGTGTTGTTTGATTCAGAAATAATCCACACAAGCCTATAAAGTGTGGATAATTACATGCAACAGCAATGCTGAAAGGTAATAGAAAGATATGTATTTATTATAATAGCCTATAGGTCTTCTGTAATGGCACATTTAAATACCATTACACATTCCTAGAAAGATAAATAATTTACTGTGACATAGTGTGTTTAAGTTTTATTAACGTTATATCAATCAAATACTGTTTTAAAATCCCAACTGAGGAGTTACATTGTAGTAAGTAGTGGTCTTATAGTGCTCATTAATTCTCATCCTCTAAATACCCAAGGTTTCCAGTTTGTGTTTGTAAAGTTTTGTGAGGCTTTGATCATCCTGGATGTCACCTCACAGCCCAGTAATGTTGGCCGGAGGCATCTAAGGGTTAATTTTCACTTCCAGTGATGTCACCATACAGTTGATTATAGAAAGACAACCACATTTATGATTAAATACCCAACGCTGTATTAAATAAAATAAAGAGTTAAATCAGTTGTGTGGTGCTAAGTCGCTGGTTAATGCCACTGACTGGTCTCAGAAGGGCGCTGCAACTAAACAGCGTCATATCTCAGACACTTCCTTTATTTTAACAGCAGCTACAAATCTTATTATTCCATAAATTTACCTGCTAAGAGCAATATAACTTAAGGTCATGTATTGCCTTTTGCTATTAAGTATTATGCATTATACAATTCTTAAAGTAATATTTTAGTTATGGTTAATAGTTATCAGGGCTTAGTAATGTTTAAAAACTTACAGTACTAGTATCAGTGCCAGTACCTTTAAAGTGATACTGCTAGCAACGCAGTTCATCATTTGACAGCCTTTTTTTCCTGTTTTGGCAGTCAGTGGTGTGCAGGGGCTTTCGGTGATTTTTTATCAAAATGTCTGTTGTACTGCATTCATGTCAGAAAATCAAACTCTCAAATATTATTTGTATCAATTTTAATCCAGTATTAGTTAAGCTCTAGTGTCCTGTCTATTTGTTTTCTAATCAGTGATTATTTAGATAGTCTGGTTTCAATTTTTTCTCATATTTGTGCTTTTCATTTAAAAGAATATGAAGAAGATTGTAATATATATATATATCTATATATATATATATATATATATATATATATATATATATATATATATATATATATATATATATATATATATATATATATATATATATATATATATATATATGTGTGTGTGTGTGTGTACTATCTGAATTACTTATAGTACACCACAACGGACCGAAATCTAAACTTTTTGTATTAAAAACTTATGAATTGACTTTGAGCTTTCTGTATACTTGCACTCAGTCAGTCCCTTGCATTTTATAAGCAAC
Organism: Plectropomus leopardus; assembly: GCF_026936395.1. NCBI lineage: Eukaryota > Metazoa > Chordata > Actinopteri > Perciformes > Serranidae > Plectropomus > Plectropomus leopardus. The sequence continues at coordinate 15,392,163 of NC_142198.1, forward strand.
TTTAAGATTTTTAATTACATACAATTCACTTTAGGTAAAATTATTGTCTGTTGATAATATAAGTAAAGAACAGTGTGCAAATTTTATAGTTCCTTCAGTCTTGTAAGTTTTTGATCTAATGATATTTCCGTATCAACAGGGCAACTGCATCTGCTGATGAAGATCATGTGATTCAACCGAAAGCTCCAGAACGGCTACAGAATGGACCTCACTGTTTTGCCAAGGTAAAGGACGAACTTCTTTTAATCTTTATAGTTTATTTCAGCACACTGAATGTTTTTATTTTATTTATTATTTAACCGAGAATAGTCCCATTGAAATTCAAAATATCTTTCTCGAGGGACTCACAGTCAAGACAGCAGCATAAAGAATTTAAAATTAAAGAACAAACTAAGAGCACAACAGCTAAAAGTTAAAAAAAAAAAAAAAGCAGCATTAAAATGTGAAAACTGGTCAAACATCATAGTTGATACGTCGCTTAAATGCCCAAATAGTATATGTATATCATATTCTTTTAATATTAATGTAATTTATGGTTTAAAAAAGAGGTGGAGGTGCCCAAATTCTCCCCTTTGGGGGCGGCCCTGATGTTAATGAACTGCTGTTACACTTAGATATAATAACGACCTCTTCCTTGAGGTTAATTTCATCTTTCTGCTAAATGGGTGCGTGACACTCTGGCTGGCTGCCGTGATGCGAACCTCCCTTGTGCAAGAAAAAGAAAAAGACACAAGCTCATATTTCTCTCCCAGCTCTCTCTCTCTCTCTCGTCTCAGCTCCGGCTCAATTACATCATCACACCTTTAGTGCAGGAAACTCCCGAGCCGGCCCACGCGCTCTGCACTCTGCCAACCTTTCTTTCTTTCTCCTTCTTCATCTCTCTTTATTCATTGTTAAGCCTACAAGCCAATGGATAAATGAAATAGGAAAGAAGCTTGTGGTTTCTTTAAATACACACACGCGTGCACACACATGCACACACACACACACACACTCCCTTTAGTTAAAGTGTTTTCCTTATTTTTGTGGACGCCGCTATGTATGAATCACCCCACATGATGAGAATACAGATGAAATGCGAGGGCACGTGAGCGTGCGTCTTCATTGACGCCCTCTCAATGTCCAACTTCATTCATCTTTCCAGCAAAGCATCATGGGTAGTTGAGAGCTGTTACATCATCTTGCTGTATTGGTATGCTTTGTAGCAGAGAGCTGGACCCCTCTCACTCTTCTCTCTCTCCTCTTCTTCTTCTGCATTTCTACTACACGCACACACTTTCAGTCTCTTTTGCACGGCGATGACAAAGCATACCAAAGCCAAGCTGTATTACATCACTGGTTTTAACACGAGGCTGTGTTCGCTTCCTCCTCCGTGGTGAAAGTCACAAGAGGACATTGAGGAGATTGAGTTGTGTAACTCCTTCAGATTTAGGGCAGTGGTGCATGCTCACGCCTCATGAACACCGTCATGATGTATCTGATGCAAAAAACTGACTCCTCATACAGAGAAAACAGGGCAAGGAAATGAGAAAACATACAAGGGCTTGATGGCACCATAAAAACAGGATAAGCAGCCTTCTGCGGGGTTAAATCCCCACACACGCATTTGCTGGGAGCATCTCAGTAGCAAGAGTGGATGACTAATACTACTCTCCCCTCACACTCATACACACCTACACACTCCTTCACGAAGCAGCCACTGGGCTTCCCTTGAGTACGATGCTTAAAGGAAAATCCACCTAATAAACCCGGGCCTCATGCGGATATTTACTGTTTGTGCTGCAGGAGTGACGCATTTAATAAGTGGGATTTCTTTCAGATTTTTCAGAGCAGTAGCTGTTAATTATTTGTAGTTCCCATTTTCAAAGCGATAAACATGACGCACGTAATTAGAACAGTTTCAAGCACCGATAATGGAAGGAGTTCTAGGGTTATTGTGATCTTGTTTTTTCCCCATATAAGCCTATGCACATCACTTAAGCCGGGCAACCGGAGTCTCGACCCTCAAAACTTTAAATTTTGTGCTGTCAAACGCGAGATTAGAGTAAAGAAACATGGCGGACAGCAAGCTAAATGTGTCCAGTCATTCAATTATGGTATGTTTTACAGGGCAGCATTACTAACATTTATTTAAAAATCCAGTGTGTAGGATTTAGTGGCATCTATTGGCAAAGATTGTATATTATATTCATAACTACTTTTGCATTTGTATATAATCACCTGAAAATAAGATTTTTTACCTTACAATAAGACATTTATATCTACATAAAGAGCAGCTCCTTTTACATGGAGTCTGCCCTGTTGTTTCTACGGTAGCCCAGAACGGACAAATCAAACACTGTCTCTAGGTCGGGCCATTTGGACTTGCGTGCTTTCATGTTTTCACAATGGCGACTGTATTTCTCACACAGGCTTGGCATACTGGAACAGTTGCAGTTCTTTCAAAGTTTTTTTGTTTTCAGGATTACAAAAGTAATACAACAAAGAACCTCCGCCGCTTACCGTAACTCAATGAAAAATCAGTTCAAAAGCCGTTCTGAAACTTCACAGCTTGATGCCACTACATCCTTAACATCATTACTTTAAGTTTACATAATCATTAACTTAAAGATCTTACCATTAATAAAAATGTCTTGTTGTTACCTTAAATTTAAAATAAAAGTTAAAGTAAAAAAATCAACATACTTTTACCAAAGGCTAACTTTAAAAGTCTTTAACGCCTGCATCACCACATCTATTGAACCGGATCAGTGACGCGTCTTGATGCTGTTACACTGAGGATTTCCTGCATCATTCACAGAGAGCGACACGTTTTCCTCGTTTCCTCTTGTTTCACCAGAACTCTGGTCTTATAGAGCTGTGTTTGAGATTGAATCACACACTGAATCAGCAGTGGCGCTGTAGTCTCTTTCCCAAGCGTAGGAAAACATGTATTATTCAGCGCGCTGCTGTAGGATTAAGAGGAGGACACCGACTTTTCAGACCCACCAAATCCCTGCAGCTCTGTCAGGACGTGTGATTCGGTAGTTAGCAACGGCTCTGGGGAGCCATAACTCTGCTTTGATTAAAGGTCTCAGTGAAAGGTCAAGAGGGAGAGGGAGGCGGAAAGAGAGCAAGAGAACAAATTGATGGACTACAGAGAGCCTTTGGTTGATGGAAATGTAAAATGTCCCTCTTCACTGTCAAAGCAAAGCTTGAAATAAGTGTGTGTATACTGCTGTGATAATAATGAGCTGGACTGACTGTGCCCTAAAAAACATTTTTTTCTCACTTTGTACAGCATAGCAGTGTGTTCACAACTTACACACTCTGTGTGTCTGTTTGCCTCTGACTGATCTCAAAATTTACAAGAAAGATACAGAAAGTTCTTTTGTTGTTTTTTTGCTCCAGAATGTTTTTTTCTTTTGTCGCTTTATAATGCAGTTCAGGAACTCTTAAAGCACTCAATTTTTGCTAAAATTATAACATTTTTCAACTCTCACACACACATCTTTACCTAAATTCTTACCATATAGACTTTTTGGCAGTCTTGCTTCCCAGCCCAGTCACAAGAAGAAAATGTGGCGATGTACATTTCTGCAAACCACGAATACTTAACATTTGTACGTTACATATCATATCAATGTTTCTAAAGTGATATAAGCCGACTTTATCATCAGGAGGTGGAAAGGATAATAGGTGGTGTGTCACCAAAGTGAAAGGCTTACAAAGATGTTTTGAAGTAACCTGACAATGCTTTTCTAGCAGCTTTTTGGGCAACATATGCAAGTGTTTTGTTGCAACACATAGCTGTTTCCAGTAGCTTTCTAAGCACCAAATGTTGGTGTTTTGTAGCAAACTGTCGCTGTGTTTCCAGTGGCATTTTAGGCACCATATGAGGGTGTTTTTCATTGATCAGTTGCTGCATTACAAGCGTCTTTTTAGGCACTAAACATATTTTTTATTGTAGCGACCCATAACTGTGCTTCCATTAGCTGCTCAGGCACCAAACATCAGGGTTTTGTAACAGCCCATCACTGTTTTCCATGCCAGGATATCTGCATGGAAAATTTTTTTTTTTTGCAGGACATTGCTACTTTTGCAGCATGGAATTTGTCACCAAAAGCACATTTTTTAAGACAAATCATAATCTCTTCCTGACCACAGTTAAGTGGTTTTCATGCTTAACATAACCAGACATTAACCAAAATTTTGTTGAAACATAAAGTTTCAATGTTTCCGCTATATAATTGTGGCACTGTTCAACTTTGCTTTTCACTGGAACTGACCCTAAACTATATATTAAAGTTGCGCTAATAATGTGAGCTAGTACTTTAATCGTCACTGCAATTACCAGTCAACTCTGTAGTTTCCTTTAACTTTACTGAACTATTTAGTGTTTTTTAGTGTATTGTTTTGGTTTTACAACTTGCAGCTTCAGTTTTTAGTTCAGTTTGACTGCTCTCATCAAGTCAGGCAGCTGATTTAAAAAGTAGGATCATCTAATGTTTAAAAACAGGCTATTTCTATCAGTGGTTTGTGTGGACCTTAACAGAGCAAGAAAGAGAGTGAATGTTGGACTTAGCCTTTTGTCAGCTCAATGCTGATGGTGCTCCATGTCTGCTGGATGTGCAAACATGCAAGTTTATGAGCAGCTTAATTTTTTAAGGCTGCAGTATGTCAAATATTTTTCATTGGTTTTGGACCTCTGCTCCCAAATGGTCAAAAAATGATTAAAGCTGCAAACGCTGAGTATTGTTTTCATATTTGTTGTCAGATTTAATCGTGGTCAGGTCCACTTCACTGGTGGCAGTTTACTGATTGCACAGAACGAAGCACAAGTACTGTTTCTATGGTTACCTGCTTTCAAATTTAGACGGTGGACCTGGCAGCCAATAAGAAATAAGAACATTTCTGAAGCTGTGGTATAATGAAGTATATGATATATTATTACTATTGCCAACTTTGATGATATGATTTAAAGAAAACTGATATAAATATAGAAATATGTACGTTTCCATAGAAACTACATTGTGTGCGTGTGTGCGTGTGTGTGCGTGTGTGTGTGTGTGTGTGCGTGTGTTAGAGAGAGAGAGTGAGAAAAAGCATCTGTTTAAATAAGCCTGTGAGATTATGAGTGTGTGTTTGTGTGTGGACAGTTAGTGATACAATACAGAGCTTACGTAGTAGTAGTAGTAGGTCTAGTAGTAGTAGTAGTAGTACTATGGGTATACAGTATTTATATATATATCTATATATATATATATATATATATATATATGTGTGTGTGTGTGTGTGTGTGTGTGTATATGTGTATATATATATATATATATCTACAGACCTACTACCTACTAGTAGAAATTCAAGAATTTATAATAAATTGTACTCTCCCTGACTTCATTACACAGACCATTTGACCCAGGCCTTAAGAAATTGCAGTCATACTTTCATATTTTGGCTTTGTTCCTCCCTTCCTCACTCCCTACATCTACATCTGTCCACAAAGTGAAATCTGCCCTGCAATCCTGGCTTCCACTCTTTTTCTTTCCACCAATTAAATCCATCCGTCAGTCCATCTCTTAGTCACAGCAGCTGGAGTCAGATGCAGGCATTTCAGTGATTTCCCTCCAGTTACTGGCTGAGCTCCTCTGGATGGAGCCCAGGGGGCCAGAGTGACCAGATGTTGGCCAGCTGTAGTAGCTCTTGTCTGGGCCACTCAGTCACCAGATGGCCTCTCACCTCTGGACCCATCTGAACTGTCCTCATCACTCTCCCTGTCTGGCTGGGAAACCCATCAGTCCATCAACCAAGGACTTTTTTGTTTTGCTTCCTTTGTTGCTCACACAATAAGCGCAACACAAATCTTCTTCATTTCTTGTACTAGGTGAGCGAGCAGTAGATGCACGCTCCCTTCTGTGATACCATTGGAGGGTGTAGTTCGGTAAAGATAAATTAGTTCCTACATGAAACTGCCCACAGCAAGGTCTGTAGATCTTCTTGAGTAACCGAGTCATGTTTTCTGGAAAGAGACATTTCTGTTGATTTTTTTTTTTCATTTATTTTTTGGCTCTTTCCATTTTATTGGAGAGAAAGTAGACATCTTTACGGCTGATTATCTCCAACACTTGGCAACTCACACAAGAACAATATTGACTGATGAATAGCAGTACAGGTAAGAGAAAAGGTCTCTCTTTAAGACAAAGAAAAAGCAGCAGATCTTAACAACTGCAAAGCAGAACCATGGAAAATGTCAACATTTTTGCTTGGAAAATGACTTAAAGTGGCAGATTAATTTGTAATTCATTCATGTATCAGTTCGCTTACAAATAGTTCCAGCTCTGTTTTCATCCCACTGAAACCTGGAAGGACATTATTTTTCTTGTACTGCATTCAGATGCCTATCACATGCATTTAAACCTTTGAAACTTGAGAAAATTGATTTGAGTTTCTTTGAAAAGCATGACTTAAAATGGTACCGAACAACTACTGAGTACTGTCCCACAAACAAGAAAATGACTTGAAAATTAGTTTGCAGGGAGAAATTATTTGGTTAAAGTTAATAATAATTGAAAAAATAGGGAAACGTTCCCAGAAAAACATTTTTATAATTATTATTATTAACCATTTTATCTACATATTTATATTTTTTTGTTTGGTTACCTTTTTAACCTTTTTTCTTTTCTTTTCTTTTCTTTTCTTTTTATTTACTTCCTTAAAGAAATCAAGCCAGTTTGCAGGTTTCAAAGGGTTATTTAATGAGGAAAAACTGTGTTTATGTTAAGTATCTGTTTTATAATAATAATTACTACCTCCAGTTACAAAGGCTATTTTTTACCTCTTCTCATAACGTCAATGTTTTCCACATCTGTAGTCTTATTTGTTTGTGGGATCACGTATACTGTGAAGAATGAGTTCTTGAAATCTTGCCGATTGCCGACATTGCAAAGAACAATTGCCATACATCACATAGAGCCCTGAGGAGGAACTCGTGCTGTATTCTGTGCTGTGATTCATTAATGTATAATGTCACAGCACAGCTTAGGGGAAGGACAAAGGGAAGGAGGCCACACATGTCATTAACTAAAGATTTATTTAAAGGCCCAGTGTGTAGGATTTAGGGGAATCTATTGGCAGAAATGGATTGTTATATATTAAGTATGTTTTCTTGAGTGAATAATCACCTGAAATAGGATTTGTTTTTTCGTTATTCTCTAATGGGCTGCTTATATCTACATAGGGAGCAGGGCCTTGTCTTATGGAGATCGCCATGTTGCACCATCATGTTTGTAGGGCTATTTGCATTTGAACGTATCCTCATAGAACACTTTGAATGATATCCTACAAATTAGTGGCCCGCAAATGATGTTGCAGTTACGTCATTAATGTATAGTTGCAGTGTAAGTTAAGGCAATTAAAGTCACTTGACTCAAAGTTTACACTGAACATATGTCTACAGGGCAAAATCCTGGGGGAATACCTATACTATCAAAACATTTGGGTATATTTCTTTTCGTAGTGTGACAACCTAGCTCAAAGAGGTGGCAAAAATGGGAGACAAGGTGAGCAGGCTGACATGGACAATAATTGATTTAAAATAAAAGATGAGTTAAACTAACCAGTTCAGTGCGGATTTTCAGCAGATCAATTGTGAAATGTACAAATGTATGAACAGTTTGTGAGAAGTGCGGGTTTTGGCGTTGGCCACTGTAGTTTGCAGCCTCTGTGGATGATTCAGCTTACGCTAAAAGACCTCCTGAATGTCTGGATCTCAAGTTATCAGAGAAAATATGTGAGCACATATTAACAGGTGCCAGAATAACTGCCCATCTCCAACATGCCAGTTTAGCTGTTTTAATTATCTGGTCCATTTGTTTCGACTGGAAGAAGTTTCAGCTGCTTAAATTGTGCAATCCTCACCACCAGATGCCACCAGATGCCACTAAATCTCCCTAAATCATACACACTGTTCTTTAAACCAACAGAAAATATGATTGGATAGAAAAAGCGCAGTATACGAAAGACTGACCAAGTGAATCCAGCAGCAGCTGAGCAGCAAGCGCAGGTGTCAGCCGTCCCACTGATGGACTTCCTGTCAATCTCCTCCAGGGAAACTACACCACAGAGGACCACTCAGCACTAGAACACTGTATGCATTAACACATACACACACACACACACAACATGGCCTTTGGTCTATGTACTGTTTACTTTGTCGAGGGATTTAAGAGTGTGAAGTCAGAAAGAGGTCAGTGAGCAGAAATAAAGAAACACACGCAAAGCCCAGTGACATACTGTATGTACACACACACACACACACACACACACACACACACACACACACACAGTCTTTTTGCCTGGAGATACTACTATTCTAGTCAGTTCCTATTCAGACAAGTAGCAAGACTGTGTGCGTGTGTGTGTGTCGTCCCTGTTGTGAGTGATGTGTCTGAAGGAGTTTCCTGCAGAGAGCTGCAGTGGTGTTTTGTCACAAGGCGAGATGCAGCAAGGAAACCCTACTGTGTGTGTGTGTGTGTGTGTGTGTGTGTGTGTGTGTGTGTGAAACGCTGACATAGGGAGGAAAAGAACGACTGAGTTATTGAGCACGATATTGCCCTCTGAGGACAGACAGGAATGAAAAAGATCAGGATAAAAACAGACAGAGGAGAATAAAATGCGGTAGAGGGACACAAAGATAGAGATAAATAAAGAATGAGGGAGGCATAGTACAATAACGCTTCTCTGAAAATACAATAAACACAATATAACACCTATAAATAAAGGGGGAGACCTACTCTACTACTAACAGACTGTAACTACCAGACACTCAGCTTTTGAAGTACAGAAAACAGAGAGAGTGCAAATAAGTTTTTTACAGTTGCTATTACTGCACAAAATGTTAACATATACGATGCGCACGTTTCCTGGAATTTGCTTAAGCAATACAGAATTAAGCTGTGAGGATCGATTTGAGAAAAGCAATCTTAATATGCAGTAAATCTTAACTTTTCATCTCTCCCTTATTTTAATCAAGTTTTTGTTTTCTTTCGTTGACCATACTGTAGATAAACAATTAGGCAACTAAAACGACTTTGTTAAAGGGGATCTGTTGTGTTTTTCCTCATTTTCTATTCTGTTTTCATCAAAACATTCGCCTGCTACGGCTGGAAGTAATTAGTTGCAATGCAGTCGCCAGACAAAATGTTGGCATTGTACATGCATTTGCATATTTAGATTATGCATACCATGAAATTATTGATTACTGCAGCTTTAAATGTGTCTATTGTGTAGTTATCAAGCTAACTAGCTTGTTAGCACATTAGCAAGATATTTAATGTAACCGCAGGAGATGTTTGTGTGTGTGTGTGTGTGTGTGTGTCTGTGTGTGTGTGTGTTTGTATGAGTAAAACAGTGATGCAATCAGACAGGCTGTTGTCACTGTGAGCAGCTGTGGGTTAGGACCCCACTGTGTGACACCACTGCTGTCTGACACGCACGCACACACACACACACACACACACACACACACACACGCTCACCTGTCAGTCCATATAACTTTTAACATGGGCGACTTGCGAGCCACACTGAGCTGTCGTATAAAAATAGCGCAGTCTTTTTATTCATAGAATGAACAGCTTTGACGCTGATCGGAAAGGGCAGTGTGTGTTTGTGTCGGTATGTGTGTGTGCCTCTGTATTTCCTCAAAATCAAAGCTACGTGTCAGTTGACATAAATCTGTATTGCTTGGAGTCTGTAGGGTGGCTTGTGCATGCTATGAATGTCCTGCAACGAGTGGCTGCTCAAAAACATCCATGTGGCCCCTTTCTTGGCAATGAATATCATCTAAAATTAAACTCTGAAATTAAGAAAAAACGAGTTAAGACTCCGTTGAATCAAAAATGTCATAATTTATCTTTGAAAAGTAACAGCAGAAAATATATAGTCTGACAGGTAGCAAACCCTGTCTCTAAGGTCTTTAGAAACTCCCTGTTGGTTGTATTAAATCAATTATTTTCCAGACCATTAGTCATGTTATCGAGCAGACCATGCATTTGACTCTTCACCTCCAGCCGGTATTCAGTATTGACCAGAGCTATTTCTTTTCAATCAATCGATCTCTCTCTTTGTTGTTAATCAATTAGGCCGACATGTATAAACAGACAGCAGCTGCTATTTATAAAGTCATTGATCTCTAAAGGTCATTCAGTTGCATTCATGCTGTATCAGTATGTGAACACAGCAGAGGACCATCCCTGAATGTGGTTCGCTCTTGCTGTGCAGATCACACCACCAAGCCAGCAGAGTGGGACTTTGCTGTTAATAAGCTGTGTATGCTGAAAATATTGAATATTAAAAAAATATCTAAATTAAAAGTTCTGGCCAGTTCATATAATATAGGTTTCTATGACAATATGATAAAATAGCTGGGTCCAAAGTCATTAAATATTCACCATATGTATTGATCATAGAGTGTGTATAGAGATGGACGACGCGTCCCCACTTACTCGCTATGCTTAAGTAAAGCTAAGATATCCCAGATATGGCTGCTGCCATCTTGCGCTGGTGACGTCATTCGGAGCTGGAGCCTGCAGTAGCGATCTCCACGGTGGGGGAGTTCCCGCCAAAACACCCGCCGATCAATCCTGAGCAGTCCCACTGAATGTGAGCGCATGGATTGGCTGACACAGCTGTCAATCATGGTGTAAAACCCCCTTTTTGTAGCATTGAATAACTCATGAATAACTCATTAAAATCAAACTTGTGATGAAAACGATCACTTAAACAAAAAGCAGGGGGATGATAACTACTTAAGTAGTTCAGTTCCTGTCACTGAAGGTGTTTGGGATAAAAAAAAATTTTAGCGTATACTTTGAGTTTTTAGTTTGGCCAATGTCCCATTCATTAACATGGAGGGGCGGGCTTTATGGCCAATACTGCAGACAGACACCAGGGGCTGATCGAGACTGAAAAGCTACACTTTGGAGAAACTGTCATGTTACCAATGTTTATATACAGTCTATGGGTGAGATGGATCAACAAAATATTGGATTTTAACACAGTTCGAGTTCAGCACTTGTTTCTTGGGGTCCTCAGTCCTTCCGTAACCTTAACTCCAGGGTTATTATTATAACCATGGTGTCAAAGGTCCTTAACCTTAACCCTTTGGAACTTGAATCAACATTACTTTTCTTGTGCTGCATGCACAAGTCTTTCATAAGTATTTAAACCTTTAAGCCCTGAGCTAATTGGTGCATTTTTTCCCAAACAAAATGGAGAAAAAGGCAATGAGCAACTTGGCAGGAAATGTCCCACAAATTGCAAAAAAAAAATAAAATAAAATAAAAATTAGAAAATTAGATTTAAAATAGCTAAGGAAAAATGTCCATATAGCTGTATTTATAATCATCATAATTAAATATTAAAAAAATCTACACAACCATTTTATGAGGATATGTTAAACAACAAAATGAATAACACAGTGACAGTAACTGTTCTTTTGTAGCTGCTGGAAGGCCACCAAATTGATCCTGAATTAATATTTTAGCATCCACAGCACTCAGCAAGATAACTGCCCTTTTTATTTCCTCTTGGTTGTGTTTTAATGTTTACTTTTCAACCTTCGACTTAATATTTTGTAAATTTGGTTTGGTCCTATGTGGGAATTGGTCTCAATGACCATTATGTCCCATATGGCAAAAATATTATATCAACATCTCAATCGATTACTGATTTTGGCTTAATGTCTGTCTGTTTTGTTTTTTGAACATCTCTCTTTACAACTGTTTGCCCATAGGTGTGTGTGTAGGAAGGTGTAATCTCACACAGTTTTGCTCGTCTGTGTCACACATACCTTGGTGCACCTACACACACACACATACACACACACACACGCACATCCATACGAAACTTGCAATAAAAAAAACAGTTGTTGCTTGCATAACAGGCCAGCTGTTCTTGCAGTGGATGCTGTACATGAGCTATTGTTGTTTATTTTTAATTATCCACTTTCTCACTCCGCTAATTGGTTTGTGACATGTGGCGCACACACACCTACATGCACACCCCACTGTCCACAGTTACATAACACATCAGCCATACAGTACACCTACAGCTGCTCTGCTTTCAAAGTTGTATAACTGAAAACACTGAAGAGTTTTATTACAAACGCTAGATTCAGACAAACTGGACTCCATTATTTGATGTTAAAATGTAACCATGGAAACTGTCTCTTGAAAACAATCATCTCCTCAGAGCTAATTACTTTAATAATATTCCATTATGAGTTTTACTTTTATTGCATTAATGAGTTTGTGAATGTGGGTGTTGAAGTATTCAATTGCTTTTTGTGTTTGTATTTTAGGAGAAGGACTTGCAGCTTATTTATTTTTCGATGAATCATTCACAGTCTTCCCATTCAGACTGAGACGTGTGCCACCTCAGAAATCTGATATCTGCCATCTGTCACAGATAAACATGTGGAGCTTTTTAATTTGTGATGTTAAGTTCTGATGATTCAGACTGTGTAGTAAATCATGCCATCCTCTCTTGGCATTATTTCTTCAGTTGCTTCTTTTAATGAGTGACAAACCACAATCAACACAACAGTCACATATTGCTTTAGAAAGCACAGAATTGTTCTGTAAAACAAGTAGGCCAAAAGTACGTGGACACATTAACATTATACCTTTCTGTAATTGCTGAATATCTTTTTCCACCACCAATAATCTGCTGCTCTAACAGCCTCAACTCCTCTGTTTCCAGGCTTTCCACCAGATTTTGGAACTTGTCGGCCAGCGATGTCAGGCATCAAGTTCATCCCAAAGGTGGTGGATGAGGTCGAGTTTAAAGCTTTGTGAAGGTGAGTCAAGTTCTTCCCATCAAACTGGGGAAACTATTTCCTTATTGAATTGTCATTTGAAACAGAAATGGGCCTTCCCCAAAGTTTGACTCACATTATTGTCTAAAATGTCACTCAATGCTATAGCATTTAAATTTCTCTGCAATCAAACAGAGGAGCGTAGCCGAAACTGGTTAAGGTTGAGTAACAGTTATGGTCATTATTAAACGAAGCCAGTGTTGACTGTGTTTATATGGGAAAGTACCCTAAGTGCATTGCTTTTCAATGAATTTCTCAGAGTCTCTTGTTCTGCTTGCTAATCATAATGTCAGGGTTTTTATACGTGATGTGTTTATCACTGATGTAAACAAGATAGTCCCCCTTCACCTTTGTGTTAACTGACTTTGCTTTGTGAAAATATGAACTTATTCTTCATAGAGTCACAGAGGATTTGTCTTTCTGGAGCACTAAAGTGGCCCCGTGATGGATGAGATTGTTCTTGATTTGAATCCATGCATCCTAAAAGATTTAGTCAAGTACCCTTGCACATGATACTTCAGTTTGAAGAGCTTCAGGGACTCTGTTCAGTTTCCATTAGCTCTCTGTGTCGACTGGAGTGAGGACAGAGAAGAGAATGCCACATTATTATCAATCCAACAAACCTTTACTGACTACAAATCAAATTGTATGTCAGTCCTATCCTGAGATTAAGGATAGATTGGTTATATTCAGATCTAAAGAAACTTTTTGAACCTTTGAACTTGTTGTCTGTTGTGTCTGATTTTAATATTTTAATGTTTTTTTGTGCCTCTGTGCCAGCTACAGCTGAGGCCGGAGGCATTATGTTCACGTGTTGTCCGTCTACCCAGCATGTTCTTGTGAACACGATAGATCAAGAACGTCTTGAGGGATTTCCTTCAAATTTGACACAAACATGCACTTGGACTCAACGATGAGCTGATTAGATTTTGATGTTCAAAGGTCCAGGTCCCTATGACCTCATCTGTCTAATGTTATTTAACACGATATCTCAAGAATGTCTTGACGTATTTTTTTTTTTTCTTTAAATTTGGCACAAACATTCACCTGGACTTAATGATGAACTGATTAGATTATGGTGGTCAAAGGTCAAGGTCATGTTCACCTTGCATTCGTCTCATTCTTGTGAAGGTGATATCTAAAGAACACCTTGTGGGAATTTCTTCAAATTTGACACAAACATTCACTTGCACTCAATGAAGCGCTGATTAGAATTTGGTGTTTAAAGGTCAATGTCACTGTGACCTTGCATCCATCTTATTTTTATTAATGCAATATCTGAAGATGGCCTTGAGGGAGTTTCCTCAAATTTGTCACGAACATTCAGTTGGACTCAAGATTGAACTGATTGGATTCTGATGGTCAGAGGTGAAAGGTTAAGCTCCTGGTGACCTCATACAACATGTTTTGGCCATAACTGAAGAACCTTGGGTGCCCACCTTGAAACTGTGCTGATTGTATAGACCTTCTGTGCTGCCACAGGGAAGATGTGTGTGAAGCATCCATGTTTTCACAAACATGGATGAAAACTGTAACTGCAACTTGACTGGGGCGCAGAAGCATACAACTACATACAACAAATATCAAGTTAATTCTGTGTTCAATCTTGCTTTTTGTAAAGTAACTTCAGTTTCCATTGTGCACGAGCTTGCCTTGTGCTTCACTGTTAATTTCTGGTTTGTTAATTGTCTGGCAGCTGATTGTTTAGCCACTGACATATCTAATTGTTTGCAGTTTAGATGAATGTCAGCTTGAAAGCTGGCAGCCAACCGACACTGTCACAGCTTCACAATACCAAAAGCCAGATATTTACAATACAACAGAAAAAAGCATTATTGATTATATCTTTATGAACATTTGCCAAGCTCTGGCTTTCTTTATGACTCATTCAGAGCATTTAATGCTGTGCAGTTATGCAGCATGATGTTTGTATGATAAACAAACGCAGAGTAGGAGAGCTCCGTGCAGGCAGAACATGTGCGACCTGAAGTGGTTATTTTTTTTGCAAATGTAATGATGCTTCAGAGTAAAGAGATGTTGCTGCAGGATTAATGAATGCTTCTTACTAACTGTGGCCCACCACTGCTCAGTGTTTTCGTATAAAACCATTTATTTTACCAGTTGGTTAATTAATTCCCCGCTGGAGGTTTAGAAAACCACAACAAGTCTTTGAGGTTAACACCTCTGTGCTTGTCTTGCCACAACTGCGAATACTGCTTCAACTCTAACCCTGTTTATCAGCAGCACTCTAATCGATGTGTAGAATGAATTTGGCTTTAAATCTTGCAAATTTGAAGGCACGCATTACAAAAAATGACTGCCATACATTACATAAAGCCTGGAGAAGGAACTCGTAACTGTCTGCTGTCTGTTTTTCTGTGCTATGATTCACTGATGTATAATGTCATAGCAGTTTTTTTTCCACAGTTTTGTTTATTGTATAATCAACATTTTAGGAGTTCTGATCATAAACAAACCAATTTGTTTCTCAGTGAAACACAGTTAATTTATTCTGCCATTTTTGAAATATGGAAATTTCTGTTTTCTAAATAATATTAATGAGACATTAATAATCTAACTTTTTGTTTTTGGTCGGATCTTGGGTCTAGAGCTGGGGTAGGCAGAAATCTGAAAAAGGCACATAAAAAATTGGCAGAATTCCTTCCTGTGGTCATTTCTTCTTTCGTTGCTCATTGTGCTCTTCCCAAGTTTTTCACAGGAATCGAGCCAATTTGCCCAGGTTTTAAAGGGTTAAAATGGCCAGTCCGGCTTTAAAGGAGTACTCCACCAATTTAGCATTTCAATTGTATGATATTTTTACGTCTATAGGACATTTAACAAATATTGAGACATACTGTATCACTGTAACACATTTCTTCTTCCTTCTGGAAGCCTGCTGTCTACATTACCCATAATCCCACTCAACCGCCAAAAGTTTGGTCAGAGATTCAGGTGTGTGGTTCTAGTGACATAACGTTTCTCTGCTTTTGTTTTTTAACAGAACAGTTATCTATAATCAAACTTGGCTGCAACCAATACTACTGCAAGTGCTACTCCTGCTTCAAGTACACTTTTCTCTCATATAGTACAGTATGTTAGCTTCTCATTAGCAGTGACAGACAGCAATGGTGTGTGTATGTATTTTTGTAAACTCTCATCGCAGCATGTGGCTTCATTAGCAGTTCTTGTGTTCGGCTGCGAAACACATCCTGCTAGCAAGATGTGTTGACTGTGGCTCTTTGAGGTTACCACCTGTTCGCTTGCTCGGCCTCGTGTTCTCATGGAAACCAATATGGTGAAGAGCCGGGCCAATCAAACACACAATGGCCTCTTTGTTTTTCCACTTGTGTGTATGTGTGTCTCCACGCTGCGATATGTCCATCTCATGCTCACTTGTTTTTGACCTCTATATTGGCTCAATCACGCAGTGCACTCGCCTCATTTTTCCTCCCTGCGCTCACCTGTAAGATTCAGTCAAAGCTATTAAAGTTTGACGTGCAGTCTGCCACTTGAGGCTGTTCAAAGCAAGTCTGCTGCATTAGACTAGACTTCAAATGGCAGATGACTCAAATGTTCCTGATCTATGTATTCCACAGAGGTATTTATAGCTTCAATAGATCGCAGAGGAGTGGAGGCACTAGCTTTTTTCCCCTCTTTCTCTGTCTCTCTCTGTAAACTGTAACTGTTTCTCAGTGTTTTTTCTTTTGCATTTTCACAGTATGTTTGATCAATCAGCTTGTTTTTTCCCTTCCCCTTTTTGTCTTCCTTTCTCCTTTTTTCTCCACAGTAAGGGCTGTCTATCACTTTTTTTGTCAGTCAACATTTATAAACTGATAAGACAAACTCACCTCAAGGTCCACCTCGAGGTTTTGTTTTTTTAAAAGTTGGAAAAAGGTGTAGGTGAATCAGTTGTAGGTGCAACTGTTGTAGTTACTGCAGTCGTCTGTGTTTGTGTCGTGGGTGCAACTGTTGTAGTTACTGCAGTCGTCTGTGTTTGTGTTGTGGGTGCAACTGTTGTAGGTGCTGCTGTCGTTGGTGCTTGTGTCATAGGTGCAGCAGTTGAAGGTTTTATTTTGCTCTCCTATTTTATTCGGCATGTTCGAAATAAAGATCTAACTACCACTTAGTAGCTGTTCTGGAGCTTTCGATTACAACCAGACTTGTATTTTCTCAGTTTTCATGGATTTGCACAAATGACCTTTGTTCCTACCTTCTAGTGCGACCAGTCTGAACTGTTCAAATTCAAGTTCAGGTTTTTGAATTATAATTGTAAAAGGCAAAAATAATTGATATCAGAAAATTGATAATACACCAGAAAGAACATTTTTATGAGTTTTCTTCTGTTTTACTTTGCCTTTTTTCTTTTGTTTTTATTCTGGTATGGCCTTTGTTTTTATTGATTTTATGTTTTATTGTTTGTTTGTTTATTTTACTCTATTATTATTATTATTATTATTATTATTATTATTATTATTATTATTATTATTATTATTATTATTATTATTATGTACCATCAGGTCTTTAAACTTGAGCATTTCAGTTTAACAATATGCAGTTCATATAAAATATATACATATTTTTATACCCATTTTATCCATATGATATTCCAGTTTTTAGACAACCAAAAAAATGATCCAGCAAATGACTTTAATCTTCAACCCAGATGGACGTGACACTGAATAATTAAAAGTAATTCTCCCTGTTTGCCGCTATCCATCCTTTAATCTCTTTGTCTCACCCTCTTCTCTCTTCAGGAGGCACTCTGTCTCTTTCTCTGACCTGTCTCACCCTCGTCCAAGTCTCTTTTTTTCTCCCCCTGCTGCTCTACATCTCTTTTCCAACCCTCCTCCCATCCCACGCCTCATTAGCGTTCCCAGTGATTACCCGCTCTCACTGATCAAAGGAGAAATCGCAGACTACACTCAATAATTGATGCTCTTAAACAGCTTATCATTTGACTCCATCGCTGCTTATGATGCTTCCAATAACTGGCCTTCTTTTTCATTTTCCCCTTTTTCTGTCAAACTGCTCCTGCAGATTCCAGGTTCATTTTCTACATATTTCTTTTAATAGAGGAATAAATCACTAGGTGGCAGCATAGTAACACACGGTGCATACATTGACAGAGCAGAAGGGTCTATAACTGCTTAGACTGTATCATCTGGGCAGCTAATAGTTAAAGACTCAGGATTGAGTGCGACCAGCTTGATCCCAGATTAGTGGCAAATAACTGCTGCACCATTCATCTTTTCATTTATCTCCTCAACTCCTCTAATTACCTGATCAATAAGCTCCAGGTCGATTGCAGATCAACTGAAATAATGTTCCCCCAACCCATTAGCGACCTTTAACGACCTTTGAAAAGCATTTGGTGCTTTAGCCAAGTCTGTGAACCCTCAGTGTCTCGAGGTTAAGGAGGAGGTCATTTCCAAAACAATTAGAGTCAGACTGAAGTCTCATTTAGTCATCCCTTTTTTATAGTCAAATGTATGTATGGTTGATAGTTATTTCATTTTTAGGAAAAGGGAGAATTAAGCTCTTTGAGGCTATATTGTATTTATTATTTCCATTTTTAGTATTATTATTTGCTGTCTTTTTAAGTATTTACCTTTTCTACATGACTTGAATATGAATAACCTGTTGTTTTCCTTTTGGATAAAACCACTAAATTAAGTGTTTTAAAAATAAATAAATATCACATTTTTTCTAAGAAAGGCCATACATTCTAACAATTTTTATAAATGCAATTTCATATATACCCGATTGCCAATTACAATGTAATTGCAAATTCAAGTAACCTAATATTTTGCAGCCCAGACATGCAGCTTTGTGACATTATTTGGGATGGCATGCAGTTGAATCCCAACCAAACCTTGATAAAGTATAACTCATTTTAAAACACAAAGCCTCACAATTTTTTTGTGTGAACCACTGTAAGATCCCAATGTCATTTTGACAACAGTTTCTTTTTTTTGTAACAACCTTGGCAAAAAAAAAAAAAAACCCAAAAAAACAGAACAATAACAGAAGAAAAGCAGATTTTAGAGTGTGAATTTAGTTTAGTATCACATAGGCTAAGTCTGACTTTTTTGAGGTAAAATCAAAAGACTTTTCTTTAAGACGTGTCCAGAATCATGACTATAAACAGGGGGATTTAAGTGCAATGACAGTTTAATCCTGGGATTTGTTATTTTCTGCTTTATTCTGGGGTATGGGGTATATTTGTTCTCTTTATTTGAGGAAAAACTGCTCTGAGTTTAAATTGACCTAGTATGTCACTAATGGAAAAAGAGAAATCATTTGTGTAATGATTATGGTAATGTAAGGAGTGTTTTTCCACAAAAATAGCTGCTAAGTCTGTGAATGCTCTTAAATGACTCATTTTTGATATTTGTGTGTAGGCTTATTTTGAGATGTGATGTAATCGGTCGTTTTGCTGTGTGTGTGTGTGTGTGTGTGTGTGTGTGTGTTTGTTTATGAGCCTGGTTTGGTTGTGGGTGGTGTAAACATGAATGACAGATTAAGACCAGGATTAGGGCATTTCCTCTGTGAGATGTGTGTCAGTGAGTTTGTCTCGTAACACCAGACAGGCCCTGATGATGTGGTTTATGATGATGGTGATTTGGGCTGAGACTTTCAAGGATTAGTTTGACGTTTTGGTAAAGGTGCTTATTCGTAAGTAAGTAGAGTAAATATATGCCGCTCCCACTGCAAAGAATTAAAAACATAGGCTGGCCTATGTAAAAAAAAATGTTTTGGTGGACACACAGCACTACCAGGTAGAGTGCATTGTGGCAGAATAAAGTCAGAATAGTATAATAGTACAGTAATAACATAGTGTAGTGTAGTGTAGTGTAGTATAGTATAGTATAGTATAGTATAATGTAGTAGTGTAGTGAAGTATAGAATAATATGGTATAGTATAGTTTTAACTATAGGCATATTATAGTATAGTTCTAGTAAAGCAATAGTGTAGTATAGTTATAGTTTTAGCTTATTATAGTAAGCTATAGTGTATTATAGTATAGTATAGTATAGTATAGTATAGTATAGTATAGTATAGTATAGTACAGTACAGTACAGTATAGTACAGTATGAAGCTACAGCCTGCAGCCAGCTAACGGTGCTTTGTGTTGACCAAAGGTGATAAACCTACTATTAGCACCTCCCAAATGAACATATCAACACATCTTATCTTGTTTGTTTGATCTTTACAAAGACTAAAGTATAAAAAGCGACATATTTTTTTAGTGTTTGTGCAAAGCTAAGTAGCTGCTAGCCACACAGACTTGATGGTAGGCCTCATCTAACTCTACTCAAGAAAGCAGATAATGACCAATAACAGTATATCCAACCATTGAACCAGCATGTTGTACTTGCTAAAAATAAATCTCAAATTTGATAAAGAAATGGAGGTTTATGACATGCAACAAATGACTCCCAAATAGCCTATGAAAATAATGAGTAAAGAGGGACCACTGTAGTAAATGAGGTGTGAGTCTCAAACTGTTGCATTCACACCACTGCTGAATAATATGTATATTCCCTGCAATTAGCATCAGTAACAAGTGTATGAATACAACAATATTTGTGCAATGTGTCAACTGCACATTATTAAAGAGATAAATATGGCAGGTACGAGGACTACTTGTTAAAGATTAGTACAGGATGTGCGACAGCGTATTTGCATGATGATAATGACGGCGCAGTAATTTGCCCTCAGTTTGATACGTAACACGAAGCCGTTAATTATCTCTTTGTTATCAGTTTCTTTTATTGCTCAGCTGTGATTGCGGCTCCCGCTGTGCGATGCTTGGATGGAAAAGAGGGGAAATTTGACAACCTGTGAGAAGCTCCCCGGGAGAGCTCAGAGGAGGTGTGTATGTGTGTGTGTGTGTGTGTGTGTGTGTGTGTGTGTGTGTGTCTTTTCCTTGTTCTTGTCTTCCTTTTCAGATTAAAGTAATATATTGAATTTTCTTTGGTGTTGAGTAAATAGAAATATAACTTAAGATGACATAAATATGCCCAAACATCATCAAATCTTTCACCTTGTACATCAAACTAGAGTTGAATCAGTACTCAGTTAAGTTGATTTAGCTATATTTTTCGAGCAAAAAGGCAAAATATTAATTGACTCAGGCTTCACCAATGCAATGTTTCAATTCTCTGTTTTATATAACTGTAAACAGACTTTGTTGGACTTTTTGGGGCTTTTTTGGACAAAACAAGACACCTGAAGACATGAGTTTAATTATTATAAACCGTTTGAAACATGATTAACTTGGCTGGATTTGATTATTAAAAGAAAATTACCTGAAAAAAAGAAGAAAAAAAGGAAAATAAAAAAGAAAATCAAACAAACAAAATTAAAACTGAGAGTTAGAATGAGTTAAAATTATAATGATAATAATAGTAACAACAATAATACTAATAACATAACACTGAAAATCTGGACAATATTCATTAGGTTTTTTTTCATTAGTTTTTTTTTTTTAAGGTCTTTGTCTTGTCAATTTTTACTTCTTTTTTCCTGCATTTTTTGGGAAATGTTTTAACAAGCTGTTTTTTGCCCTTTTCCCCCATGTTCTTTAAAGATGTCAAACCAATTTTCCCACATATAAGAGGTTTAAAGCAGCACAACAAAACTGATCTTGATCCATCGTGTTAAAGGGTTAAACTGGGATAATAGTTTACACTATTTTTCCACATTTCATGCCCAATTTATAAAGAAAGTTGCAGCTACACGTGATTTTTTTTTTTTACAATGTATTCCACTCACATGCAATTTTCACCCTTGGTCATCTTCCTCCCTCCCTCACCTCCATCCTTCAGCCCGTCCCTCCCACTGTTGTCAAGGGCAACTGCAGAAAAAGACCTGAATACAGTAACACCTGATCGGCGGGAGAATCCAGCAGGTGTGTGTGCACGCCTGTTATTGTGCACGTGTACTGCCTTTTTCCACCTGCGGGCCAACTGTTACAACCTGACAAAAACCCTCACAAATACAGGTGGGGGAGGGAGGCTGAGAAGGGCACACACACATCCATCTACACACACACACACACACAAACGCAGGGTGTAAATGAAGTGACTGTTGGCAGGCTCACAGCTAATTCAGCATGAATATTTAATCAACTGTAAACAAATTACTATTGCACTGAGCGGTGCCAGTGTGTGTGTGTGTGTGTGTGTGTGTGTGTAGATGTCTGTCTCGCTGCCCTTGTATCTGTGTCAGTGTGCAAATGTTGCTCTCTCGCTCTTTCTCTTTCTCCTTTATTAATGTGGATGTCTCTCTCCCTTCCTAACGGTGCTCTATCTCTCTGTTAGGTGTGGACTTCTCCTTAACCCTTTGAAACCTGGCTCGACATCAGTTTTCTTGCGCTGCGTTTAGATGCCTTTAACAAGCTACTGACCCTTTGAAACCTGAGCAAATTGTTTTGATTTCTTTTAAATTTCCCCTAATTTGCACAAAATTAGTTAAATTTTGCAAGAAAATTACATACAAATTAGTTTTTGTTGTTGTTGTTTTTTTTAAAAGAGGGTAGGATTATTAGAAAATTATCTAAAAATGAGGAAAAATGTTCCAAAAACTTTATTTATAATTATGACAATTTTATATTTAAAATTATGTCACGGGAAAAAAAAACAAAAAAAAAAAAATATATATATATATATATATACATATGTATATAAAACAAACATGTATAAATATGTTTTTAGCACTTTTTAAAGGCCATTTCTTGCTTGTTTTTCACTTTGATTTGATTTGATTTTTTTCATTTTCACTGTTTTATTGTAATTTTTTGGGCAAAGCTTGGACATGATGTTTTCATGACGTCTGTTGCTCAGTAGGAAAAAAGAACAGTATCAGTTTAATCATACGCTATACTGAGAGTATTTTCCCCATTTTACCTTTCCATTTGACAGCCCATTTCCACAGAGAAGATGTTGATGGCTTTATTTGCCCATTAATACTCTCTTCAAAGCCAGCAGACTCCAGTGGTAAAAAAGTCATTTTAGCTCGCTGAATACAAGAGCTGCGGGACTATCTCTGTTTCGATCAGCTAAGTTAGTTTGTGTAACTGTGTGAGTTTACTGAATCCAGACTAAATCTTTAAAGTCATTTTTCAGTCGTAAATTACTGTCTGATAGTAAGGTAAGCAATGAAAATACTCTCACTATAGCATGCACTTAAGCTGATTTTGATTTTTTTAGGTGGCTAAATTATGTCTTGTTGATGACCCCTTCAAAACAGTACATTCAGCACAGCTTCCATTGTTGAAATTCACCCTGCCTCTCCATATTGGAGGCGTGCTGACTGACATCTCCTGTAAGTAATATACTGTTTATCCCACACAGCCCTCAAATCTGAACTATCCCTTTAACAACAACTGTATTGAGTGAGCCCAAATCTGAGCACAAATCAGGTCAGGAACAAACTTTTAGAGCATGTCTGGGCAGAAGGTTTGAATTCATGTGTTATTACCTGCAAGAGGAATGTGGTGTCACTAGGTTTAAGCCAGCAGCAGCAGCAGCAGCAGCAGCAGCAGTAAGGTAAGTTTATATCCCTCACATGCAAAATCAAAGTATAAAGCCATGAGATTTGAATCCACCTACTTTCCAGTGAGGTCCATAAGCTATTTTATTCATTCAAAAGAGTTTGGCCTGTGATCCCTGCAAAAAATGTAATTTGAATGATTTTAAGAAGCTTGAAGAGGTAAAGGTACCCAAGATTTTACAAGAAATAGGAAAAAAATGTAATGAAGAAAAATTAACCAACAAGATTTATCTTGGTGCCCTATTTTAGTTTCTGTACATGTTTGGAAATTAATTGTTCTTCAATTGCTGGTTATTCTATTACTCCTTGAAAGATAAACAATAAATCAGAGGGAGTACATAGATTGTAGAAAACAAAACATTTACTGGGAACATCTTAGAAAATGGCCATGCCAATTGTTACCTTGCAAATATTTTGCCCAAATTTGGTTTGCTATTCGACCGGCTTCCCAATGAGCAATGCCAACATGGTTGGCATAGACTATATATAAAGATGGATGTGATAACAGCGACATGACCCAAAAGTGAAGCCACACCAACTCAATCGCCCCTGGTGGCTAGTTGCAGTACTAGTCATAAAGCCTGCCCCCTCCATATTAGCAGATAAGCAATGGGCCAAACTAAAAATTAAAAGTACACATCAAAGAAATGTTTCTCAAAGTTGGTTTCTGTCATTTTAGGTACTTCTTATCACACCATTTGTTCAAGTGTTCATTTTTCATATAAGTTTAGATTTAATTAGTTATTTGATGCCATAAAAAGGGGGTTTGACATCATGATTGACAGCTGTGTGTGCCAATCAGCGTGCTCATGATCAGTGATGCTGCTGCGAATTGGTTGGCCTGGTTTATGTGCGGGAACTCAATACTTCAGAGATCACTTCTGCACAGACTCTGGTAGCAGAAAGTGGAGATGCGTCATTCATCTTTTCAGTCTGTGGTACCAATGGATGCCTTAGGAAGCCTCTTAAAGATAGTAATATATACTCCCAATTATTTTTCCCAGTGGCAACTGGTGGCACGGCCAACAATTGCATCAGAAAGGCCATGGTATCCGCTCTCCCCTTTGGAAATGCCACTGATTGAAACTATAGGATTAAAAGACTGTTTTTAAGCCAACATGACCCAAAGTCCCAAAAATGAAATGGAAATTCTAACATCTATGATCAGTCCCATTTGAATTCTTCCAAAAATCCATGCCAGGTCAAGAAAGAAAGACGCACCCAATAAGAAAATTCAGTCATATCTTCACAATAGCTTTGGCCATTAAGACAGTGTCTTGGTGTGCAAGGGCAGCATAGTGGTGGGAAAAGTGGGACCCAGGGCCGGAATCAGAAGGGGGCCCTTAAAAAGCCTGGAATGAAAAGTTTGATTTTGTAAATAAGTATTGCCTCAACTACATTCAGATTTGCTGAATAAATCAGTTATAAGACTTTACTTTGTATTAAAAAATTATTCTGAAAGTAGAAATTCTTTGCGTGATGGAGAGGGTTACAAGCAGAGGCGTAACCCACAAACAAACCTCAGTGGCTGTTATTTTATGAATATGACAGCAATACAGACAGCCAAACTGTCCTATTGTACACAAGCGAGAAGAAACTTCTGCAGAGTTAGAATAAAATTAAAAGTAGAGGACAAATAATGCAAGATGCAGGATGCTTAATGTCAGTATAAAACAATGCAAAGAAATAGACCAAAAACACCAACAACGGAGACAATAAAAGCAATAAAACCAAAAATGAAAGGAAATAAAAGATATAAAACATACATTAAATTAAAAGGTAAAATATATAAAAAGAAAAAGACAAAATAAAAAGACATCACATTAAAGCAAGTTTATACAAATTCATTTTAAGAAGGGATTTTAGAGAAGTCAGTGTGTTGCAACTGTCCTCATTCTCCCCTTGCTCTAAAATTGTCAAGTGCTCATAATATAATTTTTAAAAACTCCTCAAACTCCCCTCTTTACTCACTCAGTGTTAGCATCTTGTGAATTTGTGAAACTGTGTTTATATTAGGCCTGCGGTTTCTCTCGCGCTCTCTCCCGCGCGCGCATGCGTGCGTGTGCGCGTTATTTGCTCTCCGTTTAACCTCAGAACAGCGACTGGAGGCGACTCAACACACGGCCGCTTTCAAATCTCTCCTCTCTCTTTTCTCTCTCTTTCTCTCGCTCACTCTCTCTCCCTCCTTGCCCCCTCCTCCCCCTCCTCCTCCTCCTCCACCACCTCCTCCTCCTCCCTCCCCTTCCTACCTGATTCAGATCCGCTCCGACGCTATGCGTATGACCGCGTCTCTCTCTGCAAGGCGAGCACCACCGGAGAGCCCCGCACGCTGCTGCCGCTGCTGCTGCTGACCGCGAGGAGCACCTAAACGCCGGCTGCCGAGCGACCCAGGCCGGGCAACAGGAGCGGGAGACGCCGCCGCTGATTCACCTACGGCGGGGGAGCAGGAGGACGAAATTCACGCGCGAAGGTAAATAATATCCACATTTCATCGACACATGAGAGCGCAGAGGGGTTTATTTGTGCGGAGGAGGAGGTGGCCGTCCAGGTCGCCGAGAAATGTTTTCGCGTCTGTGACAGCTTAGGCTGTTTGACGAATATGCACGAGGTAAATTGAATATTGGCGATTATTTTGACAGCAAACAGCGATATGGACGGAATGAATGATCAAGCTGGCTCAAGCGCACGACAGCCTGTTGTGCATCCGTTTTTGTTTTTATATTTTAAGCCCATAAAAAAGCCACAAAAACACAGTTGAACACAATGAAAGCCTACCTGTGCGCGTTTTTTTTTTAAATTTTTTTTTTTTTATCATGATCTGTGTTTTAACATTTATGTGATCAAGTTTGGTGTGAACGGGGGCGGCGGTGAAGTGAGATGCAGACAGGTTTTTGAATAACGTGTCCACATCGTAATGAAGGAAACGCACACACACGTGCGCGCCCGCCCACAGACACAGTATCTCTACCACCTTTTAATGCTCAAAATAACATATGATAGTAGCTACTCCGCGTGCAAGAGCGCGTGCATTAATGTGTGTGAGATGGTCCCATATTAATGCAGGATAGTCTCCCTGTAATGAGCCATATGATCATCATGATTGCCATCATCCTTCCACTGTATTTGCCCTTGTCTCCAGTATATTTGCCATTCATCATCATCACCATGGTTTTGGCACTTGCCTAAAGGGCTGATCTGCATCAAAACGGCTCTGTTTAAAAACACACAGAAGTGTTTTCTCACAAACGCAGGGCAAAGTAAAAGAGGAACCAAGAAAGAGAAGTGGACGTCATTAACTGAAAGACAGCGATGAAGGAGGAAGAAGAGAAATAATAGTAGAAGAAGAGTTGTTTATATGGTCCATAACTTCCTGCGAGGGAGCTGCCAGCCCACCCCCCTCCCCCACCCCAGCCCCTCTCCCCCAAAAAAGAGCTTTTCTCTCCTAATCAATAATTCATTCTTCCATCTTTTCCAGAGTTGGCCCTGGATAGAGAGATCGGCAAGAGGACGAGTGTGGCGTCCCGGAGCCTGCTGTCCCATTCGTCATCCTCTCCTCTCTTCCTCTACTCCGCCAAGCTCTCACCTCGCCAAACTCATCTCTTCCATCTCTTCTTCGCTGCTTTTATTCCTCCTCTGCAACTGGCAAACTTTCCATCCAGTTCTTTCACACTTGCGTCCTCTCTCTCTCTCTGTTATTTTATTCTCATCCTCCATCTATTCTCCTCTCTGTCACTTTCTTTGACTGCAAGCTCATCATGGCCTCCAAACTGAACCCCAACGTCTTGTACGTGGCGGAGCATGGCGAGCCACTGGGGTCACCCCAGGTGGACTCTGAAAGGACCCACATTGTGAGTACTGCTTGATCTATGTTTAAAACTGACGTAAC
This sequence comes from Plectropomus leopardus, assembly GCF_026936395.1. Classification (NCBI taxonomy): domain Eukaryota; kingdom Metazoa; phylum Chordata; class Actinopteri; order Perciformes; family Serranidae; genus Plectropomus; species Plectropomus leopardus. Next base: position 15,419,460 of record NC_142198.1, read on the forward strand.
AGTGTATATGGCTGATTTGCAGAGTGGGGCCGTGGCGGGGGTGAGGGAAAAATCGATACAGTATTATACCGCAATATTTTGAATGGCAATACTGTATCGATATAAGAATGCCAAGTATCAATATTTAATTATATAGACTATTAATGTTGAATTAACAAGTGGTAGCCCACTAGACTGATAAAATCAATTGCTTTTCAGTTCACTAGATACAAGTTGCTGCAATAAAAATGACTGATGTGAGATGAACAGTAAAACTGACAAAGCTGTCCCTTACTTTGGAGTTGAAAAAAAGGTAGTACGTTGCTATAGATTGCATATTATGTTACTGAAATACTCAGCATATAGAAAAACATTTTAAAATTGTAATAATTTTGTATTGTTACCCAAGATCAAGAAAATGTCATACTGGGGGGCCTCTGACTCCCACCTCCAGGCTGCAGCAGAAAGTGTCCTAATTCTCTGTTATAAAACGCCACAGATTGACTGTCTTTGTGAAAATAATGAACACAGTTTTCACTGCTACATACAGTAAGAGGTGAAAACTCTATGGTGCCAGATTTCCGCCACACATCTAAGAAACTAACTGCATAATATAAGCCCCAAAGAATCAGTAAAGAAGCACCCATGCTTAATAAAATCACTGGTTTGTTGCATTTTAAACTTTTTAGGAGCTTAATTTGACCTTCAGCCTCACAGAAGAGGTAGAAATATGATTGAAATAGTAACACATCAAAAACTTTTCGGGGTGATTTCACATCATTTCAAAATTGTAAATCTAAGTAATCAACATATATGGCCCAATTAATTCATAATAATTAAAAAAACTTAATTTATAGAGCACTTGTGATACAAGGGATGTAGCTCAAAGTGCAGCACAATGAAAATTCAACAAAAAAGCAAAAAGACAACAAGATTAGACAATCAAAGGGCTGTCAGGCAGTGATAAATAAGATATGAAAGTGAAGGTAAAAAAGTACAGGTACCAATAAGAACAGTGAGAGTTGAAAAAATTAAAAGAATTACACAAATTAAAAGCCAGACTAAATTAATAGGTTTTCAGCTGTAATTTAAATTGTTCACTGTTCTCAGTTTTGTACAACTGTGCAAAACAGTTTCAATCCCTCACCTGCATCCTCCTACATGTTCTTTTTATCATCCTGCATGGCAAATATGACATATCCTGTGCAGCCCTTCTTGACTTATGTGAGGATAAGTTTTTTAAATGCCTTTGATATAAAAAAAATAGCTTCAGTTGAGGCATTATCTTAACATTGGACATATAAATTTTTACAGTTTGCAGTATGGCCCTATTACTGCTTAAGTAAGCAGTTGAATCTTCTCGGTACACAGGAAGTGATCAATCAAAATGTAACTCACACTGCAAGCATTAAAGTGAACAAGTCAAGTTCAAGCAATCTGACGACTCAATAAACGTGTGAAAAAGCATCTTGGACCCTAATCCTTAGTGGTCAAATTGTATTTATACACAAGTACAGTAGCCTTACAAGTACAAAATGACTAAGAAGTTGATTCAGACATTCAGTGATTCTCAGTTCTTGGAAAAGTCTGAAGCAGAGTTTCAGCTTGTTACCTAATGTGCAGTTTACATGTTATAATTTAAAGTTATACATAAGGCAGATATCAATTGTTTTAAGACAATGTCCTTTTAACCCTTTGAAACGTGAGTAAATTTGCTTGATTTCTTCCAAAAGCATGGGAAGAAGGCAATGAACAACATCTGAAGAAATTGCCCTAAAATTGTCAAGAAATGACAGAAAGGTACAAAAAAGTTTTTGAAAAGCAAACCAATATGCGTTCAACGGTTTAAATACTAATGATACTTGACAGACTGAGCGCAGCACAAGAAAACTGACGTCACTCCAACTTTTAAAGGGTTAAATTGACAATTGAAAGGACTTAGACAAAAAGAGGACATAAATAAGCAATTAGAGCAAGTCAACAGTGACCAGAATTTGTCTCTGGTTGAGTAGAACACAGTCTGCAAAAACAGCTTTCAGACCATCATGTTGCGAAATTCTTGCACCGATGACCATTTCACAAAAACTGAAAGAAATAAGCGTGCAAATGTACCAAAATGGATGCAAAATTTCGACCAAATTCAAGGATCTCTACAGAAGTGTTTGGTGTGAAGGCTGGTTTGGAAATTACCACCAGCAGCCATCAGTCAAATTCTGGTAAAATATGCGAGCAGCTGCTAAATTTGCTTCACTCACTAGCCAAAAAAGTGGTAAAGTACTGAGTAGCTGGGGGATCTTGGAATCCTTGGCCACTGTGGCAAGTAGACAAAATAGTTCATTTCCATCCTTGGGTGAAGGATAGAGCATTGGGCCTCTGCCCAAACTGGATCAAGCCCTACCTTACCAGCCGGGTTTGGGCTGTGCCCTAATTTCTCATCATTGCCCTGCAGTTGCATTGAATTTGGTTTGCCCCTGTTTTTATATGAATTTACCAAATGGTTTCTACTTTGTCTCCTCCGTCTTGGCGTGTCTTCAGACAGTGCCCAGAGTCTCTGTCAAAGGTGCTTTGAATAACAGTGCTCCAAATAACGGAAATACTGATAGAACATTTCAGTAGCGCTCTGAATTTGTAATCAGTTCGTGACAGAGTTCAGATGTTAGAAATAGTGGTCCGAATGTTACCACACTGAAAAGACTTAAGTTAATTTTAGCTTGTACATTTTTTAGAAATGGAAATTCAGGTTTTCAATTGGGCTTTGAGTAGGAACTATGCAGCTTCATTTGAGTTAGGGTCTGATTTCGTTGGGCCTGCTCAAAACTCTAGTGAAGGGGATGCTTGAGCTTATGACCCCCTTTTTTATATATGTGTAGATATATATATTTGAAAAAAAAACCATATTTTTTCTGTTCTTTGACGTAATTTTATTGACTCTTGTAAAAGTTCGAATCTCATTGCACACCAGATCTCAAAAAGTTTGTTTTTGTTTATTTTTTGGGGGATGAAGAACACTTTTTTTCTGTCAGTTTTGTATGATTTCAAACCAAATGGTGCTAATTAGCTGATATAAGCTGTTTTTTTAATTTAAAAGCAGTAAACAATACGGTTTGAAGTTCACAATTCGCTGAAGATTATTTAACAGGAGTATCACAAGCCGATTAAACTGCTTTCTCATAAATCAATGGCTAAACGTTTCCTCTACATTTTGAAAGGAGGACATTTTGCTGCTGATGTCCTCTCATGTGTTCTGGATGCTAAAGAATTAAGAATTCAGTAAATTTGTTCTTTATAAGACTTAAGATATTGTATTGTAGTAATATCTGACAATTGCCCGATACAGGTTTTCCAAAACTCTTCCTTTTTTGTCTCCTCTCTAGGCTGGAGAAGCTGGAGAGGAGTCATCAGACAGCGACGGTGAGCAAGAAGAGACGTCGCACAAGTTGATCCGCAAAGTGTCGACCTCGGGACAGATAAGGGCCAAGGTAGGAAAAGACGGTGTGAAAGAGAATGTGTGTTTGTGGAGGTGGGATTGCAGCTTTGGCAGCGTTTCTAACCGTTAAACTGGGTTCCCAGAGAAGTATTGGAGAATTTTACAATCTAGTCTTTCACCATCATGTTGGCTTTCAGCAGTTTTTGCAACACCGTGTCCCTTTTGAGAGCTTTTCTTAACTTTGTACATAATGAAAGAGGACATCTTGAAGGTAAAAGGCAACATCAGCAACACAGTGAGGGAGAAAATGTTTTGGTTCATGGAAGTACTCTTAGCTCAGTTTGGGAAAGTCATGGATTTTTTCATCAGGGGCCATGCTGGGAACCCTGATTAAACCTCTGAGCTGCTCATTTATTTAAGAGGTAATATTAAGATTTAGATACACCGAAGAATGGATGTGCTTGTGGATTTGAAGCCATTTGGAGGACTTTTGCTTTTATCTGAAGCCAGTGATACTCAGCTTATGGCCTGCAGGTCAAATCTGGCTCCCTCTGAAGTGGCAAGTCATTCACACTGGGTATAGTTTTTGTACTTTAAGTATACTTAAGGTGCCAGAGTGCATAAAAATGCATAAAAAAAGCTTGTTTATAAAAAAAAAGTGCCAGTGAAGGATCCCCAGCAAACCTTGACAGAGGTCCTAACTAAGCACTTTATGTCCTGAAATCCTTGAAACGTTCTAACATCCTAGAAATTTCCTGAAATCCTAGAAATATCCTAAAATCTTAGAAACTTCCAACATTTTTAGTAACATCCTAAAGTCCTAGAAATGTCCTAAAGTCCCAGAAACATGTATGGGGCTCTGGCTTCCCGTCATTTTGCAAAAGTGGCCCCCAAGCTAAGCGAGTTGAGTATCGCTGCCTTACACTCTACTGTCACATGAACATTTATGAAGAGGTTTGCATAATTCAATCCAATGAGGGATTTTTCACTCTATCTGTCTTTACTGCGTTCAATTGTCTCTGTCTCAGGTGTAACTTTATCAGCACTTGGTTCAGAACTTTATCTGATGTGTCTGTGTCTGCTGAGGTCAGCTGACTTCCTGCTTGTGCCTTGCCCACTTCCTGGCTTGCGTCGGCTCCTCTGCTACCTTCACTGTAACGTCGAGCTGTGTTCAAATCTCTGATAGCCGATCTGACGTAATCACACAGTAACAGCTCTCCCTCTCTTATTGGACTTGTGATAGCTGCTTGTTGGCCTCTGCACTGGTGCTTTACAGGAAGATATTGATGGTTTGATATCAGCTTCTTACTGGCAGATACACTCAAACACACAAATCTGCCTCATTAGTTATTGATGAGCTTATATCCACAATGAGAAATGCTTTATTTTTAATGCAAACACATGGATGACAAGAGTCCAAATTAATATTATATGTGCGTGTGTTTGTCTTGAAATCATTATCCATTACTGGCAATGACCGTCAACTGTAAATCATGCCCCGATCGATAAGAAATGCAGGATACCTGTCAACCCCTGTTGTCATGGGGACAGCATCCCATAATGCTACAACTGTTCCTGGAGCAGATAATGGTATGGGATATCAGTCTAGTATTGATTGGTTAATCTCATCGGACACCGCCGTAATGTGATGTTGAGAGTTGTGTGCACGCCTTTATAAGGGCAGAAGAACACTATAGAGGGTTGCCATGGTTTCAGGGTCTCCAGGCAGTAAGTGGGGGAAGACAATTACAGGTGAAATCTGTGACCACATAGTAATATATTTAAAATGCGTTTTTTTATTGTCACCTATTAAGATTTTAGATTTTCATGCTTATTTCAAGTCAAACAAGTCTCAAGCTGTAATGGTTAAACAGAATAGAGCTGTAACTAACAATTATTTTCACATTTTCAATTATTTTCGCAATTTAATTGATTAATTGTTTGGTTGATAAAATGTCAGAAAATGGTTAAAAAAAAAGGTTGGTTAGTATTTCCCAAATCTCAAGACTTTGTCCTTAAATGTGTTGTTTTGTCCACAACCCTAAAAGAGGCAGTTTACTCTCATAGACGAGTAAGAAACAAGAACTGATTAATGCATTATCAAATTGGTGATGAGATTCATTTAAAGTTGACAACTACTTGATCAATTACTCTAATACAGACTTTATTTGGGGGACAGCTTCACAACAGCAGAGACATCTCTAAATGGGACAGGAAAGTTTCTATAAAACGAGCATTCAGCCCTTAGTTTTAGTGTGATGATGTCATCATGGAGCTCTTTTCCTATTGGCTGAAAGAGGCATCTGATGTTGGTGAATTCACCATCTGTCAATCAGATCTGACAATGCTGTGATTAGTTAGTTCTTTGTGTGTGTGTATGTGTGTGTGTGTGTGTGTGTGTGTGTGTGTGTGTGTGTGTGTGTTTATGTGGACTGTGTTTACCTACAGTCATGTGACTTAGATTAAGCTAGTCATAGACTCCAGGATTATGCTGTAGTGACAACAATGGCCTGAGCGGATTAGCGTGTTTGTGTATCCTTTGTTTGTTTGGGTACATGTTGGTGAGTGGAGATTGTATTGGTGTTTACGTGTGTGTATTTTGTGCTTGTGTATGTGTGTGTTTAGGGTTTTTCTTTGTGTTTGAACAGCCTCTTAGTCCCCTTTACATGTTCTGCTCCCCTAATTTTGTCTCATGTCTGTTACTGTACTCCATATTGTGGCAGTCTGTTGGCACACTTGTTACGAAGGTGCTAATTCATATCAAGTGCAACATGACATCCTGACACCATTAGATGAATTGAGACCCTCACCCATAAGTCCCAAAATAATTACACAGATGCAGCGATAGCCCTCGGAAAATGTGGCGTGTAACTTCCATGTCACTCTGGACACATCAGTGTTGGCTGTAATTAAATTTCTTTGAGTTTAGAGCTTTTCGAAACATCAGATAAAACCATTTATCTCAATGAAGTCACTCCTTGCAGTTAATTCTTTTGGTTCTTAGAATCGTAGCACACTAAATATTAAATTTTGTGGTTCTTGAGTTCATTTGACTCTTTTTATTTTTTGCTGTGTCATGTCAAGCCTTCAAGAAATTAACTTATAATCACCGACCTTACCCTGCCAGTTGTGTGTGTGTGTGTGTGTGTGTGTGTGTGTGTGTGTGTGTGTGTGTGTGTCCCGCGTGCGTGTGGCTGAAAGTGCAAGTGCGTCTTGGCGTGTGAGGCGAATGCTTCACACTGTAAAATGTTTTGTTGCTGCCAGTTTATATTCTGTAATCAATGTGAATGTGACCTTGGAGATTTGCTAATTGTTTGACTCTGTAAACTCCAGCCTGTGGACTCCACTAACTGGATTTTAAGATTAATTTCCCCTACGTGTGTGTCCTTGTTTTGATATCTTTTGATCAGTTTGACTCTTTTACCTGATTGGGTTTTTTTTTTTAGTCTTGCACCACCCTGTTCATGCAAAGATTCTAAGAAGTCAACCCACCCTACCCTGCAGGGAAAATAAGACACATATTAAAGCTCTTATGTTTCGTTTTCGATACAAAGAATTGCTCTTAGGGCCTTGTAAACCACAATGCCCCCAGTTCAAGTCTTTGCTGCGTGCCATATCCGTTCTCTCCCTCCATTTCCTGTCTGCATTGGATATATTCTGTTGATATATTATATCAATCAAAGGGCAAACATGTCCACCGACATTAATGTTCATATGAAGAACTTCTAATTTGTGGCTGTTTAAAAACAATTTAAATGCCCTTGAAATAAAAAGAGCAACAGATGCTGGGACATCAACATGTGAGAGCAGCAGTGTCATTGTTCTCAGCTTACTTTAAAAAAAAGGAAGTCCGTTTCTAATTTTAGTTATTCAAAAATGCTTCTAACCAAATGTGTATCTGGTCTAAGAAGTGAGAGAGATAAAGAAAACTTTTTTTAGCAACATACAGTATTAACTGTTTACTGGAATGGTTACGCCTTATGTTAATCGCCTGCAGTCATCCCATATGACTGTTCTCTTTTTTTATTATTATAATAGTTTAAGATGTACAACATTTAGTAAATAGGAAGTCCTTACAAGGCTAGAAGCATGAAGTGTGTGTGTGTTTTTGTTCCAACAAGTGCCCATGGCCATAAATCCAAAGAACATGCAGCTCTGCATATAACAGCCAATCAATAGCATGCATTACATCCAGATATATGACACTTTACTGTGGTAGTGCACAACATCATTCACGGTCCAGTGAAGGGAATCAATGCATTAATGCATCAGATCTGAAAAAAAACCCCAAAAAAACAGCCATGTTTTGTACTTATATTTTTGCTTAATCTATTTTAGAATGTATGTTTACCATAAATTTACATTCATAAAAGCAAATCATAGGTCTTTTTAAAAACGCATGTTTTTCCTCCTAAGGTTATAAAAAATTCCTGTCCACACCAACAATATGTAAAAAATAAAAAATCTCTGTCCACATCAAAATGCAAACCCGGGCTGTCAAGTGCACGCTATAGCAACAGTTGGCAATATAACCTCTACTGTAAGGTCTCGTCGGCCAATCAGAAGCCTGAGGTCATTACCGGAAACGCATAACAGCAACAACAACAGTAGCACATTGCAGGCAAGGCTAAAATAAAGTAACACACACTGTGCCTGTGCAGCACCGATCAGGCATGTCTTAGTTTCAGTTAGCTGCGACACATCTGGAGAAACAATGTCTTGCCGCTTTTTTCCACATGCTGCATACGGTTGTCAGCAGAAATAAACAGTGAAAATACTGTTTTGATAATTACATTGACTCTATACCACTGTTAATTACAGTTTCAGTGTCTCTATTTGTCACATACAGTAGATGAGGAAATACAAATACATCTGTTGAACTCAAACTTCCCTGCTTCCGTTTCAAAATAAAAGTCCTCTGACGACGTCTCTGTCGACAGAATCCCATAAGTTTTTGACACAAGGTATATTATTATGAAGCATTAGCAGGACCGGTTGTTATAATTGTAGGAGCTGCATGACTTCATGAGCTTAATGTGCTCATGAATGTGGATATACAAAACTCATAGCAGCAGGCAACCCTACGTGCAACACGCTGCAGTTCAGCGAGGTTGCCATCACATGCTGCCCAGGCGGAGAAAACAACACACACTCGTCATGCATATGCATTGCATATGTACGAAAGGACCAAATGCATAGAAAAAGATTCTAAAAATACCCATGTACGTGTGGATGAGGCCTAAGTTTTCTAGCTGACATTTTATAAGTTAGCTCGCTTGCTGACAGTTTTCTCGCTTGACAGTTAGTTTAGCTGTCAGTTAGCAAACATTAGAGGAGGATGAGGAAAGGGCTCTCTAGCTTAGTTAGCAAGCTCAATAAACCATACAAAGTAAAAAATTTCTCTCTTGTTGAGCAGTTTATTTTTCGATACATTAGCTTCTTCCATTTTAGCCTCTGGCTCACCATGTGTTAAAGTTCACCACAGTTGAAACTGACACTTAAATGCTGGCGTGACACAGCTTTTTTTATTGATGCGTAGCGGACTTCTGCTTTTCTAATTGAGTGGTCTGAATGATCAGCAGCCAAAAGCGTGATGATTGTTAAAATTGAGAAACAAAACTTGCTGCATGCAGGGTCTTAAGTTTTGGCCACTCAGTCATTTGTCACAAGCTGTGACAAAGGTCGTGCAGTTATTTATAGAACTGTCCTCTTTTTAATCAGCTTTTTGCAAGTGACCTTTGACCTCCTGATTGTTTTACTTCCTTTCCTTCTCTTTGTCTTTCCACCTCCAGGCTCAGTTACATAAGGTTTCACACTCTTTCGTCTTCCTCTTTTCTCCCATCCTCCTCTTCACCTCCTCCTCCTCTTTGCCTTGCTCTCATTTACTGTGTGGAAAAAAGAGGATACACAGGAAGAGAATGAGGCGGAAGAGCAAACAGCTCCTGTGAATTGTGTGCAATTGTGATTTGTGCGTGTGCGCGGCTTTGAGTAGGCCGGGCTGTAATGGACGTGCACATAACACACAAACACACACGCAGAGAAAAGGGCAGTCCCGTCATCATGTTTCTTTTCCATGTGAGGCAGTAAGACATCCTCCCGTCCTCTCTGTCGTTATTCTACCGCTCCATCTCTCTTCCAGGCTCATTCCTATTATTTCCTGTTTTTTTCTTTCACTGCACTCTTTATTTTATTCCTTCATTTTTTTTTCCATTTTTCTTATTTATTTCAATGTCTCTCCAACAGTTTCATAAGACTCCCAATCAAAAATACATCAATCAGAATAAATAGCAACAACCTATTCTCTATCAACCTTTTTTCACATTTCCATCTTATTTTTCTCTGTTTTCTATTACATTTTTTTCTATTACAATTTTTAGAGCCTCTGCACCTTTATTTTTTTTTTTAGATGCAAGCAATCAATAACCCTTAACTTTCCTGCTCCTCCCAAACAAACATATTAAAATAGCAGCACCACTTTAGATTATATAACCAGTCGTATTTCTGGTGTTTTGAGTGGTGACCAGCAGGTAACACCATTTTTTTCATTTTTTTTTTCCCAGTTCCTGTGGATTTCCTGCACGCCGCTTTGGAATCAAACCCCCACTATATTTGTTCTTTTTTATCTGTATCTCGCTCCCAGTGCTGAAATCTGTGTGGGTGTTCGCTGCAATGGAGATGAGGACGAGTAATTGTATGTGTATGTGTGCGCGTGTGTGGTGGTGTGTGTGTGTGGGACGGTAAACTAAAATGGCTTGAGGAGAGCGCATGAGTGTGTGGGATGTCCAGTGTATGTGTATGTGTGCATGCTTTGATTTATGCCCTTGGCTTGATGCGATACAGCTGCAATAGTGTGTGGGTCAATACTGAGAGAGATGGAAAGAGATGTGGAGAGAGAGATGGAGGTAGACAAAAGGGAGAAAATTAGTAAGTGGAAAAGGGAGAGCGATGGAGGCAGAGTGGAAAGTAGCAGAGAGAAAGAGAGAGAGACAGATCCTGAGTCAGTTATATAAGAAGTCCACACAGCGAGCAGCAGGCTCTAATACCCATATTTACCATCACAACAGGTTGGCTGTAGAGGAGGCGGCCTGACTATTTAAGACGTGTTGTTCAGTCGCTGGTGCAAAGATTGCATAAAACACATTGTTTGTAGCCTTAAGGCTCAACAAACATGCTCAATAAAACATTTGAGAAGCCATTTTTGGGAATGCTTCGAACTGTTAAAAATTGCTTTTTCTTTTCTCCTGTGTTTTGAAAGGGCTGCTACCTTTTAAAGCATTTTACTGCAAGTTGTTTATGTTCCAACATATATAGCCAGTTTGAGGTAAATGCCAAATTTAGAAGAAAGTAGAAGAGGGTAGAAGAAAGTGGGGATTAGGCTCTGGTAGTGTATAATGTTTCATGCCTCCCCGAACTTCTACTAGGATATAACAGTATTAAGTGTGCGGCACTAACTGATGGCGAGTGCGCTACTTACTTTCAGCTTTTCAGATTAATAAATACCCAATAGAAACCCACAAAATGTTAACAAAAGTAATATTCTCACACCTATTTTCTTTATTAAACAGAGAAATGAACTGAACATCTTTTAAATTTAACTTTCTCTTGGCCAAGGAAGACTGACCAGGCTTAATTGCCTCATCCTAAAACAGTCAATTCAGTCCAACAAAAGAGAAACAAAATAAAACTCATCCAAACCGTCTTGGTTACTCTGGCTAGTAATGTAGTTAGTAAGTCCACTGTTCCATCAATCACCAGCTCCAGTTTGATCGAAATAAATCCTTAATTCACAAAGTTAGGTGCAAAAAAAAATATTCCCCACAGTCTCTCTGCTGCCGGCTGTTTACAGTCCTGTAACTTATCTCTCCACCCACTAGGTGTTATGGTGTCTTTCGGCTGAGCTGCCTGTTCCATTAGTAGATACAAGAGACTGAGCTTTGGTGGTGCATGCTGTGCACTACATACAATGAGTTTAATAGAAAGATTGTAAAACATAACCTTCAGGATTTCTAAGGACCCTGGTATACTGTAATAGCATGAGTTATTCAAACACTAGATGGTCTCTAGTGTTTCATGTTTCTCAGTTTGAATAGAGAGCTTGGTAGCCACCTGACCTAAAAACTATGACATGAATGTAGCATGAAAAATAATAATAATAAAATACAGTTCCAGATCATTTCAAAATCAAATGTAAGTTGTCACCTTGGGGTTAAAGTCCAGCCCACAACATTTCAGTTTAAATAGTAAAACTCTGTTTCAGTCTTTGTGTTGACTCATTATATACACAAAGTACTGTAGATTTAAAATTAGGATTGACGTCATTATAAAAGCTTGTTAATTAAATATGTTTCTTGGCAGGTACTGTAGCTTTGGCTAGTGCGCCAAAAGGTTCATTCACATTATGTAAGTACAAAACGTCTCCAACCAGCATTTAAAACAAGCTGTTCTTTGGAAATATGACAGTCTTTTGTCACCGCAGTTGCTTTAATACTCCTCACTAATTATAAACCCAGTTGTATGCGTTCATTTTTTAGCTCAATCAAAGCAATATGACCCCACTTCCAATATCATTGCTTGTATATTATTGGTAATCTTTGTAAAGCTGCTAACTTGATATGATCCCGAATGCACACAGAGTGTATTATTGATTTGCTATAATGAAATTAATGGGCATAGGCTGTTAATCATACATGCCTGAGTTTATTCAACCATGCACATTCACACACGCGCACACGCGCGCGCACACACACACACACACACACACACACACACACACACACACACACACACACACACACACACACACACACACACACACACACACAGAGTCTAAATGCTGAGTTGGTCTGTCTCCCTGACTGACTGGTGTTTGTTAACTGGAGCCGTCCAACCCACTTTCTATTGATTTGACCTCTTGTCCCCCTGAGACTGTCCAATGAGGGGGGACTCTTCACAGTCAAAGGAAAGGAAGAAGTCCTCGACAACTCTACATTTCATTCAAGGAAAGTAGGAAGTCCTTAAAAAGCTCTGAAGAATTTTCTGGGAGGAAAAACACTCATTTAGATTCTCAACAAGTATTTCAAAACATGTTTCCTTGGTTCAAAACGACCATCAATTACTTAAGAACTTACATGTTTTCTTTTAATTTTGCAATAAGAAACATTTTCTCAGACAAGACCACAATTTCAAGTCATTAGTGACTCAATTTGGATGCAAACTCGCTGTAATAAGGAAGTTTCAGACTGAATCTAAAACACTACTGAAACTGGTCTTATGAACTAAAATGGCATTGGCTCATATGAAATTGGATCCAAGAATAATCATTCAGCTCCCTTATCCCATTTGTCAGCTGTTATGTTATTTTTAAAAAAGAGTAAACCTTTGTGTGACATGTTTTCACTACACTTCCTGTCTCCATTTTTTTCTTTTCTTTTTAATGTTTATCTTTTGTATCCCGTCTTATTTCAATTCCTCGCTTTCATTGCTGCCACCTGGTTGTGCTTTATTCCTCTTGCCTTGATCTCTACATGCTCCCTCTCTCTCTTCTCTGACCTCTTTTGTTCAACCTGTCCTTTCTTTCTTTTCATCATGTCCTCCCTTCATCTATCTACCTTGTTGCTCGTGCTTAATTTTCACCTGCCATCTCTAGATCATTTTTTTTAAGTCTCTCTGTTTTTTTTGTTATCCTGCAACTCTGTACCTTTCTCTCTTTCTACCTTCCTCTCAAATTGTTTTTTTTTTATAACTTTATCTAAATGGGTGCTATTCTGATTATTTGTGATATATCTAGTTAGCAAAATATACCTAAAAACTCCCAGAACACTGCTGACAGTCTCAACTTGGTGCATTTTATTCACCTGTTCCAGAGCTTTTAATTGTATTTGTATTATATTATTATCACATGTATTGGGGTTACAAATAAGCCGTACCTGATATTAAACATCTCAGGTATAACTTGGCTCATTTTCTTTACACTTCTCACCTCTAGGGCTGGGCAATATAAATATATATATATATTATATATATGAAACTAAATATTGGATACTGATATATCGTGATATGGAATAAATAGTGTTTTTTTCTGATTTTAAAGGTGGCTTTACAGAAAAGTAATTTACGATCTCTTCTTATCTCTGAGTCTGACAAAAAATGAACACAGAAATCAGTTCCCTCAGTTGGCTACTGTAGCTAACTCCAACACGATTGGCTAATAGGGCTAGCTGCCCATTGCAAAGGTAGCTTAAGCCAGTGTCGGAGTAGACTCTATTAAGAGATTTAGAGCCACATTAAAGAAATAATCTGAATTTATAGTCGCCTTTTCCAGACTAAAGTATTCTCCCCCTTTTTGTTTAGGCACTAGTGGTTATTTGATATACTTATTCATGGCATGTATGATGGATAAAACATACGCCAACAGCAGATCATTAGAAGGCACCTGTTCATGAATACAAAAAAATAAAAAATAAAGCCCTATAAAAGCCCTAAATGTGTTGTCAACAGTTGGGTGAGTAAATACTGACCTGTGGGAGCTTTTGTCTTTGATTTTGTTCCTGAACATTTTCTCTTGTTTCACTTCAGTTTCCAAAGGTGCTTTAATGAGACGTCTTTATGTCTTAACGTCATTTAGTGAAGATTTAGTGTTATGACAGGTCAATGTTAGTCCAACACTGGCTTTTTTTAGTCACGTCACCCTTAAATATTGAGCATGAATGTCACAAAGACTTACATCAGCAGCAGGGGGTGGCTGAAGAGACTTTAGGTGAGTTGACAAGCCTTTCCATCTCTGTGTTGATCTGAATCCATCACTCTTGTTCTCCCTCCTGCTGTTTTTTTAAATGTTTTTCTGCTTTTTCCTTCTTTTCCAGTCTAAACCTCCCTGTCTTTCCCTCTCCATCTTACCCTGTCATTCCACCTCCCTCCTGCGGCTGAAAAGTCTGAACCGCCATTAGGCTTTAGTCTGCAATAGGCCATTAAGGAAAGTGTGTGTGATTGTGTGTGTGTGTGTGTGTGTGTGTGTGTTTGTGACAAAGTTGATGACTTGTCTGCATCGGCTGTGTCTAACATAGTGACACTCGCTTTGGAAATGTGCTAATGATGAGGAGACAACAATATCTCGTGTGTGTGTGTGTGTGTGTGTGTGTGTGTTGTCACTAATGAACTAATGTGTGCTCTCAAGCAGTAACAGCTGTGTGTGTGTTTGTGTTATCACTAATGAGCGAACACGTTTCAGCCGTGACAGGTGTGCATTTTCCTGCGTTTGTGTTTATGTGTGTGTGGAGCTGCTAATGTGCTAACGTGTGTTATCAATCAGTAGAATATGTGTGTGTGTGTGTGTTTGTGTGTGTGTCCACAGGCATGTACTGTTCATCGTTTCCTTGTCTCTCTCTCTCTGCTGTCTGCCGGCTAATGGAGACTGACAACAAGAAGCATGAGTTTCAGCGTGTTTATTTTGTAGATCTGAACTGACATCTTTTCTGTGTCAGAGAGACATGACAGTGTTCACTCAATTGGGTCAGTTAGCGACAATTACACACACTAGTTAGTAAGTATGTTTTCATCCACCCGTTGTGATGTGCATTTTCGATTTGAAAATGAAAAAAAAACCCAAAAAAAACCCCCCCAAAAAAACCAAGAAACAAATTTAATTTTTCTTGACAAAGATGATCAACATGAAACTTACATGAAGAAAAACAGAAAGCACATTCTAATGAAAAATAAACAAAAAATGGTGACATAACACTTTCCACTGACATGAAAAACACAATCACTTTCTTATCTAAAATGAAGTACCTCTTAGCACTGCACGTCCTGCTCACTGGACCACCACCAAAGCAAGTGTCTTAATATGAAGACACAGAGGCTGCAACATGTCCTCTGATGCTCTCCTGCTGTCATGTTGTGCAGTTTGTCCTGTAAGGGACTACACATTCTTACTTGTACTTCTCTCTACTTTTCCTCTTTCCTAGTTTCCTTTTTTTTTGTTTAATCTCTTTTTTTCCCTTGTTTTGTTTTTATGCTTGTGTGCACCTCTTGTCTTTTTGTTTAACCCTGTTTATCTCATCTTTTTTCCCCTCTCTCTCTCAGTAGCCAAAAATAGACTCAGTCTTGGTTTTTGTCAGCTCTCTCTCTTGAAACCTCTTTAACAGGAAGCAAGAGACAGTCACCACAAAACACACACTCATGTAAGTCCACACACACACAAAAACATGCTGCTTTTGCAAAAACTGCTGTCCTGAGAAATCAGATAAATTTTATGATTTGGTTCATTCTTTTGACTGCAGCTTGCAAAGTCAGAGCTTTGTGTGTATGCTTGAGTGTGTGTGTGTGTGTGTGTGTGTGTGTGTGTGTGTGTATGTGTATGGGTACACACATACTGTACACATCTTTGTGTGTCTGTGTGTCCATGTCCTGTCACCCCCCACTGACTTAAAGCACTGCATAAAGAGTAACAGTCTGAGTCAGCAGCATGAAAGAACACATCTGTTAATGACAGTTGTGATGACTGCACTGTGTGTGTGTGTGTGTGTGTGTGTGTGTGTGTGTGTGTGTGTGTGTGTGTGTGTGTGTGTGTGTGTGTGTGTGTGTGTGTGCATGTGTCTGTGTGCGCGTGTGTGTTTGACAAAGAGAGAAGGAGGTTGTGAGTTCAGTTGTTTTCACAGCAGCTATATTCACTACATTTCCGCTGGTATATTTCCTACAACAACAATAATTAGAATCAATATGATTATTGCAGCTACCGCCTACCTGCTCTGTTTATGTACATATTTTATTGTACAATGCAGGTGGCGAAGGTAACTCTGACTTGTGAGAAATAGGGTTGGATACTGTTTACATCTGAACCTGTCCCGGTGCTGGTACCTCAGATTCGGTATCAGTACCCAATTACACTGACACTTCACTCTTTCTGTAGGCCAATAAGAAAGATCTAATTTTTTATCAAGCTGCTCTACTGTTTTCTAATCACACTAAGAGCTAAGTCTCTGCCTGTTTGCATGTGTGTGTGTGTGTGTGTGTGTGTGTGTGTGTATGTGTGTGCATTCACGTAGCTGCTCGTCAGTCTTGCTTTCTGGTTAAACACGAGCAGACAAGTTTGGGCTGGCTGGTCTTTTTGGCTGAGCTATGGGTGTGTTTGATTTGTCGTTTCTCTGTGAGAAGACACCTCTTTTATGTCATGAACCTGTGTTGGCGTGTGTTTCACTTCCTGTACGGCGTGCAGCGCAGGAGGGCTCCCCTTTGTGTTCCCTGTTGGTTTTTGGTGAAAGTCACAGAAATGGAGATGCTGTAAAGATCAGTTATTATGTAGAAGAAGTATTGAACAGTGGCGGACTCAGGCAATCTGGGGGGGCAGGGGCAAAAAAAATACAAAGGGCACCAACTGCATGCAGTGGGGCACCAGTGTGAAGGCACTGCATCGTGTTGTGTCCGCTGAAAGGGCACCTAGTGGAGTATCAGCATCTCTGGATTATATCATTACTTCACAGCTACTTCTGCTAATGCTAATTTCAGTTTTTACTTATTCTTGCAAAAAACGTTATGCATATATATAGGCATATACAATAAGTGCAGTTATAATACAGGAAAGATTGAAGATGGAAAGATTTTTTGATTTTACAATGCAGTTTCCGTTTTAAACAGACCTCAGTTATGATTTGAAAGCTGTTGTCAAATGAGGCCATTTACTGGATGTGTGGCGTGCTACAACATGCAAATAATAAGACTATCTAACCTGAAGCTCGACCAGGCGTTAAAACACGAGCCAAAACAGGAGCCTTTGCCCCACCCAGACCTTTAATCACTTGTTTTACACTTTGGAGACATATTGTATTTAGAGCTTTTTTTTTATAGCTTTTATAGATAAAAGGTAAAGCTGAGAAACAGAAAACAGAGAGGTGTTTGAACAAAAAGCTGCTAGGAAATCGATTTATTTCAGGGATTTGATAAATCAAATGTTTTTGAAATTGTTGCCAAGTCAAAGACTGTTTCTGGTCGCGGAAACTGAGTTATTAGTAATTCTTAGCGGAAACAAGAGTCTGGTTTTCTGTGTCTCTTTCTGTAACTCTTGATGTTACTCAGAGTCCACTGGCAGCAGGGTGACTGTACTGGAAGGATGTGGCTTCCCTTCTAAAAAAAAACACATCTTATTTTTATGCATCTCTATGTGTGTGTGCGCGTGTGTGTTTTTGAGATAGGTTTTTAAAAGAGGAAATTTCCTGTCATAATGAAAGCGAGAAATACAGATAGATAGAGATAAACACAGTCTCATTAATAGCACAGCAGCAGCAGATAAATTGATAAAAGAGCAGAGGAGAGAAATTCACTACAAATGCTTCTTGTGTTAACAATTTTCTGATGATTGTAAAATAGCAGGGGACTACCCCTTTCCCCTTTCTTCTTCCATCCCTCATCACATCATTTTCAGACTCTGCCATGCAAAGACGCAGCAACTTAATTAGACTATCTTTTTAATTATAACTTTGAAGATGCACTGAGCGTGAAATAAAAAAAAAAATTAAAGTCAAATGTACGTGTAGAAAATCTAGATCTGTGACCTTCAGCATTTCGTCCTCTGACAGATCATTAACTGATTTGAATATAATTTCCCCGCAGAAATAGAGTTTGACATCATAATCTCAACTCAAGGTCCTCTCGCTAACTTTTTTTCCCCTCAGGAGCTTTTAACTATATCCCATGGCCTTCTCGTAAGACTTTATTTTTGACTTACGAAATAGAGGTTTGGCCAAGCAATATCAACTTAAGGTTGTCAGAAATATAGATATTTTTTCAATATCACGTGTTGAAATGATACAATGTCTGTTAATTTTACATTCAATGATACTAAAAGTATGTGTGTTTTCCAGCCAAGGCTGCACAGATTAATCAGTGGGACAGAAAATTAACCGGTCCTCATCCTGTGGCTGTTACATCAATCTCTCCAGCAACAAACCCCCGCATGACTGGAGGATGAGGCACAATCAATCGATTAATCATTTATTTGTTACATGCAATTATACAGTAAAATGTGGTTTCATCAGCTCCTTTAACTTGTACGCTGTAATTTAGTCATTTTTTTGCATTTTTATACATTGGACTTTTTTTTCTTTTTGCCATGGCATCAAGAGAGTTGTGAAGAATTGTTTTTTTTATAATAGTAATGTATCATAGTTTAAAATTCTGCTATTTTGGTATTTTAAAGTCTACTTACTAGCTTTTTTTCAGAGCTTTTCATCAAACCAATAAAAAGAGATATGGTAAAAAGCTCAAGAAACAGCTACTAAGAAGGGATCGAGACTGATTTGTCTGTCAAACTACGATCATCAAGGTTAAGGACGAACTTTAATGCTTAATGTTGAAATCCTTCAAGTGCTATAGATGAAACAGCCGTTGAGCTCACATGTCAACAGATGTATGCTGATATGGTTGAAAGGTCTGAAAAAAAACAGTAAGTGGATCTTGAGTTAGATAATGGTTAAAACTGAACTCTAAAGCTTAAAAATTGGAGATGGTGTTTGGAGTTGCTACAAAAAAAGCTACACACCCGTGCATCAGCAACAAGTCTTTGCAAAGCAAAATGATTGCTCTTCATGTTGTTTGTTAACACAACACTAACACGAGTTATGTTTCAGGGGCTCGATGCAAATCATTTTAAAATTGACACATTCAAATAAGGAGTAGGGCCAAACGTATCGGCTCACATGTGGCTATCTTAAGCATGTGAGGTTTTATGCAAAAAATGTTATTTTGTTGCTATTTTGGCTATGGTGTTCACACTTTCAGAAAGAGACCAATGTCCTGCTGGAGCTCAGTGTTACCCGATACTGATGTAACTCTGTCTCTTCGTAAAGTAATCTGCTCATACACAAAACTAATACAAAGATAAGTTTGTCAAGTTGAGACTGTAGAGAAGCCTTTTCTTCATCTCCACTCTGCAAAATATTACAGTACTTCCCTGTTGGAGATCTGTGGTTTGTAGCTCAGGCAGGGCTGAAGGAAAGCGCTCCATGTGCCTGCACTCTGTGTGCAGAGACCTTGGTTTGTTATGAAGCTGCGTTGGCGTGTTCCTCACTTGTGTTTACACTCTTCCAGTAAGTAGATGGTGTGAGGGAGGGTAAATGCAGTTTGTCCTGAGGGTGCAGGAGGTGAAGAGGATCATAATGTTTGCATCAGAGGCGGAGAGTCCAGCTCTCACTGGATGAAACGATCACCTGCTGCTTGATTGTCAGACTAATGTGTGGCCTGTGTTTTAATTGGCTCGTAGTCTCTTCCTTTCTTCCTACATTATCTCAAGATAAATCACGATTCAACTTCATTAATCAGGCATTGCTTTCTCTTAAACACAGGTGAAATATCTTGTTTTGTGTTAACTCATTCATGATTTTGCTGGTTTGATTTTACAGATTAGTGTTGCTGAAGAGCAAAACAAGTCATTAAGCAACGAAAGAAGAAATGGCCCAAATATTTGTAATAAATTAGTAAAAAGTACAAGAAATTACTAAAATCATAACAAAAAAATCATGATTTTGCCCGTCTGATTTTACAGTTAGTTCTGCTGAAGAGGCAAACAAGTCAACAAACCCCAGATTAAAGCTAAAACAATAACTTTTTCATTTGTTAACCCTTTGACACCTGAGCAAATTGGCCTGATTTCTTTCAAAAACTAGCATTAAAGGCAATGAGCAAGAAAAGAAGAACCGACTCAAAAATGTGCAAGAAATTAGTGAAATGGACAAGAAAATTACCTAAAAATGAGTAAAAACAAAGATAATAAAGAAAAAACAAGAAAAATTATCAGGCAAAAGTGCTCAAAAATTTAGTACAATAATTAACAACTGTTAATATAAACAAGAAAGTATATACAATTTATACTACCTTTTTAAAGGAATAGCCTAAAATAACTCAGTTGAGACTTCATACAAATTTTGTCCAACAAAAACAAAACCAAGTGATGCCTCTTACAACTAAATAGACAAGCTTTGCGAAGCTCCGGGGAACACGCAGTTACCTCCATAACCTGCCGGTGTGCTGCATTCGGCTCCGGGGGATGGACGCCTGGGAGCCGGGCGGTTTGTTTACATAGTGGAGGATTTTTGGAGGGTAAATTTACAAATGATGGATTTTCGACTCATTGCTGCTGTTTGCAAGCTAATGACTATCAGTGCTGAGCCTCTACCACTCCAAAACTGTAGCTGCAGGCTATTGTTAAGATACGCCGTGATATCTTCTAAGTGTAGTAGGTGTATTATAATGGTCGGGAACACTGTTTTATTTATTCTGGCATCATGTTGGCTAAAAATTAGTGACATTCTTTAGTAAACAAACATGCATGTAAAGACAACAGGCAATATTGAAGTCAGCAAAATGATTAAAGTCATATCTACGTATATTGTACAATAAGGTGCTGTGGTAATTATAACGACAGGCCAACTTCAAGACAAGATACTCTCCTAAGATCCTGAATAGTTACATCCACTCTTAGCTTCTGTGTTTCCTGCATTGACTTCCCACTTGCCCTCCGTCCCCACAACACCTTAATTTAATTGAAGAAAAATCTGTCGACTCTGCAGCATCTCAGTCAGTAAAGACAGGACAGTCTTTCAGACCCAAGCTGATGATGCTGGCAGATTTTATCACTCAACTCTTGCAGCTCTTAAACGCAGCATTTTGTTGATACACCCTGTTGCATTTACTATAAATGCTGAGGCGTTCTTTTTTTTCATCAAAGTGTCCCTTTTTAATTTTTTTTTCACTTGGCTTAGTTGGCCTGCAGAGGCTTTCCAGGCTTGGAATGAGGCTTTCTCCCCCTGCGACTCAGGCCAAGGACACAACTGGCACAAAAAGATGAGGACAAGACGATTTATAATCATATTAGGAAAGAGCGCTTACCCAGCCCCGAGTCGCATGAACGCCAATTTCTCTCCATTTCCATCTCTATCTCGCTCCCTGACTCTGCCTTTTGTCTCTTGCTGCCTCTGCGTCTGCCACTCGCTCTTTCCTTAGTCATCAAGCTTAAAGCTGAGCCAGACAGTGAATCATATTAGAGTTAGAGGTATTGGCAAGTTATCAGAAACACAACGAATACCCCCAGTTCTTTTTTAAATTTTTAAATTGTTTTAGCTTCAATATCTGGGTAATGAAGCCGCACACAAATGCACACGAATTTGCCTTTTTTTGCGTGCACACACTACTGGCAAAACACACACATTATCCCCCCGACACACACCAGCATTCAAATACACACCCCAAACTCTTCACATGCACACACACAAGTCACAAAGGGTTTTACCGGGAAAGAAACTGATGTTTGCGAAAAGAAAAAGCCACATCCTTTGAAACGCAGAGCGGGGCCGAGGGAGCTTAGTGTTTTCTAAACAGAGAGCCGATCGAATATCGCTGTAAACAATGAGAGAAGGAGAAGAAGGGGAGGACAGAGAGAGAAGGAGTTGAACAAGAAGGACAAGTAGGGGGAAGATGGAGAAGGAGAGACGTGAAGTGAGTGTGTGAAATTACAGGTGTGTGTTTATTGGATGTTATAGAGGAGAGGTGATGCTGTTTAGTCCAAGCTCCTTTGTATGTAAAGTAGGTCTGTGTGTGCATGTTTGTGTGTGTGTGTGTGTGTGTGTGTGTGTGTGTGTGTGTGTGTGTGTGTGTGTGTGTGTGTTTGCATGTGTGTGCGTGAGAGAGAGAGAGAGAGAGAGAGAGAGAGAGAGAAAATGGTCAAACAAACAGGATTGTCTGCTGGTATTTTATTTTCAACACCAAAAGAAAGAAGTGCCCTACATACTGTCTGTGTCTGTGTCTGTGTGTGTGTGTGTGTGTGTGTGTGTGTGTGTGTGTGTGTGTGTGTGTGTGTGTGTGTGTGTGTGTGTGTGTGTGTGTGTGCAACACACACACACACACGCACACAAACACACACACCTTACTGGAGGAGCACTGTAGTAAATCTGCCCGTGAAGAAAGGGAAGATTGCAGCTCAGGAATCCGGCCTAAATGTGGCTTCCTGCGTGTGTTCACTGTGGAAGTGTATACATATGTGTGTGTGTGTGTGTGTGCGTGCGTGTGTGTGTGTGTTTCTGCAGCACACGTGTGCAGACAGACATGTAAACGCCAACATGATTTACCTCAGAAACTTGTATATAGTATATGAGTAGTAGCATGACAAACGGTACGTTCAACAAAGCAGCCGTCGTTTCAATAAACGGTTTTCACGTGAATCATTGCACTTTGGTTTAATCACTGTGACGAGGACATGATTATGACGACAATTCTAATGAAAAGTTTTGCTTCTTTTCACAGAAAGCAGCCACTTTTTGGTAAAATATGTGCATTGTGTTTGCCTGATTTCAAGTTTTGGAGCTAAATTTTTAAAGTGGTTGTCGACAATCCAGCTGCAACTAACAATACTTTTTTTGGTCGTTTGCTTTGGAAAATGACAGAAAATAGAGAGAAATGTTCAACAGCCATCTAAGATGACATCTTCAAATTGCATGTTTTGTTCCACCAACAAATGAAATCCCAAAGACATTGAAAATACTGAGAAGCAAATATTGTATTTCAGTGAAACTTTGGCTTTTTTATTTTACTTTTTGGCTTGAGAAAAGACTTTGGCAATTTCTTATCAAGATGTTGATTATTGTTTACTTATCCTTTTACATTCTAACACTTACTGCCACTAGAGAAGCAGAAAGTTTTGAACCATAAAAGTTCCCTCTTACTGTTTTGTGCCATAAAGCTGTTGATTTCCCTCCTATTTTCCCATTGGGCACATCGTAAAAGCAGAACAAAATACTTCATATATGATTATTTAAGCCATATATATTCACAGTAAGTGAAATGTCACTGCAGATGTAAGGTTGTCTACTCTTTTTCTATCATCATGCTGAAAAGCAAGAAACATAAAAACATCAACCTTTATTAAAAAATGGACCAAGGCAAAGTCCACTTTTAATGGCAGTCACCTAGCAACAAGTGTTGTCACGACTTCACTGTTTCTACACACAAGATTTGTTCACTAGTAAAGATGTTGGCATTAACTGGGCAGGAATAAACTAATGAAAGGCTGCCATCAAGTTGCATTGTGGTAAATGTAGGATCAGGTGATTTTGGAGCTTGAACCCAGACAAGGGACCGAAAAGTCAGGATATATGGGCCTCTGGTGCTTTGATTTTGATGATTCTTAAGATGACTGAAAACAAGACCAAGTCATGAACAAGACCAGAACTGTGTGAGTGCTACACTGTATAACACACTTAGGAAAAGATGTAGAACGTGTAACAAAAAATAAGCACTCCTCAAATTGATCTGAAAAATTCACATTCCATTAAAAACACCCCCAATAAACACCTCTTTTATTGCCAAACTGTATGTGTACGTGTACTAGGAGAAATGTCCTAATCTTAAACTGATAAAATAAATAAATGAAAAGGCATTGCAGAGGTGAATTTTATAAATACAAATTTCCTTTTTTTTGTCTTTGAGAAAACAGAGGTCTAAATTAACTTCATCTTTATTCAACACTCCTGTATTGCACCGACAGTTTAGTGTTTTCCCCACAGTTTGTGGACCTTAAATAAAACCTTGAGTCATCTTTGTCTGAGACCGAAACGAGACAAGGAAGTTTTATTTATAAACCACATTTCATACACAGAGGTTCAAGGTGCTGTACAGAGAAGTTAAAAACAACATAATACAAAAAACAAAGTCATCTCAAAGTTAAAACAACAAATACAATTAAAAAGAGCATGAGAGAAAGCTTTATTAGTAAAAGAATAAAAAAGACTTTTAAAATAATATACTGATAATGAACCCTTGGGTTAAAAAAAACAAACATGTAAAGGCTCTTGAGAATAGAGTTCAGTTTATATTTAAAAAATCCAAACTGTAAACCTTTACAAGACCGAGTAAAAATGTGAAACTGAGTACTGCAACACTGGATTATATAAACAAAAAAAAAAAAACAATCTGTCTCCGGCTCGATCACTGTATAACATGACAGGCAAACTGTGTACTTAAGTGGTTTCCAACTGGTGGGTCGTGGTCCAAAAGTGGGTCACAAGTGACTTGTAAAATACACACTCTTTTTAAAGTACAGTAAGTCACACAGCTTTTATTTTGAAGTGCTCTTCCTGTTTATTTTTGCAATATGTTTTATTTCTTTGTGTTCTAAGCCAAAATTTGTACATTTTGTGAATTTAAATTAAATATGTGGGAATGTGTGAACAGAGAAATCTGGACCCCATTGCTGGACCAGTTGGAAACCACTGGTGGAGTCGACCTCCCATTTTAAAAATACAAAAACTTTATGAGATCCATCTGATGGCAGCAATAGATCAATGAATTTAGTAACAAAACCCAGGAGGGACCTGCAGTCTTCTCAGAGATGATCACATTAGATTGCAGTAATTAAAGCAACCTCTAAGTCTGAAATATTGATGTTCTGGATTAGACAAGACAGACAAGTTTGTTTACTCGTAAAGTTCACACTTAAAATGCACAAGTTGATTCAATAGTGAACTGTCGTCTCAAGATTTTTCATTTTTTTTGCATGTTTTAATGTATTTTTATTAACTGTAGCTTTGTGAATACATTAGACAGGCACAGATTAGAGACAGGCGTCTGAGTGTGTTTGTGCAACGTGTTTGCACAAGAACGAGCAAATGCATGCACATGATAAGATCATGATTAAATTCCCCACCTGTGTGTGTGTGTGTGTGTGTGTGTGTGTGTGTGTGTGTGTGTGTGTGTGTGTGTGTGTGTGTGTGTGCAGCAGTGTGTCAGTGTTGCTCAGGCGCAGGATTCCCTTCAGTCTGACGAATAGACGGAGGAATCACAGACTCACAGATGGAGCGCACACACAGAAGTTTGTCATGCTTTCTGCACCACCAGCTAACCACTCAGTGAACTCCTTTGTAGAAAGTCTATTTTTGTCACCGTGTGTCTATGTTTGAGAAACCGAGCTTATTCTAGAAACAGCCTGTTACTGTATATGGTAAATCCCCAACCGTCCTCGCTCTGTGTTTATGCATCAAGTTCCTCTTCTTTCTACTTCTCTCTTTTATCATTTTCTCCTGTTCCTGTTTTTGTCAACCTTCACCTTGTGTTAAGCGCTTTTTCTTTCATTTGTTCTTTCTTGCCTTTTTTTCCACCTTTTAACTTCTGTCACTCTTTCTTGCTTCTCTGATGTTTTCTTTCGCTTTTATTTTCTTTCTTTCTTTTTCCCTTGGTCATTGCCGAAGTCTGTCAGTGTGAGTGTGCAGTCATGCTGTGGAGCAATCTGTTGCCTGTCAGATTAATAGGCAACGCACGCACGCACACACACACACACACACTCACACACATACACTTGCACGAATACGCAGGGAAACACACTTAAAGTATAACGTTGGCAAAAATAAATGCACACATACCGGTGTACACCCACCTGTGACAGAGGGGTCGTGACCACACTGAGGCAAACTTTAGCACACCATCTGCCTGTTACTCTGTGAGTTTACCTGTTTTTTCTCATCCTCTAAACCTTTTTTTAGTAATAGAGACTTTGTTGACAAAAAGAAAATTATTGGTGTTTGAGGTGGCGGTGGATTTTGTACTCTCTTTGTTTGAGGTACAGTTGGAATTCCCCCCCTTTTTATTTGGTCCTGAGGTTTTGAGTATGTGATTCGAGCAGGTCTCTAGCACACTCAGATTGCCTTTTATGGTCACAAATAGCTAAAAATGTAACCAGTCAGTAGTGACTTGTCATTAGGTTTTTCCACACCTTGGATTCTTCTGCAAGTTTTAAGATGCCCTTTCCCACCCTTGAGATCAGAAACGCAAACAACAAGTCAGAAAATATATTTTTTTATGAAGTGATCATTAAATTAATGTCTAAAAACTTAGATTTGATGATTAGATTTGAACTTACACTAGATGATTCAGAAGTAATTGAAAACATGTTAAAGAAATCAATTTATTTATATTTCTTTACCATTGTGTTACATGGACCTTGACAGTACAAGACCTCACATTAACCCTTTGAAACCTGGATTGTCATCACTTTTCTTGAGCTGCATTCACATGCTTTAAACACATTTTTAGACCTTTGAACCTTGAGCAAATTGATTTGATTTCTCTCAGCAAACATGAAGGAAAAAAGGCAACAAGCAGCTTGGCAAGAAATGTCCTGGAAATTGCAAAAAAAAAATTTTTTTGGGGGGGGGGGGTGTTAGAAAACTATTTTCCAAATAATTTCCCTGCTTTTATGATGTTTTTTTTTTTTAGCTTCCCAATGTTTTTTGTTTATGTTTGTTTGTTTTCAGGTAATAAAACAAACAAACATATATAACATCAATAAAAAATCATTCATTTTCAGGTCATTTCTTCTGAAGTTGCTCATTGCCTTCTGCCTTGCCATGTTTTTGAAGAAAATCAAGCCAAGTAGCAGGTTTTAGAGGGTTAACGTGACCTTGTTACTCCTTTGCCTTTGTTCTTGTTGAATATGCAAATATTTGTCAAGTTCATCTGCTTCACACAAGACACTCATACTTCACTGTAAAGTCCATTCTCAATGTTTTTTTTGTACTGGCGTTTTCAAGTTTCCGCATAACTTTTGTTTGTGGTGTAATGCTGCCACTATACCAACATTTTAGACCTACTAGTATAAAAACAATATGTATATCCCCTAGATATCACAGCAAAAACACAAAAGCCCTAGGCACGCAATTGGCTAATGTTTTTCTTTTCTTTATCAACAACTTTCACACGGTGCTGGTACCAAAAAAATAACAACAATAATAAAAGGAATAATGTTATTGATAATTATTATTTTGGTTGAAAATTTGGTTGTTCTTTTTTCTTTTATACCTCCAGTACCTTCTATAATAATGAATGCATAATAAACAGAGATTGTATCATTTTAAACATATGGTATTGAAATATCAATACTTGACAACCTTAGTAAGTTGCATACTGAACTGTGATTGGCTCCAGGTCAGCTGTGATGTCACAAAATCCTGGTTATATTTACAAAATACAATCATATATATGCAAAGCACATTTTGAGTGGAGGGGCCCTTTAAACATATTGCGACAGATAATGTAAAACTAGTTAAATTCTTCATATTTTCACATTGAAATGCAAAGAAAATCTTTTTGATTAAACATAACTTTGTTAAGTAGAGCAGACGGCGATGGCGTCCTTGTGTGGTTACACAACATGTTTCCAAATTACATGGCGTGACCATGAAAAGCTGATAAGACTGAAACCATTCTAGTTAATGTACAGCGTACGGCCACCCACAGAAACAGCACAGAATAACTCGCCTACATATAAAAACACACACGCTGTAATCCTCCGCTTCCTACACCTCTGCTACCCGACCACATGCTGCCGCACCTGATCCAGACAGAGGAGGAAGTCAGAAATTAAATATTCATGTCAACAAAGGTGTGCTCCCTGGATTTCAAAGCACACACACTTTCACAGTCATATACACAAACACTCGAATGAGGAGAGGCCTCTTTCTCACAGTCGAGTGTCCAAAAAAGATGTACACAGACACTTCTGTTGATTTCACCCTTTCTGAAAATACTCCAAACCAGAAGAATTCAACTCGCATCCACAAGAATTCAGACGTGCACACACTACAGATATAATAAAAACAAGCACGCACACACACACACAGACTTGTTTCCATTTTTAGAGCCTCCTCTGGGATATGGGGTCTAAATTTAGGAGGTCATTTTGTTAAACAAATAGAGCATCAGCATGTTGGACGATTGTCAAAACACGCTGACCATATGTTTCCGTCAGCGTGTGTGTTTATGAGCATAGATTTATCTTCTTGCGGACACTTGCATGTCCGCGCAGAGTGAGGTTATTTTAACAGCGTTTTATATAAACACCAAAACCTGACGGGGGAGTAATGGAGGGAGAGAAGGGGAGGTGGAGCAGAGGGAAGAAAGGTGAAGTTAACATGAGAGGGAGCAGAGTGTAGGAGGAGAGATGTTCAGTTTCATTAGCTTGAGAGACAGGAGAGAAACACAGACACACACACACACACTTTTGCATGATTACACATATATTTAGCAATAAAGCACCAGCTACTCTGCTTGTGTAAGTCCCCACAGTGCAGCATTTCATCACTTTACAGCATTTTCAACCCTGTTTACCAGCTTGGTCAAAGGTCACAGTTTCATGATTGCTTTATCTGGTCGGCATGTATGTTAAAGTTTACATATGACTTAGTAATAAAGGTCTAGAAATGTGATTTGAACAGTTAGTGTGTACTAAAACAAGACAATATGAGCTTCTTGGCAACCCCAAATTGTCTTTTTTGCATGCTGTCTTTCAGAATCAGTAGGTTTTGGAGGCTGTATGAATCTGGCAGATTAGGAAGAAACTTTTGAAAAGTTTAGCCACAAGGTAAAGGAATAGTTCACCCGAAAAAAACATTATTTTCTGTATACCTGGTGAAGTTTCATGAAGGTATGAAGAAATGTACTTCCAGCTTCCCCTTGAAAGCCAGAGTTTACGAATGATCAGAGAGCCCTCAGTCGACTGAGATTTAGAAGTTTAGTTGTTTATTTGTTGCTTTTTCAAAAAACATATTTTCATTGTTATGTTGTGTGGAAATTAAAGAAAATGTTTTTTCCTCTCATAATTGATTTATGAATTAAATTAAGTAAGTTGACCTCAAATGACAAGATGACTAATAATCATATCCATAATAAATAAATACCACAAGTTTGTTTTCTGTAGTTTTTCAGCTTATTTGCTAAATATATTGGTATTAAGTAGTCCAGCCCTGTAGTGTAGTGTAGTTTCCACTAAGACAGAAAAACATTTTTTCAGGCATATTTTAAAGCAACCCACACCTTTTTCCACACTTTTTACTTAAAAAAAAAAAAAAGATGATCCTCAAACAGCATGACTGCCTTCAGAACACACTGAATTCCCCGACAAGTTTGTAAAAGTCAAAACTTCACAAAGCTCAGATCGCTGATTGCACCTTTAATCCTCGAGGTGAAGCCATTTAGACCACCAGACTGTGCAGAATGAATTTTAGTGGCTAAATCACCACAGTGAGAAAGCAGATTATTATGGTCTAGACACGCGGAGGTGTGCACCATCCATCACATTACAAAACCTGTCGATAACAGAGACAGAGGAGAGGGGTGGAGGTCAACTCAACAGTTTATTTTTATCTGACAAATAATCCACCATCCTGAGTCTGACACAAACTCATAACACACATCCGACTTCTTGATATCAAACTGATGAAGATGCATAAGTGCCCCATTTAGGCCAGTTGTATTGCTTTCTTTAAAGTTTTATGTGAACTTGTTATATGTGAAATATCACATGTGAATGACCCTTTAACACCTGCATCAACATCATTTTTCTTGTGCTGTGCTTGGACACCTTACATAAGTATTTAAAGTATTTTCTTTCAAGAGCATGGGAAAATATACCCTGCAACTTGGCAAGACATTAACTGCAAACTGCAAAAAATTAGTAAAAGTCAAGAAGGGGGGATTATTAGATATTATCAAATAACAGCAAAAACTATATTTACAATTCCTATAATTACATATTTAAATTTGTGTTACGGAAAAAAAAAGTTTACTTTTTAGCACTTCCTTAAGGTAATTTTCTTGTTTTTTTAAACCGTTCTTCTTTACTGTCCTTTTTTTCAGGTAATTTTCTTGTAACATTTTATTCATTTCATGCTATTTTTGGGGCCATTTAGTAATTCAATAAAATCAATGTTGGATTCAAGAAACGAAGGAACAATTAAATTAGGAACAAAGCTGTGTATTCAATCTGTATCTACTGTGAGTGGCCAAATGTAAGGCTCATTACCCAACAGCAAACTAATGGGGAAAAATGTAAATTTTGACCTGAGGGTGGCACCACAGGAAATAATATTAACTTAAATAAATTGGTCAATTTATTGCTCTATGCAGTTGCTTCACATGGACTTGATTACTATGCTGGTGTTATCTTCAATATACATAATTTGCAATGTATGAGAAATCAAGTAAGGGCAATTACTTGTGTATTAAAGAAGTATGTGGCAAATTTCTGTTTTGAACATTTTTAGTTCCAGCAGTTCTCTACATTTTGGCTACAACTAACAATTATTTTCATTGAGCAAATTGATAGATTGTGAAAACAGTTTTAAAAAAAGGAGAAAAGACAAAAGCCAAGAAGGAATTTGTTTGGAATTATCATTATAACTTTTTAAATTATGTCACAAAATTATTAGAAGTTTGTAAGCACTTTCTGGGTATTTTTTTTAAAATGTTTTTTTTTTTATGTATTTATTTTTAAAATTTTAGGTAATTTTCTGGCACTTTTCACTAATTTTTTGGGTAATTTCTTCTTTGATTTCTTCTTACAGTGTGTTTGAAAGAAATCAAGCCAGTTTGCACAGGTTTCAAAGGGTTAATGTATTTATTATTCATTCATTATGCAATATAAGAAAGATACAACTTAGGGTTGATTTTCTCTACGTTTACTTAATCAGTAATATAAAATATATGTATTAGTTCATGCTACCTGCAGATTTTCAGCTGATTCCAAAATTTAATTTTAAAGCCAATATCTGCAATACTGATGATGTGCTGATATTATCATGCATCCCAAATTGCAGTGTGATCCATAATTCCTACAAGCTTTGTCAAACGTACAAACAATGCAAATGAGCAGATAGCCTCATCAGGATTCATCCTCACGCTCTATAGAGGAAGAAAAGGGAGCAAAGGAAAGGACAGAATGGAGGTCAAAGACAATACAGAAAACAAAAAGAGGAAAAATGTGGACAGAGGGATGAGGAATGATGACAGAAGGGGGCGGACAGTACAGATGCAGAAGATGAATCCAAATCGACCGAGGACAGTAGGCGTTAAGAAAAGAGGGTTTAAAGGAGAGGGGATAAGAGAGCTGTAGGACGAAGAAAGAAGGAATCACAGTGAAAAGAGGAGGAGGAGGAAGAGGAGGAGGAGGAGGAAACGGTCTGGGTAATAAACAGACAGCCTGGATCGAGGCGCACTGGGCGGAGGGATGAGATGGGAGAGTGTTATTGATCGGAGGCAAAGAATAAGAGTTAATGAGGAAGAAAGACAAGAAGGAAAAGACAAATAAAAAGAGGGAGAAAGATTGAAACAAAAGACAGAGAAAGAAAATCTTTGCTTATGAGCTTTACCTGAGGAAACAGCTTTTTTAGAGCATCTACTGTCTGTATTTTGACGTATTTGGCAGTGAATCAGAATAGGCAGGCGGGATATAACGTTTAATTTCATTCTTGAAAAGAGGGCATGCCATCACAAACACCCCAAAAGCACAAAAAGCGTCCTGTAATCGTGGTATTCTGGGGAAGCATATTTATTTTTCTAGGATAGCAAAGGAATGACCCGCCCTACTCAGCCTTACCCTGCCTCTTATTGCCTCACCGTGACGTTCTCACCCAAACTGATCTTACTTCTCTTGCCAAAACCTGACCATCGAAGGCAACCAGTACTAGCCAATCAGAGGGAGGGAAGGGCGAATCATGTCTCCGCCATCCACAAACCAATGGGGCGACATTACTGTAGCAATGGCCGCTATTTATACAGTCTTTGGTTGAAATTTATACTAGTTTACATAAGAGAAGAAAAAACAAAGTCCCTACATTAAATTATGCTCACTTGAATATTATAATTACCACCAATATCAATGTATTTAAATATTAAATATTCATAATCTAGCGTGCTGACTGTTTTTTTCTCATTTTGAATTATCTCAGCACCTAGCCCTTGTGTCGTCTGGATGTGTGTGCTTTTGTGAACTTTTTGTACTAGTTTACATAAGAATACGTCATTATTTTCTCCTAGAGGAAGACAACAAACAGATTTTGATCAAAAAAAATTCAAGAAATATATTTTTTGGCATCCATGGTTAGATAGATGCACAGTATGCATGTGAATGAGATGTTAAGGGGTTGAAACAGTATTTTTTCATTTAATCTCTGTTTTAACTTCACCTTACCTTCACAGAAACAGACTCTAACTGGACTGTTGGTTTGCACAGCGACAACCTTTATTTTTCTTTGATATTTCAAACCCAACTGACATTATTATTTACGCCCTAGAAACCTTAGTTAGTGTTGTTTATCTCCTTTATAAAAATAGAAAATTCATGTATAAAATGGAAATTACCTCTGAAAAACAGATTGAGAGGTATAGTGACTCTTTTGCACAGAGCAGGATGAGCTACAGACACACACACACACACACACACACACACACACACACACACACACACACACACACACACACACACACACACACACACACACACACCCCTCTAAGATATCTGATTTCCAGGCTGTTCAAAACGTCCACTATCCTGAAACTGGAGCGAGAAGAATCGAGACATAATATCGAACTATAATCACGTAAACTGAGCCTGATTGAGACGGCGACGTCGCTGAAGGCTGCAGTCTGTTGACCCAGTAAATTGATACTAATCTGAAGCCTTGTATTCTCACCAGGTGTCGACACACAGCAGCAACATAACAGCGTTTGTATCCGTTTTCATCTGTTATGACTCATGGAAAATTTTTGGTGAAGGTGACTGATTTCCTGATTTCAGGTTAGGTTATGTGCGGTTTAAAATCTGTCTTTCACTGCTGTTTGGACCCGCAAAGTTGTAATTTGCCTTCAGAGGAATTAGTGTGATTAAGAAAAGTGCTCTGCTTAATCATAAATTAATTTGAGTCTTTCATGTTGATTAATGAATACAAAATGAGAGTTTTTTCATCTTAGTTTTATATTTAAATCTGCCTTTTTAATATCTCCCAAATATTCCATTTGCTCTTAAAAGGTAATTGATTTTTTTCCATTATAAGGCACTCCACAGTATCCATTATCCTTATTATCTCGTGTGTGTGTGTGGACGTGAACAGTATGGGTGTGTGTATTCATGTGTGTATAATATACTTGTGGTGCGACACTGAGCATATGGTCCACTTCATATTGTTTATCTTGAACTCTTTATATTATCAGGTTTGATTATTAGATTATGTAAATCTCCCATTCCTAAAAAGCATTACTTTTAAAAAAATTCCTGAAAAATTAACTTTAAAAAATATAAGAATTTATCCAAACTAATAGGGGATGACCCCAAATCAATATTTATAATAATAATAATTTTAATTTTATTTTTTCAGCACTTTTTTTTTTTTTGTCTTTTCCAGTGATTCTATTTGTAACTTTTTTAAATTAATTTCCTTGCTAATTTTTGGGCCATCTCTTGTTAAGTTGCTTGTTGCTTTCTCCCTATGTTTTTTAAAGAAATCAAACCAGTTTTCGTAGGTATTAAAAGGGTAATACACAAATGGTCAATTGGTGTTTGAAGTATTCCTTTAAGTACTGTCTTTCAGAATTCAAAATAGAAAGTAAGTCTTTATCAGTTAACAGCTATGATCCCAAACTTTTACTAATTTGGCTCTAATAACCTTAAGAAAGTGAGTCAATGTAAGTGAAGTAAACAACACCTCCTGCAGATATTTTTAGTAATTAAAGTAATTTTTAATAAGCATTTTTTTTCCACTGCTGCTTGTTAAAAAGTAATCAGGATTCTTTGTGATGCCACAACAGCAATGAAACTTCAAATCAGACACAGAGGAAAGATTTCTCATTCTGAAATAAATTTTTATTCTCACTTCGGGTTAGGAAAAACAGTGTAATTTCTTATAAAAGCGAGTGAATCCAGTTGCAGAGACACGGCCACATGTTACAGTGACAAGAAAAATTGTCTGATTCACGTTTCTTGACTTGATTCAGAGTGACTTGATGCTGATCTGCAGTCCACAGGCTCCACAGGCTCCCGGCTCTTTTATCACATTTAGCAGCGCTGAGGAATTGGAGCTGCACAAACGCTGGAGCCCGAAGCGTTTCTTCTTCGTGCTCTAATCTGTCAGTTCTTACAGTCTGTGTTTGTAGTCGACCAGCGACCAGTTCACAGCTGCAGGCACTTTGTATTTAGACAACACAGTTAAAGCATACAAAGGATAAAATGTTACAGAAAAAGAGCCTTGATCTGCTGAACAGTATGGCTGCACATTATCGGGCATTTCTGGATATATTTTTATTAAATTCCAGCTGATGTTACCTTACAAACTAAATGTGGTAAACTCAATACAAGACAGCCAGATTACACTATTGATGGTACTGTCAAAATCCTTCTGAGAATTAAATCATACACTGTATGCAAAATGTAACTTAATTTAACTTTTTTATGGAAATATTACAACTTTCTCTAGTATAACTACAACTTTATTTTGTAATATTACAACTTATAGCTTAACTTAGTATGTGTGTTATTTCATTCTTGAAATAATAATTTGTTTTTTCCTCAATTGTCACTTATACCCCAAAATTGCCAAATTTTCACCATGGAAAGTTCATACTTCTTCCACACTTAAACACTTTTATGTTCAGTAAACTGCTGTTAAAATTTGCCTCCAGTCAGACAAAATTGACTGTAATTATAACACACACACACACACGCACACACAGAGTATTCAACAATCCTAGATGCATCTCTCACCCACAACTTAAATGATGTATGTTTTACAAAGCTATTATACAGCAATAAAAACGTAATAATAAGGACTACTGATGGTCGTTTCAGAGAACGTATGGTCATGAAAATTTGCCACCAAGTCATGGAAATGTGTAGTTAAAAGTATGAGTGAACCCAAAAAAAATGTTCATATGAAGCAAAGGAAGTTTGAAAAATCCCAGTTTCTTGTGAAATTTAGGGGATTTTTCAAGAATGAATATAACTGTCAGCAGTGTTTGTAGGAGCGCAGCAGGATTCAGTTTACTGCAGCAATTATGTTCTGAACGAGACTGAAGGGGCGGGAAAAGCCCCACAGGTTGCCGTGGAAATCACTCTCATCTCCCATGACGACGTTGCGACCAATTGCACAGAGAGAGAGAGAGTTTTGTTATTTCTGCTTACTGTGTGTGTGTGTGTGTGTGTGTGTGTGTGTGTGTGTGTGTGTGTGTGTATGTATCCTAAGCTGTGTTACAAATTCCACAGGGAAGGGACATTACAGCTTGACAGCACAGGGACATAAAAACAGAAAATATTGCACAGCACGCGCACACACCCACACACACAAACACACATGTGCACACACATGTTTCCGACACGCACGTGCAAACAAACACGCAGGCACACACATCCGATGTGTACGAGAGCTGGGAGACAAGATTAAACAGCACGGTGTGATCATCAGGGATAATCACCACCAGCCACAGCATGCGCACACACACACACACACACACACACACACACACACACATACATACACACTTCATCCCTTCCCTTGTCTCCTCCCATCTTTACTCTCCCCTTTTTCGGCCCCACCTGCATGAAGTCATGCTTCTTTCATTTTCTTTCCTTTTCTTTCTCCTCTCTTCTCACATTTTTCTTTCTTTCATCCCTACTCACCTCTTCTCTTCTTTCCTTCTCCTTTTCACCCTTGCCTCACTTTTCCCATTCTTTCTCTTTACATCTCCTCTTTGCTTTTCTTACTGTTTTTCCTTCCTTTAATCCCTACTCTCATCTCCCCTTTTCTCCTCTTTCCTTTCCTTCCCTTCCTTTAACCTCTCCTCTCCATCCTGCTCCACCCATTTTTTTATTTTTTATTAACTCACCCTCTCGCCTCCATTTCAAATGTAAAAACTTTATTTAAATGACTGCTCTGTTACGATCCAAAAACACCCAAAACATCACAAATCACCAACAGCAGCATGGACAGCATGCTAATCACATCAGCACATTAAGGGAACCTTCCACCTCTCTTTCAACAGCTATCTCTTTCTGGCTGAGAGACTTATCTGTGTGTGTGTGTGTGTGTGTGTGTGTGTGTGTGTGTGTGTGTGTGTGTGTGTGTGTGTGTGTGTGTGTGTGTGTGTGTGTGTGTGAGGATTATGCAGCATCAGAGCCAGATTTGGTCCGTATGCTCCATGCCCCCCCCCCTACCAGCAGCAGCAGATTATGTGTCCTTCACTGCACAAACCTCACAGGCAGACGCCAAAAACTGGATGATATTTCCAAAACACATTAACATACAGACATGAAATACAGCTAAATGTGAAGAACTGTGTGTATTGATTGCGTGTCAGAGAGATTGAAAGTGTGTGTGTGTGTGTGTGTGTGTGTGTGTGTGTGTGTGTGTGTGTGTGTGTGTGTGTCTGTCTGTCTCTACTCATCTGTCGATCAAATGTACGACAGTGTCATTACGTTCTCTCTGGCTGTTTTTCTTTTGTCGTGCATATCACTAGTGTGTGTCTATTAATAAACACACAGAGGTACATGAGACAGGATGTGGTCGCCATGGTGCAAGGTCCTCCCACGCCTTGTTCTAACTCCGTGTGTGTGTGTGTGTGTGTGTGTGGTCAGACAGCGTGTTTGTGCATCACAGATGATGCAAGCCGCTTCTTCTGTTGCCGTGTTTCTTAAGCAGTTTAAAATAATTTCTTGCATAATAAAAGTTGTCAATGACAGAGGGGTGACCCACACACACAGACACACACACACACACACAAATGCACAAAGCTTGGTTTACTTTCAATTTGATCAACAGAGGAGAAAATGTCCAGCCGTAAAGAGTCATAAATTCTACTTTTTATTATTTGTGTGTGTCCTTACATTTCCAAGCTTGAAGGTTGATTTGAAAGTCAGGCTGTTACCATGGCAACCCTGCATGCCTTTGCATTACCAAGTTTAAAATGTCAGTAAGCAGAAAAATATAGAAGAAAATATGTGTAATTAACAACGGCAGACCCTGAGTCAGCTGTTATTTGCAAATGATACTTGTTTTATCCACCTCTGAATGCCAGGTGGGTGGAGTTTGCAGCATCAGGGCCATCCAGGTGGCGTCTGCTTGTGTCTTGTGCATGATATGGTACATTAAACATGTTCACAGATGCGTTTCAGTGCTTTTTAAATAGCTTTGGACATCTTGTGTGTTAAGCTCCACCTGTGCAGTGTTGCAAAGTGTTTAAAACAAGTGCTTCCAGACGATAAAACACTACAGAAACAGCAGCTTTTTATGTTTTAGTGTGCAGATGGATTTGTATGTCCACAAGGGGAACCCAGTGTGTTTCTATTTATAACCCAACACATACACACACATGCAGCTGAGGAGTTAAAACCATGCCAAATCTGACAGATAAATAACTGCACTGCTCTTTCTTTCTCTTTTTCATTGCCTTCATGTCTAATTTTTCTTTCTCTCCTTGCTAAGCTGTCATTTCATTTCGTTTCCCTCCCTCTGCACCCCATCACCTTGACTCTTCTCTGTGTTTTTCCCACCCCCAACTCTCTCCCAGTCTGCCATCTGCTGGAGAAAACAAATAACAGCACTGTTTTGGTTTTTTTTTTAAATCACAGCTGGTGACATTGGGCGAGCTTCATTGAGCATTCCTGCGACGTCCAGCCTGGGACACCATGGCCTCGTGATTACAGAAACACGGCCATATTTAAAGGGTCAGGGGGTTCAGTGTCTGCAACAGCGAGCGTGCGTCTGTTTTAATTAGCTCTGGCAAAGACACACCTGAAAGTGTCAGCGTCTCTGTGTCGTTTCCAGAAACTCATGAATAAACGGCTGCTGTCTGTTGTTCGGGAAAAACTCCATCTTTATTTATTATTATTAGAGATTTAAATTTAGTATTTCAGAAACCAAGTATTTTCTTTCTTTTTAAAAACAAACATTTTTATTTACTTTGATGTACTGGATCAAATATTCACTGTTCAGTGTTTTCATCTTGTGATAAAAGCAGTCATGTTAAAGGTTTTGCAGATGGGTTACAGTAAAAAAAAAAACCCAAAAAGGAAACATCTACAGCAGGGGTACTAAGCTATTTGCTTGGGGGCCACTTTAACAAAATAGAAAATCAGATTATTTCCCATGCAAACTTTAGTTCCTGTCATAAAAGGATGTTAGTATCTTTGTCACTGTCAATATGAACAACTGTTGTCCACTGTTTAGAAAAAGTTGAAACTCGGATGGTTCTGTCCCCAGAAACACAATTTGACAGACTTTTATTTTGAAAAACAAGTGGTTTTAGAAAATTCATTACTTGACAAACTTTTCCTTTAGTAACATGATTTGTAGATGAAAAAATTAATCACAATATATCACCATATCTGTTACTGCAATAGTAAGTATGTTGGAAGTTGTTACAAATAACAATAATATTGAATTGTGACCAAAGTATCAACATAATATTGTTTCATTCGGCTTCTGCTGATTCTCGCCCCTGCTTGAAAGTAGCAATGTTAAAGATGCTGCAAAAAACAGCTTGCAGCATTCATACAAAATATTATGGTCCTAGTTGTTGGTTTCATATTTCAGTAAAATTATAAATAAGAGTTAAATTTTATGGCATTTTTTGCAAAAAATGGGGCTGCATTGGTGGAGGCATACTGGTGAGAAAAACAAACTACAATCCAGGAAGTATTACAAGAACAATTCAGTACATTCATCAGTTTGAGGCTGATAAAATTAAAACACTGCAGAGCAGTTTAAAATACTATGAGATAAGTGTTTATAACTCTGTCTGTGTGCTAACTTAACTATTGTTTGATCCTTGGATCCTTGTCACATTACAAAATACTTCTGGACATGTTTTATTGGCATTGCTCTGCCTGATGACGTTGCAGCGTTGCAACAGAGCCAGATTTAACTTCATAGCAGAATCACCTTGAGTTTTTTTGTTTTTTTTTTCCTTTGGTTGCCAAAGCTTTCTGCACAGGCTCCCGCAGTGCCAATGCAGTGGTTTCATCGTAATAAACCTCCTAACGCTAAATTTTTAAGGAATTCTGTGAAGCTCTCTTAAGTAAGCCCCTCAGCCAAGGAGAAATTCAGCCTTAAGTGTCATGATTAAGGAGAAATCTTAAGGTGTTTTGTGCAACTGACCCTATTTATACAGTGTTTTATCAGCAGCATATATGGACTAGAGATGTAACATTCCTTTTATCAGAGGCATTTCACATGAATAACTTTTGCTTCATGACTCATTTAAGTCACTAATGAATCTCTTTGACCTGACTCCAAATTGATTTTAAGCACGAGTGACTTAGATGGAGGGAAAGATGTGGGTGGGAAAAAAAGTTTTTGGAAAGGAAAAGAGGGAGAAAAAAAAGGAAATTGAGGGGGAGAGACAGAAGGAAGGAGGGAGAGACAGAGACAGACAGTGAAAGAGAGAGAGTTGGTGTCAGTGAGTGAGTCTGCAGGGAACAGCATGTTTCTGCTCATTAAAGACAGAATGATATGCCGACTGGCAGAAAACATACACACACACACAAGCACACGCATACACACACATATGCACGCACACATACTCGCCGTAATTTGCCTTGGCAGATGAGACACTGATCTGACACTGAAAGCAGTCCGGTGACAGTGCGTAGGCAGCTAACATTCACACACACACACACACACACACACACACACACACACACACACTCACACACACACACACACACACACACACACACACACACACACACAGATGCACACACAGAGTGCGGACAGCTCATGCAGGCTGGCAGGACATGAGTCTGTGTGATCACTGTGACGTTTCCAGCTCTTATAAGCAGAGTGGTGTGCCATTAACCTCCCCGTCAATTTGAAATGATGTGACTGAGTGTGTGTGTGTGTGTTTGTGTGTGCGCACTCTTAGTGCCAATCAGACAGGTTCCTCCACTTCTATTTATAGCCTGGAGGAAATGGGCTTGTTCTCACATGAACACACAGACACACACCGCCCCTCTCAGGTGTGTGCCATGCAAGGTGGGGGAAGAGCTTATTTACATTTTCCACCTTATCTCCAGTGTGTGTGTGTGTGTGTGCATGCGTGTGTAAGAGAGAGAGAGGCACACACACACACACACACCAACAACGAGGAGTGTCCGAAGTTCACCTGAGAGGGTGTGGCTACCTGACAGGGGATTTTTGAGAGGGAGGAAGTAGGATTGCATTGTTTCAGGAGCCGTTGCTGTGAAAGGAGAGCTTTTGCTGTGGCTGGGTGTGTGAGGCAGAGATGCAGAAGGGACGTTTTGTTTAAAAAAGGTAGAATAATTCATTTTCAAGAAGCAAAAGAAAAAGATGGATGAAGAAGAATCTAAATAGTGTTAGAGAAGAGAAACGGTTGAGAGAGTTGTTGTGTTTTTGGAGTTTCAGGCCATTGTTTAGCTATATTGCTCAGCTAGCACAGACAGTGAGGTCATCAGCGGGCGCTACTAATGCCGGGCTTGTGTCAGCTCAGCGGGTGCTGCGTGGCGCCCTTGTTGTTTCGCTGTGAGCGAGGGCTTGAGGACGACGACCAGCTCAGCCATGAGGACCAACTGGAGTCCAGTCACATTGAGAAGTTACAGGAGAGTCGCCTGGTGAAAGAGGTCAGTGCATGAGAGGGCAGGCATATCTAGATTGACACCAAATTAGGATATTTTGGATAGATGATAGGTGATATTGCTTGCATTCACACAGTGAGTAACTTATTTGACTGTGGTTTTATTTTGACAGATTGTTGGAAGCTCCAGCAGTGGGTGTGTAGTGATTTTGCTTTGCATAAAGTCAGTATTTGACCTGGCAAATTCTGTATTTGCACTGTGTCTGTGTGATAACCTGTGTGCCATTTTATGTGCTGCTTGAGAAGGATGAAATTATGTCGGTAAAGTACAAACTTTTTACAGTCAATTTTCAAGTTTAAACCAATAAGGCTGGCAATGATTTTGATTATGTTGAACAAAAAAATCACAAACTCCATACAAAGATCAGAACCAACAATGTGTAAGTCCTCCTCTAGTGACTTCCCTACCTGTTCTCAAACACTCAACTCATTTGTTCCTATTGAAGACATTAATCTTCACGAATACTGCCTGATATGTACTATGGGGCCAATAGTTGTTTATTAAAAAATGCAAAGAAATTGTCATCATTGGAAGAACTTTATTTATTCATCCATTTATTCATTTTTTTCTTTAAAATTTCACTGGCTTGTTAAAATAAGTTGGTAAGAACCTGCTGTATATGATGTCAAATGTGTCAGTTTTGATTTAACATTTGCTAAAGGTGTTTAAACAAAGTTTTGTATTGGAGTTTGTTGTATCCCAAAATCTAAATATTGACAGAGAGGTTTTCATTTTTATTGTAAATGAATATTGGTTCTCATTAACTAATAATAATTGGTGTTGGCCCTAAAATACCAATGTAAGTCAACCCCTGGTTTCTACGATTTTTTCCCATGTTAAAGGATTTTTTGCGGGGAGTTCGGCTTTTTCTGCTGAGAATATCCAAAAAGAGGGGTGGCATCTGCTGTTAATGCCCTCTGAGGCCTACTGAGATTTGCGATATTGGATTAAGAAAAAAAAAATTGAATTGAAATTATTATTGTTCAATCCTTTGGGCCATGCTTTATGATAGGCCTAAAATGGACTTCACCAATCTGTAAAGCGCTTTGGGTTGCCTTTGAGTATGAAATGTTTATTACACAAAATTAATTCCTGATGTCAAAGAACCACATGAAGTTGTGCTTTCTCTTAGCCAACAAACTTGACCAGATATTGGTCTGCGGGTCACTCGGCTGTCTAGGAAATAAAAAGAACTCCAGCAATTTGTTGATCGGTCATGCAGGAGTGTATGTGATTTGGCGGGACGGTGGTAGACAGATGCATATTTGTGTATGTGTATGTATATGTGTGTGTATGTGTGTGTGTGTGTGTGTGTGCGCACTCGGTTGGATTGTTTAATGTAGCTGACTCAAAGGAAAGAGAGAGAGAGAAAGGGCGGCATCAGTCCGATTTGTATGTGGGTGCACTTCAGAGCTCCGTTTGACTGTGTGCACATTTTGCAGATGAGTAAGTTTATGTGTTAATGTGCTCCTGTGTGCATATCCACTTCACAGCTCCTCTCTCTCTGTGTGTGTGTGTGTGTGTGTGTGTGTGTGTGTGTGTGTGTGTGTGTGTGTGTGTGTGTGTGTGTGTGTGTGTGTGTACGTGTGCGCACATCAGCTCTGCTGGGGCTGATTGTTGTGATGTAATTAGTCCTGCTCTAATGAATACACTGATCTGTCTGACAACATCTCTCAGCTGGAGAGGGGGAGAGGAAAACACCATCCAGAGTGCGGCTACAGTATGACCGCGAGCTGGTGCAGGCCCGACCTTTGCATACGTTGTATGTTGTGTTTATGCAGGCGTATGTACAGTACACGTGTGCTCTCTTTGCTCTGCTGATATCTTGTGAAAGCCAGCCAACCAGGAAGAAGCCTTGGTCTTATTTAATCAGGCAACTTGATTAAAATTGTTGGGTGCACAAGTGACCCAGAGGAGGTGTTGTGAGAAGGTCATGCATGTTGAAGCTGTGTGCATAATTATGCAATTATTCCGCCATTATTTATTCTATATCTCCCGTCTCCATAGTAATCCTGTGTATGTGGTTAAACTTTGCACTCAGATTGTGGGAGATGGAGGTTTTATTGCCTGAAAAATGAGTGAATTTC
The DNA here is from genome assembly GCF_026936395.1 of Plectropomus leopardus. Taxonomy (NCBI): domain Eukaryota; kingdom Metazoa; phylum Chordata; class Actinopteri; order Perciformes; family Serranidae; genus Plectropomus; species Plectropomus leopardus. The sequence continues at coordinate 15,462,400 of NC_142198.1, forward strand.
ATTTCAGAGCTCCGAATGAGAGTGTTACAGGTTAAAATGGTCATACCCAGATGCAGATTTCAGCATACAAATCTACCCTCCCTGGGTTCCCATAAAAGTGGCTATGCCAGTCCATGAGCTCGCTCTGAACACACGTCATATAAACAATATTTCTATTAACTCCCGGGGTCATTGCCATCGCTTCTTTTATGCAGCTTGAGTGTGATTCATAATGAGACAGAGGTGAATATGTGGTAGATTCTATCATGTGAATGTGAATAAGGTTGGATTGCTTTACATATGATTATGCCTACTTCATACATAGCATTTTTCATGGCTTTTGGATCATTGCCCTTGCATGTTATTCATTATATAAAGTATTTTAATACAACACCTTGGCCATAAATCCCACCTTCATGAAAGTTTTAATGTTTTTGCTTCTGAGAGTTTTGATTTAACTTCATGGTAAATTTTAAAACCCAACCAATACTGGGTTTTTGAGGGGTAAAAATTATAATAATCATCTATCTATCTATTACTATCTCTCTCTCTCTCTATATATATATATATATATATATATATATATATATATATGTAATTATGCAATGCAATTATTTGTCAGATTTTGCATTGGTTTTATAGGACAGCCTAAATGTGAATGGGTGAGAGAGAGGGGGTGACATGCAGCACAGGGCCAAGGTTGGAATCGAACCTGCGGCCAATGCAGCAAGGACGTAGTCTGTGTACACGGGGCGCCTCCTCTTCCAACTGAGCTACTGATGCCCCACAAGTTGCTTTTTTTCCCGCATGTTTTTGAATTCAAAGGTTTTAATACTTGCAAAAGGCATCTCAAACACTTACTTTATACACAGATACTCAAGTCTTTCCATACATTTTACATATTTTTTATTTTGCTAAATGGCTCAAAGGTATTTTCCTAGTAAAGTAAGACAACCGAGCCAGATGTTAGCAGCTGGGGACTAGTGATACTACATTTAAAAAGCTGCCACCATCTATAAGTTTTACAGCAACATGCAGATTACAACATCCCGACTTGGGTCTAATTTACAGTACTGTACGTCCTTCGGCGATATTGGTGGTTGCTATGTCATTAGTCGCTTTTGTCAAACAAATCCGCTCTGATTAGCTTCTTGACTGACAGCTCCCGTTGGTGTTGCTGCAGCAACCAGGGGAAAGCCTGATTGGTGGAAGAGGGGTGTAGCACCTCACCGCTATCTCTGACGCGTCAGGTGGTTCAGTCAAAAGAGACCTTTACACCTTCATATTTGTGTTTTCTTCTTTCTTCTTTCTCCTCAAGGCATTGCCTTGTTCTTTTGTTTGTTTGTCTCTTTTATGTTGACTCTCCAGAGTTCCTGTTTGTTGTAATTCCTGCATCACATTTTTAGTGCTGTTTCTCTTTCTTCGCTCCTCGCCGCCGTCACAGCCCTGTTTTTTTTCCTATCTTCTCTCACTAATGATCCATACCATTGGACAATCTATCATGGTTTCCACAATCAATCCTCCCCATCCTCTTCCTCTTTCTTTCTCTGTAACAGTCTGACAATATGAGATTTGCTCTCCCTCAGGGTGCTAAGGCGCATTTATTCTAAGAAAGAAACATGCGCTGTGGGAGCACAAGAAGCGTTATGTGTCATTACAAGGCAGGGTATCACTCGGACACACGTACACACACAGAGATGAGAGCTGAGGAATGAGATAGTGATGGAGCGATGAATTTGATTTCAGAAGTGCTTTTGCCTTGTAATACTCCCTCTGTTGAGACAGCCAAGGCCATTACTGCGAAGACAGACGGGCAGAGAAAGTGAGACAGAAAAAGATGAAGAGCAAAGAGAGAAAACCAGTGGGATAGATGAGTGACATTGAGATAGAAAGAGAGATGAGGAGGGACAAAAGACATGTATACAGAAATAATGCAGTTAAAAGACAAAAGGAGATTGATAGGAACAGATATAGAGAGGTTAACAGGTGGAAAGGAGACAGATTACAAAGGTGCAGAGATGTAAAGATGGTGGGACATTGTAAAAGAGGGAAGAAGGAAGAAGGAAAACCTCCAATTGCAAAAACAGTAGCTTCATACCAAAACAATGCTTTTTGATACCTTATGTTGTGGATTGTTTAAGGCTGTGCCCAACTCAGAATTTATGTTGCTCAAACTGCATTGACTGTTCAATATGAATACTGGATGACTTGTTTTGTTTTCCATATGAGGTTTTAAAGGCTAACAACGATCGTAAACGTGCTTCAACATTTTTTGCAGACACAAAATACTAACAAAAGTCAAAGACTGTATCGCATTAACTTGTTGTAAACTGTAAAATCACCACCTCCGTAGCAAAATCTCTGGACCAAAACACCCCTAGGGCATCACTGGACAAAAAGAGGCTGCCCGACTCTCAATAAACTGAGGGTCTCCGACTTTAAGTGGGCAGCGCTGGAGTTGTTGATGTTTTGGTGTCATTGAATCTTAGCCAAACAGAATGTTAACATTAAATAAATAGAAAGTGATGTATTATAAAAGTTTAATTACTTCAAAGAATGAAACAAAGCAACAAATTTTAGAAAAAACAATTTCATTACTTGATACAATTATTTGGTTGCATCAGTAAAAATCTTTTCTAAGTGCACAAGAGACTGCTTTGTTGTTTGTGATTTGCAGAAGTACCGTTGTGTTCATGAGGAAATGAAAATGTGGAACATACATGTAGTTTTTGTGTTAATGACTTACCCAGTGATACACTGAATTGTTGTTTTTCGTAGACGTTGACTAAGGCCCCATTTATTCTTGTCATGTCAATGTGTCTGGCAAAAAACCTCTTGGATGAGATATAACCTTGATGCTGTTATCACGTTGTTTTTTTGCTTTGTCACACACTTTCAGTTTCTGTCTTCCATTTAAAAGTTAACACCCTTTCTCTTGTCCTGCTGTCAGCTTGTTGGCTTGTTGGTAGTTGACATGCAGGTGGCAAACCTCCTGTCTTAGTCTTGCTTTTTTCCTTCAGGGCAGATTTCCCGGATCATGCATCGAATCCGGAGACCCTGCCAAGTTACTGCTGAGCCAACTGCTCTGGGTTAAGCCCTGTTGAGAACTCTGGTTGATTGCACTAGATAAACATCATGCCTTTGTAGTGGAAAGCAGAGAGTCTTTTGTCATTGCCTGTTCTGTCTTTTTTTGGGTTTTTTTTATTACACCGCGATTTCGTGGCTGCTGATGTGGAGATAACAAAAACAATATCCTTCCCAGGTCTCTTCCACTTTCCTTTTAGCACTTCTTTGTCATTTCATTCTGTGGTTGCAAAATTGTGTTGCACATCAATAAAAGTCTGACTCTTGTGCTCCCAGAGACTAGCGCTATCATTTTGGCCTATTCTACTGCTAAATTCAATGTGAAACAAATCACAAAACAACCAAGAACCAGTCAACCAAAATACTAAAATTTAAACATGATTTCTTTAAAATGTATTTGCTTGTGGTGGAAATTAAATGTTATATTTGGAGACAGTGTTATTCTTATTTTGAAAATTAAAACCAAGTTGCAACTCTTATGTGTGCAACCTGACAGTGATATATATATTAGGCTTCTGTTCAGGCTATTTCAACACCTTTAAAACATGTTTACATAGTTACAGACACAGTTTACCTTTGCCCACAGTTTGTAGTGGCAGTGCAGGTTGTGCAAGCTTTTTCGTTACAGATTGCGTAAATAAGATCAGGAGACTGTGCGATACTTGGATGACGTTGTTAACTGTGTTTGCTGATTACTATACGCAGCCATTTGTCCTGGAGGCTTTTGGAAAAAAACAGAATGATTAGTCATTTCCTGTAGTAACTAATAGTTTATATATACTAATACTAATGTATCAAAATGTTTACATTGTTTTTTTCCTCTTAAATGGTTATTCTAGAACAATTTCTTGTATTTTTATGCCAGTGTTAAGGTCACTGTGACCTTACATGTGTTTCATTAATGTAAATGCCATATCTGAAGAACACCTTGAGGGAATTTCCTTAAATATGGCACAAATGCCCCCTTGATGAATGAACCTAAAGAATTTGTGTGCAGGTTTTTACAAAGTTTCTAACAAAATTCGAAATGGACAAAGGGTCAGGGGAGACATTTGGCACTAATTTTAGGTGCCCACCTTGAAACTGTGCTAATAGATTTTCTGTGCCATCGGGTTGAATATTTGTGTGAAGTGTCCATGTCTTCACAGACATGGATGTAAACTGTAGCCGCAACTTGACTGGTTCTAAGTGGCATACAACGGAGAGGCAGTAATTCAACTTTTTAACAAGCAATATTTTTACTAACCACATTCCTGTGTAAAGGGTCTGTAGGATGTCACTACTCAAACATTTCCAGTTAATCCACTCCAGCTTTATCATCCTCGTAAACCTAGGGAGAGATGACGCTGACACTAATGCAGGCACATGATTATCTCTCTGAGAAAGTCACGGGTTTTCCAACAGAAGCCAATTTCATAAAATCTGTCTTGGTGACTCGTGCAGGAACGTTGCAAGAGCAGGCGATAAACATGCAGGTATGGAGGGAGCCATGAGTAACGTGATCAGAGTGTTAAGATTGCATCAAAGTGTGTGTTAGTATGTGTGTGTGCCTGCGCCTCGGTATCCTCTTGTTCGAGGAATGAGGATCTCCATGGCGACCCCCGATGTCCTGTCTCAAATTGATTACCCCTGGTGCAGTCTGTCCCCTCGGGGCATGTACTCATAAATAGAGAGAGAGAAAAAATGAGTGCAGGATGAGCAGAGACACAGAGGAGGACATGAAATCGACGGTATCAAATCAAATCATGCGTTCTGGCCGTGTTAATAATTTTCAAGCAGACACGGATGGCTGCATCTTCTACCTGCCGCATCACTTCATCACTGTTGCTTCCATAATCGCAGTACAGGACCGTGTTATTGCTGTTGACACACATGCATACTGATAACTCAGCCAAACATAGCTTCTTTGTTTTCTTATTTAACCCACTGAAACCTGGATCAACAGTTTTCTTGTGCTGCATTCAGATGTCTTTCACAAGCATTTAAACCTCTGAAACGTGAGCAAGTTGGTCTGATTTTTTTTTAAAAACATGGGGTAAAAGGCAATCAGCAGTTAGTAAGAAATGTCCCGCTTAACGCAAGAAATTTGTAAATGATGAAAAAAGAGAGAGAGAGGGGAAAAATATTAGAAAAAAAAACCCAAAAAATTGTGAACTCAGGAAAAATATCTGTCACTTCAGTTATTTAGAGGATTTGGATGCACTAACGTCTGTTCTGTCTTTTCCCCCTGTCCTTCCATCCCTGCCTCTATTTTGTCCTCTCTGTGTCTCACTACAGAAAAGTGTGAAGGAGGGAATCCTGTTAAAGCAAACCAGTTCTTTCCAGAGATGGAAGAGGAGGTACTTCAAACTCAGAGGGAGGACCCTCTACTATGCCAAAGACTGCAAGGTGACTGCCAGAACAGGTTTTGGGGACTCTTTAGCATTGCTAATACAATTCAACAAGCTATGAAACCAAAATCACTTTGAAACTGCCCTGAGGTTACACACTAAAGAGTGGCCTACAGTTGATTGATTTACAAGTACTCAGATATAAAACAAAAAAAGAAGAGGAAGAAGCTGATTTTTGCTTTGTTTGTCTTTCTTCTCATCAGTCTCTGATTTTTGATGAAGTAGACCTATCAGACGCCAGTGTGGCGGAGACCAGCACCAAGAACATCAACAACAGCTTCACGGTAAACAAGACTGGTCTCAAAATGTCTTAAATGTGGATTAAAGCTTTTTAAACTCAATATTTGGCTTTGTTTTCCAATTGTACAATTATGACAAATCAAGAGATTAAAATTTAAAAATTAACAACTAATGAAAAAGATTGCTATGATATTTGGTGCAGTCATTCATGGTCCCTGGATGATGAACCACAGAGACTTTGGTGACCAAATGACTTTTCCTTTAGCTCCCCCATGAAGTTCACATTTTGAGAGAAAATGTCTCAGCTATTGGATGGATTGTGATGAAATCTGGCACACACATTCATGTTCCCTTTAAGATAGGTCTGAGGCTAGCAATTATTGTCATTGTCCAATAATGCAAGTGTTACGTCCAAAGCAATGTCTTTAAAGTACTTCTTTTATCCAGCTAACTTTCCAAAACCCAAAGACTCTTCATTTACTATCAGAAATGACAAAAAAGCAGCATCTTTCTTACATTTACGAGGCTTTTAACAGCAAATATTTGAATTTTTTTCTCTTCAGGATCAATTTGATAACTTTAGTGATTCTTAATATTTTATTTTGCACTATAATTACGTCTAAATTAATCATTAATCATTAATTAATGAATTATCCAAAACTTGGTCTTTATTTGCAAAACTAATATTACCACAAGCCTCAGCTGTACACTTTGTTTTATGCTAATAAGCTAATGTCACCACCAGCAGTTAGCATTGCCATTGTGAAAATTTTAGCATGCTAATGTTAGCATTTAGCCTCACAGAGCTGCTAGCATGGCTTCTGAATCCCAATAATGTGGTGTGCTGTTGAGAAATAAATAGTTAGGGTACATAAATGTGACTGCCGATGAGATTGTCTGTTAAAAATAAGTCATTTCTAAACTCCAATTTTCCCTTTGTCTTTCCATTTTATTTTCGTTCTCAGGTGATCACGCCATTTCGCAAACTAATGTTGTGTGCAGAGAGCAGGAAGGAAATGGAGGACTGGATCGGCGCTCTCAAATCCGTCCAAAAATGGGAAACCTATGAGGTAAGCAGAATATGAGAAATGTGCCAAATTGATGATGATCTGATAAAAGCCGGTGTTTAATCTGGGTGGTGAAAACAAACTTTACACCTCGCTTCTTAATTCTTCTCCAATTTGTTCTTTTCTCTAAATATCCACCTTTTCTGCTTCCTCGGAGAAAAATACTTCTCTCTCTTTGCTCTTATCAGCTTTTCATTTCAGCGATTTGCTTGCAGATTAATGTCGCTCATAAAATTAGACCTTCTGCATTAATAGGCGATAAAGAGAGCTAAAAACGCTAAGCTGTAAGCCATTTTTGACATTTTGGGTTTGTTTTTACGTCATTGTCGTATACCTCATTATTTCTACTTCGTGTGTTGCTCTTCGTTAATCTGCAAGTCTGTGAAGGTACAGATCAATCTATGGATGGCATCTTTTTCAAAATAATCCCAATTTTAGATCTGACATTTTGATTTCTCCCTAAATTATGAACAGTCTTTGAAAAGGAAGAAGTGATTATTTTGTACAGAAAGTTTGATTTGACTGCACCAAGGCACTGTCTAACATTTACATTCTGCCTTTATGAACTCTTTTTGTCAGGCCAGTCAACTGTAGCATCAATATCGTCTCCGTCGTTGTATGTCTCAATCCTGAGGCCACAGAGTTTAATATGTACTGCTGATGTCATTATCTTATCCGTGCTTCCTCCGGCTGTGAATTTCAGCATGAAATTTGAAAAGTCATCATCCCATCCTGCAATATCTCTGCTTCCCTGGGCTACATATTCCTGTGTCCCGCTCTGATGATTTTTATTTCTGTGTTTCCACCTCTAAAGCTCAGTCAGTTTAACATGGAGCGCTGATGTCACTGTCCTCTCCCTCTCCTCCAGGCCAGCCAGTTCAACATGGAGCACTTCTCCGGGATGCACAACTGGTACGCCTGCTCGCACGCTAGACCGACCTTCTGCAACGTCTGCAGGGAGGCTCTGCCAGGCGTCACCTCCCACGGCCTGTCCTGTGAAGGTTCATGGACACACACACACACACACACACACACACACACACACACACAGATACACACATTTAGAGACACCCTGAGGACCAATATCAATATTTCTGGCATAACCAGGCATTCAACTATTGTCTGTCATGACATGAGGTCATGGACTTGATGTTCTCTTTACTGATCGTCATTGTAGAAAAGTATTTAGAGCAGGTGACTGTGACAATAAAGAAATAGGTTTATAGCTCCTAATTGCAGGGTGTGACAGATTTCCTCACAGGTTTGACACACTGACACCTTGCAAACATTCCTCCTACCTTTCTTATAACAGTAGTAAAAAATGTAAACACACAGCAACAGAGTTATTAGGTCAAGGAAATTAAATCTCTATAAAATGTTGATGTTGTTTTTTATGAAATGAAAATTCACTTGATATAAACTGATTTGTTCTTTTTCATATATGTGTGTGTATATATATATATATATATACATATATATATATATATATATATATATATATATACATAATTCTTTTTAATATATAAAGAGATTTTAAGAATGTCTAGAAAAATGTATCATTTTTTTAGAAAAATACAAATATATTGACATTTGTAAAATATATAGAGAAATATATTAAATTTATATACAGATTTTAAATATTTATCAGTATCAAAAATATAAACTTAGACACTTATAGAATTTATAAAATATATATTTCAAAAGTTTAAAATGTATAAAGAAATGTATAAAATATGTATAATATTCTATCAAATATTTAAAAATACTGCAGATGTTCGAGGAACTTTTTATCATAATTTATGTGAATGTTATTGGTGCTAAATTTATTTTAAAAAAAAAAAGAAAAAGAAAAGAAAGCAATGCATACACATCAGATGATACATTTTGGTCATTCAGAGAATAGTTAAAAAAGTTAAATGGACCAACCAATTCTGATACATATTAAATAGTAGACATTTAATGTGTGAATTTATGACCAAACAAGACCATAAACTTTGCCTATATTTGCCTAGCACTTAAAATCATATGCTTTTTAATTGTCAGGTTATTTATTTAAGTTTCTCTAACATGACATCCATTTATCCATTCTCTGCAGTTTGTAAGTTCAAGGCTCATAAGCGCTGTGCAGTTCGCTCCACCAACAACTGCAAATGGACCACACTGGCCTCCATAGGAAATGACATCATTGAGGATGAGGAGGGGGTGAGTGATGAGGCTGTGCTCTATGTGTGTGCGCCAACATAACACCCTTATGCAGCTTGTACAGTGAGGGAAAACATGTAAACAAAAACAAATTTCTCGACTATAGAAAACTGCAGTTTAATTTACAGGTTGTGTGCTGCAATAAAAAAAAATTTATACATTGTTCTGGGATTTCCAGTGATCTTTGCATGTGTATGATTTCTGCCCAAGTTTCTTAATTTGTTTTGACTTCAAATCCAATGTGCTTTGGCTCAGGACAGCTGATTTATCATGTTTTTTGTCATTTTACACATTTTTCTCAGGTGTCCATGCCCCACCAGTGGCTGGAAGGCAACCTCCCGGTCAGTGCCAAATGTGTGGTGTGTGACAAGAACTGTGGCAGCGTGCGACGGCTGCAGGACTGGCGCTGCCTGTGGTGCAAAGCCATCGTAAGTGGTATCGATTGTGGCTTCCATCTTGTCAGAAAACTGTCTTGTCAAATCAGTGTTAGTGTTTATTTAGGACAGCGCTGCCTGCTGGGACTTATTTTCACCCTAGGAGGTTTTTACATTAATTTAATATCAGTGTGTGTGACTTCTTTCCTCTCTTGCTTCTGGATATCTCCCTCTACACACCCGACCACAAGAAACTGAAGGCCTGCATTATCTTTCTACAGTCATGAATTTAAAATCAAACACCATCAGCAATATAAATGCACTGATATTCGTGGTAATAGAGTCCGTCCAGTTGGTAAAGCTGTTCCAATTACCAATTTTTCTTGTGGGAGTGTCTGCGCTGAGCCAAGGTTTTTTATTTAATGTCCCAAATTTTGACTTCCAGTAGCTCTCTCAATGCCAAACCAACTATCCAGGATAATAGAGGAAGTGTTGTTTTGCTGCTTTCAAAACAAAAGTGCAACATTTGTTACTGTGAAAAATGAAAAATTTAAAAAAATGTTTTGATTTATTAACAGAGTTTCTAATATATACAGCATTTCATTTTGGTCTAAAACTGTATGTAGCAGAAGTGGAAATATTTCACATTAGTAATACATTAGATGCAATTTTCTTTAATTTGTTCACCAAACAATCTCACATGTTGATGTACGCAGAGGAAATTGTGAGATATCGCTCCCAAATTTTGTATTGTTTTTGACTCATGGTTCAAAACTTTAACTCAAGCCAATGTGGGAAAATGATGGAACTTAAAGCGGCAGCACAGATTCCCAAGGTGAAGAGGAGGAGGTGGAGGAGGGCAGGTAAAAAAATGAAACCCAGAGTCTGACCCAACACTCTGACCACCTCCAGCAAAATGAAGGGAATACTTTACCTTTGCAAAAGGCAAACTAAAGCATGTTAAAGTGAATTTTAATGGGATGAGTTAGTTGCAGCCTTTACTTTAGCAGGTGAACACAAGACATCATTCATTTAAAAACTGAGCAGAAAAGTTTAGCTCAATCGTCCTTTAAGACACAAACAGTGACAGAGATGTAACTTCACTGGTCCACTTAGCAAAGGCTGAATTGCATTTGAGTGTTCAGGGCAAAGGAACACACATTAATAAGCCTAATTTTTAGCATGCATGTGCGCACACACGCACACATACACACACACACAAAACATGCACAAATGAATCAGAGTGGTATTTGTAAAGGTTACAGAACTGACATTTGGTGTGTTTCAGAGGGATGTAATGACCTTTCTGCTTCTACTGAAATATAGAATTACTATGGAGACCACTGACTCTGTGTGTATTTGTGTGTGTGTGTCTGTCTGTGTGTGTATGTGTTTGTGCAGGTCCACAACAGCTGTAAAGAACAAATGGGGAAGGTGTGTCCCTTGGGTCAGTATCGAGTGTCAATCATCCCTCCCACTGCACTTAACAGCATCGACTCAGATGGTGAGACACCTCACACACACACACACGCATGCACATGCACATGCACATGCACACACACACACATGCACACACACATACACACATATTCTTTTATCCGTTCTTTTGTACTGCATGTACAGGAAGCTCAGGAATGTCCCCTTTCAACTCCCAACAGTGTAAATCTTTGATACAGAGGGCATGACATTGATCTTTCTACTGACAGTACAGCAAATTCATCTGATCCCATATAGTTCTGATGATTTTGAAACAATTTTAATAAACATTTTAAATTCTAGCATGCTTTGAGTAGAAATTTGAAGAACAGAGATGAATATTTGTTACACATTTGTCAAAAGAGTATATCATATTATTATGTTCCAACTGTGAAATTGTGGGCTAGTACAGATGTTTTAGATAACAGCTTGACTGATAATCAGTACTGTATTTTTCTTGTTTATTTAGTTGTTTTTTTTTTTTGTTTTTTATTCCTCCAAAGAAATATTCTTTACAAGAAGTATCTTTTTTAAGATCATTCTTCTTCAATTCATTACACACATCTTTGAAATCAGAACATTTTCAACCACTCAAATGTATGAATTAACCTATTATAACCTTCTTTTACATAAACATGTTTTTTTCTCCAAAGTAACAGGTTCACATGCCTTTTTTGCACTATGTATATCATAATTCTCTCTCTAATATTTTATGTTGATGTGAAAAAGCTGGATGTTTCTCATCAAAACTAAATTTTACAATACAAATCAGTAGAACGTTATAATTTACCTTTAGCCCAATACTCATTCTTACTACATAGGTCTTGAATGTGAAATGTAACCGCTGTTAGCTGTTAGTTCCAGCCACAGGCAGCTACGAGCTAACGCAGACCTGCTCTCCTCCTGCCGATTTTAAAATGGATTTGTTGTTCGTGATGTAGTTTACAGCATCCTTCTGTCCCGAAGACATCTCAGCAAAGATCTCTGTTCACTCCAAGTTTTCTTTTGTCTCCAGGACGATATTAGTATTGAACCCTGCTATTTAGCCTGTGCAAAATTTATGAGACACAACAAAAAAACACCGTCCAGATGGCAGTCAGCAAAGCAAATATCAGCCAATGCCGATGTTTGAGCAATAAGTTAGTGCTTTCCTACAAGTTACACAACAAAAAGGACTTTGTCGCTGTAAATGTACAATTCTGACACAATCCCAGTTCTCTTATCATCCAGGTTCCTCTCAATACAGCTGTCTCAACACGAACTGTGTGTGATTGCCAACATTTGGCCTTGAATCTGAGAGCTAGAGATGTTTTTCAGTCTTCATTTTTCAAAAGGTGTTTTCATTTATGAATCTTCCTTTCAGGTTTCTGGAAGGCCACCTCAGCATCGTGCTCCAGCCCTCTTCTGGTCCTGGTCAACTCCAAGAGTGGAGACAACCAGGGAGTGAAGTTCCTCCGCAAGTTCAAGCAGCTCCTGAACCCGGCTCAAGTCTTTGACCTGATGAACGGAGGACCAGAGCTCGGGTACTTTTTGTGAACAATTTCATTGCTTTAAAAAAAAAAAAAAATTATAATGAAATAATAAGCTTATATGTGGCAGAAAAGTCTAGATTTTACTTGTTAACAGGCTTTATTTTTACTGGTTTATTGCTCTACTAGTGGGAGCTTCTAGTTTATCACGACTGGTTTAATGCTTGAACTTATGATGTAATTTCGCTGCCTTTTCATGACATCTGCCTCTTAACATTTTGTGCTTTGCTTTGTCCTCTTCCTCTCCTCATCCTCCCATCCCATCCCACTCTCTCCTCCCTCAGCCTGCGCCTTTTCCAGAAGTTTGTGACGTTTCGTATCCTGGTGTGCGGAGGAGACGGCAGCGTGGGCTGGGTGCTCTCAGAGCTGGATAAACTCAACCTCCATAAACAGGTGAGAGTGAGGCAGAGGAGGAGGAGGAAGAGGAGGAGAAGGGGATGATGATATAATGTTGAAGGTAACAGTTGAGAACTCTGATGTGCAAGAGAGAGCAGCAAACTACCTCGTTTTCCAATGTTTTTAAATAATAATAATAATTGTCCTCAGATACTGAAATGAAAAATGAAATGAACATGTGACGGGAATATTTCGTGGACATTTTGACCACACTCATATCTCAAAGGAAGTGAAATGGGAAATAGAGAGAGAAAGGAGTGGCAGCCTTTAAAATTACCAACGATGCACTAATTAACTCAACGAACTGACGTTGTGGAATTAATCCAAATTAATGAATGCCGTGTTGGATTACATGGTGTTTATTTTAAATTAGTGTTTAATTCAGATTCAGAGGTGCCATGTCAAATCAGTTTGACTAATTTTAGGTCATGTCAGATTAATTAGATTAACCAGTTAATGTCAATGGTCAGTCAGGGTGATGTTTCTCAATTTTTTTCAACATCTTCATGTTCTTCTGACTTGATTTGACATTTATCTTAGTATCGCAAGATTTTAAGGTTTGAAACAGGTTTTTTTGTCCCTGGAAATAATATTTAGGTGCCAGACTAATAACTGTCCTCATCCTGTGCTGTATAATAAACCTTTTCAGCTGATTTGTTTCATTTTCACCCAAGTTATAAGTTAAAAATCTTTAAATGTTTTTGCAGTTTCATCATTTATACACATCTTAACTTAAAGCTTCAATTACTCATGTACTGATAAAGTTTGTTTGTTTTTTTGTTATTCGGCACATAAGAGGCCGGCATCACTTTATTGTTTATCTACTGTAGTTAGATTCACTTGAAACCAAAAATGAAGAAAACTGCAGATTTAAAATTTAATTTATATCTATAGTAGGCCCTAAATAGCAGTGTGACTGCAAATAATGTGCTTATTTTTATCAGTGCCAGACAATTGTGATGCTTTATAAAAAAAAATAAAGACACTGAAGTTCAGTTTTCCGATAAAGATGTTTAATTAGGACATTTGATTTCAACTCTAAATTTGGTCTTGTATCTTAATTTCAGGGAAAAGAGATTCCATATTTCACACCAGATTTGTTTTTATGCCATCAGATCTGCAGTGTTAGATTTCCAGAAGTTACGTACAGACTCTTAGTGATTGAGATTGATGGGACATTAATAATTTGTGTTGTGCTGATTTTGAATGAAAGTTGGATTCAGTGAGTTTGTTTGCAGATGATGTGCTGTTTTACATTACAGTGCCAGCTCGGCGTGCTGCCTCTGGGCACAGGTAACGACCTGGCTCGTGTCCTGGGCTGGGGAGGCCTCTGTGATGACGACGCTCAGCTGCTGCAGATTCTGGAGAAGCTGGAGAGAGCCACCACCAAAATGCTGGACCGGTAAGACCAGAGGAAGAGAGGGTTAGCGGGAGTAACAATGTGGTCAGAAAAGCTGGGCGATAAAACGATTTTGTTAGGGGATTACTATAAAATTAATGTTAAAGGATTATAAACTTTAGACATTTTTATTTGATGCAAATTGATATAACACACACAAATGCAACAACAGCGAGTCAGTGTCAGCTACCTTTCGATAAGAATGTGAATAAGCATATTTCCCCAAATTTAGAATTACCCCTTTAATCAAAGGTACATAATTCAAATAGGTAAAAAAAAGTTTCCATGTTCTGCAGGTGTTTACTGACTTCTTCGTCCTCAGCTTGAACTATAAATGGATTTTTTGTCGATCTGCTGGTTATATCAGCGGTACAATCACAGACGGAAAAAGGACATTTCGATTCCCCGTGTCCTGTCCTCCTATCTCGATCTGATTAGCTGATAATAAAGTTTATTTTCAGCTGTTTGACACCGGTGTGTGTCTTTGTGTGTGTTTTTTTTTAGATGGAGTGTGATGACGTACGAAGTGCCGGCCAACACTAAACGCACACCCATAGTGAAAGAAGACGACAGCCTCGATTCTCCTCTGCAGGTAAATTACTTTCAGTGAGCCGTCTGCTTTTTGACAGATGGTGTCCATAAATTAGCCCCACGCAGCCAGACCTCGCAAGCTTGGAGAAATTATTTTGGAAAACATCCACTGAGAATCAATTGAGCCTGGCAGCTGGGAGCCAAAGCAATCAGACCTAAAACACAGGGAGTGGCATCAATATAGACGAAGGACAGCTCTGTATTTTGAATTTAAGCTAAAAGCTTAACTCCAAAATCTTTTATCAGGTTTAAGGGCATGCTGACATTTTAAAATCACAGCATGAATTTGCACCTGCATAGTCAGTTACTCACCACTTTTTCATCATCACTGGTGGATAATTAAGGTCAAATTTCCCAAAGCAGGGCTTATATTACTTAGAGTTTAAAGCATTAAGGCTTTAAACACTGGTCATTTATCCATCATATCCACTCATATTACAAGTGTTTTTAGGGGGGATGAGAGCTAATGACAGACCCCAAACCTACACCAGTCATGTCTTTTGAACCTGGACAGACCACAATAAGTCTTTTTATGGGCAGTTGGTTTACAAGTACATAAAAATTGCTATAATAGACTCAGCTTTATCCTGTTTTTTATTCTGTTTCCATTTGACATTTTCAGATGACTGGTGGTTAAATTCACATTACTCAAAGGCTTTAAATTTGACTTTTTTTGTCTAAAAGTCATAACTGAAAAGTTGTGAAGCGGCTAACTAGACCACAGAGATCATAGCAAGTAAATCAGATTGAGAAAAAAGCAGTACCTACCAGGTAAATATAGTTTTAGATTATTTAAGAATGAAAAAACATCACTCTCAGTGTCAGAGGTTGTCAAGTTGGTTTTTTTTTCTCAAAATTTTATTCAATACAGCAAATGTTTTCTGTGTGGCAACATAGTGTATAAAGGCTGACATAAAGAATCAAAGTACATTTAATTTTAAATTAGTTTTATTGACAAAATCTGCCCTGTTTATCAGTGGCCACTGTGTTATCCTTTTCTTTCTGGGCAGAATAAATTTCACATAGTTTGCAGCACAAAAAATAGTTTGGACCAAACAATATGTTATGATTTTGACTCTGAATCTCATCAAATGATGTCCTGCATTCAAGTTTAATTAAAAATTGTAAATACACCGCACTTTACCTACATACTTCTACCATCTGTTTTTCTAGTTAACACACTTTTTTGTCCACCAAAGCATTATTTTTTATAGTTTATTTTATTATTTTTTAAATTCCTATTTTAACCTCTGCACTGTTATTTCTTTTATGTTTTGGATTCTCAGTTTTACTACATGATTTTTTTTTCCTTTTTGCATTTTACAGCAGCATTATGAAATCAGCCTTAGAACAAGAATTTCATTGCCAACAATCACCCAACTGTAACTGTTGTGCATATGACAAAAAAGACTTGAAAAGAGCAAATAAAAAGGGAAAATATCTTCCAGAAAATTTCAAGACCAATTTCATGAAAAGAGAATCACTCCTACGTGAGGTTTGACTGGATCAAGTAATCTCAGGAACAAACCTCCACATTTTCTGAAGTCTGAAGTCTTTTTCTCACTCTCAGGTCCACATCACTCAGTATGCAGACTCCGTGGCCTCCCATCTCGCCAAGATCCTGGACTCGGACAAACACAGCGACGTCATTTCCTCTGCCAAGTACGTGCCGTGAATGCCTTTGAAAAACAGGGACAGGAGAGAAGTAGGAGGGAGGGTGAAGCAGGTGAAGGATGTGAAGGCTGGAGAAGATGAAAATGAAGATGGCAGGATGAAAGTGAGGAGGGATAAAGGAGAATAGAGAAGAGAGATGATGAGAGAAAGAGGCAGACAAAAGGGGCAAGTGAGTGTCTGGTCAATGAGTATTGATTTTTTTCGTTCCCTAAGGACACACACGCGCACACACACACACTTGGAGGGGACAGTAAGTGCTGCCCGGCTGTAAGTGAAAGAGACAGATGAATCAGTATTTAGGGGTCATCCTCAGTGCATTAGTACATTAGTAGTCTTCCTTTGGGAAGAGTCGAGTGGCCATTACAGAGCACTTTTCTCCGCCGCTCTGTGTGTGTTTGTAAAGCACCGCTGATTGTAGTGCAGCGCATTTAAAACACTTCAGGGACGTCAGGACGCTCCCAGGGCACATTTTCATTGAAACACAGCCTCGGTGTTGTCCGATAAAGAAAATATCCTGTTTGAGATGGTTATTATTTCAATCTCAAACTGGAATTTTAAAAGGTTTCAACCAGCCGAGGTTGAGAGAAACGCCTGGCACATGATAGAAATCAGTTCAAAGAATGAAATAACATCAAAATAACATTTTGAGATTCCATCAGGATCAGCAAGCACAATGTGACACTTTATTCTTGCGTGTTTTTTTCATGATTTGAGTTAAATTTTGTCATCGCTTCAAGTCCCTCACTTAGTATTTTTAAAAATGAAAATGAACATTGGTGCAGAAGTACTAGTATTCTTTTCACACATGTATTCTAGATATTTACCGTTACTGAACTATTGAAAACAACATAGAAATGGTATAAATAACATCATACATAATTTTTTTCATCAAGATTATGATGGAATAACATTGAATAGTTTTAACAATAATGAATATTCATCCTTTTTTAAATTCATAAAATTTGTGAATTTATTGGCTTGGCATCACTATCTTTACAAACATAGGCAAATATTAGATTTGTATTTTTGTGTAAAGTTACATAAATCTGTTTGCTAAGACCTCTGAAACTATAATATGTTGAAGAAAATCCCACACAGAGCCCTCATGTCTGGAGTGACTTTTTTTACTGACTTCCTGTAGGAGGAGAACTAAAAAGGAAGACTATTTAAAGACAAAGCAACATCTAGTGGATTTTTATTCAGACCATTCCTAAACCAAATGGTGAAGAAAACTGTTAGGTTGAGTTAAATTCAGCACATTTTTCATGAAGATATAGTGACTCAGAATGTTTTATACCAAACAGTTGAATGGGATGTTAAATGGTTTTAATTTTCTACAAAAAATAGCATCAAGATTCAGTTGTGGGAGTTTATTTCAGATATAGGGCTGTGCCTTGTTATTATCCACTTTACTGTAATAAATATGTTGTCATTTTGTCAGCAAAGACACTAAAGGGACATTTAAGTAAAGTAAGACTGCTGTCAGGCTCTAATGGTTCCCCTTAACCATTAACAATGATATGTTACTGACGTAACAGGGTCACACTTGGCAATAAAGAAAAGTAAGTGAGATAGATAAGCAGAGCAGAGCTCCAACAGAGAGATCTCATACAGAAATAATAATTTAATGACATCTCTGCTTTGTCATTGTGCTTAAAAAGAAAAACTTTTACTCTGCTGCACAAAAAAACTGCAAGAGAGGAACCATCCATCACCTGGCCTGCTTATATTGTACATTAGAGATTAACCTCCTTCTGCTTAATTCTAAAAGTTGTAAGATCTCTGCAGAAATCATCAGCTGACCTTTACAACAGCCCTGCAGAAATTGACACTATATAACAGCACAAACAGAAGGCAACAGACTTGCATAAACATGCATAAAGAGGCCTTCAGGAAGAGTACAGTTCAATAAAATAAAGCAGGTAACTCATTTTTTGTTCTTGGCAACAGTGTATGTTTTTTAGCTCCTCTGCAATATAAAATTTAAGTGGCCCTCAATTAGGAATGCCATGTCTAAACTAGAGAGGAATGAGTCTTGTTCAGTCTTGCTGTCGTTCATTCTGCATTCGTCTTTGTTCAGTAGATTATTCATCCACAGCGGCGGCATTCAGATATTAGGAGTGATGCAGGATTTTTATATGTTTATAGGCAGCTGTACAACCAAAAATATATATATTGTCTGTTTTATTACTAACTTTAGACTAACGCGAGAATTCTCATTAAAAGACACAAAAACAGACTTGACACATAGAAAGTCTTGTCATAAAGAATTGAAAAAGAGTTTGGAGAGTCTGAGTTGCATAATTTGCGTTTTGTCTTGAATCTTAAAAATTGATGAGTTGTTATAAAAAGAACTGCCGCAGTGGAAATGTTGGATTAAGGTGCAGGTAGAAGTTATACGTTGCATTACAATAGAAATACATTTTAAATACATTACAAAACAATACGACATGGTGCAGTTTAACTTTTCTAACAGTGCCCTGCCACCTGCAGCTGTTAAACAAGAACATGATAGAGTCATTTCCACTACTGACACCTCAAGGTGAAGAGTTATTTGCATGATACACGGCAACACTTTGCAGACACAGACTAAGCGCACACCAACTAACTACCGTAAACTAGCTTAACCAATGTGCCACCATTGCATCTGCTCTTTCCACATATCCAGTCTGGAAATAAAACCTGTGAGAGTGAACAGGAGGGTGAGCTTTATAAACGAGGAACCTGTTTTTCTGCAACAATGTTCATTTTTACAGGATCAAATATTTGCTAAATGTGCGAGGACTGTGAGAGCTTGGAGAAACCTCCCTGCTGAGTCATACAGCAGCGATGTAACAGCTGTGAGTAAATAGTGAGTGTGCGGAGGCGACGTAGCTGACAGGCAGGTAGGCGGCGATGTAATCTCCGAACACAGTGACAGCACGGTGAATCATCAAATCTGAAACGTGTTACCCTGGCTGATTTGTTTCATTTTCAGCGTTAATCATGTTGACCTTCACCCTCACCCATTACCTCTTTCTCTCGCTCACTCTCCTCTCCTTTCTCTCTCCCTGCACCTCTCCGACAGGTTTCTGTGTGGGACGGTGAATGATTTCGTGGCAGAGGTGGGGAAGGCGTACGAGAGAGCCACAGAGAACAAGGAGGAGGCAGATGCCATGGCAAAGAAGGTAAATGGTTTTGTGTGTGCAATCGTTTGCATTATGTAAGAGCTTGTATAACACTAACCAGTGGGCAGTGTAGGTGTGTGCGTGTGCGTGTGTGTGTGTGTTTTTGTGTGTATATAACAGAGAGTGAGACAGAAATAGTAGTGTTGAAGGTTAAGTTTCATTATTCTATTCAATCATTTGACACATTGTAAGAATCCAGTTTAAAGAAGCATTTCACTGCTGGAAAGATGCTTCTTCTTTTTTTCATAAAACTGGGATGGCTATGCAGTAGAAAGACGCAAATACTCTTGACATTGGTGCCACTTAACCACAGAAAACAGAGGGAAAGGGCTGTAGCATTTGCTTTTTGCTCAAAAGGTAGAAAAAACCTTACCACTACCTGAGTGCACTGAGCTGCACAAGAGCATTCAAACTGCTCCTGCTGGTGGTTTATGTTATGCAAACTTGTCTGTTTGACACAATGTTCGCCGGCTGGGAACAAACAATCTTGTATTACAGTTAAATAGTAAGCAAAAACATGTTTCTAAAAACTTTTGAGGCAGGAAATATGCAGCAGAATTATTGTTTATATTTGATGAGCGCTGCTTAGTTTTACTGTTCGATGTTAGTATTCTCAGCCAACATTTTTGTCATGCAGAAAGCAGTGTGGCGCCCACTTCCTCGTCACAAATTCTTGCCATTGCAGCTAAACATGTCAGTATCATATGTTTTTTTTTTTAACATTTTATGCAATCAATAGGCAATACAGTAATGTAATCTTGGTTTATATTTGATTGGCAATGTCTGTTTTTATATTGATTTATTAAAGACGCGGTGAAATGTTAAATATTTTTGCACTAAAAAAGCTAAAACAGTTGTGATTGTCTCATTTATATGTGATTTAAAAAATAATAATAATAACCCACATGATGCAAGAAGCAGCTGGGTAATTTCACATGATCTCATCTGGACCCCAAAAAAGTTTGAACACACGTGTTTTAAGATGTCACTATGAGCTCTGGGCACTTATGATAAGCATTTTTTTTGCTTTTTGTGGATTATGTATGGACTGTACAATAAACTGATTAATTAATCAATGAAATAATAATGAAAACAATCTTAAGTTGCACGCAGTTCTCAACATGCTGATGAAGCAGCACCTCAGAACAAAAAAACTGTGTTAATTCAAGGGGTATGTTTTGATTTGACTGACTAATGATTGAGAGAAAGGTGTCTTTTTTTTTATTCTAAAAGACATTCAGAAGTAAGTAAATATATAATATATTGTATACGGGATGCTGTCAGAGATTATTTTTTTCCATTTTTGAAGCTATTTGAAGAGAGGAAAATGTGAAAATGGGATGTTAAGGAGTTAAACTGAATCATTGCAGCAGCTGTCAGTCACCAGCAGATAAAAGTCCCGCGAGTCTGAAACTGCAAAGAGAATCACGCTGAGAGGAAGAGTGGTTTGCCAACTGTTTTTGTGAGACATTTCCAAATCGAGAAAAATCTTTTCACCCAGCAGAGGCATCTCAAGCCTTCCCCAAACTCCTCCGCGTCAGATCTCTTTGAGCTCCGTCCCGCTTATGGGTTTTTTTTTCTTTTAAATAATGTGATGCTTCATTGACTCCCAGGGGGAAATTCGCCCATTGCTTCTGCAAATAAACAACCTCTATGTGCTGTATAGGTATTGATTTCATGCTGGTTTTGAAAGGTACAGCAGCCGCACAAAAATGAGTTTTTAAGAACTTCTGCCCAGCATTGATGTGTCCTTTATCTCCCAATTTACACCCCTCTCATTTGATTTTGAAGTGAGCAAGAGAGCCATAAAAACAATAAAAATATCTCTGTGTGTGTCTGACTCTTCTCCCAGTGTGCACTGCTGAACGAGAAGCTCGACTCCCTCGTCAAGGCCTTAAGTGAGGAAGCTGAAGCTCAGGTAATAACACTACCTGCCCTAATTAATACGAAATTATCCTAGCAATCAGTCTTATGGCTCGATTAAAACCACAAAACTGTCTGAAATCCTAGTTCCTCATATCAAGCAGCAGCTGAAGTGTTTTGCAACAAAATAAGATTTGAATTGTCTAGAAAAAGTGGGAAAATGTGTGTCAAATAACCCAAAATCTAGAAGTTTAAGGATAAAATGATGATGCAGGTTTGACTGGTTTTACACTTCAATGCATCTGTTTAAAGCACCATTCATGTCAAATCTGCCACAGCGGATTTTAATCTGTATTTACTGTTGATTTGATCTATAGTGGTGCTGTGTGGTTGTCTGTGGTGTTCAAGTTAGAAAAGAAATGAAATGAGATTTTTCCCTGAGAAACTGAATGCTGTTGTTTCTCCTCAGTGGAACCACCAGAGTTTTTCAAATCCCCCCCTGATTCAAACTAAGCCTTTACAGGAGTCGCAGCAGAAAATGATGGTTTTTCACACATTTTTAAGTTTCCTCAGAGGAGCTAAAATACAAAACGGCACATAGCTTTTTGAGTCTCTGCTCCCTTTGGAGTCTTTTCATCACAGATTGATGTTGGTGCACTAAAAGAATAACACAGCCCTAAAAGTGTCAGTATGATTTCAACCTCCTCCTCAATAAAAGGGGAAAAATGCTGAATTTAAGCTTCTGCATCAAGCATCATTTCATATTTGATGCATAAAATATGGATATCCTCTTTCTCAGTGCTTCCTGTAAATTAATATTTATCTGCCTCGATTTGCTAGAAATAAAAAAGTGATAATGCATTACTTTTAGGCTCCACAGAGCAGGAGTAATAAAGATTTATAAATGAAGTGGCATTCTCCAGTTTAGCACTGCTGCTTTAGTGGTACTGTGACAATGCTGCAGGGTTTACGCTGCTCTTAAAGTGAAATAAATCTCATTGCAGAGTCGGAAAACATCAGGAATGAAACAAAAACGTCACCTTACAGGAATGTACCATAATGGATATTATTATTTTATAGATGTGTTAAAATGCTTTTTGTTGCCATCACTTCCAGGTGGTGCCGGCAGGATCAGTGCCTAGCCAAGAGAGCGGCGGCTCGAGCCCCGTCGAAAGTGGCGGCGAGTCGGGTTCAGAGGGTAAAACGTACCGGTCTAAGGAGCAGCTGATGCTCAGGGCCAACAGCCTGAAGAAAGCCCTGAGGCAGATCATCGAACAGGCAGAGAAAGGTAACCTAGAGTGATTTCTTTGTGTGTGTGTGTGTGTGTGTGTGCGCACGCGCCTCGTCTTGCTATTCCTTTCTTCTTCTTTTTCCATCATTTTGACACAATCATGCCTTGAGTGTTTTGTATTAAAGTTCGCCAATGTCATCATTTCAGTGGTGGACGAGCAGAACCGACACACGCAGGTCCAGAGGATGTCGTCCTCGTCCTCCATCAAAAGAGAGAACAGCGAGGAGCTGAAAGATGCTGAGCCACGTAAGTGTCGCTTTGGTTTGAACCCAGCAGGGACACAGGGTGAAGGGACATACTCTGAAATGCTGTCTGTACATTTTGGAAAAAAAACATCAGTACGGTAAAAACTCTCAGTATTGCATTTTGTCAAAAAACGGTTTGAAGACGACTCATTCTTTGAAGAATGACTTATAATTTGCATAATTTCACTGTTATTTTGTCTAGAGAAACATTAATAATCCAAAATTTAGAGAGAAACTACATTATTTTTGGACATTGTATATGAAAGTAACCATTATGCTTCTGTCCAGGTCAAGGAAGCTTAAGTCCCACCTCCCCCATTGTCCTTGAGAAACCTGAGAGCCTCCACACTGTGACCTTCAGTGAGGACACTGTGTAAGTCTTTGTGCCTGCTCATCCGTTTGCATCGTTTGTACATCTGCGTCCCTCAGATGCCAGCTGTGGCTGAAAAATGTGTTCTTGCAGTAATGTATTATCACATTTTAATCTACATATTTTTCTGTATTGGCAGACAATGCTCAGAGAAGTGTGTGATGAACAACTACTTTGGCATCGGCCTGGACGCCAAGATTTCCCTCGAGTTCAATAACAAGAGAGATGAGCATCCTAAGAAATGCAGGTACGAAAGCACTCACACAAGCACACACGCAAAAACGAATTATAATCTATCAGCAGAGCACTTTATTAAGATGTGTAACTCAGCAACTCTTTTGCCAACAAAACAATGTAGTGTTGGAACTCTAAAACTACATTAGATAAGTATTGAATTCACATTAATCACACACATATTTTAAATTACTTGTGCATATTCTTTGTCGGAAATTCTCCAGGAGACTTATTGCATATCCACAAAAGTTATGAAACTGCATAAATTAAATGCTTTAACAAGATTTTCTCAGAGATGTTAATCCATCAGTTTAAACATTTAAGATGAAGATACAATCTCAGTACTGACATTTTCTATTGGAGTATCATCTGCATACATAGAAACCCAAACAGCTTAAACCACTTCCCTTTTGGGTCAGTTTTTACCTTCATCTGGCAACGTTGGTGCCTCACAAAGGCAAAAGATCTGAACTCATATGTAGAACTGAGAAAAATGACTTCAAAGTGTTTTGGTTTTCAGCTAAACAAATTATAGGCATAATATTGGAAATTTGGCAGGTAGCATTTTGCATTATTTGCAATATAGTAAGAAGAAAGCCATCGAAAAAGGCATTAACTACCATTTGATTCTCACTTTGTTGCTGATTATGGTAAGCAATAGCAAGTATCCACTTCTTATAATATGAATAATGAAGAAAAAACAGAGTCATGGAAGTTGGGGAGTTTTGCCTTGTTTTATGCAAAGCTTTTTGTAGTTGACACAATCCACTATTTTATACAGGAAATAACAAAGAAGACAGGATAACTGTCTATACTGCTGAGTTTGTCTTTGTTGTTCTACAATTTATAAACTGTTTTTACCAAAATGAAATAAAGGTCTTTTGTAATTGGACAGCATTCTGTTGCTGTATTTTGTTCACAAATTCTAAGACAAAGTGCTGTTTCTCCAAATGGCTTCTTCTCTGTAGAAACTTAAAATTAAAACTGGTGACCATATTATAAGATTATTACATGATATGGGAGAGTCCTGTGTTTCTGTGTTTATTAACATTTAGGACATAGTTTAAAGAGAAATGACTACATCCACTGTCCAGAACCGGTGTCTCCTACTCTTCCATACTCTTTAATTAACTGTACTGATTCAGCTTCACTTCTTTGTAAAGTTATGTTCTAGTGTTGATTTGTGTCTTTCTCCTGTCTCCCCTGCAGTAGTCGCACCAAGAACATGATGTGGTACGGGGTGCTGGGGACTAAAGAGTTGGTCCAGAAGACGTACAAGAATCTGGAGCAGAGAGTTCAGCTGGAGGTCAGTCACACAGCAATGTCTCTTACAGACTGAGAATAAAGAATATTTTGGGAAACAAAATGCCATCAGCTGTTTTTGTGTGTTTTGCCCCCTTTTGAACCTCCTCTCTCTCTCTCTCTCTGCAGTGTGACGGTGTTCCCATGTCTCTGCCGAGTCTGCAGGGCTTGGCTGTGCTCAACATCCCCAGCTATGCAGGCGGTATCAACTTCTGGGGTGGAACAAAGGAGGATAATGTGAGTGCTGTGAACAAAGCAACATCGTGTACATTTACACCTTCCAAGAAATGTTGTAAAAACTGTATGCACAGCCACATTAAATAGTAGGTCAGTTAGTTTTAAATGGACGGATTTAAAAGTCACAGCGAATGATTGGCTCTGATGTCTTTGGTTCAGAACTTTGGCGCTCCGTCATTTGACGATAAGAAGCTGGAGGTGGTGGCGGTGTTTGGCAGCATGCAGATGGCCATGTCCAGAGTCATCAACCTGCAGCACCACCGCATTGCACAGGTAACACACCTCTCTAAAAAGAGTTGACACACCTTTATTGTCTCCATCAGGCGTGTGTGTAAGTGTATCTGGCTGTCAGCAGCTAAT
Source organism: Plectropomus leopardus (assembly GCF_026936395.1). NCBI lineage: Eukaryota > Metazoa > Chordata > Actinopteri > Perciformes > Serranidae > Plectropomus > Plectropomus leopardus. The sequence goes on from NC_142198.1 coordinate 15,487,870, forward strand.
CTCGCAAAGTACTGGATCAATCAGCCTAATATTTTGCGTGCATGTGTATAATAGTATACTCAAGGACCTCTCCTGGTTGCAGTGATTCACAGTTGTTGAAAAATCATTTTTATTTCTATGGTCATTGACCGCTGACTCCTCAATCCTCTTAATTGGTCAGTCGGGACAAGTTTTCTGAAAAAAATCTCTAAAAACAACAAGCCTTACAGCAGGCCATATTTTAGCCTTTGTCATTTTTCAAAAACTTATGACCCTAGAAAGGTTTGGTCCTATTTTGAACCAGAGCATCTGCAGATTGTTCTATATCCGATATGTTGTAATCCACGGAGGTTAGATACTATATGGGATGAATATATATCAGTTTTTTTTTATCTTTGCTGACATCTTGACTGTAAGGGAGCTGGGAGGGACAATTGTTCAGTCCTCTGCACCACATATTACCACACCAGAAGCATGGAGCATTTTGCATGCCTGATTTTGAAGACTGAGATTTTGTTAATTTGATGATTTTTCCTTGATATTTGTGCTTCTGCTACAAGTAAGTAGGCTTTAAAATTAAATATATATAAATATATTTTTTGTCTGTTTTATTGTGTTATCTAATACATTGTTGTGCATTTGAGACAGTCGTAAGTATGTCAGCATCTAGCTGCCTCACAGAGACGTCAGCTTGGTTTTAGACTCTTAATCTCGTTAGATATTCAGCCAGTGTTCGTATCTGTAGTTATTCAACAACGTTAAATTAAGCACTTGGATTCTTAGAACAAACAACCTTGAGTAAGGTGTGCAGGGGTTAGCAGCTGCCTCCAAAAGATTTATTCGCACAAGAACATGTACTGGTGTTTATTTTAATCTTCTAAAACTGAATTGAAGTGAATAAGAAAAAAAACTCCCTTCCCTTTCAGTCACAAGGACAAAGTATTTCAGAGACATCTTTGGTCCATCTGGACTTTCAACACCGACATTACAAACACTCTATGTAATAAAATACAAGTTTTAAAGGTGCGGGTTTTGCAGGATCATAAAATTCTCAGTTTCCACAGCAGATGACAGAGGAGGGATAAAAAAAGCACGCTATGCATGGTAGGAAAAAAGAACAAGAGGTCTCATCTGACAGCTGCTGTTTTCTGCTCCGTTGCGTCTCAGTGCCGCCAGGTGAAGATCACCATCCTCGGGGAGGAGGGGGTCCCTGTGCAGGTGGATGGAGAAGCCTGGATCCAGCCGCCTGGCATCGTCAAGATCGTCCACAAGAACCGAGCACAGATGCTCACCAGAGACAGGGTAATGTCCTGCTGCGTCAGAAAGTTTTATACATGATGTTTTTTTTACTACACTTAACCCTTTAAAGTTTGGATCAACATCTTGGTGGTGCAGTTTCTTTCAAAAGCATGAGAAAAAGGCAATGAGCAACTTGGTAAGAAATGCTCAACAAATTGCAAGTAATTAGTAGATTTATTTTAAAAAATGTTTTTTTTAAAAGCCTGGGAAAAAAGAAAAATAAAAAGTTAGAGGAAAACTTAGTTTCTCATTATCATAACATATTTGAAGTTATGTTACAGAATTATTATAATCTTAAAGTGCTTTTTCCAGGTCATTTACTTGCTTGTTTGTTTTTTTTACTTTCTTTTTTGTTTTGTTTTCTATTTATTTTTTTGTTTTGTTTGGTTTTTAATACATATATTATAATTTTGGGGTAATGTTTTTGTACTCCTTGCTAGTTTCTTGGTAATTTTTGGGTAATTTCTTCTCTCCTTGCTCATTGCCATCTTCCCATGTTTTTGACAGAAATCAAGCCAATTTGCTAATATTTCAATAACTCTGTTCAGTGAGCTTCTGGATTTACACGTGCATATGTCCACTGTAAGCACGTGGAAAACAAAAAGTATTGGCTTAGACTGCTTTCATAAATATTGCAGCCGAAAATCCACTCTCAGCCCTGCGGCTTCAGCTCTCTGCCCGTGTTGTTGAGTCCTTCTATTTCGGGATTTCTTAAATCAAATTCATACCCACTGTGTTTGTTCTCTCTTCATGCTGCTCAAACCTTTTGAGAGCTCTCTTGAGCCAAGCACATTTGGGCAGTTTGTTTCCATGGTTTCCCTCCTTAAGCACCGCAGAGAGAGAAGATTGTTGGCTTGCTGGTTTTATCCTCCTAAATGTGGCTTTTATTCCGTCAGACGGTGACAGTAATGTTTCAAGTCAGTGTTGTCACAGCTGGATGCCTGGTGGAAACATGTTTATTGGCAGGTTGTTAAATTAAATTCATATCTGGATGTCATAAAACACTTTATTTTTTGCCTCAGGTACCTCAGATTTAAAAGGATTGTTTTGTCTCAGTCCAGGCATGAGGTTAAACTTTGAAACCTGAGCAAATTGCTTTGTATTCTTTGAAACACATTGGGAGAAGGCAAAAAACTACTTAACAAAACATGGCCCAAGAAAAAGCAAGAAATGAGTAAAAAAGTTACAAGGAAATTGCCTGAAAATAAGCAAAAAAAAAAAAGTTTAAAAAAAAAACCCAGCACATCAACAAAATGACCTAGTGTAGAACTTTTTTCTGGAACATAATTGTAAATATGACAATATTTTGACAAAACATGGCTCCAATATGCATCAGTGTGTCACATTTTGTTTACTATCATATATGTTTCTTCATTTTCTCTCTGCATTCACCTCTCCCCTCATGTATGCAGGCTAGCTGAAATTACGTTTGAATAGAGTTTGAATCTGATATGTTTGAAAACTGCTGGGCAAACAGGAAAAGAATGAAAAAAAAAATCCTGAATCCTCAAAAAGTCATTGAAAAGTTTTGAAATTTTACCCATGAAAATTTGTGGGAACCTTGTGTATAATTACAGTGATTCTAAGTATAGTTTTCTGGGCATTTTTTTCCTTAATTTTTGCTAATTTTCTAAGAATTCTCCCCCTTTTATAAAATGAATTTTCAAATAATTTTCTTCGTCAAGTTTTACCAATTTCCTGCAGTCTGTGGGACATGTCTTGCCAAGTCGGTCATCAAACCAATTTATTTAGGTATCAAAGTGTTAAATAGCTCGTGAGAGGCATCTGAATGCAGCACAAGAAAAATGATTTTGAAGGGCTGAAATAGGGTTATGTCCTCCTAAATGTGGCTTTTTTTTCAGTCAGATGGGGACTGTAATGTTTCAGGTGAATTAATTTTTTATCTGGATGTAATAAAACACTTTTCTTTCTGTCTGCCTCTAAGTGAAAAGATTGGATTTTTTTTCTCCTGTCTCTCAGTCCAGACATGAGGTTAAAATATGTTTACTTCTACCTATTATTGTGTCTCCACTCAGATTGACACCTTGAGTTTTCAGTTTATGTCTTTACAAACTCACAGTGCCTGAAGAAGCAGCTTTTAATCAGGTGCCAAGTGTCTCTTGAATTCAACACTGTTTTCATTTTTCAAGTACCAACTTTCAGAATTTGGTCGGCAGCAGCACAAACTAACACAATATGCTCATCTCAGTGATAAAAAGGCACAAATGCAAGTGATCACAGTCGATAAATGACAAGTTTTTGTTTTCCTAGGCGTTCGAGAGCACGCTGAAGTCATGGGAGGACAAGATGAAGATTGACAGCTACCGTGCCAGCAGACCCCGGCTTAACTCCCAGCAGTCCATGGAGTACCTGACGGAGGAGGAGTGCGCTCAGGTTCAGCAGCTCGGCATCGTGGCCGACACACTCATCAACAAGTAAGAGCACTTCACATTTTCTGTGGTCGTACAAGGAAGCAGATTTAACTCTTAGTTAAAGAATTTTTGACTGTGACATACAGGCATACTCATTTGCACTTTTTTAGCAAATGAAGGTCTGAAGTCGAAAATATATTTCACACACTGTTTTAATCCAATAAACTTTTGATGTGCAAGAACTTTTTAGCAAATCTTACTTAAATGTAACTTCACCTTGAGAAAGTTGGCGTTTTAAAGGAAAAATGTAAATGTGAGTGTTAAACTCAGTTTTCAGATCTTATTACTTTTGTAAATTTTTCTGTCATGATTATATAACATAATCAACAACTAGTAAACAATTAACGTTAACGATTCATACTATATATCTTTTTAAAAGGAAGATATATATTAAATCTAACATGCTTTTAATGTAACACTTGGAAATTCATCTTTAAAAAAAACTATTTCAAATATGTAAAAACCCCGAAGTTTGTACATACGTATACATGATTTGCTAACTTCACAAGCTCATTTGTTTTTGCAAATCACAAATAAACAAACATAATAAAAACATTTACAGTACACACAGTGGAATTCCAAGAGATTTGATACCGGGACACTGAGAGCACAATAAAATGTTTTCTTTTTTTTCCTTGAGAAGAATTAATTCAGAGTAAAGTTTCAATTAAACAACCAGTGCAATTCTATCATCAAATGACCCTAAGAGATATCCCAGAAATATTCCTATATTTCAATATGGATTAGAATCAAGAACTGGTTCCAGTTTCGAACCAGTTCCATGTTGGAATCTGAATCGTACACCTCTGAGCTTATCAATTCCTCTGTGAGTTGTGCATTGCAAAACAATGATGTTAAACCAGAGCGTAGCTTCATTTCATGACTCATGACAACATGCTGCTTGTAATCTGTGTAGTCTGTAAAATGATTATTTTGAATGAGTGCGGAAACATCGGCAACAACCAGCAGTATGTTGTGGGCGAGCAGCCCGTCCTCAAGATGCCAAACCGCAGTGAAGATTTACTCATTTTAACACAAAGCTGCTTTATTCAGTGTTTTATAGATGTTTGATCACCTTGTTCATTTGTTTTGGAGAGGAAGAGAACTCTTTGAATAATTCGGTGCCTGATAAAATGTCATGAATAATGAAACTGAAGAAATTCTAGACGTGATCCATTTTAGCTGGATACAATCTGCAATTCACAGCTAGATGCTACTAAATTAAATTTACACACTTCTCCTTTGAAGTTTTGTGATCCACTGATCAAAATCATGGCCAAGGTTTGAATTCAAACATGTACAAACTGAACAGTGGCAGGATCAAGTCAGTTTTATCAGTACAGCCCAGTATCACAAATTACAACATTTGCCTCAAGGGGCTTTTAAATCTGTGCAGCACAAGACACCGTCTGTCCTTAAAGTCTCGATTGGGAAGAAGAAAAAAAAAAGATAAAAACTTAAATGGGAAAAATGGGAGAGACAGAGGCTTTTGCCCCATCAACAGGCTGAGACAACTTGTTGGAGTAATCACCATAAATGTGCCGTTTCAGCTTGTCGAAATAATAATTACTGCTCCTTAAATCCATGATTTCCCTCCCTTAGGATCCGCGAAGCAGCCAAGACCCACAAGCTGGTGGAGCAAGAGCTGGCTCACGCTGTCAACGCCACCGCCCTGGTGCTCACAGAGGCCAAACTGTCCAGCCCCGAGGTAAGACACCAAGCGGGAGGAAAGGGTGACAGATGGTGGATTTGACTGAGCAAAACGTGCAGATTTTCAGCAATACGCTTGGGTCTCGTGTCAGTTTACAGGCTATTAATTTTGCAGCCTGTTAAAAATGTAATGCTGCAGTGATGTCACTTCAAGGACACGGCGGCCTGAGACCCAAAGTGTTGAAGATTAATGAAAAACAAAGAGGGCAGAGTCACTTTGTGACAGGCTGCTGCTTTGCGCTGAATAAGCAGCCGACTGGTTTGTCCTTATCAACACACAAAGACTTAATGATGAGAGGTGACGTTCTAAAATCATCACCATAATGGGGAAAAGTGGCATTGAGAAATAAAAGCAGACTTTGGAAAAGGATGTTTAGAAACAAAAAACTATCGGAGTTGAGTAAAAATGACTTCATTTGTTAAAGGGTGCAGATAAAACATAATGATGAGCTGAATTTGACTGAATTTATTGAACATTTATTGAATTATTTCACAGTGTGATGTATTTTTCACCTATTTAGTCATATAAAATTTGATTTTATAACACTTTTATGGTCTTCCAAACATCTTTTTTTAAAAAAAAAATATTTCACTGATATAAGACTTTATTATTATAAAGTTGCAGTACGTAATTCTGGAGAAAGATAGTTGATGCGTCTCATCAGCAGGTTGTCACATGCTGACGCTCTGCAGGGGTGATTTAGTCTGACTTCTTCCCCGAGGTCGTCCATATATGAAAACCTGGAAGTGAGACTCGATAAACAATTGTACCTTCAACTGTGTTCTGCAGAATGCAATCTGAAATGCACTTTGAGTGTTTTTTTTGGCGATTTGCTTATTTGTAAACAAACTTGTATACATTGACACATATATCATCTTTATTTTTTCCTTCAGGCTGTATTTTGCATATTTTCTTATTGAACATCTTTGGTTTTAATGATGACAAATGAAGTAATGAATTATATTTTCAGTGTCTGAGTCGCAGCACGGCGGTGGAAATCGTCAACAGCAGTAAAGTTCTCCAGGCTGAGACCAGGATGCTGCTTGATGGAAAACTACTGGTACAGCTCTTCGATTTCATCCACATCTTCTCTCTGTTGTTGTCTTTGTTCCCCTCGCCTATTCTCTTCCTCTCTCTCTGTCTGTGTGTGCTGAAGCCATTCAAGCCCGACATCTCACATTTCAGTTTCTACTCTTTGTTTATTGCCTTTGCTCAGTTTTTGTTTGCTATAGCCTTATTTACCCTGTGAGGAAATGTACCTTTATTCACAATGGCCCTTTGTGCAGGAGAGCAAATATAATGGCATCACTATTGCAGATGACACAGGGTTTCTAAGGTCATGAAGAACCTGGAAAAATCATGGAATTTGCAAATAGCAATTTTCAGGAATGAAAAAGATTTGGAAAACTAAATATACCCTGGAACTTTTGGAAAAGTCATGATTTTTTTTCGCAAACCTATAAAATAACACTTAATATTCAAGGACCATCGAGATTTGAAAATTCACAGATATTTTCTATTTTACAGTTTCTGATTGTGATAAATCGTGTAATTTTTGGTGATTTTTAAAGGAAAAAAAATCAAACCTTTTCTTTAAATATGACCAATATTTGAAAAAAGCCAAATTAGAAAAAAAGAAAAAAGAGAAGAAAAAAATTTCAAAGAAAACACACCTTCCAAGCATGTTTTCTTTAAAAACTGGCAGTTAAATAATTACAAAATACAACCATTTAAAGTAGTTTGCCCCTCCCCTAAAGCCAAAATATAAAATATAGGTCCCTCTCAAGTGCTTACAAATATTTAACATGCCTCTCCCCTCTCCATAAATAAATAACAAACAGTCCATAAGTCATGTTTATTCACTTTTAATACTGTTCTGAATTCATTATTGTTTTTTTTTTTTAAATGTATATATTTTTTTAGAAAGCTATTATACAGTAATGAAAAAACCCAATAAGGAGTATCGATGGTCGTTTTAGAGAGTGTATGGTCTTTAAAATTTTCCTCAAAGTTATTCAAAAGTCATTGAAATTTATAGGCAAAAATGTATATGAACCCTGATGACAACAATACTGGGGACATAATTTAATATTTATCCTATTTCATGTCCCTCTCTGTTCTCTTATCTGTTCTCTGCTTTGCTTTTTATCTTCCTCAGTTTTGTTTATAACCTTTTCAGATTCAATAGATTGGGCTATGCTATGCAATTCTGAGACATTGAATAATTAACTTCAGGTAGTGATTCTGCTTCTCTAAACTTACCTGTGATGAGAGGGATAAATGAAACCGTGATGACGAGACACACATGAATAAAGCAGCAAACAGAATTATTGCGATACGCTCAAACTGTTGGCAGAATTACAGGTTAGCAGATGTTTACTGTCTACAAATCTGTGAATTTGCATAATATATGCAGGGTGTCAAAATGTACATCATCTTCAGATGGTAGAAGAACAGAGCAGATGTTTAGCATTTTGCATTTTTTAATCAGTTTTCGAAAATGTCTCCAAGCAAGCTTTTGCACATTTTAACCCATCCCCATGATTAAATACCACATTCTAACCAGAAACTGCAGTTCAGGAATCAACTCTGCATTTATTCCTCCTCATCCTCCGTAGTCGGAGTCCCCAGAGGAAGAGGAGCTTCGGTTGACCCTGAACAGTCTCAGCGCCGAGCTCCACAAGTTGGACGACATCCACTGGATCTGTCCGCTCATGCAGTGCTCCGAGGAGGTGAGGAGGGACGCAGTCTGTGAGAAAATCCATCGCATTATCACAGTCTGTCTAACAAGCAACCACAGTGTCATTGCTGCTGCTCAGTTCTAACTAGTCGCAGCCCATCTGCCCTCTCTGACACTGTCAAAGTGTAAAATATATCTTGGAGCATTTCCACATGCCCAAAGATCTGCTCTTCTCGTTTTAGGATTCGGTGAGAGGCAGCAGTAAGAGCGGCAGCAGCAGTATGAAGCTGAAGATCATACCAAAGGTGAAGAAGGAAAGAGAGAAGCTCCACAAGCAGAAATCCAACAGCTCTCTCTCGGGTAAGAGATCCAGACAGAGCCCTGAATTCAAGTAAAGATGCCCCTATCATTTTTTCTTTGCTGACAGTAGCAATTGTCAGTCTTCTGTGAGCCATGCTGGCGGATACACAGCTAATACGAATAATTGTTTGGTGTGTTCTAGCAGTTGGCATAGCAGTATTATAGGTCAGTGTGACTGCTTTGTAGTGTACTTTGATCTCTATCAGGTCAATCAATCAGATTTTATTTAGATAGCACCTGTCAAACAAATTGAATGGGATTCAAAGTGCTCAAAATATAATCTATAATTAACAAAATGTTATACACTCCATGATAGCAGGAAAATCATACAGCTTGTGATCATGCTCCGAAAAAGAAAAACACAGAACTATTATATTTTTATAGACTGGCCATACACAAGCAAGCGAAAAATTACAACAGACATTTTCTGCAAGCTAGCAGACATGGCCAAAGCAAAAAAAAAGCATAAAGTCAAGACTGCAGACTGCCACTTTCAGAAGTAGGAAGTCGAATGCTTTTTCACTTAAAGATGAAAGAGTTGTGTTTGTGTTATTTGTTTGGGCTTGTTAATGCTGATGTTACGTACAATTCCTGCAGTGCATTTTTTGAATTTGCGTCAGAGTCTTGTGTCCTGTCAGCTCTGAACAAGGTCCGCCCATCCAGTGCAACAGCTCGATCTGGGATGTTAGGGGTTAACCATGTCTGTGTGAAGATGTGCACAGAGCAGTCTTTGATTTCCCATTGCTGACTGAGCCTCAATCGCATCTAAATCACTGCATTCTCCTGCAACCAGACATTAGCCAGAAGAAGGCTTGGTGGAGGAACAGCTCTTGGCCCAAGTTAGGTCAGCTTTGCCCTGATGCTGGCTCTCCTCCCTCTCTTTTTCTGGCGCTTTTAGTTTTGTTATTCCCCTCTGGTGGGGGTCCAAACTCTACAAAACTTTTCCTGATGTTGATGAGTGCTTCTCCTTCTCCAAGCTTCTCTGGCTTGGGCCCAAAACTGCTACCATGTGTTAGGCTTTGGCAGAAACTGTTTGATTTGATTTGATTTATTTAGCACATATACAAAAAACAGCAATGTTATACATTTAAATAAAAGGAGACATGCAGTGGAAACCCAGAAAACCCTTAAAGGGTGAGGTTCCCCATAAACTGTGCAGGTTCATATACGGCCTTGCTTGATTTTTTGGGCCTGATTTAAGCTCTATTGTGTTGGCAGTCATACCAGATTTTCCTTTGAATACCAACAGTGCGGTTTACTGACACTTGCTGACACTTACTTACTGACAGCTACACTAAAAAGGGTGGCGCACGTTTTCATTTAGCTTTTCTCTGTCCTGCAGGAAATTGGGATATCAAAGGTGGGGCTGGTGAGGCAGATTCTTCGGGCAATTGAAGTCCTGCATGAGGTGCTTTATTATTGCCCCCACGTTGCCCTGACAACCAGGGGTGAGGAGCACCCCTCCTGTTCTCCTCCCCTCTAACGGCGATACCCAGAGGCCTGACAGAGGTGTGAGGAAGAAAAGGAAAACCATCTTCCCAACTTTTATGCTATTTCCTCCCTGCTTCTTTAACCTCTAATTTGCAGGGAGGACTTTTTTTTCTTCTTCTTCTTTCTTTCTTTTTTTTTTTTTTGAAGGGGCCTGGCTTTGCATTGCTTCACCACTGGCATTCTGCTTTTGGTTCTGTTTACCTGCTTGAGTTTAGAAGTGGCCGTGGCCCACAGCGGATCAAACAAATGAAAAGGGAGGCAAAAGTGTTCTCGCAGATTTTTTTTTTTTGACAAAGAAATGTGTTTACATGGTGCTCTCCTTGCATGTCGAGTGCAGCCATCTTATTTTATATCTATCATAAGTTGATATTTTCCTCTCTAATCGTTTTATTTCCAAACTTCTGAACAGCCTTCAGGCTTTGATTTTTCTCGCGACTTTCGAAGAGTATTTATTTCTTGTTGCTACTGCCATGAGAACTCAAAACGGCAACAACATGAACAAACTGAAACATCTCAACCTTATCGTCTACTGAACCGGGGAATATCTTAAATGTTGCAAAAAATGTACTGAGGAATGTACTTGTGTGGACTTGTATTAACCTGTGAATAATGTTAAATGATAATTCATATAAGGTTTCACAAAGGTACTACTGTTGTGGTTCTAAAGTGGTTCTTTAATAGGCTGTTATCTGACTCGTGTGATTCGAGGTTTCGCATTGCGATGAGTCATTTCATCTTGGATTTAGGCTTGTGAAAAGATCTGACTGTGCAGTGCATCACTCGGTTATTATTAGGGTCTAAAATGGGACTCATGTGGGAGCAAAATAACTCAACCCACTGGTTTGAGGAACCATTTTGAGGTACAGAACCAGATGAAATGACTCTATTTTTTATTTTTTGGCAGTGTATGGTAAAGGTGTTTACAGAAGGAGGAAGCATCAAGGACACATTAACAAAACATTACAGCTACTCAGTGTATTACTCCTACTTTGCCATACTCCTGATTGTATATGTAATAGAATAAGTCAGTGGATATTTGATTTTGCCTTGTCTGTGGTTAAAAGCTATTATTATTATTATCATTATTATTACAAATATATTATCTATTTTTTTGTATATCTTATTTTCCCAATGGTAATCTGTGAAGCTGTCCTGGCTTTGCTGCTTCCCCCTTTGACAAACTCCTCGGCCACTGTGCATATAATCGAAGCCAACTAATGCAGTTCTGTGTGTCCCTGCATGCATACTTAGCCTTCCTTCGCCTCACAGTGTTGGGATGAAGTTGCCTCAAATCAGTGAGTTTTAGCTTGTTTGTTCCGTCTGGCAGCATTGCTGAATATTTTTTTGTTTTAACCTGCTTGAATGCACCAGATGGTTTGAGTTTTACCACAAGAAAACACTCACTTAGCAAAAAAATATCAAAAATTTTACTGTGTTGGTCAAACTTTAAGAGTGTATTGCTTTGCACCTACAGCGCTCTGCAAGCAGGTTAAAACAAACACCAAGATTTCATGTATCTGCTTATTATTTAAACTCGCCACAGCCAAAGCAAGTAAGTTAGTGAGAGTTGGCTGCTGTTCCGAAATATTGATGTGTACGAGTTCAAGAGGCAACTTCTACCCAGATTTTACGGTAATGCTCTGGAAAACGATGGTCCATTATCTTGGGAAATTTGCTTATATGTTAGAACAAGAAAAACAAGAAGGTACGTTATTTTTTTAAAAAAATGTATCTCTGTACACTCAGAAAAAAACCCTAAAAAGATGGACTTTCTGCTTCAAAAGTAAAGTAGTCCTATACCTTTTGAGAATTTTACTGTTATCGCAAGAATCGCAAAAATCTCTGTACACTTACTATACAGATAGAAAGAGAAAGTTGACCAGCTTAGCTTAGCAAACAAAAAAAACCCCAAAAAGAATTGGACATTAATATACCTTTCTTATATACGTTTCTTATTTCTGTGCACTCGGAGAAAGAGAGAGATCTCAGCTCTGCTTAGCTTGGACAATAAAACCTGAAAAAGTGCGCATTCTCTGTCAAAAGTAAAAAAGGCTTTTTGGGAAATTTTCTGTTTTCTGAAGATAAATAATTGAAAGAATTGTACATTCTTGGTTAACAGTAAAAATATGCAGGAATGAATGCATCCCCGCATCCAACTCTGTATCCAGCTCTTTTTATACATCATGAAGCTTACTTTGCACTGAATGTACAGAGATGAATTTCCCGTCGTTCTTTCTTGTAAGACGGGCAACAATTTGAATTTCTTTAAACATCAGAGTATTACTTTAAAGACTTTAATTGACAAGGTGAAATAAAGAAGTATTGTGCACTCGTCAGGATTGAAAAAGAGTGAAATACTGGATACAAAAGTCCCATCGGTGGAGTTAACTGTATCACATAAAGGTTCAATGAGGAATTACAGAAATTTGTCTTTTCGTGATGCACAGTTAGTTGTGATGCAGCTCTACCACTCTCGAAACTATAAAGAAAAGCTCATGTTTGATCACGACAACCAAAGTCACATTTTTCAAGCCTTAACTTGAATATTATCTCCACAAACAAGGCTGTAAAGGATCATTTCTGTGATTTTCCCGTTCACTTTAAACAGTTAGTTTTCGATTTTCTCAAAACACATTTATCAAACTAACCCAAACTAACTCTTGATAGCGCAGAGTAACTGTGAGGCGTTGTAGATGTTCAGCTCTGGTAGGATTGTGCTACTGTATCCATAGTGTGCCAGCTATACGCTCTACACCTTAGAGGCTTTAGTGGTGTCGTGCCAAGTTTGTACTTGAGTTCAGTGGGTTATGAGACATACAAGGTGTGCGTGCGAGAGTGCGTGAGCTTCAGATGCGAAAGTTGCTGTATGTCGTACATTTCAAAGTTTACTGTATCTTGCCTTGCACTTTACAAAGAAGCAAACTTAATGGGGGAAAAAAAAGACATTTGTGTGCATGTGTGCGCGTGTGTTTAAGATTTCGAGTGTTTACGAGTGTTTTTTTTTTTTTATTAATTTGATGACAAGAATCTTTTATTTATGATAAATGTGTACGGACAAAAGTGTGTTGATAAAATGTAATATATCTAACCAAACATAAAAGAATGATAAATATATAAAGATGTATACACAAATGTTTATTACATCAGTGGTTGTACAATTACTCCCACAGCAGCTTGAGATCTCCCATTTAACGCCAATGTTATTACATGTGATTATGTGTAATTTCACTGCCACAGCGATGTCATTGAAGTGTCTCTCCAATGTTACACCGATTGCTATTGAAATGGTATTCTAAATATTTTACTGATATTAAGGTTATTCAAACATTAAGCCAAAGTCAAAGGAGTTCTCCGGTATTGTTACAGACTACTGATGAATTGTTTACACATAAACAAGATGTCATATTCAGCCTATGTTTAGCCAAAATTTAGGTGATTTTTTGTGTGTGTGTAATTTTGAAATTTTCAAAATTTTAATTTTGAAATTGCTAACATCTACTGAGGAAGTCTACCTTATAGTTAAATTAGCATTTGCTGAAAATGAACTCAAAGATGTGTTCATTTTGGGTAACACACATTTGTGGAAGCCAAATTCTTTTTTAAGATAAGAAAATTAGTTGCCTTTGTTTAATGGTCTGTTATCCAAGGATTTTATTTTGATGGCATCTTTTTTTTGTGAGTGTCATTTTTTTTCACACAGCGAAAATGTCACTTTTGACTGAAACTCTTCCAAAGAGTTACACGGAGCTGGGAAACTGAAATGAACTCACGGACTGCAAACACCTCACCATGTTTGTGCAACAGTATTCCATAGACAACATTTGTGAACGCACCCCCTGATCTGAACAGCCTATATATTGATATATTGAGACTGTGTGCGCAATGCTGGAAGCCAGACTAGATGTTGCACGACCTTGTACGTTGCGAGGTGTTTTATTGTGTTATTGTGTGCAGTGTGTAACAAAGACAAAGTCAGCGCAACCCTTTGGAGATTAAATGAATTATTGAAGTGTGAAGCTTGAGTCTGTTCATGTTAAGGTGTTGAATTCTGTAGTTTCAGCATTTATTTAACTCCTAAAAGGTCAAAATGTTTAACAAAATTACCCCAAGGCAAGGTGAATGGGCGACACCTTTGGACACTGATGTTGGGTAAGTTTCAGGTATGAACACAATATTATACTTTTTTTTGTTGTTTTTTCTACTTCCCCATTAACCTGTTGCATGTTTGTTTACCTTGCAGGTGGAGAGAAACATAAAGGTCTCACTGTTTCTTTAAATGAACTGGGTCACAAAAAGTGTCAACCATCCATGTCTACAGGTAAAAGTGTTTATATGTGTTCTTGATGCTTTCTCCTTTTTTAATTGTTATTTGAGCTGAGATTACATGATACTGGATAAACAATACTTCAGTGTATAGGCTACATATTTTTATGAATACAGAATGTAAGAATTTTGTTAGGCTTATAACAAGTGTAAATGAAAATGAAACTGTTATATAAACATTTATATTGCTATTATTCATTTTCATTTCTTTTTTTTTTTGTCAAAGCCACAGGGAACCACTGGAGATGGATACAGAGCTGCATGCGCTTCCAGAGCCACAGGTTACCTCCCTCTATTATAGTTTTTTTTTTAAGGAAAAAAAATTCAAGTACTTTATTATATGTAGTGTAAATCCAATAAAACAGTTAAAATATCCTTAAAAAGTAATTGTATAATATGTTAAAATAAAAGTCATATAGTATGGTACAAAAAAGTCATAGTATAAAATGTTGGTTTAAAATTTATAAAAAAGTACAGTATTTTGAAAAAAAGCTATTGTATATATATAGTATGTTGAAAAAGCCATAGCATAATATGTCCGAGTAATAACATTATTGTATGGTATATAAAAAATTAATATTATAGTATGTTAAATGGATTACAGTGTGAGCTATACCCATTTGGGATTCAATACATTGAGATTTATTAATGAAAATGAATTGGTGGTTTGTGTTTTAGTCTCTTGTACATTTTATTGCGAGATTAGCTATGGCCACAGTTGGTTTACTTTTATATAATAATATAATCATAATTTTATTCTTAGAGCACTTTTCAAGCAAAAGCTGTCCAAGAAATTATGAAACAACACAACGCTTTAGTTGAATTGGGAAGCAATTAGCATCGTAGGAGATTCTACAGATTAACACCACCAGGTTTTTTTCAATATATTTTTGGTCCCTTAGTCTAGTAATGGTTGGGATATTATGTGGATAATGTGAATTGCTGTGGGAGGTTGATTTCGGGGAGGGACAGTAGGGGGCGGTAGTGGTCGGAACAGCGGCCTGGCGGGAAACCAGCGAATGAGTGGGAACTTCCGGGCGGGAAGTAAACAAACTGCTCGTCATGTTGCAGGTTAGCCGCTAGCACCTGGCTGCTGTTTGGGTGGACTAAATCAATCCTGAAGAGGGAGAAACGTTTTTAACCAGTTAAAATCGTCAATAAACCCAATGTCGTTAGCTCTACACGCAGTTTGAAGCCATGTACTGAGGTCTAAGACCCCGCGGAGGGGACCAGCGCCGCGGGACGGTGTGGGAATGCGACCGGAGAGAAAAGCAGACTTTCCACGGTGCTTTAAAAAGTTCAAACGGTCGCTAAAACCCTTCCTGGCCGGCTCAGACTGCTCACGGGCGGGGTTGTTAGAGCCCACATGGACGATTACACGGTGGACAGAGGACAGGAGCTTCTCCGGGACAACAGTGGGTGGCAGCGTTAAAGAACCGGGCGTTTCTGGCGATGGAGTCCCCAATTATTAATGTGGACGAGGAGACGAGGACTAGCTAGTTGTGGTGCAGCAGTGACAAGGGGGACAGGAAAACTTCCCGAGCGTCTCCTCACGGCAACTTTAAGGACCTTACGCCGGGAAGAAGAGGTCGATGGGCGGGATGAGGAGCCTTGAGTTAGCTTGTCCTGCAGCTGCCGGGGCCCCGGGATCCAGGTGAGGAGCAGCCAGAGCCGGAGGAGCAGGAGCGTCAGCCCGGTGGACCGAAGACGGCAGATGGCTGGGGGTCCAGCAGGAGGAAGGCCGAGGACAGGAGACGGGATCCCACACATCTGTGTCCTGGATGGTGGCGCAGAGCGAGGCTACTTCCATAAAGCTGGACGAAAGGAGTCCTTATTTTTAAGTTAATCGGAGAGTCGTCTGTCCTCCTTAAGGTTAGTTATCTTTTTATTTGCTTTTTTGAGTAAAATAAAGTGTTCCCAGGAGACATGTTTCTTAGATAGTTTAAAATCCAGACACCCGGTGATGTTATAAAATGAGGATTAAAACCGGGTAAACAGTTCATGGGGAGCTTTGTTGACGCTGATCAGCTGATGAACTGATGTATTAAAGTCCAAGCAACCGATGACTAAAATCCTCCATCCATTAAGTCGTAGATAAAACAACCACGATCTAAAATGTATAATATTTGAAAAAAAAACGACTTAAAACTGGATAAAAAGTCAATTTGTTCTTTTAATCCTTCGTAAAGTTACAGAGTTGGATTTTGGTTGTTCTGCTGTCTGGCGCCCAACTTTAGATATTCAGAGATAAAATCCAGCAATTCTGATGTTATATATAACATATATACCTGTTTTAGTAGTTAATACAGCAATGGGTCATATTGCTGGCCTGTGAGAACCAAGTATCTCCAAAACATCAACTTAAAAATAAAAAAAATGTCAGAAAAACAGCCCTGTTTGCAGCTTTGTGATAATTATAGAGCTATATATTGGTTATTGTACTGTGTACAATTACTTATCTATAATAGTGGAGGGAAAAATGCAATCAGATGGAGAATCTGTCTTGAATTTTTGCTCTTTGCCTTTTCACGCATACTTCCATTAAAAAATGTCTGAAGCTTCAATTATAATAGTTTGTTCAACCCCAAAAAATCTGTTTTCCTTCCTTGGTAATTGTAACTGATACTAATAATGTGTAATACTGTAAAACAGTGATATTTTCTGAGATTTTATTGTAAATCTCATATCATTGCAACCCTACTGATGCATTTTCCAGCTGATCGAAGAGTTTTAAAGTGTTTATTTAGCTTTATTAAATAATTAATTTTTAAAAACATATGTAATTTTAATAATAAAGAGTTTATTTGGGGACTTTTCTTAACACAATGTATTATTATATTTGGAGATACATGGTTTTCGCTGAACAGGAAGGGTATAGTAAAGTATTCTAAAAAGTACCTAAAGCTGTTAGACAGATGAGGTGAAGTAAGAAGTACAATATTTTCTTCAGAGCAGTAAAGTAGAAGTAAAAGGTAGCGGAAAATGGTGTCCAATTTTTGAGATACTTGTACCTTTCTTAAGTACAGTTCCCAAGTCAACATACTTGGTTACTCTCCACTACAATTTGTCAGTTGTACAGAAAAAAATTAAGAACTCCTGTTGACCCAACAAGTAAAAATGCCTTTAGATGAACCTACAAGCACTTCATTTTTAGGATAGTGAAGTTTTAAGACCACAGTCTCAATCTCTGGTTATCAGACGGCAAAAACTGTGCTTGTTTCAAAACATTACACCATCAACTATATCCTCTGTCAATCTTTATTTGGCTGTAGTAAAGCTGGTCAGTGAGTAATGCACTGTAGGTTGTGTTTGCAGATAAACAATAGGCTAACATTAATGAAAACCATGCGTGGAAATACAATTTCAGCGTGACTCACAAGATAAAGGCGACCAGTTTTTGTTTAGAGCTGCAGTTTAAAACACCCACATGAATTCAAATGACTCATTAGGCTTTTAAATGTGTCATTAATCTTGATTTTTCTGCTTGAAACACGGGTGATGTGTGATGGATAACAACTGAGCATCGATGCAGCCATTTATCTGTTTTTGTGCATTTTAAATAGACAAAAAAAGACTGAAAGACAGAGGTAGAAACAAGTTGCATCCAGTTGTTCACATTAAAAACAACAAAAATCACATAATGAAATATAACACAAAGGATCAAATCTGTTTGTCGACTATAGATTTCAGAGATTTGAAGAATAGAAAAGAATCAACCCCCTTAAATCTGTCTCAAAGTACCCGTACGCAAACAGAGTTGGAATCGACTTATTTCAAAAATAAACACCAAATCTGATTTATTGCAAAAGTCTATTTAAATTAAAAGTTTGTTCTACATCACTAATGCAAATGAATGCAGCTGAAGACATCTTAAAGATCTGTTATGTCCTTGAATCCTCCCTCTTTCTCCTGCCTCCCCTGCTACTTCAGCGTCTTCCTCTCTTCCTCTGCCCTCTTCGCTCCCCCTCCATCTCCGTCCTCTTTAATTGTAGCATGTCTTCATCTTTCTTCTTCTGCTCGTCCTTGTCCTTGTCCTTCTTTGTTTTCTTCCTCATCCAAGTCAATGTTGTCTCTGTCATCTGTGTTTCAGTCATGCCGGTACGACTGTGGTTTCGGCGACGGAGTCCTCTACAGGCTCGGATCAGGTTTATAACTGGGGTCCTCCAGTTTGCACCAGGACACTCAGATGACTTTGCAGATGTAGCCTGACTACCGTTTGACATTGGACATGTTGACCAAGCTCTGCTTGACATTAATCACATGATGGTAAGAAAAAATAAAAAATATTTATGAATGTATTTGTCTGTTTATGTCTTTATATACATATACACGTGTGTGTACGTACGCCAAGGGGTTTGTATATAAATATGGCATAAACGTGTCAGAACATGTCTTTAAAAAGTCATAACATAGTATATTAAAACAATGGATAGTATTTCACAAAAAAAGTCAAAGTGTGTCATCTAAAATGACATAAAAAGGTCATAGTATAATATTGTCCAAAATAACATATGAAAGTCAAAGTCTGGTTGTATGTTGTCCCAAATGGAAAAAAAAGGCAAAGTATATTATGTTTTCCAAAATGGTATAACAAAGTCACAGTATCGTATGTGTAGTAAGTAAAATAATAAGTCAAAATAGGTCATAATATTGTATGTTGCTCAAAAGTGCATAAAAGGTAAAAAAAAAAAAGCATAAAAAGTATGGTTTGTTTTAAAAAATACCATGAAAGTCATAGAATAGTAACTCATCCAAAATACACAAAATAGTCAAAGTATATGTTGTCCAAAATGACCTGAAAAATTCATAGTATTGTATGTCAAACAAAACTGCATGAAAAAAAATCACAATATAGTCTGCCATAATAAAAAAGTAAAGTATGTTGTCTAAAATATGATTACATATTCAGTGTTGTAATTGTCCTAAACAGCATCAAAAAACTCAAGTATGTCATCAAAAACTGCAAAAAAAGAAAGAATAGTAAGTCATCCAAATCAAAATAGAAAAGTCATACTATAGTATGTCATCTGAAATGGCATAAAAAAATCATAGTGAGCTATGTTGTCCAAAATATCATGACAAAGTCATAGTATAGAATGTCATCCAAAATATGATTTTTTTTAATCAGCGTATAGTGTGCCATCCAAAACTGCATAAAAAGTCAGTATGGTATGAAAACCAAAATATGATGAAAAAACACGTCATAGTATGTCATCCAAAACTGCGTAAACAAACAAAAAAGTATAATTTCTCATCCAAAACAGCATAAAAAAGTCATTGTAGTGTGTCATCCAAAATATGATAAAAAAAGTTATAGTATGTCGTCCAAAACTGCGTAAACAAACAAAAAAACGTACATTTGTCATCCAAAATAGCAGTCATTGTAGTATGTCATCCAAAATATGATAAAAAAAGTCATAGTATATCTTCCAAAACTGCGTAAACAAACAAAAAGAGTATAATTTCTCATCCAAAATAGCATAAAAAGTCATTGTAGCATGTCATCCAAAATATGATAAAAAAAAGTCATAATATGTCATCCAAAACTGCGTAAACAAACAAAAAAGTATACTTTGTCGTCCAAAATAGCATAAAAAAGCCACTGTGGTGTCATCCAAAATATGATAAAAGAGTCACATTATATCGTCCAAAACGGTGTAAACAAACAAAAAAGTATAATTTCTCTTCCAAAATATCACAAAAAAAGTCATTGTAGTATGTCATCCAAAATATGATAAAAAGTTATAGGATGTCATCCAAAACTGCGTAAACAAACAAAAAAACGTACATTTCTCATCCAAAATAGCACAAAGCATCATTGTAGTATGTCATCCAAAATATGATAAAAAAAAGTCACAGTATATCTTCCAAAACTGCGTAAACAAACAAAAAAAGTATAATTTCTCATCAAAAACGGCATAAAAAAGTCATTGTAGCATGTCATCCAAAATATGATAAAAAAAGTCATAGTATGTCGTCCAAAACTGCATAAACAAACAAAAAACCTACATTTGTCATCCAAAATAGCATAAAAAAAGTCATTGTAGCATGTCATCCAAAATATGATAAAAAAAAGTCATATGTCATCCAAAACTGCGTAAACAAACAAAAAAGTATACTTTGTTGTCCAAAATAGCATAAAAAAGCCATTGTGGTGTCATCCAAAATATGATAAAAGAGTCACATTATATCGTCCACAACGGTGTAAACAAACAAAAAAGTATAATTTCTCTTCCAAAATATCACAAAAAAGTCATTGTAGTATGTCATCCAAAATATGATAAAAAGTTATAGGATGTCGTCCAAAACTGCGTAAACAAACAAAAAACGTACATTTCTCATCCAAAATAGCACAAAGAGTCATTGTAGTATGTCATCCAAAATATGATTAAAAAAAAGTCATAGTATATCTTCCAAAACTGCGTAAACAAACAAAAAAAGTATAATTTCTCATCCAAAATAGCATAAAAAAGTCATTGTAGCATGTCATCCAAAATATGATTAAAAAAGTCATAGTATTTCTTCCAAAATAGCATAAAAAAGCCATTGTAGTATGTCATTCAAAATATGATAAAAAAAAGTCATAGTATGTCGTCCAAAACTGCGTAAACAAACAAAAAAGTATAATTTGTCATCCAAAATAGAATTAAAAAAAGTCATTGTAGTATGTCATCCAAAATATGATAGTCATAGTATATCGTCCAAAACTGCGTAACCAAAAATGTATTAGTTGTCATCCAAAATAGCATAAAAGTCATTGTAGTGTGTCATCCAAAATATGATAAAAAAGTCATAGTATGTCGTCCAAAACTGCGTAAACAAACAAAAGTATAGTTTGTCGTCCAAAGCGTCATTAAAAAAGTCAGTGTAGTACGTTGTCAAACATGACCTATAAGTATGTATAAAGTCTCAGTTAATACGTTTTCATTCAAAACAGAACGAAAATCATCACACTGCAGTATCTTGTCCAAAAATGCATTATAGTTGTCATATTCGTCTGTAAACAGCAGGTTGTCAAAAATAGCAAGAAAAAGTTTCCATCCATTAGAATCAATAGCTTTAATCACTTTAGATACACAGACGAAAAAAATTTGATCATAGAAACAGAAAAGTTTTTTATTTTTTTGCAGCTAAGATGAATCCATTTGAGTGTATTCACATATTGAGATGACAAAACACTATTTACTGCATTATAACTGAAGGAGTATAAAGTATCCAGTATGTTTGTTGACGAAAGATGTAAATAACTTTTTACTTTAAGAGATTTACATTTCCCCAAAAAGAAATCCAAACTTATAGTGTAGGCAAAACATTACGTTTCATTTGTATCTTTTTTAAAGCTACAAAAAAAAACAAGAACTGTATAATTATAGAAACAGACGTTTTGTTTGCTTTTTTTTTACAGAGATGTAATTAAATTTAAGATTTTTGTCACTAATGTTTGACCCAATCTCCGTATTGTTTTTTTGGAAGAGTTACTCAAGCTCAGGCATGTCTTCGAATTCTCCTGCTTCCTCCAGCATTCTCTGCTCCTCCAGCTTCTTCCGCTCTTCCTCTGCCCTTTTCCTTTCTTCCATTGCCTTCTTCATCTCCTCCTCCACCTCCTTCAGCTTTAAGTTTTGTGTGTCTTCCTCGATCTTCTTCTGCTCAATGTCCTTCTTCTCCTGTGTTTTATTTGCAGCTGTGTCGTAGGCCCACTCCTCGTCTGAGTCACTAATGTCGTCATCGTCAATGTCATAGTCTGGATGGTAGGACGCTGTGGTTTCAGCGGAGGAATCCTCCACGGGTTCAGGCTCAGGTTTATAGTTGGGGTCCTCCAGTTTGCCCCATGCCACTTGGTCAGCCTTGCGGAGTGTGATCTCCACTTTGGATGGGACCATGTTGACAGAGCTCTGCTTCACATTGACCACCTGAAGGTAAGAGAAATCGACAAAGTATGTATTGTGTGTTAACGGCGATGTGTTTAAATATCAGTGTCCATATATGACAAAAAATGGGAACATGTCAAATTTTGTTTTTGACCCGTTTTGCAACTTCCTTTGCTATGGCGTGTCTTGTCAGGCTATTCTAAGCGGTTTGCAGCTGTTTTCAACAGTTTTTGGGAGGTGTCAAATTTTGACATTTTGCCTTACTATAGCCTTGGATTTTTGGTCGTTTTTTCGACATGGTAATTTCTGGTGTTTTGGGCTCTTTTTGCAAGTTTCTTTGCTATGGCGTGTCTTGGCAGATTATTCTAAATGGTTTGCAGCTGTTTTCAACAGTTTTTGGGAGATGTCAAATTTTGACATTTTGCCTTACTATAGCCTTGGATTTTTGGTCGTTTTTTCGACATGCAAAATCCTGCAGTTTTGGGCTCTTTTTGCAAGTTTCTTTGCTATGGTGTGTCTCGACAGGCTATTCTAAGCGGTTTGCAGCTGTTTTCAATAGTTTTTGGGAGGTGTCAAATTTTGACATTTTGCCTTACTATAGCCTTGGATTTTTTGGTCGTTTTTTCGACATGCTAGATTCTGCAGTTTTGGGCTCCTTTCGCAAGTTTCTTTGCTATGGCGTATCTTGGCAGGCTATTCTAAGCGGTTTGCAGCTGTTTTCAACAGTTTTTGGGACGTGTCCAATTTTGACATTTTGCCTTACTATAGCCTTGGATTTTTGGTCGTTTCTTCGACGTGCAAAATCCTGCTGTTTTGGGATCTTTTTGCTATTTTCATTGCTATGGCGTGTCTCGGCAGGCAATTCTAAGCAGTTTCCAGTGGTTTGCGACAGTTTTTGGGACGTGTCCAATTTTGACATTTTGCCTTACTATAGCCTTGGATTTTTGGTCGTTTTTTCGACATGCTAGATTCTGCAGTTTTGGGCTCCTTTCGCAAGTTTCTTTGCTATGGCGTGTCTTGGCAGGCTATTCTAAGCGGATGGCAGCTGTTTTCAACAGTTTTTGGGACATGTCCAATTTTGACATTTTTGCCTTACTATAGCCTTGGATTTTTGGTCGTTTTTTTGACGTGCAAAATCCTGCTGTTTTGGGATCTTTTTGCAATTTTCTTTGCTATGGCGTGTCTCGGCAGGCTATTCTAAGCAGTTTCCAGTGGTTTGCGACAGTTTTTAGGACGTGTCCAATTTTGACATTTTTGCCTTACTATAGCCTTGGATTTTTTGGTCGTTTTTTCGACATGCTAGATTCTGCAGTTTTGGGCTCCTTTCGCAAGTTTCTTTGCTATGGCGTGTCTTGGCAGGCTATTCTAAGCGGTTTGCAGCTGTTTTCAACAGTTTTTGGGACGTGTCCAATTTTGACATTTTGCCTTACTATAGCCTTGGATTTTTGGTCGTTTCTTCGACGTGCAAAATCCTGCTGTTTTGGGATCTTTTTGCTATTTTCATTGCTATGGCGTGTCTCGGCAGGCTATTCTAAGCAGTTTCCAGTGGTTTGCGACAGTTTTGGGGCGTGTCCAATTTTGACATTTTTGCCTTACTATAGCCTTGGATTTTTTGGTCGTTTTTTCGACATGCTAGATTCTGCAGTTTTGGGCTCCTTTCGCAAGTTTCTTTGCTATGGCGTGTCTTGGCAGGCTATTCTAAGCGGATGGCAGCTGTTTTCAACAGTTTTTGGGACATGTCCAATTTTGACATTTTGCCTTACTATAGCCTTGGATTTTTGGTTGTTTTTTTGACGTGCAAAATCCTGCTGTTTTGGGATCTTTTTGCAAGTTTCTTTGCTATGGCGTGTCTTGGCAGGCTATTCTAAGCAGTTTCCAGCTGTTTTCAACAGTTTTTGGGACGTGTCCAATTTTGACATTTTTGCCTTACTATAGCCTTGGATTTTTTGGTCGTTTTTTCGACATGCTAGATTCTGCAGTTTTGGGGCTCCTTTCGCAAGTTTCTTTGCTATGGTGTGTCTGTGCAGGTTATTGTAAGCAGTTTCCAGTGGTTTGCGACAGTTTTTAGGACGTGTCCAATTTTGACATTTTTGCCTTACTATAGCCTTGGATTTTTTGGTCGTTTTTTCGACATGCTAGATTCTGCAGTTTTGGGCTCCTTTCGCAAGTTTCTTTGCTATGGCGTGTCTTGGCAGGCTATTCTAAGCGGTTTGCAGCTGTTTTCAACAGTTTTTGGGACGTGTCCAATTTTGACATTTTGCCTTACTATAGCCTTGGATTTTTGGTCGTTTCTTCGACGTGCAAAATCCTGCTGTTTTGGGATCTTTTTGCTATTTTCATTGCTATGGCGTGTCTCGGCAGGCTATTCTAAGCAGTTTCCAGTGGTTTGCGACAGTTTTTGGGACGTGTCCAATTTTGACATTTTTGCCTTACTATAGCCTTGGATTTTTTGGTCGTTTTTTCGACATGCTAGATTCTGCAGTTTTGGGCTCCTTTCGCAAGTTTCTTTGCTATGGCGTGTCTTGGCAGGCTATTCTAAGCGGATGGCAGCTGTTTTCAACAGTTTTTGGGACATGTCCAATTTTGACATTTTGCCTTACTATAGCCTTGGATTTTTGGTCGTTTTTTTGACGTGCAAAATCCTGCTGTTTTGGGATCTTTTTGCAATTTTCTTTGCTATGGCGTGTCTCGGCAGGCTATTCTAAGCAGTTTCCAGTGGTTTGCGACAGTTTTTAGGACGTGTCCAATTTTGACATTTTTGCCTTAGTATAGCCTTGGATTTTTGGTTGTTTTTTCGACATGCTAATTTCTGCAGTTTTGGGCTCCTTTCGCAAGTTTCTTTGCTATGGTGTGTCTTGACAGGCAATTCTAAGCGGTTTGCAGCTGTTTTCAACAGTTTTTGGGACATGTCCAATTTTGACATTTTGCCTTACTATAGCCTTGGATTTTTGGTCGTTTTTTCGACGTGCAAAATCCTGCTGTTTTGGACTCCTTTCGCAACTTTCTTTGCTATGGTGTGTCTTGGCAGGCTATTCTAAGCGGTTTCCAGTGGTTTGCGACAGTTTTTAGGACGTGTCCAATTTTGACATTTTTGCTTTACTATAGCCTTGGATTTTTTGGTCGTTTTTTCGACATGCTAGATTCTGCAGTTTTGGGCTCCTTTTGCAAGTTTCTTTGCTATGGCGTGTCTTGGCAGGCTATTCTAAGCAGTTTCCAGCTGTTTTCAACAGTTTTTGGGACGTGTCCAATTTTGACATTTTGCCTTACTATAGCCTTGGATTTTTGGTTGTTTTTTCGACAGGCTAATTTCTGCAGTTTTGGGCTCCTTTCGCAAGTTTCTTTGCTATGGCGTTTCTTGGCAGGCTATTCTAAGCGGTTTCCAGCTGTTTTCAACAGTTTTTGGGACGTGTCCAATTTTGACATTTTGCCTTACTATAGCCTTGGATTTTTGGTCGTTTTTTCGACGTGCAAAATCCTGCTGTTTTGGGATCTTTTTGCAATTTTCTTTGCTATGGCGTGTCTCGGCAGGCTATTCTAAGCACTTTCCAGTGGTTTGCGACAGTTTTTAGGACGTGTCCAATTTTGACATTTTTGCCTTACTATAGCCTTGGATTTTTTGGTCGTTTTTTCGACATGCTAGATTCTGCAGTTTTGGGCTCCTTTCGCAAGTTTCTTTGCTATGGCGTGTCTTGGCAGGCTATTCTAAGCGGATGGCAGCTGTTTTCAACAGTTTTTGGGACATGTCCAATTTTGACATTTTGCCTTACTATAGCCTTGGATTTTTGGTCGTTTTTTCGACATGCTAGATTCTGCAGTTTTTGGCTCCTTTCGCAACTTTCTGTGCTATGGCGTGTCTTGGCAGGCTATTCTAAGCGGATGGCAGCTGTTTTCAACAGTTTTTCCGATGTGTCCAATTTTGACATTTTGCCTTACTATAGCCTTGGATTTTTTGTCGTTTTTTCGACATGCTAAATTATGCTGTTTTGGGCTCTTTTTGCAAGTTTCTTTGCTATGGCGTGTCTCGGCAGGCTATTCTAAGCAGTTTCCAGTGGTTTGCAACAGTTTTTAGGACGTGTCCAATTTTGACATTTTTGCCTTACTATAGCCTTGGATTTTTTGGTCGTTTTTTCGACATGCTAGATTCTGCAGTTTTGGGCTCCTTTCGCAAGTTTCTTTGCTATGGCGTGTCTTGGCAGGCTATTCTAAGCGGTTTGCAGCTGTTTTCAACAGTTTTTGGGAGGTGTCAAATTTTGACATTTTGCCTTACTATAGCCTTGGATTTTTGGTCGTTTTTTCGACATGCTAAATTATGCTGTTTTGGGATCTTTTTGCAGTTTTCTTTGCTATGGCATGTCTCGGCAGGCTATTCTAAGCAGTTTCCAGTGGTTTGCGACAGTTTTTAGGACGTGTCCAATTTTGACATTTTTGCCTTACTATAGCCTTGGATTTTTTGGTCGTTTTTTCGACATGCTAGATTCTGCAGTTTTGGACTCCTTTCTCAACTTTCTTTGCTATGGCGTGTCTTGGCAGGCTATTCTAAGCGGTTTCCAGCTGTTTTGAACAGTTTTTGGGACATGTCCAATTTTGACATTTTGCCTTACTATAGCCTTGGATTTTTGGTCGTTTTTTCGACATGCTAGATTCTGCAGTTTTGGGCTCCTTTCGCAAGTTTCTTTGCTATGGCGTGTCTTGGCAGGCTATTCTAAGCGGATGGCAGCTGTTTTCAACAGTTTTTGGGACATGTCCAATTTTGACATTTTTGCCTTACTATAGCCTTGGATTTTTTGTCGTTTTTTCGACATGCTAAATTCTGCTGTTTTGGGCTCTTTTTGCAAGTTTCGTTGCTATGGCGTGTCTTGGCAGGCTATTCTAAGCGGTTTGCAGCTGTTTTCAACCGTTTTTGGGACGTGTCCAATTTTGACATTTTGCCTTACTATAGCCTTGGATTTTTTGTCGTTTTTTCGACATGCTAAATTATGCTGTTTTGGGCTCTTTTTGCAAGTTTCTTTGCTATGGCGTGTCTCGGCAGGCTATTCTAAGCAGTTTCCAGCTGTTTTCAACAGTTTTTGGGACGTGTCCAATTTTGACATTTTGCCTTACTATAGCCTTGGATTTTTGGTCGTTTTTTCGACGTGCAAAATCCTGCTGTTTTGGGATCTTTTTGCAATTTTCTTTGCTATGGCATGTCTCGGCAGGCTATTCTAAGCAGTTTCCAGTGGTTTGCGACAGTTTTTAGGACGTGTCCAATTTTGACATTTTTGCCTTACTATAGCCTTGGATTTTTTGGTCGTTTTTTCGACATGCTAGATTCTGCAGTTTTGGGCTCCTTTCGCAAGTTTCTTTGATATGGTGTGTCTTGGCAGGTTATTCTAAGCGGTTTGCAGCTGTTTTCAACCATTTTTGGGACGTGTCCAATTTTGACATTTTTGCCTTACTATAGTCTTGGATTTTTGGTTGTTTTTTCGACGTGCAAAATCCTGCTGTTTTGGACTCCTTTCGCAACTTTCTTTGCTATGGTGTGTCTTGGCAGGCTATTCTAAGTAGTTTCCAGTGGTTTGCGACAGTTTTTAGGACGTGTCCAATGTTGACATTTTTGCTTTACTATAGCCTTGGATTTTTTGGTCGTTTTTTCGACATGCTAGATTCTGCAGTTTTGGGCTCTTTTTGCAAGTTTCTTTGCTATGGCGTGTCTTGGCAGGCTATTCTAAGCGGTTTCCAGCTGTTTTCAACAGTTTTTGGGACGTGTCCAATTTTGACATTTTGCCTTACTATAGCCTTGGATTTTTGGTTGTTTTTTCGACAGGCTAATTTCTGCAGTTTTGGGCTCCTTTCGCAAGTTTCTTTGCTATGGCGTTTCTTGGCAGGCTATTCTAAGCGGTTTCCAGCTGTTTTCAACAGTTTTTGGGACGTGTCCAATTTTGACATTTTGCCTTACTATAGCCTTGGATTTTTGGTCGTTTTTTCGACGTGCAAAATCCTGCTGTTTTGGGATTTTTTGCAATTTTCTTTGCTATGGCGTGTCTCGGCAGGCTATTCTAAGCACTTTCCAGTGGTTTTCGACAGTTTTTAGGACGTGTCCAATTTTGACATTTTTGCCTTACTATAGCCTTGGATTTTTTGGTCGTTTTTTCGACATGCTAGATTCTGCAGATTTGGGCTCCTTTCGCAAGTTTCTTTGCTATGGCGTGTCTTGGCAGGCTATTCTAAGCGGATGGCAGCTGTTTTCAACAGTTTTTGGGACATGTCCAATTTTGACATTTTGCCTTACTATAGCCTTGGATTTTTGGTCGTTTTTTCGACATGCTAGATTCTGCAGTTTTGGGCTCCTTTCGCAAGTTTCTTTGCTATGGCGTGTCTTGGCAGGCTATTCTAAGCGGATGGCAGCTGTTTTCAACAGTTTTTGGGACATGTCCAATTTTGACATTTTGCCTTACTATAGCCTTGGATTTTTTGGTCGTTTTTTTCGACATGCTAGATTCTGCAGTTTTGGGCTCCTTTCGCAAGTTTCTTTGCTATGGCGTGTCTTGGCAGGCTATTCTAAGCGGTTTGCAGCTGTTTTCAACAGTTTTTCGGACGTGTCAAATTTTGACATTTTGCCTTACTATAGCGTTGGATTTTTGTCGTTTTTCGACATGCTAAATTATGCTGTTTTGGGCTCTTTTTGCAAGTTTCTTTGCTATGGCGTGTCTCGGCAGGCTATTCTAAGCAGTTTCCAGTGGTTTGCAACAGTTTTTAGGACGTGTCCAATTTTGACATTTTTGCCTTACTATAGCCTTGGATTTTTTGGTCGTTTTTTCGACATGCTAGATTCTGCAGTTTTGGGCTCCTTTCGCAAGTTTCTTTGCTATGGCGTGTCTTGGCAGGCTATTCTAAGCGGTTTGCAGCTGTTTTCAACAGTTTTTCCGATGTGTCCAATTTTGACATTTTGCC
The DNA here is from genome assembly GCF_026936395.1 of Plectropomus leopardus. Lineage (NCBI taxonomy): Eukaryota > Metazoa > Chordata > Actinopteri > Perciformes > Serranidae > Plectropomus > Plectropomus leopardus. Next base: position 15,516,943 of record NC_142198.1, read on the forward strand.
TTACTATAGCCTTGGATTTTTTGTCGTTTTTTCGACATGCTAAATTATGCTGTTTTGGGCTCTTTTTGCAAGTTTCTTTGCTATGGCGTGTCTCGGCAGGCTATTCTAAGCAGTTTCCAGTGGTTTGCAACAGTTTTTAGGACGTGTCCAATTTTGACATTTTTGCCTTACTATAGCCTTGGATTTTTTGGTCGTTTTTTCGACATGCTAGATTCTGCAGTTTTGGGCTCCTTTCGCAAGTTTCTTTGCTATGGCGTGTCTTGGCAGGCTATTCTAAGCGGTTTGCAGCTGTTTTCAACAGTTTTTGGGAGGTGTCAAATTTTGACATTTTGCCTTACTATAGCCTTGGATTTTTGGTCGTTTTTTCGACATGCTAAATTATGCTGTTTTGGGATCTTTTTGCAGTTTTCTTTGCTATGGCATGTCTCGGCAGGCTATTCTAAGCAGTTTCCAGTGGTTTGCGACAGTTTTTAGGACGTGTCCAATTTTGACATTTTTGCCTTACTATAGCCTTGGATTTTTTGGTCGTTTTTTCGACATGCTAGATTCTGCAGTTTTGGACTCCTTTCTCAACTTTCTTTGCTATGGCGTGTCTTGGCAGGCTATTCTAAGCGGTTTCCAGCTGTTTTGAACAGTTTTTGGGACATGTCCAATTTTGACATTTTGCCTTACTATAGCCTTGGATTTTTGGTCGTTTTTTCGACATGCTAGATTCTGCAGTTTTGGGCTCCTTTTGCAAGTTTCTTTGCTATGGCGTGTCTTGGCAGGCTATTCTAAGCGGATGGCAGCTGTTTTGAACAGTTTTTGGGACATGTCCAATTTTGACATTTTGCCTTACTATAGCCTTGGATTTTTGGTCGTTTTTTCGACATGCTAGATTCTGCAGTTTTGGGCTCCTTTCGCAAGTTTCTTTGCTATGGCGTGTCTTGGCAGGCTATTCTAAGCGGTTTGCAGCTGTTTTCAACAGTTTTTCCGACGTGTCCAATTTTGACATTTTGCCTTACTATAGCCTTGGATTTTTGGTTGTTTTTTCGACAGGCTAATTTCTGCAGTTTTGGGCTCCTTTCGCAAGTTTCTTTGCTATGGCGTTTCTTGGCAGGCTATTCTAAGCGGTTTCCAGCTGTTTTCAACAGTTTTTGGGACGTGTCCAATTTTGACATTTTGCCTTACTATAGCCTTGGATTTTTGGTCGTTTTTTCGACAGGCTAATTTCTGCAGTTTTGGGCTCCTTTCGCAAGTTTCTTTGCTATGGCGTTTCTTGGCAGGCTATTCTAAGCGGTTTCCAGCTGTTTTCAACAGTTTTTGGGACGTGTCCAATTTTGACATTTTGCCTTACTATAGCCTTGGATTTTTGGTCGTTTTTTTGACGTGCAAAATCCTGCTGTTTTGGGATCTTTTTGCAATTTTCTTTGCTATGGCGTGTCTCGGCAGGCTATTCTAAGCAGTTTCCAGTGGTTTGCGACAGTTTTTAGGACGTGTCCAATTTTGACATTTTTGCCTTACTATAGCCTTGGATTTTTTGGTCGTTTTTTCGACATGCTAGATTCTGCAGTTTTGGGCTCCTTTCGCAAGTTTCTTTGCTATGGCGTGTCTTGGCAGGCTATTCTAAGCAGATGGCAGCTGTTTTCAACAGTTTTTGGGACATGTCCAATTTTGACATTTTGCCTTACTATAGCCTTGGATTTTTGGTCGTTTTTTCGACATGCTAGATTCTGCAGTTTTGGGCTCCTTTCGCAAGTTTCTTTGCTATGGCGTGTCTTGGCAGGCTATTCTAAGCGGTTTGCAGCTGTTTTCAACAGTTTTTCCGATGTGTCCAATTTTGACATTTTGCCTTACTATAGCCTTGGATTTTTTGTCGTTTTTTCGACATGCTAAATTATGCTGTTTTGGGCTCTTTTTGCAAGTTTCTTTGCTATGGCGTGTCTCGGCAGGCTATTCTAAGCAGTTTCCAGTGGTTTGCGACAGTTTTTAGGACGTGTCCAATTTTGACATTTTTGCCTTACTATAGCCTTGGATTTTTTGGTCGTTTTTTCGACATGCTAGATTCTGCAGTTTTGGGCTCCTTTCGCAAGTTTCTTTGCTATGGCGTGTCTTGGCAGGCTATTCTAAGCGGTTTGCAGCTGTTTTCAACAGTTTTTCCGATGTGTCCAATTTTGACATTTTGCCTTACTATAGCCTTGGATTTTTTGTCGTTTTTTCGACATGCTAAATTATGCTGTTTTGGGCTCTTTTTGCAAGTTTCTTTGCTATGGCGTGTCTCGGCAGGCTATTCTAAGCAGTTTCCAGTGGTTTGCAACAGTTTTTAGGACGTGTCCAATTTTGACATTTTTGCCTTACTATAGCCTTGGATTTTTGGTCGTTTTTTCGACATGCTAGATTCTGCAGTTTTGGGCTCCTTTCGCAAGTTTCTTTGCTATGGCGTGTCTTGGCAGGCTATTCTAAGCGGTTTGCAGCTGTTTTCAACAGTTTTTGGGAGGTGTCAAATTTTGACATTTTGCCTTACTATAGCCTTGGATTTTTGGTCGTTTTTTCGACATGCTAAATTATGCTGTTTTGGGATCTTTTTGCAGTTTTCTTTGCTATGGCATGTCTCGGCAGGCTATTCTAAGCAGTTTCCAGTGGTTTGCGACAGTTTTTAGGACGTGTCCAATTTTGACATTTTTGCCTTACTATAGCCTTGGATTTTTTGGTCGTTTTTTCGACATGCTAGATTCTGCAGTTTTGGACTCCTTTCTCAACTTTCTTTGCTATGGCGTGTCTTGGCAGGCTATTCTAAGCGGTTTCCAGCTGTTTTGAACAGTTTTTGGGACATGTCCAATTTTGACATTTTGCCTTACTATAGCCTTGGATTTTTTGTCGTTTTTTCGACATGCTAAATTATGCTGTTTTGGGCTCTTTTTGCAAGTTTCTTTGCTATGGCGTGTCTCAGCAGGCTATTCTAAGCAGTTTCCAGCTGTTTTCAACAGTTTTTGGGACGTGTCCAATTTTGACATTTTGCCTTACTATAGCCTTGGATTTTTTGTCGTTTTTTCGACATGCTAAATTATGCTGTTTTGGGCTCTTTTTGCAAGTTTCTTTGCTATGGCGTGTCTCGGCAGGCTATTCTAAGCAGTTTCCAGTGGTTTGCAACAGTTTTTAGGACGTGTCCAATTTTGACATTTTTGCCTTACTATAGCCTTGGATTTTTTGGTCGTTTTTTCGACATGCTAGATTCTGCAGTTTTGGGCTCCTTTCGCAAGTTTCTTTGCTATGGCGTGTCTTGGCAGGCTATTCTAAGCGGTTTGCAGCTGTTTTCAACAGTTTTTCCGACGTGTCCAATTTTGACGTTTTGCCTTACTATAGCCTTGGATTTTTTGTCGTTTTTTCGACATGCTAAATTATGCTGTTTTGGGCTCTTTTTGCAAGTTTCTTTGCTATGGCGTGTCTCGGCAGGCTATTCTAAGCAGTTTCCAGTGGTTTGCAACAGTTTTTAGGACGTGTCCAATTTTGACATTTTTGCCTTACTATAGCCTTGGATTTTTTGGTCGTTTTTTCGACATGCTAGATTCTGCAGTTTTGGGCTCCTTTCGCAAGTTTCTTTGCTATGGCGTGTCTTGGCAGGCTATTCTAAGCGGTTTGCAGCTGTTTTCAACAGTTTTTCCGACGTGTCCAATTTTGACATTTTGCCTTACTATAGCCTTGGATTTTTTGTCGTTTTTTCGACATGCTAAATTATGCTGTTTTGGGCTCTTTTTGCAAGTTTCTTTGCTATGGCGTGTCTCGGCAGGCTATTCTAAGCAGTTTCCAGCGGTTTGCAACAGTTTTTAGGACGTGTCCAATTTTGACATTTTTGCCTTACTATAGCCTTGGATTTTTTGGTCGTTTTTTCGACATGCTAGATTCTGCAGTTTTGGGATCTTTTTGCAATTTTCTTTGCGATGGCATGTCTCGGCAGGCTATTCTAAGCAGTTTCCAGTGGTTTGCGACAGTTTTTGGGACGTGTCCAATTTTGACATTTTGCCTTACTATAGCCTTGGATTTTTGGTCGTTTTTTCGACATGCTAGATTCTGCAGTTTTGGGCTCCTTTCGCAAGTTTCTTTGCTATGGCGTGTCTTGGCAGGCTATTCTAAGCGGTTTGCAGCTGTTTTCAACAGTTTTTGGGACATGTCCAATTTTGACATTTTGCCTTACTATAGCCTTGGATTTTTGGTCGTTTTTTCGACGTGCAAAATCCTGCTGTTTTGGACTCCTTTCGCAACTTTCTTTGCTATGGCATGTCTCGGCAGGCTATTCTAAGTAGTTTCCAGTGGTTTGCGACAGTTTTTAGGACGTGTCCAATGTTGACATTTTTGCTTTACTATAGCCTTGGATTTTTTGGTCGTTTTTTCGACATGCTAGATTCTGCAGTTTTGGGCTCCTTTTGCAAGTTTCTTTGCTATGGCGTGTCTTGGCAGGCTATTCTAAGCAGTTTCCAGCTGTTTTCAACAGTTTTTGGGACGTGTCCAATTTTGACATTTTGCCTTACTATAGCCTTGGATTTTTGGTTGTTTTTTCGACAGGCTAATTTCTGCAGTTTTGGGCTCCTTTCGCAAGTTTCTTTGCTATGGCGTTTCTTGGCAGGCTATTCTAAGCGGTTTCCAGCTGTTTTCAACAGTTTTTGGGACGTGTCCAATTTTGACATTTTGCCTTACTATAGCCTTGGATTTTTGGTCGTTTTTTCGACGTGCAAAATCCTGCTGTTTTGGGATCTTTTTGCAATTTTCTTTGCTATGGCGTGTCTCGGCAGGCTATTCTAAGCACTTTCCAGTGGTTTGCGACAGTTTTTAGGACGTGTCCAATTTTGACATTTTTGCCTTACTATAGCCTTGGATTTTTTGGTCGTTTTTTCGACATGCTAGATTCTGCAGATTTGGGCTCCTTTCGCAAGTTTCTTTGCTATGGCGTGTCTTGGCAGGCTATTCTAAGCGGATGGCAGCTGTTTTCAACAGTTTTTGGGACATGTCCAATTTTGACATTTTGCCTTACTATAGCCTTGGATTTTTGGTCGTTTTTTCGACATGCTAGATTCTGCAGTTTTGGGCTCCTTTCGCAACTTTCTGTGCTATGGCGTGTCTTGGCAGGCTATTCTAAGCGGATGGCAGCTGTTTTCAACAGTTTTTGGGACATGTCCAATTTTGACATTTTTGCCTTACTATAGCCTTGGATTTTTTGGTCGTTTTTTCGACATGCTAGATTCTGCAGTTTTGGGCTCCTTTCTCAACTTTCTTTGCTATGGCGTGTCTTGGCAGGCTATTCTAAGCGGTTTGCAGCTGTTTTCAACAGTTTTTCCGACGTGTCCAATTTTGACATTTTGCCTTACTATAGCCTTGGATTTTTTGTCGTTTTTTCGACATGCTAAATTATGCTGTTTTGGGCTCTTTTTGCAAGTTTCTTTGCTATGGCGTGTCTCGGCAGGCTATTCTAAGCAGTTTCCAGTGGTTTGCAACAGTTTTTAGGACGTGTCCAATTTTGACATTTTTGCCTTACTATAGCCTTGGATTTTTTGGTCGTTTTTTCGACATGCTAGATTCTGCAGTTTTGGGCTCCTTTCGCAAGTTTCTTTGCTATGGCGTGTCTTGGCAGGCTATTCTAAGCGGTTTGCAGCTGTTTTCAACAGTTTTTCCGATGTGTCCAATTTTGACATTTTGCCTTACTATAGCCTTGGATTTTTTGTCGTTTTTTCGACATGCTAAATTATGCTGTTTTGGGCTCTTTTTGCAAGTTTCTTTGCTATGGCGTGTCTCGGCAGGCTATTCTAAGCAGTTTCCAGCTGTTTTCAACAGTTTTTGGGACGTGTCCAATTTTGACATTTTGCCTTACTATAGCCTTGGATTTTTGGTCGTTTTTTCGACATGCTAATTTCTGCAGTTTTGGGCTCCTTTCGCAAGTTTCTTTGCTATGGCGTGTCTTGGCAGGTTATTCTAAGCAGTTTCCAGTGGTTTGCGACAGTTTTTAGGACGTGTCCAATTTTGACATTTTTGCCTTGGATTTTTGGTCGTTTTTTCGACATGCTGGATTCTGCAGTTTTGGGCTCCTTTCGCAAGTTTCTTTGCTATGGCGTGTCTTGGCAGGCTATTCTAAGCGGTTTCCAGCTGTTTTCAACAGTTTTTGGGACATGTCCAATTTTGACATTTTGCCTTACTATAGCCTTGGATTTTTGGTCGTTTTTTCGACATGCTAAATTATGCTGTTTTGGGCTCTTTTTGCAAGTTTCTTTGCTATGGCGTGTCTTGGCAGGCTATTCTAAGCGGTTTCCAGCTGTTTTCAACAGTTTTTGGGACATGTCCAATTTTGACATTTTTGCCTTACTATAGCCTTGGATTTTTTGGTCGTTTTTTCGACATGCTAGATTCTGCAGTTTTGGGCTCCTTTCGCAAGTTTCTTTGCTATGGCGTGTCTTGGCAGGCTATTCTAAGCGGTTTGCAGCTGTTTTCAACAGTTTTTGGGAGGTGTCAAATTTTGACATTTTGCCTTACTATAGCCTTGGATTTTTGGTCGTTTTTTCGACATGCTAAATTATGCTGTTTTGGGATCTTTTTGCAGTTTCTTCTTTGCTATGGCATGTCTCGGCAGGCTATTCTAAGCAGTTTCCAGTGGTTTTCAACAGTTTTAGGACGTGTCCAATTTTGACATTTTTGCCTTACTATAGCCTTGGATTTTTTGGTCGTTTTTTCGACATGCTAGATTCTGCAGTTTTGGACTCCTTTCTCAACTTTCTTTGCTATGGCGTGTCTTGGCAGGCTATTCTAAGCAGTTTCCAGCTGTTTTCAACAGTTTTTGGGACATGTCCAATTTTGACATTTTGCCTTACTATAGCCTTGGATTTTTGGTCGTTTTTTCGACATGCTAGATTCTGCAGTTTTGGGCTCCTTTCGCAAGTTTCTTTGCTATGGCGTGTCTTGGCAGGCTATTCTAAGCGGATGGCAGCTGTTTTCAACAGTTTTTGGGACATGTCCAATTTTGACATTTTTGCCTTACTATAGCCTTGGATTTTTTGGTCGTTTTTTCGACATGCTAGATTCTGCAGTTTTGGGCTCCTTTCGCAAGTTTCTTTGCTATGGCGTGTCTTGGCAGGCTATTCTAAGCGGTTTGCAGCTGTTTTCAACAGTTTTTCCGACGTGTCCAATTTTGACATTTTGCCTTACTATAGCCTTGGATTTTTTGTCGTTTTTTCGACATGCTAAATTATGCTGTTTTGGGCTCTTTTTGCAAGTTTCTTTGCTATGGCGTGTCTCAGCAGGCTATTCTAAGCAGTTTCCAGCTGTTTTCAACAGTTTTTGGGACGTGTCCAATTTTGACATTTTGCCTTACTATAGCCTTGGATTTTTTGTCGTTTTTTCGACATGCTAAATTATGCTGTTTTGGGCTCTTTTTGCAAGTTTCTTTGCTATGGCGTGTCTCGGCAGGCTATTCTAAGCAGTTTCCAGTGGTTTGCGACAGTTTTTAGGACGTGTCCAATTTTGACATTTTTGCCTTACTATAGCCTTGGATTTTTTGGTCGTTTTTTCGACATGCTAGATTCTGCAGTTTTGGGCTCCTTTCGCAACTTTCTTTGCTATGGCGTGTCTTGGCAGGCTATTCTAAGCGGTTTGCAGCTGTTTTCAACAGTTTTTCCGATGTGTCCAATTTTGACATTTTGCCTTACTATAGCCTTGGATTTTTTGTCGTTTTTTCGACATGCTAAATTATGCTGTTTTGGGCTCTTTTTGCAAGTTTCTTTGCTATGGCGTGTCTCGGCAGGCTATTCTAAGCAGTTTCCAGTGGTTTGCAACAGTTTTTAGGACGTGTCCAATTTTGACATTTTTGCCTTACTATAGCCTTGGATTTTTTGGTCGTTTTTTTCGACATGCTAGATTCTGCAGTTTTGGGCTCCTTTCGCAAGTTTCTTTGCTATGGCGTGTCTTGGCAGGCTATTCTAAGCGGTTTGCAGCTGTTTTCAACAGTTTTTGGGAGGTGTCAAATTTTGACATTTTGCCTTACTATAGCCTTGGATTTTTGGTCGTTTTTTCGACATGCTAAATTATGCTGTTTTGGGATCTTTTTGCAGTTTTCTTTGCTATGGCATGTCTCGGCAGGCTATTCTAAGCAGTTTCCAGGGGTTTATGCAGGTTTTTAGACGTGTCCAATTTTGACATTTTGCCTTACTATAGCCTTGGATTTTTGGTCGTTTTTTCGACATGCTAGATTCTGCAGTTTTGGGCTCCTTTTTGCAAGTTTCTTTGCTTATGGCGTGTCTTGGCAGGCTATTCTAAGCAGTTTCCAGCTGTTTTGAACAGTTTTTTGGGACATGTCCAATTTTGACATTTTGCCTTACTATAGCCTTGGATTTTGGTCGCTTTTTCGACATGCTAGATTCTGCAGTTTTGGGCTCCTTTTCAAGTTTCTTTGCTATGGCGTGTCTTGGCAGGCTATTCTAAGCGGATGGCAGCTGTTTTCAACAGTTTTTGGGACATGTCCAATTTTGACATTTTGCCTTACTATAGCCTTGGATTTTTGGTCGTTTTTTCGACATGCTAGATTCTGCAGTTTTGGGCTCCTTTTGCAAGTTTCTTTGCTATGGCGTGTCTTGGCAGGCTATTCTAAAGTTTGCAGCTGTTTTCAACAGTTTTTCCGACGTGTCCAATTTTGACATTTTGCCTTACTATAGCCTTGGATTTTTTGTCGTTTTTTCGACATGCTAAATTATGCTGTTTTGGGCTCTTTTTGCAAGTTTCTTTGCTATATGGTGTCTCGCAGGCTATTCTAAGCAGTTTCAGCTGTTTTCAACAGTTTTTGGGACGTGGTCCAATTTTGACATTTTGCCTTACTATAGCCTTGGATTTTTTGGTCGTTTTTTCGACATGCTAAATTCTGCTGTTTTGGGATCTTTTTGCAATTTTCTTTGCTATGGCGTGTCTCGGCAGGCTATTCTAAGCAGTTTCCAGTGGTTTGCAACAGTTTTTAGGACGTGTCCAATTTTGACATTTTTGCCTTACTATAGCCTTGGATTTTTTGGTCGTTTTTTCGACATGCTAGATTCTGCAGTTTTGGGCTCCTTTCGCAACTTTCTTTGCTATGGCGTGTCTTGGCAGGCTATTCTAAGCGGTTTCCAGCTGTTTTCAACAGTTTTTGGGACATGTCCAATTTTGACATTTTGCCTTACTATAGCCTTGGATTTTTGGTCGTTTTTTCGACATGCTAGATTCTGCAGTTTTGGGATCCTTTCGCAACTTTCTTTGCTATGGCGTGTCTTGGCAGGCTATTCTAAGCGGATGGCAGCTGTTTTCAACAGTTTTTGGGACATGTCCAATTTTGACATTTTTGCCTTACTATAGCCTTGGATTTTTTGGTCGTTTTCGACATGCTAGATTCTGCAGTTTTGGGCTCTTTCGCAAGTTTCTTTGCTATGGCGTGTCTTGGCAGGCTATTCTAGCGGTTTGCAGCTGTTTTCAACAGTTTTGACGTGTCCAATTTTGACATTTTGCCTTACTATAGCCTTGGATTTTTGGTCGTTTTTTCGACATGCTAAATTATGCTGTTTTGGGCTCTTTTTTCAAGTTTCTTTGCTATGGCGTGTCTCGGCAGGCTATTCTAAGCAGTTTCCAGCTGTTTTCAACAGTTTTTGGGACGTGTCCAATTTTGACATTTTGCCTTACTATAGCCTTGGATTTTTGGTCGTTTTTTCGACGTGCTAGATTCTGCTGTTTTGGGATCTTTTTGCAATTTTCTTTGCTATGGCATGTCTTGGCAGGTTATTCTAAGCAGTTTCCAGTGGTTTGCGACAGTTTTTAGGACGTGTCCAATTTTGACATTTTTGCCTTTACTATAGCCTTAATTCTTTTGGTCGTTTTTTCGAGCATGTTAGATTCTTGTGTTTTGGGCTCCTTTCGCGAATCCTTTCTTTTGTTATGATGGTCTTGGCAGGCTATTCTGTTGATGGCAGTTGTTTTCAACATTTTTTGGGACATGTCCACCTTGACATTTTTGCCTTCATAGCCTTGATTTTTGGTCGCTTTTTCGACATGCTAGATTCTGCAGTTTTGGGTCTTTTCAAAGTTTCTTTGTTATGATGGTCTTTGGCAGGCTATTCTAAGCGACGTTTGCAGCTGTTTTCTTAACAGTTTTTTGGGACATGTCCACTTTTGACATTTTTGCCTTTACTATAGCCTTGGATTTTTTGGTCGTTTCGACATGCTAGATCTTTTGCTAGTTTTGGGGTTCTTTTGCGTAAGTTTCTTTGCTATGGCGTGTCTTGGCAGGCTATTATTCTAAGCAGTTTGCAGCTGGTTTGGCGTATAGTTTTTCCCATGTGTCCAATTTTTGACATATTTTGCTCTTTACTATAGCCTTTTGATTTTTTGGTCGTTTTTTCTCGACATGCTAAATTATGCTGTTTTGGGGATTCTTTGCGCAAGTTTTCTTTTTGCTATGGCATGTCTCTCGGCAGGCTATTCTAAGCGTTTCAGCTGGTTTTCATACAGTTTTAGGACGGTCCAATTTTGACTATTTTTGCCTTTACTATAGCCTTGGATTTTTGGTCGTTTTTTTCGACATGCTAGATTCTGCAGTTTTGGGGTTCTTCGCAAGTTTCTTTGCTATGGCGTGTCTTGCTAGGCTATTCTAAGCGGATTTGGCAGCTGTTTTCAACAGTTTTAACATGTCCAATTTTGACATTTTTGCTTACTATAGCCTTTCGGATTTTTTGGCTCTGCCTTTTTTCGACATGCTAGACTTATGCAGTTTTGGGTTCTTTCGCAAGTTTCTTGCTATGGCGTGGTCTTGGGCAGGCTATTCTAAGGCAGTTGTCAGCTGTTTTCTCAATAGTTTTTCGATCGTGGTTCCAATTTTTGACATTTTGCTCATTATAGCCTTTGGATTTTTGTCGCTTTTTTCTCGATATGCTAAATTATGTGCTGTTTTGGGTCTCTTGCAAGTTTCTTTATATGATGGCGTGTCTCTCGGCAGAAGGTTATTCTATAGTTTCAGTTGGTTTTCAACAGTTTTTGGGACGTGTCCAATTTGACATTATTGGTTGCCTTTACTATATTTTGGACTTGGTCGCTTTTTTTCGACATGCTAAACATGCTGTTATTGGGCCTTTTGCAAGTTTCTTTTGTTATGAAGCGGTTCTCGCAGGCTATTCTAAGCAGTTTGCAGCTGGTTTGCAACAGTTTAGGATCGTGTCCAATTTTGACATTTTGCCTTTACTATAGCCTTGGATTTTTGGTCGTTTTTTCACATGCTAGGATTCTGCAGTTTTCAGGGTTCTTGCAAGTTTTGCTATATGGTCTTGGGCAGGTTATTCTAAGCGGGTTTGCAGCTGGTTTCTTTCAACAGTTTTTCTCCCATGTGTCTTAATTTTGATGCATTTTGCCTTACTATAGCCTTCCTGGATTTTTTGGTCGCTTTTTTCGGCTGCCAAACGTTATGCTAGTTTTGGGTTTCTTTTTTGCAAGTTTCTTTGCTATGATGTCTCGTGCAGGCTATTCTTAAGCAGTTTCCAGTGGTTTGCAACAGTTTTAGGATTTGTCCCAATTTTGACATTTTTGCCTTATCATAGCCTTTGGATTTTTGGTCGCTTTTTTCGACATGCTAGATTCTGCAGTTTTGGGCTCCTTCGTAAGTTTCTTTGTTATGGCGTGGTCTTGGTAGGCTATTCTACAGTTTCAGTTGGTTTGCAGCTGTTGCTTTTCAGGATCAGTTCGAAAATCCAATTTTGACATTTTTTGCCTTTACTATAGCCTTGGATTTTTTGGTCGCTTTTTTCGACATGCTAAATTATGCTGTTTTGGGCTCCTTTTTGCAAGTTTCTTTATATATGCGGTCTTGTCTCGGCAGGCTATTCTACAGTTTCCAGCTGGTTTGCAACAGTTTTTGGACGGTGTCCAATTTTGACATTTTGCCTTTATCATAGCTCTTGGATTTTTTTTTCTATTACGCTAGATTCTGCAGTTTTGGGTTCTTCGCAAGTTTCTTTTGCTATGGCATGTGTCTTGGCAGGCTATTCTAAGCGGTTTGCAGCTGGTTTATGCAAATAGTTTCTTAGGGAGGTGTCCAATTTTGACATTTTTGCCTTTACTATAGCCTTTGATTTTTTGGTCGCTTTTTTTCGACATGCTAAATTATGCTGTTTTAGATCTTTTTGTGTCTTTCGTTATGAATGGTCTCGGCAGGCTGGCCTTAAGCAGTTTCCAGCTGGTTTATGAAGAAGTTTTGTGGGATCGGGTAACCAATTTTATATGGCTTTTGCCTTACTATAGCCTTTTGGATTTTTTTTTGGTCGCCTTTTTTCGACATGCCAGATTCTTGCAGTTTTGACCTTTCTCAACTTTGCTATGGCGTGTCTTGGCAGGCTATTCTGTTGGATGGCAGCTGTATTTCAGCTGTTTTGGGACATGTCCACCTTGACATTTTGCCTTTAGATACCTTGAATTTTTGATGCTATTCTTTTTCACACCTGTTAGATTTTGTAGTCTTTGTCCTTGTCCACCTTTTAAAGAGGAGCAGCAGCTTTGTTTAGCCTTATCAAGCTTTTTCTGATGCACCACTTGATATTATGCTCATAGCCTTTACGATCAATGAGTGTTGTTGTGCTCTTGCATATGAACTCGTTATGCTATCTCTAAGCAGCTCCAGCGAGTTTGCAGTTGCCTCTCAAGCTTTCTTGTGCAGCCCTGATTTGGTCGCCGACACAAAGAAGGCTTCTTGCAGTTTGGCTTCTTGGCAGGTCCTGTTGCAGCTGCTCAGCCTGGATGTCCCCATTTCATAGCTCTGGATCTTGTCGCTTTTCTACATGAGCTAAAGTTATGCTGCTTTGGGATCTTTGCGCTTTGCTATGGCATGTCCTCAGTGGTTTGTAGAAACAACTTTGCTCCTGGCATGTCCCGCAGCTCCACTCTTGCCATTCCACTCTTGATTGCTCAGCCTTTGGTCGAAGCTCCCCTTCTGCTATGAGCAGATCTCTAAGAGCACAAGCTCGCACATTCACGTCCTGACGCGGTCCACCTTGTCTCAAACTCTGGGATCTGCACCTTGCTGCATGTCCACTCAGAATCCTTTAATGTTGTTTTGGGTTTTTCATGATGTTAATTATAGTCTTTGATTTTGGTCGCTTTTTCCTTATCGGCAAAAGCCTGCTGTTTTGGGATCTTGCAATCTTTCATAAGCATGGCATGTCTCGGCAGGCTATTATTCTGCCAGTTTCCAGGGTATTATGCATAGCTTAGGATAAATCCAATTCTTGATATTTTTAGATTTTATAGTTTTGATGAAATAAGTTTTTCACACGTTGATCAGTTTGTCGTTACAGGTTTCTTTGCCATGTCAGTTGTTTAGTAAATTTCAACTTTGGGACACATGCCAAATTTTGACATATTTTGCCTTATTGACCAAACATACTGCTATAGGCTATAGGCAACATTTCAAATTCTGACATCGTCCCCAAAAATGGTTGGAAAACAGCTGCAAACTGGGCTTACAATAACTCAGTTGAATCACACCAGCAAAGAAACTTGCAAAAAGAGCTCAAAACAGCAGAAATTAGTACGTGCTTCAAAAAATCCACTCAAAAATCCAAGGCTATAGTAAGGCAAATGTCAAAATTGATATGTCACAAAACTGCTGAAATCAGCTGTAAACCTTTAGAATAACTCTCCTGCCAAGACACGCCATAGCAAAGAAAGCTATGCGAAGGCGAGCCCAAAACTGCAGACCCAGTATGTCGTAAAAAAAAACGCACTAAAAATCCAAGGGGTTATAGTAAGGCGCAAATGTCAAAAATTGGACACGACCTAAAACTGTTGAAAACAGCTAGCAAAACGTAAGCTTAGAATAACCTGCACAAGACACGCCATAGCAAAAGAAAGTTGCGAAAAATAGCCCAAAACAGCAGGATTTTGCATGTCGAAAAAACAACCAAAAATCCAAGGCTATAGTAAGGCAAAATGTCAAAATTTGACACGTCCCAAAAACTGTTGAAAACAGCTGCAAACCGCTTACAATAACCTGCCAAGACACGCCATAGCAAAGAAACTTGCGAAAATAGCCCAAAACTGCAGAATCTAGCATGTCGAAAAAACGACCAAAAATCCAAGGCTATAGTAAGGCAAAATGTCAAAATTGGACACGTCCCAAAAACTGTTGAAAACAACTGTAAACCGCTTACAATAACCCGCCAAGACACGCCATAGCAAAGAAACTTGCTAAAAGAGCCCAAAACAGCAGAATTTAGCATGTCGAAAAAAACACCAAAAATCCAAGGCTATAGTAAGGCAAAATGTCAAAATTTGACACGTCCCAAAAACAGGTGAAAACAGCTGCAAACGGCTTACAATAACCTGCAAAGACACGCCATAGCAAAGAAACTTGCTAAAAGAGCCCAAAACAGCAGGATTTTGCAAGTCGAAAAAACGACCAAAAATCCAAGGCTATAGTAAGGCAAAATGTCAAAATTGACTTGTCCCAAAAACTGTTGAAAACAACTGTAAACCGCTTACAATAACCCGCCAAGACACGCCATAGCAAAGAAAGTTGCGAAAATAGCCCAAAACAGCAGAATTTAGCATGTCGAAAAAACCACCAAAAATCCAAGGCTATAGTAAGGCAAAATGTCAAAATTTGACACGTCCCAAAAACAGTTGAAAACAGCTGCAAACGGCTTACAATAACCTGCAAAGACACGCCATAGCAAAGAAACTTGCTAAAAGAGCCCAAAACAGCAGGATTTTGCATGTCGAAAAAACGACCAAAAATCCAAGGCTATAGTAAGGCAAAATGTCAAAATTGGACACGTCCCAAAAACTGTTGAAAACAACTGTAAACCGCTTACAATAACCCGCCAAGACACGCCATAGCAAAGAAAGTTGCGAAAATAGCCCAAGACAGCAGAATTTAGCATGTCGAAAAAAACGACCAAAAATCCAAGGCTATAGTAAGGCAAAATATCAAAATTGGACACGTCCCAAAAACTGTTGAAAACAGCTGCAAACCGCTTAGAATAACCTGCCAAGACACGCCATAGCAAAGAAACTTGCTAAAAGAGCCCAAAACAGCAGGATTTTGCATGTCGAAAAAACAACCAAAAATCCAAGGCTATAGTAAGGCAAAATGTCAAAAATTGACATGTCCCAAAAACTGTTGAAAACAACTGCAAACCACTTACAATAACCTGCTGAATCACACCACAGCAAAGAAACTTGCAAAAAGAGCCCAAAACAGCAGAAATTAGCATGTTGAAAAAACGACCAAAAATCCAAGGCTATAGTAAGGCAAAATGTCAAAATTGGACACGTCCCAAAAATGGTTGAAAACAGCCGCAAACCGCTTACAATAACCTGCTGAATCACACCACAGCAAAGAAACTTGCAAAAAGAGCCCAAAACAGCAGAAATTAGCATGTCGAAAAAACGACCAAAAATCCAAGGCTATAGTAAGGCAAAATGTCAAAATTGGACACGTCACAAAAACTGCTGAAAACAGCTGCAAACCGCTTAGAATAACCTGCCAAGACACGCCATAGCAAAGAAACTTGCGAAAGGAGCCCAAAACTGCAGAATCTAGCATGTCGAAAAAACGACCAAAAATCCAAGGCTATAGTAAGGCAAAATGTCAAAAATTGACACGTCCCAAAAACGGTTGAAAACAGCTGCAAACGGCTTAGAATAACCTGCCAAGACACGCCATAGCAAAGAAAGTTGCGAAAATAGCCCAAAACAGCAGAATTTTGCATGTCGAAAAAACGACCAAAAATCCAAGGCTATAGTAAGGCAAAATGTCAAAAATTGACTTGTCCCAAAAACTGTTGAAAACAACTGCAAACCGCTTACAATAACCTGCCAAGACACACCCTAGCAAAGAAACTTGCAAAAAGAGCCCAAAACAGCAGAAATTTGCATGTCGAAAAAAACACCAAAAATCCAAGGCTATAGTAAGGCAAAATGTCAAAATTGGACACGTCCCAAAAATGGTTGAAAACAGCTGCAAACCGCTTACAATAACCTGCTGAATCACACCACAGCAAAGAAACTTGCAAAAAGAGCCCAAAACAGCAGAAATTAGCATGTCGAAAAAACGACCAAAAATCCAAGGCTATAGTAAGGCAAAATGTCAAAATTGGACATGTCCCAAAAACGGTTGAAAACAGCTGCAAACCGCTTAGAATAACCTGCCAAGACACGCCATAGCAAAGAAACTTGCTAAAAGAACACAAAACAGCAGGATTTTGCATGTCGAAAAAACGACCAAAAATCCAAGGCTATAGTAAGGCAAAATGTCAAAAATTGACTTGTTCCAAAAACTGTTGAAAACAACTGCAAACCGCTTACAATAACCTGCTGAATCACACCACAGCAAAGAAACTTGCAAAAAGAGCCCAAAACTGCAGAAATTAGCATGTCGAAAAAACGACCAAAAATCCAAGGCTATAGTAAGGCAAAATGTCAAAATTGGACATGTCCCAAAAACGGTTGAAAACAGCTGCAAACCGCTTAGAATAACCTGCCAAGACACGCCATAGCAAAGAAACTTGCTAAAAGAACACAAAACAGCAGGATTTTGCATGTCGAAAAAACGACCAAAAATCCAAGGCTATAGTAAGGCAAAATGTCAAAATTGGACACGTCACAAAAACTGCTGAAAACAGCTGCAAACCGCTTAGAATAACCTGCCAAGACACGCCATAGCAAAGAAACTTGCGAAAGGAGCCCAAAACTGCAGAATCTAGCATGTCGAAAAAACGACCAAAAATCCAAGGCTATAGTACGGCAAAATGTCAAAAATTGACACATCCCAAAAACGGTTGAAAACAGCTGCAAACGGCTTAGAATAACCTGCCAAGACACGCCATAGCAAAGAAAGTTGCGAAAATAGCCCAAAACAGCAGAATTTTGCATGTCGAAAAAACGACCAAAAATCCAAGGCTATAGTAAGGCAAAATGTCAAAAATTGACTTGTCCCAAAAACTTTTGAAAACAACTGCAAACCGCTTACAATAACCTGCTGAATCACACCCTAGCAAAGAAACTTGCAAAAAGAGCCCAAAACTGCAGAAATTAGCATGTCGAAAAAACGACCAAAAATCCAAGGCTAAAGTAAGGCGAAATGTCAAAAATTGACACGACCCAAACACTGTTGAAAACAGCTGCAAACCGCTTACAATAAAATGCCGAATCACACCATAGCAAAGAAACTTGCAAAAAGAGCCCAAAACAGCAGAAATTAGCATGTCGAAAAAACGACCAAAAATCCAAGGCTATAGTAAGGCAAAATGTCAAAAATTGACATGTCACAAAAACTGCTGAAAACAGCTGCAAACCGCTTAGAATAACCTGCCAAGACACGCCATAGCAAAGAAACTTGCGAAAGGAGCCCAAAACTGCAGAATCTAGCATGTCGAAAAAACGACCAAAAATCCAAGGCTATAGTAAGGCAAAATGTCAAAAATTGACTTGTCCCAAAAACTGTTGAAAACAGCTGCAAACCGCTTACAATAACCTGCCAAGACACGCCATAGCAAAGAAACTTGCAAAAAGAGCCCAAAACACCAGAAATTTTGCATGTCGGAAAAACACCAAAAATCCAAGGCTATAGTAAGGCAAAATGTCAAAAATTGACATGTCCCAAAAACTGTTGAAAACAGCTGGAAACCGCTTACAATAACCTTCCAAGACACACCCTAGCAAAGAAACTTGCTAAAAGAGCCCAAAACAGCAGAAATTAGCATGTCGAAAAAACGACCAAAAATCCAAGGCTATAGTAAGGCAAAATGTCAAAATTGGACACGTCCCAAAAACTGTTGAAAACAACTGCAAACCGCTTACAATAACCCGCCAAGACACGCCATAGCAAGGAAACTTGCTAAAAGAGCCCAAAACAGCAGGATTTTGCATGTCGAAAAAACGACCAAAAATCCAAGGCTATAGTAAGGCAAAATGTCAAAAATTGACATGTCCCAAAAACTGTTGAAAACAACTGCAAACCGCTTACAATAACCTGCCAAGACACACCCTAGGAAAGAAACTTGCAAAAAGAGCCCAAAACAGCAGAAATTTGCATGTCGGAAAAAACACCAAAAATCCAAGGCTATAGTAAGGCAAAATGTCAAAATTGGACATGTCCCAAAAACAGTTGAAAACAGCTGGAAACCAATTATAATAACCTGCTGAATCACACCACAGCAAAGAAACTTGCAAAAAGAGCCCAAAACAGCAGAAATTAGCATGTCGAAAAAACAATCAAAAATCCAAGGCTATAGTAAGGCAAAAATGTCAAAATTGGACACCTCCCAAAAACTGTTAAAAACAGCTGCAAACTGCTCAAAACATTTGGAATCCGCTTACAATAACCTGCCAAGACACACCCTAGCAAAGAAAGTTGCAAAAAGAGCCCAAAACAGCAGAAATTAGCATGTCGAAAAAACGACAAAAAATCCAAGGCTATAGTAAGGCAAAAATGTCAAAATTGGACACCTCCCAAAAACTGTTGAAAACAGCTGGAAACCGCTTAGAATAACCTGCCAAGACACGCCGTAGCAAAGAAAGTTGCGAAAATAGCCCAAAACAGCAGAATTTAGCATGTCGAAAAAACGACCAAAAATCCAAGGCTATAGTAAGGCAAAATGTCAAAATTGGACACGTCCCAAAAACGGTTGAAAACAGCTGCAAACCGCTTAGAATAACCTGCCAAGACACGCCATAGCAAAGAAACTTGCTAAAAGAACCCAAAACAGCAGGATTTTGCATGTCGAAAAAACGACCAAAAATCCAAGGCTATAGTAAGGCAAAATGTCAAAAATTGACATGTCCCAAAAACTGTTGAAAACAGCTTGACACTGCTTACAATAACCTGCCAAATCACACCCTAGCAAAGAAACTTGCAAAAAGAGCCCAAAACAGCAGAAATTTGCATGTCGAAAAAAACACCAAAAATCCAAGGCTATAGTAAGGCAAAATGTCAAAATTGGACACGTCCCAAAAACGGTTGAAAACAGCTGGAAACCGCTTACAATAACCTGCCAAATCACACCATAGCAAAGAAACTTGCAAAAAGAGCCCAAAACAGCAGAAATTAGCATGTCGAAAAAACAATCAAAAATCCAAGGCTATAGTAAGGCAAAAATGTCAAAATTGGACACCTCCCAAAAACTGTTAAAAACAGCTGCAAACTGCTCAAAACATTTGGAATCCGCTTACAATAACCTGCCAAGACACACCCTAGCAAAGAAACTTGCAAAAAGAGCCCAAAACAGCAGAAATTAGCATGTCGAAAAAACGACCAAAAATCCAAGGCTATAGTAAGGCAAAATGTCAAAATTTGACACCTCCCAATAACTGTTGAAAACAGCTGCAAACCGCTTACAATAACCTGCCAAGACACACCCTAGCAAAGAAACTTGCAAAAAGAGCCCAAAACAGCAGAAATTAGCATGTCGAAAAAACGACCAAAAATCCAAGGCTATAGTAAGGCAAAATGTCAAAATTGGACACGTCCCAAAAACGGTTGAAAACAGCTGCAAACCGCTTAGAATAACCTGCCAAGACACGCCATAGCAAAGAAACTTGCTAAAAGAGCCCAAAACAGCAGGATTTTGCATGTCGAAAAAACGACCAAAAATCCAAGGCTATAGTAAGGCAAAATGTCAAAATTGGACATGTCCCAAAAACTGTTGAAAACAGCTTGACACTGCTTACAATAACCTGCCAAATCACACCCTAGCAAAGAAACTTGCAAAAAGAGCCCAAAACAGCAGAAATTTGCATGTCGAAAAAAACACCAAAAATCCAAGGCTATAGTAAGGCAAAATGTCAAAATTGGACACGTCCCAAAAACGGTTGAAAACAGCTGCAAACCCCTTAGAATAGCCTGCCAAGACACGCCATAGCAAAGAAACTTGCAAAAAGAGCCCAAAACAGCTTAATTTAGCATGTCGAAAAAACGACCAAAAATCCAAGGCTATAGTAAGGCAAAATGTCAAAATTGGACACGTCCCAAAAACGGTTGAAAACAGCTGCAAACCGCTTAGAATAACCTGCCAAGACACGCCATAGCAAAGAAACTTGCTAAAAGAGCCCAAAACAGCGGGATTTTGCATGTTGAAAAAACGACCAAAAATCCAAGGCTATAGTAAGGCAAAATGTCAAAAATTGACTTGTCCCAAAAACTGTTGAAAACAACTGCAAACCGCTTACAATAACCTGCTGAATCACACCACAGCAAAGAAACTTGCAAAAAGAGCCCAAAACTGCAGAAATTAGCATGTCAAAAAAACGACAAAAAATCCAAGGCTATAGTAAGGCAAAATGTCAAAAATTGACATGTCCCAAAAACTGTTGAAAACAACTGCAAACCGCTTACAATAACCTGCCGAATCACACCACAGCAAAGAAACTTGCAAAAAGAGCCCAAAACAGCAGAAATTAGCATGTCGAAAAAACAACCAAAAATCCAAGGCTATAGTAAGGCAAAATGTCAAAATTGGACACGTCCCAAAAATGGTTGAAAACAGCTGCAAACCGCTTAGAATAACCTGCCAAGACACGCCATAGCAAAGAAACTTGCTAAAAGAGCCCAAAACAGCAGGATTTTGCATGTCGAAAAAACAACCAAAAATCCAAGGCTATAGTAAGGCAAAATGTCAAAAATTGACATGTCCCAAAAACTGTTGAAAACAAGTGCAAACCGCTTACAATAACCTGCCAAGACACACCCTAGCAAAGAAACTTGCAAAAAGAGCCCAAAACAGCAGAAATTAGCATGTCGAAAAAAACACCAAAAATCCAAGGCTATAGTAAGGCAAAATGTCAAAATTGGACACGTCCCAAAAACTGTTGAAAACAGCTGCAAACCGCTTAGAATAACCTGCCAAGACACGCCATAGCAAAGAAACTTGCTAAAAGAGCCCAAAACAGCAGGATTTTGCATGTCGAAAAAACAACCAAAAATCCAAGGCTATAGTAAGGCAAAATGTCAAAAATTGACATGTCCCAAAAACTGTTGAAAACAACTGCAAACCGCTTACAATAACCTGCTGAATCACACCACAGCAAAGAAACTTGCAAAAAGAGCCCAAAACTGCAGAAATTAGCATGTCGAAAAAACGACCAAAAATCCAAGGCTATAGTAAGGCAAAATGTCAAAATTGGACATGTCCCAAAAACGGTTGAAAACAGCTGCAAACCGCTTAGAATAACCTGCCAAGACACGCCATAGCAAAGAAACTTGCTAAAAGAACACAAAACAGCAGGATTTTGCATGTCGAAAAAACGACCAAAAATCCAAGGCTATAGTAAGGCAAAATGTCAAAAATTGACTTGTCCCAAAAACTGTTGAAAACAACTGCAAACCGCTTACAATAACCTGCTGAATCACACCACAGCAAAGAAACTTGCAAAAAGAGCCCAAAACTGCAGAAATTAGCATGTCGAAAAAACGACCAAAAATCCAAGGCTATAGTAAGGCAAAATGTCAAAATTGGACACGTCCCAAAAACGGTTGAAAACAGCTGCAAACCGCTTAGAATAACCTGCTGAATCACACCATAGCAAAGAAACTTGCAAAAAGAACCCAAAACAGCAGGATTTTGCATGTCGAAAAAACGACCAAAAATCCAAGGCTATAGTAAGGCAAAATGTCAAAAATTGACTTGTCCCAAAAACTGTTGAAAACAACTGCAAACCGCTTACAATAACCTGCTGAATCACACCACAGCAAAGAAACTTGCAAAAAGAGCCCAAAACTGCAGAAATTAGCATGTCGAAAAAACGACCAAAAATCCAAGGCTAAAGTAAGGCGAAATGTCAAAAATTGACACGACCCAAACACTGTTGAAAACAGCTGCAAACCGCTTACAATAAAATGCCGAATCACACCATAGCAAAGAAACTTGCAAAAAGAGCCCAAAACAGCAGAAATTAGCATGTTGAAAAAACGACCAAAAATGCAAGGCTATAGTAAGGCAAAATGTCAAAAATTGACATGTCCCAAAAACTGTTGAAAACAGCTGCAAACCGCTTAGAATAACCTGCCAAGACACGCCATAGCAAAGAAACTTGCTAAAAGAGCCCAAAACAGCAGGATTTTGCATGTCGAAAAAAACGACCAAAAATCCAAGGCTATAGTAAGGCAAAATGTCAAAAATTGACATGTCCCAAAAACTGTTGAAAACAAGTGGAAACCGCTTACAATAACCTGCCAAGACACACCCTAGGAAAGAAACTTGCAAAAAAGCCCAAAACAGCAGAAATTTGCATGTCGGAAAAAACACCAAAAATCCAAGGCTATAGTAAGGCAAAATGTCAAAATTGGACACGTCCCAAAAACGGTTGAAAACAGCTGCAAACCGCTTAGAATAACCTGCCAAGACACGCCATAGCAAAGAAACTTGCTAAAAGAGCCCAAAACAGCAGGATTTTGCATGTCGAAAAAACGACCAAAAATCCAAGGCTATAGTAAGGCAAAATGTCAAAATTGGACACGTCCCAAAAACTGTTGAAAACAGCTGCAAACCGCTTAGAATAACCTGCCAAGACACACCCTAGCAAAGAAACTTGCAAAAACAGCACAAAAAAACAGAAATTAGCATGTCGAAAAAACGACCAAAAATCCAAGGCTATAGTAAGGCAAAATGTCAAAATTGGACACGTCCCAAAAACTGTTGAAAACAGCTGCAAACCGCTTAGAATAACCCGCCAAGACACGCCATAGCAAATAAAGTTGCGAAAATAGCCCAAAACAGCAGAATTTAGCATGTCGAAAAAACGACCAAAAATCCAAGGCTATAGTAAGGCAACATTTCAAATTTTGACACCTCCCAAAACCTGTTGAAAACAGCTGGAAACCGCTTAGAATAACCCGCCAAGACATGCCATAGCAAAGAAAGTTGCAAATATAGCCCAAAACAGCAGAATTTAGCATGTTGAAAAAACGACCAAAAATCCAAGGCTATAGTAAGGCAAAATGTAAAAATTGGACACGTCCCAAAAACTGTTGAAAACAGCTGCAAACCGCTTAGAATAACCTGCCAAGACACACCCTAGCAAAGAAACTTGCAAAAAGAGCCCAAAACAGCAGAAATTTGCATGTCGAAAAAAACACCAAAAATCCAAGGCTATAGTAAGGCAAAATGTCAAAATTGGACACGTCCCAAAAACGGTTGAAAACAACTGCAAACCGCTTACAATAACCTGCCAAGACACACCCTAGCAAAGAAACTTGCAAAAAGAGCCCAAAACAGCAGAAATTAGCATGTCGAAAAAAACACCAAAAATCCAAGGCTATAGTAAGGCAAAATGTCAAAATTGGACACGTCCCAAAAATGGTTGAAAACAGCTGCAAACCGCTTACAATAACCTGCTGAATCACACCACAGCAAAGAAACTTGCAAAAAGAGCCCAAAACAGCAGAAATTAGCATGTCGAAAAAACAACCAAAAATCCAAGGCTATAGTAAGGCAAAATGTCAAAATTGGACACCTCCCAAAAACTGCTGAAAACAGCTTGACACTGCTTACGATCACCTGCCGAATCACACCCTAGCAAAGAAACTTGCAAAAAGAGCCCAAAACAGCAGAAATTAGCATGTCGAAAAAACGACCAAAAATCCAAGGCTATAGTAAGGCAAAATGTCAACATTGGACACGTCCCAAAAACTGTTGAAAACAGCTGCAAACTGCTTACAATAACCCGCCAAGACACGCCATAGCAAAGAAACTTGCAAAAAGAGCCCAAAACAGCAGAAATTAGCATGTCGAAAAAACGACCAAAAATCCAAGGCTATAGTAAGGCAAAATGTCAAAACTGGACACGTCCCAAAAACTGTTGAAAACAGCTGCAAACCGCTTAGAATAACCTACCAAGACACACCATAGCAAAGAAACTTGCAAAAAGAGCCCAAAACAGCAGGATTTTGCATGTCGAAAAAACGACCAAAAATCCAAGACTATAGTAAGGCTAAAATGTCAAAATTGGACACGTCCCAAAAACTGTCCAAAACAGCTGGAATCCGCATAGAATAACTGTCTGCAAGTCAAAAATGTCAAAATTTGACACCTTCCAAAAAGTGTTGAAAACAGTTGGAAACCGTTTAGAATGACCTGCCCAGACACACTATAGCAAAGAAAGTTGCGAAAAGAGCCCAAAACAGCAGAATTTAGCATGTCGACTTTCATGTTGTCTGACATATGATGAAAAAGTCACAGTATAGTATATTGTCCAAATGGCACAAAAAAGTCATAGTCTACAGTGTTTCCCATTAATAAGCGGCAGAGATCAGTCACATTAAAAGTCAAGCTAAACTTGATTCTTCTGGCCCTAAAACTGTCTGAAAAAAATCGTCATAGTACGATAAAAATGTAATCTAATATTATCTCTAAAAAGGTAGAAATATGAAAAAGTCATGGTTTATTATGTGGTCCAAAATGGCATTAAATGTCATAGTGTCATAAAGTCATACGTCATCGAAAATATGATAAAGGAGTCACACTAGAGCATGTAGTCCAAAACAGAGCAGAAAAAGTCATAGTAGAGTTTTTCGTCTGACATAATAAAAATGTCACAGCATTGTTTGTCATCCAAAATGGGATGAAAAAGTCAAAATGCACGCAAAACATGCAAAAATATTCATTATACAGTATCTATAAATTGATAAGCAACACGACAGCTCATATCACCCCACTGGCAGATATATAAGGAAGTACTCACGCCCCAGAGGTGGAATTCTCTCTTGAAAATCTTGTCATTCTCAAACTGGATTTGACATGAGAGCTAAAAAGAGAAAGACAATAAGAAAGAACAATTATGTTAATTTGTTGTTATTTGTAAATAACGGTGTGCATTGTCAACACATTCTTGCTCCCAAGTTGTCAAATACCAACACTTGGTCAGTGGCCCTATGAGTCAAACTATGATGCTCCAGTTACTTGGAGGGACCGTGATTATTCGACTAGGCACTTGGTACCAGAATTACTGGTGGGTTAAAGTGGTTCTGATCTTCAACGTCTCACACTTTCTCTCTAGCCTGAATGTAGGAGGTATTTTTTGGACCATAGGAGATCCCCATAAATGTGGACATCTGTGTCTGTCAATTGTTCTCAAATCTGTCTGTTTTCTTTTTTTTTTTTTTTTTTTTTGCCTTTGGACTAGTAGAAATTTAAAATTCTGTTGAAGCGTCAGGGAAATTGGTTGTTAGCAACATCCCTAATAGGTACTCCACTAGTGTCAATTTTGGACACACATGGGCAGCAAAATATACAGTTACTGATACATGAATACAGTGTCTTCTCAAGAAATTTCAACCAGCTTAGGTTTACTTTGTTTTTTGGTTTAGGCAACACATTTACTTAGTTACATTTGGAAAAATTGATAAGAATGTTTATTAACAACAGATCGTACTGTAATGTATGTGACATACTATGTTACAGACTTTTGGTTTCACATGGTCTCCTGGATTTGGTCCTGACTCATCCACCGCCCCTCCGACCGACCTTCATACTCTTAGACTACATCAGCTACTCGAATCATTTCGTAATGCTGCGTCCTGGTGTATCTCATATGCACGGCAAAGGGTGCTTCAGTGCATCTTTATCTGACGCGACTGACCAAACGCTGGCATTTGTTGGGAGTGAGAACATCCTGGCATTGTTGATCATTAAAGCAGACAGCATGGCATAATTGTTTACTGTATACATGCCAGTGGTATGGTTGGACTAACTATGCAAGCGTATATGTGTGAATGCTTGTACTGTATATCTGCTACATGTATGTTTGTCTATAAATACATGGAGTTAAATAAAAAGTACAATATTTATTGCTGGAATGTAAAGGAGTAGAAGTGTGTAGTGAAGTGTAGCAGAAAATGAAATTGCTCAAGTAAGTGCCTAAAAGTTGTTCTTAAGTACAGGACTTGAGTAAATGTACTCATTACAGTACTGGTACAGAATAAAATGTTCCCAATGCATCTGACTGTGTGTGTAAAACACTCACCACTGTGCGGTTGGCTTCTATGCAGGAAAATTCGGGGTTTGCATTCTTGGCGTAAATTGTTACGACGACATTATTTCCCGTTTGGTGCCAGTCGTGTCGACAAGCCACTTTCTTCTTGTCCTGTTGGCACAAACAACACAAAGGTCTGTCACAAATTTGGGGTGTTTTGAATCAGTCTGTTTTCCTGCTCTGACTCTGTGATCTCATTTGTAAAGCAGCAAATCACAATCAACAGCAGAGTGACTTGAATCTCCCCGATGCTTACTGTTGTTGCAGTGTTGCACATAATAATGCCTGTATGTTGCTTTATATGATGTTATTGTTGTTTAGTCACATGCAAAACCAACCTATAAAAAAAATCACATCACAAAGTACAGCCTCCAAAATTACCACCTCCGTGAACTGTTTGCACTAAATACCGAACATTATGACACTTATGAAGGTAGGGTGCTGTTGCATTAATCTGCATTAGTTTTAGCTTGGTTCTATTTAAAGATCAAAAACAGTAAGACTCCAATTGCATGTGTTTTGCTGCTTTTCCAACCAAAAATCACAAAAATAACACACCAGGAACAAGCAAGCTGTGAGCATGTGATAAAATGACTTAGTAGTGCCCTCCACAAAGATTTAAGTTTCACCTTGATGTACAAAATTTGGTATGTAGATGTATCATGCTCAGACTTAAGAAATACGTGTTTTGGAGCCATGACCTAAACCCAAATTTACTGAATTTACTGTGCAATTGGCTGTGCAATTTTTGGCCATTAACAGAGGTCATATTTTAATAAAATCCTCCTTCAGATATAATCCAATCAACTTTAAAATCTGTCAGTGCCATCTAAAGAGATAAAAAGTTTTTATTGAAAAATGCATTGTGTCAGCATGAAACTGAAATGACAATGAAACTTTGAGCTTGGCCCTTTTGTTCTACCTTTCATTTATGCAGTATGCCCCCCAAGGTGGTGTATGTACCTGCTTCCGGACCCAGCGGTGCTTCCCTGAGGTGCAGCCCTTCTGGTCCAGGAAAGCGTTGAAATCTATAGTCTTTATGCAGCAGCAGTTCCAGTACTTATACCTGAAACAAAAACACAATCACAGCTTAGAAACAGTTTGTAACGGCTGCATCGTTCAGAAAACGGAAAGCTTTAACTTTACTGATATTGATATAATGATATAAATCATACTAACAGCAGTTTTACACAAGAAAATAAAGCCATATGGGTGTCAGTGTTTCACTCAAGAGCTCCAAAGCAGAGATGCTCATTTATTTTGATGCAATTCAAAGAGCAGTTTAATTTACCTCTAAAGTCGGTTTTAATGTCGCGGATTTGTGTCTAATTACTGATCTTTAATGAATTGTCTGATATTTAGCTTTTATGTTTCCCGCTTTGCTTACATGGCCTTGGGTTATGTTTTGTTTACATTTCCTCTTTGTAGCAGTGTTTTAATGACGCTTTGAATAGAGATTTATCCAAATAAAGATTGTAATTTTGCTCCAGTGGATTGCGTGTAATGCCTTCTTGTGATATCCAGAGTAGAGAAGTGGAAACGTGCAGCAATGTGTCTTTGTGTCTCACCCCTCATGGAAGACGGGTGCTCCCGGGTGGTGGATGCAGACCTCCATGTCTGTCTCTGGTCCTTGATAGATCTGAACACACAAACACAAAGCGAATGATCACAGCGTGAAGATCAGATGATCAATAATGTGGAGCAGATTACAGTCTCTCCTCACAGCTCAGCTCATCAGTCACACCATAAGGTCACCAGTCAAGTGTGTGTTGTTGTCTGAATTCAGCAGTTCTCAATCTTGGGATCGGGAGATTAAGCAGGGTCATTTGTTTTGCTGACAGGGTCACGAGATAGGTGCTCTAAATCAGGGAAACATTTTCTGCCTAAATCAAAACATTTTTGATGATTTTACTTTAAAGATTCCCTGAAGAAGAGGATTAAGTTTTTGAGTGTTAAAAAGATAAATATACCCAATGATTTATTTTTCACCCAAAACTTCAACTGTTACTGTATACATTTTCAACTGGTACTTACTGATACAGTATATTATATATAGGATCAGATCTGAAAGTTTTTAGGGGCTAGAATATAGATTTTAAAAATCTTTCAAAAACTTAATCTACATAATTTGGACAGCCTTTAAAACAGCATAAAAAAGGCAGTGAGTTCAATAATCTCTGATCGCTCACTGTGGAATAAGTATTCAGATCTTTAAAAAATTCTGCTGACTTTATCAGCATCAACGTATCATTTAAATGTCTCTAATGTAGTCAAATCAAAAGTCCTCTGCTACTGTCATCTCTCTGTTCCAGGGGACAAATGCATGTCTTTTAAGCCTGAGGGGGACATGTCCTGCATCCCCAATGAAACCTGCACCTATGCATATTTTAAGTAGGCAGCATTTTAATGTTACAGCTGGATGAAGCAGAGTGAGATTCAACGACTTTATGTACTGTTTAATCTTAAAAATGCATCATATTTTGTAACATGGTTATATGTTTTGTATGTAAAATTTCTAATCTGCTAAGTAACTAATATAAAAAAAGCTGTCAATCAAATGTATTGGAGCAAATATTACAGTAAATCCTTCTGAAACTTAGTGGAGTAAAATCAATCAATGATATTTTATTTTTTTCTGTCACATGGAAATAATACTTGGTACAATTCCAGTATAAAAAAAACACCATCGAGTGTAAATAAAAAAGTGACTAAAGTACAGCTATCTAAAATTTAATTTAAGTGCAGTGCTTGAATAAATGCACTTAATTATGCTACACCACTGAAGTATTTTGGGACATGAAAATAGGCCAGTACAGGCTGAAAAAGTTACAAAGTATAATAGAGTCAAATGTGTTGTTATCTGTCTTGTCCACTAGATGGAGCTGTTTATAAACTTTACAAAACTGAAGTCCAGGAATGATGAAACAAGCACACAAAAGGCACAGAAACAGAACTGAGGCCACAGAAAATTCCAATAAACAAACAAACAAACACACCAACACACACACACACACACACACACACACACACACACACACAAACACACACAAATGAACCCATAATGAAAGAGGCACTCACTGTTTTACATCCTGCGTTCTTGCACTGGGTCCCCAGCATTGTCATCTGACTCTCTGAGAGAAGAGAGACACCAGAGAGGAGTGAGATAAGGACACCAGGACTCTGTCTGTCACTGCAAATAATCTCAGGAAGTCAGTTTTGTCTGAATACAAGGATTTTTTTCTTTTCTTTTTTTAAATAAGTTAATTATAATAAGAAATGAGAATCTGCTACCAGTTTAAACAGAAATGTCTTAATGAGACAGTGATTTTTGCAAAGCACTCGTACAAAAATATATACTGTTGTCATGAATTATGCATCAAACACACCGGACACAAATTTAAGAAATG
The DNA here is from genome assembly GCF_026936395.1 of Plectropomus leopardus. NCBI lineage: Eukaryota > Metazoa > Chordata > Actinopteri > Perciformes > Serranidae > Plectropomus > Plectropomus leopardus. Next base: position 15,546,330 of record NC_142198.1, read on the forward strand.
CCTTCCAGTTAAAAGTTCAAAAACTTAAAAGTGCAGTATAAATATTCCAAACTGTTTCAAAAACACGAACTTGCTTTAAGTATTTTATGATTTCAACTTTCAATTTCTTGATTTTAGTGCAGAAACCTGCTTAAATTTGTCATGTACACTCAAAAACAAAAACATCACACTAATACAAACACACATTAAGCCCTGAACCCACGCATTAGCAAACATGAAACAAAAGTATAGGCACAAATTATTTTTCTATAAATAAGAAAAGTAGACTAATGCACAAAACAAAGTGTAATTTTGATTGTAATGGTCATTTAAGATTATTTTTTATTTAAAAGTTAAAAAATCTCAGATAGGATTATATTCTTGGTTGTAGTGCCGCAACCTGCTTGATTTCTGTGTTTCAAGACAGTTTGTGAAAATTCTTGACACAATTTTTTTTTTTTTTTAATAAAATAGTTGAAATATTCTGGCTGTAATTTAAGATTTTCTCACTCTTTTGAGGTTATAGTGTTTTTAATTTGATATTTTGCTATATTAGAGTCAGATGCGTGTTCAGGAACAGCAATAAAAAGAAGGAAAGACGGTTATTTTAAATCTAAAAGCTTCTGTATTAAAGACACACACAGACGCACACACACACACACACACGCACTGACCTGTCTTCTCTCTCTCGGCTCTCTTGCTGATGTCCAGTTTCTCCAGCACCTGAGCCAGCGATGCAGACACTTTGTGGGGAAGCTTGGTTTTTGGCTCCTCTGAACTGTGCATAAGAAACACATATTTTCATGTGAGCACAAAAACGGATGTCAAGATATGAACAAAAAAACCTCACACACACACACGCGCACACACACAGAGGCCTGCAGGACGGATGCATGGCATTATCCTCTAAATTATTTACTCCAGGAATATTGCAGGTGACTTCATTATGACCTCTTTGAATGAACACAGCTGCATGCATGTGGGAAACAGGAGTGCGTACACAAACACATTCCAGTTATCTTATGCAAAGTAGAAACAGAGGAATCTTGCTATTACAAACACACACCTGGGTCTCTCCTTCTGCAGCATCTCAGCAGATTTGGGTCCCTGGTAGATTATCTCCTGGCCGTTGGTGTGTTTAATCTCGCCCTTATCTGATGACACCTCCGGCCGCAGAGGCTCCTGGGGCTTCTCGTTGCTGTGGTGCCCGCGGGTGCAGCCCTGCATTCAAAAGCAGGAACTTCACATATTATTTCTCTTCTCATTGGGGCTTAATTTTAGTAACTGTGTCCTATATAATCCTTCACAAAGGAAAATGACTGCAGCTACAGCTTACTGTACCATTTGTAGCCTCACTATGTATCTGTTAATAGGGGAATCATAATGGTCTAAAAATAGTTAATAAAAACATTAAAACTGTTTTTGGCTTTTTGCAGTTGTTTCTATGGCGGCCAACAAGAGCAAATGCATTACTGCTGCCGAAAACATTCCCGTTGGTAGAAAACATGCTGCAGCTTCAGAAACGTTGCCAATTGAAAAACACATGAGAAAATCCCCCTGAAGATACAACGGAAACGCAGTGCTGCAGAACACCAAAACAAATACATCAACAACAGACATGCTGCAAATACAGAAACAATGCAACATATAAAAGAAAAAAAACACACAAAAAAAACAAATACACTGCATATCCAGTCAACACAACATATTTAGGGTTAGCAGCAACTGGAACAGCTTGATTTATGACCCAAGAGAAACACCAGATGAGAGCATGTTTGTTTTTTCTGCTGGAAGTAAAGTTGAGTAAAGAGTCAACATAAAAAACATAAAAAAGTACTTTTTTATTATTTTTTTTTATTTGGCCTTAGTGTTTTACAATATTACCTAATGCTAGCTTTGTAAATTTGATGTTCTTCTACAATGAAGTAACAGACTGAGGCTGAATTTTAAAAACAAAGGTAACCTTTTTATGTTGCCTATTTGCAGTGTGTTTGTTAATAATGTATGTCTTTTGGCTTTCGGCAGGACTTTTTTTGTGGTATTTGTTCAGGATTTTCATACGTGTTTTTGAATTGGCATCGTTTCGGAAGCTGCAGCATGTTTCTCCTAATGGTAAATAGGATTGTCTGTTATATCGTGGATCTGTAAACCACAGTATGAAAATTAATGGTAATACCGTTTGCGTTGTTTATCTACAGTATTGACAGAAAAATGCAATCGGACGGAGAATCTCACTTGTGCATTTCCTTTCTTCTCGGCTGCCTCTTAGACTTGTACACATACTGCCATAAAAAATGGAATCCAGTTACCAATTCCAATTACTTTAAAACATTTGTTCAAGCAAAAAAAATCTTCTGTTTTTATTCTTTTGAGAGTTACTGTGACCAATAATAATGATACTAATTGTGTAATACACCATACTGTGATACTGTGACACCTTGATATCTTCTGATAAGGTTATTGTGCCGTGAAAATCTTGTATCGTTGTAACCCTAATGGACATTTTTTGGATCGATGTAGCACGTTTGTCATCCACCGTATATTTCTCTTTTGTCCATACTGGGCATTAAAAGATCCCCTCCAAAAGTGCTTCTTATAAAAGCAATGAAGAACCAACTACACAGTTCTTGTTTTAACTTATGATAGAAATTGGAATTTATTTTTGCACAAAACTATTGATGCACTATTGAGTAAGCGTCACTTTAATGCTGCAGCTGGTAAATGTGGAGCTCATTTTAATTACTTTATATTCTGTTGGGCAGCCTCTGTTGAAAATCAATAATGAAATAATTTTAAATGCATTTTTAATTTATAGTATAATTTTTAATATAAAATAATGATTATTATTAAATGCAAAATCATCCTTTGATTATTAATCTCAATCTACAGGTCTCAAATAAATGTAATGGAAAAAGTACAATATTTACTCTGAATTATAAGTTCATCAATCAATTAAAAGTAGTAGAAAATGGAAGTAATCAAATAGAGTACCTCAAACTTGTACTTTAGTACTTACTTGGTTAATTCTCAATGCTTTTTACAATAACTGATTTTGAGTACTTTTACCTTGTTACATAATTTTCTTTTACATTTCACTGAGATGGACTTTATACAGCATCCTTACAGAAGTTCCAACCAACAATATTTACAGGATGTTGTGTTTTCTGCAGATGCTAATAAGTGTTCGACCCTGAGCTGTTTTTACCTTAATGGAGAGAAACTCTGAGAAGTCCGTCGTCCTTTTCTTACAGCAGGACCAACCCTGAAGGAGGAGAACAAACAAACACATTAATTTTTCCCCCAGCTTAATAAAAGTGTTTATATGTTTACTTATTCATCAGTTTTACCTTCAGAGCATCATGGAAGATGGGGACACCTGGATGGAAGAGGCAGGAATCTTTTGGAGGAAAAAGAAAGTGTCAGTCTGTATATAGAGACACACACACACACACACACACACACACACACACACACACACACAGAGTCAGCCGGGTCTACCAGCTGTTCACGGGGGTTACTAGAGTTGAGAGGGAGCGTCCCATAAAAGGAAGTCGGCTGCTGGCTCATGCTCTCAGAGACACGTTGCCTGTTATACTGTGCATGCTCTCACTCTCTCTCACACTCACACTCATACACAGTTTATATGACATTAACTTCTTTGACGTCACACAAAGCGACACTTTGTTTTATCCTGCTTCTGTAAGTAAATATAGCCCATAAATCAGGTTTCCTGTACAACTGTTGTGTTCATCAAAACACTCAAACTGATCTGAGCTTACTTGCACCATATATATGTTGCGTGTTTGTGACAAATTTGTCAAAATTGAACCCAAAGTTTACATTAATTTGTATATTAAGACCAATAAATCTAGATACAGGAACATACTTTCAAAATAAAAGCAGACACACACCCTATCTCAAACTAAATTAGCTTGTGGTGGTTTGGAAAAGTTGTTGTTTGTAGAATCAAAATAAAAATGTCACTTTTTCAGACAAAAATTAAAAAGTCCTCCTAGTCCTCCTTTCAGCTTGCATGTTGTTTTTTTTTACTCTGACAGGGTTTGAATGTGCAAATTTAGCCCAGAAATTACAAAAATGAGTAATCAAACAAAAACCAAAGCAAATCTGTACACCACAAGCACCTTACATGCTTCGGTTCAGGCTTAACACAGACTGACATCTGCTGAGGCTTCACGTTCTCGATGACTGAAATATTAAACCAACCAACAACCCCAGACAGGATTGAGTATTTGGAATTAAAAGTACAAAAACAAACTGGCATCTTACCCTCTTTGTTCTTGTCAGTGTCATACTTCAGTCCACAGCCTTTGTTGTAGCACAGCAGAGCCATGTTGACCTGATAGTTTTTGGTATTTCTTCTTTACTCTACGGTCTGAGATATTTTCCTCCAACCTGGCGGTCTCTCCAGTTTTAATGCTGCAGTCAGACCTCCAGAAGTTTCTCTGCCCAGAAAGAAGAGAGAGATCTAGAAGGACCGTCTTGTGGAGAGACCAGAAGGAAAGAGAGGGGTCTCTCTTTCTCTCTGGCTGAATGAAAGATAAAAATAGCAGCTCCCGCCTCTCTTCCCTCTCTCAATTTACAGCTGTCAAAACTTATCTGAATGTGGGGGTTGGCATACCTCCTGGTGAGTGTCATCTGTCACAAGCAGGCCTGCTGCGGCCGCTGCAGCCACCACCATCAGACTGACATCTTCTGGATTTCTGTCACTTACTGGATCCACTGCAATCTGGACACATCATAGGCCTATTTACTCAGAAGCAAACTGCAATATCACACCCGTTAAGCATTTGAATTCCAGCATTTCAGTGCCAAGTTTGTGGTGAAATGTAATGAATATTTTAGTAGAAAGCCTCATTATGACCCAGTAAGAAAAGCTAGAATATTTTGCAATGATTAGATACATAGATGGAAAAAAATACTATACCTAAATGTGGCTGTTGAACATCTCATGCTTAAACAAAGGGCATTAATGTGCTGCCGTAACAGCCTCCACTCTTCTTGGAAAGCTTTGCACGAGATTTAGAAACCCGGCTGCAGGGATTTTCTCCCATTCAGCTTCCAGTTCCCATTAAGGTGTTGGACAGGGCTGTGGTCAGTACAAACCAGTCAAGTTCTTCCACAACAAACTGGGAGGACCGTTTCTTTATGGACCTAATTCAAGACAGAGAGACATTTTTATTAGGTGTGGCCCCACAATACAATAGTATGAGTCACAATATAATATATTAAATGTGTTGCAATATGCTGAGTATTGACATAGAAAAATATAATTTTATTTAAAAGTTTTCAGACATTGCAGCATGCTGTATCTCATCCACTGAAAAAGGAACTGATCGCATTTTTCTTGTAGACTACCAAAAGTTTAACCCTTGTAAATCTGAGTAAACTGGCACTTTCTTTCAAAAATATATGGGCAATATAAGGCAATGAACTTATGAAGAAATTATCCAAAAGTAAGCACAAAAAGTGTAAACATTGAAGGAGAAATTACCTAAAGGTTGAAAGAAAACAAAGGTTGAAAAAAGTTATATTAACAATAATAAATTCAGTCAGATAATTTGATGATTTTCTTTATAAATATAATTTTGGTGATTTTTTCCCCCTTAACTTTAAACAGATAATTTCCCATATCTACTAATTTCAAGCAACTTGTGAAACACTTCTTTCCAGGTTGCTCCTCTCCCATGTTTTCAAAAGAAAACAAACTAATTTGCTCAGATTTCAAACGTTTAAATACTTACTGAATGCAGCAATAAATCAAAACAATGCTACTTTACTGTTTATTTCTCAGCTAACATGTCTTCAGACACAAATTTCAATGCATGTACTTGTGCTATGGTGAAAGGAGAACTAAGAGGAAGCAGGGATGAGGTTTCAGGTGTTTAATCCAAATGTGTTCCCTCATTAAAAAGTGTTTACCTTATCTTAATGCACTGCGCCCCTCCTAAAGTTTCAGGGATTGATACTATGGGTTTGGTTTAGGTCAAGAAAACTATATTTTGTTTAGTTTTTGGTTCATATAAAGTAGAACATTAATATTTTGTGGTTTCAAGCAACTGTAAAGTTTGTAAACTCTTAGCTTTAGCTAGTTTAGCTAGAGCCGACACGTATCAACAAGGAAACAGGCTTTACCAAAACACCATATTTCACTGAAAAAACTAAGCTCAAACAGTGAAGATAGGCGGTGCTGGACAAATGTAACCGAAATATCATTCCTGCGTTGCACATTTGTCGCCCAAAATGTTTGTAAACACATATTTCAGCCTACCTCACTGTGACGCGGAATCGTTTGCTTCCTGCGAGCCGCCATATTGTTTTTCGTGGGGAAAAAAAAAACATTTTAAATATCGGAGGTTGCATGACGTCATGGGAGCGTCCATTGGTCCGCTGTGGCGCAAAGGGTTCTGGGAGTTGTAGGCTTTTTCTACGCCATGAGCAAACGCAAATAACACAGCCCTTTTCACTGTTTTCTCCAGTCATGTAGCAAAAATAAATAAATATAAAATAATATAAAGAAATTAAAAAAAAAAAAAAACTGGAGAAGAAGGAAGAAGGCAATTGACAAGTTTTAGAGAAGTTCCAAAAAGTGACTTGAAAATGACCAAAGGCAAACAAACAAACAAACAAAAAACACAAACAAGGAAATGATCTAAAAAAAAGTACTTCAAATAATAATGGCTCTGTAAAGATTAGATAAGATAAAATATGACAACATAAAATAATATAAGGAGAATAAAGATAGGAGTATTCTATAACTATTATTTACAAATATGTAATTAATGTAATTATTTATGTAATATCATAAAAAATATGGTAATATGATAATATAGTTTTCTGGATTTTTTCCCATATATATATATATTTTTTTTAATTCTAAATCTACTAAATCTTGCAAATTTTCTGGATATTTCTTGCCAAACTGCTCATTGCCCGCCCCCATATTTTTTAAATAAGATATCAAACCAATTTGCTTATGGTTCAAAGGTTTAAATAAATTCTGTATCTGATAAGGACAAGCACAAGAAAAGTGATGTCCGTTGTTTCAATAAGTTAATAAAAATACCACCTTTCCAGCATTTAAATACTTCTTTAGGTAACACCTTCGAATAGTTATATTCCCTGTAACGGAGGGAAAAGTTCAAACTGAAACACAAATATCACTCATCACCCATGTGTAGTTACCGTTTACCTGTTTTTGTATACACCTGTTTATACACGCACCTGTATATCCCTGTTTGTTGTGACATGTTGACCCTAAACTCTTATTACTACCTGGTTTAATTTTGTTAAAACAACGTCTGCGGCGCTCCCATGGCGAGGGATTAAAAAAAGCAGGTTCCCTCCTTCTGACTCCCATGAGCTCTGAATAATGAAACTGTTTGTGTACATTTGTTTCACAATCACATCAAGAGGCTCTCGCAGACACCAGCAGTGATGTATTTGGTCGTATTTCAGTGTTTTTGATTAAATGGTTTTCAGTAGGAGATGCATCACTCAAAACATACTGAGCCTGACAAACAGCAGTGTTTTGTCTTTACTGAATAATTTATTGTCGAACCACCTGCAGCCGCTGCATTTGTCTCTCAGTGCCTGGCGGGATGATGGATATTTGGGAAAACTACAAAAACTCAGCTTTTAAAACATCTCTCTGCTACATGTTAAACTCCATTACTAATAAACTGATAGAGAGAGGAATAAGTCAGAGCAAGTTTGGAAAAACACACAACAGCTGATTTTAACAACAAAAAGTGCGGATTTTGATAACATCTCAACATATATGTAGACCTATTTTATAACAAAAATGTCTTTTAGGGTCATAAAAACTTGACAGCAATAGTGAAAAATAAGATATTATAACAATTTTGAATACTAAGTTTCACTGAATGTTATTACAAAGAAAAGTATTAGTAGTAAAACAATAAATACACTGTATTTCAAAGTAAAAGGAATATTAATAGACAATTGTAGAAACAGGCTTTTAAGGTTTTTTGTTGTTGAGGGTTAGATTAATCAGTGTAGATCAGGAATTTGCATAATTCAATTAAGGACATAACCTTTGCCAAAATCTGTGAACTTTGTGCATTTATGGACTTTTTTATACCTTTAAAAATAGAGTTTACAAAGCGCTTTGACAAATAAGGCAAAGCAGAAGCAGGAAGGGTTTCATGCAGAAAACGATAATGCCGAACTAAGGCCAGATGAAATTTAAAGTTGAATTAAACAAGATAGAAAAACTTCAAAGTAACCAAACAATCCAATTCAAAGAATATTAGCAGTAAATACAGAAATAATAGTACTTATAATAAAATTAAACACCATCGAGACAGAATTTAAAAAATTACAAAACAAACTAAAGTAGACTGAGTAAAATAGACTCTCCTCCTTCAATAACTACGATATAGAACATCGAGACAACTGGTTCTTGCAGGTAGATTTTAGTTGAATGTGAATCATTTTTCTGCGATAAACGGTTAAAAAATGCCAACTACAGTAAAATTTGAAACTAATTCTAAAGTAAGATATAAATATAATAAAATACATATTGGATATGATAAAACATGGATTGAGACCTCACTAAAAAAGAGGCAAAATTAAGAAAACATACTTTTAGGCCCTTGGGCGCAGCAATTAAAAACCAGAAGATGCCACTGTTTGACATTTCAAGGCTTTGAATTTGTATCACCTAAGACTTACAGGTATGTTTTAAAGGTTTGTAGACTTTTTTGGCAGTTTGAATCGAGGCTAAGCATGTGTCAATAAAGACAGACGATGGCTTAGGAATGGAAAATGACTTTTAATTTCTTCCAAAAAAAGAGAGAGAGAAAACAGATCCCTAGAATAAACAAATATACTGCTGTAAAATAAAAGCCTGTGATTTTTTTTTTGTCAACTGTAACATTTGTTTGCCTTTCCATGCTTGATACAATCCATATATTTCTGCTTTAAATAAATAGAAAAAAATGTACAAAGAGATGGGGGGAGGAGACAGAGAAGAGGAGAGAGAGAGACAGATTAAAAGGTGTACTCTGCTCAAAAAGACATTTGGCATCATTGAGAATTCATGGCTGATCCTGATGTACAGGGAGGTCTGCAGCCCTCGAAATCTGCATCGTCTGTCTGTTTAGCCCGTCCCCACTGAGGAGTAATCATACTTATATACTGCTGTAATAACGCTAATATCTTTCACGTTCAGAAAAATAAAGAGTAAATGAAAAATAATGCAGTTGCGGGTTATGAGAGTATGTGTTTAAGCTCTGTGTTGTGAGTGTGTGCATTTCTTTATATACAGAATAGTGAGGCAGCAATCCGAGGGTTCTTACCAAAAAACACAGATGTAGAAAAAACAGAACGTGCACAAGAGATCTTTGATTCAACAAACCAACTCACTGACAAAATGAGGAAATTTATCTGTTATTAAACAGCCTCTCTCTTTGTTTCTTTCATTTTGTGGGGTTTTTTTGAATTTCTCTGCCAACGCGCTCGGCGGCCCGCAGATGGCGCCACAGCAGTGGAGAATCCAAAAAGGACAAATCTGTGCTGCAAGTAACAAATGTGACATCTTTGGGAGAAGTAACACAAAAAAAAAAAGTTTGGCGCTCCGTTTTTGCTACAGTGGCTCGACGACAGTACAAACATCTGTCAGAATCAGTCCCTGTCATGGACAGCAAATGTCAAGGAAAGTGTGATCCATCTCGCCCCTTTCACCTTGTCCGGGGGGCGCCTGACAAGACGACTCAAAAACGGGGGAGACAACAAGAGGAGAGAATTTATCTTCATCATCACCATCACTGTCATGCTTTTTGGAAAAAAGGACAACAAACAACGATACAACCATGCACTCACCGACCCCAGAAAGAGAGAGAGATGGTCAGAGAGGAGTCTGCTCCCTGAATGTTTGATACACTTGGCCTTAGCAGAGAACAGACATTTTAATATGACATCAACGTTTATCCGAGTATCCTTCTCCACCTAGATTCATGCTACAACAATGCAGAGAGGTGGTAGCAGCTTTTAAAGTTGAAAGGTCTGTTCCCAAACAGACCAGGTTGGTAGCAAAAAACACAAAAACAAAAACAGTGGGTTCCTGGGGAATCTCCCAGCTGTAAGTGTGAGAAAGTGTCTGAATTTGAGGAAGGGAGTTGCCGAAAAAAGAGCCTGCATGCTCGGCCGAACTCCTCCCTGGATAAATACCGTAACAAAATGACCTCCATGATAAAGCTGTGATAATTACTGGCAGTTACATCAACGCTAGGGAGACGAGCCAGCAACATTTTACGAGACTCAGAAACCACAGTACGCTCTCTGAATCCCACGAAATTTGACCATTTTGAAACCACTTTGAGACACACAGACAAAGACAATCTCATCGCAACAGGCAGGAGCGGAAACCATGCAGAGAACGTTTTAGAAAACGGAAAGAAAAGCTCACCAAGAAGAACACAAAATGTCGATTTAGCTTGAAAGAAAAAAGCTGAAAAAGTTGGGTCAAACAGCTATTTCGGGTAAATTAGCAATAACAAACAAAACACCCTCGTACTGTCCTTCACACCATAGCTGACACATTTCATATTCCGAGGACGTAACTACAAAACATCAGGAATCATCAGCTCTGCATTTGGACCTGATATGATTCATTGTATTTAAGATCCAGGGTGATCTGATTCTGGATCAGTGCCACGGCCGGTAACGGCTTCTCCTTCTGAAGTGCCTATTCATCACCGCCAGATTAGAGACAGTGAGACAGCTGTCCCAGAAAAATAAGAGCTGTGATTAGAACTCATTTTTGGTGCCAAAGCGGGACCATTAAGAAAATAGTTTAATGAGAGTTGAGGTTGGAAGCCAAAAGCAATTGGTACCTGGATTTTTGAGGGTGGAAACCACAAGGTGGTTGATAAAAGTTCAGTTTTAGGAGAAGAAAGCAACCTTTTGGACCCAAAAAACCAAAGAAAACCACCATGTTTTTTGCTATCAAGGCTTGGAACTGAATGTTTATTCAATTGCCCAAAACTGTAAAGTCTGACAAGTTGATTTTACTTTTTTAAAAAAAAAATCTAGATTACCTTGAAAAATATGAGTTAATATAACTATTACTCTTAATTCATGTTTACTTTTTATCTTATTATTAACTTTAAGTTTAATTAAATCTATTTTTCTAAGTTTAATCCACTTCAGTAAACCAAGTTAACTGTGCTATATATCTGTGTTATACTAATTAATTATATTTGTATATTCTTAAACACGTTAACAAAACAGAACCAACAGATCTCCTAACTTCATTACTGGCATTGATGATCAAGTTAAGTCAGACTGACTTGGTTTGCTGAAGTTGCTAACACTTAGAACAAACAGGGTAATTTCACTTGTCACTTTTAAGTTGCAACAACTTCACAAAATTAAGTAAATAGAGCTATATTGGACCAATTGGATATAAAGTAAATGTAAATTAACACTTATAGTTATATTTACTTTCCTTTTTTCAATGCAATCTGTTTCTGAGATTATTTTAGTTTAAATCAACTTGTCCAATTTTACAGAATAATTGCCATATATTCGCCATTGAATAAATGTTTTAGGTCCCCCTGACAGACAGCTGGTTGACTCAAAGTGGCTAGTTTAAGCAGACAAACTTTTAAAAATAAATCAACTAGTTAAGCTTTAGCTGCATTTCCAAACTTGCCAACAAAATCTCCCATTTTCCCAAAAGACCTGGATATCCAAGCATCTAATTGGGTTCAACAGTCCAATCAGAGACAGTTTGTAGGCTGTTGACATCGTAACGAGAGGCGGAGATGGCCGATGTTGTTGCGACAGGAAAAACTAAAAAAAATTATGAGGACCTTTATCTACCCAGACACTGGAGCAGCAAGAAGAAAAAGAGCGCACTTATAGCTAGAGAAAAGCGAACCACAAAGCCTGAGAGCCTCCGAAAGTTTTTGTCTACAGCTAAAAGACAGAGACACCAAGAGAGATAATAGAGCTATAGTAACTAGACACTGGCAGAGGTGAGGACAAGGTGGCAAACCTACTGCAGGAGGTCTTCTATAGGGAGAATACTATGAAGAGAGGCTAAGCTAACACAAGACTGCGACAAGAAGCGTCTAAGAGCAATATCTATCCAACAGTGACAGTGATGGGTGGGAGCAGACGATCTAGACAGAAACTGGTTATTACTATAATTTTTTTTTTTTTTTTTTTACATATCTACACATACCAAACAGTGACTAAGCAGGCTAAAAAAGCATTCTAGAGATAGACCAACTAGACAGAGTTGAGAGACTGAAGTGAGATTTTGGAGATTTGAACTATCACTGGGATGTAGACACTGGACTGGGAGGGGATGGGACTACAAAAATTTTCAAGTTCATTGTTAGAATGGCAGGAAAAACAATTTTTAGTCACCTGCCAAAGTGGCTGGTGAATTAGACAAACTTTTAAAACCGCAAACGATTTCTATAAACTTCAAATCTCTTTCTCAACTTTTTTCATACCCGGAGAACTGGCGACAGCTCTACTTTCGGCAGGATAGTCACTTCAGTGCAAAATTTTTGCATGTGCATTTTGCAACAAAATTTTGACTTTACAAGAACAAAACAAAAAAAAGCTCATTTTGTGTCAAACTTGCTGGCTCAAATTTGGCTCAAAGTTTGACACAATTTGACCCTCAGAAATAGCCCTCAATGGAAAACATACACATAATATGTGTAAGCACACGCATGAAAACACACTAAAAAATGCATTATACCAACAGTCGAACTCATGGTGACGGATGCTTTGGCTGAGGAATGACCTCTTACGCGAGACAAATTTGATCCCCAAAATTTCCTGGAGCCACGGAGGGAGGGTGATGCCAAAAGTTCAGTGTCGTTTTGGCTCTCGGTGCAGACCGAGTCACACTTAAAGCCACTCGCTTTGATTCAGTGCAATTTAAAGTGAATTCAACTTAATTCAGTAACATTTCATCACTCACTCAGTGCTGCTGTCATCAATCACTGGCACATAGTGTTGATCTGCCAATAAGGTGTACCTAATAAAAAAAAGCTCTCATTTAAGAAACCTTTCACATCTGCATCTGGTTGGTGAGCCGATGAGGACAGGAAAAAACAGATACACACAGGTCAACCAGGTGCTAACAGGCGGCTAGTTATGCTAATAAAAAAATCTGCAGTCGCTTTTGCATAACGAAAATACGAGTGTGTTCGTTTCTGTTTTACTCTCTCTACTGAGAGTACTGGCAGCCAAAAATGCTTCAAGATAAATGTGTCTGGCTAAAAAAACAAAAGTGGATTTGCTAGCAACAACTTAGTAAATATGCACAACTTTTTCAAGTTCAACTTTTGTGAACTTTGACTCACAAATTATTGCCATCAAACAAAGACCAAGTCGTCTTAGGGGAACGAAAAGCCCACAATGGAGGAATCTATTATAGCTTATTAGCTCTGTTGCATCATTCAGTTTTATTCAGTCTTCTCTGTTGGAGAATAAACTGCCCCATATAAGCAGAATTTTTGTGTATATTTTTTAATAAACAGTGTGGACTTACTGTCCCAATTAGCAAGCGAGCTAACAAAGTTGTTAACCGACAGTTTGACCTAGCTAGCTAGCACAGAGGACTAGCTACCTCAGAAAGCCCTTTCCCCTTTCCCCTTGTTAGCTAGCTGCAGAGAACTAGCAAGCTAGTCCAAGGAGCATTTTCACCTCAAAGGTTTAAATTGACAGTTGCAACTAACTAGCTTGCTCAGAGAACTAGCTAACTAGCTACGACAACCGTTCCCCCTTGAAGTTGTTATCTGACAGTTTGAATTAGCTAGCTAGCTCAGAGAGCCAAGTTACCTGAAAGTTTGAATTAGCTAGTTAGCTGAGAGCTTTTTCCCCTCCAAGCTGTTAACAGTCTGAATTACCTTGCTAGCTTCTAAGCTAGCATCTAAGCTATGTTTGTTGATGTTATGCATCATCAGATTGTGCATAACATGAACAAACAAGGTTTAGAAGCAAGCTCAGAGGCTTTTTCCCCCTCGCTTATAGGACAATTATTTTAAAAAATGATGTCAGAATATGTGTCGGGGGCCAAGGTAAACAACACATTGCAGAGAAGACGGAAAGAACTGGCTGGCACTAGCTTTTTCCTAACTGGCTCGAGTGTTAGCAGTTAACTGGCCAGCAGTGGTAGTTAACCAATTAGCTCTGCGAGTATGACTGTATCTCTATACCTTTAAAACCACAAGTTTATCAATAATGCAGTTATGAATTTTGTTGCACCACTTTCTGGTGTCACCAAGCTTTAAGATTTTTGGTTCACAGAAAAATCTAGCTGACAATGCACCACGCCAGCATGTCGTCGCACTGCTAATCCCTGTCTCTCTGTGTATATCTGTCGCTTTAGGAGAAGAAAACAATGCAATATGAGTGACAAAGACTTAAGCTTAAAAACCCATAGCAACAAACGCTCAACTACTATTAACAAATGGTTCAACAAAATTGCTGTACAAGCCCCGATAACATTCAGGAGAGGCTGCAGAAGAAAACAGATTGAAAAATACAAAGATACCCCCAACAGAGAGCATAAAATTACGGGAAACACACTTGAGAAGATTTTCCTCTAAATCTCTCGCTGATTGGACATTTGTGGACACAAACGGCGAACGAAGGGGATGGAGATGAGGTCGGTTGCAAAGGTATTGTCTGAAACAACTGCTTCCCGCACACATACTTCCACACACACTAAACAAACACTTGTCCCCTCCTAAGTGCTCCCAAGTTGCCGTTGCAGGCAGACGATAACCCAGAGAGGACAAAATAGCACCAGTATGAAATAAAGCTAATTCTGCAGCAGAGACTCTCACAGCAGTCAGACGGGTTTGACTGAAAACCAGAGGTAGGGTTTCCTCATCCCCCTCTTCTCTACGCCTCCATCTTTCCTCACTTCATTCTCTCTCATCCTGATTCCCTCTCCTGAAGCATCACTCCATCCATTTAAAACACAAATTAGACAGTAGAACAGAAAGAAGCCACACACACGCATACACACACACACACACTTGCAAGAAGTTGTTTCAGACAACAACCGTCCTCTCCACTACATCCCTCCATCCTCTGTTCGGTCATCTTCTCCTCTTTCCACCTTGTTTTTTGGTGTTGGTTGGTTATCTTGTCGTCTGTCTGTCTCTTAGTCGTTTTAGCATGATCAAATCATTCCTCCGTCCATCTGATCGTTCCTCTTGTGTGTTTTCTTCTGCTGTTTGTCGCTTTTGGCACTCTGCTTCCTCCCCTGACTGGATTACATAAACTGCATCTGAACAGACAGAAAATGGTAAGAAAAAATAGAAACTGTTTCTTTGGATCATTAACTAATGCACTGAAAACAACTTACACTAAGAAAGAATTTCTCAGCAGGAATTTAGAAATACTAAAACAGTTTAGTGAAACATCTTTAAGAGATACACAGTAATACAGTGCAATACTAATACAATTTGCACTCATAGGCTATTTTCTGCATCTGTTTGTTATATTTTTCAGTGTCTATCTACCTACCTACAAAATGCTATTTATATCTGTAAACATTAACGACTATGGCTTTTAATGCTGCCCTTTTTAAATTAAATATAACATTTAAATGGAATCCTATTATTAACAGTGTAAGTCCATGAGAAAAAGAAATGTACTCTTGGGACAAGAAAGATATGCATGAGTTTTGCACTGGTCACAACCCATAAACATGCAACAGGTCATTCAGGGGTCATAAGTAAGGTTGCAAAAGTCCGGAAATAATCAAGAAGAAACTTTCCATGGAAATAACAGGAATAAAATTAAAATATATATGATCGATATATGGTCATGTGACCACATAAATAAATAAACAAACACTGATTATGCATAACATGACATATCACAAAAAACAATAAAAACTGCTGAACTGCATTATAAGTTGCAATATGGAATGAAATGTCTCAATAAAGTAAAATAAGTCTGTACATTGTCTTACATTTATGACTGTTTAATTTATGTCAAATTTGTGCTATGTCACACTGCACTGATTAAAAAAAGAAGGTCCTGTTATGGTCATGTTGTTGCATAATTTATCAATTTTGACCTTATAAGAAATATAACATTTTTACTGACTTTTCCTTCAATATTATGCAGTTGTAACTTCATAAGTTAGCTCATATAAGAACACAAATGTGTCAAATTACTGACCTGGGCTCCGGGCATGGGCGCAAAGGGATTGGTGGGTCTGAGAACAGGCTGGTTGTACATCATTGGCTGAGGAGCCATCACTGGTACCCCGCCCATCTGACCCATCTGGGGAGGGACCTGGAGAGAGAAGCAGGGTTAAATGAGATAAAGATGGGACATAAAAAGATAATGCTGTAAAGAAAGAAAAAAACGGCAACAATTTTGATAATCATTGAATTCTTTGAATCATTTATGAAGCCAAAAAAAAAACAAGAGAACCCAACACAATTACAATAAACTTGATTATTTCTAACACAATATATACATAGACTGATTTCTCTTAAAAGACTACCCTTCGTATATATTTTTAAAGATATTGATTTTAATATGCGTTAGACGACTGTTGAAAATTTAAATATGGCAAAACTAATAGATTATTTAGAAATTTTAGTTTTAATCCACTTGTTTAGCAGTTTAAAAGGTGTCTTGCAATTTTTCTTAAATGCCTAACCTGCTTTTATATTTTCAAAGATATTGATTTTAAAACCTGCTAGAGTACTATTAAAAATGTAAAAAAAAATATATAAATTGGCAATAACTATTACATTATTTAATTCTAATTTTTTTTTTTTTTTTTTTTGAGAAATTTCAGTTTTAAACCAATTATTCAGCAGTTTAACAGGTGTGTTATGATCTGTCTTAAAAGACTTTTAAGGATTTAAAAGGATTTTAAAATGCACTTTACTAAGTTTTGTTGTTATGTTTCTTTCTTTTCTCTACATGTTATTTATTTGTTGTGCAATCAAAGTTATTTTATATTATGAAATATATGTTCTACAATTTTTATTATGAAAATATGTGGAAAAGATACTCGATGTAAATTAATGTCTTCAATAAAGGTGAAGTTACCAAAAAAAATTGTGAGTTATGAGTAAGATACTGAACAATTTGGGGTTTTTTTGTGCCTTCGTGCATACTCACCATTCCATACACAGGCACTTGCGGTGTGGTCATGGGAAAAGCCATGGGAGCTGGAGCCTGGAAGAAAAGCAAAAAGCAGGAGCAACTTAAAGCAGGTGAAAATAGCAGAGCTGGCAGAAAAACACACCTGGGTCATACATTGTATGCACATGTGGAAAACCACTGGGGTTACTATACCGTAAAGGACTTTAAAAAAGGCTTTAGCGTTTTTTGGCTCTGAGAAACATTTCATGTCTCCATTAGACAGGTCTGATATGATAAATAAAACGTGTAACGTATGTGCAAGGAGAATAATGCTGATAAAGTGTGCACATTAGGAGCGCAACAGCACAGCATGCAGCAGCGGTGCTTAGTGGAATCCCACTGGGAGCAATCATTACCACAGCTTTAAAAGGGGGTGGCTCAATAGGACAGCGTTTAGCCCTGCCCTCCTTACTTCGCAAATCAAATCCACTACGGCTGAATGGGCCTCAAATTCAACGTGACGGACAATTTGTGGCCGTCGTTTACAACCTACGCACATCCTCATCAAACAAAGCCGCCGATTTCTGCTCGACAAATTGGTAATTTATGGGAGTGAGCGTCTGAGGTGCATTACAGTGTCCTATCAGCGAATGCACCGGAGGAAAATCTGTTTGGAAGATTAGAAGTGAAGATGCAGTGCAGGGTGCCTCTTGCACTTCAATCTATAACACATAGAGGAGAATACATATTTTAAAAAATGTTAGATGAGATTTGTATTGCCTGCAATAATTTCACCAGAGTACACATCACAGAGGCAGGCTGACAACTTCTGTAAAATATAACAAATCAGGATCTGCATCTCTTAGTTAGATCTGGAAATACCTGCAAGCGTTTGCAGATGGTTCAGGATACCAGCATGACTTTTTCCCCCCAATCACACGTAATTGTACAGTGTTTTCTGCAGTCTGAGGTTTGCTCTGCTGCAGGTCATCCCGCTCACCTGGAAGTCGCTCCCACTGTCTTCAAAAACCCATTAAAACACAGCTTGCAGAAACACACTGCTGCCTTCAAAAACCCAATCAATCACTGTAAATGAGGCAACTGAGGCATTTTTCCCTCACATGACTTTATAACGCCTCAATCATTGCAGAGATATTAAAAGCACTTCTACTCTGCCACCGTTGAAAGTCTTTGCCGAACATTGTGCACATAAATGAAAAAAAACCTTATAATTTCCATTAAACACAGTAATTAGCTGTGCAAAATCATATATTGCCTTTGCAGTCTACGGTAAAATGATGGATTACATTAATCAAGGCAATACAATGGTGCTTTTATTCTTTTTATGTGGGAAATAAAACTACACTAGCATTGTCCTTTAATTGCTACTTATTAGATGCTTTAAACAAATAGAGTGTTATGCTAGTTGATCTATAAAAAGAGTTCAGTCTTAAAGATTGAAAAAGAAAAATGTTTTCAATGTTTCAAAAAACTCTAAAACTAGATTTTCGCCTTTTAGCACAAAATGTTGTCCTTACATACAGAGAAGGGATGTTCCTAATGACTTATTTCCTGATGTTTGCACAGAAGTTTAAAAATTCACTACTTGACTAGTCTGAAAGTCAGATAACACTAAAGAAAAACATTAAAAATTGAGCTCAATTTAAACTAAAAAGGTTAAATATTGACAAAACAATTATTGCATATATTCTATGAACTATGTGAAATTGTTAATCACTTTTTTCAGTGACCAAATAGTATTTTTAACTACTGCTGAAATGTGTTGCACTTTGCACCATGCATTATGAACACTACATATATCCTACAAAAAAATGCAACTCACTAAATCTATGTTAACAAATAACATTAACTGAAAAACAATATTCTTTGGGGAAAATTTGAGAAAACACATCTTATTATTAAATAGCACTGTCACTGAGTGTACTCAATTGCATAGAAGCCCATCCTATAATGTAAAAAAATCAAAAATCAGTAATCAGAATATGTATTAATACAGTATTTAAATGTGTACATTAATAAAAAAATTGTTTTAATATTAAGTTTAACAGACTAGTATTACTGAAGGCAACTAACAAGGGTAGCAATGTTTAATTGACTAGTTGACTAACTGCACGCATCACAGAGCACAAAACCTCACAATAGCACGTTTCAATGCATATCAAATATAGAGATCACAGAATCAAAGAAACGTGTGTCTGCAAGAAGTATCTAAACTTTGGTCGATACAGAGCAGAAAATGTAAACTGAGGCTGTAAAGAGCAGTCAGGCTGCAGGGTCAAACTTCAGCACTTTAAGGCTACATTTTTTACATATAAGCATCATTAAAAGTACGCCAAATTAGCAGTTAGAAGTTCCTGTTTGCAATGTACCCAAGGAGGTACAGACAACTATCTCTGGATTGCTGATACTGAAGAAAACTTAGAAATATGGAAATTTTCACGCAGGAGCTATAAAGAGCGTCTTTTGTTCGAAGATTTCTAAGCAGGTTTATCCCCCTTGATTCTGTGTAAGTCACACTTAATCTAAAAAAAATGTTTATTGTATTGTGTGCACATTTGGTTGAGTTACTATTTTTGTGACAGTTTTTCCATTGAGACTACGCTTCACGTAGTATTTTTGTCTCTCCCTCTGTGCCTTCTTCATCTTTATTTACAGTCATGCAAGTTTTTAAACGTTCTTCAGGTTTTCAGAGTCTGACTTCTGATACTTAAATTTCCATTTTTTAAAGGACATTTTTAGGTAATGACCATTTTATTTAACCATATGCAATGCTGTGATGCCATGATAAACATACACTATGATATTTAGCCTAATTTGATTCAGATTTTGGGGTGCTATGTGACATTTTAAAGCCAAAATCAGGTGTAGAGCATATTGGTTAAGGAATTTTGAATCCCAGCTAATCCTCAATGGTACTTTAAAAGGGAAGATTGTTGGCAATTCTCTGTTAAAACATCTAAAACAAGAGGTTTCTAGTCGGGTCAGGCGAACTAGTGAACTGATCTCAGGAGACAATCAATGTGATTGATCCAGCATCCCCTTTTAATTCCTGCCTCCAGGGAGCAGGCTGTGAAAGTTGATCATAACCATTGATCTATCTGATCTCTTCCAGCAGCGGAGCTGGCCAGCAGCCAGTCAGGTAAGAAAAAGAATCCAATTCAAGCCAAAAGACTTGAATTTTATCAGTTAGAAACGTTTATTGCTCACTTAGTAATGCACTAGTGGTTCAGGAGGCTTTTACGTCAGGGATTCAGGCCCGGATCCAAGCACACTGACCCCAAGGGCGTAGGTTTCTTTCCACATTTGAGGGGGCACACGTTAAGCATGTGGTTTGGGGATCCTCCTCAAGGGAAATTTTGAGCGTCAGATACTTAATTTTCTTGCATTCTGGTGGATTTTTCCACTTTTCTGCATCAATTTATGGTGGATATGTCATTGCACTTCCCACTTCAACCGTGCATAGTTGCTACATTGTCTTTTTGATTTACTGCAGATAGCAAGAAATGCAATTGAGGTTGTGTTGTTGTGTCTAAGAGTCGTGTTATAGCAGTTTGTGAAATTTGTCTGATGCTTTCATGTTTTTACTAAAATGCATGTGTTCTATTATTGATATTAAGGGGGAAATGTTTCCTGCAGCCCCCCAAAAATCTATATATATGCTCGAAGTCCAGTTGCTGGAATAGTTTGGACACTGTGAACCGTACCCGAGGATGGTTTCTCAATTTGATGTGTGGTTAATGTGCACTCAGGTACGAGTGCATCAGGTGTGAAACCAAAACATGAAAGTGGACTGCTATTTAACGAGAGTAGCAGTGAGTGGACTTGCAAAGGCATTTCTAAAATCTGTGTCTGCATGCATTGTTCTCGTCCTCTGAACTTCACTGTCATGGGTGATAAAGTAGAAAGTCAGGCAAGTGTATTGTTCTTGACAATCTCTCCAAAATAAAAACAGGCATAACGTGAAGTAAGATTTCATCGTATAGGCTTGGGATCTTGCAGTTGGCGCTCTTTTCTACTTACAAAATAACACAAATGCCATGAAGATTATGGTGCAATCATTCTCAAGTATGGTAGTTTCACTGTACCAGCCTCAGAATTATGTCTTAAATTATGTATCTTGAACAGATTTTGATGTTCAATATGAATATTCGACTTTTCATTCCATTTTTTCCATAGACAGTTTGAATGGGATTCAATGGGACGTTCAGGATGACAGTGCTGTTCCTGGCTCTGGGTCTGCAGCTGCCTTAACCAGAGAGCATCATGAGAGCGAAGAGTGCTCACTCTGCAGCTAAATCTGGGGACCAAAGTGTTCACTCATAATTCAAGTTCTTAATTTTCAGGGGGCTGCCCAACACTGTACTAATCAATCGTACCAAATATAAAAACCTTTAGTAATTGAAACCATGATGAGAGATTTCACTGACTTTACATTCATCTGCACCCGAATCACGCTTTTAGTTAGCAAACCATCTGTCTCTGAGTTTGACTGCTCTGTCTGTCTTGTCTAAAACTGACAGGAGGCATCACTTCTTTTTATTTTGTAAGTATGACAAGAAGACGTCTGAGAGAAAAACAGAGCAGGTGAGACGCTGTTTATGCACCACTACACCTTCTCTCTCTGTATTTTTGTCCATCTGTCTTTCAGCCCAGCTGTCGGCCTTCAATGCATCATGCTTTACATTCATCTGTTTGTCTGTTTCTGTCTTCTGATGCTCAGTCTCTCTCCCGCTGTTTCCATCGCTCTGTCTGTCTCTAGCGTGTC
Organism: Plectropomus leopardus; assembly: GCF_026936395.1. Classification (NCBI taxonomy): domain Eukaryota; kingdom Metazoa; phylum Chordata; class Actinopteri; order Perciformes; family Serranidae; genus Plectropomus; species Plectropomus leopardus. The sequence goes on from NC_142198.1 coordinate 15,568,231, forward strand.
TCCGTGCCCTCCTACATGTGTATTCATTTTTCCTCTACGTCTTTAATCCCGACTTCTAGCGACTCGGAGCTGAACTTTTGCTATTCCCTTTGCCGTCTCCCTCTAAAGGCGACTCTCTTCTTTCTATGCTTTCTCTGCAAAGTCAGACTTGTGACCTCACATGACCTGCATGGTTAAAAGTGAAGGCTAAAGAAGTAAAAAGGCTTTGCAGGGATTTCTGGCTGGCATTTTAAGTATCACACAGGCACAGAGCGACGCAACTTTGCCCTTCTGGCGAGAATCTCTGATGTGGGAGTTTGACTTATCATGCATGACACCCTACTTATCTGCCGCCCCGCTACCTGTGATGTCTTATATATTACTGCCACATGCAGCTGTAACTTATTTATCATCTCACAGCTTATGGAGGCTGTGCTTCGTTTTTGAGACGTGTATATTCACAGAAACATTATCTTTTCTTTTTCTGGCACAATAATGAGCAGTGCTATAAATATTTAAAGCTTTATTTGTTCATAGTCAAAGCTGATGCTTTTATTTTTTTTCTCTTGTGATTGCTTGTCTTGCTAAATGTACGTTGAGGGCAGGATTCAGTTCACTGCTGACCAAACAATGTGAGGGCTTTTGTTTTGTGCCATATAGAAGGGTAAAGACATTTGAGTCTGTTTTGCTGAGACAACAATGACTTCAATTTTTTATTCTGCTATTGAATTAATCCCCATAAGGGAATTGTGTTTTTGCTTGTCAGTGAGGGTCAGAGATGAAATAATGAAGTCAAAGAATGTCACCTAAACTAGATGGTTTAGCAGTTTTGCAAGTCCTTGACTTTTTACATAGAATAAAACGCACAACACTAATAGATTGTCTTGAGTGTTTAGTCTGTGGGCACATAGTGCTGGGTTAAAAGGCTTATGGTGTTAAAACCGCCCAAAAAAATAAATTTGAAAAACTCAGCAGCAATGTCTCTTTCCAGAAATGATGGCCGGGTTTCACAAGATAATCCACAGACCTTATTATGAGCAGTTTCATGTAAGAACAATTTTCTTTTTACAAAACTACACCTGTAAACTGTTTCACCACACAGAACAAAGCATCTACTGCACCCAAACAGGTCACGTTTAACCTAAGCGTCCGTGATTTTGCTGCGTAATCCCCACCATCATGACAGCCTACGCCGGAGCGGAGCATAACAGGTGACGCAGAAGGACACCTAAAACGTCATAAGTGGACACAGACAGTCACGGACAGAGCACCATATAATGAGATGGGATGAGAACATGTTGGTATTAAGAAACCCAGTGCAACAGCAAGGGTCACTGACGGAAGATTTAGGCTAAGGATCAACAAGTAATAAATGTTATTAGTATCAATTTACTGTTGTCTTTGGTGGGATTTTTTGACTATAAGAAAAACAGAAAACATCACCAGACTCATCCTGTCAGAAAGATGTTTCAGAGACAAACAAGACTAAACCTGCTCTTACAAAGAAAGCAGTAGAAGAGGAGGAGAAAAGAAGCACCCTGCTGCTATCAGACAGTTTACTTAGCGCTTGTATAACCGGCGCAGATCATTAGCCTGTAGCACAGAGGTGAGGGGGTTATTTGCGGAAATTGCGGCAAGAACAAAATGGAGTTCTTTTAAAAAGAAGTGTCTCCAAAGATCACAAGAAAGAAAGAAAGAGGTGACGGAGAAAAAGATGAAGAGGGAGACAGCGAGAGGAAGGTTGGAAGCACATTATAGGAGTCATTAGGACTTGTCGTACTAAACAGGGATAAGTACTTACATAACTAGTATAGAACATTCCATTCTGCATCAGGACGCAACGGGAAAAAGAGACAAGAGACGGAGAGGAGGACAGATGGAGAGGGACGGGAGATGGAAAGAGGGAGGGTAGAGGATGAGAGAAAGTGACAACGTGAGGGTGGAAGAGAGAATCCGAGAAAACGAGGAGATGATGAAAGAGGGGAGCAAAAAAAAGATGTGATGAGGTAGAGAGCAGGAGAAGGTGAGAGTGGAAGAGTGAGAGAGTTACAAAGAGAAGAAATAGGAAGAGAAAAGATGTGACAGGAAAAGAGGATGAGAGAAGAACAAGGAGAAAGAAAATGGAAAGAAAAGGAGAAGGAGGAGGAGTAAGAGGGAGTGATGGTGAGAAAAAGTAAGACAGAAAGGGAGAATGATCACGAAAAAAAGTGGGATAGTTTAAAAGAAAAGAGAGAAATAAATCACAGTGCAGGCAAAAATGGAAGACCAACAGAAACATGTAAAGGAAATATAAAAAGCGTAAGAGGTCAAAATGCGGACGAGCAAATGTCAAAGGCAGTGCGGCGAAAACAGGACGAGCAGATGACAACGCAAAACCGAGACGCGATAAAACGGGCAAACAGTGGAAGGAAGACGAGTGCATGACGGTGCAAAACAAAAGGAAAGAAATGCATGAAGAGGACGAGTGGGACAGGAAGGAGAGATGAGGAGGAATGACAGCCAGGGTGAAGGGAGGAAAGAAGGAAGGACCAACAGGAGAGAGAGCAAATAAAAAAAAGATATTGGGGAGAAAAGGGAGAAAGAGAGGAAGCGGAGGGTTAGTGACAGTTTGTCCTCGTCAGCCAGAAACTGCTGTCCAGAGATCAGGAGGACAATCAGGAGATGCCAAGATCAGCACACACACATACAACCACACACACACACACACACACACACACACACACACACACAGCGTGCACAGGCAGCTATATACTGTATCAAGTCAAAACGCTCACATACACCCATGTTACCGTCAATACAAAATATGCAGTCACATGCAAGTCCAGCTTTTAGTGTTGGCAACAATTTTAGGGTTAATATTTTATTAGCAAGGTGTCTGCAAGTCACATTCGGATACATGTAACATTTTTCATATGTTTTTTTTAAAGATCCAAACTAAATACTTATATATATATATATATATATATATATATTATAAGTTTATTTTGGGAACATGCTTACTGTTTTAAGAGTTTTAGATGACAAACCGTTTCCCCCATTGTCAAGTCTATATGCTAAGCTAAGCTAGCCAGCTGCTCGCTGTAGACAAGAAATAGTCATCTTGTCCAACTCTTGCTAAGAATGTAAATTAGAATATTCCCCAAAATTATTTTTAAAAAGCACCTCAAACACCTTTAAAAATTAACTGAACTCTTCATTTAAAAGAGCCAGAATCCAGCCCATTAACACATTTTGAGACGTTTCCATGAGTTACAGACACCTTGACGGATCCTCATTAAGAATAATTCTTTTCTATTACAACTTGGGTGTTATTTTCAGAGTTTTAGCCATCACCTCTGAGATCTTTGTAAAGTCACGTGGGAAGAAATATGCATTAAGACAAATGAGCCCACAGATTTTCCAGAATCAGTTACTTAAGGAAAACTGAAAGTGGGCACACCAAAATCTTTGGTTTCCATACTTCAGTGAACAGGAATATTTTTGGGTCAAAGTTGCACCAGAGGGCCAGCATGTGAACTGTGACTGACGTTCACAACTAACAACATGGGTAATCATTAATTTTCACTTTCAAATAAGTTTCCGAATAGCTTAATCCTGTCTTGCTGTCTAAGCGCTCCTGTTTCTTGAGCTGCCAAATTCCTTTATTACTATTGTTGCCTTTATTACCAGATTTAAGCGACTGACATGGTTAATTCAATGTTATTATCACTGACATAAAAGATGGCCTAAACTGAAAAAGTAAGATCCAAGTTATGATAAACTGGAATCATCCTTTAAAACGTTTTTCGGGACTTCTGGCTGCTGGATGGATCCTCAAACTCAACATCTCAGACTACTCGGTGTGTGTTTCCATTTCCTTACCACATGTTGTACAGGCATGGGCTGTGGGGCCATGGGCGCGGGGCCCCACTGTGTGGTCGACATGGTCTTATTCTGCCAATTCTGGCCTCCTGTAAGCTTCTTCTCTCCAGGCTGGTTCCACTGCATCTCTGGCCTGAAGACAGACGAGAAGAGCAACAAAACACTTTTTTTTTTGCATTTTCACTCAATTGACCTGAGGCCAATCTATCAAACACTAAAATCATGTTTTGGAAGAAAGGACATGCAGTAGATTTGCTCTATTTACTTGTTCTTTCTTTTTACTTTCTCTTATTTTTTATTGTCCCCCGAGAGGAGCATCATGAATTTTAAAGACCAACAATGCTGCAAGTACAGCAGAAACGTGAATGGGAATCTGTGTGCAGCAATCTCTTGACTTCAACACTCTGCAGAACCCCCAGCCTACGCAGTTTAGTTGAATACTTCATGATATATTACATTTTGACTTTAAGCAGTAAAAGTTATATTTTGGCTAGCTGTAGGTAGGAATGCTGGCAACAGTCAAGGTAAGTATAACAGGGAGGTGTATTTATTTTGTCGATGGATAAATCCTTCAGCCCAGACTATAAGCACAACATTGTAAAGTATCATCACAACTCAAGACACTTACTTCTTGGCAGGGGTCCCACCAAACTGCAGATCTGAGGAGGAATAAAGCACAGAGAAACTGAATGATCACAGTTAAAAGATGGTACATGAAAGATGGGGATGCAGGTATTTCTGCTCTAGATACTCTGATTTCTGAGTTTTTATTGAGATCAGTTAACTGAATTGACATCATTTTTTTATGCTGTGTTTAGAAGACTTTTACAAGTATTTAAACCTTTGAACCTTGAACAAATTTGGTTTGAGTTCTTTTAATAAAATAAAACGAGGGGAAAAGGGCAATGAGCAAATTGGTTTGAAATGTTAAAAAAAAAAAAAAAAATTCGGGGGAAAAATGTCCTGGAAACTATTATTACTATTATATTATTATTGTTATTATTATCATAATAATTATTATATAATTATTAATGAAATATATAAATGTATTTTACAGAATCATTAATATTTTTAAGCACTTTTTTCAGGTCATTTCCATGTTTGCTTTTTTCTTTGTTTTTGCTCATTTTCAAGCAATTTATTTTGAAGCTTTACTAATTTCCTGCTAATTTTTGGGTCACTTCTCAAATTTCTCATTGCCTTATTCCCATGTTTTTTGTGTTGCTTTTTTTTTTTTCAAGAAATCACACAAACTTGTTCAGTTTTCAAAGGGTTAAACTAGGTTGAGTATGCAGTAGAAATATTTTTGAAATTTAAAAATATCGTAATTATATAGTTATATAGCAGTTTTTCTGCAGGTCATGTTTTTTTTAACTTAACTTACTTTTTGTGTGTGTGTGTGTGTGTTTGTTTGCTTGTTTTGTGGTCATTTTCAAGCTAATTTTCTTCAATTTTTCATTAATTTCTTGCAAATTTGGGGTGTTTTTCCTTTGAAATTACTCATTGCCTTCATCCCCTGTTTTAGAAAGAGATCAAGCCAGTCTGCTCAGGTTTTTGAAGGATTAAATGAAAGGGAGGTGTAACATTCTGCAAATTTTGACATTAAAAGGGGAAAGTGCTGCCATGTGAAAGCAAAAGGTCTTTTGTGTGTGTCTTTACATAACAGTCTACATCCTTTCATCTACACTCAATCAACATGAGTAATGTGTGTATGAATTCACTCAAGGCCAGGCACTGCAAGTGTAATTACATAAATATTAAAGTGTTTGTTTTTTTAAATCCCCCTTGTTGACACTCTCAGCTCAGCGTGCACATGCATCTTGACACTCACTGCCCACGAGGTTGGCCAGAGACGAGTCGAGGTCGTTGGCTAGCAGCTTTCCTCCATGATGGATGGCCATTTGAGGAGGAGGAAGAGGTGCAGTGTGTGTGGGCATCGTAGGCTTCAACAGGTCTCCTAGAGCATCAAAACCTGCAGGAGAGATGGACTCATACATGTTAATAAGATGGAAAAAAACACTATTTTTGATAATACAGGCAGGAAATAACATTATACAGACAGGATGAACACACAGAGAGTTAGTAAAACATATAGACACATGGAAATACAGAAGAGCAATCAAGCAGTTACGTATCAGATTATCTGTTAAACCAAACATTGATTTCCGAATCATAGCTTAGCAACCATATCAAGGCAAGGCAGACCTGTCAAGTGTGAAATTTCTTGGCATTTAAAGAGTTTGAAGGTTTCTTTTTTTGCCTTTCAAAATCTAAAAAACACAACAGAAAAGATCCAGACATACAAAACCAATATCTAAGAATTAGTGTCTGTGAAACAGACTGCTGCGTCGCTTCACATCACCTGTGTCTTTGCCAGATCGTAGCGCATGAACACACCACAAAGACTACATCAGCACCTGCAAACCAGCAGGAGGCGGAAATGTGAATTCGTAACTCAAAAAAACAAACTGAAAGTCAGACGGATTACAAGTTGGCCAGTTAGCACATTAACAACACAACGTGATACTGGAAGACCAAGTAATATTTACCATGCACCAGTGCACAATTACACAAAACACGACAGTTTAGATTGCTTAAAGCATAAACTGTACGCTCTGAACAAAAATGTATTTCTTGACAGGCGTCGCCACGGATTAGCGCTTAATTCACTAATCAAAATAGCAGCTGCACAAATCTGAAAAACACTGAAGAAAACTCGTGTTTGAGGGGACGAAACTTAAAGAGCAGAAGAAACTGATTTCAAAAAGCATTTAGTCCCAAATCTAATCAAAGCCGACTCAACTTTCAACCCCGCTCCCCAAAACTTTTCACTCTCAATTCGACCACTTTGGACGTTTTTTGATCTGAGAATATTGCTGAGCTGTGCCTCCTTAATGTGAACCATCAGATCTCACCGCTAGCCTCGCTGTTAATTGAATTCTTCCTGTTCTATTTTTAGCATTTACCTACACGGAGAGAGATTCCTGTTTAAAGCAGACTCTACTCTTTTATTACTGTCATGCAGCAGCCTCATTCTATCAGCCTGTAATCCCTGACTCAGTAGCTCGCAGCACTTGTTCTAGATGATTGATTTATCTGTTCGTGGCTGTCATGTACACACTCCAACTCGTAGCGGTGATTAGTTTTGAACATGTATGTGTTTGTGTAATCGGGAGAGTGTGTAAACTGGACAGTAGGTGCAAATGACAGAGTAATTTCTGGTGTTGGTGCACGGGTGTGCGTGTAAGTGCCTGTTAACAACTCCCCTTGTCAGCATTCATCCAGCTAATGGCTTCATATTACTCCACTGGTAGAAACCTGGAGGTGTGTGTGTATGTGGTTATGTGTGTGCATATATGGGAGAAGTGGTGACTAGTAGCAGAAAAACAAGAAAAAAAGGGATTTTTAAAGCCAAAATGAAAGCATAATCTCAAAAAGCTGCAGATATTTTACATAATTTTGCATTATCGTGTGTTGACGGTATCAAGTAACCATTACCTTCGCCGCTAGAAGAGTCAGACTCAACCAGAGATTACTGGGTGACACTGATGATGGATAATGCTTCTTTTGAATTATGACAGCAAGGTTAAATAATAACAAAGGGAATATTTATCAGGTTTGGGAACATTTTTTAAATTACAGAAATGGCGGAAATAGGTGCTTATAACATGCTACGGTACTCATATATTTACTTTATTTTACTTTCTTTTATTTAAGTCACTCAAAGGGACATTATATCTAGTATATAACAAATGATGATATACTTTGTTATATTATGTTTATGTGCTGAGACATATATGTTTTTTTTTAGATTGTTTATATTAAAGTGTCATTTTTTTTCCTTCATATGATGTTTGATTGATAGAAAGACTTAAATAGGAAAAAAAATCAATGCATGGAGACAAGGCGACAAAAGCCAGAAACTAGACGAAACAGAAACGTAACAAAAAAGAAAAATGTGAATGTAAGACAACGCACAGCTTCCCTGCAATACACATAGGAGGAGGAGAAAGGGGAAAAAAAAGAAAGAGACTAAACTCATGGTGGGAAAAAAAAAGAGGGAGGAATAATATTTAGTTAGGAAGCGGTGTGCCGGTCTGACAGTGGTGCTGACACAAGAGATTCAGAAAACACTTTTCCTGCTAGCTTAGCAGACGGGAGAAAAGGAGGGAGAGGAGGAGAAGCACACAGGGACGGAAATAAAAGAGAGAAAAGTTAAAGAAATGAAGGAGAGAGAGCAACCGCTATCTCTTTAATTCTCCTGACTCTAATTTCTCTCCCATTGTGGGCATTTCCATTATTGTTGTCAGTGTGATAAAACACTTTGGCAATGTGGGTGATTTTTTGTTTCTTAAACCAGCGTGTCAGTAAAGCCTAGTGAATTAAATTGAACCAAGAGAGCAATAGAAGAGAGCGGAGATAAAAAGGGGGGAGGAAGAGAAGAAAAGAAACAGTGAAGTAGATCACACAAACAGCACCGGGCGGATAGAGGAAGGAAGAAAACAGGGAAGGAGGGAATTGGGAGGTGGAGGAGGAGGTGATGAAGCGAGCGCTGAGAGCGTCGTATTGAACTGGGAGGATAATGCTATCAGTGTTAGCTTAGGTGTTTCAGCAGAGGATTTGACAGTCAATGGAGTTTAAGATCAAACGGGGGGGAGAAAATCCATGTCGAGGGTTCAATTCCAAAACACTGGCAGGGAGAAATCTGTTATTTACTACTATTTAGTTGGATTATCTGAAGCTCTTTTCAGAATACATAACACTGCTGGATTACCTGTTAACCCGTTCAGAACCCAATTATAATTCTTAAACTATATATATACTGTATATATTTATATATATATATAGTAGTGATGGATTTCTTCTCTAAATGTATTCATAAATCATTAGCAAAAAATTGATTGGGATGCATTATCTGTGTTTTTCTTTGCGCAGAAATCGCCTACAAGTGACAATAAATGGTCTTAACAGACTTTTTTTTTCTAATTTTAGTTTTTGGAGATTTTTCCCTTTAATAATACGACTGGTATAGATTGAAAGGCCGCAGCATACAGGGCGCACACTCTACCAGGCGAGCTAGAGGTCGCCCAAATAGACCCACATATATACATTTGCATATAGGACAAGCCTTGCAGTTTTTGATAATAATTTAATTAGGTAATAAAGGGGTAGGTACTTCTTCCTGCTACCTTTCACGCATGGAAATTGGTAAAATTTGCAGACGGCATTCATTTAATATTTTTTCTTTCTATTTTGTATTGATATGTTTTTATCTGTTGTTTTTGTATTTTACATGTTCGAAATAAAAAAAATCAACCAATCAATTTTTTTTTTTTTTCTTTTTTCTTCTGGTTTAACAAATTTGTTGTGTTGCTTTGCAGCACAGACATGAGTCTCATGTTCTTTTTGCATAAGAATTGTTCTTTCCTACATCCAAAATACCTCCAGACATCAGATAATGAGGGCTGATTAATGGCTGATTTTTGTTTTGATCGCCTGCAGCAAAGATGCGTGGCCTGCAGTCGCAAAAATTAAGCAAATGTTTTCACAGACTGCTGCCGCAGGGTGCCGCGCAGCTTTATGACAGCTCTTCAAAAGTGGAGTCAGGCTGTTAGTTTAGATAGTGCTTGATTAGATAGGCAGCAGAGTTTTCTATGAGTGGAGCACATGATTTAAACGTCTGTATCATAGTCAATCATATTCAAGTGTGGGTGGTGAATTTTATATAACTCACCCGTTTACATTTTGACAAGGCTTTAAGGTATGCATAATTAAGGGGTCAGCTGCTTTGAGTTACAGGCTGTCTACGAGGCGTCACCGCTCACTCTACAGCTCCAGTCACTTGTCCAAATATGGTCACCTCGAGTGACTTCTGGCTCCAAAAATCCAAGATGACATGAGCCAAAATCCCAAGGTAAAGGCTTCGAAACACGAGTCAACAAACCAACAGGTGACATCACGGTAGTTACGTTCGTTATTTTTAAACCTTTTAGGGTTGCTACGCCTGTCAAGGTTTCCGTTTTCGCACAGTTATTTTGCAGTATGTTGGATTTCATTCTGGAAAATCTCTGAAACCATAAGTCCTTGATTTCAGACAGAGATAAGTAAAAGCAGGCTTCAGCAGGCACTATTGATTTTGTCTGGCGATATAACATCTGTAACTAGCAGATTCATGATTTTCCTAATCTCTGGCTGACTTTTTATTGTTCCCAGCTGACTCATTTTAAAACAACAACCTTTGTAAAATGAGTCTTACATATGAGGTTGATAGCTACATCCATGATATCATGCCCACAGACTGAAACTAAAGCATTGCTCTTGTATTGCAGTGCAGAGCTAGTTAGTCCTTGTATTATAATGAGGGAAAATGTGAGGTCACACTGTTATTGAATTCTAACCTAACCCTCTTAACCTGTCTCTTGTGCGTAAGACGGCATAATTGAGTGATACACTTATTATCAAACTGCTCTTAATAAGAACAAGATGTGCATTTAAACTTGTGCTGCAGGTTTACGTAAATGTGATTCAGTTCATACAAAGTAAGCCTGACCTTGTAAGACTGCCATTGTGCCTTTGTGATGAAGTGACTTGAGTGCTTATTAAGACATTTACACAACGGTGTGCATGTCTGAAAGGAGCATAGAAGAGCAGCACTAAAGATTGATGTTTGCTGATTACTTCAGTAAACATTACTGAGTTTTACTTTCAGAGGAAAAGGTTGACCATGAGTGTATTTACATGGACACAATCAACCTGTTTTATAAGGCTTATCCAGATAATTATCATATTCAGGATATGGTGTTTACATGAGCAACAGAGAAATCAGCTTGTTCATATTTCATGTATACAAGAAAAATAGCAGTACCCTGGTAACTGACGACTGCTGTCTATTTGTGCGGGTATGTTGATGTTTACAATAAAAAACCTGACAATGGGAGAGAATGTTAGTAAATATTTAACACTATACTGTACATTTACCACAACGTAACTGTGGTAAGATTGATCAGATTAGTTCAAAGGATGACAGGAGCAGCTGCTGCAGATGCGAGTGAAAGCAAACTTTTAAACCCAGCGCTGGACTGCAGGGTGCACTGTTTCCATGGCAACGCCAGAAAAACGATGGGCAACTCTAAAATATAACAGAATGATATTGTATGGATATGGACAAAGACACAGACACATGAATGAAAGTTGAAAATCTGAAAAATCAGAATTCTGATTTGAAAACCAACATAAAAACTTAATAAATGGGGATGAGTCTGCATCCCTCTGTGAGGAAAACCAAAACAGATACAGCAAATAAATTAACAAAGATTAATTAGCTGTTATAAAATAAATAGCATTCTTTCACTGAAAACGGAAGCAAAACTACATTCCTAAGTCTGTGTAAAAAACAAAAAACAAAAAACAAAAACCAAAGGAAAAAATAATTGCAAGAACTGTCAAAACAGAAAACAGATATGAAGGATGGGAAATTCAGAATACATTATAAAGACATCACACACTGTGCACTGCCTTTAAAAACAAAAATAAAATTAAAAAGGAGCAAGTACGCCTCCAATTCTCTGTACACAAATACAGTAAGATACCAGTTAAAAGTGGACAGAAGAAAAAATGGATAAAGAAAACAGATTTTGCAGAGGAGACAGAGGAAGAAGGAGAAAGGACCGTGAATTGTAAGGAGGAGGAGAGCAGATGGAAAGGAGTTGCCTGGGTGACTCTTGCCTTGTGAAGTGTGATGGGGAGACGGTGAGGCAAAGACGGAGAGAGAGATGAAATAAAGAGGGAGGGAGGAGGAGGAGGAGGAGGAGGAGGAGGAGGAGGAGGAGGAGGAGGAGGGTGGGAATGGTGTGAACAACAACAAAACAAAACAAAACAGACGAGTAGTCGCAGACAGATGGGACGGGGAAAAAGACAGACGACGTGCAAACAGACGTGGACACACAGAGTTACAAACACATATAAAGACACATGTGGACGAGGTACGTACGTACACACACACACACACACACACACACACACACACACACACACACACACACACACACACACACACACACACACACACACACACACACACACACACACACACACACACACACACACACAGTACAGTAGCTGCACACAAACACAGGGATTTTGTGAGTTGCTGCCAGTTACCCAGATGGTGTATTGGTAGTTGTCGTAGTGGCAGCTTCAACACAAGCTCTATTAATAGAAGGGAGTTAGTCCATCCAAAGCCTGAACCAGGCTGCTCGATGGAGTCACAAGCCTCCAACTGTTACTTCTGAGTGTAGCAGAAGAGTCGGACAGGGTTAAACAAGATTACAGCGAGCCAGAAAAGAATCCTACAAAGAATCTGCACTATTTAAACATCTGAAAACCAAAAGAAAAACAAGCTTTATGCCAAGCTTTATTAAGTAAATTTTAGAAGAAGAAATGCTTCAGCTGTACAAATGCAACTAATACTCCTGATAATGATGACAAAAATGCGTCATCAAAAAAAAGAAAAAAAGGAGCTTCAGAGTCCATTTGGAGGATTTTAAGATTTTCCAGATGTATAATTAGCGATCTCGCTCTGAATGATGCTACTGTTTCGATTAAGTCATACAAATTTGAGCGGCGTGTGCAGCGACTGCTGGTGTAAAACAGCTGGCTGATTAATCCTGGCAAATTTCCAGTAATGCTAATTGATGGGCGGCGGCGCTGTGAAATAATACGCTCGGCTGAATAAAGACGAGGCAAAATGTTTGAACCTGTAACACTGACTAGAGTTTGAACAATAAACGGCAACATTACTGGTTGTTGTGAAAGAAATTTGTCTGATCAGTTGTTTGGTAAATAATGATGATTAAAATGCACCACACAATAAATCACGATGCACAAAACAACTGACCGGGGGATAACTTGATGCCATTTTGAGGCAAAGATTTCCACTGAAACTTGAAGGGTAATTCTTTCAGTAATCATTTTTTATATTGCCACAAAAAAACAAAATAAAAAAAAAAACATGAAAAGACCAACTAATGATCCATGTGACCATATGTGGCACTCAGCCCCAAGCCCATTGTGTCCTGATGAAGACAAAGAGCTCTATAAAGGCTTGATAATTTTGTGGGCACAGTGAGCAAATACAAATAGTTACAGCTGCAACACTGTCTGTGTGAATATGTGTGGGAGCCGCAGCACTCCAGCAAGGTAGCCGTCCCACACTGCTCACGCTTGCATTGTGGCCCAGGCGTAAGTGACCCAGCGCTGGATTGTGGAGCACACCGTTTCCATTGGACAGCAGCCATTCTGATTTAAACAAAAATCTAATGAAATCTCTGTTGTTTTAAGAAAAACAGTGTTTTCTTTCCATGTGAATAAAAGATTGGTTAAGTTTCACTTTTACTGCGTCTGCTGCTCCGTCTGTGTCCAAAGTACGGTCTGTATTCCGACAGTGTGATGCTCTGAATAACCGAATTGTATATATTTATTCCAAAAGCTCTTTGAATAATCAAACACTCCAGTTTTTGTCAGAGTTACAAACACCCACTGTGTTCTAGAGACAGAGATAAATCAAAAATCAATATGTGGCTGTGAATGCTGATATTGCTGCCACAAATAAATGAACGGGAAACCCTGATGTATCTGTTGACTACTTTTAGTCATTGATTAACATTTGGTGTGCCAGCAAGCATTTACAGCAGCACAGATGACGGTGTGCTTGGGATTGAATCTATAGATAAAAACTACAGTGCTCATGACCATTGTGAATGAAGGAGCATGTCTCCCAGGGCAACAGTGTGACTCACTGATGCACATTTTTAGACACAGAGAAATTAGCTATATCAAGGTCCGGCTACAAAGATACCACGTTAGTTCTGGTCTTTTAATCAGATTTATTGTCAGTAAGACAAAAATCTAATATTACCAAACTTAACTTTAATTAAAAATACATCTAACTTCTGTAACCTCCTCTGAACTCTTGCAGTTTAAACCTGCACTTGTTTCTAAACTTCTTTTTCCCTTTATGACTAAAATAGTCTTTAGATGTCCTCTGCAGGTAGTCGCTCTTATCTGCTGGGCCTTGTTTTGAAGCTGTCGATAACTCGCCTTGCCTTAAAATGATATGCTTTGCAAAAGCGTCTTGGGACCCGAAAGGGTTGAGAAGTACAGAGATTGATTGTGTCAGTCGCTGAGCGGTTACAAGAAAGTAAGCCAATAAGAGGGCTCAGAGCCAAAGTCCCAGACCTGTAACACTTCGGAGCCATCAGTCTGAAGCTGTTACCCCAAAAGGCGGGAAACCACAGCGAAAGAGGCTGGAGGAGTTGAAGAGAGGGTTCCTACACATTGTCTGTACCATTCAAGACTTCTAGACGTTACTTTTGTCAATTTTGGTTAGTGACTCTATGATGTATTTTCTATCGGTTAGTTACTATTTGTTTAATTGCTTATAATTTGCAGACCTGTGTAGGACCCCTGAAAGAAAAGATGAGTTACTGCAGAAAAACCAAGACTGGGATCAGTTAACTTTGGTTCAAATGAACATATTTTTATCACTGTTTTGGTTGTTTTACGGGGAATAATTTTGTTAAAGCTTTTCTCTTTGTGTTTTCTTAATAGTTTCTATTTTTTCTTTATTATTATTTATTGGAGTAAGTTCTGGTTTTAAAATGTATTTATTTTTTAGAATTATTAAAATTTCAATTTGTGTCCAAGACTTAAGATGGAGTACTGTTAATGTTTACAACCAAGAACAATTGTATATGTGGTGATGATGACTGGTGGGTTTGGGGGGGTGGCTGTATGTATGTATTTTTTGTAAATTGTAAGAAATAAAAACCTTTAATCACAAAGAAAATTCAGCTGAACTTAAAGTCAACTGATCCCTCGTTTCTGAGTTGTACAGTTAGGGTTGCTGTTGTTACGGTATAAGGGACTTTATGTAAGAGCTTAAACAAACAGTCTATGTGAAAGAGCTGGAAACTACACACACCCACCCAATGTCAGGAACAACCACAAGTCGCAGGAGCTAGTCAGAGGGTTAGTTAAAAGCTATGATTGTGCTGCCAGCAAAGTGAGAAAGGTTTTAGTTTTCAGTCTGTCTGGACAGTCAGACAAAGCTGGCTTTACCGGCTGCAGGTTGTGGGCCGTTGTTACTGGGCGTGGCATTATTCCCAAACACGGCATCGAAATCTACAGCCATGGCTGTGGTGGTCTGCTGCAGAGGCTGGCTCTCCAATCCTGGGGGATGCAGTTAAATGTGATCCATTAAAACCCTGTTTTGGATGTTTAAACTGCACAAGATAACTGCTGGGCTATCTGACACTGCTTTGAAATTACTGCAGATATGTACATCAAACTGTAGCCTGGATAGAAATCAAGGCTTTGCTCGAGTGAGGATCCCACCACCTCCCGCTAAACTAATCCCATTAGATTAGGAACATGGACATTACAGTCTCCGGAGTACTGCCATTGTTGTTGCTTAGTAACTTGGGATTGTGTGTAGGCTGTCGGGAATGTCAGGCTTTCAGAGGAGAGTTAAGCCTGTGCACGAGAAAATCCACTGATGCACCTTTTGTTTTTTTGTCTTCATCCACATCCCTGTTGGGGATTAGGGCTTGAAGCCTCAGAGAGCGGTTGTCTTTGTGTGTCCACGAAACAAAAATACACCACAAAATTCACAAGACGCCACCAGGTCTATTGTGGTGTACTGTGACTGTTACCACGAAGCTTTCAGGAAACAGTGATTCATAATGATGATCTAGAATGAACTGAATATGGCAAATAGAAAATGGTTTATTAATAGAGTTTGCGTGCAAGAATCACTGTTTTTAATGTCATTCACCCAACTTGCACCTCGCACTTCTACATGTAAATTGCTCTTAAACCTATTTTTGGGTATTTTGCCATGGCACAAGTTTTATTAAACTAACTGGTTAAACACATGCCTTGACTTAACGAGATGAAAGATGGATGCCACTCTCATTTCTGTTAAAGGAATACTTCACCTCCCAAATGACCATTTGTATTTCAATTAATTACCTCACGCTGAATTTATGATAAAAAACTTTTGTTTTCTCGCATGCCCCAGTGAACAAAAAACCCAAAACCTGGAAAAATTCTTGATGAATTTAAAGTCATAGGGCTGCCTCTTGAAAGCCGGACACTTGAATAATCAGCTGGAGACCATCAGACAAAATTTTGCTGTTGTTAAACTCACCGTTAAACCCTAGGACTTAATATCATCAAGAATTTTTCTGGTGTTGGATTTCTCATTCACCATGGTGGCATGTGAGAAATAGAAAGTTTTCTTCAAAAATACAACGTAACGCAGGGTGAGTAATTAATGTCAGTATTACTGTCTTCTTTGGTGCTTATAGTTTCAATAAATTAAACTGAATGATTGAATTGTAGAGAATATTACCAAGCTAAGCATGTATGTAGCATGTCCATATCGACAAAAGTTTAAACATTTATATTTGTATGTGCGATCTAAGCAGCTAAGTAACGTTAGCTCCAGGAGGTAGCCTATGAAATCATATAAAAATGAACTGAATGGCAACTGGGCCTCTAATTGGGGACAGGTGTATATATGTCAAAATGTGCAGGCTAGTTAAAGGGAACGAGCATTTAATTGGGACAAACTTACATTTGAAGTTTTATGGCTTTTTTTAAAAAAATTCAAACTTTTCCTCTAAAAAAAAAAAAATCACAAACATGTTCTTCATTCTGCAGCCTGACTGACAGCTTCATCACTGTTTCTGATGTTAACAGCCTCGGGCGTTTAGTGAAGTATCCTAAGTGTTGTTTTTGAGAAAAGCACAGGGGATAGTTATCTCGACTCCTACGTCGGAGCACTGATAGCGTAAGGGGCTGATATCTGAGCTGAGAAGTAGCTCTGACTCTGAAGTCTGGCCAAACTAATGGCTTCAGATTAATCCTCTGTCATAACGCCTGTAATACTCCATGCTAACAGCGCTTCCAGATGCATCTCTGTGCTACTTTTTTATTCGAGCCGGCTGACTTTGAGCTTAAATGTCAACTTTTCTTTCCCCACGAAATACAAGGGAGGAATATACTGTACAGCAAAGTTACCATGTGAAAGTCAGTGTTGTTGCTCAGCATTTCTGCCGCAGCCACATTTTCCACACTGACAGACACGAAAACGAGGAGCTGCTCACTCTTCTTACAGGATTCATTATTACAAAAACACTGGGAGTATTTACAACATAAACACCTGCATCTGAGAGGTGTTTAACCCTGTCTCTACACAAGACACCGGCTGGGTCATGCAACATTAGTTTCTGAGGAAAAGGGAGGGGAATGATGATGGATGGTTTACATAAAAGACAAATGAATGGCTCGACAGATGGACGGGCAGACATGTGAATGAGTGGCCAGAGGGAGAATATCCCCCGAATGCCAAACACACTTTGAAAAATGACATACTGACTTTCTGCTCATTGATCTGAGTGTGTGCATGTAGGTAGTGACTGTCTTATTTGCATGTCTGCACCTTCATATATGTGTATATGCATGTGTCTGTGCAGGTTTGTATGAGTGTGTGTGTATATGTATGTGTGTATATGTGTGCGTGTGTGTGTGTGTGTGTGTGTGTGTGTGTGTGTGTGTGTGTAGGTAGCATACCTCCCCAGGCACTGTTGGC
Source organism: Plectropomus leopardus (assembly GCF_026936395.1). Classification (NCBI taxonomy): domain Eukaryota; kingdom Metazoa; phylum Chordata; class Actinopteri; order Perciformes; family Serranidae; genus Plectropomus; species Plectropomus leopardus. Next base: position 15,585,725 of record NC_142198.1, read on the forward strand.
GGTGGAGATTGAAGGAGTGCTCTGCACAGCGGGGATGAAGGCCGGCTGAAGATCAAACAGGTCACTGTTCAGATTGGGCACACTGAGGAGCAAAAGAGTGGATAGAGAAAGAGAGGGGGGGAGAGAGACAGAGAGAGAGAGAGAGAGAGAGAGAAAGAGGGATAATAGGAGAGGAAGAAGGAGGAAGACAAAAGTGGTAGGATAAAGGAAAAAATGAAAAAGTAACAGAGAAATAGTGGGGAAAAAGAATGAGAAAAAGCAGTGAGGAGAGGCAAGTAGAGGACAGACAGATGAGACGAATGATGGAAAGAAAGGGAAAGAAATCAGTGAGAGATAAAGAGAAACAGAACAGAGAGGTACAAAAAGACAGATGAGCATTAATATTTAATCAATCGCACATAAATAGCTAAAGTCATGGGTAAAAATGTTCGTTTGTCACAGATAAAGATTAATGCCCGCTCTCTGAAGGGCTGTAAAAACTTCCACGGGGCAGTAAAACAGTTCGGAGCAGTAAATTCAGAGCGTGAAACAGCGTGTGCGTGTTGAGTATAAATTCTGTACCGATTATCGAGAACAAATAGTCTGACTGTGACTCTATTACAGCTGGAACCAGCTGGGGGTGAGATACAAGGATTTTGTTCTTTTGGGGAGGAAAATCTAAAACAGCTTGCAGAGTTTTTCTTTACATAAAGCACATTTTAACAGTGAGTTTTGAATAATAACAGTCATTCAAAGGTCTATTTTGTATCATTTTGTAGGTTTCAACCAATTTTGCTGTGAGCTTTCCTTTTCCCTAATTTAAGAGGACCACAGTGGATTCAATTTGTGTTAAAAATGAAGCCCAATCCTACATTCAGTGATGGAAGAAGTATAGTAAGTAGTGAAGTAAAAGTACAGATACCAAACTGCAAAAATACAGATATAAGTAAAAGTCCTGCAAAGAAAATTTTAATTGAACAAAAGTAGAATTAAGTAAGTATACTCAGGAAAAAGTTCTACTGAAAGTAAAAGTATAAAATGGGAAAAAAAAATCTTTTATTCAAAAACAAGGCAAAACAACCCCTAACTAAAAATATATATATATGAAAAAGAGGAAAAACAAACAAAAATAAAACTCAAAATCGCAAAGAAAATAAGGAAGAAAATTAAAAGAGGAGAAAAAACACTAAAAATGATAAACATATATTTAAATTTTTTTAAATCAAATATTTAAAAAAAGGACAACAAAACTTAAAATAATAAAAAAACAACTCCCAAAATTCAAAATTATTTGAAAAAACTGATTGATTAATCAACTAATCATCATTGTAATTGTACTTGCATAAACTGATCTATAACAAAACACTTTATAGACGCGTCTTAGTTTTCTTATGCAAAAATCTTAATCTGTAAAGTAACAAAAGCTTTCAAGTAAATGTAATGAAGCAAAAAGTACAATATTTTCCTCTGAAATGTAATGGAGTAAAATTATAAAGTGACATGAAAAGAAAATACTCAAGTAAAGTACAAATATTTCATATTTGTGCTTAAGTACAGTACTTAAATAAAAGTACTTAGTTATGTTCTTCCACTGCCCACATTTAATACCATTTATGATCTATATCTTTTTTTTAAATATCCAGAGGTCGAGAGGTATTTACAGAATGCAGTTTTTAGCAAATATACATGTTTGGGAAGTCCTGAGCGTACAGCTGAAAAAATGTGACTTCGATTATACTGCACAATTTATGTGAGAGTTTGTAAACTGATATTTTGACATAATTTTGCTAATAAAACACAGATCCCGATGACTTCAGTTCATCAAAAATGTTCTCAGCTTTTTGACTCCACATTCACCAAGGAAAAGTGTGAGAAAAACACCAATCAATTTCAAATTCTGTAATTTATTGTAACACAAGGTGAGTTACTAATATACAAGTGGTCACTGAGGGGTGAAGTATTCCTTTAAGTTGATTTAAACTGGGACATTTTAGTATATAAATTGACACATTTGGGCTAAGTGGTGTGTGTGTGTGTGTGTGTGTGTGTGTGTGTGTGTGTGTGTCTGTGTGTACCTGTTTGTAGACAGCGTGGAGGTGAACAACTCTGGGGTTTGTGAGATGTGGTTGTTGTTGGCACTGCCTATCGATTGGCTGTTCGGGGAGGCAGAGGGTGGAGTCTGCATACCGATCTCCTTCAGGCGCTGGTCCTGGAGAACAGACACAGACACACACACACACACACAGACACAGACACAGACACAGACACACACACAGACACAGACACAGACACACACACACACACACACACACACACACACACACACACACACACACACACACACACACACACACACACACACACACACACACACACACACACAGAAAAACAAAACATTGTGATGAGGAAAACAATGGGTAAACAGTCATTTCCCACTGGGAAATGAATAAGAGTTTTGTTTCCAGTAAACTCAAATCCTGGAAAAATGACAAAAGCATTCTCTTCACTTGAAGGTGTGAACAAAGACAAATGCACTTAAATGTTCTCTGGAAGAGGAAAAAAACGCCCAAAATTCATACAGCTGTCCTCCTGGAACTTCCTCTTGTTTAGAAATCCTGTCAAGTATCTCCTTGCCCAAATGCCCTTAGTTAAGTCAGTTAAAGTAAGAGCATAAAGGGAGACATTTAAATTTGTATCCTTTAGTAATATTCAGATATTCAGTTCTTGGCTTTAAGACCAAAAGCCAGGCCTGCATCCAATTGAATTTCTAAATGCAGTTTATTGCTTGGTGCTGCCTGCCAAGGTTGCCTGGTGGAGTGGGATTCAGCATACACATTATATATAATGACAAACGATTAGTTTAAAGTACTATTATATAGATTTCTAGCAACAAAAAGGCTTCCCAGCACTGTTTTGTTGTGAAGCTAATAGCCTCTCAAACTGTATCTGACCTTGTCCGGTTGAGACGCAGGTGTTGCTAAAATGGAGACTGTTGTTCTCTCTGGTGACAGAGGAACAAGCAACAGCAAAGCCCTAAAGTTAAACCAAAACGTAGGTATTTATGCATGACAACTATCAATTAAACCAAACATTTTCAAGTTTTAAACTGCTCTCAAGTAAGAAACCCACACAGTAAACAACAAACTTAAAGTACCCAAAGTTATTTTACCTGCTTATCCAAGATCAACACTCCTCTACTTATAAGGCACTCCTACACATTTGCAGTTTGGAAAAAAAAATCTCTCTACCTCCTCCAGACTTTCATTTCTTGCATGAATTTGAACATTTTGCTTCAGGTCAGTTTGATGCATGCTGGTAACAGCGGAGAAATCTGACTGTCAACAACTTCCCTTCACTCTGCAGCTTAAGATGATGCTATATAAAAAATCTTAAAGATAAACTACACCCCAAAATAAAAAAATGAACATTTTTACTATTACCTGTAGTGCTATCTATCAATCTAGATTGTTCTGGTGTGAGTTTTCGAGTGTTGCCATAGAAATGTCTGCCCTCTCTCAATAAAAAAAATCATGACCCGGTTACTGAAGATAATCTACAGACCTTGTTGTGAGCAGTTTCATGAGAAGAATTATTTTCTTTCTACCGTACTACAACCGCCAACTATATTACTGCACAGAAGCAAGCATGTCAAGTCAACTTTATTTGTATAGCACATTTCGTACAATGTAGGTTTAATGCACTAGCCAGGATGCCATTAAGAAGGGCTGTACCTGACTCAGATTTATGCCAGTTGAATCAGATGTGGCATACATATTTACATAGGGGAAGAGTAGGTGGAAGGTGGACTATTGCACAATGTTTAATGTTTTCTAGTCAGCTCACCTGAACAACCTAACCTGCAGGTTGTGGGTTGACCTGCACATCCCTACGATCAAGTTCCATTTCATTGCTTATTTATTACGGTCGATATCTGCAAAGCTCGGCAACTCACACCTAAACAATCTAGACTGATAAATAGCACTACAGGTAAGTGGAAAAATGTGTAGATGTGTCGATTTGATTTTAGGTTAAACATTGTATGAAATGATAGTACGTAAAATGTATTTAATTGATTATAAATAAAACATACTGTTCCTCTGTATAGTTTATATGACATGTTCAATCCTCCTGCACTGTCTCTGAGAAATCCCATAAGTGACTGCATTACATTTTATTGCTTTATTGATTCATTTGATCACTCTAGCTGCTTTATTGCTTATTTCTAGTGCCATCTGCCTATATTTCCCACTGGATCTTATTACATTTGCTGCTGCAATGACCTAATTTCTCCACAGGGATCAATACATTTGTGTCCTATCATGTGGGAACATGTACTGGGAAATAACAACAGTAAAAAAAATCATGAAATTACGTTTTGTGTGGCACACAAGGAAAGCAATTTACTGAACAAAGGTGTAAATGTTTAGTATGGGCGGCCACAGCGGAAATGGAAATGCTGCTTCTCACAGTGCTTTTATTTTTACATGGACACGCAGTGTTTAATTCAGTTTAAAACTAAAACTTTAAAGATATGGAAATGATCCAATTGACTTTACAAACTCACCCACCTTTAAAAGAATTTGGACTTCAGGCAGATTAATAAGTTGAATCTCCTGTACCAGGCTCAGCCGAGCCGACTCCTCTTCATTTATATTCTGACAGCATAGCGAGGAACAAATGGGAACTGATGTTATTGTTTGGGTTAAGGCCCCAGCTGGACAGTAGCTGTAGTGTGTAAGTGGTTTTGTGCGTGTGTATGTGTGTGTTGAGTCCATATGGACGCCAGAGCGCGCAGACAGCTGGACTCGAGTATTTGGACGACCCCTGCTCACCCTGGCTCTCTCTCACTCCGTTTCTTACTCTGTTATGTTCTCACTCACTTTATCTTCCCTCTCCTTTCAAACTAAACCCAAAGGTAATCAGTGGACCTTGGCAGAAACAGGGCAACCAAGGGCACAGAGTAAACAGCGCGCTAAAATCCAATCAACCGCACACACAAACAAACACACCAAGACACACTGGCAGCACACACTGCGCCCTAATCTGCCAGGGTGTACACATGCTTCATATACACACACAGATCAACAAAGCTCACAGAGATACTGGCAACACCACTCGACACATACTGTATCTCCTGTGCCAGGACGTACGCATGCTTAACATGCACACGCACACACACTGAGCCGCTGTGTGCCTGTGTTGTAGCTTCACTGCTCTTACTCAATTACAGTTTGCTGTAGGCAGGACTCCCAGGGCTGGAGCAAGAAATGTCAACACATTTTACACTTGACTTTTCTATTGCTCGGCTCGCCACTGAGACTCTTGGCCTTTATCCTCAACTGGAGTTCAGAACTCGGCAAACTGCAAAGTTGCTGGACAATATTCAGCAACGGCACAGGCTGATTTCTACAGCACACCAGAGTGCAGCACTAATATGGCCATGTGTTACTCGGGGAAATCACTAGAAGCTCTATGACAGAATATTATCCCAACTATAAAGTCATGATACAATATAATTGCAATCTTCAACATTTTGCAATAATATATATGGCAATTTATTACCGTTTTTTTTTTACTGCAAATTAAGTCTGCAAAGAACAACTTGTCAACATCTGTTGATCCTCCTTCAATCACTTTTATTGCAGGAAAATATATACTGTTGACTGAAAAAGCAATTGATTTAATTATTCTAATGAAGCACCAAAAATGTAATTTTTTATTTGCAAAATGAATAGCTTATACTAAAAGATGATACTCGGTGTCTGCAATCTGTTACCATACAGCCACGCAAATTTTTTTTTTTCCCCGCCCCTATTGTGTATTTGCAAGAATCTGGCAGTGTGATACAATTCACAATACAGAGGTAACGATTCAATATAACAATATTGTAATCAAGGCAATGTATTGTGATTTTTTAAAATCTAATCTTGGAAAACTTTCAGTTTGAAAAAACAGAGATAATAATGTTTCCAGTACAGATCACTTTAATACCAGTGGTAAATGGGGCCTAAAATAAGAGAGCATCCCTCATAAATCCTGAGAGCTGCTTGAATCAGAGTAACAGGGTAGAAATGGTGACAGCAGTTATTGTTACACATCCTCCTCCTCCTGCTGCTGCTGCTGCTGCTGCTGGTCTTTCTGCTGCTCCAGCACTCAGCCTGACCCTCTGATTCAGAGGTGATTTGTTATAAAAGTGTAAAATCTGTTACCTTTAGAGCCTGCAGCCTGGCCTGTTCCTCCTCCAGGGCCTGCTGCTTCTCCTTCTCATCCATGCGGCTGAAGGACATGCCGGTGGAGGAGAGAGATGAGACGGCGCTGGACAGAGTGGACGCTCTGAAACACACAAGACAAATTTAAAGGTCCAGCGTGTCAGATTAAGGAAGATAAACTGGCCGAAACAGAATATAATATAATAAGTATGTTCAGGGTTCAGCTTATTGTAAATTAGATTTAAGATTTTTAAAGACACTTTTTTAATAAAGCTCAGATTGAAATTTAAAACTAATTTACAATTGAAGACTATAAAGCTTGTGCCAAGTTTGGAAAACCTTTTTGTATAAAATACCATGAATTTGAGACTAATTTGAAGGACCATACATTCTCTAAATAACCATCTATAGTCCTTATTGGTTCTTTATCATAAATATATAAATAGCTTTCTTAAATATATGCATTTTATGTGAAGCTAATGAATTCAGAACCAAATTAGAGCTGATTATTTCAATATAATTTAGGGACTGGGATTTTTTGGATGATTTTTAAAGAAAACATGCCCTCCAACTATTTATTACAGCAAGACACTGTGAAACTAGAAATTGCTGTTGGGTTTTTTAAAATTTCCAGTGGTCCTAGAACAAAACAAACAAAAAGATGCATCACAGAATGGGGGTACAGAGTTGTCCTGCGTTTAGGCCGCTAAGGAGGAGAAATAACGCAGAAACAAGGTCTATGTAAAAGGTACAGCCAGCATGATGTGACTGGGCAGGAAGAGTGTGAGAATTTGATGGCGTTTTTTGCGTGAAAACCACCACAGGAGTTTTTGACGATGCTGGCACGCTTTCAAAAACCACACTTCAGAGCAGCATGAAGCCGCCATCTTTTGGTTCTGTGTAAAAATGTAAAGAAAAGGGGATTTCGTAGCAGCTCTTAAGAGCAATCCCTGTGTAAAAAGGGCTCCTGTTCCTTTAAATATTTATTTTCTTCTCACAGGTCTTTGTAGATTTTGAAATAGATATAGGCAGTGATCCTTATCTACTTTGAAAGGGGCTTTGATGTTTTTTTAAAAAGTGTTTTGAACAGATTGGAGGTTTGATATGTTTCAAGATAACTAAGAAAACTTAAGATATATACCTGGTGTCTGCGTTCAATTCCTTAGTCTTCTTGCCCTCCAGAGAGGCCAGGTGCTGCTCCAAAGCCTCCAGGAGGCTGCTTGGGGCCTGACAGAGAAATAAGAAAAAGGGAAAGAATAAAGAAATTCAGTAATCAACTTTCTGAGAATCCCTTTCTCACTTTCTTTCACTTTCATATGCACAAAAAGACCTGCCTACTCATTCACACACAAACACAGCACCCAGAGTTAGTTGGTCTCACAGGAAGGTAACAGAGTGCATCAGGCTCCAAGAATAGCCATGGCAACATGCAGCAAACACTCGCACTGTTAGCAGGAGACTCAAAGGAGAGAGAGAGAACAAAGGAGGAGGTTGAAAAACAAAGAGCGAGGAAAAAGGTGGAGAGCGGAGGAGAGGTTGCGCCACTTCTTCTTCTTCACATGAGCAGAGGGCGATAGATTCTGAGCCATTTATTTCACTTTCTCCCCCCCTCTGTTCAACTTCCCTTTGCTGTGTTTTGCCTCTTTGTCTCGCTTATCTCACAGTGTCCCTCGCACTGAGGTCCTGTCATACTTGCACAATGAGTGCCAGGATGTGCCCCCGACTTGTCGTCTCTGCTGTCATTTAACTAAACCTCTGCATATTTATTCCACGAGGATTGATATTAAACACTAATCTCTTTCACCTTTTCTTGATTAATTGTCCGGAAAAACAAGCGAGGCCGAGCGTCTCTAAAATGCTCTTTGTTGCTAGATGGCATAAGGCAGCTGCATTAAATTTGAGCTCAACCGTTCTGGAGTACAACTTAGTGATCAGGTTACTTGGGGATTGTTGCTACGCTACTACAGAAAAGTGGATTCAGCTGCAAATTCAAGTTCACTTTGAACAACACAATGGCTTCAGAGCTTGTTAGGTGCCTCGTCAATGCTCAAAAACCATGAGAAACAAGAGGGCAAAAGCGAGCGAGACAACTACATTATTAAGAATTCTGTTACGCACATCTACAACTTAACAGGGAAAGACAGAGTTCAGCCCTCCTTTGGCTGAAGCAGAGAGGAAAGGAAATTCTTCCACTGAGAAAATATGACAACGTCATGTCTGTCTCTCTATCCACAAGAATGCAAAGTGTGCTGTCAGTAGGGCTGCAGACATGCAAAGACGCAGACATACACACACACACACACACACACACACACACACACACACACACACACACACACACACACACACACACACACACACACACACACATTTGGGAGTGTTTTGGAGGCTGGCTAGACAGCGGCTTCTTGCCAAACTGTTGCCTGGTTGTTAAAGAAACAGCAACAGAAAAGAAAGAGACCATCTTTAACTGTCAGTGGGTCTGAAAGGGTGAAAAGAGGACCTTGTGTATGCCTCGTCAATATTAGCTCTGACACACACAAACACACACATTCAGTAGGGAGTCTTTCTCCTCATCCCTTGAATGTTTTGTATCTGACTCAAGCCCCACGCTGCACAAAAAAACCCACTAACACCTGCTAACATCTGGCTTTTTTTTAAGCAGAAGGGTTACAATCGGCATTCACTTCCAGGTCTTTGCCAGTGTTATGTCAAAGTTTGTTTCCTCTTCGATTTGTTTCCTCCTTATCACATGCTGCCTTACATTCAAAGTCAGACGTTGAGATATTTCAACCTCCTACTCGAGAAAGTGCATTGGAACGTCGCTCAAATTTGGAGCTCCTACATGTGAATTTAGGGCAAATCATGAACCCCGACTTCAGTGGCCTGACATCACACAACAATGGCAGCATCCATCGAGGTGCACATTGCACATGGTAAGAAATTAACTAAAGGGTAATGTAAAGTATATTTGCATGTCCACTTAAAAGGCGCAGTAGTGTTTTTCCCAACAGCCCCACCCGTGAGTTCCTCTGCTCACAGACTCTATATTGTGATGATGTGACACATTTTTAAATCATTTTTCTTGGCTCAAGAAAAGTTTAAAGATTTCATGATAGAAAAAGTTAAATTATGTGAGCGTCTGTAAACAAATTAACCCTTTGCTATGCTCCGCCTCTCTGCAATGGTCTGTCAAGCTTTAGAAATATTATCTAATTTTGAGAAAATTGAAAAAGCGATTCCAGAGGGAGGCAGACAGACAGGTCTACAAAATGTGTCTGAAGGATATGTACAGGGTGTCAAACTAACTGAGCAGCAAAAACAGGTTAAAAAGATAAAGTTTAAAGCTAAAACCTAACGTACAGATCACAGTGTTGAAGTGAACCACTGCACTGCATCACCTGGCAATCAAGACAAAAGAAAATAAAAATGAAGGGAAGCTTTGCAGATATTCAGCCACCTGTTTCACCTTGCAGTGTGTGCAGATAACTGCATTTGGCTTTCACCTATAAGGCTAGAGCCTTAACCTCCACCAGCTGACAGGTGGAGAGGTCCAGGGACTGACTGACGCTACGCTCTGGTTGGTCGGTCTGCGTTGGAGGTGGGACCTAGCGAAGGGTCAGCTGACCTTGTTTGCAATTTGAGGTATACTTTCAACAGTTTTCATATGTTTTCTTTACAATGGTGGTCTCTACCATGACTGGCCAATGGGAAGAAATTGGAAGAAAGGCTGAGCAGCATTCCTGGCACCCTCAGCATGTTGCAATGATGACTACGCCAGAAAATACCATCCGTTTTCACACTAATTTTGGTGGGAAAATGACATCACTGTGTGTGTACCTTTTGGTTAACAATGCTAAGTCTGAGAGCTAACTTCGGAAGGCAGGGAGACATTAAAAAAAGTCATCTCCACAAAAAAAAAACAAAAAGAAAGACAAATTCCTCCTTTTCTCCTCTCTTGTATTTCCTATCTTCACCATCATTACTTGGGTCATTCACTACTGAAGCATCTCCGCCATGCATGTTGAAGCAATGGTGTTGTGCATGACAACTATGAAATAAAAAACACAGAAGGAGGAGGAGGAGGGTGAAAATCAAATAAGCGAGTTGAAACCCAGTGCAGGGATTCTTTCATGCAGATGTAGACAGAGGGGCGGAGGGGTGAAGCCTCATTTTCTATTCATGAGGTTTCATGGCCTTTTGCCTGTCGTGCCAGAGCTCTGTGTGTGCAGTTTGGTGTATGTGTGAGAGACAGCTACAAGCAAGCCACCTGAGGCCAACACACACATATTGTACTCGACAACAGATCGCTCCACACAGGAAAGAAAGAAACAAGAAGCATGCCTGCGAGTGTATGAGGTGTGAGTGTGTCCGCCTGCACACACACACATACACGAGCATATAGGGAGTTCATGCAGGGGGTTAAGCAATACAGTATGCAACCCACCACCTACAATGTATGATCCTTTTGTTTTCTGCGACAGACGAGGGAGAAGAAAAACTCTATTTAAGGACCACAGCGAACTTTTACTACGAGTTCAAAACCCAGACAGTCAGTCCAAATGCTGTTAACTTCCAGATTTACACTCTGCAGTGATTTTTTAGTAACGCAAGACCAAGGTCACATTTCACTGAGGCTGTAAAAGTTACAGTTGGATCCGTCTGTAAAGATGTCTTAAGACAGAAAAGCTTCAAAGTGTCAAGTTATCAACATGAGTATGCGACAAAGTACTCCTCGGTTTAGTGACTGTAAACCTCATGAGGGCTCCAACTAATGATTATTTTCAGTTTTGATAAATGAGCAGTGCTGTCACGGCAACAGAACTCTTATCTCTGATACAACACCTTGAAAAATATCAATATTCTATGCTGTTTTTACACCATGGGAAAATCTGACATTGAGGGAGTTACATTTTTTACATATTTTTAGAAACGATACATATAACAATGGTATAACATAGCGCGGACAACTGTTTTGGTTTGGTAGCAGAGAATAACAGACTGAGAGTGTGAAAGCACAGCTGGTACCGGTTAATCGAAACTGCTGAAAATTAGTATTGAAACCATTTCAAATATTCAGAATCGATTTGTATTGATAAGTCAACATTTATCACACTAAAACAACTGTGGTGCACATTCACAAGAGCTTTCTCAAACTCAGTTCACTCAAATAAAAAAAAAAAAATTTCATGTTCATATCTCACTATTTCAATTTTGAACAAAGTTCACAGTTTCAGTAAATGAAGTAGTTTACGTTCATGTCTTGTTTTTGATTTTTTTTTAAATTAAGAAAAATCTTATGATTATCATTTACTCACAAATATTTCCCAAGAATAATCCGATGTCTTTTTTTCAATTTGATTCATCGTTTTAATTTTTTTTCCCAGTGTGGCTGATATTCACACTTCTTTTTTCCAGACCCCTTGGGGAAATATTATGTAATCAGTAATTTTTTTTTCATAAAATTACTTTAAATATGAACTGGCTTTAGCTGTAGCCTAGCGGTGATGTCTGAATTTCCAGTGGCACTAGCCATGCCGGTGCTCTGTCAAAGTTTTTCCCTCCTATTAAAATTTGCAGCTCATACCTGTGTAGTTAGGAAGGCTAAAGAAAATAGTTTGGTTCAGATTAAGGTAAGTGAAAACACATATCAGAGGGGAAAAAATCTTTGACAAAACAACTGCATGCCAGGTGCAGTAAAACACATAATTTTATCTGTTGCGAGAGAATGATGCACATGTTCACGTTCATTAGTTGCAAACCGATACATTGATATTCATCAAAAACATGTGCATGTTTAATGAACAAGTTCTTTTGGCACGCTCATGCAGGATTCCTGATTCTGTTACTTAAGCTGTGTTGATACTCTGAACTTAACTTTACTCTCTTTTGGCCACTAAAAATTAAATTGGCAATCCACAGTGGCTGAAGCACAGTACAAATAATGACGGGTGGCTCAAGTGAAACACGCACTTAGTCACTGGTTCACAGAGACGTTTCTGAACATTTTAAGAGAAACATAATTTGAGTTCAAAAAGGCCACCTCCTCGTTATAAAATCAATTGTCAAAAAAACCCAAAATGTTCAATTTGCAGTGATAGAATATGGGGTTGCAGCAACTTCAACCTCACCTTTATTTAGCAAGCTTCCTCTATTTCATATAATTTTATATTGGACTAATTAAGCATTGGACTGTTGGCTGAACAACAAAAAACACGTTTAAAGACATACCCTAGGGCTTTAGGAAATATTGACTTTTTTCATTATTTTTGGAATTTTACAGTTCAAACAAGTAACAGAAACTATAATGAGTTGAATGAGAATGAACTAAGAATTAAAAGTAATTGTTAGTTGCAGCCTCTGATTTAATTATTGATTCATTTTCTGTCCATTGAATAATCCACTTTATCCAGTTATAATTTCAGCACTAAACCAAATCTCACATTACAGGACATAGCATTTATTTCAGAACTATGATTACAAACTAGATAAAAATAAATCAACAAATTACAGCTAAAGGCACATTTTTAATGCCTGTAAGATTTTATATTTGAATCTCAGTTTTTCAGCCTCATGTATAACATCATGTGCACCGGCTAGACCAGGGATGTGTAGTCTCTCTTAGGCCCTCCCATGAACTATCAAGAGGATAAAAAACCATGCTTGAAGTGGTTCCTCTGAATTCACAATAAGATAAAAAGGCAACTGTATCCTTGACGATTAATAACAGAAATCATGTCTATTCCCCTGCAGCGGGACTGTCTTGTTTTTCCAGCCCTTTGTTGTTGCAATTATCATTATTTTGGTAGATCCAAGGTCTAAGCTCATTGTGCGCAGTTGCTCAGGGTTTTCAGATCCACGTGATGAAACCTGCAGGAGGCCTGCTGACAGCGCAGTGTTTAAGCAGGCCAACTTAACAAACCTCAGCCTGTTGTCGGGTCTATAATGAGCATTTAGAAGTGAAAGAGAAAGCAGGAAATCAATCAAACCAGAGGGGAGTTGCCTAGACTAAGATCGGGTTAGACGAGATGGTTTGTTTGAAATAAAAATGAGTGGGTGGAGAGTGAAGGAGAGAGAATGAGCAGGTAAGGAGGGGGAACTCAGGTATATGAAGGGGTGAAATAAGGTGTGAGTACAGAGGGAGCGGTGAAACCACATGTAGTATTGAAGGAAAGACAGATAAAAAGGCGAAAAAGGAGGAGGAGCAAGAGAAAAAGAGAGGGGAGGAAGTGGAAGGTGAGATGTACACTGACCTGTGAGAGATCTGGGATGTCACCCTGATCTATTCCAACTTGCTGTCGTCAAAAACAAACAAATCAACAAAAATAAAAAAGGAGAAAGGTAGGTGGGATAAAATGGAGAAGAAAAGAATAAAGAGAAGAGCAGGGTCCATTGTAAAAAAAATTAAAAATAAATAAGATGAGAAAAAGAAAAAAACAGGGGAATCATTACTTCATGCAGTGGCAGTGTCAACATAAACAACAACAGAAATAAACAAGAAAATCTGGATTGGCCAATGAGCCAACCAATCCTCACAGTGAATGACGATGATGATTGGACAGTGATAAATATGTCTGACCAATGAGGGAGAGGCATGGCAACTGATGACCAATGATGTGACGACACCGAACACATTTATAAAAGGACAGCTAAGTCCAAAACCATCTCCAAAAAGACTCAGACAGGTAACATTAGTGTGACTTTCCAGGAAACAGATAAAGAACATTGAGCCCGGGACTTTTCAGACAAGACCTTGGTTGTAAAACACACCTTTAACGTCAAATTCAACAGCAGAAAATATGAATAATGGTTAATAAAAGTGCATTCCCACTTCTTTAAAGATGCAATTTGAGACATCTAGCTCCTGCTTTTAATCTTCTTTTTCTGAATTTTTAAATTTTCATAAATCCAAAAGTGACAGCCTGGGTGAGTCCAGGTCAAATAATTAAAGGAATACTTCCTCCCATGATCATCTGCATATCAATTACTCACTCTGCGTTGTGCTGAAACTGCCTTACATGTCAACATTGCAAACAAGAATCCAAAAAATTATAAAAATCCATCATGAATAGAAGTAATATCAAAACATCTGTTTACAAACACTCATAATTTGTACAGTTTAATGTAAGTCTCATTTATCTCGAGTCAGTAATTCCCAAGCACAAGCATTTTTGCAAAAAAATGTTACTGTTTAAAAGACCTTCACATAAACAGCATAGGCACACTACTCAACCATGCATGAGTCTATTTATGCAGAAGTGTTTTACATTGTAACGTTTTAGTGAAAATGGATGTTTTTGGAAAGTACTGGATAAATGAGCTCTGTAGCAAGTAAAAACTACATAAAATGAATGAATTAAAACAAATACCTCATTGTAGCAGAGGTAATATGAAACAGCAGAACAACCTTGTGGCGTTTTTACGTTTTGCAGGTAACAAACGCCACTCTGCCCCACCTACATGGTGTGTTGCGTCCATTACGTGTGTATTTTGACCACAGTGAGAGGTGAGTAATTGATTTACAAATGTTAATTTTATGGGTGGAGTATTCCTTTACAAACATAGGAAGAGAACATAATAAGGTAAGGGGAGACATTGAAAAACTATAACAATGGCACTAGTTTTGATCATCAGAACCTTGCAATTCACTTTTTCAGGGATTTGTTAAACTGCCTGAGGGCACTATCAAGAATCACCATATTTTTAAGACCATGAACCTTGATTTTTAACGACTACGTTATTTTCTTAAAATTACCCCAATAACCATAAATAACAAGCATCTAATCTTATATAACTTACATATATTTTGTGTTCATGTAACTTTTAGTGGTACTAGCAGTCTGTGGAAGTTCTGCATTGCACTAAAATCTCGTGGGCAGGACAGTGGGTGGTAAAAAGTTAAAGGCCACGTGTAGCAGCCTCTGCACGTGCACCATTGTGCAAAATCTACTGAGAAAGTTAGCAATTCATGGACATAGTATATACTATACATGTCTTATTACAGTGAGTGCTTTTAGGGCTGATTTTTGAACTTGTCATGCCCCCTGAAGTATTTTAACATCATTTAAATTGACCGAATATGTTTAAAAACTTCCAGATCAGAGTTAAGCTTTAAAAAAAAATGAAAAAGCTTTTGAGACATGTAGTGTGAAAAAAAAAACAGAGCAAATCATTGTTAGTTTATTCACTGAATGTGTGCATCTTTTAATTAAGCACTATTGTTTTAAATTGTGTCTGTAAAAAAGAAAAGCACACACAATTATCCAGGGAGCTCCTTAAAATCTAATTATAAAGACAAAGGGGTTCGGTTGGGACCATTTATTTCAATGTACATTAATGCAGAAAAACGTAAACCACCAATGTATTACTCCTGCTGAAGTGACAGCAGCTGATTCTCCCTGTTTAGAGTCTGCTGAAACAAAGGAGGGAGGGAAAGAAGAGGGCACGAGAGGTAGGAAAGAAAGAGGGATGATCTGTGGGCACTGGGCGAAGGAGAGCCACACGAGTATCCATCTTTGTCAGGAGGAGAGAGGGAGGAGAGAGGATTAGACGGAGGAGTGTAGGGGGTAGAGGGAGAGGGAGCTAATGGAGCGCCTAACCACATCCTCCATTTTAGGGTTTTTCTGGGTGTATACATATATATGTATGTGTGTGTCTAAGTGTCTGCGCAGCAAATGTGGGGCAGTGAGGGTAAGCCAGGTACTCTTGTCTGCACAAGGTACAGTAACTGCGTGAGCAAAAATTTTGAAAGTATGGGATAATATACCCATCCATATGGTGTGTGTATACAGGTGTTTATTGTGCATTAAAGAGACAGTTCACACTCAAATCAAAAATCATATTTTTGCTTTTAGCTACTATTTCTGATTTTGGTTTTGTTTTGGGAGTGTTGGAGATATCTGCCGTAAAGATATCTGCCTTCTTCCAGCTGTAAATAACTGGACTGTAGTGATGCAGAGGTCGAACCACAACCCGCTGGTTGGGGGGTTCGGGTACGCTTTCTAGAAATTATTGTGAGTTTTTTGCAGGCAGGTAATTATTGGATAAAGCCGAGTTAGTTATTCAAAACTTATTAGTTATTAAAAACTAAAAAATCGCATTTTGCAAAAGTTCCCCTTCTCCCCCCTGAGCATTTCTTGACCTAACAGTGCATCCTAACAGCAAGCAAGCATGTCTCTGTACACACTGAATCTGTTAAATATGCACATCTATTACCGTGGTTTGTTTACTAGTCATGAAAACAAACCCTGTAGCGATCAGCTGAGCGCTAATGTAAATAAACCCTGTAGCTATCAGCTGTGTACTAATGTAAACAAACCCTGTAGCGATCAGCTGAGCGCTAATGTAAATAAACCCTATAGCTATCAGCTGTGTACTAATGTAAACAAACCCTGTAGCTATCAGCTGTGCGCTTGTAATCATACTTTACACATAACCACTTAAAAGATGGGTGACTACTTGATGTCTGCACATGTTTGTAGACTATTATTTTAAACAGAAAATACACATTTTATATTGTGATAGTATTTCCTGAAAATAACATACAATGGAGCCAACAGCAAGTAGGTTTTTATGAGATGGTCATTACCAGAAACTTCCAGTTCTGGTTTGCGGGTTGGGTCCTGGCCATTGAGTAATGCTTGTGTTTGTGGGTCTGGTGGGCAGACTGGTTCTCATAATGAGTTGGGTTGATTGTTTTAAAAAACCCTGACATCTTTCTGCGCTGTACAGTTGGCAGGTGAAGTAAGGTAGAAAGAAATGACTTGAGACGAGGCAAACTACTCTACGGCTGATGTCTCTAACACTCTGAAACCTAAATAATATAGACTGATATATAATAATACAGGTAAGAGAAAAGATTTTGTATTTTTTATTTGGGGGTGAACTGTCCCATATGTGTTCAGAAGGTGTGGTCAGGACAAAGAAATTATGAGAAAAAAGGTAAGGGTAAAGTAATTTTTTTATTTTAAATCTAGAGTTAAAACTTGACAAAAAAACTCTAATCTTATCCTTGATGTGTGAGTGCACATTTATGTATTTTTGTGTGTGTGTGAGTGAATATACCTCGGCCACCTTGAGGAACTCTGACAGCTTCGTCATCCTGTAAAGAAATTTCTTGTAGATGTCCAGAGCATCTTTGCACTGGTTCTTCTTCATGTCAAAGTATTTCTCTACAGAGACAGCAGGAAAGAAGGAGGGATGAAAACAGAAATAAAGGATTTAAAAAGGAAAAGAAAAGGACGGAGGCGTTAGAGGAAGGAAGGAGTCATGAACAATCAGCGCATGATTGATTGGAGACAGCTTATCAAAACCTACTCTGCTGCCATGACAACCAGACTGTGTGCACATACGTGTGTGTGTGTGTGTGTGTGTGTGTGTGAACTGAGTGTTTGCTTTTCTGTCAGACACATGATTTTGTGTGTGTTTGTGCATGCAAAACAAACTGTAGCTGTACTTACTGCTCATCATTTCTGACACATCTGAGCATGTAAGCTGTGTTTATCTCAGAGCGGAGTGTGTGTCCTTGTGTGTGTATGTGTCACTGTGTGTGTGTGTGTGTGTGTGTGTGTGTGTATGTGTGTGTTACCCAATAGGTTGATGACCCCTTCATTGTAGGCAGCAAACAGCCTTATGGAGTCTTTGAAGAGCAGCATGAAGGCTGAGTTGATCACTCCGTTTGTCAGCTCATTTGGGTTGGCCTAATAGAGTAAAAGAGAGAGAGATTTAACCCAACTTTATTTACACCACAAAATTATTATTTAAAAAAAAATGTTCATCCAAAAATTGTCTATTTCAATATGCACTGGCAAGGAAAATAGCCCTTAGCCCTTTTCACAAAGAGACCGCACTGTGAAGCTGCTGCGAAGCTGCTGCGAAGCTCCTTCTTTATTTGTATTTTTACACAGAAACAAATGACAGTAGCATCACTCTGCTGCAGTGTGTTATTTTGTGGAATGCTGGAACGCAGTATTCAAGCATGCCGCAATCGAGAGGCGTAACAGGCCTCAAACCCCTCAATCTGTTCAAAACATGTTTTAAAAATCATCAAATACCCTTTTCAAAGTTGATAAGGATTGCTGCCTAAATCTAACTCAAAATCTACCAAGACCTGTGAGAAAAAAAAGAAATATTTAAAGGAACATGAGCCGTTTTTATACAGAGGTCGCACTATAGAACTGTTATGAAATCCCCTTTTTATGCATTTTTACACAGAACCAAAAGATGGAGGCTTAATGCCGCTCCAAAAGTATGATTTGAGATAGCATGCTGGCATCACCAAATCAAACAAGGCATGACATGTAACACAACAGTGTCTGCCTCTAGTGTGACATGTAACACAGGCTAACGGCTACTTATTAAATCTCCTGTAATGGGTCGCACACATAACACATTGTCAAAATGATTCAGTGCTGTTGCTACCTCCCAAGGCGGATTAAAGGCGAGACAACTCTGATCCCCCATTAAATGACTGTATCTTTTATACATAACTGCAAGGTGGTTTAACTGCGACATATTCCTGCCCTGAACTGGCAATGTTTAAGAGGCTATAACTGCAGCTTCATCAAATCATTTACATAAAACCTATCACATCACACTCCCCGTCTCACACACTCACCCACACCAACCCATGCACACGCACACACTATCTTGAGTTAAAAATTAAGGTTCAGCAGACCATCTTTCCTCTGTCTGATGACCCACACAGCCTCGAAGGACTCCAGATACTGATCAACGTACAGAAAGCGTGCTCTACTCTCAGATGAGCTGCCATATTACTCTTCATCTACATCAACCCAACTCTGAACTAACATCTGAAAGAGAGAGAGAAGGAAAGAGAAAGAGAAAGACAGAAGTCCCAGTTGCCCTAAATATCCACAAATTGGGAAAACAATGAAATTCAGGAGCTCCTTACCCTCAGACGCCATATTACAGGGACAGTCAAAAACTGTTATTGGCATGTAATGTCATTGTTATTGTTTGAGAGCAGTGCTGACACATATGTTATATGTCACACTAGAGGCCAATGCTGTTGTGTGAAACGCAACATTTATTGTGCTTCCTTTGCTTCAGCGATGCTGGTATGCTGTGTATAATCACAAACTGGAGCTGCGTGAAAAAAAAGCATAGGCAGCACAAAGAACGGACTTAGTAGCGGCTCTATTGCATGAGATCTGCGTAAAAGGGGCTAAAGAGAGAAAGAGAGAAAGTGAGAGAGACAGTGATAGAGAGAAAGAGAAAGAGAGAGGAGGTAAAGGAAACATCTCTATCACATCTTCCCAAAGCTTTTCAGTTAAAAGGAAACATTGCTTTCAGACATTTTTTTCTCAAAGTACCAGCGCCTCTTCCCCTCGCTACGCAGCAAACACATCACCACACACAGAGCAACTGTCAATTTAGTTTAAGTGGGGAAAAAACATCATGCGCAGACACACAAACACACACAGAAACCCACTCACAAGCCACACACACACACACACACACTTACATATGCATTCCAATGAGAAACTTCACCATCCATTTTTATCGCTCTTTGAAGCTCGCTGGCACAAACCACAATGCACCCACCAATTTCTGCAAATCCCCACCCAATCCCCTTCTCCCGTCTGTACACACACACACACACACACACACAGTGACGCAGACAAATGCTAAAACTCGCAATCTGTCGCCGTAATATTCTTCTTATACTCCATCAATAAAGAGAGGTTTCAAACTTTGTGCAAAGTGTTTCAATTTACATTTTGATTGGAAAGTGAATCGACCAAAACTTTGACAAGCATGCACAAAGACACATGCAAAACACACACACACACACACACACACACACACACACAGACACGCACGCACGCACGCACGCACGCACGCACACACACACACACACACACACACACACACACACACACACACACACACACACACGCACACACACGCACACACACACACACACACACACAAACACCCACACACACTTAGTACCTGGAAATCCAGCAGAGCATCCAGCTGGTTCTGAATGATGGGCAACGTCTTGATCAGCTTCTCTGTGTTCATGGTACGCATCACACCATCAATCCTGAAAAAACAAAAACACACAATTGTAGCGGGCACCTTGTTGAGGGAAATTCTTATGCAAATTTGGATGCAAATGAGGGAAGTACACAAGAAACAAGTGAAGAAATGATGGGGAAAAAAAGAAAACTAATGTTTTGCATAAAAAAAGTTTTCTCAGTAATGCAAAATCTTAACGGCTACTCGAGGTGAAAGTCTCGCAACAAATGGCGAATGAAACACATTTTGCGAATAGATAACGAGAGTCTGCTCAGCAGGATCGACATGATAGACGATTCAGTGTCATTCCACAACAGTTGGACTTTCTGAAATTGAAATGAGCTTCCGAACACGACCTGGAGCACTTTTATGCAGAAGTCTCCAGCAAGGCTGCATTGTCATTAGTAGTTACACTGAAATGTAACAATGTGACATCAGAGGAAAAATTTTGACATTCTGGAAAAAATAGGCTTATTCGTTTTCTTGCCATGAGTTGAATGTGAACACTGACACTGCACAAAAAGATGGAAACAGCTCTTCTGGCTGCATCTGATGGTAACAAAACATGTCGATCAGCACCTCTGAAGCTCAATTAATATTAAGTTATAGTTTGTATGTTTAGTAATACAAAATCAGAAATGTTAAAATGATAAGTCAGGTTTAATGGAAGGCTATTTGCGGGACTATTTTTTGGCTTCCTTGAGCCTTCGATGGCTGCCTGACAAACTCATGGTGATGACAACCAGGCTAGCCATTTCTTTAAGAAGCGTCCAACGTTGGCCCTCACACCAGCTAAGTAAGCCAATGGGAGCTGGGTCCCCAAAAGTGAGTCATTTCTTTTTTTTTGTCACAAAAGTACTACAGTAGTTTTTTTGGTTAATTTAACTCCTTTTCACTCAGAATAGAGGCATCTATTTTCTCTTGTGTAAACAAAATGCTATGCATGAAATTAAAAATCCAGGAAAGTCACACAAAGGAGGAAGTGTTCAGTAAAACCGCACAGATATAATTTTATCTAAAGTCTTTTGTAAAGCCTTCGTAATGAATATAAGCATTTTAGCAAACTTAATGCTAACACTAGTCCCTTAATGTGCTGTTAAATATTATCTTTTTGTACATGGTGATTTTGTTTGTCAATGAAGTGAACAAACTGTTACCTTTCATTTCGGAGTGGGAAACAGCTAAATAAAATACTGCAAATTGTGTTTTTAATTTTTTTTCTATGTTTATATTGTGAAAGCAGTAAGATTTTAGACACACACAATACAACAAATTAATACAATGACAAGTTTATTTTTTCAGTTTTATTCCAGAGGATATATTCTGTATTAGAATCTGTTTCTAAAGGTTTATAGGGCTAACATGAATGTTAGCTTATATCAATGTAATTTTTTGTAAAGTCAACCAGGCTTTATTTTTTAATTAATGTAACATAGTATTTCTTTTACCCCAAACACTCTAGGAAAAAGTATATTTTTTATATTGTACATACATGTTTATTACCACTTAATCAAAACTGTGGTCACTGAAAAATAATATTTTGCTATTTTACTTTTTGCTTCACAAAAAAAAAAAAAATATGTTAACCCTACTTAAAGCCTTAAGCAGAGGAATTGAAAAACAGCAAACCCCTGAAACTAAATGAAGTATTTCTTGTGTTATCTACAACATCTTTAGACATTTCTCTCCTGCCATATGAGATTTTGAAAAGAAAGTTAAAGTCAGTTTCTGTCTTTTGTGGTTCTCTCCCTTTAATGCCAGAAGCTTAACACTGTCTCTGGTGTGTGACAAGATAAGTGTGCAATGATGAGTGGGATTGTCATTTTGTGTGAGTGTGTGATCTCACGTACCCTCTCTTCATCTTGGTGAAATCCACAGCCACCAGTCTGTAGGACATGGCCTTCTCGTTCAGGTAACGGCTGTATCGTCTGATGAAGGTTGACATGTCGTAACCTCAGAGAGAAAAAAGAGAAGAAAGTTATAAGAGAGGCAATATACTGAGTGTTTTATGTGAGACGGATACGCATGATTTCTACCATCTGTACTATAAAATGATTTAAGTATTGTAATGTATATGTGTACTGCATTAGACGCATTTAAATCAAGCAGTCAACAAGACCATTTAGACTTTTAAATACTTTTCCTTGATTGATTCTTAAGCTCTGTGTGTAATGTCCTCTGAGGCAAATCCTGCCCATCTGGTTCTTTCAAAACAAATTAAAGCAAAATGCTGTAAAAAAAAAAAAAAAAAAATGTCACCAGACTTTTGAGAGCGCAAGTGTTTGTGAGCTTTACCTTGCAGAGCTCCCTTATCCAGGAAGTTGTTCAGGTTAAACAGAGTGTTTCTGGAGGCCAGGTACTGGATGAAACGCTGAGATAAGACAGACAAGACAAGACAAGAAAAGTCAACGCTTGGTCAAATGAAGGTTTGCGACAGGGTAACCCAAAATATAATGTGAAGAACGAAGAATCCAAAAGGGTGAACATTCAACAGCAAACTATATCAAAACATCTGTTTACAAACTTTTGCATGACTCGTGCAATACAGTCCATGTCTCATTTATCCAGCCGTACACTCAGCATTTCCCAAACATTTTTGCTGTTGTTGCTTCCACAGTGAGCAGAAAATCCAAAAATATTCTTTAAAAAAAATCTTAAATTCTTCCTGAAGTTAAGTCATTGGGGACTACAAAAATGTGCATGCAACCAGCAAATGCTGACAATGTGACTGGTTAAATGAGATTTGAATTATACTCTACGGTGTTTTGAAAAGGTTTAGCTGTTGTTAAACGAGGCCCCCCATGACTTCAAGAATGTTGGCTTTTTTCAGATTTTCCATTCACTGTGAAGGCATACGTAAAGAATAACATTTTCTTCATGAATGCAAGGTAATATGCTGTGAGTAACTGATAAACATTTTGAGTCATTTTGAGAGTGAAGTCTTCTTTTAAAATAAAATGTAAAATTTCCATGACTTTTCAAGGACCTGCAGAATAAAAAAAATAGTTCCCTGCCAAATCTGCCTTGTGTTGCTTTTTTTTTTTTTTTTTTTAACATAGATTCAACTCAAACATACTATCAGCTAGCTGGCATACAAGAGGGAAGAGAGAAAATGAAGATATGCATGTATTGGTGAACAAAACGTCACATTAATGCATATTAAGGCGACGTAACATCGACGGCTGCAGAAAATAAATATGACGTTATGTAATATTAAATGACAAGTTATCCACCAAATATTCATGCAACAATTTCATTGCACACAACAAAATTCCAGGACTTTAAATGATTTTTCTAATGCCATGACATTCCCAGGCCTCGAACATGTGACTGTGAAACTGAACGACTTTTCCAGGTTTACCATGACCACGGTGGGAACGCTGTACTTGGAAAGCTTGTGGTTGAAGTCACTTTTAAAAATTTGAAAGCTGAAGTGATACTCCATGGATTTTTAATTAAATATATATATATAATGGGAAAAAACTTCCAATTTAAGTAATTTAAGCTACAAGTAGGTCTTGACTGGTTGTATTTCAAAACTAGTTGGAATAATCAGACTGTTCCTGAATTTTCTGTCCCACAACAACCAAAATGCTTCGCCTTTAATCTCTCCAGCGGAGGTCATCAGCATCCTAAAAATGCCTTGAACCATTCAGCAAAGACCATCTTCTCTTGATTTAAAAGATGATTTAGATAACTGGAAAAGAACTGTTCTGCTGAAACACATTCACACCGTCTGACAGATGGTGATAGCTTGTGCTCATTAGCCAACAGCTAATAATGAAGAATGATATGATTCATCACTGACATGAACGTTTCTATTAAAATGCAGCACACAGCTTTCTCTACTATGACTCAAACACTTAATCTCTCAAGAAGTTTAAACGCACTGCGATGATTAAATAATAATTTTATGGTCTTAGAAATTGTCTTCTCTTGTCATTTGTCTCTGTTTGCCTTTTCACAGAAAGGTCAGAGGTCAAATACGGAGCAGCAAACAGAGCTGGAGGAGATTTTTGCACTGAGACACCAGCAGGGAGGAGGATTTAACCCATGTCTTCCTCCTGCTGCTTTGGATGGCGCAACCTTAGCTGCCTGAATCACCTCAGGCTGGGTCGTGTATTTTTAAAAATGAACTCTTCTCTCGCATTTTTGTTCCTCCAGTCACTTATTCGGACTCCTTAGAGTGGCGCACACACAGAAGTGGCGAGGGAGGACAAATGGAGAGAGGAAGTGGTCACAAAAAAATTAATTAACCTTTGGGAAGAAGCAGATTTGCAGCACAACATAGTAAATTATTATGTAACAACCCTGTGAAAATGTTAATGAGATCAAATCTTAAGTCTCCAGAAAGTGATGAATCACGTCGTCCCTGTCATTTACAGACTTTCTGACGGTTGTATTTGAATATTTTTCCACCGCTAACAGAAACTTGATCCCTCTCCTATTTTCCCATACAACTCAACACTGCTTACTTGTTCCTTTTGACAGATCTGATGTCACTGAGCAGGTGCTGGAAAGCTCTTTACTTCCCATTTTCCAGGGAAGGTTTGCCCGGCGTGTCTGCTCTTTTTCCCACACCACCTCGCTTCACATTTACACGTCCTCATACTCACACCTGGGAGTCGCCCGGTGCAGCGTATGTTTCTTTTTTTCTACTTTTGCTTGCTGAGCAGCTCCGAGGTCTTCTTTTGAGAGTTTTCTTGCCTTGTTTGAGAGAACTTCAACGCTGAGATATTAATGATGAAGAGAGCTTTACTTATTCAATTTCTCAAGCCCAGATTTTTCTGGCTGGAGCTGGAGATGCAGTCAGACTTTGGGTGGACTATGCTCCCTGAGCAGGTGCTGGTAGCTCATCCATATTTCCCCCAAAATGATCTGTTCTTGGTTCTCTAGCAGAGATGGACACCCAAATATGAGTCAGCATCATGGACTTGCATCCAGGGTGCAAAACTAACCTTGTTGGGTGGTTTGAATTAGGTACTGAATGTTTACATTTTCACTGAGGCTCGCAGAATTAGTAACATCTTGCTAAAACTCAATTTTTCAAACTTGCTTTTATGCGATGTCATCTTCATTTATTTATTTTCTCTTTTTGAATTTCTCTTCCTCTATTTATTTTGCTGCTTTTACTCTATTTATCCCTTCCTTATCCTTCTGATGTCCTGTTCTTACCATATTTTCATGTTTTAATTTACTAACTTGTTCATCCATCTCTTACCGAGTCTGTTTCTATCTACTTATCTTTAATTTATCCCCACTGATGATTTTATAATTGTATTCATTTAGCACCTAAACTGACTTCCCTGATCTGCCCGTTTTATCACATTTATTCCTTTTATTTGCTTCATTCTTGTTGAACCTTTGTGTTCGCAGTGTGTTCTTGCCTTTTTGTTTGACTGTTCCAGACCTTTCTCTGTTTGGCATATTTGTTGATGTTTATTTTATTGTTCCTTCAGTTCTTTGCTTTTTCTGTTAAAGCACTTTGTAAACATCTGTTTTTAAAGGTATATGCTATACAAATAAATTATTATTATTGTTTTTGTGGGCTGGTGTGTGAAGCAACTCTAGCTTGTTTTGACAGCAATCAGCTGGTAAATGATGCTAATTTTGTGCCCTGCTTGCATTTCAAATAATTCGCCTTAAGACATGATTTTTCACTCGTCACTAATCACTAACAACAAATCAGGTCTGACCCCACGTGAACCCACGTAGACTCTGTCCAAGCCGACAAAAGCACAAATCACAGCAGCAGTAGTTTTTGGCCCGAGTCTGATTAAAACACAGAATTTCCATTGTCAATAAAGTATTTACAAGCTAAAATCTACTAAGTAAGTAGACTTTGTTTATAAAATGCCTTTTTAAACCTGAGTTACAAGTTAAACAATGACAGTGCACAGAAGGCAAATCAAGAAGCCAAACACACAAAATAATAAAAGAAGGCAAACACCCGTTACAGGACGAAATGCTTCTTAAAACCATCTGACCGACTATAACAAGGCGAGGACAGGAGAAGACGGTTCCAAAGGATGGGAGCCACTACAACAAAAGTGTGGTCCCCTCAGGTTTAAGCCTTAATTTCAGGACAGCCACGTTTTGTAAAATGCAAATTGGACCTGAATCAAGCCCGTGGAAATGTTGAGAAATGATGGCCAGAAACCCTGCGGTTCAGGTTGGGCCCAATCAGGTTTTGAGCAGAACATCCACTCTACACTTAAAAAAATATTATTAAGGCACTGAGAAACGAGTCAGTGTGCAGGTTTGTGAAAACAAAGCAAGCTGTGATGGTCTCTGCAGTGTTTAAGCAGTCTCTGTTATAAGCTATACCCTTTGAATAGTAGGACTTCAAAGACCTTGGGCTAAGTAGAAGAGCTGCATTGTGTACAGAATGTGTTAAGAGAAAACTCCTGCATTCAACTGTACAAGCACCTGGAAAACACAGGTGTCAGACAGCGCCAACGCAACCTTGAGCCAACGCCACCATAACACTGCAAAGTGAAATATGAATATAGCATGACCTCTTCTAACAGATGGTATTTGCAAAGTCGTGAGGCAGGTTATGAAACAGGTAAGCTTGTGTTATTAGTAAGTCGCTACACTGCTTTCACTTACTGTATTAAACTTACTGACAGTGTTGTTAAGGTTACTTATGAAATGTGATAAAAATTAAATTAAAAATTAAAATGTAATAAGTGATGTAACTATCTTAATCACTTCAGAGCAATGTAACTTATTACATTTAAATACTTTTCTAACTAATGTTTTAAACTGAGCAATAAAGCTAAAAAGACCTAAAAACACGAGTGCATAAATGTGCTCAAATTTGTCTCCACAGCAAAAAGATGTAAAGCAACAGAATGAATGTTTTATTCAAAATAAAAACTTTATACTGAAAAGATTTTTTTCATGTGACCCCTTTATAACCACTAACATTTTAATTAGTAACTGTAATTTAATTGCACATTTTTTCTCATTAACTGTAACTTATTACAATTAATTTGTAATTGAATTACTGTAACAAGTTACATGTTATACTTACTCCCCAACACTGCATACTGAAATGTAGCCAGTGTTTATTTATTGCAATTCTGCTCATTGGTCAATCAGATTTTATAGCTGTTTCATATGATCGAGATGTAAGAAGCAAAGCTTAAATTTGGAAGTCATAAATAATGGAATTCTCCATCTGCTACTAGTTACTTCCATACACACTCCAGCTAATACTTTTGGAGTCTTTTGTTGGCCCTGAAACGTTTTCAGTTACTTTATCTGCTTAATGGTCTCTATATTTGCTAAGAATGCAACAAAAGGTTTAGAATTGAAAAAAATATAATTGAAACATGAGGTTTGTTGAGTGCTGTGCTTTAAAGGAGTCAGAGTTGTGTTTCCTATATCTGTTACTGAATAGGATATAATTCCTTAGCAGTAAAAGTTCCAGAAATATTGCTGCCAAGTCAAATCGTCGGGGAGACTAGAGGCCTGACTTGAACTCTGGACTCTAAAAACTTGAGATTTAACTCTGACTCTGTCTCTCATGACTAGACCCGAGCTTGCGTTTTGTCCCTCATGTGCAGTGCAGTGGAATAAGTCTTGGCCACCATCCATAGTTATGGGAACTCAGGCCTCGGGCTTCCCAAAAGCATCTTAACGTTAAGGCCGTCTCTGTCCAACTGACTTAAAATGATCTGAGATTTGCCAGTTTGCCAATTCCCGATCTGGCAGAGAACCAGCCCTCACTGGCTGGTTGGAGCATCTGAGAATGTGTGTGTGTGTGTGTGTGTGTGTGTGTGTGTGTGTGTGTGTGTGTGTGTGTGTGTGTGTGTGTGTGTGTGTGTGTGTGTGTGTGTGTGTGTGTTTGTGAGCACAAATATGCTTGCGGGCATGTGTGTTGGATTCAGCTGCACTGAAACGTTTCCAAAGGCTCTGGGACTGTTTAAAAAGGCATAAAGGATTTGATTTTGTTCTTGTCCGTTTTTTGTGTGCATGCTCACGCTGTGGGGACAAAACTTTGTTCACGCTGTCACATGTGAGGATTCAGCTTCCATCTGTGGACAGAGTTTCCGCCCCAGAAAGTTTAAGCATCAACTTTAGGGTTCAGACTCTTTACAATTAAGACATTTTAGAGATATGGTTAGAGTTGCAGCTAAGTTAAGGTTAAGATGTAGGTTGGGGTGCATGCAAAAGTTATGGCAAAGGCGAGTAAGATTTGAGGAAGTTCAATTGAAAAAGTATTTTACTACTGGAAATATGGTCTTCTCATAAAAGTGGGCTTTCTGTGCAGTGGAAAGAAGCAAATGCTTTTGAAATTAGTACTACAACAGAAAAAAGGACTTTTGCTCAAGATGTGAAGGACTTACATCTATCAGAATACACTGCACCGCACCGGACCGATAAATGCTCCTGCTGGTGGGTAAAATAATATAAGCTTTGCCATTTTTCCACAGACTGGTAATAAACAATCTCAAATTAAAGTTAAACAGTGCATTAAATTGTGTTTCTAAATACATTTTAGACTAGAAATAGGAAACTAATATATGCACTTATTATTGCTATACTATTGCACTACTATATGTTTCTGGGAAACATATAGTAGTGCAATAGTATCCCAAAAATTTTGATTTTCGTCTTACCTGGTGTTGGGGATATTGGTTACATTGCTGCACATCAATTTTAGTCATGAATAATATATTTTTATATTAACTTATCTTGAGTTTATTTTGGTCTAAACAAAGTATGCTTTATAGATTGACAATAAGGTGATGAACCCGGGATAAGACAGAGAAACTTAGACAAGATGGTCATGGATAAAGAGAGTAAAAGAGGGAGAGATAGCAAAAGCGCTCATGAACTTTATAAGCTCTTTCTCTGCCTCATCTTGTGTGCCGACTGCTCTCTTCCTCATCAAAAGTCCATGTGACGAGAGCCTGCGTTTCTCCCTCAGCCTCAAACACAAAGGCGGAGGCACAGAGAACGCTCACAAAACGCATGGATATAGTTAAAAAGGAGGAAATCTATAAAGGGGCAGAAACACTCGGCACAGAGAGAGACAGAGAGGGAGACTCAGAAACCCGCTGAGCCCAGATTATTCAGCGAAGACAGTTCCAAGAAAAAGATGCTGTTCTGAGAGGAGACTCAGATTTTGAGAAAAGGTGTAAGAATAGAGCGGCGAGTGTACAGAGATAGATAGAGGGGGAGGGGGGAGACTGAGAAGCAGGTCGGCTCGTCAAATAATTCATGTTAGCATATCGGAGAACAACCTCATGTATTATTGATACATGTAGATCCTGGCTACTCCCTGCCGCTCTCAACCTCAACATAGCTATAGATAGAGCTACCAGCAGTCAGATCTCAGCTGTCTTCCTCTGTCTCTTTCCCTCTCTTTCTCCACCTCTTCTCCTTCCACATCTTTCTCTTAAAAGTGCACAAGTTGGTGGTTTCCCTAGTAACCGAACACCATGGCCTTAGCACTGACCTGAAGTGCTTTTTTTCTCTTTTTTTGAATTGTGCAGTCATGTTATGGTGAGGCGAAGCCAAGGCTAGAGCTCTGGAGACTGGTGTAGCATTTTGACAACAAATTATGGCTGGATGAAGATCCAAATGAGACCCACGAGAAAAATTATGTTTAAAATGCCGAACATGTGAGTGACACTGTGACTATATTTATGCTTCTTTTTTCCTCAATCACACAGCAATGCTGAGATAGGGTTTAGTTATATATTTTGCTTGTGCTACGCAAAAATTGGTCTGTGCAATGAATGAAATTACTGCCGCAGTAGCCGTGCTATACAGCTTAGTGCTGCGTGTGAGAGATGAAACTGCTTGTTTGTGTGTGAGGTGAGTCTATGTGCAAAGGTGAGATGATGCCTCGGTGCCTTCAACAGATGTGATACACTGTATTGCTAAACTATAAGCATGACAGAATATTGTGACTTTGCAAAAGTTAATTTAAGGTAAAACTGTCAAGCAGCCAGAAACCTTTTTTTAAAGTCTTGCTTTTAATTTATATAATTCTTGTAATTATTATTTTATATAAATTCTCTTATTTTTACTATTCTTACTGGACTCTGTACTTTTTACTGTGACTTTTATATCTTGTTTATCACTTTCTGTCTTTTGATTGTCTAATCTTGTTGTCATTTTTTTTCTGCATCCCTTTAATAGTAATAATAATAACAATAATAATAATAATAATAGTAACAACAACAACTATTATACTATAATAATTGTTATTTTTATCTTTTTTGTTATGATTATTATAATTTGTATTATTATTATTATTATTATTATTATTATTATATACACAGAATCTGGGTAAAAAAAAAAAAAAGTACTTCAATGCAATCTCCACAGTGGGATCTGCACTTGTATTTGCCACAGTCCCTGTAACACACTAGCTATATGCTCTCTTGTTGGAGTGGAAGAGTCACATTGCTGGGGAGATAACAACACTGCAATCTTGCAGGTGGGGGTTTAAAAAACTGCACAAAACGAACCACTGCGATGAATTTTCGCATGCAACTACTAAAAAAATCAATAGTGTTTTTGAGAATAAATACAATATCACAAAACATATCCTGATACTCATGGCAGCCAACTAACTATTGGCTGATGATGTTTAACTATTAACATGTTGGTGAATGCTCATCAACATACTTTATGCAGGTGGTCACATACTTTATGGCAATGTGAGTGTATATCATTAGATTCATAATGATACAATTTACAATAAGTATTTTCTACACATTAGTTGATGTATTACTGATATATTTAATTTCAGTACGACCAGGAGGGTACTGGGCTGTTGCCTGATTGACTGGTTGAGCATCTAGTTAGATGTCATTGGCTGCTGTAGCTATAGGCATTTGTTATAAATTGTAATTTAAGTGAACTTAAGTTGATAAAAGATTCATAATATTGAAAAATATATAAATTCTGTTTTCTCTTGAGAAATTACTGGATCAAAACGATGAATTTGAGGCTCTTTACCAGCTGGTTTATATGACATTTCATCCCCCCCACGACAGAGGGTGAAAGTTTCAGAAGTTTTTGAAACCCTCTCATTACACCTTCATTAATATCTGACATCACTTCAGACGCATTACTGACCCCTTTACATATTAGATTAAAGTTTCCCTTTTTTGTCCAAATAAAATCCTAAATTTTCTTATTTTTCTTCCCAGAGGAAGTAATGAATGGTAACTCAAGACTGAAACTGAGGTACGTAATCTGCCCAGAAAAAGCTGCACTCGCTGACTTCAGATCTTTTTCATCTCTCCTCCCTTTGGTACAAAAATAAAAAATAAAAAAAATCACAGAGCAGCCTGGTTGGTAAACACGAGTGTGCTGTGTGGAGCTTACTGACGTCACATTACATGATATCTGGGAAGCTGAAACAGTTCCCGTTCAGCCCTCTTTGGACCTGCCAACGTGTACACAGAGCCAGCAGGGAGGAGGCATCCTGGGGCTTCTGGTTTAAAAGAACTCAAAATATATATTTTTTAAAGTCACAACATATCCTAACAACTGTTTACAGGGAATACAGACGGGTTATCTCCAAAGGGGGGGTCAGGGACTCTTCACAAGAATTTATTTATTGGCTGCTGTGCTTGACTTTACTTTTACACATGCACAAAATCCTATAGAAGTGCCTGCAAACCGAGCTCCGCTGAAAGGTGATGACTCACACACGAAGAATGAGTCGTGATCGAGCTCTGTTGAATGAAAGCAGCTCTTATGCAAGTGCAGGAACGCACACAAGGAAACAGACGTGTGGACAGATACAGACACATGTGCACGCACACACAGACTGCTTTCCTGCCTGGGATTCTCCTCCCTTCATCTTGTTCTTCCTCCCTTCCCCTCATCATCCTCCCTTTCTCCTACGTAGAATTTCTCCTCCTCTCTTACGCAATCAGCCATTTACCCTCTGAATCCAATCTAAGTGTGAAAGAAACAGTCACAAAGAGGAGCGGGTGGGTGCTGAGGATGATGGGATTAAAGAAATGTCTATGTTTAAACGTTTATGAGTGTGTGTGTGTGTGTGTAGGAACGTGTGCCTACAAGGTGACAGGGCTGAGAGTGTGTGGGCTCCAGCTCTCATGGGAGCAGTTGTGTCTTGTTGGTGGATGAGTGTGTGTCTGTGAGGTCAATGATGCAGTCAAGCAACATGAGTCATCATTTGAAACACTAATGCATACACGCACACGCACACGCACACGCACACACACACACACACACACACACACACACACACACACACACACACACACACAGAGTTTTCTCCTGACATGTACTATTGACAGAAAGTGCAAAGAGTCTTGTAGTAGTGCATCATCCAGCATCAAAATCAGACGTGATCTCAGGGGAATTTGGTCTGCTCTTGCAACTAGAGGTTTTTGAGGGTTGTATTTTTTTTTGGTCCTAATTTGTAAAACAGTTGCAGAGCTGTAATATTACAACTATTTTTCAGGATAGACAATGTTGAATAAGTATCACCAGGAAAACTTCCAAGGTTTGGCTGGCCATCAAATGTACAAACAGTCTAACAGTGAGACACTGTGTTAGAAAACAAAGTCAGAGATTCAACACAAAAGTCTTTAAGTACAAAAACTAAAAGTTAATCACAACTCCAAAGCATTTTAATTAGAAATATCCACTTGAAAACCTTTGATGTGTGTATCACTAAAGCTAAAGATTCCACTTTGAAGAGACGTGATAAAACCTTTGACAATTTTTAAATTCACTCACTTTTGGATGAATTCATCAACTATGGTGCAGTGTTTTGGCCCCTATTCCAACTTTGAAGCAGTTCTTCTTAATGCCTCTGCTGGCTTCATCTCTATCACAACAACAGCTGAGGCTCATAAGTATATATATTTAGAACATTTTCTCCTCTTTACCTTAAAAACTAACCAAATGAGGCAGTAGATGATCAGCAACTCCCATATTCAGCAAAGTAAAACATTGTGTCTCTGTCAATGGAGTGCGATGGCTTTGACTTACTGGTTTAAGTTCCCGGCCGAAAAGGGCTGTCTGATGGCAATGTAAAGCAATGAGAATATTCATAATACAGTGAACACTTAAACTGATAGTGATAGTGACCACTTGAGGCAGCAGTGCTGTTTGATTTTATGTACGTGACTCAGGGGCTTTTTTACTTGGAAGTTACAGTAAACAAACATTGTGATTTGGTTAATTGTAGTATTTAGAGTCAAAATAAAGTTGAGAAGGAAAATTACATGTTTTCAGAAACAAGTTGAAATAACAAAAACATATCTTAAACCTATGATATTAAACTGTCAAGGAGACTCGGGTGATTCTGTGTTGACTAAAACTGGGGAGATCATTAAAAATATGGTATATTTACAATGTAAAAAATATCCTCCAACTTTGCTACTCTAGAACACTGCATCTTTATTTATCAACATAATGAGCGTCATCTTATGTACATATGGGTGTGCCATAATGATTAGGTGTTTGACCTGTCACCTGATAAAGAGCTATTAGTCATTGGACGTCAGGTAAACACTGGAATAGTTAAGCTAATAGTTTAGAAAACTTTTGTTATTTATTCACAAAGATAAACAACCTAGGGAGGAGTCATGTTTATAGTCTAGAATTAAGTCACTTCTATATTACTAGATAATTTTTAACTGGAGATCAAATGCAGTGAAACCGCTAATTGTAATGTTTCGAGTGCAATTGTATTGAGGGGCGGCAGCAGCAGAGCTAATTACAGCACAACTAATTAAAGCTGGCATTTGAAGAGAGACTGGTGGAGGGAGCAAAACGACTTCTCACAGGCGGTAGGTACCCTTTAAGGAGAAGTGAGCAGCTGCTGAGCTAACACAGGAGATGCTGTAAAAACAAGACTACCTCATAACAGCAGAAAAAGAAATCAGATGTATGAGCAGATGCTTTCAGGGGTGGGGAAAGTAGGCTTTCACCATTTCATAGAACATTAGGAGCTGCTCTACATTTTGTCCTCAAACACTATCAGACACTTCACACAAATGTACAGCAAAGTTTGAGAAAGCATTGTGGATTTCACAGGACATGACCACTAAGCTTCACCAGAAACACCAATCAGACATCAGCACTATATCACTATTCATTTCAATTATATTTTACCACATATGATGTAAAAAAGAACATTTTTTAATGACAATTTGCTTTGCCCCCTTAGTTACTACCTTTGTTTATACGCTTTTAACAGGCTTCTAATTTTCATATGAATTTAGTAGATTTTATCAGCTGCAGTTTAGCTACAAGTTGGATTTGACTGGCTGATTTCTTTTGTGTATAGCAAATTTGTTTTAAAATAACAATCTTGTAATAGGATTCCAAAAAATATATGGCTACAAACATATCATGCTAAGAGATGCAGGGTTAATCATTACAAAGGAAAAGGATTTTGGGTTGATAAAAAGTCTCCTATTAACAATAACAGTATAAGGCGGTATTTGTATGTGGCACTACATACATTTACTATGTTGCACAAGCTCTCTTAGCTTTTTAAGTCTAATAAATAAACAATATAAACTTACAAAATGTCATGAAAAGTATATTCTTAAACCTATGTTCTTTACTAAATAGAGAATTACAACCATACATCTTCTGAATTCAAGTTTCCCCCCCTCACCAAACTAAAACTTAATTGCCTTGTTAACTAATCATAAAACTCACTAAAACAGTCTTAGTTAGTCTTGTTAATAATTTAGCTATTTAATCCACTGTTCCAACAATCACCGACTCTAGTTTCGTCGAAATAAACCCTTAATTCATCAGGTTAGATGTGAAAATATGCAGTTTTTGTTGCAGTTATTTCTGTTGGCTGGCTGTTTACAGTCCTGTAACGTTATCTGAAAACACTAACACTCACCAAGTTTCTGACCTCTGGTGTCATGTGATGTGCACTGCATACAATATATCCTGAACACAGCATCTCTTTATGAGTGTAACTCAAAGGTGAGTGTCTGTATTTTTCATGGCATTGAAAATCACACCGTTGGGGTTTCTTGATTACCTGGTATACCACTCAAACCGATCAGTTACTACTGTTGGTAGTAAGCCCGGCAGGCTAACTTTTGCATCTTAGATCCATTCCTAAGACTTTTTCTCTTGTATTTTTGGTTTTGTAAAGGCAAAAAACATAAATCTCCTTAAAAGCTGAGTTGCTCTTACTATAGCGCCATGCACACCACTTTAACATGTGAAGAAATCCAAAGCTTGACAGGCCTGCCGTGCCTCGTTACAGTTGCTAAACTATGATTGGACCACCGCTGTTCTAGGGAGGAGTTCAAGCACAAATCAAATCAGTCATGTGTCAGCAGATACTCCAGAATCAATAACTTGAATCAGTATTGAGGACAAAAAAATTAAATAAAATAGATCCCTCACTGAGAGAATCTCTACTGAGCTAGTTTTACTCTGCAAGTTTCTGGCTGGCTGAGCCCAGTAGGACGACCACACAAGCACACGCTCTGCCTGCGCACACACACACACACACACACACACACACACACACACACACACACACACACACACACACACACACACACACACACACACACACACACACACACACTTTCATCTATTGATCACACAGATGCAGCCAATTTACTTGAGTTGGAAAACCTTGTTTATCTGCCTGCAGGAGTATAAGGAAGTGTGTGTTGAGGGTGTCAGCTCGTCGTGGGTCACACCGGAGTTTTTACTTTTTAGATCAGGCATACTCAGCTTGCTTTTCTTTGGGGGCCTCTTTAGCAAAATGATAGGAGGCCAGGGGCCAGTTGCAGCAGCCCCATACATGCCTCTAGGATTTTAAGACATTTCTAGGGTTTCAGGACATTTCTCTGATTTTAGAATATTTCTCAGATTTTAGGGCATTTATAGTATTTCAGGATGTTTCTAGGATCTTAGGACATTTCTAGGACTCTGGGATGTTGCTAGGATTTCAGGATTTCTTTTCTTATAAACAAGCTCTGTTTTGATGTTGTTTACACACCCTGGCACCTTATGTATACTAGAAGTGAAAAAAAAAATCCCAGTGTGAATCACTTTATTTCCCCACAGGCTGTAAGTTGAGTATGACTATTTTAGATGCTTGGGTCTCTCTGAAAAACACACACACACACACACACACACACACACACACACACACACACACACACACACACACACACACACACACACACACACACACACACACACACACACACACACAGTTCATGCACTGCAATCTGCTTCTGCACTAATCATCTTTATGTTTGCCACACCAGCAGCTGATAGGAAGCACGTGTGTCATGACTTTGTGTCTGTGTGTGTCTGTGTGTGCATTCAAGCTCTTCAGATTATCACAAGTGACCCCTATTAGAGTCAGGGTGACCTCAAACACACATACACACAAATAACATCCTCCCTCTCCCGGCTCCCTCTGACACAGTGCTTGAGTCAGCAGATCTCGACACCGTCTTTTCTCTCTCCGTCTTTAATTTTCTATTTTCTGTCTTTTTCCTCAACATCTTTCCTCCCTTCTCTTGCCCCGTCAAGTGTCTGTCTTTCGTAATATCTCACACACCCTATCTCTGCTTTAATCTCTGCCTCCGTCTGTGTCCTCGCTTTCCCAGAGGAGGCGAAAGGGAGTGTAGTGATGAGAGTGCATCGCTGACGTCACTGAAACAAATGGGCCGTTCGCTATCTGGGACACTGGTGGCGGGTGAGGTGAGTTGGGAGGGTGGCGACTCTCACCGCAACTCTACACTGCCGTAAAAACACACAAATGTTGGCGTCTCACACACACACCTTACTGCTCTCTCCTCTCTTGATCTCTCTCTATCACACACACACACAAAAACACACACAGAGAAAAAAGCAAAACGGTGTGTCCTGCTACCATCAGCACTTTCGCCAGTGTCCTCGCCAGACCGTCCCTGTCTCCTCTCATGTCCTTAATGACTCTCACACTCTGTCTACTCTCTCTCTCCATCTTCTCCTTCCTTCGCCCTACCACCTTTCCCTCCCTCTTTCAAACGTACTCCATCCTATGCCTGTGTTCGGTTTTTGATGTACAGAGTCGCGGCTCTCTATCCTGATTCCCGATGCACTTAGGTGCAATCAATCAGACTGTAATTTTCCCCGCTGACACTCACAACTATCCTGTCCTGAAGAATAAAGGATGATGGGTAGTATTTCTGGGGACTTGACGTCCTTGAAAACAAACTCCCAAAAAGGGTTTCACGGCGCTGTGTTATACTGTACCTTGAGGTCTGGCAACTCTTTGTGCTGTGACATTCCTAGAAGTCACAGTACACTGAGGGAAAACTATGAGGGCTATTAAAAAGGTGATTCATCATAAAAAATAAATAGCAACGTTTAAGCCTGACAGGTTAGGGTTGCAGGGGTTTGATTTTCTGCTGTGTATAACTGGCCAAAGCATTTATTCTTTGGAATAAAGAATTCTATAGAACACAACCAAATTTCAGGGGAGAATATAATTGTTTACCACCACAAAAACATAGCTAAATTAAAAAGCAAAACTGTTATTATTTTTGAAAGATGGAGCATTAGGACGACTAAAATCAGCTGTGGTTTGGGACAAAACAACAGAATCAACTTCTAATATAAATTATGTGCTGTTGATTATAGAGGTCGACAGATTATCAGCTCTCCTTGTTGCACTTTTTCGATCTTAACTGAACTTAAAATGGTGGATAAGGTCAACAATCTAGCTGCTAAACACCAGCATGTTAACGTGGCAACGTTTTCCATTCACTGAAGCATTTTTCACATTTCACCATGATAGTTTAAATTTTTCTCCTTAGGCACATTACAAAATATTTAGTATTAGCCACGGAGTATCTCACCTTTGAGTACCTCTTTAAGTTACTAAATTAATCCTCCCTAGGTACATAAAACTCCCTTTACATCTGACATTAAAATGAGATTTAGGTGGTCAGATTGCAGTCTGATAGTGCTTCACCATGTTTAAGTACAGGTTTAAATGTGCCCTAAATCCATTGAGGGCGGTCTGTGATCTGATCGGCCAGACCATTTCCAAAGGTGGTCAGAGAAACATTGTGACCAAATTGGACATAAGTGTTAATGTAACTGCATTTTCAATCCACATAAAACAACCACATAGGCGTGAGTAACATATAACATGCAACTTTTCCAAACCAGTGAGGTAGCAGCCGCTTAGCAAACTGAGCTACTACCAAGAAAGCTTATGGATACTGCAAGCAAGCTAATGGATGGAGTCAAAATGAGACCAAATGTCTGTGCAAATGCACTTCATATTGCAACTGAGCCTTTTAGAAGCAACGGGCAAAGAACAGCTGGAACCTGTTGCCATGCAAGGTGTAAAGGGAGTCTAAGAAACATGCACAATGTTGCAATGATTCGATTTTTGTTAGATATTAACAGTTTAGTTTAGTTAGTTAGAGTTTATGCATTCACCAAATAATGTGCTTTAATGTAGAATTTAATAAAGTTTCTTGAGACTTTTAGAATAATCATGCCTTAATGCCTGTTGGGAAAGGATTTTGTTTCATAGCTGCAGGACAGTGAATAGATCTTATTTGAAACCAAACCAAACAAAAGCATTACCGCAAAATCTCTCATTACGTTGAAAATAACTACATCACTATTGGAGAATCAGTTTAAGAAATGCTGAGAAAGAAAATAGATTCAGGTGGATTATGTGTCGAATACCCATTTGAAGAAGTGCTTTTAGCCTTTCAAAAATCAATTTTAAAATAACTTTGACTTCCATATGACCCCATTTCTCCCTCTTGCTCGAACACTCATTTCTCGTACGATCATTTGCTACATCTTTCCCTCCCTTCTGGTAATTTTGCAAACAAATTATCCTCTTTTAGTCACCATATCCTCACTTCCTCTCTATCCTCCTATAACCTTGACTTGGGTGGTGGGAGCATCCAAACTCCAAGGAGAGAGACACAACAGGCTGAGCTCACCCTGTCCAGGATGGAGCTCCCTAGAGAGGAGGTGATGGGAGTTCTGGGGCTGGAAAGCGGCTCTCTCAGCTAGTGTTCATTTCATTAACTTAAACTGAGACTTTTCCACCTTTTCCACCAACATCAGCGCATATGCAAGTTTTTTAAATATGGGAAACTCGTTTAACATAGGTGATAGAGTCCTTTTTTATTGCCAGTAGACTAATATGTCTTTCTTTTTTTCCATTGTCAATTCTGATGTCAAAAAGATGCTGACGACAGGGTGAGCAAAAGAAGAAAGCAGTATGGAGGCCTGTGAAATGTTATGGTAGTTACTTCTTATTTATACCACTTACTTATTCTGTCTCCCTCAAACTCTAAGCCAAATGCAGTTAAATAAATTTAAAATGACCAAAAATAAATAAGATAAATAAAAATGACCACGATGGCTGCTTTGTCACAACACTACAAGCTATTTATTCTATTGGTTCGACAAACAAGTCAGTGCATTCAGATGTTTTTTTTGTCAGCCTTTAAGTTCTGTAAATACATTGTCACAATATGCAACAGTGCTTTGAGATTTTTTTAAAAAGTAATCAAGTATTTTTTTAAAGCAAGTACTCCAGTGCTCAAGTAGTAATTTGACTCAGCAATTTATTGGAGTAATATTTGACCAGGAATATCAACAGGACTTTGACTCAGCAACAGAGTTGTGTACTTTGTCCACTACTTTTCAGGGGTAAACGTTCACTCACCACATCCCTGCTTGGAGATTATTTCATATTTAAACTTCATGTATTTCTTAATCTGTAAAGTTCAGTCACCCAGAAGTTAAAAAGAAGCAGTGCAGACTCCAGATCCTGCAGCAGTGTTTCTTGGAGATTTACTCTTTAAAGTGGCTTTGTACCAGCACAAAAGTGAAATCGTGATCAAAGATATTGACTGACTCTTGATCGCTCATAAGATTCAGAGTGTCACTGGGGATGGAGCCAGGATTGCTTCTTGGCAGGGAGGAAAAAACTGGAGGTGAAGAGATGAATGACTATCAATACCAGCCCGTCGACTACTCCTCAATACACACACACACACACACACACACACACACACACACACACACACACACACACACACACACACACACACACACACACACACAGATAAAATGCACTATTACCCTAATCACGATCTCCCAAGCCTGTTGACAAATATGGCAGCTGAGGCAAAGAAGAGATATTAAAACTTAATTCACCTGCTATTTGCTCTGAATGGTAAATTCCCACATAGGATTTGAAAGCATGGGCTGAATACATTACCAGGAACAGCAGAACAAAACAGGTTGCATTTTAAAACGGATGCATTTTGCTGACATCCAGACCAACTTACAATGAAAGGACTAAATTTAAAAATGCTCAGATATTACAGTTTTTTGATTCACCTCTGCAGACTTGCAGAGTGAGCTGCAGTTCAATCTAAACTACACTGTCAAATCTGACAAGTTGATCATACTTAAAATAATCTTGGAAACAGATTGCCCTGAAAGGGTAAAGTAAGTACAACTATTGATCTTAATCTATGTTTACTTTATATCTTATTGTTAAGTAGACTTAAAATGTATTTAGTTAAAGTTATAGTTAAGTGGGCCTGTATGAGATACTTATGTATAGTCAATGTATTACATACAGTGGCTGACGGTCGGTCCTCTACCAGTTCTTTCTCTTTTTCTATTGTACTCTTCTTCCTTCTCAAACACCCAATACATTGTATTGATGTAAAGTTGGTGTCAAAAGGATTGCTATCTTTTAATTTCTTTGTTTAGCAATAAGTATTCAGTCATTCCTGTTGAGCTCTATTCTTATCGGAGTAGAAAAGCCTGGGAAAGTCCTGAGAAGACTCAAACACTGTCGCTGAAACCCAGACAAATGAAATTATTTCAGGCTTAGCAGCTGCTTTAATGCAGGGTGACCCAAGAAAATAACATTTCAAGGTGGAGCCTTCATCATATCAGAAGTGGGCGAACATCTAATATGTAAAGCGACACAACTCAGCTTTCTGAGTCGGCCAAGTGAAAGCTTAAATCCAACACTGCATTATCAAAAACTCTGATGTTGCTCATAAGATCAAATTATATGTGACAAACAGCAATTTATTTTCACATAAAAAGCTTGGGAAAGCTGTGTGATTTCATTCGATGTAAACGTTCTTTATTATGGGAGCATTCATCTGACATTGTGCAAGGCCATCTCCAGTGTGCCGGCCAAGCTGGAAGCAGTCAGAGTGTTGATCTGAAAAGGAATGTACAGTCTATTGACCCCAATTCTGTGGGTCTGTGGTTTCTAATTTTACGGCCAGATTTCTCTCAGCTCTGACTATAACGGATGGGACGGCCATGAGGGAGCAGGGACACCTGGCCCGCTGAGCCTCAGTCAGCACCACTGTCCTGACAGGCCTGATGAATGCAGGCTGATGAGTACACACACTTGCTCTACTACAGCCCGCTGCCTCGCTCTGTGGGGCTGAAGCAGAAGCGTAGTGCTCTAATGCTCTGCAGGTGTGTCTGAATAAGGGCTTTTACATTACTGTACATTAGATTTGTAGTTTCCACAATTAATAACCATTAAAAAACAGTGTACTGACAATAAAACACTGCATTTGACATGTCTACTGTACTTGAATTATCAGTAAGTCTAACAGAGTACAGCTCTGTGTTAGTAATTTGATAAGCAAGACTACTATGTAACACAAATCACATTTTATACAAACAGCTTGACTGTACTGTGCAAAAAGTCTTAAGCCACCTTAAATTTTTTCATCTTAGCAAGGCTGAGGCTGTACAATTCCATGTTTCACACTAAATATTGACTTCTGAAGAAGCCATTTTTTTGGTGTTTTAATGCATTGTACATGTTCTCCGTATTCTTTTTTTGATGCCACAGTGAAGCTGAACTTTAAACTTTTGAAAACAAAATGTCATTACTTCATCATTATATCCTACAAGACCTTTGTTTGAAATTTTGTCATAAATTGGCTTGTGAATTCTTGAGTTATGGCAAAAAAACGTGTGACTTTTGAACACCAAAATCTAGTCATTTTATCCGTGCATTCAAGTGGATATTTTGCCAAATTTGAGAAAATTCCCTCAAAGTGTTCTTCAGATAATGCATTCACAAGAATGACACAGATGCAAGTCATAGCGACCTTTGACCACTAAAATGTAATCAGTTTATCAGTCCAAGATAACCCCTGTGCCAAATTTTAAGACGTTTACTGAAGGCGTTCTTGAGATATTAAGTTCACAAAAATGGGACAGATGTTTGGACAGCCCGAAAGCATAACATCTACAGTCAATGCTGTCGCTGGCGTGGATGCTTGAAAAATAAAATTTAATAACAGACATTAATTATTACTTCT
This sequence comes from Plectropomus leopardus, assembly GCF_026936395.1. Taxonomy (NCBI): domain Eukaryota; kingdom Metazoa; phylum Chordata; class Actinopteri; order Perciformes; family Serranidae; genus Plectropomus; species Plectropomus leopardus. The sequence continues at coordinate 15,628,323 of NC_142198.1, forward strand.
GTTCTAAAAGGCAAAATGACAAGAAGATGCTGTTTATTACTTTAATATCACCACTTCAAACTGAACTGGAGGCAATAAAATGATGGAAAAGGATCCATCTTTCTCTTAACTCAGTAATAATCGACTAGACTTTGAATTTTCATCATCTACTATGACAAAAAATAAAGCTACACGCACAGTGGTTGTGATCTCTGCAAACCTCTCTTACACTCTGCAGAAATTAGGGATGAACACTGCGTTACAATCATTGTTAAGTCACTCTAGCTGAGACATCAACATCAAAACCAGGTTCAATCTGACGGTGACAACTGAGAGATAAATCAGCCTACAGCTTGGGAATACCTCTAAACCACTTCCTGCTGCTCTGCAGTGACCTACTTAGCATGATTTGCTTCATCAAAAAATGTTGCGGGAATTTCCACAGCTTGAGCAAACATTTAGCACGGAGCCATCTGATGACCTGATGTCTCTCTGAACTGTTTGTGAGGTCTTGGCTTATGTAACTCAGTTATGCACCTCCACCGCCAACAGTACTTTGACATGTTCCCAACACCTATGAATACTATTTTAGCAGCAGTGAAATCAGCCAGGCTGTGGTTTGGGTGTCGGTGAGTTTAGAGGCCTGTTTCATACCGTGAAACACAATGATCTCGCATCCAAGTCTTCCTCTTTTCAGAGGAAGTTTAGATTAACGTAATAAACAAGGAACCAACAGAAGGAAGTGTTGCGTAATGTCAACACAACTGATCTTGACTAAACAAGGAAGCAATGCTTCCCTATTTAAATGGAAATCTAAAGGAATGTGGAGCAGGGTGTGTCTGTCCTCAGATCTGTTTGACTGCTGTGTGTGTGTGTGTGTGTGTGTGTGTGTGTGTGTGTGTGTGTGTGTGTGTGTGTGTGTGTGTGTGTGTGTGTGTGCGTGTGCGTGTGCGTGTTTGTCTATGAGGGTTTCTGCTTTCGATATGTGTATTAGTACACAAGCTATATAATATGTACTGAAAATGTGCACATGGGAATAATTACCAACTATGACATGGCAGTTACCAGATTTTAGTTACAGGAAAAGGAATGTTTATGAAAAATGTACACAATCCTTTTTAAAGGCATGGTTAAAAATTTTGTAAAAAAAAAAAAGACAAAAGAATTCATATATATATATATATATATATATATATATATATATATATATATATAAATCACTTATTTATTTATTTATTTTTTTAGTTATTAGGTCACTGTACTTTCACACTACATAACTTGCTGTCTTGTAAACGACATCCCAATTGCCAGAATAAATGTTGGCATTTTACGTTTCTGCAAACCAGGGATGCATTACATTTGTATGTTATTATCTATCCGGTAAGTTGTTTCTTAACTTAAAGAAATCAAACAAAAACAAAAACATAAGTGTAAAAGTAACACTAAGTGCTATGCTAATTGGCTGCTGGCAATAGTTTTTCATTTACTGCACTGACACGAGAAAGAAAGTAAATAAACGCATTTCTTAAAAATGTTAAACTATTCCTTTAAGTTAAGCCACAAGAATCTGAAAAAAATGCAATTCAGAATAAAAATTATAGTAAGTATAGTGCATATAACACAAAGTACTGGAAACATTCTAGGCATCATACGTTTTATGTTACGATCAAAGACAATATGTCATAACAAAACAACACGCCGCACTCGGACTGCTGTTTTCATAAAATATACATTCAACAATATACCAGCATAGTGAGCTCCAAATGGCACCGGTCCATCTGAATATCAAAGTGTGTTTTCATGTTGCGTTTTAAAGGGATTCTGAATTATTAACAGTCTGCACACTAGAGGATTAATGTAAATGCAACCTACAATTGCTTTTTTTGAAGAACAAAAAGCGCTCTGTTTCTATCTTGTTAGAAATTAATAAAACTAAAATTCCTACGAATTAATCTCCCCTCTCCCTTTCAAACACTGCACTGCACCGTCGTGTTAAAATGGAGACATTTTGCTGACTCTTCATGCTAAAACAGTACAAAGTCTGGTCAAAAAATATCGTAATTAATAACACAAAAGTTCTCCCAAATATGACAGAGACTGGTTGAATTTTAATTCCCAATTATTGTGTTTGAAAGTGTGTAAATCCATGGAGGGACTGTGTTATTCATCCGGCTTTCAACCATGTTTTCTATTAAGTTAATTCATTTGATTATTCATTTGCTTCTATCCTTGTCCCCCATCTTGCTTCCAGCTCGCACTGAGCTAATTAATTTCTCTGCACTGCAAAGCTATTTCTATTTTTCACTCCATGTGTCCGATGAATGTGTATGTTCTCTATCGCTGCACACGCCATTTGTGTTCAAGTCAGCCTCCCCGACTGTTGATCCTAATGTTGATATGCACATAAATAAATGATCAAAATGTGCATGTATGTTTGTATTTATGAATATGTGGGCAAGACAGACTCGAGTAATAATATGACTTGTTGGTGTGGCTTCCACTGACTGCCCTGGAGGGTTTTTCTGTGTGCGAGCCTCCTACCTCGTTGCCGTACATCATGAGGTGGTGGGTGGTGATAAGAGCTTTGAAGACCACCACCCAGCTGGAGTTGGCCGTGCGCTCAAACAGCGTGTCCGCCAGCTGGGGAATGTTCACGTTCATCTCATTGGTGCAGTGGATCAGATCTAGAAGGGAAGAAAAAAAGGAAAGAAAAGGCGCACAAAGAGTTACACAACGGCAGTAATGAGAAAAGCTTTTAAAGGTTTGATAACCCTGATCGAAAACAACTGCAAATTGCTTTTCACACAAAGACAGAAAAACGTAGACGCACAGACACAGCAAGGACGGACAAACACAATGCACGCACTTCAGCTGAATTCTTAAGTGAATAAAGTGTAAAGGACGGATGCTAGTCGGAGAACTTTTTCTAACCTCCTACTCCTCTGCTGACTTCCACTCAGCTGCACCTCCTCCCTCTTTTCTCTTCTCTCAAGAAATGTTCGCAGAAGTTCAGGTGTCATTCATTGACCGAACCTGGTGGAAAATTAAACCTCCGGGCGCCAGAATGTGAAGTTATACAACTTGCAGAAACTGGAGACAAGAAGGGCTCGAGAAGATGATAGTAAGTCCTGCAGTTCTGTAGTATGTGCCACGCTTGGCATCAGATTCATAAGCAGTATTTGTGTTACTTTTACAACCCTTCACAACTACGTCGTTGTGCATCTCAGCATCTATTTAGGTTGCTTTTGAAACATCTGATTTTGTGTGGTGTGTGCCGAAAAAATGGCAATAAACCCATCAGTCAATAGCAGAAAGTCACAGGCCAAAACTGATATCAATTGTTACATTTTTTATTTTTTATTTTTTTTAAACAAAAATTGTTTAAAAATTAAGATTTTCAATTTCTTTTTTTTTGTCTATGATAGTGAATATCGTTAATATGGGATTGCCAGTTGGTTGGTCCAATAATTAGAAAATTAACTGGTAACTATTTTTACAATTATGTCATTCTTTTTTTATGCAAAAAACATTAAAAAAAAAAAACACACACACACATATTTAATATAATATATGTATATAAAAGGACTTGCTTTCCTTTTAATCATCTTAATTATTTTTGATTTACTAAATTCATTTAAACCTTTTTAAATGTGTACTTTTGATTTTTGATTTGAATTATTAAGAAACAAGGCAAATGCATGTGACTGAATGTTGATTGGAACTTTTTAGGAAACCAGGGAAAAGCTTTAGCCGAACTTACTGACGTGCAAAATAAATACACAAAACTTGCATTCTCAGAACAATGAGCAATAACTTTTACATCTTCAGAAAACACCAAGCATGCAGACATTTGCAAGTCTGTGGATTTCACATTCAAAGAGGAGACAGAAGTCCCATTTCTTTTACACAAGATCTAATCGAGCTATTGATGCATAAAAACCTCTTTAATTTACTCCAAGCCAACATTTTTCCAAGGGTGCTCGATATGATCTGACCAGATCCTAACAGCTTGGCACCACCTCGCTGTACTCACCACTTTAGCCAAGATTGATTTGAACTGATTCTTTTTCGGGTCCCCAAGCTTATTATCAAGATCTGGTGTCTTCACTCACAAAAGGTAACACACACAGTGAACCTCTCAAGCACAAACATCATTACAGACACACAAATTGATCATTCACACCACATTTTTTTTTTCTTTTTTTGGTTCTATTTCCCTGACGTTCTCCGCCTCTTTTATTCCATGCCTTTACTTCCAACCTCTCTCCATCCACCTCCTCTCCCCATCCTTTGTTCTTCACCACAGGACATTATAAGCTGCTGGCTCTCACACCTGGTAACTACGGAAACAGCTTCTCATTAGACTACTGGAGGACTGTAGCAGGGAGAGTCCCGTCGGGAGACTTCATCATCATAATCAGGAGGCGCGTGCACGTACAGGTGCACACAGTCATTCAATAAAACCTTCCCTCACTCACTTAATGCATTATCTCCCCCAAGCACTTGCCCACACATACAGCAACAAAACAGACATCCAGTCCGGCATTATTCGCAAATCTCTCACTCGACATGGCATGTCTCCCACTTCACCACGCCATGTGGTGGGCTATTTAGTCGATACAAATGAGTGTAGGTACATTACTTTGTGAGCACAATACCTCCATTTAGCTGCATTTAGCGGTGTGAATGACAGCTGAACAGAACAATGCTCATTCAGTGGCTAGCAAAGTGAATCTGAAATGCAGTTATCAACACGGAGAGTGGCAGGAATAATACCTGTTGGGACATTTTCCAGATATATGAACGCACAAGCATGTTGAATGAGTCTTTTCAGTAATAGCCTTGATCTGACAGCTGGCCTCACCTTGTCCTTCTTTCTGTCTTGGTGCAATTCTTTCCCCTGCCTTCTGCGTCCCCGTATAATATCTCCACACTGATTGTGTACACGTCTCTGGACTGGAAAAAAGCACTAAAAGTGACTGGTGGCTTTATTTTCTTTTAGTTCTGCTACCTTTACTTTCCGCTCATGTAAACCGGCTAAACCTGCAATATGTCATTATGTCAATTTTAAAAGTAGCTTCAGTCACTGTGCTAAATACAACTCAGATTGTATTAGTAATACACAATATGGCAGCGTGATTAATATAATATAATGTTTGTAAACTTTCTAATGGAGCAACTAATGACTAGTAACAGAATTATGCCGGTCGAACCAGATTTGGCAGTTTAATACAAATATTCAACAATTTGTTTTGTTTTCAATACAAACTTTGAAAAGCTCTGCAGAACGTTTAGACTGACAGCGGCATTCATGTAATATAGTAAACAAGCTTCTGGCGCTAATGACGGATCACAAATGCACAACAACATGTTTTAAAGACACAAGATATCAAACAAAAACAATAGACTGTATCGTATTAACTTGCTGTGAGCTGTAAATTCACCGCTTCTTCACCATACAGTGTGGTCTCTCTCTCTCCCTCTGTGCCGCTGACTGCATATCCACAGCTGCAAAGAGTGGCATGGAAGTCAAAAGCACTCACTCTGCAGCAAAATCTGGGCACCAAAATGTCCCCAGAAGTACACCGCACAGAAAAAGCAAAACAATAAAAATAACGAATGCTCAACTTGAAGCAATCTCAGTCGACTGAGGTGCTCCGACTGATGATCCAAGCCTCCGACTTTCAAGAGACAGCACTAAAGAATATTACCTTTTGTGGAGTATATTAAGCAGACTAAAAATGGCAAGACAGCCTGCAGAGTGTAGTGAACTCGCTGCACACTGTTACCTTCCTGTAGCTTATACCCCGAAATTCCAGCAATGCATGAAGGTATAAAAATTAGACACCACCCAAGCACAATTAGATACACATCTCTGAACTGGAAACAAGCACCAAAAGTGACTGGTGGCTTTGTTTTCTTTTTATTTCTGCTACCTTTAATTTGCGCCTGTCCATCTCGCTTTTCTGTTTTTTTAAATAGAGCTCATGTTTTTTCATTAGGTCTGGAAGTGGTGTGAGAGAGATAGAAGTAAAAGAAGTACTGATTAGGTCTGTGGGGACACTTGTGCATGAGTGTGTGTGTGTGTGCAAGAGATAATGTAAAGAGGGTACATGTGCTGACTTAATCAGGCAGAGTGCAGAGCATTAAATGCCACTGATCCCAGACCACGGGGAGAAAAAGGCATGGATTGAGGCAAACATATGGCACAGGGAAAAAAAAGGAGAGTGAAGAGAACAGAGAGAAATGAGGGAGGATACAAGTCAAACAGAGAGGGTAAAAGAGAAAAAACAAAGCCACGAATAGCTGAAAGGAGAATGAGATGGTCAAACCAAAAAAGATAATGAGACATGAGAGACATGAGTGTCTCTTCATCCGGACAATTTGCAGGGATCCACACTCAGCCCAACAAGCCTCCTCGCCTCGATTGATCTCCCCTCGCTTTCCTGATGTGGTGATGTGTTTTTTTCACCCTCAAGCAAACCCCGAGCAATTATTCTGACCACAAATGGAAAAATACACCAGATCCAGTCCTCAACAATCTTCAACTGCAAGGCTCTGACCGACACGTCAGCGTCCTGCGAGCAGCAATTACCTGCACAACAGCTGCACCGTGAATCTGACCCGGCTAATTGACGCCAACATATTACAAGATAGTTTAACAACAGAGGAGTAACGCTCACGGCAGGAGGAACTATAACACCATGTCAAAAGTCTGTCCTCCATACAAGTATACTTTGAAGTTGAGTCGAAGGGTCTCGGAGGGATCTTGACTGTAGTGTATGGATATAATTACCCTATTGCGCTTGAGGTTGCAGTTTGTATACAAGGCTGTGCAAAATGGCGGATAATTTAACACAATAATCATTTCATTGTTGAAAATTTTTCCTTAATTATATATTCTCCAAATGGTTTTTGTATTATGAGATCTAAGCTGCATAGTGATTTTGACTTTTTGGATAAAGAATTCGCACAAATATCTGGAGATGCACCCAGTGTCCGCAATCTTTGACTCACCAATGATGAAAAAAATTCACAGACTGAATTGCCTTTTTTTTTGTTTCACATACAGGCCAACATTTGTTTCAGTATGTTTCATTGAGACTGTAAGGTATTATGTTAAATACGAACTTCGGAAGTAAAGTAAAGCTGTAGATCAAGAGATCAAGAAATCACATCTTTGAGATGTTATTACACTTAAAAAGATTTGAACAGTTTAGGTTTGGGAAATAAATGCATTCACTTTTTTGTCAAGTGCTGGAAGAGAAAATCAAAACCACTCAAAATATATGAAGCTGCAACCAGCAGCTGGTTAGCTCAACATAAAGGGCATCTTTAAAGCTCACTAATTAACATATTGGAGCTCCTTTTGTTTAATTAACACAGAAATAGAAATGTCAAAGTGTTGTTTTTCCCCACCTCCATTCACCGTGCTGAGCAAACAACCTGCTTCATAATTAGCAAACATATTTGAGAGTGATATCAAATCCAACTCTCAGCTGTAAAGCAGAATCGGAGAATTCCTAAAATGTTCAGCCTTTTCTTTGAAATGATGATCGCTTAGATTTGACTCCCAAATCGACATAGTGGAGTTAAATTCTTATATCATCTCTTTAAGTGATGAAACAAAGTATAAAACAGTAACTCAGTCATCTAACAACGATTAGTCGATTAACCCCTTGAAACCTGGAAATCACTTTTCTTGTGCTGCTTGTGCTTTTTTCACCAAACTGGTGTGATTTGTTGAAAAACGTGGAAAAAAAGCAATGGGCAACTTGTTCGGAAATATTACACAAATCGCTAGAAATCTGTAGATTGAGAAAATGATTTTTAAAAAGCTGGGAAAAATTATTCGGAATGAAAAAAACCTAGGGATAAACTAGATTTATAATTAGCACAATTATTTAAAATGGTAGAAGTATTATATTTATATTATATTTAAAGCACCTTTTTCCTTGTCATTTTCTTGGTTGTTTGTTCTTTTATTTTCTTTTTGAACTAATATTCAAGTCATTTTCTTGTACTTTTTACTAATTTTTTGCAATTTTTTGGGTAATTCAGGTAAAGTTACTCATCGCCTTATTCCCATGTTCCAAATTCCCAATTTTGCCCAGAATCAGCTTCTCAAAATTACGGCTTATCTCCGTCATCCATGATGTTATATTGATTTGATTGATTGATTTTTTGTTTTTTGGGACTGATGGTGTGATAAAACAAGCAATCTGAATATGCCAATGTGGGCGCTAGAAAGTTTTAACAGGCACTTTTCAACATTTTGAAACTTCAGCTTTCTTTTACATTTTCTTTTCCTCATCTGTTAATATTGTTTGCCTTTTGCTGCCTTGTGCGAGAAATTAGCATTGTGACAACGCGCCCTCTCTCTCACACTTTCACTCTCACACTCACACTCACACACACACACACACACACACACACACACACGTGGGAGGAATGGCTGCTGAGTAAATGTGATCTCATTCCCAACAGTGACCTTCTCTGTTCCTCTCTGATCTGAGGTTCATTGTTACTGGTCATCTGTTGACCTCTGTGGGCTTTTCATTGAACCACAATAGATTCAGAGACTTCCTGGTACCAGGGGGCCAGTGTGAGAGCTCGGGGTCGGGATCTGATGAGGAAGTATGTGCTTGGTACACTTTGAAGCAATAAATCAAGAGAAATGTATCAATATTCTGTTGTTTTCATGGTTGCGATTACGTTATTAGAAGTCGTGCCAGTAAGCATCGACAAACCTGGACATGAGGGACTTCCTGTTTGTGGGAGATAAAGCAGGTGGTCAGATCAAGCAGAGGAAGGAGGGCAGGAGGAGGAGACGGAGATCACATCTGGTCCAGCTGGTCACCCTCTATCAGGGCTCTCCTCTCGTCTCTTCATCCACCTTTAAGTCCCCTATATCCACCTGCTTCCAGGCAACACACAAACACACACACCTTTCATCTCCTACATCTCCTCTGATCTGCAAACAAGCTCATCTCCTGAGTCGCTTTCAATTTCTTTGTCGGTCCGCTGCATCTACAACCTCGCAAATATAACTAATTAACCTTAAACAAGATTATGTTTTCTGTTTTAATCCAGCTCGTGTTTTTCACTAATTACCTGTTTCTCGTACTGAATGTCACTTTAAACCTCTTCCTTCTCCTTTACTTAATCCATTTCCGTCACATGGGACTGACTGCCAAGCTATAAGATTACACAAAAGGAGCCAAAAATGGCTAAAGAATCCCAAAATCCAATCCAAGAAGGGCACATACCGTAGCATATTTAAAATGTGAGTATTAACAGCAGTCGTCCCTACTGACTGTTTCAAAAACGTAGGGCTGAATTTGGGGGGAAAAAAATCTAATGGTGACTATTTTCAGTGATTTCACAATATGCATCACTCTTCTTGTTTTTTTTGAAAGATATATTAAAAAGATCATGGTGTGTTTTTTTTTCTGTAGCACACAGATTTTGAATGGTATTTTTACACATTTATTCATTCATTCATTTTATCACTAACAAATATCGTGCCTTCTATAATTTAGATATTGCAATGGGCCAATTTCAATAAAATTCCTATTAATGAATCAACCCTATACAAAAGTTATCATTGCTATATTAATTAATACTATAATGTTTGAATATTTAATCATTTCTCCTGATCAACAAGTCACTCACGGTAAAAACGTAATACAATAACTATGTAATCATGAAGAATCAGAAGTGCATTTTTGGATGTCTGGTCTACTCTGCAACTAATTTAATCTGATCTACAGCTGGATTAGATGAAGGAATGATTAATCGAAGACTGATTAAACAGCAATAAGGTTTAGATTTGTCAAGAATGTAGCAAATAGGCATTTTTTTTTGCAATATTTCCACTTTGTTTGATTGTTATTATTATTATACTTGTTGTTCTTATTATGATTACTATTGATATCATTATACATGTGATTATTATTATTATTATTATTATTATTATTATTATTATTATTATTATTATTATTATTATTATTATTATGGGCATTTTCAGTGGGGGTTTTTACTCAAAAATGTACATATATTGTGCATAAATTGGTGTATCATGCACCTATAGTCATTTGTGATGTAAATCTCTCATTTACAGCTCATGTTTACAGTTTCAAGAAAAATCATAAAGCTTTTTATTCATTGGCCTGATTTCACAAACATAACCAACAGGCTATAGAGAAAATTGCTTAAAATTAAACCTGACGTTTTGGCCATATGGGGTCAGCAGCAACAAGCTATAGACACAAAAATACTATTAATTTTTAAGTTCATAACTAACTTATTGGCAAAAAATTGCTACAGAGTAACTTTGGCATTCATTTGGGGTTGGGTCTCTCTCAAATATATGATTCATATTTACAGTCTTTTAGCTCTGTTTTGCTCTTCACCAGCTGAGGAAAATATTAACATAAAGTCGAGGGACTGCGGGTTCAACACTATGAGGGACATTGTGAATTTTAAAAAATGTATAGTAGACACTTTATGTAACCTTTAATTGAAAAGAGGGCTAAAATACTGGTTGCAAAAAAAGTGATTCTGATGTCAATACAGTGTTTTAAAAGTTGCTTTCAAGCTGGTATCACTCGACATAGAGCCGTATGTTGCCGTTACTAACAGTCGACCTCGGTTTAGTCTGACACATAAAGATTTGGAAAGTGGGATCAAGATAATTCAACAAGCCCCCTAGTGGGACAGACTCTGAGGTGGATTAACCCTTAAGACCAGATCTGCGATCAGCTTCTCAATCCTATCTTGACATCTTTTTAAAAACCTTAGTGGGGCATGACGGGACATCAGTGCCTCGCTTTGTGTGCTTGACACAGTTTCAGCCCCTTCAGAGACCACCAAGGGAAGGTCGGGCTCACATAGCTGGAATTCCTAACGAGATGGCTCTGCAGAGAACATATCTGGACAAATCTCAGAGACGTTTAGCTGAGACTCTTATGAAGAGAGGACAGTATGTTGACACAATTTTGTCAAAATACTGTGAAGGGACACATGACTGCCAGTATAATGGCTGAACTTGTGACCTGAAAACGATGCCGTCCCAGCAGCGTCTGATCAGGATGTCCAAGAAGTCCAGTTAATGTCTTCGTTTAGTATTTTTACAATATTAAACATGCATAAAGTCACACCGTGATTGTTTTCGCTACGTAACTTTACCTACATTCACTGTATAGTTTATTCATCTAATGCTAATGTATATTAGCAATTTAACATGACTGACAAACCAGCTATATCATATGATGATGTGACGTCACGTGACTTGGTGAGTATCAACAAAACTTTCATACATTAACATGTCGGTAAGGATGATTTCTGTCCCATCACTACTTTATAAATAGACTTTATAAGACTTTATAAAACCCCATTTTTTTACTGTTCAGATAGAGAAAGAGCAAAAATTCTAGACTGTGGGTGTAAAACTTTAAAAAAAAAACTGACCACAGTTGATATTTTTGTTTTGTCTATTTGGATTTCCATTGTCACTAAAACATTTTAAAAAAAGTTCAAAACCTGCTGTACAGAGTTTGATATGCTGCTCATCTGTTTATCATTTTATTTATTAACATTATTTTGATTAGAATTGTTTTGAATCTATCTCAGATTTGTGAAATGTTCTGCATTTTGGCAAACGTCAAATTCTGAGAATAAATAACAGCTGGATAAATCAATTAATTTGCGATGACCAACGAAAAAAGGTTGTAACACTGCATATCGCGTTGCTGAGCCGCCCATAATCACCACGGGGGAAATTAAACAGTCCTATGACCAGAGATATGTATTGGTTTTGGATCTATTTAAGTTCTTTGATCTCAAAGGGACTTTCTCTTTCTGGTTTTGTATCTCCAAAAAGGTCAGAGGTCAGCTACTTACAGAATAACCCCACTGTTGCTTGTAGGGATTCAATGTCTTGCTCAAAGACACTTCTGCATGATGGACAGTTGCCAGCAAGAAGGTGAAGGACGACGTCTCTAACTGCTTGACCACCCTGCGGCTCCAATCACGCTACAGGGAATTGAGATTATCAAGGTTTAATAGTACTGATAACTAAGAGGGAGTACCTCCAAAGAGTTGACTGACCTTCATTGAAAATGTGCAGTACTAAGTACCGGGGGACATACACACCAACAGACAGCATACAGATAAAAAACCAGACACAGGAGTACAGCCCCAATCTGTTAAAGATTAACGCTGCGCAGTATCAGCACCTTGTCTGGCATGTACTAGTAATCTGCTTCTCTCCTCTGTCTGTTTCTGTGTTCGGGACTGCAGACAGGGTTTGCCTCAAAAGAGGATTCCCCGTCCACCCCTCCCTGCCTCTTTCTTCCCCTCTCAAATCCTTCAGATAGGAGGTGGAGAGGGAGGAGTGAGCTGTGAGGAATTGTAAAAGAATTGTAAGCCTGCTAAATTTGAAAGAAGCATCATTTCCATTCATTTTGGGGCCTTTACAATCACACTAAGCCCCAACTAACAGTGCTTTTTGTAAATACTCATAAAAAAGGAGCGGGTGATTATGAAAAGTCGTGTTTTGTTGTGCTGACAAGGGAAAACAAAGCTTTTCCCACACCTTCACAGACTCTCTGTCATAACCTGTTCTTTCTAGGATCACTCACTTTGCTGCCAATACAGTCCAAGAAACAACAGATGTTACATCATTGATCTGTATTTATGTTTATACCGTCAGATGACTTCTTGGGAATAAAAACTGTGATTTGACTGGCTGTCTTTGGGCCCCAGCACAGATTCATAGATAGCTTTTACGAGCAAATAACAACGTTGTCTTTTTCTCATGCAGTTTATCTGACAACAAAAACAGAAAAATGACAATAGCTAAATTGTTGGGTTTTTTTTGCTGTCTTAATAGACAAAATATGTAGTCACGCAATGTGGGAGGTAAAAAAAATAATGGATTTTTTTGCTGTTTTCCTGTTTTCTGTATTGCCACTTTAGAGTGGACTGGGAACTAAATGAGCTGGAAATGTGGACAGAAAAAAATGCTTTTACATAGAAATTGAGTTTATCTCTTTCTTTTATGTGGATTTATATAGCTGAAATGAAATCACTATTAGGGCTGCGGCAAATTGTCGAGTGATATGCCCATTGTTTTCTCCATTAATCATTTAGTTGTTTGGTTTATCAAATTTTAGAAAAAAAGGTGAAAAATGTCAATCCATGTGTCCCAAAGCCCAGGATGATGACTTGTTTTGTCCACAACCCAAATATATTCAGTTTCATATCATAGAAGAGTAAAGAAACCAGAAAATATCCACATTTAAGAAGCTGGAACCACAGAAATTTTACTATTTCTTAGGTATGTTTCTTGTATGTTTTGGGGGGTCATTTCCTCCTAAGCTGCTCATTTCTTTCTTCTCAGGATTTTGTAGGTTTCAAAGGGATAAAGGCTGAATTACAGTACAGTGATGTAATTTTCTGAGCTTACCAGACAGTTGTCGTTTCTATTATTTGACTTTGCCTACTTAGACATTATCCACATTACTGATGATTATTTAACGAAAACCTCATTGAGAAATACAAAACAATATCACTGCAATATCGATAGAGGCATTTGGTGAAAAAACTTGTGATATTTGATTGTCTCCATATCGCCCAGTCCTAACTTTAAGCAGTCATGATTTCAAATAAAAAAGTTAAAAAAGAGCACTGCTACTGGATGAGCACTCAAAATCTGCCAAAAGTCAGGAGTTTGTGCATCAGAATCTGTTACCAGAGAGCAAATGAGAGATCAGTGCAGGAGTTGGGTGGGAGGACAGGGAGGAAAAGATGGAAGGAGGGATGAAATGATGAGCCAGGGAAGTGAAGGAGAAATAAATAGAGGGGGGAAAAGAGGATTAAAAAGAGGGTATAAAGAAGAGGCAGAGTGTAGAAACTAAGACAAAGTGTCACCAGAAGTCTATCTATTAATAGACTGGTTCTGTAGCTTTAATTTTCCCCTTGAGGTATTAAATAAAAGTGGATTCTCCTCCGTCTCTCTCAATCACACACAGAAATATAGAGAGGCAGAGAATTAAGGACAGACGAACTCTCGTCTCCAATGTTTTCATGGGGGGATTCGGGAAATCTTGTCAAGTGAATAGGACTGAAGTCTCTGCGTGCGTGTCTCTGCACAAACATCTTGGGGGAACATCTACCAGTTTCTGTCAGGTAAAAAAAAAAGAGTGACGCCGACAGAGAGGCAGACAGACGTACATGCACGCAGGTAGACTACGGGAATAAAAAAAAAAAAAGCGGTTGAACCCAGCCAAAGGCTCCTGAGAGAACACGGCTAAAAATAACCAGACATCAGAACGGGAACAGAAGTACTGAGTGTACCCAAACACACACACACACACACACACACACACACACACACACACGAAGCCTATTAAATACCATGTACTGTCATTACTTAATACACTAAATGTGTAAAATGATTGTGTAGTGTTCCCTCTGTATCGTACAGTGCATTGGATTTGTGGAGGCAAGGGGACAGCCGGGGTTCCCATGACAACCCAATATACTCAAGTGAAGTTTCTCTGGATGAATAAATTAATTGTTAGTGTTGATAACTGCACTCTGTGATCTTTAACAGCAGATGCTACATAATTAATAACAGTCCAGTAACACTAATGTGTTAGTCAATTTGCAGTATTTAGCAAAAAAATGAACTGCTGCTTGTTTTATCGTTATTGTTGCGTGGTTAATGTCAATTTTTCTCTGTCTGCAGATTAAAGAAATCCATATGATTAATCATTTCTCAGAGTATTTAACCTTGCATCTCAAAAATGTCAGTCATGGGAACTTAAAGTGCACCTTGTTTTACCCTGGGTGATGAATATCTTTTTTATGATTCACTGGGCTCTTCTGAGTGTTTTGAAGTGTTCTGAAATATGAAACCAAACTTGGTCGTTCTTTAATTGTTTTTCAGCTGCATTAATTTACCTTTATGACCATTCAAGTGCTCTACAACAAGTTCAAACAAGACATTTCATATATTATTACTTTTTGTTAGGTAAATGTGTTGACAAATATTTGCAATTTTTTTTTTTTTTTAGCTCTGTTGTCATCCTCACCTGTGAAAGATATATTAGTGTTTGGCTGCTAAATGCTCTATTCTGCTTAGTAGCTGGTTGTTAACTTAATCAGTCTTCCACTTGGAAATATTACTTTTTTTCTTAAAGATTTTGTAATTGATTTTTTTCATGAAAAATGAAATGTTAATATAAGTCAAATGCAGAAGTGGAAAGAAGTTGCTGCTTTTATTGTTGTAATTTATGAGTAACGTGACCTCTGCTTCAAGAAAAACAAAGTCGAAGCGAGAAATCAGAAAACGTTGGATGGTTCGAAGACACAGACCTTTAGCAGTTTGCGCAGAAACTTGAATTCAGCTAGCCCAGCGCAAACTCCCTGATGGATCAGCAAATTTTCTTTTGCTAACACAAATTAGAGCACACTGTGAACTCCGGTGAAAGAGTTGCGCCATCCGAATTCGAGTTGCTTCCTCTCAGTGAATGGTCTCCGAGAGGCGAGGAGTAAGGTGAAGGGACTACAGGGTGCTAACAAGCTCATTTATGTTTCATTTGTGGTCTGACAAACAGAGAGAACGCAAACGTGGGGAAATGAGGGGCTGAGTGAGTGCACTGTGCTGCATGTAGCTCTAAAATAAGATTTTTACCCATTTTACATAGTAACAAAAATGGAAAATCAGTAAGTGGCGGTCGATTTTGACAACGTGGCAGCCAGCAAAAATTACATCAATATAAGCTATGGAAAACTCTGCAGGGACAACTCGAAGTAAAAATTCAATTTTACTTCAACAAGTACTTTTTATTCATTCTATTGCACATGTGCATCTGAGTGAGTAAATATGTCGAGTTTATTTAATATAATACCTTTCACAGAGCAAGGTCGCAAAGTGCTTCACTGGAATAAAATAAAAAAAGGGACCATAAAAACAGGTATTCATTTATTCAATACTTTTCTATGCTGCATATGATGGTGCTGAAATAACAGTCAGAATGACTGACTGACAAGTGATGTGCAGCGTTTATGGAAATATCTCCCATGATATAGCATACAGTCTCCACAAGTTTCTGATTTAACTTTTCCCATGATCTAGTGTCAAAAAAGTAAATAAAAATTACAATAAACTGTAATATCGAGTTGCAAAAGTCTGCAGATAGAATGGTAATACTGTAAATATTGCAATACACAGGGTGCGTACATATTTTCACTAATATATTTTCATAACTTTTCCATGACATTGAGAAAACTTTAATGACCATAAATTCTCTGAAATGACCATCGATCCTCCTTATCATGTCTTTTTCATTACTATATAAAATATATATCAGAACTGGATATATAAATATCAATTGGGGACTGTTCGTTTTTGATTAAAGGGGAGGGGGTGATACAAAAAAGGGGGAGACATGTCAAATATCTTTTAGGCAATTGGGTGGGACTTTTTTTTTTAATTTTGGTGTAGTGGAGGGGCATACAACTTTGAACAGCTGTGTTTTGAGTTTATTTTACTGCCAATTAAAAAAAAACAATTGAATGGGTTTTGTGGGTTTGGAAAGCATGTTTTTTTTTCCTTTCATTTTTTTTGAATACGTAAAGAAGGAATTTTGTCAATTTTTTGTCTTTAAAATGTTTGGTGATTTTTTAAAGAAAAAATGTTTGTGATTTTTTTTCTTCCAAACTTTTTTTGGTGATTAAAAAAACAAAACATGATTTCAAAGGTATGTTTTCTTTAGAAAAACACCAAAAATGACAGCTTTGACAGCTTTGATCATGGAAAGAAACTGTAAAAAAAACCCAAAATTATCATTGAATCTTCAAATTTCTGATGGTCGTCTTTTTTTTTTTTAGATTATTTTTGGGGGATTTTAAACTTTGTTTGACAGGATATTTATAGTGTGAAAGGGGGTGCAAGAGGGGGTGACATGCAGCAAAGGGCTGAGATTGGAATCAAACCTGTGGTTGCTGCAGCAAGGACACAGTTTTCGTACATGGTACACCTGCTCTACCAGTTGAGCTACTGGGTGCCCCGATATCCGACAGTCCTTAAACACATCGTGTGTTATTATACAGGTCTGTGAAACAAAATTTCTAAAACATTTATAAAAGTGCAGATTCAGCTTCTTTTTGGTGTGTTTTACATGGCTGAGGAAGAGGGAGGGGATCCAGGATGTAGAAGATGTGGTTAGCTTGATTATGTTCGTTACACTAAATAAGTAAATGAGGGGGAAAATGGGAGGAATTATGCAAAGTTCACTCAATTGGGTCTTTGTAGCAATAACATGACTAATGTAATAAAATGTAGTTGGCCACTTTAAAGCCCAGTAAATCTGAAGACTTTAAGTCATGTAGAAAACATTTTATGGACCTTGAATTATGCATTAGACTCTAAATAAAAGCCGGCTAATATTGCTTCTCCTCTGTGTTGTTTTATAGCACGCTGTGGTCATGCCAGGCCCAGCTGAATGTGCTTCAATGTGACCTGTGCAGCAGTATTTGTTCACTCAAATCACTACAGTTTGTATTACACATTCACCGACTCTGCAGCCTGTTTGCAACTGATCTCATACACACTCAAAGAGACTGAAGCACTCTCACGGGAGGCAGAGACACCACTGCAATTCATCGCTCTTCCCACACACACACACATACACAGTCTCACACACTCAACACTTTGCGGGCAATCCCTCGGGCTTCACTTGAAACAGACGTATCCAGACAGTCAGCAGTAAGCCTTTTTCCTGCCTGGTAGTCTAAACCGGGCCTATCTCTGCTCTGCAGCCAGGGAGGGGCTGCCCCGCTCTGTTTAGATAGCATTAGACTCACCAACAATCACTTAAGACACAGGCGTCCCCACCGTGTTACTAAGCAGCTACACCCTGCAGCAGGTCTATCGGCGCTGGAATCAATGCAACACAAATAGCTGGAAATAAGCGGGACTGTTTGTATTCTTAAATGTCCTCGAATCACTCTGAACCTTTTCAATTCCCTGAAATACGTTCTTTTGTGGTATTCAGTGGATGGTGATAAATCACTTCATGTCTGTACTCTGTGTAACAAGACTGCAAAAAGGAATAAAAAGGGACAGAGTGACAGGAAAGGAAAACACGAAATATGGGAAAGAATCAAGATTTAAAAGCATATAATATCGATCTTTAAAGTGGAACTGGAAGTTAAATTCTCTGCACTTCTGTTTGAGGAACAATAAACTATAATAACACTGCATCTGTTGTAAATGTTTTGTGGAAATAGCATCTAAACTTTAGGCTTTCAAGTGGATGTTTCCCATGACTGGCAGCAAAAGCCAGGGTTGTGTGAAATGCTGTTTGCCTGTTAGGTTTTGCACATTGATACAAACAAGTATTTACCATTTTTAACCAGCCCTCATTGTAGTGATTTCCAATTGTTAGCAATTTAAAGGGACAATTCACACTAAAATCAAAATCACTTATTTTTCCTCTTACTTGTAGTGCTATTTATTAATCTAGATTGTTTCGGTGTGAGCTGCAGGGTGTTATCGGCTACATCTTCACAGCTCCAACACGCTGAAACTCACATTGTAACATTCTAGATCAATAACAATTGAGCAGGAAAAACAATGACTTTTTTGAGTTTGGGGTATAATATCCTTTTGAAACATATGTCCTTTTAAAATTCACAATATTTAGGAGGACCTGTCAAGCTGTTAAGATTGTATTTCACCTAGAGAATGGAAGCTAGCAAGCTAGGCTTACTATAGATTCCCACTGGACATTAATTTTCTTTATGTTATTTCAACACCTGCTTGGTAATCAGCAGCTCCTGCACACTCAGTGGTGTGTTTGTCTCACATTACAGAGAGGAGGGACTCTAGCTTGCATCAACCGTCTCTCGTTCATGGGTCCAGCTGCAGTGATGACAAATAACTGTCAAAACTCACAGCGACAGGTGGTCCTGCAACGTGGACTTTCTAATGCGCAGAATCAGAGTCGGTATACGAATAATTATTTGAATCAATTTTTGTTTTAAGGCAAATTTATATACTTCAATGTAATTTTTTTTGTCTCAATCAGCATTACTCAATTGTAGTCATTATTGCCCAGGGGAAATGTTTGCGTATCTAAATAATCCCAAAAGTACCAAATTCCACAAACCCACGCCCATATCTAACACATAAACACAGATGTATGAACACACAGAACGGTCAAGGTGACCCCCAAGCCCCGGTCTGAAATAGAGCTGTAAAGTTTGAATGGGCATAAACTCACTGGAGTCTGCAATACAAACCACATAAACCCGAGCTCAATAACCTGCTACCTGTCTCCTGCATTAACCCAAAGACTCAGTGTAGCCCAGACAGAGCCAGTCAGAGTGTTGGACCACTCTAGCACCACATCAATTTGTCATGCAAGTGTAACCTAGTTTTAAGGTTTGGCTAAAAATGGCCCCGATACAACATGCTGTCAGAGGACCTGTGGGCCAGCAGCTCAGCCAGCTGGTAAAAACGATGTGGCATGTTGTATTAAGCCTTCATAACCTTAGCTGCTACTGAGTAGAAAGGCCTGAAAATGTCCTCAATAACAGGATACTCTGACTAAGCTGCTGAGCCAAAGGCTGTGGTTAAAATTTCTGTCAAGAATAGCATGTAGATATAAAACTGCCTGACCAGGGCAGGGCGGCAACAAAAGAGTAACTGAAAAATGATAATTTCAACTTTGGCCAGCAAGTGTGACTCTTCTGCAAGCCATCAGCAACTTTGGGAGGAACTGTTTCAACAGGAAAAACTAAAACTGTCGGTTAATACCAAGAGTGAGTGTTTTTTTATGTAGAAAGTGCAAGTTATGCTTTATGTATTCAAACCTCTGTGAAGGTCCACATGGCAAAAAAAAAAAAAAAAAAAAAATATCCTGACCTGCCCCAATCCCAGAGGATGTTCTCGTGTTGTGTTTTTAAATAATAAAAAAAGGGTTTATTCATATTCATTTATAAAACAAAGCATATTTAGCAAGTGTAGCATAATGCTGAAATATCTTTTACCATAACAGCCGAAACAGCTATATTGCACATATTTCTGGTATCTTATAATATTTTATCGTTATTTTCTATTCTATATTAGGTTTTTATTTCCTCTAAATATGCTTATTGTATAGACAAAACACAGAGGCACATTGCTTGTAAGTGAAAACCTATCTGGAAATAAATCTTATTCTCATATTAACTGCTACAACCATGAGGTAAATAATACAGATAAGGGGAATTAGGAATAATGTGCAATCAAAAATTTGCATCAAAATCACTATTCTATCTTAAAAAACACTGCATTTTACTCTATGTACTTTACTTATGTACTAGTAGTTGCTGAGATTGATTTCACAATATTATTATAATGATTCCTGTCCCCACATTTACTGTCTTTCCTGTTCTGTCCCACGTCAGCCTCTGAAGTACATGCCTACAAACACGTCCACGTATGCAGACACTGAATATAGCTTTAACTACTGTCCAAATCCTTTTAAGAGTGCATCATACCCTCTAAGCCTCTTTTAAATCACTGTTACATGTGAAATAAAAAGTCCGACAAGCACTGCACGTTGACAGTGCATGCAACAACGGCCAACAAAGACAGCAAGAGTATCAAAACATGTCAAATGTTTCCTGGCAACAACACGTTTGACTGTAATGATGCAACAACTCAGAGGCAACTCCGCAAGAATCGCTGCCCACTGGAGACTCGATAAACATAAATCACTGGGATTTTTTAGTCATGCTCCCTACAGGGAGATTCTATTGTCACCTGTTCCTGCTCTGTGAGAGGTCAAAAGGTGAAGATCACCAGACAGAAAACTCCTCTCCAAAAAAAGAGATTATCACTGTGTCGTGCAAAGGCATTTTAACAGGGAGGATACCTGCTGACACAGAAGTTCCTCCTGTAAGCCAACATTTTGTCATTTATCTGCAGAGCAGCTGGGACTTAATGTCAGAGTATGCTTGAAAAGAATGAATGTGTCAAATGGTGACGACAAATTTTGGGCAGTTTCTTTACAAAAGCATTCTTAGTATTGCTCACATTTTAACACAGAAAAAGTGAAGGAAGTAGTTGTATGAAGAATTGAAAAAGGGGAGCTTCAGACAGAAGTTATTAAAATAGTCATATACAACCCAAGTCTGATGCTGATTTCAGACACTGTACAACTATACAAGAAGCGCTCTGTTTGAAGCACACAGACACCTTTACTGAGCATCAGAACATCTTATTGACACCTCTAAAACTGGTGACCACAGCTTTGTCTTGTTTGGGCTCAACAGATTGTCACTGAAATCACATTTATAATTTTTCTTAAAGGAGTACTTCACTCCTCCATGTGACCATTTATGTATGTAGTTGTATAAGTTTGTAAATAGGTGATACTGGTTTCTTAGGGCTGATACTGATACCGATTATTAGTAGTTAATGAGACCGATAGCTGATATTTGGAATCGATGCATTTACAATAAAAAGGAAAATCTTTCTGTAAATATTTAGAATTTGGAATATAACAAACTCCAACACAGAACTACTGAAATTTTGAACATCAAACACAGCAGTTGCTGTTGTTAAGCATGGACCCCTATGACTTCAATACATAAAGAATTTGCTCAATTTTTAGATTCTTCCTTCACAATGGAGGCATGAGAAAAAAACAATATTTTCTTTACAAATTTAATGTAACACGGGGTAATTAATTGATATAAAGAGTCATTTGGGGGATGAAGTATTCCTTTAACATCATTTAAATTGTAGTATAAAAGCAAACCCTGAACGTAACTGTCAGTTGGAAATAAAGGCTAAAAGAAAGACTTCATTACTCCTCACTTCCATGGTCCGCCCTCCTCTCATTCACCTCTTTGAAGACAACGAAGGAGACATTTTGGAGAAGACAGATGGTTTAGAAGAGGCGTGAAGAAAGCCATCAACAGTACATCAAGTCGAAACAACCATCCCTGAACAAAGCAGGGGTGAAACCTCAGCATTACTTTACCACCCACTTACATCACTTCATTCGCACCTCCATTTACGTGGCTCCAATGACTCTCACATCATGACTAGCAAGTGCCTCTCATGTGATGTAAACGTGTGTATTGCTCACAGAGGTTAAGTGTTGCAGAAACTTGCCACCAGAGATTCGGTAAAACAGATAAATGGCGAGAGACCGAGCTAATTCTCCTTGTTGCTTTTCATTAGGATTATTAGATATTCCATTACCTGGATTACTGGGAAGCTTCATTAAAGTCTCATTGTCTAATTCTAAGAAACGTTCACCAGCAGCTCAGCTCAACCCGTATAAACAACAGCTGTAAAAACAGCACCATTACTGAGGCTGCTGCCGATTTCACCATCCAACTTCCCCCTGTCAACTAAAGTCCATTTAACACAAGCCAGTTGGCTGGTTTGCTGCCATGACAACAGAGTGCCAGCAAAGGGGAAACTAGAATTCAGTTTAAATGCCACAACTTCTCGCTTAACAGCTGTAAGATGGTGAAACAATCAGTGTTTCAATGATGCCAAAGTGGAAAGAAGTGGCCTCCTTAAGTGTGTATGTGTGTGACATTGCATCACTTAGCTGCCGATAAAAGGCTGGATTAAACACACGATAACTCTCACCTTGAACAGTGGTGAAAGAAGGATTCGGATAATTCACTTAAGTAAAAGTACCAATCCCATCCTGTGAAAATACTCAATTTCAAGTAAAAGTCTTGCTTTGAAAATGTTACTTGAGTAAAAGTTAGAATTAGGGCTGTGCAATTAATCCAATTTCAATTTCAGCTTCCAACAATTACAAAAACAATGTAATCGAGAAAAAACAATTACTTTTCCACATTCTGTTTTGCAAGCGTACCCTTATTTTGTCTTGTGCCCTGAATGCCTTGTGCATTTTCGCGACTCCTTCCCTCAGCCTAAGCTCAACACTTGCAGTCGATTCTACCAGCGAGGCGAGTGGTATCAGCACGAGGAAAGATGACGGAAAAAGAGCAACAGCTTTTGGTGAGCAAATTAGGCAGAACAAAAATTCCGTTATGTGGGAATACTTTGGATACGAGGCATCCCACATGGAGCAAAAAAGAATAAAATGCAAGATCTGCTGCATGGTGGTGTCTGCACCACATGGCAACGTGTCGAATCTTTTTCATCGTCTTAAGTTTAAACATAAAGTGGTCTATGCCCAAATAATTTAAAAAAAACAATGGAAGAAAAGGACAACCCCATCAACATCCACCACAACACAGTCATCTGTTTAGGACACATTATAAAAAGCAACTCAACAGTAATTAAATTAAGGAATTAAAAGAAGCTCAATGGGAAAAGTATTAAGGGATATTAAAGTTCAACTTTTTAAGTTTTTTATGTTGAATAAATGCAACATGTTTACAAAGTCAATGAGTAATCGTGGTAAATAATTGTGATTTTAACATTGACCAAAATAATCATGACTATGATTTTTGTCATAAAGGAGCAGCCCTGGAAGGATAATCAGGAACATGTACTTTAAGCCTTAAACAAACAAAGGGTAAACAAAGTACCCAATGCAGATTTTTTTTTAAAAAAAAAAAAAAGAAAAAAAAGCACACAAAAAACTCAATTAAAAAAATAGAAACAACCACAAAAAAATTCAATAAAAGAATTTAAAAAACAAACATCTTAAAGAACCCCCCAACAAAAAAAACAAAATTATTTAAATGTTTAAAAAAAAAATAGAAAAAGACTTCATTGTTGTTGGCAATTTCCTGTTAACCGACTGTTTAATTAATCAAGCAGCTGTACTTGTACAAACTATTTTAATTTAAAACAACCATCATAATTTCTAAAATCATGTTTTTTTTAATGCAAAAAACTTGATTTGTAAAGTAACTAAAGCTGTCATGTAAATGTAGTGGAGTAAAAAGTACAATATTTCCCTCTGAAATGTAGAGGAGTAAATGTATAAAGTAGCATGAAAAAAACAAGTAAAAGTACTTCATATTCATACTTAAGTACAGTGCTTGAGTAAATGTACTTAGTTACATTCTTACACTGTCCTTGAAGGCTGCAAGCAGTTGTGCGAGCATACATATCACATTTGAACCCTGCATCACTGATTTTATGACAATCATTTCCTTAAAAAGAGGAGCTATTCAAAACTGATGAGAAGCACTCGACATTTTTGCCACCGACTCACAAGCTCGGGGTTAATTGAGGTGGACAGTCCCAGTCATGACACTAAATGGCTTTAAAACGGCACTTATTTTCGCCAGTGGTGCGTGAATGTCACGGCTGCTCCGGCTAACAGCAGACCCCCGAACCCTAGCACGCTCGCTGCTACGCTGGCAGCACTGAAAGGCTTCTGCCAGGGTTATTCGGTTATTGGGTCTAGATGCAAATATGCCGGTGAGATCATTCACAGCTTGCTGTCAGACAGTCACAGCTGCTTGTGGTGAAATTGTGCCGGGGGGAGAGCGTCAGAAAATGATGGTCGTGTGTGTTTATGTGTGTGTGTGTGCAGGTGGGTGGAGGGAGCTGTGACTGTGTGAAAGATGGATAAACAGATAAAAGTTTGCAAAAACACAAACTAAATGGGGTTTTTAGTGTCAAAGTCTGTCACGTTTCCAGGTTTCTCTCTCTGCAGGCTAACAATTCACTAACCAGTGGACTTGTTAGCTGACTCACACACCAGCGAGCTGGCTGGCTTACAACAGCTGAACCCTATTCAAACCTGTAGCATCTTGTTTCCAGATGTATCTCCATTGTGCCAATATCCAGCTGATGTGGACTGCAGTTTGGCCCATGCTTCTCAATGCATATTAAATGTGTCTTGATTGTTGTGATTAAATTTCACTTTCCTTCATCATATCTGACTGTTTCTGAAAACAGATGTTTACAGACACACTGCTGCAGATTATGGCAGTTATTAGGTAACTCATCACGGGTGCAGATGTCAAAACCATGTTTTTTTTTTTCTTCAAATAATTACAGCATTTCCTAGGGGCAAGTCAATATGATACCATGGCCAAAGACCTTCTAGATTCTGAACACCTGTTACTTATTCTTAATTAATGCACCGATATTCAACTATAAGTTATAATAGCTCAAACCGACATCTGTCATTTGTCTTTAGTGGGAAAGACAACAACTGTGAGCAATGTCTCCGCAGTAGGGGTCAACCGATATTGGTTTTTCACATCCAATACCAATTATAAGTAGGTAATGAGACAGATAATCAATATTTGGAACCGATATGCAGTAACAATAAAAAAAAAAATCAAAATGTCAATATAACAATATAACAAACTCCAACACAAAACTTTGTTGAAATGCATTTAGCAAATGTTTGATAAAAACTAAACGGTCAAAATGATATACAAAAATCCCCAGCAACTTCTTGTTTTAATAAAGTAAGATGAAAATTTGAATCAAAAATAGATAACTACTATTACATTTTTATCGGCATTAATTAAAATAAAACGACAAAACAGATAATTGGCAAAATGCAAATATCGGCCCCAATAATCGGCCAGGCCAATAATCTGTTGACCTCTACTTTGAATGGCTATGGCATCTACCACTGCTTTTTCCACTACTGTCTGCCAGCCTCACCAAATTTTATCTTCTTGCTCTTGTCCACTAAAGTGATATCTTTTGCAGTTTACCCTCTCCCAGATTCCCTGTGAGCACAGCTTAAGCTTTGCATTTGGAACTCATGAACGAAACACATTATGTACTAGATTTACCACCCCATGTGTTCTCGGTACATTGGCACCCGATAGTGTTATCAGATCACTTCATTGTTAAGTATGAATAGGGAAAAACTGGCAAACTGTCTCACCTGGCTGCCTGTTTTCATTACATTACCGGGCGGCTGGATCAGCGGGCTGGCTAGCTGACTGAGTAATGATCGAACACAGTGCCTGCCAGCCTCCCCAGCTCGCTAACCGACTCACAAATTGACTACCTGCCTGACTGAATGACGACCTCACCTATAACCTGCCTTTATTCCTGCCTGCTGGCCGCTCTCTCTTATAATGCCAACAACACAATGAACTCGACGGCCTGGATATTACCTTCATGGGGAAATCATCAACATGGACAAACATCATGACAATCAGGCCTTCATGTGATGCACCACTCACTCTCTGACCGTTCCCCCCTGCGGCACCGAGGTCGTTGCTCTCACAAAGAAATCAATAACTTACAATGATTAAGCTTGACGTGGCGTATATTGGCTGTAAGGGTCTGGCCAAGTTCACAAAAGGAGCGGAGACAATACATGACTTTTGTTGAGCGTCAGCAGCTGAGTCTTGCGAGCGAGGAGGAGTTGACGGATGCGAGGCAGCTGAGCCGAAGCATCGATCAAACATGTGCGTCCCGTGCCGACAAAGGCCGGTTCTCAGAAAACAGAACTTCAGCACATTTCGTCCCACAGTAATGTCAAACACGCGGCACATGACTCATTTTATATTTTCAGCATTCACTCTTTCTGTTGTTTTTGCCCCATTTGCATCATCGCCACCTTCAACATGACTCAGTTTGATTTCAGTGGGCTTTACTGGCACCTTAATCCACTCTTTCTTAGCAAAACAAAATGTGACATGACAGCCAGGAATCCAGAGAAACAACATCAGCAACTAAAATCCAGGAACTTGCAGTATGTGCGAAAGGTTTTCCCAAAGCATAAAGGCCACCAAGGAAGGAAATATGATGTTTCTGCAGATTTTAGAGTATATAACTCTTTTTCTTGGTCTCTATTGGACACAAGGTGAGCACATTCTGTCCTCCCAGGGCTGCAGGTCTGATGAAAGACCTGTTTTCTGTTGCAGCTGTCACTTGTGTTGTTATCTCTGCAAGACTCGCCTTGACGTTTGTTCAACAGGAACCTGCTGTAAAAGTTTTGCAAGTGAGCCAAGCCCTGAAAACACAAGTTCTTTGTGTTCTTAATTATCTTTTAATATACAAGGAAAGAGTGGTGAAAAGATTTGTGGAGTAATGCATACGTCAATGGACGAAGTTAATCGCCGACTATTTTGATAATAGATTAGTCGTTAGGTAATTTGTCAGGCAAAACAAGACAAATACTTGGAAGATCCAGTTTCTCAAATGTTCCTTTACACTGTTTTGTATCATTAAAACTGAACATAATTGGGCTTTAGACTGTTGTCCGACCAAAATAATCAATTTGAAGTAGAGCGGAAATGACTGGCTGAAAATAATCCAACTTTTTTGATGATCAATTAATCATTTGGCTTATTTTTCCAAGTAAAAATGTCAAATGTTCTCTGTTTTCAGGTCCTGAGATGTGAGGGTTATATGCAGTGCTGGACCTGGCATGTTCTGCACCCTGGGTAACCCCCCCCCACACACACACACACACACACAACACAACCCATGATGTTTTTTTTTTTTGCAAATTGCAAAAAAATTACCTTTAAAAACATCCCAAAAAATATATAAAAATGCGTATATTTGTTGTAACATTAAATAAAAAAATATTATAATTCTAAATTCTAAATGTACTTTTTTCTGACAATTTTCTAAAAACCCTACCCTCTTTTTAAAATGAATTTACAGGTCATTTTTTGTCACTAGTTTCTTGCAATTTGAGATACATTTCTTGCCAAGTCGGTCATTGCCTTTTTTCCCACCATGTTTTTGAAAGAAACCAATTTGCTCAGGTTTCAAAGGGTCAAATAGCTTTGGAAAGGCATCCAAACGCAGCACAAGAAAATTGATGTCAATCCAGGTTTCAAAGGGTTAAACGATAATGAAATCAAACATTGCTTGTAGCTTTAACTGAATCCTTTGGGCTATTTGGCTGAGCAATTTTAGGACATTACTTTGTGGACCAAATGATTGATCAAAATCAGAAAAATAACTGATCAACATATTGACTCCAGCATCATCACAGCTGGCATTGCAGATGTTTTAGTACAAGTAGTCTCATTTTACAAACAGTGAAATGTACAGAAGCATCCAGGTAAACCCAGTTTGTATTATCTTTTAACTGTCAAACCAGACAGGCAGTGTGAAGGAATGTGTGTATCAGTCTGCTGTGCTGACTGGTACGTCTGCATTTGAAGCCCTGCAGCTGGCTGACAACACACATCTAAAAAGAAGATATACTCACAGTCAAGGTGTTTCTTCTTGGGTCCGCTGACTTCATGCGTGGTGGCTTTGCACACAGCCTTGCTGATAGCCGACCCGGTCATGCTGTGCTGCGCTGCTGCGATCCGATCCGTTATAGATTGGCCCGACATCGCTTCTTCTGTATCTATTTGCTGTTTTTTAAAAACCGCGATCAGCTAAAATAGCACAATAACGATCCGATCAATGGATCAACTCCCCGCGGGACACAACTCAACGTGACTTCACTGTCAAGTGGAGGTAAAGGGTTGCGATCAGACACCCACTGTTGTGTCTTTTTTTTGTTTCAGGTGCGTATAAAACCTGTGCAGTCTGCAGTAATGTCAGATCACTGGTGGCAAAAAAAAACTGCAG
Source organism: Plectropomus leopardus (assembly GCF_026936395.1). Taxonomy (NCBI): domain Eukaryota; kingdom Metazoa; phylum Chordata; class Actinopteri; order Perciformes; family Serranidae; genus Plectropomus; species Plectropomus leopardus. The sequence goes on from NC_142198.1 coordinate 15,656,836, forward strand.
GTACAAGATTGGCTTAAACCACAATCAACAGCTGATTTGCAGTGTAGTTGAGTTGTTTGGCAACAGTTAATCTATCTATCTAGTAAACACAACACGACGACACTAATCTGAGCTAGTCTGTGTTAGCTAATGTTTCCGTTGCAGTACTCGAACCAGGAAAGAGTCCCACTGTGGAATTTGTAAACACTGGAAATTACTTTCTGGCCACAAATAAACATAGCTAACTTGGCTGGTTTGTAACCTGGACGATTTGTTTTGGGAGACCACCTCCGGGTTGGGCGACAACAAAAAGTAATCCGTGTGAAATCACAGTTGGGAAAACATCAACAACAATCTCGACAATCCAAAAAAAAAAAAAATGTTGAGTTCCTCCTCCACGTCAACTTGTTAGCTTTAGTTAGCAATCACTGGTCGCTTGGAAAAGTGTGTGTTAAAACCCCCATCGGGCGTGAAAAGTCAGTCAGAATTAAGCAGCACATTGTTTTGAGTTTCTAAGAGGATACTGTGTGACTGACAGCCGGGACAGGTGCGGTTTCTCCCGGTGAGAAAGGGTGCGAGCAGCGGTGGGTGTTAGCCGAGTAGCTAGCGGGGGTTAGCTAACCTGCCAGCCAGCCAGAGCGCGAGCGTCTGGAGTCTGTGACTGAAGAGGAGAGCCGGTGGAGCCGCTAAGTTAAAAATGACAGCTCCTCGGGCTCCGGTGTTTCCTTTCACAGTCCCTGGAGTCAGTTGGTGGTGTCCTTCGGCTGCCGACTCCACATTACCGGCTCGTTTTTGAACCCCCGTCCTGTGCTGCTGCCTCAAAGTCTCGCCAGTGGTTTCTCTTTACGGACTGACTGGCTGGTAGCTGCTCTGCCGGACAAAATGGCAGCGTAAAAAATCAGCTGATCTCACAACCGTGCTGCCTTCAGGGCTCACTGCTGGCCTCGGAATCTAGAATTTTAGACTCCCACCACTCTAAACCGCGTTCTAGAATCCTCAAAATCTACTGTTCTTTTTGCATTCTCTAAACATACATGCATGGAATTTTTTTTGTTCTAATCATGAGAATGTTCTAAATTCTGAGAATAGTACAATGCAACCAGTGCAATGTTTTATTAATGTTTACTGAAGCAAGTTTTTTGTTTTTAGTTCCCTGAATGTTCTTCTTAAAGTTAGGGTAGCATTCTCTATAAACATAAAAAAAAGTCTTTGTTTTGTTTGTTGTTTTTCTTTGAACATATCAGATTACATTTATATTTTTTTAAAAAGTGCAATCTCACAGCTCAATAACATGCTTTGAATGATGCTTTGAAAATGTTCTTCCTTTGTTCTCATGTATCATTTGGGGAATGTTTAATAAAAGAACATTCTAAGAATTCATACCTTTTTTTGTATTCACACTTTAAAAAAAATGTACATGCAAGAAACTTCTTATATGTGTAATGGATGTTGGAGGAAGATTAATGGAGCAGGGCCAGGTTTGGGTTAGGGAACATTAAAAAGATGCAGGCGTGCTTTTGTTTTTTTACTCTGTATCTGTTACTGTCTCTGTCATAATAGTAGTGCTGTATCATATGATGCATCCATGTCTTACTGATTTATTTTATTTGTTAAGAGAATGTCAAATATGTGTTTCATCTGTCATTATGCTTAATGTTTTTTTGTAACCTGTCTTTCATTGCCCTGATATTTATGTCTTGCAATACTGACAGTTTTTATTGGCTGATGACATTCCACAGACAAAATAGCCACTTTATTTACTTTTACATACCTAACTGATTATGAAAGCAATCTTATAGCATACTGGTAGTCTATTTTTGACATGGCTGAGTCTTGCATCAAAATGCCGCATTAACCTATCGCTAGCAATCTGTAAGCAATCGGTAATTCACCATCCTCTGTCAGTCACAGAGTTTGTATGTGGTGGTATTTAAAATTATTTTATGTTTTGTAGTTTAATAAAGTGGAAAAATATGCAATAAGAATAGGCTTATTTGGTGTTTTTTATTGAGTAATTATTGAACTTTTGACAAATAGAAGTAGAAATGTATGCTTTTAATAAATAGAAGCAAAAGTGCAAATAAAATTGAATTTCATTTTGTTTTTTAAAAAGATGAATTAAATTATATATTAACGAAACCACACAAATGTGTCAACTTTTAATAAATCAAAGCAAAAGTGCAAATAAAATTGAATTTTATTTTATTTTTTTAAATAAATATTAGATGAGCAGTCTCTTGAAGTACAATAGGTACACCTCGACAAAACAAAAATCCATTATTTTATGCCTTTTTTTTGGTTTTGTTCCTTTGCACTTCATGCTTAATTGCTATATTTCCCACAGCTCGTGAACGCCTCCACAGTCTATTGGACGCGGGCTGGGGAGCGAGTGAAGCCTTTAAGGTGTCACGGTTTAAATTGTAGCGGAATTTATCCAACAAATGTCTCAAATTTCACATCTTTTCAACATCAGAGGGCATTTCTGCTCCAACGCAACAATAAACAGTCTTTAATGTCCACCACCATCTCTTTATTAACGCATCTCTCGCGCCGCACTAATCCAAATTTAAGGTCGTATTAAATTATTCCTCAGACGCCGTGTCCTTGTTTGACTCCAGACTATATAGAACACGGTGTGCTGCCCAAATCAGTGGGAAACCGCTCGTGCGCGGCCCAGCGGGTATCAAATCGGATCTGAAAGCTGAATAAATCAAATATTAAACTATATTTCACACATCGGAGAAGATATAATTAGATAGCAGGCTGCTGTTGCCTGTCATATTAAGTGGTTTGCATTGATTATAGCTGCATGTCATGATGCAGTAATTCAAAACTGATGTTGTGCATGAGGTGTTTGAGTTATGACAGAAAAGGGAGCAGTGAGTGAAAACATAACTCACAGATGGATTCCTTTATGACTTTAGGTGCATTTTTTTCCTGTAAGGGTTGTTTGCAGTTTCACACAAGCAGCTGCAGTTTGCAGTACTTCCCACCAAGGTGAGAAATATTGTAAATTGCAGTATTTCTCACCCAGGTGTGAGACTGCAAACTGACCTAGCAGCAGGTGAATTGATGGAATCCATCGACCTCCATTGACCTCTCCTTCCCAACAGGAGAGAAAAACCCCTCCAAGCTGCGATGATTGATACCACAAACTTTGATATGCAGACTGATGAGAAACATTTCTGGTCAGCACTTGGACGCTGAAAGTGTGTGTGAATGCAATCCACCTAAAAGCAGCCTAACTGTGCTCATCTGGTTTTCACACATGTCTGCCAAGTCTAATGAGGTGTGTGTGAGGCCTGAGAAAAAAAGAACGTGCATGCAGCAGACAAAAAAGGAAATAAGAAATGCAACCACAGTAAATGGAAGTGGTTGAATGCTGCAGAGGCCACCAAAGAAGGTTCAGTTCCCAGGTTTTTCATGCTCTGTGTCACAGCTGAAGGGACGCCAGCATGCAGTCTTTTATGTGTCCTAACAGCTGCGACAAAATCAACTGTTTTTCATTACAAGCAGTTATGATCTTGCAGCCTTTTCTTCTCAAATATCACAAGATAAAAACATGATCAGATCGTGCAAAAATGCACATTGGAATTGATGCACAGCAGCACAAAGATTGGCAGGCAGACAGTCACACTCCTGCCTACAGGGAATGTCTGGGAACTGCGGCACCCAGAGGAGACGGAGGTGAATTCAGGGTGAAACATGCAAACCATGACATCAAACCTACACCCCGCTCTTTATGAAGCATCAGTGCCAAACACCGATTTGCTTGCAGCACCTCATTTCAACTCACATGCCTCCCTTCTTGATTCAGAGTGCAGTGTTGCCATCTGCAGGCAGAATGGATGAACTCCCTATTTCCATGGCAACTGTGTGGATGCAAGGAGCCCCCCTCCAACTGTAGCCCTTGGCAACAGGCTCTTGACTGGGGTTGGAGCTGTATCAGCAGCTGTCAATCATGGGATGAGCCGCAGCCTTGCCTTGGGCCAATGTGCTTGGAGAGATATGGATAAATCCATTGCCACGCCGTAGACAGGGACGGGGTCAGAGACAAAGACGCGGAGTGGAGGATCCACACAGTTTATCGACAGTGTGAATTAATTGTAGTTTGTCAGGGATAGTGATCAGTGTGATTACTAGGTTGCAATTGATCGAGAAGCTCAGCAGCAGGTGAGGTGAGCTTTTTAATGACAGTGTCTTGACCTCTATATGACGTGCATTAGTTACCTAGATGTTTATCCAAGAACAAAAAGTCTGGTGCTGCAGCATTATAATACATGAATGAATTGTGAGAAATTAAGCATAGGTGTATAAAACGGCCTCCCTCTTTCCCTTAAAGCACTAAAAGTAACATTAACCCTTTGAAACCAAGCAAAAATTCTAATAATTTTGATATGGAATTTTAATTTAATATATTTTTACCTGGCTTTTTTCTTTTTTCCCTGAGACATTTTGCCCCACTTAAAAAAAGAAGAAAAAATCTAAATCTACCTATTTTTTTTTTAAAGATTATTTTTTTGGGCTTTTATTGCTTTTAATCTATAGGAAAGTGGGGGCGTGAAAGGGGTAGAGAGAGAGGGGGAGACAGGCAGCAAGGGGCCGAGGCCGGACTCGAACTCGTGGCTGCTGCGGCGAGGACACAGCCTCTGCACATGGGGTGCCGCTCTATCCACTGAGCCACCAGGCGCCCCAAATCTACCTATTTCTTGCATTTTTTGGATTATTTCTTACCAACTTGCTCACTGCCTTTTTTTCCCATCTTTTTTGAAAAAAAATAAAAAAAGGAGCATCAATTTGCTCAGAATTCAAAGGTTAAAATACTCGTGAAGAACATCAAGCAGCACATGAAAAGTCATATTGCTCCAGGTATTTAAGGTGAAAGATCACTGAACCATTTGAAGTTTCAACAAGAAACATTAATATTTGTCACTTCAAAACAGGCAGGAACATCCAGGGCTGAAAAAATGAAGCCAAAGCAGAATTGCCAAAAACTGCAGTTCCTCTAATGGCCACTTGAGGCCGACTCCACAAGCTTTCCACCTGAATGTGATGTCTTTTTATACACTTTACCATGTGTCTCATTTGCCTAATCCTATTCATCCATGCCAGCATGTGCTTTTGTTGACGTGCCAGCATTGGTTGCCATGTCCTATTGCCTTAACAGAAGCTCATGCAGTGTATCTATAGGTTTTTACATTTTGCCCCTTGTGTAAAGTTATTTTTTAATAAAATATAGATGCTAGATAACAACTATAGAGAGCGAATATACAGCTGGATATAAAGCTGTAGCGCCACAGTTCACTTCTTTGAGGATTTCTCTTGTTGACTTTTCATGAAAAAAGTAAACACCTGCAAATAGATGCTGAGTCTTAAGTAAACACACACCTAACCAATAACATTATAAATGAGCTATTGTAGCAAATCCATACTTGCCTGACAGATATCACATCAGTCTGAGGAACAGAAAACTGTATAAATCAATAAAAGCTGTGAACATGTAGAGCTTCAAAAATTTCACGTTCAGAAATATCCCTCAGTCAACATGTTGAATGCACATTGTGTGTGTGTGTGTGTGTGTGTGTGTGTGTGTGTGTGTGTGTGTGTGTGTGTGTGTGTGTGTGTGTGTGTGTGTGTGTGTGTGTCTGGAGAGGCAGTGGATGTGTGTGTACGCATGCATAACTCCAGGCTTAAATACTGCTGCAAAACCTTCTGCCTCCTCCGGATTCTCTCAGATCACTTATTCACTCATCAAGCTTTTAAGAGATATGAAGCTGTTGAATAATGAGGCCGATAAAATTTAATTGGATCCGTTAAGATGCAAACTTGATAGTCTCAGTTTTTTGCGGAGGCGCTTTGTCTATTATTCAGGCAGACTGTGAGGTGACTCATCTTTGATCTGAAATGTTATTTGCTTATTTGCTCAAACACAGAAACAGAAGAGAGGGTCAGATGGAGGGCTATTTAGTTTATTAAGGGTTTCTTTAAACACGAATGAAAGAAAGCCAACAGAATAGAACAGAGTAGTGAATACAAGTCACTGTGTGTGTGTGTGTGTGTGTGTGTGTGTGTGTGTGTGTGTGTGAATGGCAATGATGCATTAAATGCTGTGTCCTTGTGTCTTTTCATATCTATTCATTTTGTACATTTACGGTAAAAAAAAAAAGATCCTTTCTTTACTCAGTATAATACGAGTCTCCATTTGTGAGACCAAACATGTAGTCGGACACACATTGCTCAGGTTAATGGCAGGTGGACTTTCTATGCAGCCTAAGCATCAATCAATCAATGAAAGAATATGCATGAATTAGTAATGCAGGAACACTAAAATGACTTATTTATTAGTTTATATATCATAAGCAGCTCTGTCGCAGGAAGAAATATTGGCATTTTATGTTTCTGCAGAAAACACAGAAAAAAAACAAAAAAACAAAAGTTATTTGTGTGTTCATACGAATCATATCAATGTTTTTAAAGTGGTGTAGTTCTGATCACATAATAATTTCTGAGCATGATACTTAATGGGCTCCGTGATCTACATCAACATGTTTGTCACATTTAAAAATGTTGAATTTATTTAACAAGGCACTAAAAGTCTTACAAACTGTAGCCTAAGCAAACACGCTGAAACACTGTGGCCTGACATGTTAAATGTAAGACATTTTTTATAATTAAGTCCCAGCTCTTGTGAATAGAGCCAATTAACATGTGTGAGAAATGTCATTTTCATGTGTGACTTGTTAGCTATCGTGTGGTTCTCTAACTCACTGAGACAGAGGCTGATGGCTTCATACCATCCCAGCAAGGTCCTCTGATTCACTGCCGACGGCAACAGGCTGGCAGCAGCCAATGCAGACATATCTGAGGGTCCATAGGTAGATGCAGCTGGACAGGATGACGGTCACAACCAGCAGCAGGAGGCTCATGAGGGACTGTGGGCTCGTACTGAGCAGCTTGACGGGGGAGGTGTCATCCCTGGATTCCTGGGCTGGAAGAAGAAGCAGCAGAAAAAAAAAATTAGTCACAAAAAAAGAGAATTTTGAATTAATTTCGCAACTGTTTTTGACATTTTGATTAAAGAATATTGAGGCCAACAAGGCGTTTGGAAACCTTTCCAGGTGATTCAAAAGCAAGATATGAGAGAAAATGTAGTCTACCATTGCATGTCTACGTTGTATAGTTTTACATGGTAACACAACCTTTGCACGGGTTTAAAAACAAGGGGAATATGAGTAAAGTACTTGAACTGGTGAAGCTTCAACCCATAATGACCACCAAGAAGACCAAACATTGACTCTTGCTGTCATTTATGTGATGGCCACCAGCCACTTTTCTCCTTTACAATTCCTCAACTAGTATGATATAAAACTGAGACTTAGATTTTTGGTCTTGAACAAAGCAAGATGAATTCACAATGATAAGGAAAGAAAAACAAAGACTTTAAACTGAGATTTGTTTCATGCAGCATACATCATGAATTATCAAGGCTGATTGAAATGGGGTGCTTGCAGAGAATCTCAATCATTGGTTGAAGGGTACTTGAAGATGATAGGGTGCAGACACAATGCACAGAGAAAAGGCATTTTTTTCCTCAAGGGTCTCTTCACACGTTAACCCAGCCATGTGATGTGATCTGAAGCATAAAATAAGCTCTAACTGGGAGAGTTGGACAGGTCACAAGAGATTAGTTTCTTAACACCACTGGGTTGTTATTAGATTGCAAATATGGGTGTGATTGTAAAAACCTATTTCTCCCTTAAGTCCTCACCAATAAAGCAACTGAAAAAAAACTATTTGCATTTTTTGGTTCAGATGTATAATAAAAAAAAAAATCATGTTTATTTTTTGACAAAATATAGGCCTCTACCAAATGGTTGACATGCACGTTCATGGTAATGGTTAAACAGAAAGAAAAAAATCAAAATCAAAATTACAAATCACTTACTGGTATAATGCTTGTAATATGTTAGTATATCAACATTTATCAATTTTTGACAATGAAATTAGTAGTACCATTACAGAAAATGTCTCAGAAATGGTGGGGAAAAAATCATATATACATATATATATATATATATACATATATATATAATGGAACAACATTAAATAAATGCATGGTACTGAAAAATTGAAAAAGGCCTTTAATCAATTGCATGATGGGCAGCCTGTTACAAAACAAACTGAACTCACCTCTTCCAAAGTTCAGAATCAGCAGCAGACTTAGGAGGCTCCTAAAAGCGGTGGCCATTTTCATGACTGGACTGGATTCAATGGGAGGATGGGAATTTGGCCATTATCTGCTTAGATGTGAAATCAAGAATGAAAACCAGAATTCAAAATCATTTTTAACAAACTTAAGCCTTTGAGACTATATGTTCAAAAAGGACCTATTATGCTTTTCTTTATTTCCGTTTTTTAGTTTTACAGTTGGATGTTTATAGCAACACTACTGAGAACGCTCATTTTCAAACAGTTTTCATGGCTACAGCATGTCATAGTTTGCCTGATTTCTTATGTTCATGTGCTCCAGGCATGCTACTTCAAGTGTTTACATTACCTAGCTTGGCCTGCTACATTTAGCTACATGCTAATGTCAATGAAACACGTAAACTTGGTTGCCTGTGTTGAAAATTTTTACCCGATTTTCAAACAAATTCCTGATGGAACATGTCTGTGATTAGAAGCATTTATTGGTGATTTTTCTCCGTAAATAGTGCTGCTGTTCTCTGCTACAGCCATTCCCCGACTGAAAGCACATTGTTAAGGTATGTAGCTACATGCTAACGTCGGGGAAGCATGTAATCTTGCTTGCTGATGCTATAAATTTCACACCGATTTTGGATCATATACTTGCTGGAACATGTTTGGTTGTGTGCAGACGCTTTTATTGGTGATTTTTTTAATGTAAAAAGTGCAGCTTTTCTAACTACAGTTATTCCCTGCTGCAAGTACACCCCTAATGTACATGTGGCCATATGCTAATTTCAGGAAAACATTGCTATTTTTATAAATTTCTGCAAGATTTTGAATTATATTTCTGCTGAAACATGCTCATTTATGTTTAGAAGCTTTTATTGGTGATTTTTCAAGGTAACTATTCTCTGTTACAGTCACTCCTTGGCTGCAAGTCCTACACTGCTAATCTATGGCTATAAAATTTGCCAGGTTTTCAATGCCATGTCAGAAATAGGCAAAATTGCCAAGAAAAATCCTGTAAAAATAAATCTTGAAATCTCTCTTTTAGACCAAACACCTATTTTTTCATACAATTTTGGTTGTTAACCAAATCCCTGCTGGAACCTGTTTGGAACCTGGGGGGCTGCTGACAAAGACAGGTGTAAAGGGGGACATTTCAGACACAGGGTGAAGGTGTTTCAGCACAGGCGTTATGATTTCTGACCATTAAAGCACATAAACATGTTCTAGCAAATATCTTAAATACAAGTATGAACCTGAAAATGAGCATTAAGGTCCTCTTTAAATATAATTCAGTGTCAACATACCTGTTGATAAAAAAAATCATAAAAACATAAAGCAAAGAAAGAATTGCCACTCAGGGATACTGTGAAATGGAAACAAAACAGCTAAATATTTAGAAAAGGAGTGAGGTACAGACTCTACCTTTTGAAATGCAAATAGAAATGCAACAAGAAAGAACATCAATCTATTGATGATACAAGGATGCTTTTGAGAACATCAGCCCAAATGTAAACAAACAGGAAACACAACTAAAATTCAAAAACAGGACAGAAACTGCTTTAATTGGTCTTGAACTGACATAAGGAAACAGTTAAGTTTAAAGTTTTCTATTATGGTGACTTGAAAAACACACAACCTTTCACAAATTTTCATCTACAAACCAAACACTTCAAAAATATCATAACTCAGCCATGTGGAAAGTAAATTAGAAACCTCAAAAGAACATAAGATGGATTTGTGAGAAGGCAATGCACATGGTAATTATTTTTGTGAATAGGCCAGACATCCATATTTTCTTCATTTCCCAACTCACAGAGCAAAAATGTTTGATATCCTTCCCTCGCTGCTGTCAGTCCTTCAAGACGAAACAGGTGTCTTAACAAAAACACAACACCAATGATCCATTTCTTCTCAAGAAGACTGGAGAAAAACAAATTAATTCGGTGGGGAGGTTTTCCATCCAGCATCTGCACAGGTCGACGACCGCCTTCCTATCTGGAGGAATTATCAGCGACCTCTATTACTAATGCTCACAGCTGCGAGGAGACCTAAAGAGATCCCTCCTCCTTTCATCGTTGTTTGCTTCTCACACCAATTCCACTTGCGGGAGAATGGGAATCAGGTGCACTAGAAAAAGCAGGAATGTGAGACAGAGCAAGAGAGTGGAGAGGCATCTATGTCCAAAAATAGCAGCTATTGGGACAAAAACAATCGCTTCAAACCGATTTCACTCCCACACCAGCAGCAGGGAACTGAGGAGGAGCAGAGAGAGGGATCAGGGTGGGATATAGTACATAAATGCAACATGGTGACTACTTCATAATTTGAGAAATGTAAAATGTACACATTTTATGAAATACAATTTCAGCTGGAGATCACTGTGAACACATTTTCAACTTATGGCTCCCTCTAGTGGTTCAAACTGCTCTCAGACTCAGCAGAGTGCCTATTAAAGACAACACCTGCTCATGTTATCATGATTCTGAAAAGATTTGATAAGTTGGAGGTATTTGGGCATGTAGAACAGAAATTTGGAGAAGTTAAACCACATAATAACTAGAGCCATGTTTGCCAGTGTATACACTCTTGTACCAGTCAAGTTGCACTTACAGTTTACATCCATGTCTGAGAAAACGTGGACATTTGTGCCAAATTCAAAGAAATTCCCTCAAGGTGTTCTTGAACTATTGCGTGCAGACAAGCACCTCTATGTTCTTGCCGCAGTGGCTAACTCCAACCTCAGCCCTTTGCTGTATGTCACTCTCTCTCCCCATTTCGTGCTGAATCTGTCCTGTTGATTAAAGATCAAAAGCCCTAGAAATAGTGAAAAAAAAAATTCAGTCTGTCCTTTGGCAGGCAGAGGGGGGTCATTACTGACCATGTGCATAATAAGTTTTAGGATTCTGAATCTTTTCTGATTGGTGCAATTTTAAACGTTACATCGTCACCCGGTCTCCCCCACACGTCAACAGATGTCGAAAAGTTGGCAGAATGGCTGCAAATGCATCAGCATATTTAAAGAACCACTGTTAGAGATCTAGTTAGAGTATGTGGATGATTTCAACATTAAAACTCAGGTAATTTCACTTGTAGTTGTTTCTCCCAAACAGATGTTTAATTTCTTTTCCTTTCATTTCCTGCAAAGCTTTTACTGAACACTTAAATTGAACCTTTTCAGCCGGAGGGTTGAACGATGAATGCAGGCTGCTGCATGAATGAAGTAAAAATAGGAACACTTTTCCTGAGAAAATTAATGTTATGCACAGTCTGTTCTGGCAGAGTGAATGGGAGGGAGTATACAGCATATTCACACAGGTCAACACAAAATTATAGAGTATTACCCATCAGGCAGTACAGCAAGCACAGAGAACAACTGAGCTTGACAATACACACACAGAAACACACGCTGCTTTTGAATGTCTTCCATATAATTAGTGTTAGTTTTCAAGCTTTTATCCAAAAAGCGATACCAGTGTAAGAGACAGTGAGCGAAAAGAGGAAAGTGATAAATGGATGGAAGAAAATGAAGTCATTCTTATTCTACTTGTTGTTCCTAATACTTAAAGCCAAGAGGTGAATACAACTATGATAGAGTGAGAAAATACTAGACAATGATATTTCACCTCATGAGAACTGTGTTCCAGCAAAAACACTACTTCAAGATTGTCTGTCCATATAATACCCAGAATAAATTAACTGAAAATCAAACTATGCATATTAAAGAGAAGGAACATCATGTGGCATAATTTTGTAACATCATTTTAATTATAAATAGTTTGTCCCCAGTTTTTTTCCCTGGTTTGAATATAAATTAATCATTTAATTTTCAGACTAAATACTACAAAAAAATTTTTAAAGGTGGTTTACGAGAGAGCAGTTTTTGCTTCATAAATCTAAACATATCTTGTTTTTCTTGCCTTCTAAGAGACGGCTTGTAATGTCCGTTTTGAAAAAAACATTTGAAATGATCAGACAAGCATTAGAAAAGACACATGAGAGATTAAAGGTGCACTTTTATGAATATAAAATTGCTTTACAAGAAGTTTTCAATCTGTTATTCACAAGTGAAATGACTTTCAACAGGCCATTATAAAACATGAAGTCATTGTAAAATAGAGCTGTCTAAAACCTTAAAAATAGTTGTTGTACTGTTAGCAAAATCTTTAAATATCTTTATTAACAAAACTGGAGTCATATTTTGCTCAATTTCTGTTATATAAATACAATAATTACAATATTATATTATGGAGTTTTCTGAAAAATCCCAACTAACATCTCAAAAATAATGCTTTTTTGACGAGAAAAGAAGGGCAGAAAGGAGATGCCTCTTTAAGTGACAAATATTAATCTTTCAATAAATCTCCTTTCTTGGTTCAAACCTGTCCATCCCGCCCTCCATCAGTCGTTGCTCGTGTCTTTGGTTTTAAGCGACTGGCATCCTGAACACCCACTGAGTCCCTTCTCTTTGGCATTGTAGTCGAAGCGAGGCAGAACCAGAACTGGTTCGCTTTTGCCTTCGACAGCGATAGCATCACTCGCGGCTCTCTCATCCTCCAGAGTCATGATGCTCTTCACCAAGCACATGATGGCGGCATCGATGTTGGTGTTGTCCTGGAGAGACAAGATGGAGGTGAAGGGCTAAAAACAAAATCACAATCAATATTTTTAGGCTATTTCACGATACATGATATATATCTAGATATTTTGAAATCTCTAAAACACTGTAAACTACTACAATAAAAAAAATATTAAATGAACCATAGTTACAAATAAAGTAGCTACTGTCATAAAATAAAGTTACATAAACTACTGTTTCAATAAAGTTTAATAAAATACTGTTATGTTAAATAAAGTAAAGTATAAAGTTAAATACAGTACTATTACAGTAAAGTTCAAAAAAGTATTGTTATAATTAAATAAATCAAAGTGGAACCCATGGTGCTTTTATTTTGTAGGACCCAGCTGTCTTAGGTGTATTGATTGATGTTTTTGCTGTAGATTTAAAGCTTCCGATCAACAGTTGGATGTTAGCGTTAGCAGAAAGTTAAACTGTAACCGCCGTATGAGGATTCATCCACTGCAAGCTGGAAACAAACTAACAGCTCTCCAGTTCATGTATTAATATTATTTGCACGTCATAGTGGTGCTCCATGGCTGCAAAATGTGTTTAAATAGCTGCAGTCTGGAGCTCTAAAAAAGCCCTGCTTTGTGTGTGTGTGTGTGTCTGTGAGAGGCAGAGAACCCTGGGAGAGAGAGGGAAAAAAGAAACACCGGTAAACTCTAAATCATCGTGCCTCCGGTCACAGCTATCACAGGCATGGAGGCATAAAAACGTGCTAAAATAACCAAAACAATGAATTTGTGGGCTGTAAAACCAAAAAAAAAGAACTGGGAGATGCTCCATCAGTCTGTAGAGCTGCAGAAGCAGAATAAAACTCCTCCTAAATGTGGCACTATTAGCAGCCCCTTTTGTGTTTCGTAAAGCTACTTCTTCAATTATTAACATTAAAATATAAAGTGAACAGCTATAAATAATTCCTTAAACTGATCAAATATTCAGTTTAATGGCAAGAAAAAGACACCAAATTCAAATAAATATTATTTCTTTCATCATGGATTAAAACTATCTCTCCACCCACTAACTGTGCACGCTCTATGAATACACGTAAACTGATAGGTGGGGTCACGTGACGCAGATTATTACATCAGGATGTGTTTCGGATGATCTTGTTTATTTCTGTGCAGGACAATGACTAAAAAGGAAGACATGAAAGCAGAGACAAGAAATGAAGACTATGAAGGTTCTTCCTTGTGTTCTATAAAAAGCTTCTAGCTTGCACCTTTTAAAATAAATAAATTGAATAAGTAGATAAATAAAATGTAATCAACCAGATAGAACAGATGCAGCACAATGAGGTTATTGTCCACAAATCCTGGAATACGCAGTTTAGTGTTGTTAATTTTAGCTGCAGCAGATAAACCTATTATTGCATGTTGGTGTCTACATTTAGCAGCAAGAGGGAGCTGTTTGAACTAAAACAATTGAACACTTACTTGATCTATTTTCCCCCCAAACTGCAAATTCTCTCTGAGGTGTAAAAGACTAACTGCTGGTGACCAAACCAGACAACAGAAATTTTATATTTTTAAATTAAATTGTTTAATGGTGCAACTTAAAAAGCAGAGCACTGACTGATGCAGAGAAGAGCCAACATGAGTACAAACAAAAGACAGAAAAACTGAGGTAAATATAGGAAAAAAAGAAGTGTGTGTGTGTGTGTGTGTGTGTGTGTATGTAAAAAAGAAGGTGAATAAACACCACACTGACATAATTGTGTGTTACCTTGGCAGAGGTTTCGTACCAGCCGACGAAGCCGTACTCTCTGGAGAAGTTCTCCAGTTTGGGCAGCTTGGGGCACAAACCGTGACTCCGCTGGTCGCACTTGTTGGCCAATAGAACAGCTGGAACCGGCGTCCCGTTGCTAAGGGCGACCTGATGAAACCAGGAAGTAAACAACTGACAGTCACTCACTTACTCGGATATATAAACCACTCAAATACTACACTTCAGTAAAATTTTGAGATACTTCTACTTGAGTATTTCTATTTGATGGTACTTCATTGATCATTTAAAAGCAGCTGCCTGGTTATAAATGTGGAAATGTTTGTATTTGAGTGAATGAAGTGCACCTGATTACCTCACTATTTTTAATATTTGTGACACTGGACTATATATTTGCTGCTATTATTACTGTTATTTTAAAAGTTACTGCAAGGACGGTTTCTTTTTAAGAGAAAATAAAGTCACATTTAGTTGAATTGACTTACACGCTGTTAAATTTCAATATGACCTTTAAATATAAATCGCACAACAAAAACACTGCAAGTGGAGAAATATGTGGCACAAGCTTACTTTTCTCTGTTCACAGTTTAACAAACAGTGAGACAACTTGATGCTCACACTGTCCGCCAAGGTTATCAAAAAAATTCCTGAGTCACGACTGAAGCAGAAGTAGTCAAGATCAGAACAATCACACAATTACTAAGTAATTTAAGTCAGCGATTTTTGTTCGTCTTTTAATCTACCTTTTCATTTATTCTTTTATTCTGTCTCGATCGCGCTCTTATCAACATGTTTACCTTTGAGTCTAGGTCTCCTTTCCACTTGAGGACAGCCTGAAACGTGGACAGTCTGGTCATGTCGAAGACGACGAGAGCCCCTACAGCCTCTCTGTAGTACACTCGGGTCATGTTGCCATAGCGTTCCTGACCTTTTAAAGAATAAAGACGACAGAATAAATATTAATTCAAAGATTTATGCTGTTTTTGTGTTGGGTTTCATCAACCGTTGGACTACAGACCAATTCAACAAAGTGGCAATAAATACTTCTTTTAACTTCGGAGTGAGGTGACTAAAAGTTTTACATCAAAAAGAAAAGTAATTGCTGTAATTCTTTCAGACAAGACTCTTTATTTGTTATCTAAAGATTTTTGCACAATTGTCTGCCATTAAAACTGAGGTTTTAGGGCAACAATTAATGCAATTAACAATAACTTCAATTATCGACTTATCAATGTAATTATTTCATTTTTAAAAAATGTCTATAAAATGATGGCAGAATAGTGAAAATGGCTATTATAATTGCTGATTTTATTTGACCCACAAACCAAAACCCAAATATCCAAGGCAAAACAAAAGCATCAAATCTTCACATTTAAGAGGCAGAAGAAGTTTTCTGTTTGGCATTTTTGCCTGAAAAAACCCCCAAAACATTTTGATTATGGAAAATAATAATTAATAACAATATGAAAATAATTACTGGTAGTGGTTGATATGATGTTGAGCAATGTCCAGAAAAGTGTTTGGTTTTTTTTTGCTGATTATTATGATGTCAATGTTAAGATGACCTTTGACCTTTTTTGGATATAAAATGTCATAATTTTATCCTGTTAGACATTTGTGTGAAATTTTGTCACAATTTGCGTAAGGATTCTCGAGTTATGGCCAAAAAAAATCTTCATGAGGTCACAGCGACCTTTGACCTTCTACCACCAAATTCTAATCAGTTGATTTTTCAGTCCAAGTGGATGTTTGTGCCAAATTTGGAAAATAAAATTTTTAAAAATCCCTTAGGCATTTTGGAGATATTGTGTTCCTGAGAAATAATTATAATAAAATTTCCTTAACCTATGACTATACGTGCAGCAAAAATCATCTTTTGTCGTGTGTGTGTGTAACTGAACATATAAATAAGTCTCTATCCTGGATGCTAACTTCCTCCACATGATCCCAATATAGACGTGAATCAGCAAGTGAGCATCTGATAAACACACACACACACACACACACACACACACACTGCACATGACCTACCAGCAAGACAACAGCTGATAGAAAACCCCCTCTCTCTCCTGTTCTTAAAGCCTGAACACACACACACTTACAAGAAGTTTCCTAACAGCAGATGTTATCTCCGTCTTTCACTTCCCAAGAGAAAGCGTGAGACTTTTTCTTAACACTTTCTGATCAGTGAGCAGTAAACAGTCACAAACTCGTCAATAGTCTAAGGTTTTGCTGTTGTAGCTCCATAACCCTCCTACAGACATTAACCGTTTGAAATCTGATCAAATGTGTTTGATTTCTTTTACAGACATTGAGCGAAAGCAAAATGTTAAAGGTTACAAGAAAGTTAAAACATTAAAAAATATATATGTATATTTTTTCTGTAACAGGATGTTTTATATATTTTATAACATGGGGAGAAGGCAATGAGCAACTAAACAAAATATGGCCCAAAATTAGCATGAAATTTGCAAGAAGTTATAAAAAAGTGCTGAAAATATATATGTTTGTTTTGTGTGTATGTTTTTGACAGAAATCAAACCATTTTACACAGGTTTCAAAGGGTTAACTAAGATCAAAATAACCGTAGGTTGTTTAAGTCAAAATGTTAAACTTTTCCCATTTAAAACATTTGCAAGTTTAAAATATGTATGAACAGTCTTTAAGTTATCTTACAGAAGTACTTTAACAAACCCACAACAGAACTAAAACACTAAATCATCATACAACGAAAAAACATATCAGTTTTTTTTCAAATGTGGGTTTGCTAGCTTCCTGTTGATGTTGCACATGATGGTATCATCCTGAAAGATAGCTTCAATCCAAACACGCTATAGTCTGCATTTTGCTGACTTCATCCAACAGTGATGATGCATGATATGAGATGAGACCGCCTAGAAAATGTGGTTAACCTCTGTTTCCGCACATGAAATATTAAGTTTTCCTCTCTCATTTACAACCATATTTTTAGAAGACAACCTGTTTGTATTCTGCTCATAAAACTCACCATGCCTCCCTAACTGCATGTAATTTGATGTTCTTTCCGTCTCTCAGCTGTCTCACACACTCGCTGAGTGTGTTTGACAACATGATCGCTGATAAGAGCCGTCATTTACATGAAGGCGTCCAGCTGGTGGACTTCAGACCAGTAACCAGTGATGACTTCATACTGGAGTCAGTGTCAGTGAGGCTGATAAACTGGGACCATGTTAATAGTTGGCAGATTAACCTTGTCAGAGTGTCAAGGTGGTAATTGCATCACTATTTTGTGTGTGAGTGTTTATCAGCTCATTTTAGCTGAACTTTCTTGCAACAGGTTTTTTGGCATCATAAAATATTTAAATAAAATATAAAACACTTTATCAGCTACAGGTGTCAAGATGAAAAAATTGAGTTTAGTCAGTTTTCGTTCCATACGCACAAAAATGTCAATAAAATGTGTGTCTATTAGTATCAGTTTGAAACACTAAGTTAGGGCAACTTTTTGTAGACCAACCTGGAAGTTAGCTCCAATGGTGGCTAAATTAGCCATTTTGCAATGGAAGTTTTGCCTTGGAAGATGAAAACACTTTTATGTTTGGGTAATATGTAAACACATTTCAGAAATGCACTTATTTGTTTGGAAAGTTAGATGAAAAGAATGATGCAAAACTTGGCCATTTGTGCCCTGATTCAGAAAAGCAAAGAAACTCAACATGACTTCAAAGAGATGCAAAGCAACTACAACGAGACACAAAACAACTACAGAAAGTTGCAAACTGACTACAAAGGCACACAAAACCACAGAAAGAAGCGCAACTACTACAAAGATACACAAAACAACGACAAAAAGAGGATAAACAACTATTAAGTCTGTGTGTCTTGCTCTTGTGTAGGAGCGGTGGTGGGGCCTCTTGCACCAATATGCCCAGAGCCCCATTGTTTTATTATCTGCTCATGGCCAAGAGTCAAAAATTTAACTAACTAATGACTTTAACTTATGACTAAAAAGTGCATGTTCATGAAAGTGAATTACAGGCTATTGTGTCTAATTGACCATAATAACATTTTCTTAAATTTTGAACCCAATCTGAAGATTAATTTAACCCCATTCGTGGACTATTATGTTAAACAGGCATTGAGCAAGTTAAGCCATTTGACTGTGCAAATGACAGGTATTTTTCTGGTAAACATAACACACAATCTGAGGATACCATGTCATTCCTACGCAGAAACAACTTTACGCACCGGCGATGTCCCACAGCTGCAGCCGCAGCACCGTCTTGTGATCCCAGTTGAGCACCTTGAGGGCGAAGTCCACTCCGATGGTGGCGCGGTAATGCTGGGAGAACACCTGGTGCACGTAGCGCTTTATGATGGACGTTTTACCGACTCCAAGATCACCGATTACCAAGACTTTGAGCAGGCGCTCGCGCTGCATTACTACTCCGGCCGAGGGCGCGTGTTGAGTGTGATGACACGGTGACGTCTCCAATTAGGTTCCGCATGAAATGGAGGGTTTGCCCAGCGACTGACGGTCTTTTGTAATGTATGAAGGCTAAAAACACGGAGTAATGCTTGTAATATTTGACACTTGAATTAAAAAAAAAAACAAGCTCTGTAAACAATTATTTAATCATATTTAACAAAAAATAAAACGACAAAACACGCCAATATTCAGATAAATAGAGGGAAATGTTTTTAAAAGTACTCCCAGTATTAAAAATGTATCAAAAGTTACTCACAAACGAGGAATAACCTGTTAAAATTTTGTAGTTCTGGTTGTCTTATCATCGTTACCGTCTCTGCAAGTGTTCATGGGACATTTTGTCTCCGTAAGCTCCGTGCAAAAAGTTTTTCAACTGAAAAAGAAGAACTTGCTTGTTTGTAAAACGCTGTCGTGCGCAATTCAAAGAAGAAAACACCTTGTTGTTGTTGTCTGTTTAGCCTGCGGTCTGTGTGCACATCTCCTGCTGCTGTTTGGTTCGCTGCCAGAGAAAAAACTGCACAGAGGAGACTGTCAGCAGTTTGTGCTGGAGCTGTCTGCACGAGCACGCCCCCAAACTTTTTTTTTTTTTTTGGTGTGTGTGTGTGAGCGAGAGAGAGAGACTAGTGGTCGCTTTATTAGGTACACCTGCATTTTATTGAAAGCATTAGTGAATCATGTGGCTGCAACTCAAAATAGTACAAACTCAGAATGCTCCAGTTGAATGTTTTACGCCTTGTTTTTGTTACATGTTGTAGTTAGTTTCATTTTATTGTATTGATTGAATCTGTTTTACTTCTTTTTTTCATTGTTTTTGTGAGGAGTGTATTATGTGTATGTTACTAAACTTCATCGTACATTCCTACAAACCACAGACACTACATTTCCACATTACCGTGGAGTGGGTACATTAAAACCTGTGGTTAGGTTTAGGCACAAAGAAACACTTGGTTATGGTTAGGAAAAGATAATGCCACAAAACTGCCCCTTTTCATGGTGCTATCCCTGCTGACACATCGCTACAAAACAACAACATTTGGAGATAATGGAAAAAAACACTGACAAGTAGTTAAACACCACTCAAATTTGGAGCCTGATGAGACTGATCAGGCTTGACTTTTGTTTTCGTAATTCCTGCATTAAACGGGAATGTAGATATGACTTACTTTCAGGCATTTTGTTGTTTCAGTGTTACTTATTAAATGTATTAAATGTGTGCCTGCATTTCAACAACTCAAGGATAGAAACAATAATAAAAACAACCTGAAAGATAAAGACACTATCTTGCCTTCAATTTTTTTCTTGGAAATGCATGAAACTGCATAATTGCTACTGTGTGGTCTCACTCCCAAAATGTTGGACTACTGTTTCTTTTAGCATCAAGCAGCAAAATTCTACGTCATGTGCTGCATCTTTACATTTTTACTCTTGCAGTCTAGCCAAAAAGAAGCCAGTTATTAACTCAACCTTGAATCAAAACCTTGAAACTCCTTAAAGGTTAAATAAGCAAAAAAAAAAAATCTCTTGATCTTTATGAAAGAAGTTGCCCCTCACAATTACATCACACACACGCACGTTTGCACACACGATACTCCTTGCTGCACGTTTAAAAACTACATTTCCCACCCTGCAGTTCGTCTAGTTCCGTGTCTGCGCACTGATGCGTGCGCACATGGAGCGCGCACTGGCGCAGTGAGTGTGCAGCTTCCTTCTTGTATCACAGCACGACCACTCATGAAACAAACACTATAATATAACAAAAAGTCACAATTATCTTAATTTTAAAACGTCTCTACTTTTGATAGGCATCCGTGAATTTAAAGCCTTTTCATGTCCCTAAAATCATATTGCAGGATTTAGTATTCTTTAGTCCCACTGTTTTATGTTGATAATATTCAATAGTAATAGCAATAAGTATGATGATGATGATAATAGCCTAATAATAATAATAATAATAATAATAATAATAATAATAATAATAATAATAATAATAATATTTTTATTCTTTTTAACTGATACTTCATTTGTTATTTTCTTCACCATCCGCCGAAACTCTAAGATCGACCACAGTGGTTTTCCTTCAGTGTTGCGCCTCTGCACGGTCCTTTACGGCAGTGGTACTGATGCGGGATGAGTCAGGCTATATGATGCTGCTGCTACTGCTGCCATTTCATCAGCAGCGAAACCCCACAAACACACAGCAAACACACAAGTGATACGGCGGGATTCCCCCTCTGACAGCGAGCATCCTGCCCTCATAAACATCCGCGCGCCTCTGTGTGTGAACACACAAGAGTAGCGAATCGGTGGTTTATTCGTGTTTCCGGGTGAAAGCGCAAGATCGGTTTTTTCCCCTCCTCTGTTGCACCTGCTCTGGATGCGTTTTTCTTTCTCGATCGGGCCTGGCATCAACAAGGAAATCAGCCCAGCAGGGCCTGCTGTGCGTGCGCCAGCGTCTGTTTTCGGGCTTTTAGGAAAACATCGAGGCTTTGGGGAGGTTTCGGGTGTTAACGCTGCGTCCTGAGGATCGATTTAGCCAGACCTGTCGGTGCCATGGAGCCCACATCAGCCTGGTCCTGAACGGCGTGAGGAAACAGAGCAACCATTCTGGCCTAAAGTCCGCTCCTGCTCCAAGTAGGCTGTTTTCTTTTTGCCATGTAGTCTGTATTTCTGTATTTATCATGAAAGTGTATTCCCTTAAAAAGGCCTAGTTTCAGTCGTGATGTGGTCTAATAATAGCCTGCAGTAAAAACAAAATCTCTACTCCAAGGCGTTTTATGCGCGTGGAGTCCACCCTGATACTCTACGCAAGATATGCAAATTGACACAAATATTTCACAGCATCATGTCATTACAAAGTGTGCTACTACACGAGATAATAGGCTACACTTTAACTGAAATGGTGGATATGTGATATCCTCTCTAAATTGGCCAATCGCATCCGGTGTGAGAGCCCACAAGGCTGCTATTCACCGGGGATTCGGCCACTAATGTTTGCATACCGACCGAGCTACGCAACCCGACTCCACAGAGACACGCAGGGGGTGATGGGAGGCTGCATGTGTCTGGCTCCCTGCCCGCCTGGTGGCCTGGTCACAGGCTACAACATGTGCAAAAGCTTGTAAAGTTACACTATTTAAGACCAATTTCTCCTCTTTTTGCATCAAAACATTATCCACTTTACTCTTGTGCTGTGTTGAGGTTGGCTTTACTTCCACAACCTCCATGGCTGCATAACAGTAAACAGAATTTCTTTGAATATCCATATTTTTCTTTTAATCTGGATATACAGTGGGAAAAGATCTGCGAGTAAAAACTCCAGGAGTAAATTTGGAGTAAATACTCCAAATGCCCCATTACCAGTTAAAGTCCTTAATTCAAAATGTTATTTAAGTATAGAGATGTCCTGATCAAGTTTTTTTGTTGCTGATACTTAGTCCCAATGTGATATTTGCATTTACCTGGATAATACAGCGGCACAATTCACACTTCAAGTACTTTAGAGTTATTAAAATCAATCCAGTGTATATGCTTCAGTTTAACAGCTCTGCCATGCAATACAAGAAAAAAAAGTCTGCATCCAAACAGTTTCTTAAGGATTTTTTGTTTTTACATATGGCTCTTTTCCACTTAGTGCAGAATTGGGTTAACAAAACAAAAAGGTAAACAAACTAAAATGTGTCTTAAGAAATTCCTCTGAAATCCACCTAGTTTGTCAATGTGGAGCTAATTTTAGATACTTTGTGTACTGCTTCATATCATATAAGTATATCATGTGTTTTTATGTGCAAAAAGTAACTGTAACGATTCAGTAGTTGTAGAGTAGAAGTACAATGTAACATAGAATAAAAATACTCAAGTAAAGTCTTACAGCATTTCTAATGGCTGTACTAAATGTGAACGAAAACAACCAATCAGAACCAAGGAGCATCTAATGAAGCTGTCAGTTATGTCATTAACTGCGTGTGTGGTGAAACTGTCAGACTATAGGCAGCGCTTATCAAATCTGAATCCGGATTCTGTCGCTGCATTGTCTTTTTCGGCATCAAATGTTTTCAGAAACATATAGTGTACTGTTTTGCTGTAACATGAGAACATTTGTGAGCTGATTGGTGATACTGAGTTTGTCAGACTGACAGTTTCCAATATGGCAGCCGGGAAATGAGAACAAATGTTCTCATTTCACAGCTAAACAGTACACTGAAATATGTTTTTGGAAAAAAAAATGAGGCAATAAATAGACAATGCAGTAGCAGAACCTTGAAACAATAGTAAGAGTGGGGAGGGACATGATTTTTTTTCCCACCTATGTCATGTACTTCTTTCAGAAAAAGTGACAGTTTCAGTAAATAAGGCTAAAATGTGAAAACTTATTGTGAAAAAGTGTCATGTCTAAATGCATGTCAAAAATGTTACTATTGTCCCAATATATAGGCTAAACAAGCCAGCAGAGCACTGCTTAATTATTTGGAAGGTCATACGTTCAAATGCCAAAGCCAAGCTATGGCCAATAATCCAAAAAGCAGGCTTATTAAAACATCAATTGACGCCATGGAGTGACGAAAAAAAAGCATAAGAGGATTTTCTCTCATATCTCGTGGTTTTAATTGAATCACGCACTGAATACAATGAAGCACAGTCATGTGTGTGATGTTGGTAATAAAAGGTTATATTACAGTCACAGAGGAATGTGTGTTGTTTCAGAATGACTTTTCTGTGTTTGCATTCAATAGTTACAATATAATCCCTGATGGCATGGAAAGATTGCTGCTGTAAAGAGAAACTCCAGCAAGAATTTCAAAGACAGGCTCTCTTTAGTGTTTATGCACATTTTAAACGATTTTATAATGTTTAAATAAGGTATTGGCAATATATTATTTGAATATACATGCACACAAAAAGTGCTGCTAATTTTGAGAAATATTTTGAGAAATAAAAAAGCCAAAATCACTTCAGTAAAAGTAGGCCACTTATTTACAAAAATATAGCGGGATAATCTAATGCTTTCGCTCTCTCTGTCCACGCACGCGCTCCCGCACGCGCCTCGCCCCGCAGCAGACCTGCAGACAGACAGACAGCCCGCTGAGAGCGACAGACAGGCACAGCCAAGTCATGGAGGCGATATGGCTCTATCAGTTCCGGCTGATCGTCATCGGGGACTCCACGGTGGGCAAGTCGTGTCTGATCCGGCGGTTCACGGAGGGACGCTTCGCCCAGGTGTCGGACCCGACCGTCGGCGTGGACTTCTTCTCGAGGCTGGTCGAGATCGAGCCCGGCAAGAGGATCAAGCTGCAGATCTGGGACACCGCGGGTCAGGAGCGCTTCAGGTGAGAACAGCTGGGTGTGTGTGTAAGTGTGTGTGTGTGTGCGGGAGAAAGTTACACTATTATTACAGTGAGTTTTATATACTGTAATATATGAGTTTTACTTCATGATATTACTATAATGTAACAGTAGTGATCATAGTGTGCACCTGTAGAGCTAAACTGTGTTTTTTGTTTGAGGAAGTGAAAGTAGTAGGCTACTCAAAAGTAGCAATACACTGTAAAAAAAAAAAAAAAAAAAGTGTATATATATATTTTTATATATATATATATATATATATAATAAAAGACATAAAATCATTAAGTATCTACTAATGATAATAATAATAATAATAATAATAATAATAATAATAATAATAATAATAGGATAATTATTAGCTTGTTTAGTTTGTTATTGTATACTGTAATTTATACTAACTACATATTTTTGGGGTGTTTATCCAAAAGAAATGTATCATAATTAATGGCACGGTAACTTACAATAACTGTCAAAAGTGAATTTTTTTTTGTTATCATTTATAGCCTACACTATTTTGCTCTGGATTGCAGTGGAGTAACTATAACACAAATACCTCAGATTTGTACTTTAGTAAATGCACACAGTTATATTTAACCACTGGACTCATTATTGTGTAATGTTTTGTAATATTTTAATAAAAACATGACGACAAGAGAATAGAAGAAAAATATTATTATGCATGCTAATAAAATCAGCCATGCACAATCAGGAGGTAATGCACTATGTTACTGCAACAACACTATATTTAGAGTCAACACACAAAGAAGAACTGGGTAGTCAGTGTGAGCAGCTGACCGACAAATCAAACAGAAACTCAAAACAAGAAAGTTCAACGAAAATATGTCAGAGTATTCAGACTACACAGGTGATCTCTGGGAAATGCAGTGCAGAATCATGGCCATTTAGCACAACAAATGTCCACAATGAGGAACTTGTGGTTAATTATAATTCTGATTTATGTCGAAACTGAAAGAGTCTCACATGTTTCCCTGTATCTTGTGGATTTTGAATTGGAGAAGAGTTGTATTACAGAACTGAAACTTTTTTTCAGTGTAAAAAGGCTTGTAGCTGACCTTTGACCATTTTTGTTGAAGTGAATTTTTTTTTCTCACAGAGATATGTTAACATCTTTTTTTTAAATAACATTCTTACAAGATCAGAAATATTTGATATTTAATTAACAGTTATCACCAGACACAACTAGTTTCAAAATTGTGCAATTTTAATAAATTCTCCAGGAAAGATTCATATATCTATTGGAAAAACCATGCACTTAATATGTCAGTATTCTCTGTCCCAAATTTATTAATAAAAAAAAAAAACTGGATGATTAGTTCTGAATATCAGGAAATACTTAGAGTTTAACCACATAGCCTTGAGGTCTCAAAACTCGAATTACCTGTGACTAAGTTGTTTGCCGGCACAAAAAGACACAGCAGTTATTTAAATGAGGTTTGAGGTGATACAAGCGGAGAAAACGACTGGAGGGTTTGTTTCTAAAATGTAAACACATGACGGTGCTCTTAATATCTTTAATTCAACCAGGGTAAATTTGAATGGCACAGATGATTCTGCCTCTAAAGTAAACCTGCTCTGGAGGAAAGGTGGTTTCATTTCATGCTGTTATAAGAAGCGCTGTGAGAAACTTAATTTAGAAGTTACCTTAAGACGGGAGGTCATAATGACAGCACTGGGGTCATCTGTGAAGCTACTGAAAACACAGATGAGAAACACTGTATGTGATGTTTATCTACAATATAAGATTAGTTTCTATATATTCTGGCTTATTAGATCGCTTTGCATGTTAAAAGCAGGCATATCCGTAGTGGAAATTAAGGTGCAAAGTTAAGAAAGCAAAAGCAGACTGTGTCTGATAATCACTCCATATTTACTGCAGTCATGCTCTGTGTTTACTGTCCACAATATTATTCAAGTGTGAAATGTATGCCCTATATAGTGCCCTAAAAACTTCCACATTTTAATGAAAAAAAAGTACATTCAGCTATTTGCAGTGCACACAATTTATTTTAAAAATGCAAACAATGATCATCGTGTGACTCTGGAATCGTTACTGATCACAGAAAATGATGAGTCACAAGTGCAGAGACACAAAAAGACTACAAAGACAGACACAAATGAATTGCAAAATAACCTCAAAAAGAGAAGGAACGACTACAAAGAGTTACCACAAAAAGACAACAAAAAAAAACAACAAAGAGACATTAGCTTCTGCGGATACAAACAAACCTACAGTATATTACCACTACTGTTAGAATATAACTAAACTATTACCTCTGTAACTGCAGCAGTATTACCTCAGTATGTCTCCAAGATACCACCCCTTTATTACCTTGTTTTTAGGGAGCTGTCATGTAAAATGCAGCCAATGATGCATCAGAAGAATTAAAGAAAAAACCCAATTTGAGCCTCAAGTTAGAAAACATGTTGATAAATTGGTTGGATTCAAACCCTGCAGCAGCCAACGTCTGTCCGCACAACAGCGGTGTGTCTCATAAAAGCTCCTCACCTTTGTATCTGAGCGTCTAACATGCAAATATTCCATCATCAGCGTGTCGAGGGAGATCATATAACATAGCTGGTATGATGTATGTCTCATGGACTAAACTGCATCTTCACACATGCTTGTACACACACACACACACACACACACACACCCACACACACACACACTCATCATCCTGACAGAAGGGGACTGGTCTCACCTGTCAGCATGATTAGTGTCTCCATGGCAACCATGACACATCCCCTCATCTGAGACCAAAGTACCAATCAGAAAGAAAAAAAATTACACCCAGAATACAAACATCACTCGGCCATTTTGAAGAGTTTTGTCTTTCTCACAAATTATTTGGGGATTTTGGACTGTTGGACGAAAGTATCTTTTTGAAGACATGAAGGAAAACGGTATTACTTTGTACTTTCGGAAATAAATAGACAAAAAGATTATCGGGAAAAAAAACAAGGTTACTACTTGTCTCTTTTATGTCTTTATTCATCTTGAATTGGGTATTGATTACTGTGACAAAAAATATATTTAATATTTGTCTTGCCATCAACAAATTATCAATCATTATTTTCTTTATACAAGTTGTCCTTCCTGTGTCTCAATGTATTTTGAATTTAGTATAAATTTAGCAGCAGGTTTAAAACTCCCCGGTATCCTTTCGTGAGTCCTCCAAGGTTGCTATTTTGATTCGTGTACTGTGGCCATTTTGGGAAAATATTGAAGATCCACTGAGAATTCTGCATATTTTAGGATTTTGTGACACAGTAGTTGATGTTTTTCTCCTGCTCCTACGAATGGGTATAGTTGAATCCACCTCACATCTCGTCTTAGTCACTGTTTCATCTGTGTAGTCCTCTCTTCCATAAATATATAAATATTCTATATCTGTATGTGTGTCGAATCAAATGAATCACTCGCTGCTTCTGAATTTCTGCCACCTCCTCTCTCGCTGTATCTTCTCCGTTGACTAATCCTCCCCTCTTCCTCTTTCATGACACGTCTCTCTTTCCATCTCTGCCTCGAGTCTGTAATTTTCCTCCTCGTTATATTTATGTTGACGTTCTCTCTGCGAGGACACTCCGGGAAGATAGACGCATCATAAGGGGGTTGGTGTGCGTTTGTGTTCATGCAGGGTGTCACATCTTGTCAAAATCTAGCAGCAGTTCTCCTCCCAGACGAGGCCGCAGTGTTCGTTTTGTAAAATCAGACGACACAATTGCGGTTTTAACTTTTGATGGTCAATATTTACATTTCTGTAATAAAGTTTGCATATTTATTCATTGTAGATACTTTGACTGCTGGCAGTGTTGATATATATTTTATATTAAATCTAAATGAGTAAAGATTCTGATACAAATGCAATAAAAGTAAAATTAATTACACACTCAAAAGGAAATAAGCTCATCTCTTGTGAACAAACTGTAAAACAGTCATTAATCAGAAAATCTGTAATAATCCTGCATTTTTTTGACAGTTATTTCAACTTATTTTGCTCTCCAAGGAACTTTTTTTTAAAAAATAATACTTTCCTTTTTCTAAAATATCTAAAATAGACACCACACAAAAAATATGAAAAAAACATGATTTGAAATATATTTTATATTCAATTTAATTTAGTAAGGATACTGATAAAAATGCATTAAAAGTAAAATTAACTACCCACTCAAAAGGAACTATAAAATGGCCTGTAATCAGAAAAAATGTAATTATCCTACAATTTTATGACAGCTGTTTCTACTTATTTTACTCTTCAAGGAAATTTCTTTTCAAATATCACTTTCCCTGTTCTAAAATATGCTATGTAAAGCACACAAAACTGGTCACAATATCTAGCAATATGATCCAGATCATATTTTTTTAGGCATCATCTTTCACACAGCTCAGCACCCTCATGTCAACACGCATCAGCTTCTAGACATATGAATTAATCAAAGAAATATTAAACTCTACAGCCAATAAACTGTAAATTCAGTAATGACTACATATTTCTAATTGACTCAGTTTAATAGCAGTCTGCGTCTAACATCTTCCTTTACATCTAATTTTGTTCCCAACTTCTCAGCTCCTCCGCCCGACACCTGCATCACCTCTGCTTCTTCTCTTTCTTTCACACCTTCTGTCATCAGTTTCTTACTCGGATTAGTTTTCCCACTGGATCCATCACATCGATCATGTCTTCCTCTCCCCGTAATTGAAACTGACAGTCGCTGATAGGAAATGAAAAGCCTGCTTTTGTCTGAAATTAAGGACTTGCTGTTTGAAGAATTACTAAAAAAAAAAATTGGGTGGTAAATCTTTAACATTGTAAACTGCTTGTATGCCTTTGTGCCCTGTGAGAATGGAAAGCATCCTGTGCACATGTTTTGCAAATCAGCGGTTTGTTACAAACGCTAAACTGAGCATCTGGTTTCTTGTGCATAAATGTACTATTATCAAATAAACTAAACAGGAGTGGACACACTAACGGGTCAGGGCTTTAACAGATTAATCTGATCTGTACTTTCTCCTCAATTTTGCAACCTCTGCAGGTCCATCACCAGGGCTTACTACCGTAACTCGGTGGGCGGGCTCCTCCTGTTTGACATCACCAACCGCCGCTCTTTCCAGAACGTCCACGATTGGCTGGAGGAGGCGCGCAGCCACGTCCAGCCCCATAGCATCGTCTTCCTATTGGTCGGCCACAAGTGTGATCTGGAGGCACAGCGCCAGGTGTGTAAATGGGAACACAGTAATATTTGTGAGATTTTTTTTGGTTAAAATGTGTTGCTGGGGATGGTTTTGAATGTTATGTAACATGCAGTTTAATTAAAGTCTGCAGTATAAAAATAACTGTTCACATTTAGATCAGCACACATTTGGATCAGAGGCAAGTCATCGTCGTTTGTTCAATTGTCTCGGGGCAGCTTGCAGACAAAAATATCACTACTGAAATGTAGACTTTACAGGATGACACTGCAAAACACTGCACAACAGAGTGTCGAGTACGCTGATGAGATGATGTTGCAGAAGCAGGATTCAAATTGAATGAGGCAGAAAATGATGTAAGATTTCCCGTCTCAGACAGCTTATTCTGATCTTGATCTGTTCACTCTCATTAATTAATGTTGAGCTGGAAAGATCATTTACTAGCTACTTATCACTTTTCAAAATCGTAAGTGCTACTCAGAGCAGATGATTTGTAGTTTCTGTTCAGTTTTGTGGTTGAGTTGGTAAACGGTATTGTTCCTGCACACTGTAGCCTTGGATGAATGACTGCATAGGCCTGTGGGCACTACTGGACACATACTGACCAAAATAACCACAAAAAGACACAAAAATATTATAAAGACATATTAAATGCTGCAAAGAGACACAAATAGACTAACAATGACACTGTAAAAGGGAAAAAATGACCAAAATGACCATAAGGAAACACAAAATGACTACACAAAGAGACACTAAGTGACCATAAAGAAACACAAAATGACAACAAAAAGACACAAAGCAGCTATGAAAACTCTCAAAATATCTACAGGGACACAATCCACTGAGACATGCATCTACACTGAGATGCAAAACAACAAAAAACCCAAAAAAGAACAACTTTCACCTCATTTCATCTTGATCTTCTAGGTGACCCGCCAAGAAGCAGAGAAGCTGGCGGGGGCGTACGGGATGCGCTATGTGGAGACGTCAGCCCGTGACGCCATCAACGTGGAGCACGCCTTCACCGAGCTGACCAGAGACATCTTCGCCCTGGTGCGGTCCGGCGATATCACAATCCAGGAGGGCTGGGAGGGCGTTAAGAGCGGGTTTGTCCCCAATGTGGTGCACTCCTCGGAGGAAGTGACCAAGAGTGACCGCCGCTGTCTGTGTTGATCTGGGAAGAGTTTTGGGACTGAAGGTGAAACGGGGAGCGATCCAGGAAGGATTCAGAGGAGAGCGGCTGACGGACTGAAGTGTCAGCCGTCTGACTGAGACTGTTGGTAGCCCTCTGTTGTTCTTTGTTCGGACTGGATACAGAAGGACTTTCAATGAAGGTAGATGGCGGAGAAGATCACCTTGAACACGGGTGGAGAGCTGAAGGGTTGTGCCTGTTTCTGTTTTATTTCTCGGAGAGGAAGGATCACAGATTTACTTGCGAGGGCTCCCATGATTCAGTTCCTTTAGTTTTGTTTTGGATAATCCCTCCTTGAAAGTCTTAGAAAGGCCTTAGAAAGAGGATCCATTTTGGTTCTCCGCCAAATGACACTCTGGACTAGTCTTTCTTTCTCCCGTCATCGCCTCCTTCATCTCGCCTCCCACAACTTTTCAAACTTCTCCTCTCCTCCAATATGCAATTACATGATCACATACGAATATCACTTTTACGTTGGTTTCCTTCCAGCACATATCATTCGAAAAACTTGAGTCGGCGCCTTTAGATTTCTCTTGTGCTGATATTTTGCTCCACATTCCACGATCAGAGGTCAATGGAGGAGTCCTGGAGGTCCTAAATTCAACACGGGAAGACTGATTTCCTTCCCAGTGCTGTGATTTTGTTGCCACATTATTTCATTATTTATTTCAAAGCAATTTAGGTCTCCAGCGAGCTCAATGACATTGACGAAATAATTATTATCCACTATCATTCTGCTAAATACCGCACTATAACAAAACATTGTCACCCATCCAGTTCCTAATGGACTCCTTAAGCAGGACGAGACAATGTGTACAGCTTAACTGACAGAGGTGGACTTGGACTAACAACTCCTAACTGTCTGCCTTTAACTATGACATGTTAAGGTGGACTTAAACGAGTGTCGGAGCCAGAAAGCACCTTAAGAGCCAAGTCCACCCCAAGCGTGGAGCCTCATTTTGGAATTATGATGGAGATAACTTATTTCTTGAAAGCAACAGAGAGGGACCAGACCACGGACTCCACAAAAGAACCACATTATCCGCAATGCACGGACAATATAATCATGCAAAGGAAGTCAAATTGGCATTGATTCAACCTAACACAGATACAGGTACGGAGAAACTACAAGGTTAAATTTGCTGTGAGAAAGTGGTTTATATGCCTTTTTTATGTGTGTGCGCAAGTGTAATATCTCATCAGACCTTTACTTTTCTTTTTAATATGCTCCAATGCTACAGGTCGATGTTACTTTGGAATTGTCTGCTGTTCAAAGATCCCACTTACACTTAGAAACTACAACCTGTTTTGGATGGATTGGGTAGCTATCTGATTCCAAAAAAACGTAAATGCAGCATTGGAAGATAGTTTTTAATGGTATAAATGCATGTAAATTGGAGAGACATACACTCAGTTGCCAGTTTATTAGGAACAATTACCATACAGTAATGCAGTCTAAGGACCTGATCGGGCAGCGCGTGCTTTAGCAGCTTGGGTCGGCCTGTCGTGATGGTTTTTTAATGCGTGCTTGCTGCTTGAACACCTAACGTTTTTGCAGGAGTGCCCTAAAGACCTTGAGATAAAAAGAATACAATTTAGAGTGGAAAAAGCGCCAAACGCCATGGTCTTAAGACAATGCACCTGCAGTGACATCACTGTTTGGGGGTGTGGTGAATGTGGAAATCCTTAAAGGCCCAGACACACCAAACCGACATCATGGAACTAGTTGCAATCGAGGCCAATTGTTGCATCGCCTCACGTTTCCTGTGTCTCTGCAAAAAGTTGCACTTGAACACACTGCAAAGACTATAACCAACTAGAATGAACATTTAGCACCTGCGTAAGAGAAAATAACGCTCCACATCAGCAGGCGGTCTGTATTCGTCATTCAAAAAAGGAAACCAGAAGACTGACAATATGGATTCAAGATGCTAGTTAGCCAGTTAGCACATTTACAATACAACCCAATGCTGAAAGAACAAATTATATTTACAGTGTGCCATCGAACAATAAAACAATTACGAATCGTTTCCGCTAAAAAGCTCAATGGTTAAAAAATAATCGTACCTAATATAACAAGTTTACTTAGATCTCACTCCTTCTTGACTTTAGCTGTTTTTAAGTGATTTCATTCACCAATGTGCTACAAAGGCAATTCAACAATCTAAATCAACCTAAAAAAAGCAGAAAATGACAGAATATTACCTACGGTGCAGCATACAACGCAAGAATTAGGGCAACAGACACTCAGCAACAGCCAAATGTTGTATAAAGGTGTTTTCAAGATTCCCGTTAAAACTACTTAACATATGAAATCAGTGTCGGACCAAATATATTAATCTGTTTTGTTTTTGTAAGCCACATAAACATACATATCTGACTGTATTTGCTACAATATAAATATTGTCATTTAATCACCGACAAGGAACAGAGAGACTTTTAGCATTTTTAGCAATTAAAAGTAACTTAAGCACCTGGATTGCTTGGTGTAAATTTGTATTTCCATGCACCTTTTTTTCCAGAATAACTTTAAACTACCTTGTATTTCTCTCTTTTCAAATGATTTGATTTCATTTTTTCATCTATTTTTGACCATTAATCTGATACACAATCCTTAATGAATGCCTGCGCTGATTTTTGCTATGACCTCCCCTATATATCTTCTTACTCCCAATTTGTCAAATAACGGCACTTTGTCAGTGCCATCATCATCAGAAAATGACGCAAGACGCACCTTTCATGGTGGCGTGTCATTATTAGATGGTGCTTTGTCAGTGGACGTTGGCATCAGACAAGATCACACAGACACTTTTTGAGGTTTTGTGATATGCACTGGCTGAAAATGACAATATATTTTGAAAAGACATATTGCATATAACACACTGTCTCTTAACGCCCAAAACTGATGCAAGAGGGTACCTAGCACGTCATATTTAGACGTGTAGGACACTCACAAAGTGGCAGTATTTGACAAGTTGGGATTAGAACATGTTAATAACATCGATTCATCCAATGCCTTTCCCCCACAGTTCATAACTACAGTGAGGAAACTGTGAAACACTGCTTCATTTTCTCACACTGTATGCCTTCTTGTTACGTCTCCAAAGACTTCTGCATGTCTTATCTTATTTTTACATGAATGTATCAGTAGGGGAAGAGGTGAGATTTTTTTTACATCCAGATGTCATAGGAAATGTAGTGTACTCCCTCAGCTTCATATTACATTAGTCTTTAGTGAAATCGGTAATTAGTCTTTACTTTCTCTGCTTGCTGCTTTCAACAGAAACACTTTAAAATGTCACCAAGTGAACGTCATGCCGTAGTATCTGCCCTGCAGTACAGCACCCAGTTGGATGTCTTTCAGCTTGTTATATCTTGCTTCATCTCTGAAATATTGTCTTAATCATTTGGGGAAATCTGCTTACTGGTTTCCTTTGCTAAGAGTCTGATGAGAAGACTGATACCACGAAATAAGTGTATTTCCCCCAAAATGTTGAACAATTATTTTAAGTAGTTGCAATAAAATCCCAAGTCTCTAAAATCTCATGTCTTTTTCACCGAACAGAAATTCGATGAATTTTTTTGTTTCTTGTCAGTAATTATTTTGCTTACCATAATGTTTGTGTTCCTATTATAGACACACATTCATTTTAAGAGTAAAATAGCCATTAGGCCTAATCCTGGAACAACCATCGGCTGATTCCAGTAAAAACACAACTGGATCAGTGTGAATTAAACAGCCAGCAATTAAAGACATTCATACTCGAGAGGTCTCTACTTTCCCAGCAGCCCAGTCAGTTGCTAATGGTCTACAAGTGACTGTTAATGTTTTCGGCCTCACTGACACTGCAGTCTGTGAGTAAAGCAAATTGGTTTCCTTCCAGCGAGTCACATGATTTTACTAAACTTGAAGGCAGCATTTTTTTGGCTTTGGCAGCCCACTGTGTCAAGTTTCTCCCTCCCGCTTATTTGATCTGAGTCTTAGTTTGGCACAAACAAAAGATGTGAAAATTGTGACAAAATTCACCTCAGGACTAATATAACGGGATCAAGGTTCAAGGGACGCATTCGTATGATAGAAAGCAGTTTTATGTTTGACAGCAAAGCAATCTGCTTTTTGGCTTTTTTCCAGAGAAAGGTACAGGGTGATTTACTGGCACTGCACAGTGATCTCTGCCAGAGTCCTTGGCGGCGTTTTAAGGCTGATTTCACGCACAGAATACTTAAAGAGTGCTGGACTCACTTCAACTGTCAGTAAAGACGTTGCCATCAACAAAACTGCAGCCTAAAACTCAAGCTGAGGATATGTGCTCTGTTGTCATTTTGCTGTCATTTTCTTACACTTTTATGTACGTAATAATAGTTAGACATATTTTGAAAAACACATTTTGAGAGATTATCTTACAAATCCAAGATGTAAAACTGACATGCTGTGGTTTAATAGGGGGTAATATGTGATGCACTATAGAGTACTTACAGGAATGAGTCTTAAAACCTGGAAATGAGTATTTTAGTGCTCCTGCTTCCCTCCTCTCGAGGTCACTGGGTTTTCTAAATGGGTATTTGGCTAGACGCCTGAAATGAGATCTGTGGTTAACACAATTCTGAGATATTTTCAGATTTTGTTCTACAGCATGAAATACATTTTGAAGCCTTTAAATCCCTTAAAAAAAGATAAACTTGGTAAATTAAACTAGAGAACGTCATCATGCCAAACACAGTCTGAGAGCCTCGTGGGGACACTGAAGTCATGTGACCTTGGTCTAGTTTATTTCTTAACGTAACCTTTCTACTTCTGATGATAGCATTTAAGCTTCAAAAATCCCCAAAGTGTTGTTCATTTGTGCACATAATCCTACAGAACAAATGTGTACGTATAACAGATATTACTTTTTTCAATAGTCCAAAATCCATTGGAAAAATCCCATTGGTTTTTTGATGAGGGAACCAGGACAAGGCCAACTTCCATGTTGGCCTAAAAATAAACATTATCATCACCCTATTTAACAACAGTTAATTTCTGGAGTCTTTAGAGGTGCTTGTAGGCAGATTATGTGACATTTAGGCAGAAAGACACTGAGTTAATCTGGCAACACTGTGGATTATTTTCATCCAGAAAATCACATTTTTTCTTGTACGGACAATGCAAAAATAAGTGAGCTTTGGTGGTGCTGTTTGGCAGCCTTATGACACAGACAGGCAAGCTAATTCCCAATTTCTAGTCTTTATGATAAACTGGTTTTAAGGAACTAATAAATATAACTCAATATTTACCCAACAAATATAAGAGCGGTGTCAATTTCTCATCTAACTCTTGCCAAGAAAGTGAATGAGTGTGTTTCCCAAAATGCTTTCCTCTTCCTTTAAACTTCATCATTACTTTGAAACGTTTGCCATGAATTATGTTGTTTAAGGAAATTTCTGGCTGCGGCCAAGAAGTTTGTCTGCTTGCCAAAATAATCTGGAGGTCCAATTTTATACAGGTAAACTGATAATATAGAAAGTTGCTCATTTTGAGAAATTACAATTGAATATTTCAAACAAATATCAAATGCTACCCCTCTCTTTCTAAGTGGTTTTCTACCTTTACTTTGCACACAGACACATGGGGGACGCAGGAAAAACCAGCTGACTTACTGACCTGTAGCTGTCTTCTCTACTTTGCTACTCTGACAGGCAACATGTCATCAGTTTGTCCGCTTTACCATGAAAAGCATGTATTTGTTGGGTTACAGCAGCTATGTCCCACCCTCAGTGTAACCCTTCTTCTCACAGGAGCCGTGGTACGACAAAAACGATGTTTCACTTATTTTCAACCCTCTGAGCTGTACAGACAATACTGTATATCACTGTCCTTAATCCTGATTGGACGGTCCCTTTTCCTCTGCTCTACTTATCTCTCAACAAACTGAAATGTACTAAAAAATAAAATGTGACTGAAAAATAAACATATTCTCGCTGCTGTTTCTTTAACATATGATTGCTTTTTGGTATCTGTGGAGTATTTGGGAGGAAACATGTTGGATTATTATAGCCAAATGCAAATTAAGAAAGAAAACCTACTTTTATTCTTTTTTTTTTGTCAAGGTAACAATCTAGGTAACTTTAAACTTCTACTTACCAATATTTCAAAGAGAAAAGCTATTTTTTTCCATTGATGCTCAATTATAATATTGAATATTTTTACAAAACCATTTCACCCTTTGAAGGGAGCCAACCCCTGATAAAAGTATCAGGCGGGAAAAAAGTGATATATATCATTTTACTGCAGAATTAGTACTTTTTTTTAACTTTAATACTTTTAATACATTTTATTGATGATATCTTTGTCTTTGTATGATGTGCTGCAGTTCACCGTATTACCACTGGGTGGAAGCACTGACACAAAACTGAGAAATTACAACCAGTCAGTTAATCTGCTTAAAATTACAGTCAGAGAAGCAGCTTTCTGCACAAATACATTCAGTCAAAATGCCTTAAGATTTTTCCTCAGCTGGCTGCTTATTAAGGCTTCTTAAGTTTGAAACTGTAAGAGGACAAGATGAAAGAAAGGAAAATGGTCAGGTTTTAGTGGGAGAGGGAAAAGTAAGCTCCAGGAGGAGGAACAGGGATGAACTGAAGACAATCTCCAGTTCACTCAGTGGACAAAAAGGCTCTGAAGTGCATGCATTGATTGCCTTGTATCTAACCGAGTAATAAAAGCAGGAAATTAAAAGTTGCTACAAATAAATGTGTTAATAAATGGGCCAAATTTAAAAGAAATCGATAAAAAAAGACAACATAAAATTCAAGAAATTCATCATTTTAGTTAATTGTCCATTTTAGAATCCACACAGGCATTAGAAAATTCAATAAAAAGACTCTTTTTTAAACACTATTTGTTTAGAGACAGAAAAAGCAGAGGAGGAGGTAGAAGATGGATTTGTTAATTAAGTTATTATTGCGCGTAATGTTTCCCTAACTTATTTTTAACTTACTCAGAGCTCTGCTTTGACACGTTTTCACCCCCTTTACCCGAAACTGCGATTTTTTCTAGAGCTTACTCAAACCCATGGTGTATTAGTAAATAAACAAGTTTTTCATAATACTTTTGTGGGAAGGGAGATTTTCACGAACGTAACAAATCTTTGCAAATGTAATATCCATTTTGTCTGTGGGATTATTACATTAAAATCTGCAGATTTGTAGTACGTTTGTGGTTTATTACGTTTGCAGGCTGTTATTACGTTGGCAGGTGTTGCATAGTTTTTAACATAATAGAACAAAACTTTAACGTCCCTTAAGCTTGTGTTAACCTTATTTTAGACATCAAAAAAACCCAAAAAAACGCAACTGTAACTGCAGGTTCTTGACAACACTGTTTGTCGCCTGAGTGTTACGAACTCTCATCAGAGAAATAAACAAGACACCAGGTCAAGGTCTTATCTCTTTGCCCAAATGTTCTTCTTTTACTTCATTCATTGTTTAATGGATACAGTGAGAGACAAATAAATACAGACAGAACAGCGGCTTAAAGGAGAGGAGGAGGTGGAAGGTCGAGGGATGGAGGAGAAGCAGCAGATGTGGAGCAGGAGAACAGTTAATCCCTCTCAAGTGAAAACTGAAGCCACAAGGCAGAACTAGTTTTTATTATGTATTCTTCTTCTTGCGTTGTGAACTTTGTCATCCTACGAGCCAGATTCTACGGAGTATAATGGCAACCGGACTCAAGAATTAACAACTCAAAAAAAGTCCCACATCTTGTGAATGCTGTTGCGTGTTGAAGAAAAAACAAAAACAAGTGCAGGTCAGTAAGAAAGAGGAAAAAAATGCAGGGAAAGAAAAGACGTTGCGAGAGAACCCTCACTCATTAGTCTGCCAAAGATAACAGGAACATACTGAAATCATTAAAAAGAATACAAAATTGCCTCGTTGCCTTTGTTTTTGTTAGTTTTTTACTTGAAAAAATACTTTAAAAAGTAACAAATCAACAGAAAAACAGTAGTGGTGGATGTTTGAGCTCGACCCAACAGAGGGCACGTTCAAAATTAAAACGATGAGGCGCGCTTGATTTAAAAATCTTAAATCAAGAACGCTTTGAGAAATATTTCAAACATGCGCTCTGATGTTTCGAGCTCTGTGGTGAACATACACATGACTCGGTGGAGGGGGGGGCAGGGTTTGTTTACTGTTGACTAAAGGAGAAGATGGTTAGCAGGAGGAGGACGTGGACGCTGTCCTGTGGATATTAAGACTTGTCTGCTGATTTGAGGAGGTTTTCTCTGCTCCTTCTCTTCACGTCCCAGTTGTAGACTCGTGCCATGTCTGAGGGGAGCGGCGAGTTAAGGAGCAGCAGCAGAGCGACATCAGGATAAACTTTGATTAAAACAATTTTAATATCTCTATACTTAAGGACTTCCCGTGGCTTTGGTAGTTCATAATTATTGAAAAACTTGTTTTACTGACAGACGATTTTCTTAGTTTCGTTTTTCTAACTTCTTTATTTTTTGGTCCAGAATCACAAGCAGTTGTCCCAAATCCCTTATCCTGTTTGTCCTAAAAATGAACTTTTTCAAGTATTTGTTAACTTTTCTCATTTTAAGTCCTTCTTATTTTGTTTTATTCTTTTTTATAAAACTTAAAAGTAAATGGATTACACGTGCAAATATTCTAAATGAAAAGGGTAGGTATAGTTTGAGTGCTTTTTGTTTTGTTTGCCTTGATGCTATTATGTACATTTTTCTTCTAAAAATTTCAACAAGGACCTAAAAAAACTACCATTACCAAAAGAGATCATGCAAAAGCAAACACGAGCCGTCTTTGTGCCGTGACTCTTGACTTCAGTTGATGCTTGAAGGCATAAATGTTGGGGAGATCTGACAGTGATGCAGTAATATTGATAAAATGCTGCACTGAATCTATTCTGTACCAAACAATAGCAAAATGGAATTTGGCACAATAAGATGCTGCTTTCACGAAATTAAAGACAACTCTGTCTCAGATGAGAATACTTTGATTAAATTATCGAGTAGTTTACATAAATGAGCAGATTTTTTAAATTCACTGGCTGTAAATATGCCTGATTTCAGTCATTAAAACAAGTTGGTGTTCATTTTTCTGAAATATGTATGTATTATTAATGTTTTCTTTTGTCTGTTGCACTGATTGGGCCATCATAAATTAACCACTTTGTATTGTTTGAATGTTAGAATGTAATTTTTGAACAGAATAAAAAACTAGACCTCTAAAAAAACTTCCTCTGACTAAGTGTAAAAAACTGAAAAAATAAACACTAAGGGTTTGGTCAGCTCCTCAAAAATGAGCTTATTTTTCTCCCGTCACTATGAAAAACAACAAATAAAACATGAGTATACGTTAGAAAAACACCAGTAGCTCTACAAGACTTTCGTCACAGTACGCCCGGTTTGAGTGGACTACGTGGTGGAAGGATACTGACTTCGGTGGTGGTGAACTGGTCTCGCAGGAAATCCAGATCATCCTCGAGTGTCTCTAGGTTACGAGATGCCGTGGATAGGTTCTTCTCTAGGAGAGCCTGGGCTTCATCGATGTCGTACTCTAACATGACGTTAGCCTTTTTGGGGGGAAAATGTCGGGGGTGGGCGGGAATAGAGGATGTAAAGAGGATTTAAGTTATGAACAATTTACCCCAAACATCAGCCCAGTGACCAAAAGAAAATGTTCACATTGTAGATTTCTGCAAACCACAAAAACGTTTCATTTGCGCTCTCATATGCATCATAATAACCTTTGTAAAGTGGCGCGACGTATAAGCCGACTTTTGTCATCAGGAGAGCAAAACAGTCTAAAACCAACAACATGGACTGTGTTTTGGTAAACCCTCTGCAGCGTTTTCCAGCTGCGTTTGAGCCACTAAACCTGGATGATATTAACCTACCGTTTTTTGGCGTTTCCACCGGTGTTTGTGTCACAGCCATTGGTGCCTTAATTGCACATCACAGCGTTTCGACTGACACAATGCCGCATTTTCCGGCTGCGCTTGAGCCACTAAGCGTTGGTGTTTTAATCCAAATCATCCCATAACCAAGAGCTTTTTGTACCTAAACCTAACCACATTCATCACAGCGTTATTGAGAAACATTAAGTTTGAAACTCTACGAAATAACGTACAAATGTAACGAATCCTTCGTTTGTAAAAACGTGGAACACAAACGTTTGTTTCTGACGACTGGATAGCCTTGATAGCTCCTGGTTTGATATAAATGATTATTAAAACAATGAAAAGTTGTTTTTCTTCTCTTATTCTTAGGTTTATCTTTCATCTTTTTCAAGTGACGCTGAAATTAGAATTTCTGCCAAATGCTCGTCTTTTGTTTTGTCTGAGCTCAACTTACCCCTAACCATAGGCAGACTTTGTCGGTGGGCGGCACTGAAGCCTTGCAGTAAACATTGTCAGCCAATAGGAAGTGTGTTTCCATGGGCGCTGTGGTTTCCTGGGGACAGAAAACATCACAGCAAACTGGTCAAAAGGGCGTCCATTGTAACGTTTTTTTAATAATCAATTTCGATCTTGAGGTATTTTATATTTTCTAACACAGTTTTGTTTTGCTTTCTTTAATGATTTACACAATACCATTGAAGATTTAGTTATTTTTGTATAATGTACTTATCATTTTATCAAATGTAATCATTAATGTGGGTACAAGAAGACAATAGAATTTGGTGAAAAAAGGAGAATATTTGCAATTTTAGAATATAGAACACATTTTTTTGTGTTAAAGTAATAGGTTTTGTTAAAAGTACATTTTGGCATAACATTGAAATCATGAAATTTTGGTTCAAGAAGCACTCAGACATCAGACTCCCTGGTTCTTAAGTATTAAAAAAAAAGATTCAGTCCATACATAAAATTATGAATTATTATTATTATTATTATTTGGAGTAGTATTGACATTTATACAGCTCATTTTAAACAAAGTTACAAAATGTTTTAAAGCAAAAACTAGAAGTAAATTTAAAAAAACAATGAAAGATTTAAAATACCATCAGTCAAAAGAAAGCCATAAGTTGAATGTGAGTTTTAAAAAGAGTTTAAAAATTGTTTGACATTTAAACTTTTCTTTACAAAGACGACACGCACCTTTTTCTTCTGCATGTGTCGAAGGATTTCTAGCGTCTGTGTGATTTGTGGGATCTGGCTTTTCAACCTGCAAATCAAGACAATATCACAAACAAATACATCGATTATTAACTAGAAATGATAATAAACGTTCCAATAAAAGTCAACGATGTTAAAATCTTAACCACAGAGTTTTAAATACACACATTAAGCGTACTGCGTTAGGAATGAAGAATCAACCGATACTCAATCCTCAATTATCTTTTTTACTATATATATATTGAAATTATTTTTTTAGAAATTACAATCTTCCCCATTATCCCACAGGTTTTCTTACTGGTGTTACCTGAGTTTCTTCTGAGACAGGTTGAGCTCCATGTATTTATATTTCTGGTACTGTTCGTCCAGCTTCCTCAGCGCTGCGTCCGCCGTCTCGTTTCCTGGCTGCTTCATAAAAGAGTCGACATCCTCCTGTGAAATGCAGCAGACGAGAGAGCACTCAGTCAAGCTGAGACATTAAATACTGACCCATATCTGTATTTTAAGAACAAGATTCAATAACAATATATTGGCTCATTATTGTTTATTTTTTTCCTTTAAATAAACACCAACAAATATTGTCAGTGAGGATCTTTACTTACAGCACATGTATCAGCCTGGATGATTATTGGGGCTGATATTTGGCATTTTGCCTATAGCCTGTATTGATACTTTATTTTAATGATCGCTGATAAAATCAAATAATCAAAAAGTGCAAGGAAAGTGTCAGCACGGGATGAACTTTTAATTTGTTACAGGCATTTAACCAAAGTTTTGGAGTTTGTTATATTTAAAATTCTAAACACAGACAGAGAGATTTTTATTTTTATTGTAAACGCATATTGATTCCAAATTTTTGGTATCGGTGTCAATAACTACTAACAATCGGTATCGGTCTTATAAAACCATTATCAGTCGACCCAGAGTTAATAGTGACCCTTAAAAAGGATCTGAATGATCTGTATTAAATTACATTTAATATCAAAAAATAACTTTTGATTCTTTAGAGCAGTAAATGACAGGTACTTTACGACTTATATTCAAATAATATATATATATTTTTTTTACTCAAATGTGGCTTTAAGGTGGTTGAACCCAACAATGAATGAAGGAGGAGGCAGCTAACGCTACTTTAGCAAGACATTCATTAATAAAAGCAGTTTAACAGACTAACGTATAGCTAATTAAAACACTTTACAGCTTAAACTGGGGAGCACACGGACAGTGTGATGTCCATAGATGGAGGTGAGGAGCCGCCCAGCCTGCACACACAGCACCGTTAGCTCTCATGCTAACTGAGCTAACTAGCTCGTAGCAGCATGACGCGCCCACACACCGGCTACACCGATAAAAGTGCGTTTCCACCGGTGTAACGCCACTGTAAACACGCGTCAGAAGGGAGAAATGTCAGACTTCACGTACCACGAAGACAGCTTCGGGGATGCCGAGGTGCTTTCTCTTTGTCGCCTGCACGGCATTGCTGTTGTCAATGGTCGCAGCCATCATGGAGAGAGGCTCCTCTCCTTCTTCCTGACGTACAAGTCTGAGGAGCAGCGCGGAGCCTCGGCTGCCTCCAGCGGCCGCAGGCTGCAACTGCAGCTACAGCTGAGAGGGCCACACTG
Organism: Plectropomus leopardus; assembly: GCF_026936395.1. Lineage (NCBI taxonomy): Eukaryota > Metazoa > Chordata > Actinopteri > Perciformes > Serranidae > Plectropomus > Plectropomus leopardus. The sequence goes on from NC_142198.1 coordinate 15,700,307, forward strand.
TAAAAAATGTCCGTAAGATTTACAGCGAGGTGCTGTGAAATCATCATAACACTGTAAAAAGAGAAACAATGAAACAGTGTTAAATTTATAGTAATATTCTATAAAGCTCCAAACAAAACACTGTTAATTTAAAAGTAAGAATATGCTGAAATGATATTTCTTTGTAAAAATGTGCAGATTACTATGGTTTAAACACAAGCAAACTGTAATACAAAAAATAATACAATTCAGAATCAGAATCGGGTTTTATTTGCAAGCACATTTACACAGACAAGGAATTTGACTCAGTGTTTTGGTGCAAAACAATTAAGTATAACAATAGTAACTTTAAATAGAATAACGTAAAAATATAGAAACAATATTTAAAAAATAGAATTTAAAGAACACAAAATGTATTCTGTTAAAATTACAACATGACAGGGTTAAAATAAGGGTTTTTGTTGGGTAGATTTTTTTTGACAGAGAGAAACTATATTACATTTTACAAATTCATAGCCCACAAATGGATTTTAACACACTTGATTGTCACATTTGAATGTTCTTTAAAACCTGAACTTTCCTATTGATGTTCAAAATAATAACAAAATGTTTTTGGCATAAATATTAAGACATTGACAAAAAAGATATTGTGCCACAGCTATTTGAAACTGAAAGAAAAGTAATGATTTTCTAATGTGTGGACCTTCAATTACTAATGCAATTTGAGGGGTTTTACATATAAGGTGACTGATAAATTTTATTCATTTATTTTAAACAAGTAAAAAAAAAAAATTAGAGAAATGATTATGCAAACAAGCAGACAAACAAAAAGTAACGCGACAGTAACAGTATGATGCAAAAGGAATGGTCAAACACACAATGACTTGGTTTACACAATCGAAAATGAGTGAGTCATTACATTTTAATTAACCACTTCCTTATCGATTTAAATCTACTCGTATTAACTAAACTTATATGCATACACCCTCATACCCAAAATGAGATAAGATAAATTAACCTACTAATCACAACACCAATTTACTTGAATTAATCCACAGTCATGGATGATTTAAAGAAAAAAAAACATCATCATGCTAAGTTTCAAATTTGACTGCAGATGTTGTCACTGCTTAGACATAAATAAATAAATAAATAAATAAATAAATCTGTTTGGCCATTTTCTACAAAAAGTTATTAAATTCATCACAGCAAACTGTCATTACATTTATTTTGACTTTTTTCATCTACTTGGTACATTTAATCATTTAGTAATTCCAGTGTCACCAAAATTTATATAGGAAACTCTGTTTATAGACTTGCTTTAGTAATAACGTCCACAAATGAATTTAAAGTAACAGAACTTTTGACAGAATTCTGGCATCATGTTAAAAAAAAACCAAGATTTAACTATGTAAGATTTAAATATGTAAATTATGTTGGGGTTTTTTTTAACTAAATTTAACTATTAAATCTTACATAGTTAAATCTTGTTAAAAAAAAACAAGATTTAACTATGTAAGATTTAAATATGTAAATTATGGGGTGCACCCCGTTTTGAATGTTTTCTCTTGTGTTGTGTTTTTTCCTTTCTCAGGAGGTTTGATCCAGCTCAGTTTTACATCTTGTCTTGCAAGTCCATCGCTCAACTCTTTCTCCACCTACGCAACAGAAAAGAGATATAAAACGTTACGTTGCAAATTTTTGGTACAATTTCACGGCGTCATAAAAGCTGTCAGGAATTCCTCAAAGGTGTGAAAAGTGCCAGTCACCCATTTCAAGGTGGACTCCATCACAGCAGTGTGTGTCATGTCCGAGGCGGTGGCAGTCAGCGCCACCCTCACCATGTGTTTCTTAATGAGGTCTGGAAAGAAGATAACAGGGAATATGACATGAAAAATAATGAACCTGGTGCAGGTTCACATTTATTATCTATATAAACATCAGAGCGTGTAATTTCTTACACAAAACATGTTTTGTGTTGTATAGTTCTCATAATTAGTCATCCTAAAAATGCAATTTTGATAGCGTGTCATACAGTGGGATGAAAGGAAAAGCTGTTTACCGCCATAGCAAAAAAAAGGCCGTGCTACAGCACAATTCTCGTCTACTATTGCAAGAGTTTTGCTGTTGAACTCAAGTTCAGCACAATCATAGAATCCATTTGACTGGGGCTCGTAGGGTTTCCAGGGTATGATTGAACGTTCACTCCCATCAGACCACACCCAGAATACATCCGTCAGCCCGAACCAGACCGGGCCTCCTCCAATCATCATACGCAGAATATTATTATCAATCATGTCCCGCACTTTGGCCAGGTCTGTGTGATGTTTTCTGCAGCTTTGCCGAGCATCGGCCCAGCTCAGGAATTCTCTCTTCAAAATAAACCTTTCAGTGACGCGAGTTTCGGACTCTGCAAAAGACAAGAGTTGTTCAATAAATATTCAGTTAATCAATAGAGCATTTGAAACCCAGGATCAACATCACATTCAGACAGGAAGTGAGCTCGATTCTTGCATTAAAGTCCATTGTTAATGGGACTCATCCACCTTTCCGTCCGCCCACCCTACAGGCGCCCTCATACTCTGAAAGAAATTAAACCAATTTGCACAGGTTTCAGAGGTTTAAATACTTGTCAAAGGCACCCGAGAGCAATAGGTTTCTAAGGGTTAAGCCAAAACAAGATTTTTTCCGAGCTAATAACTTTTTTGTGCCTATTCATGACCACATGTTCACCACGGTGTTGTTAAAAGGTAAAGAACAGGCAGTTTCAACATATCTGTTGAATAAAATGTTACATATCCGTAGTTTGAAGAAACATAAACAATGCAAACATATATTCTGGCGTCTGAGTCGTCCTTCAACCCTGCGACTGTGCACCAATTTATATTTCAACCTGCTGCCAATGAGATGCATTTCTTTGGCAAAAAAATCACTTTTATTACACATTTATAACTGTGGGTAAACTGCAGAGTATCACAAATGCAAACTCTTAACCATATTCTTACCTTCGTAGCAGAAGAAATTCATCCTGGTGCTGCAGTTTGCAGAAACCCATGTTCCATCCTTTCCCATGCCTGCACAATAATGAAAGTTTTGTTTGGGTTCACCACTTGCCCAGTTCAAGTAGGTCAGCTCTCGCTGACTGTAGACTTCAGCGCCTGGGTACGACCAACCCCAAGCCCTGTGCAAACCGATGAAGACCAACTGGACACCGGGCTCAGTCAGAGCAGCTAGTTCCACCAGGTCCCGTTCTTCAGTGATTGTGGCCAAATCAATGTATTTCTCTCTACAGTATTTACGAGCCTCCGACCAAGTTTTTGGCGTGTTGATGAAGTTGTACCGACTATGAAGATAAGAGAACACACAATGGAAGAGACCTGTGGACAGGAGTGAAAGATTACATTTTTTTAACTTAATAATACCCAATACAACAATTTAAAGGTTCTGCATTGAAAATCTGACTTAAGTAAAAGTGAGAACGTATTATTCGCTAATTGTACTTAAAGTATTGAAAGAAAAATTGCCTTTCTGACCTAAATATTATCACCAGATTTCTCATTTGGATGTTAATGATGCATCATTAGTTAAACAGCATTGTAATGTTGGCGCAGGTCCGGATAAAGCTAGTCTTAATTCGTAATGCTCCAATATGAGGGTTGAGCTCTCTCCTAAGGGTCACCAGATAAAACTGAAGGGTTTTGGACTTTTCTCAAATTTTTGCTTTTCTGTATTCCATAACCAAATGAACAATAACAAAGAGTTATTTTTTATGAAAACATCTGAAAAGTTTTTTTTTTTAAAAAAAAGGGAAATATCTCTCCTAACAACTCATTGCTGAAAATCTTTAATCCCTGGTTATTTTGAGCGGCTCTCAGGCTTTCAGCAGTTTGGACTGATTTTGTCTATTCTTATCTTGCTGTTAGCAAGTGGTTGGCTTTTCTTTTTTTTTTTTTTAGAAAAAAACACTAATTATATTTAAAAAATCTTACATGACGTCAACAGTTTATTTAATAAGTTCATCATATGTTTTTCAAATTTAAAATCTGAAAAAACCCTAAAACTATACAATAAATATAGCACAGTAAAAAGTACAATATTTGTAAAAATACATGGAGTAAAAGTATCAACATATACACAATCCCTCACCTGAAAGTACCAAAATGCCAAACATTCCCCTCTCCATTGTCTGAAATTCCTAAAAGAAAAAAAATTATTAAATACAATTTAAGACTTATCATCTTAAGCACAAATTTAAGAAAAGTGGGTAATTTAAATTATAAATATCATCATATAGCTACTAATAGTGAAGATAATAAAATTTACCTGTGTTGTCTAAAACAAACAATGTCCAACAAGAGAAACTGAGAGTTGTCTTCTCTTGTTTCTTGTTCCTTGATTCTGCCTTTTAAAGCAGCACAGCTTATTTATTCAAAACAGGAGGCCCGCCTGCTTTCTGTCTTTGGAAGAGGGTGAAAAGTAGAGTGAATACTGGACTTACATCTATCTAGTGGCCAGACTTACAACTCCAAATGAATGCTACTATTGCTCTGCATCTGCTGAATGCATAAATAGGCACCTGTTTACTAACACAGTATTTATTATACACGAGTGTATACAGCTGGTACTGCTGTAAAAAAAACATGAGTGCAGCTTTAAAGTCTAAATCCTTCTTTTTTCTTCTCTTGCATGGTTTAGCATGTGTCCTCTAAGCATGCAAAGCACATGGAAACACTGAAGCTCTACTGAGACTGATGCAAAAAGTTTTGCAAAGGATGGAAGGAAGAAAAGGATTCTGGGTCAGAGTAAAATAATGTATCCTTTCTTTATTTAAAAAAACAAACAGACTGAAGCATGCTTGTCAAGGCTTTATTCTGAAAAGATTTTTGATCATTAAGGTTAAAATTGTTTTCAGCTCTCCATAAAGTAAATCAGCACCTCTTGAATGCAGAAACAATGTTTTAGGTTACAAGTCTGTATTGCAAATACAACGACATGCTAAGCCTGTTGTCCAAAACACAACCGGAAAAATGTCAGATGTAAGTTTTGCACGGGATTGATGTCTCATTAAATGATGACTCATTTAAGTTTGGCACTAGTGTACATGAGGTGGGGTTGAGGCCCAAAAGGTGCACTAAAATGACTTGAAGCTATGCAAAAAGTTTTGATTTGATTTGTAATTGCCATTGTTTTGGTTTAATTTCAGATCAGTCCTTCCCCCTAAAAAAATTAAATTATAATGACGTAATGCCTTAGCTACTTTGAGGCCTCTGAACACTGCATGATAATAAAAATAACCCTGTCTAACATTTAAGTCAAACATATTTCTATTAGGACTATAGACCTATTTACAATTGTGAAATACTTGATTATTTAAGCAGTTGCCATGGTTTCAGTGTACTGGTTGTGGTTGGCTGAAGTTTTTTAAGGTTTTGTTTATGAGTGTGATGCTTAGAAAGAAGCCAAGCATTATGTGTTGTATCTTGATCTTCAGTTCTGTGCGTTGAAATCATTTTTGCATCCTCAAGTCTACGTTTCATGATTAACAGCTGTGATAACCAACCCCGCTACATTCTTCCCTTCATCAAAAACACCTGGGCTGAAGAAGGGGAAGATCCTCTCCGAGAACAAGCACCCAGTGAAGGTGTAGATGTGAGACCGGGCCTCCACGTCAAAAAACGACACGATCCCCGCCTCATAATCCGTAAACACTCCGACAATCTGCGGCTTCTCCTTAAGGGAAAGATGAACTGAAGGGGAGTCCAGAGCGCGATACTCCTTCCCATTCCTCAGTCGCACCGTCCAGAAGCCGTTTTCTGGCTTTGAGGTGATCATCCCCTTCCTGTTGACGGACTCTTTGACCATGCCGAGGTCCCAGAAGGTCTTTGTCCCCACTGCAACCTGATTGACGACGAATGTAAAACCTTAAACACGGAGGTTATTAAGAGCTGATCCTAAAACGCTCTCAAACGAATAAAACAAGATGCTGACCTGGAAGTAGAACCTCCCGGACATGAAGCCTTTCTTGCCCAGAACGCAGATGACAGGGTCAAAGCGTTGGGGGTTATCAGGCACAATGTGCAGCAGCTCGGCGCGGCCTGCCTGCTTTCCATCAGCTGACAGGATGATGTTTGGATGTGCGGTGTCTGGGTCTAGAACCACATCGACTGAGAAGAAACAACAAAGAGAATTTACTACAAAATCTACAAGTAATACCAAAACTTTGCACTACAAATGCTTGTTTTTTGCTTGATATTTCTCTACAGATTTTCATTCTCATAGGCATTAACCTACAACCTACAACAATAGTCAATATATTAATCAGAAATAAAATAAGATTGGAAGAGATTTATCTTGACTCCCAGTATGCAATTCCTCTTCAGTTCACTACAGTTCTTAACAAATGCAATCTCGCAACCCATCTGCTGTCAGTCTGAAGACGATAAGCCTCTAAGGACAACAGCCAAAATAAAACAGAACAGCTAATCAGGAGATCTGGTGTAGTAACCAATATATTGGGGCGGCTGTGGCTCAGGTGGTACAGCTGGTTGTCCTCCAATCAGAAGTTTAGTGGTACAATCCCTGTCTCCTCTAGTTAACATGTTGAGATTTCCTTGGGCAAGATACTGAACCCCAAATTATTTCCAAAGGCAGTTCTATTGGTGTGTAAGTGTGAATGAATGCCTTTGCCACCAGTGTATGACTGTATGTGTGAATGTGAGCCATAGTATGAAAGCACAGTGCATTTTTACACACTGAAACCACACAACTATGCCAAATAAGGGTCTCACCTGCATATTTCTGCATCCTCTTCATCTCTGACAGGATGATATGAATCCGTTTGATCAGTAAGACAATTTAGTTAAAAACATGATACAGAACTTTAAAATGTGTCATAAATTTCAGTGTAATATTTGATGATAAGCATGTGCAATTGGTGCCATGCTCCATCCAGAGTGTTTACCTCCTTTCTTCAGACTGTCCAGTTCATTCATCAGCGTGTTGTCCAGTTTAGAAAGTGCTCTCCTCACTGTCCCAACACAGAGCTCAGGGTGGATGCCGATCTCCGTCCACTCTCTGGTGGGTGGAGGTGACATAAGAGAAGGCGACCTCTACCAGCGGAAAAAACAGGGAAGAAGAAATGTGAATATTAGTGCATCTATATTGCTTTAAAAAGACAGCTGGTTCAACTGATGAAAGATTTTTATTTGTTTTGTTTATTATGGCGAAAAATACCCCTAAAAAGAGTTTATGAGATGCTAAATCTGGGTCTAACCTTCTTATGACACATGAACTATGATAGGTTAAAATCCTTGTATTCATCACAGTTTAAGGTTGATTATAACCTGTAAGACGTGCAAATGGTCCTCCGTGTCCTGCAGCTCCTCCAGTTCAGCATTTCTCCTCTGCAATTCAGTGATTTCCTGCTGCAGCTCCTCAATGAGCTCCTCTGCCCTCTTCTCTGCTGCTTTTTGCTTCTCCTTTATCTCCGTGTTGACTTCAGTTTGTCGCTCCTCGATGGAGCGAATCAGAGAAGTAAAGAGACGGTCGCTCTCCTTCATCTCCTTCTCCGCACTGGCCTGGATGTGGATAAAAAAAAGTGAACATGAATATGTAAAATGAGAAGAAAATATACCTTCAGCTGTAAGTACTTATCCACAGTCAAAATAGTTCTTTTAACCTACCCTTATGTGCATCTCTGTTAGAGCTAAAGAGAGCAGCACTTAAAAAAATAAACAAATCTGTAATCAGAAATTAAGCCCAAAAATAGCCCTGCCATAAACCAGTCCAGTTTGAGCAGCAGGCGATAGTGTTTAAAGGCTTCAAACACCAGAAGACTGCACAACCATATATAACAGCCACTCAGAGGTAGGATTTTAAACTGTGGAAACCTATCATTGCCGTAATGATGATAAACAGCAGAAAATCAGCATCTATGTGACAAAGTAATGAACCAGAAACATTGATGGAATACTGGATGGGCCTACAGAGCACTGGCCTAGGGCCCAAAATGTCAAGGCTTGTCCCAGCCTTCACCTGCAAAATGTCAACTCAGATTACCATACTTACGAAAACTAAAATGACCACAAAAGGATGCAAGGGAACTGCAAAGAAAAACAAAATGGCTACAAAGTGACAAAAACATCTGAAAAAGACCACAAATGACCACAAAGAGATTCCAAATTACCAAACAGATGCAAAACAACAACAAAGATACACAAAAAGATGGAACTTCAAACTTCAAAGAGACATAAAATGACTACAAAGTGACATGAACATCAAAAAAGACTCATAATGTCCATAAAGAAATGCAAAGTGACCACAAAAAGACACAAAAAGATAACAAAGAGATGAATAAAACTGTAAAGACACACAAAATGACCACAATGTGAAATAATACATCCAAGAAAGATGCAAAATGACAACAAAGACACACAAAAAGTCAACAAAGATATCTAAAGGAACCACAAAAAGACAAAATAACCACAAAGAGACGCATATTAACACAAAGTCTGTCTCCTATTGCATTAATGCTTTAAATCACCAAGGTGCAATCTCTTATCATATTCTGCTGCAGTTGTAACCGCTCGATTATACCCCCAAGTTGCCAGCTAATTTAAACAAAAAAACAAAAAGAATAAAATAGATGCTTTGTGAGAGTGATTACATTTGCATTCGGACTCACGTTACTGAGCTTCAGACAGCTTTTGATCTCCTCTACTTTCTTCAGTCGGTCCTGGATCATCTGCTGAAAATCTGCCTCGGTCTTCTTTATTTGGACCTAAACAGGCAGAATAGAAACTGAAACTTTCGGCTGGCAGACCTCATTGTTTTTCATTGATATAACAAGCAAATTAAACTATTGGACCTGGAATTAGACACAAGCAAATGCGCATAACTTGGATAAGATTCAGGATATAATTAAATGTGCATTGCCCACAACCAAAGGAAGAAGTTCTGCACCAACTTTTTCCGCAGAAACAGTTTTCAGTTGTTATTGTTCACTGGCACACAATAAATCACTTGTTTTTTTCAACATCAAGTTGTATTTTTAATGTGCTGGCTAACTAGTGTCTTGAATCCATCCTGTTAGTGTTGTGGTTTCCCTTTTTTTGTTGGTATGGAGAGTTATTTCTCCATGCAGGCACAGAACAAAATGCTAGTTGCTTGTTGCTTTGAGGCGATGTAACAGTTGGCCTTTGTCGCCACTAATTATTTGACGTCTGTTTAGTGTGTCTGGGCCTGAAACCCCTGTAATACAGAGAATACGCTACCTTCCTCTCCACACTCTCGTCCTTTATTGTAACAGCCTGGTGGTCTTTGTGCACAGTCTCAGTGCAGAACTGGCACACGCACTTCTGCTCGTCCCTGCAAAACATCTCTAGCAGCCTCTCGTGCTTCTTGCACATCCTCTCCTGCAGGTTCTTCACCGGCTCGATCAGCTTGTGGATCTTCAAGCTGGCGACTCTCTGATGAGGCTCTAAGTGGGCTTCGCAGTATGATGTCAGGCACACCAGGCAGGATTTTAGGGCCTTCACCTGCAGGGAAGTCGTGGCGCAGACATCACACCCCACCTCACCTGGTTTGGCTGAGCACAGTGGTGAAGCTGATGAACAGATAACAATGTTTCTAAATGTGTCCGCCAGCTCTTTGAAGGCTGTGTTGATGCTTAATTCAGGCCGAGGGGTGAATGATTTGTTACAGGTGGGACACTGGCACACCTCGCTACTGTCCCACACACTCTGGATGCAGGTCTGGCAGAAGTTGTGTCCGCAGGGAGTGGTGACGGGGTCAGTGAACATTTGCTGGCAGATGTTGCACTGGAACTGTTTTTCTGGCAACATGTTACCTGAGGAGGCCATTGTCTGCAGAACAATTAAAAAAAAGGAAGTTAGGTGATCAGTTGCTGAGGAAGATATTAAACAGAGGAAGTGAAAGATTTACACCCACAGAGCAAATGCAAAAATACAGGCACACATTGAACTAACGCTGAACTTCCTTTATGAATGAAATATGTTGTTAACAAGCACAGCTGACCACATACCTTCTTTTACTAATCATGTAATGCAGTAATTGTGTAAATACGCATAACTCTGCACATCTTGAAATTCAGGACTCATACACCCTGCAGTGTTTGGTGTGCTTTGTTAGTCACTCTTTTTTCGGCCCAGTAATCTCACCAGACACACCCCTACTTCCCACAGAAAACATCCACATAATTACACCAGTAACACCAACACCCTATTACCAATTCTATTACTACTATTACTCTCATGGTTATGATTTAGTTAGAAATAATATTATCATCATTGCTTGTTATAAAAATAAATAATGTTGCACAAGTTAAACGGTGACAAACCAATTTGGTCAAATACCGGCAAGTACCAAAACTAATGAAATGACTGAACAACGTTAATGCTAAATCAATCATAATAATTCACTTCTCCCCAAAGTTTGCAGTGTCGGGAGACCCTGCTTTCTTCTTCTTTCGATGGGGGTCTCAGTTAGTGACGGAAGTCAATGGGTTTTTGGCTAGAAGCCTTAAATAAGGTCTGTGGTTAAAATAAGCTTAAGACACTTTCATGTTTTGTCCTACAACATGAAATATGTCAATATTTAGGCTTCCAAAATCCTCAAAGTGGTGTTCATTTGAGAAGATTGTCTTGCTGAACAAGAGGTGTAAGTAGCACAAGCATTTGTTTACCACAAAGCTTTTTTTCTGCAATTATCTAAAATCCAATGGAAAAATCCCAGTGTTTTTGTTGAAGGAACCAGGGCAATGTTAGCTTCTGGGTTGACCTACAGAAAAACATCAACCCTGGGGCAATCTATCGCCAGGTTTCAACTTTTTGCAGGCAGTCACTATGCATATTTATACACAACATGAAGAACTTTAATACTTTGCACTCATATGTCAAGAGTTGGACCTGAATCCGTCAAGGATACTATGATATACCCCAACATATATATTACTTTTCAACTGCAAAAAGTGGTTGGGGGTGTAGTTGCAAATAGACATGGTGAGGTTTAAGGCCTTACATATATCTAATAAATCAAATCTACACAGCCTGCAGCTAAGATTATCATTCAACACCACAATAACAAGGAAAATACAGTTTAAACAGTACTGAAACAGAACTGCCAATGTTGGTCACTGTCAACATTTAGAAGAAAAACAAGACAAAAAACATTATAATGCAAAAAAACACCCCAAACCTTTAGTCCAAAAGCAGCATATTCCCACCAGGTTAGACTTAATATAATCTGTCAGTTAACAAAAAAGTATTGTTCCACTTCTGAATTATCCACGTGTTAGCTATTTAATCTGATTAACTCGACTTTAATTAGCCTGCTCAGGCCTTTTTTCACAGCACAATAAATCATGTTTTTAGTTCTTACTGCATATTTCTCATACTCACAGCTATTTCTCTTAGGTGAAGCTGGTCAGTCACACTTCTTCTCTTGGTAACAGCGGAGCAGGTGACTCTCCTGCTGTGGGAGTGAGTTATGAATACATTACAGGGCTAGCTGTGGAACAGGAAAATGTAACGTCAACACAGTTATTCATCGGGCAGACCCCTCCCTCTCGTGAGCTCAGCACTGGTTTCTCTGTCTGTCTGCCATCACCTGATCTTAAAATACTAGCATTTACAGCAAAACCTACGATTATGCACATGTGTTGTGGCATGACATTTGTGTGCATTTGTATGTGTGCATATGTGATGATGAAAATACATAATAGCAGCTCTCACACTGGGAAGTTGTGTGTTTGCCTCCTGGGTGTGGTGTTTGAGTCCAATGGTTAACATTTTCCGCTTATGACACACCTGAAACATACTGGAGTCACCTCAGCCTGACCTGAGGAATGCTGCAGCTCTGCATTGCATTACAAATATGCCACTGTTACGCTTAAAGTGACATATTTGGCTTCAGATAAGAGTAAACATGTTTATAGAGTACTTCCTAACTAAGCCATTTAGGCACAATAAAGACCTTTTTTTGCTGAGTTTCAAATAAAGCATGAGTGGTTAAAAGTGTGTCAGATAATGGCTGGAACCAGACCAGTTGTCTTACATTGGTTACAGATTAGAGATCATGTGACAGGTGTGTGATGGGAACTTTACCAACCTCATAAAGTATAATCATAAGGGCTATAACTGACTTCAGTAGCTGATGACAATGCACCTTTAACTATAAACTGTATACAGCTCTACATTAAATACCTTTCTATATGTACATTTCCAGATTGATTGTACACCCCAGAGTTGTTACAGCTTTTATTTTTAATTCTATTTTTGTTTTTTTGTTTTTTTTAATTACTATTTTTTATTTTTTGTTTTGGGATTCAATTTAGTTTCAGTTAGTTTCCAGAGTGGGTTTGCTCATTTAAGTTTAGTTTCTATTGTTTAAAAATGTTTAGTTGTAGTTTAGTTTTTATAATTTTTAGTATTAGTATTATTTTATTTTTTTGTTTCTGGTATTTCTAGGGGGTAGGATTTAATAAGTCCAGAAAAGGTTTTGCAGATCAAACACAGTCTCAATAAGCATATGCACTTAGGCCTCATGCTTCATGTGTTGATAAATTTGACCAAATTGGCAAAGACTAAAACTCACGACATTTCCTTTAGTTTATCTTAGTTAGTTTTATAAAGACACGAATGTTTTATATAATTTGAGTTATTTTTCTTTTAGTTTTTTTCTCATTTCAGTTAGATAAAATGGGTTTTTTCATTCCTATTTTTAAATTAATCTCGTATGAGCACTGTGTTTCCTTTACAAATAACTTAACTCCTACTCTAATGTGGGAGTTTTTCTAATTCCTGTTTTGTTTAATGTGATTTGTCAGTCTGGCATTGAGGCTTTAATGTGTCTCAAAAGGAGGTGGTAAACATCCTTATAGAGTGTCCTTCCATTGGACTGGTACTCAAGAGGGCACTTTATTATGTTTTCTCCGTTAGAAAGACACTCTAGAATGAACTTCATAACATTTTCTCCAAACTGAGGCTAATGCCTGACAACAAATGTAAAGCTGATGTTATAAAGTTACAGTGATGTGTGTTTTGTGCATTATGCCGTGGGTCAGTTAAAGAGTTTGAGTTGAAGCGCACATTATTTAAGATGTTGGTATGAGTCAACCAAAGAGGATTTTTATTGGCATTTTTGATTCATGACAGCAATTAAGAGGGGAGAGGGGGTGATGACGTGCAAAAGGCTCCCAGTTTCAGCACTGGGAATGTTGCAGTCCGAAATTTTAATTCAAAGGTGTAGTCGCTTATCCAAACAAGGAACCACAAGTCACCTCATGTCAGCATACTGCTTGCATCAGGTGAGTCTGTGCAGTTTTACATCTGCTTTGCATGGACCACAACGAACATTTTCTAAACCATCCATGACCTTATTCAACCCTGCAGTTTATCCACCATTAAACATAAACTGTGGTTCAATGGCTCCAATTGTACCATACGAAAAGCTACATGACGTCTTTATAAAAGGTTTTCTTTCAGTTGGGAGATGTAAAGACAGATAAATCCACCAGGATAGTGTTTAGCATTTCTATTTTAATTTTCAGTTTGATTTGCAGGGTTTGAGGCTTTAGGCCTGCACAATAGGCCTATTGCACAGAGCTGCAACGATTGCAGCTCTGCGCAACTGCTGCAACAAGGTCAGTCTGGATGTGAATGTATGTTTGTGTATTTCATTTTACAGTGAATCTGTTTACAGTCTTTGCACTTTGACTGTTGACTCGTTAGACATTGTTTGCATTGATTTTCTATACATATACATACATACAATACATATTATTCTATGTGTATATTGTTAAATTTTTTGCTGTGAAAAAACATATTTGGTGGTGGGGAGTGCCTTCTGATAAGCTAAATACACACTAACTGTGGAGCTGATTGGCCTCGCCACATTAGGTGTTATCTATTTATGTTTCAAATTTTCTTTTATGTAATCTGATGAATGTCTGATGACTGAAACATTGTTGAGTTAATGAAACATTTTTCGTAAAGTAATAGGACAATGTGCAGGAATTCTCCACAAGTTTTTTTTGAAGGTGAAGTACATAACCATCAAGTGACAAATACATTTATGTGATGTATAAATTAAAGAAATCTGTCATGATTTCGTGTAATGTCCCGACAGCTCCACTTGGTGGCAATAAATTACAGAGCAGGCGGATATTTTTTCCAGTTAGTGGGAACATTGAGTTTGACTATCAAGCAGAGTTGTAGATTTTGGGGCAACAGAGAGGACAAAATATGATTAGAAACCGCAACGCTATTTAAATAAACACCACACTAATAAAAAATATGTAACCACAAACCATATCACGGCCCAGACCGCACCGGTGAATGGAGAGCAGCTGCAGCACTAGAAACACAAACAGACAGAAAAATAAAACTATAAACTATACAATGCTTTATGCTTTGATGGCTGTGGGATCAAAAATTGCAGTTTGAATGGGTTTAAATGGTGCATGTTTTGCATTTTAAAGTATGAATGAACAATTTTGTTTACACTGTGTATTTTAGAGTTATTCTAGGAGTTGAGCTGGAAATTCCAAGATCAAACATAAAAAATATACAATCTTACCAAAATTTTTGCCATGTGCATGAACACAGCTGAAATTATCACACACACAAAAAAAGAGAAAAGAATAAAAAGCACGTATTATGCATCAGTTCCATAAGGGTTAAAATGCTTAATTAAAAAGTAAAAGTAGACCCGCTTTATTACAATCTTTCATCTTCTCAAAAACCCCAAAGGTTCAGCTTAGCAGAACCAAAGGGAGACTTAAACAGTGACACACGAGTGCACACAAAGGGCCTTTTCTGAGGAGAGTGAAGTCAACAGTCTCACCTGCTGTTCATCAGCCCATTGATCAGTTTCTTGGCGTCACCTTATTGGTTTCTGGCCTCTGCATGGTCTTATTGCCCCTCTGCTACATATCAAATCATGATTAACATCTCTTTTCTTGTGCTGCATTCAGATGCATTTCACAAATATCTAAACCTTTAAACCATTAGCAAATTGTTTTCTGAAAACATGCGGAAAAAGATAATTAGGAACTTCACAAGAATTGCAAGAAATTAGTTGATTTAAAAAAATATATATTTCTAAAAAAAAAAAAAAAAAGTTAGGGAAAATAATTACATTTAAAACGATCATATTTTTTCTTGTACTTTTTAAGAAATTCTTGCTAATTTTTGGGTAATTTCCTCTTACGTTGCTTTTTGCATTGTTTCCATGCTTTTGAAAGAAATCAAGCCAATTTGGTCAGGTTTCAAAGGGTTAAAGAGCCACATCACTTCAACCACAAAGCTCTTGCAAAAGCACACAGACAAACACAAAAACACAAATTCAAATTTTAAGGTTATCTTCAACAAAAAAACATTTGGCACAAACATGAAAAAAACTTTCATCCAATCACATTTAAAGCTATCTTTATAGGTAAATAATTTTTATTTAAAATTAAAATTAAAATTAAAATTAAATTTTCCACTGATGGGGCTTTCCAACTCTCAAAATGAAATGATCAACTAGAAATGTAATAATCTGTCGTTTTACCAGCAGAGTTAATGACCTTCACTTTTGGTTGCATCAGATTTTGTTTGTGTACAATTATCACAAACTGCTCCTACAGCATAAGTGTAGATGCTGTAATACCTGTCTGTCATGTCAGTAACGGGTGACGGTAATTCACAGAGATGGCGCACCTGTAATTGGTTGAGAGCCGGGAGTGTGTGTTGTTATTTCTGGTAGTGAACGAGGAAGTTAGTCTTCGCAGCTAAGAGAGCAGCTTGTGTGCAGCTTATCATTATTGATGCTGTCCTTAGCCAGGTCTCTGTAGCCAACAATGCAGACTGTATGATGGCAATGGCTACTGAATCTCAGGCTACAACGTACAATATACAAGGAAAACGTTGCACTTGTATATTGTAAACGCTTGCATCATCTACGCCACTAAAGTCTTAAGAGAAAATGTGAACATACAAGAGCTGAATTGGTTGGTCAGTAGATGTAGAACAGCGATCACACAATACAATAGTCATCCTAAATGTATGACACTGTCAGAGTTTTATTCCAAACTGTGTTTGATCGCAAGACCTTGACGATAATCTTCTCTCTCTGTGTGATGTAGGAACGCTGATTTAGAGCCACAACCAAAGATCTAGCATTTTTTGGTTCTAAAAACATTATGGGTAGTAAAGTTTTAGTAAAGTTTTCTTTTAGTTCTCAGAATCTTCTTTCTAAAGTTAGGACAACATTCTCTCGAAACATAAAATATGCATATATATATATGTTATCATATCACTTTACATTACATTTTCATTTATTTTATTCATTTTCACGGTCTGTAATATCAGTCCGTAATAACATGCTCTAAATGGTGCTTTGAAAATGTTCTTCCTTTGTTCTCATATAACATTGTGGGAATGTTTTATAAAAAAAATAAGATTCTATGATCTGTCACCTCTTTCCCAAACATCCTCACAATCATGCTGTTAAAACCGTGCATCTTAGTCAGCATTTAACCTTACAGGAACATTATTTGAAATGATCCTTTAAACATTCTTTGAACTTTGGATTAAAATGTTTTCTTTAAAACATTATTGCAACTTGTCGTTAGCCAACGTTGTGGGAACGTTCTCTGCTAGCTGAGAGGGTTTGACACAGGACACCAGCAGGACAGGATCAGATACCTAAAATGACATTTTTCCTTTATCATCTGACTGAGGGAATTTACTGCATAAACTGTGTTCCTGGTTCAGCACAGGTCGTGTTACATTAGAGATCAGCAGGCTGCCAGTCTGTCTGATACCTACTGAAGGTGTTCGAACTGCTGTGCCAACACTTGACGCTATTAAACGGCTAACAATTTTACCACGTCCCTCACAGAAACTTGTAAAAAGTGTGCGCTGGTTGAATCCCCTGTATTTCCCAGCTGTTCACAAACACACTATTTAACCCCCTGTGGCTCAGAGTGTCTGTGCTGAGCTGTACAGAGTTCAGTCACAAGAAGGAAGTAGAAATATGAGTAGTGTGACTCAACTGTGTCTGAAAACTTGCAGTCAGTGTCTAAGACTAATAAGGGTGCAATGAAATTTGAATCTCAAAACTGCTGTGCTTATTTTGTGTCTCTATAGCATCTTTGATAAACCAAATCTACCAGCTCGGAAGATAAAGGAAGTATTATTATGGACGGGGCGGCAGCAAAACTTATTTTAGCCATCAAAAACTCAGTATCACTTTAAGCCTGC
This sequence comes from Plectropomus leopardus, assembly GCF_026936395.1. Taxonomy (NCBI): domain Eukaryota; kingdom Metazoa; phylum Chordata; class Actinopteri; order Perciformes; family Serranidae; genus Plectropomus; species Plectropomus leopardus. The sequence goes on from NC_142198.1 coordinate 15,717,550, forward strand.
GCTATATCTGGAATTTTTATATATTTTTTTAATGTTAATGTATAAAAGAACAAAAAGTTATGGGGTTTTTTTATATGTTATTTTTCCTATTGGGAATACACATCTCAATGGGAATTTTATCATGTGAAATGTTTTCATTAGAAAAAAGAAAATGACGCTTACTTTAATTCTTGAGAATAAGCACAGGTATTTCTATGACTTACAATCATTCTTGGGAATCTAAAACCAAACAGCCATTCTGCTTCTTGTTAAGTAAACATAAAATATTCCAATCATATTGTTGTGTTTTTTTATCTCGTTTGGTTCTCATGACAACGAAGGACAGATGAAATCTGATAATGGCGTGTTATAGTTTAAAGTTTAGAAGTTATCTGACTACTACGCTACATTATTTATTTCAATATTTATTGATGGTTTCTTAAAGTTTCTACACAGGCAACAACAGCGCTATGGTTAAGATTTGGGAAAGATTATGGTTTATGACTAAAAAGAAAAGAAATAAACTTTGAGATGTGGTTTGGGTTGGGCAACTGAGATACTTTAATGAATTAACTAAGATATTTTAATCAATCAAAAACTCACATTTCATCGCTGTTGCATTTGAAGCTGAAGTCATGAGGGGTGAAATCAAACAGTGACGTCTATATTAATCAGACAGTCACCTGAAACAACCAAATCTTTCGAATAAGATGAGATGATACTTTATCTCTCGCAACCAAGTTTTTCTACATATTTCTAAAGTTCGCCCAGACTTGTGTACTCCACCCAGTAATTGACTGCACAATAAGGATACTTATTAACTAATCACAGCCTTTTCCATCTTTTAATTTAACATAAGACTGTAAGGTCTATTCACTGAGTGCCAAGAAAAACGCGCCTGAGCACAAGAGCAAACACAGCTTTTATGACTCACATGATGCTATGGTTATGCACTTGTCGATAGGAAATTGAGTGGATCATCCTGAGGTTTTGAATCCAAAATTCCTTTGTTAAATTGTTGACTATCTCCTCCCAGAAATCCCTCAAATGTGGCTGCTTCCAGGTATAAGGGGCTTGCCTTTCTGTTATCGCTTGCAAAACACGCCTATGTCACCTTTGACTGGAAATAATGACGGCTAGTGCAGTAGCTGCAATGGAAATGCACCCGCTAATGTTTTTAACATCCATGCTGCATCCATACATACCATGCTTCTTGGTATGCCATCATGAGAGGAGAAGTGCAAAACATAATTAAATGGAAACGCAGTCATCTTATAATTGTTTTTTATCAACATTTTGAAAATATTGCTTAAATTTTGTGTAAATGTAATGGAAACCCACTTAGTATTAGACATAAATTAAACTACAGCAATCTGTGACTGTACTATTGATTTTCAGTTTTATTTCAGGTATTCTGTTTTGGATTTTTAACATTTTGTGTTGCAATTTCTGCTACATGAGTGTACACTATATAGTAATGACAGTCTAGGACATTTGTCACAGACAAACAAATACGCTAACTGAGGATAAAGAGACGGAAGGTGCAGAAAGTCTGAGGAGCCCAATTGCAATGAGTGGACAATAAAGAGCCCAGCCTTAACTGAGAAGCACATTTACTGTAACAGATGTGGTACCCAAGCCATTTAATGAACATTCATGATAACATGAATGTTCAGCACTGAGAAATGCAGTGACCATTGCAGGGAGTGCACAAGCGACTTTATGCTGCTTTTACTTGAGATTAGACACTGATTGTAACAGAAAACTTGAAAGTATAAAGAATCTTTTTGGTGAGAGTTCCCATGGAAGACATGTTTTTCTATTTATGACCATATTTATGGGTGACACACCCCACACACATCCTCACCTCAGCCAAAACATGAAAGTACACAACTTATCCTCATACAACAGTTCATGCGTTACCCCATGAAAATGCACATATTACAACAGTTCCTATGATATAGGATCCAATAAATTAGATCAGTACATATTACATTACTTATTTGACATGAAGATTAGTGGGTTAGGTTTAAGAAAAGTGACATGATGACAATGTACCTAAAAATAGGTCAAAGTCCAAGTTGTTTTATACGTTTGTAAAGAACTTGCCTCTAAATTTCTACTTACTGAGTTTCAAAGTTGACTTTACGCAAGACGTGAGCAATGTTTGCTTGAATGAGAGTTCGGAGTCAAGCCATACACCAAGTTTTTAATAGATTGTAGTATAATCAATTATACTTTGACATGTGGCCACAGATGGAAACATGTGGAGTCACGAAGCTCACCAAATTTTAATTTGTTCTGCAAACGTTTTCAGTAACACAGCCTACCACATGACTCCCAGAAACATACAAATAACCTTACAATAATTCATTCTGTGCATAGGTGCAGCAGGTAATGAATGTAAATGACAATCAAAAAGTAATCAGAAATCTCATGAAGGCTGAAGGAGAACCAGAAATACCTGCTTTGGCAAATGTCAACATGGGAGGAGCTTTAAACTCATGGAGGAGCCTTAAACTCGTGTATCTTTGTCTATTATCAGAATTCTGTGTTGACCTCATTCAGCTGGCGGTAATACACCTGTTAGGAGTATCTGTTTGTCAACACACCAAGGTAAGACATTATTTCTATTAAGCAGAAAGTGTAAAGAGTAAGAACATATAAAATGAAATACCAGTAATCAATGCTTCGAGTTAAACTGATTTTTGCTATGAATGTAAAACTGTCAGCCATTTTTCAAAAGGAAAATGTTATGAGGTACAGAAGTCACAGTAGATATGATGAAAATGACGTTAAAAATGTAAAGCCAGCTTAGCATATGATTCTGTGAACCTACCAACCTTTAAATTTAAACGTATGGGGACAATAAATCTAAAATGTTTTTATGTCAGGTACTTTTTTTTACAAAACCATTGAACAATTTTTAAATGTATTTTTATGCTTTTAACATTGTGTTAAAATAGCACATTTAAGACTGACACACATACACAGGGCACATACACGTGAAAGCAACATGCAACATTCCTTTGTCAGTTTTTGAACCTGAGCCAATCCCACCATTGTGATTTTCCGACACTCCTTTACTCTTCCCTCATTCAACAGAGTGTTAATTGATCTTGTCAGATTTCACCTGTTCAGTCCTTCAGATCTCGGATTTTTTGTTCAACGCTTCCTCTTGGCTTGAGAGTTTGCTGGATAACTAAAGCGTTTCATGTGACAAAAACAGTAAATGTTGTCCTTACAATAGTGCAAAACTCAAAGGGAGAAACAAAAGAACATGTAGTTTGAACATTACTTTTCATCATTTGGAAAAAAGCTTTATTTTATGAATTTATTCTCAATGGTGTCCTTTACAGTATTTTGGGTTTTGGGACTTATTGTGTTGTTGCTTAGTATATGAGGGGAAACCAAAGTCTGTTCTGAAAAAGTGGCTATATCTCTACCTTGTCAAGTACCTTTTGTATTAAGTTAAAATATGATAAAATTAAAAAAAAAACTTTTTGTTTTTTGTCTTTGTTTTTTTTTTTTAATCCTTTTATATAATTAAATATTCCTCTCTCCTGGTATATGTTAATTTGTTTAAACCAAAAAATAGTTTTTTCTTTATTATGTATAAAGTAAAATGTTATCTGTGTTCGGCTAATTCTTTTCAAAGGCATGTTCTGCTGTAAATAATATAATATTATCCTTCATTTGTCAGAAACATGGCCTTTGCAATGTCTGTGGATCAGTTTCGGTGTAGCATCTGTCTGGACATCTTCCGCAATCCTGTCTCCATTCCATGCGGGCACAACTTCTGCATGACGTGCATCAAACGCTTCTGGGATATCAGACATAATTCGGAGTGTCCGCTTTGCAAAGAGGCCTTCAAACCCCGTCCAGAACTCAGGGTCAACTTAGGCTTAAGAGACATCACAGAGGAATTTAAAAAGTCTGTATGCATTTTTTAAAATGTCTTGCAAAATCAAATACACCTTTTTAAACACTGTTTTTAGCCATTTTTGACTTGAATTGACCAAATCTGTATTAAATCTTAAGGACCATGACAGGCAAGCCAGCACACAAGCCACGACCACCACCAAGGAGAAGTCTGCCAAACCAATCTTCTATTACCGATGACATTTTTTGTGACGTCTGCAATGATAAGCAAATATTGGCAAACAAGTCGTGCCTAGTTTGCCAGGTGTCTTATTGCGAAGTTCACCTGACGCCTCATCTAAGGGATCCAGTGTTAACGACACACAGGCTGACAGATCCGGCCACCTTTATCACCAGTCACCTCTGCAGAAGTCACAACACACTCCTGGATATGTTTTGCAAGAGGGAACAGATGCCTGTCTGTATGAAATGCAGAGAGAGGGACCACAGACACCACGAGTTAGTCCCGATAGCGCAGGAGAGCAAAAGAATCAGGGTGAGATAATTTAAACAGAGATTTTTCTGTTTTCCTGTAATTTAGTTTTTCATTCTAATAGTTGCATTACAGTGATCCTGGTGATGTATTTGTGTTCACCTTTGACCTTCACAGGCTCAGATGAAAAGGGTCGATGCAGAGTATCAGCAGATGGTCCGTGCCAGACTCAAAAAGCTCAAGGAGATCAACACTTCAGTGGACTTGAGCAAAGTAATTTTTGTATTGTATGAATTGAACTGTCTTTTCATCTAGCTGCATCATCTGGTCAAAATTGCATTGTGTCCAATACTTGGTTTCTGACCAAATACAGTATGTTTTGAATGCATAAAAACATAACTTACCTAAATTCAGAAATTGTGATTCAGTTTGTGAAATGGCCATTAATATAAATGGCTTCTTTTTGCAATTTTAAAGATGGAGCAAGTGAATTGTTTGTAATGAGGGTCCAGGTGGGGTGCTATTTTAATACATATTTACATTTGCATTATTTTTTCATCTGTCAAATGATTATTTTTTTAAATCACGATTAACTGCAGAATTTCAGAGGTCAAGAGACCCCTTACTGTTTTTCCATTACCAAAATTTAGCCTAACTTTAGAGCATTATTTAGCCCCCTTACTGAGAAGCTAGCATGATATGATTCCTCAGGCCTTTTAGTTTCATATCATACCAGTATCATCACTCTGTCAGCCCAGTATAGCCCGTTAAAGATGGAACTGTCGGCCAGTGATTGAAATGATTAAAAAAAATTTTGAGTGTCACTTATGAACCTGAAGTGCATCGCAGTCAAGGCATTAGTGCTGACAGCCCTAATTATTTTGCACATTAGTAATTATCCATTTATGCATTTCTGCAGACAAATAAGGAACGGGAGATACAAACAAGCATTGAAGTCTTCAGCACGGTGATCAGCGTCATAGAGAAAAACCAGGCTTTGCTCTTTGAGGAGATCGACCAGAAGCAGCAAGAGACTCAAAGTGTGGAGGTGGAGCTTATCAGCGAGCTCGAGCAGGAGATCAATGAACTGCAGAGGAGGCGAAGTGAGCTGCAACACCTGGAGCACACCGAGGACCCTCTTCATCTCCTACAGGTTAGAAGGTTTCCTCCATTCATGTTTTCATCCATGCTAGATTATTCATACATGAGCTAGATTAAATTTAATGTATCAAGGGATAATTCAGGAGTACTGTACAGTATCCCAAGAGACATTATAGGAATGCCTTTTGATGAAAATAAATCATCAAAAGTGATATGAAAGAAGATAAAGATGCAGCAATTGATGTACCTGATGTCCCACTTTACCTGACTTTAGCATTTTATGTCACTGTCTTCATGTTTTAGAGTTTCCCCTCTCTGAGCACGCCGCTGTCCTCCAGGGACTGGTCCATGGTTAGAGACCAGTCGGACAACTACATAGGGGCAGTGAGGAGAGCTTTCTCCAAGCTGGTGGAAGTCTGCCATACACTTGAGAAGCAACTGTCCGCCGAAGGTCAGTATCTTTAGCTCTGATATCCATATTGTATTGCTTGTTTGGGATTTGTTCCGCCTAAACATCTCTATATTTTTTAATAATAACTTAATATCTGTACATCACAAAGTCGTCTGTCAAAATTACAATAACTCCATTGTACATACACATAACTTGAAAACAGGAATGTTTCATGTTGCAAAATTTAAAACTTGTTTTTTTTTCTTCTTTTTTTTAATAGAAATTAGAAAGACAAGTCAGTATGCAGGTATGTTTTTGAATATAAGTCATTGTATTATCATTGTTTCATGTTTTGGGGGAAAAGGTAACTGTAAATTGACATAGTTTAAAACAAGATTCAGAGTTTCTATAAAATAAATTTCAGGGAGGGATGCAGGGAAAAAGTCCTAGAACGTGTGCATTTGTCCCTCCAAATATAAAAATGAACTGAAGACATTAACACCATGAACTGATGCAGAAAAGGCACGAATTGGTGCATAAAAATCCCTCCTTCATGTGAAAATATCAACTGAATATTGTGTTAAAGCATGCAAAACACACAACATAGTATTTAGGAAGTAACAGAAATTAAATACTGGAGAAATGTTTTTTTTAATCCAAAGCCAAATTAGCTTTCAAACCCAATCAATATATTATTATATTCTTGAACTCTGAAAGGCTCACATGGATTTGTGATTATTAAATCACAATATATTGCATGGACATAAAAAAGCGCATGCTGTCCAATATGGCATTTTTTTTTGGGATGAAACATTCCTTTAATTCTATCTCTCTTACATATACCGTCTTTCTGTCTTTCTTCAGTGGATGTGACTCTGGATCCAGTGACAGCTTCGGGCTGGTTGTGTCTGTCCCCAGATGGGAAACAGGTAAAGTGTGACGGGGCACGTGCACTGACTGGAATACGAGTAATTTGTGGTCCAGCGTTTTTACAGTAAGTGATGCTGTTAATCTACAGGTGAGCCTCAGCCTCCAGCAGAAAAAACCCTGTCCCCCTGACGACCCCCGCAGATTTGACGCCTGCGTCTCCGTTTTGGGGAAACAAAGCTTCACCTCTGGGCGACATTATTGGGTGGTTCAGGTAGGTGCTCAGACCTTCACTTACGCTATTGTTTCTAAATCAGCTGAATGTTTTTAAGGTCTATGGATTATCTTGAGTAACCAGGTCATCATTTCTGGAAAGAGAAATTGAGGTTTTCAAAATTATTTCTGCATCTGCAAAACTTGGACACTCACACAAAAACAGTCTAGATTAATCAACAGCACTAGAGGTAGGAGCGAAAATATGTACTTGAACTGTCCTTTTAACCCTTTCAAACCTGGAGCAACATCACTGTTCTTGTACTGCTCTCAGACGCCTTTCACAAGTATTTAAACCTTTGAATTCTTTGCAAATTAGTTTGATTTCTTTCAAAAACATGGCAAAAAAGGCAATTAAACTGGTAAGAATTGTTCCACAAATTGCAAGATATATGAGAAAAGAAAAAAGCTAGGGAAAATTATTATAACTAAACTGTATTTATCGTTACCATTTTTTCTTTTATTATTATTATTTTGATAATTGCTTTTACATTTTTGGGTCATTTCTTCTTAAGTCGCTCTTTACCTTCTTCGTGTTTGTGAAAGAAATGAAACCAATTTGTTCAGGTTTCAAACAGTTGAAGGATTACCCAAAATATTATCATATTAAATTGAAAGAGCAAGTGATCTAGATTTATTTATTTATTCATTTATTTATTTCCATGTTAAAGGCGACTGAATACAGCACAAGAAAAGTGATGTCATTCCAGCTTTCAAAGGGTTAATTTGCTTGTTTGTCTAATACTCTGTATTCTGTTTGTTGTGTTTCAGGTTGGAGATAAAACAGACTGGGATCTCGGTGTGGCCAAGGAGTCCATCAACAGGAAGGGGGCCATCACAGTGCGTCCCGACTGTGGTTACTGGGCAATCTGTCGCCGCAAGGGCGGCAGCCTCAGCGCCTGCGCCGGCCCCTCCGTCACCCTCCAGCTCTATGAAACCCCCCAGAAAGTTGGCATTTTCCTGGATTATGAGGAAGGAAAGGTGTCCTTCTATGATGCAGAAGCAAAAACTCACATTTACACTTACAGCGAATGTCTCTTCAACGAGCCTCTATATCCGTACTTAAACCCATGTCTCCATGACAACGGGAAAAACACAGCCCCTCTGATCATCTGTCCTGTTGAGGTTGGGCACGCTGAGAGATTGTAGCTTTTTGAACGGGAGACTCAGGGCACACTTAAGACAGCAAAGTCCTTAGTGTGAAAATTTGAATAAAAAAATAATTTTAATTAATTTTATCCACAATCATTAAAATAAAACGCAGATACTGATAATCAGCAAAATGCCAAATATCGACCCCAATAATCGGCCATGCTGATATTCTGTCGACCCCTAGTTGCTGTGTTTAAAATCGCTAAAATTTACTGCTGCTGAGCAGCTAAGAGTCAACTTTCAAGAGCACACGCATTTTAAAAAATGAATTAAAAAAAAAAAATTGAAACACATTAACTAATGTGCAGATGCTGAAAGTGACTAAGTAGCCTATATCTAAACAGAGGCAAATATTATTCTTTTTAATCCATTACATTTATTTGATATCTTTAGTTACTTTGCGGATTCAGATTAATCAAACAAAATGTAATCAACAATGAATTATCGTGCATTATTGTAAGTGTAGATGAATCTTTATTGATATTCAAGCATGAATTCACAAGCTAAGAAGCGGTACACATGAACATAAGTAAAATGAGCCCCACCAAGTGTTAAATATTAACAAAGAGGCCAGAAGTTAGAGATTTTTTCTAGGAAAACAGGATTTCAAATAATAATAATACATGTTATTATGCTCTGGGACTAAAACATACAGTGAGTGTAAGCAGTGTTTAGAACTGTGAAACTGATTATTTGATGCTGTTTTTCTGTTAATTTGTAAAATAATTCTAACTTTACCTTTAATCATGTTCATGCACTACGGATGCTTTTGCACCTTACATATTGAAATTTTCTTTTTTGTCTCAGTGCATCTGAAGTTTGAGAACGTTTTACTTATTTGGACGCTGTCCCCTGTTAAATTATTGAATGCCAGATTTGGTTTACAGCTGACACATGCTGCTAATTAGCCATCGAAATTGGTACAAAACAGATGTGAAGGATTGTTAATCACTGTGATGAAGTTGATTCAGTTACTTCAACCCCTTATATATGAACAAGTGTAAATCAATGTTTCTTACATATTTGTACAAAATATAAGTGTGGGTGTGGGTCTTTTTCTTTTATTATTTTAAGCTTTTGCTCACATGGAACCAGGATATCACTTCTTTAAACCTTTTTTATATTGACTGATTTATTTTTGCTTACATTTATGAAGACAAATTACAAAAAAAGACCATGTGTTTTTTCTGAGGGTGTAAGCTACCAGTGTATAAAAGAATGTGTATACTTTAACTGTTAATGAATAAACCTAAAAAGAAAAAAATGCATCAAATCCTGTTTTATTTTATTTAACATGTGCATCATACACAGTGCAAAATGATTTTGAATGCAATTTGTTTATGCCTTAAACACTAGATAGCAATTAACAGATAGTATAAAGAAAAAAAGTTAAGAAAAAATATAAACCAAATAATAGATTTTGCAAAAATATTTCAATATCAGAGAAATGAAAAAGTAAAATAATGAAAGAGTATGAACATCAATAATTAAAACAATATAACTAATACATATAGCATTTGCGCTTGTTAAGAAAATCTTTAAAAAGTTATCTTTAATTTGTCAAATTTGAATTCTAATTTAGATTGTTTTTGTATTGGCATTTGTAAAACAGGCCAGTTTTTGCAGAGGACATTTTCACATGTCAAAGAAGGAAAGGCACAGGTGTAAATAACTAAATTAACGATTGCTTCGACTTCAGGGTCCTGGTATCGTGCATGCTTGCTCACCGTCACACTCACAGGGACTCCTGAATATAACAGAGCCGTCGTTAGTGTCATTAGCAGCACTTGTGCTGTGTCTGCTGTGGAAAAGGTCTATTATCTTCTTTTAACGGCCACAAGGAGTCGCTAAAGTTAGACGTCTCTGTTTCAACTGTGTGACCGTAGTAACTGAAGCTGCTTTGAGTCAAAACACCCACCAGGTGGAGCGTGCATCAACTAAAACCTTTTACAGTTTGGTCTGCATCTCTGAAACCATTAACACTTGTACCCGATAACATGGGCGGAGTATGACACAGTAAGCTTCTGGGCACAGATATGCAACAGGCCCCCACCACCTCTGCTACACCAGGGTGAAATACACAAACTTAATGCTGGTTTCAACTTTTTTTTCTTGCTGTTTGTGTCTCTTCGTAGTTGTTATTTTTTGTCCCCATGAGTAATTTTGTGTTGTTATTTTTTGTGTTTTTTGTGTTGTCTGTAGTTATTTTGTCACTCTTTATTGTCTTTTTGTGTCTCTTTGTGGTCGTTTTTTGTCTCTTAGGGCAATTTTATAATATTTTTTGTCTTTATAGTATTTTTGTGTGTCTTTGTAGTTTTTATTTGTCTTTTCAGTTTGTGTCATGTTCTTTTTGTTTCTCTTTCTTGTCCATTTGTGGCTGTTATTTATCTTGGTTAATTTTGTAATTTTTCTTGGTCTGCAGTTTGTTTGCAGTCTTTTTGTTTGTAGTCTTTGGTCAATTTGTCTCTCTTTGTTGTCTTTCAGTGTCTCTTCGTGGTTGTTATTTGTTTCATAGTGTTAATTTTGTGTCATTCTAGGTCATTTTGTCTCTTTTTGTTGTTACTTTGTGTCTGTTTTGATAAACTATTTTTCTCTTAGGGGAGATTTTGTGATTTTTTATTATTATTATTAATATTTTTGTTTTTTAGATCACATCACCAAACATGTTAGTGCATCTTTTTAACAATATATGCAAACGCTTGGGGTAAATATTATGTAATGTAAAGTAAAAGTTAACAGAAATAAAAACCTTCCGTAAAGTACTTCCAAAAAGTACTTGTGCACTGTGAGAAAGTATTATTACTTTATTGCATTACAAAACTAATAGTGCTTATGTCCACTAATGTAAGACATTTAATATTTCATCAACTCAATTTTCATTTCAACCAAAATCTAATGTTTGTCCAATATAAGAGTCCAAAATCTCTCTCGGGTCATGCTGACGTCGGGTGCGAGCTGGGCCAAAAAGTGTCAGAATATTTTGAGAAAATAAAATTACCTTTTTGTATTGATAATGTGTTTACACATGTGGATACCTGTGCGTATGCGTGTTTACTATATGTATGACAAAACATATTGCAAACTTTTAAACCGTACGCACATTTAATCAAGGAAAAAGCTACACATTTCCCATTTATTCTATCAGTGCAAAGTTGGTGCTTATTCAAATTATTTTAATGCAAAAAGACATTTTATTAAAAGAGTTTTGCGAGAATAGTTGTTTACAAGAGATGTATGTTTTGCTGTTTTGGTGTAAGGTATGTAGTTAGTGTGCAGGGTTTTGGACAATTAGCCAAAACAGTGCGAAACAATGAAGCTGTAAAGTGAAAGTCCCTGAAGCCTTGTGACTACCTCTGGTGAGGTATGTGGGTGAGGCCAGGAGATGGTTGTGTAGCACTCGAAACATTGTGTTCTCAGCGTTTCATGTTTCACTGCATTTAAACAAACCAGCTTGTCAACCCACCGCTAGAGTGTTATTTTTGAAGCCTTGAAAAGTATGTTGGGCTTTATTTCCGAATATCGACTGCGCCCTGTTGACTTTATTTTGGATCTCATGTTTCACAGTTGTTAATCCAGGTTGTGTCATCTCATTAAATTCATCCTCCGGGGGCAGTTTCATTTCTCTTGTGTGTTATGTTTGTACACATGCATTATCTTAAATCAAATACCTACATGACATTCCCTCACTTTATGCACCAATCACCCGACTGGTCCACAGGACAGATTGAGCAGTGCTAAGGGCTGCAAACTGACACACTGGTTGTGATAAATTTGGACAAAAAGAAGGAGGCTTTCATTTCAGGAAGCCTTTGAAATTGGACTTGCCTTATGAGACCCTGAATTGGGATGTATCTTCCAGGTTGACACCACTTATGAAAACATTTGTGTTGTACAGGAGTTTTTTGAGGTACAGAGCACAAATATACAGAGCTATAAATATGCTTCAGTGCTGCCTTTAGGGATGGCAGTGTCAGCCTGCTGACCACTTTGTCTCAGACTGAAAAATCTCCACATCTATTTGTTGGATCTGCACAAAATTTGATGCAGACATTCATGTTTCCGAGAAGATGAATCCAACTGATTTTGGTGATCCACTTAATTTTCATCCAGCACCATCATCGGGTCATAACTGTAATTTGTTTAAGTCATTACTTTATGGAAAAATACCTGCAAAACTGATAGCATCAGCCTCACAGTGGCGTCCCCAAGGGGGGGTCAGAGGGGGCCATGGTTACACTCACACAATTGCTGCCCTGAGTTACAGCCAATTTTATTTTGAAGACTGTAATCACAGGTTGCCCCGGTTTAAAAATCGGAAACAGGACAATGGACAAAAACACAGGTTAGTGATGTATTAATTAACTTCTAAAAATGATTTCTTACTTTGAAAAGAGTGAGCTTCACAGATAGTCTATAAAAAATAAAATTGAAATAAGTCTGGGCACACAAAAAAAATCCCAACCTTTTAATAAAGCAAAAGCCAAATAAAATGGAACAAACCTCCGTGTCTGGTTTCTACATTTTTGGCACGTGCAGTCTACAATGGTGCCATCAGAAATACATTTATAGCAGCCAACAGCTCTCCATAATTACAGAAACCTGCATCTCATAGTAGAGAATCTCCCTAAGGTGCTTCATGACACTGCAGTCTACGTGCCCTACATTCAAACTTATTGGCATTTGTATTGTGTGATAGATGTATGGCAAAAGGTAAGATACCGACAGATATAGTGACTCACCTTTAAGAGGAAAACAAGGTCAAGATTCGGCCTGCGTTAACGACTTTATTGAACGGAGTCACGCTAGAGGTGCACTTCTCAAACCATTGGTATCTTTCCTATATTTAAAAAAATAAATAAATAAATAAAAAATCCTTGACCTCTTGGGAATGAACCACTCCATTTTTGTTATGGCAAACCACTCCAACTGTTAGATCAGCTAACAACAGCCTCTGCAAAGAGGTTTCTTGTACTTTAAAGCAACACAAACAGGTCATGTTAAAGGAAAATGATGGTGTGTGTGTGTGTGTGTGTGTGTGTGTGTGTGTATGTTTTTTTAACATACTGAGTAAGAATATTATATAGTTAGCTGAAGGGAAGTACAACCAAATTGTTACTTCAGAAATCTGCCTCAACAATTGATACCTCCTTATGTCAAAAAACATTATTTTTTAACCCAAAACGCACCTTATAGGAATGACATACTTCATTTTTGGTGCATCAAACTGTCTCTCCTGCTTGCTGTGAGAGACAACTGAACCAGTGGTTCCGAACTTGTAGAAAAACTGGTCCAAAAGTGGGCCGCACATCCATAATGACTGGACTGCAGATGACTCGTGAACTTCCCAGGTTTGTAAAAAACTCTTTATTGCTTTGTTTGTTTGTTTGTTTTACTTTCTTTATCTTTCTTTTGTGTGAATACTTTTTTCAGGTAATTTTCTTGTACATTTTACTAATTTCTTGCTAAATCCGGAGTCATTTCTTCTTTTGTCGCCCACTGCCTTTTTCCCATGTTTTTGAAAGAAATCAAATACAACTGCTCAGGTTTCAAGGGGTTAAACAGAATAAATAGACACGCAAAAAAATAAAATGAAAAAGCAGTGCAGCATCTGAATGTTGATTTAGATTTGAAGCTTCAAACTATTTGGTACAGCCCTTGAAAACAATGCAACGCTGACCTTATTTGCCTGAACTCAGACTGTTTTGATGCAGGTACAGGACGTACTGTGCTGTTCATTGTAATCTCACTGTCTGATCAAACTGTGTCACAAAGAACGGTATCAATTTGCGCAATAGTGAGCTCAATATGCTCTGTGACGCGACGGCTGCATGTGAGTGAAAAAAAGTGGAGACATCTGTGTTGCAAGTGCATTGTTTTGATAACAATCTGGCAGAAACATACCGTCCTAGCATTTCAAAACAAAGATGCTCTTGTCTGTCAGAGACATTGGACACACCTGGGCTCAACACTGTGGCTTTTGTTTCCTTTTCTTCGTTTTCACTACGCAACATCCCCGCAGCACATTTTCACTCACCCACTTCTGACTTTACAGATTGTTTTAGTTACTTTGTAACTAAAAAATACATATAAATAAATATTATTAAATTCAGGTGTGGTGAGGAGCTATTGAATTCTTATCAACATGGTGAACATTTCTCCCTGTCTGCAAGTATTTAAGAACATTTTAAATTTTAATGCACTTACACTCAAAATGAATTATATTTTCTTAATATAAGGATAAATGTTGCATTTGTTTTTGGTGGAAGATAAGGTTGTGGAGCCTAGAATTCTGTATGTGGATTTTCTCTGCAGTGTTTATGTTTTTAATAGGGACATGTTGCTTCATGTCAGCTTTTCTGCCTTATTTTGTTTAATTTTCTTATGTTTTTAATTTTTTTCTTTATTTCTTGTGTTTTGTCCTCATCACTGTTTGCATTGTTTATTTTGATGAGATATCTTTGCAACCCCTTATGGGCTTTTTATCTCACCTGCACAATCTGTTTTAATCGACTTTTGTTGTGGTTGTAAATTAAAAAGAAAAAATTACAAAGTATCATTCAGGCGACAATAGTCATTTTTTAAAAGCATATTTATTTACAGTATTGGTTGGGTATAAGATAAAAAGGTGTCTGGCCATGAGGAAATCAGGTACAGAATCTAATTAGGCAATACACACACACACACAGAGAGTCATAAATATTATAACTTCAGGTGAAAAACATGTCATTAGTGATGCAAGATGTTCTATATGTAGGGCGTCTTCCGGACTTCTCAACGGTCTCCTTTTTATGCGCTCACACATCCACATAATGACTTGATTACCGGGAACATTCTCTGGCCTCGCGCCAACTAACCTCATACAGCCTTCGTATGTGTTAAGAGACCATGCTTGGTGAAACAGTGACACAATTTTTCATTTTTAATTTAATTTAGAGTTGTCATGATACGAGACGGCAGGCAACAGGAAGTCAAGTTTCAAGTGTTTGTGCAAGAAAAAGCAAGCAGCAGTAGGCAGCAAGGGAAAAAAGGGAGACTAAACTGAAAAAACAAGACTTAAACTCAAACTAATCAGACAAGGGGATGAAGTGCAGGTGGAGAAAAGAGGGGAGAAGCACAGGTGAGGGGAATAAGGTGAAGAGACAGGAGAGCAGCCAACAGAGAAGGACTAATGAGGCTGATGCAGGACAGGTGTGTAGACAGACAAGTGAGGGAAAGGCAGCAAAGAAAGACATGAGGGGACAGGGAATTCAATATCCTCCTAATAACAGTGAAAACAAACAGACTAACTAATAAGCATCTTAAATCATGTTATCTATAGTCTTTTAAAAATATAATTCAGTGCACTTTTAAAGGTCCAGTGTGTAGGATTTAGGGGGATATATTGGCAGAAATTGAACTTTTGTGTAGCCTTTAATCACCCAAAAATAATAGTCATAATGTTTTTTCATTATCTTGTAATAACTCGTTTATATCTACATAGGGAGCAGGTTCTCATTTATGGAGGTCATCATGATGCAACATTATGTTTCTGAAGTATGGGGCCATTCATGTTTTCACATCAGTCAACGCTGTTAAAAGCACATCTGCAATGAGCAGTACTTTAGCTGCACTGGATTTGTAATGTGAAACTACTTTTTGTTTTGTTTTTTTAGTGTTTTTACCGGTTTAAATCACCATGTCTGTTTGTTTTGGAGAGGAGGAGACCTCTTTGGATTATACAATTTATGGTAAAAACCTCTTGATTGTCTTTATCTTAAGTTATCACACGCAGAGAGACTTATGGAGTTAGCAGGAAGCAACAAGTCCATTTGCTGGATATAAAGCTACTCTGTGTGCGGGAAGCTTCCAGGTAGCATGTAAACACTGGCGTGCAGATAACTCGAGCTCTCGTTGGTCTTGCGTGAGCGTGCGTATGTGAATTTGGCTCCAACACTAAAAGCTACAGGCTAAAACAAGGCTTAAAACATGACACTAGTGAAGTTTTTCAAAACAACTTGGCACGTCGGGGCTTCAGGGTGAACAGTATGGAGATATTTGTGGTTTTATTATGTATTATCAGAAACCTGGTCACCATTTGCCTCAATTGTTTGGGAGATGAGCGGCTTTTTCCCCTTGATCTTCCGGCAGTGTTTTGTGGACTGTAAAATTTCACCCAGCTCTCCATCGGCATGAGGGTGAGCAGATAATGACTGGGTTTTCAATTTTTAGTGAACTATGGCTTTAACTAAAAACAGAAAAGGTTGATTGTGCACATTAAGTTCTTTGTGTGTGTGTGTGTGTGTGTGTGTGTGTGTGTAGTCAGTGTGGCAGAACTGTAAACCTTCAGAACTAACTGCATTTTTCGTGTGGCCAGATGCTTAAGTTTCTCATGCCAGAGAGGCGGCTGATTTGTTTGCTGGAACCACTAAAACATTGCTGGTGGTTCAACATACCAAGCGTGCACATGAAGCTGTCTGCCAGTTTGAGTGACATGAGCCAAAACTATTTTGACACAGGGCCGGGTCATGCTGGTCATGAGTGTCTGTTTTTTGCTATGGTGACAGTAAAAAATTTATGACAGTTCAGCTGCAGGGCATGATGATACATTCAGGTCAAAACATGAATTAACCTTTTGAAACCTAAGCAAATTGGCTTGATTCCTCTCAAAAACTTGGGGAGAAGGCAATGAGCAACTTAACATGAAATTACTCAAAATTAGCAACAAAAACAAACAAACAAATAACACAACAAAAACAAGAAAATGACTTGAAATTAGAAAACATTTTAATGAAATGAAATAAAATAAAATAAGATAAAATAGGAAATAATTAAAATCGTACTAATATACACTCACATATACATATTTCTGTAACATTCCTGGACATGTTATGTTTTTCAGAAAAATAAATTTCTAGTAGTTGTCACTGTTTCCCAATTTCTTGCAAAAATAGGAAACAAACTTTACTTTCTCGTGAGGCATCTCTTGTTTTTTGTCTTTTTCCCAAGTGTTAAATGAAATCAGACAAGAATACTATTGTCAGTCAAGTTTCAAAGGGTTAAGGGGTGCCCAGTAGCTCACCTGGTGGAGTGGGTGCCCCATGTACAAAGGCTATGTCCTTGCTGTAGCAGCTGTGGGCAACAAATTGCTTCGTTTGATTTTGTGCCAGTTATTTTTTCTTCTGTTGATTTAACAAGCCACCTGTCTCATTTTATGAGGGGATTTCTGTTGTTAATGCTCAATGGCGTTTTGCAAAACAGGTTTCAGTAATTATAAGTGGGTAGTCCATAGGTTAATGGATCTTTACCTGAATGTGTCACAACAAAAGAACGTAGCATCCTGTTAAAAAAATCGGTTTGCATTGGCACAACGAATCAAAATTGGTTGTCGGATCATTTACATCCCATATCTCTTATTCTTGTTTCCTGTTTCCGTCACACGTGCCGGTTGATTCACATGGCAGCTGTCTTTGAGCTTTTGTGTGAAGAAGAGAAGGAAAAAATTCCAGATTAAAGGGGAAAATATAGTTAGATTTGTTAACTGATTAAAAAAATTATATCCAAATCTAAAAACGTGCAAAGTACATTTACTTATGCAAGACACGCAAATAAAATAGCAATGTCATCCATATACGTAAAATCAAACTAAAAATAATAAACGTTTAGCAGCACTCAAACTACAAGATCATAGGTCTACATTTTTAAATATTTTAAGTATGTCTATAGGAACAGTCTATATTAATGCAGCATTTTACAAACTATGACAAATTCACACAGAAAAAGGTGAAAAGATATAAACCACAGGGATGTGACAGTCCTGTCTTTTGCAAAAATGAAAACAGCTCGAATGATATCCAATGAATCCAACGCCCCACAAATGATGTTACGATTAATCATCCTAACATCTGTTTACAGGCTACAAGCAATAATCACGGCCATCTTTTGATTCATTATTTAAAAACTTCTCATGTAGTGATCATTACCTAGTTTACTTATCTTATAATAATGTCAACAGTGAGCAGCTAATGAATTTTATATTTGTTTTTTAATGATTCTCTTGGTTACTTTTTGGCTGGCAACAACTGTTCATTAACTTATCACCAGCTGTAATGATATCATCATTAGAGCGCTGCTTAAATGCAGTATGTGCTTGGCAGAGTTGCTTAATATCGGTCTGTATTACATTTCTGTATTTTACTCAATAACAATTAGTCATCAGTATGGTGCAATCCTGGGGAAACATTATTTTTATTGCATTAGTCAGTAATTGAAAATTGTCAGTGCACTCTATGACAATTGAGTAACAGTGAGTATCTGCACTGTTGTTTCCTATGATTAATACTGTGACAAATACTTAAAAAAAATGCAATGACCCAATAGTTTTGCATTCAAAATCTTCTTGTGCACAATAGATAAAACCATTTGAAAGAATATTACTCTGATAAGCATGTTTGAGTTAAATAATGTGTTTTTTTTTTTATCTAAATACTCCCACAACTAGAGTCAGCTGATAAGAGGCCTCGAAATCTTATTTGGCATACTTTTTTTTCTGGTAAACATAGGTTGAGTCGATGCACTAAAAAACAAAATTTCCCACTCACGTATGACTACTCTTAATGCGACATGGATTTGTTTTCCTCTGACAGAGAGAACAGGTTTGTCTTCCTTTTGAATGTTATGGCAGCACAGAGCTGAAGTGTGTCTAAACAGAAAAATGAAGAAATGCTGAAAAACAACAACCCTTATCTGCGAACGTTCAGCACACTGAGAACGTCTGTTTATTTCTTGACGTCACTGTACATGCAATGATGAACATTCACATTTGTGATTAACGCACTTCTATCTTGATAACTCAACCGATATAATATCTTTTTTTTTAAAAAAAACAAAAAACAAACAATATCACGGAGCTTAGTGCATACTACACAAAGTATTTATTCAGATTTATCCTATATAGTATTACATTTTTAATTTTTTTTTTACATTTGCTGATAACTAAGGGTTTTCTGTAATTCTGGACTTTTTTGTTAGCAAATTTATAAACATATGATCAGCATCTGGCTTAGATCATTATATATATATATACATATATTTAATTTATGTGCAAATTTATCCAATAAATTACTCCAGCATATCCTCATACAGTGGTTCATATTATATCTCACAGAGTTTTGTAGATTAGGTTTAGGACAAGAAACACGGTAATGACATACCTTAAAATAACTAAAAGTTATTTTTGTTTGACACAGTCCCACACACCGGTTTCTTTGGGGAAAGTCCTGTGTTTGTTTGACCCATCCACCACCCCAACCTGTTCCTTCTTAATTCCCATCAACCCACTGGTCACCATTAGTGATCACAGCCATCCCTATAGTGTGGGTTATACACAAATTATTGGCTCATTATTACGCAAGTTATTTACAAATTGTGATTGTGATGTTTGATTTCTTTAGTAGGTGTACATATGAAAAGTGCATGAGAACCACCTTATTATTCATATATCTTATACTTATACTACTTGTACCTTCTGCACTCTTACATAGCCCACCCATACATTTTAAATTACCTTCCGATCAGTATATACTTATCCAGGGAAGACAAGGCAAGGCACGGCAGGGTATAACTGTATTTCTATGGCACATTTCATACAACAGGGCAATTCAAAGTGCTTTACTGAGCATTAAAATATTAAACATATACAAGGATAGAGACTTGCAATAAAAGAGTAAAGAGGATAGAAATCAAAATTAATTATTAAATTACTTAATAGCAAAAGTAACAAAAATAACAATAGCAAATTGCAAAATTTATTAAAATTTATTATTTTGTATTCATACTAATGAGAACAATTGTTAAAGAAAAATCAACACAATTAAGCTAACTAATGATAATAAATAACAAATAATGAGAGAATACATTTCTTTTGTTTGTTTTTACGCAACTTTCATCTTCTTGTTTTTGTACTGCACCCTAGATGTCTTTTGCCTTTTCATTTCCTCTTACTTTAATGCTCTCTATATACATTTCACTCCACCATTTCCCTTATGCTAATTCTTTTTTTTCTTTTTTTTTTGATGAAAAAAAGTTCTTAGGGTCACACGGGCGCTGCACATTTTACTTCTATGTTTTGCCTCCTGTAACTCTTGCACGTGTCATACTGTTCATACTGTGCACTGAATGTAGTCTGATCTCAAATACACTCACATATCGGCTCTTTAATCATTACTCAGCACACCAGGCAAAGCGCAGTTTGCTGTATTTTTCTACATATTATTATCATCTTCGGTGCTTTTCTACAAGTTGTTTTTAGACACACACACTTTTTAACCTGAACAATGAACTGATTACATTTTGTTGCTGAATCAAAAACATGCTCAGAAGCAAAACCATAGTGGGTTGACTTTCCAGTTACAGCTGCAGCTGAGAGAACCATGCCCTCATTTCTTGCAAGAGCTCGTAAACGTGAGCTCAGGTCATGATTGTATAGAACATGATTTAAAGTTAGAAAAAAGAACCAGAATAACCAGTTGGTGTGAGTGATGTGGGAAAATGCACCTGCACCCTGGGGGGGAGGAGCTAAAGGGAAATCAGGAGTGACTAATCCTGAGTTTACTGAGCATTTAAGTTGCATCCTGCACTGTTTTCTGCATCTGACGAGAACAATCAGGACAGTCAACATGACAACTCAACCAGGTAAGATATTATTATTAGATTATTGGACTACTTCAAAGAGAAAACAAAATTTGGGAATTTAAAATTTGCTGATGGTATAATATTCAAAACACATTTTGTCATTTGAACACTTTTATTTCATAAAATGACCAACAAAATGTGCTTTGAGTTAGTTCACAACATTAATTGCATGAATGAAATTCACAAAACGTTTTTTTTTAAATTTAATTGAATTCAGTACAGATATTGTACAGATGATTGAAAAATCAAGCATTGCTTTAATTAAAATTATTTTAGTTGTTCCAAAAGTCTAGAGAAAAAGGCAAGAGGGACTGTTTAATATGTATTTATTCACATTTCTCCTATATTGAATACTTTAAAAATGTTTTGCATCAGAAAATAGATTTTCAGTTCTGTTTTGTTCGACTCTTTTATTGAAAAATGCGGTTTAGATTTATTTGTGTTGTCTTGTTAATTAATGCAGGCTTGATGATGTGCATGATATACAATTGAATCATGCATGTGCATGTTTAACTAATATAATGTGTTTTTTCCAGTCACAAACATGGCCCTTGCTGTGTCACTTGAAGAGCAGTTTAGGTGCTGCATCTGTCTGGAGAGATACACCTACCCCACCACCATCCCATGTGGCCACAACTTTTGCCTAGACTGCATTGAAGGATACTGGGATACAAAAGCCAAGCCTGACTGTCCGCTATGCAAAGAGACTTTCGACAAGCGTCCTCAACTTAGAATCAACCGATCAATGATTGATATCATCGATTTCTGTGAAGGGTTTGTTTCATTTTTCTTTTTTTAAAAACTTTTTTTAAAGCTCACTGGTTCTGTCAAATGCTCAGAAAATTTATCAGAAAAGTCAAATATTTGAAATTAATTCGGATGTAACAATTTAACAGGTCTCCAGAGAATGGCAACAGCAATGCAAGGAAAGCAGGAAGTCGGAAAAATTCCCTGAACCAACTTTTTGAGGCTGAGGAAGTTCCATGTGACATCTGCCATGGAGACAAGTCGCCATCGGTCAAGTCGTGCGTCCTGTGCCAGGCGTCTTACTGTGAACTTCACCTGACACCACACCTAAGGAATCAAGAGCTGCTGAGACATCGACTGATCGATCCGGCCACCTTTGCCACTATTCACCTCTGCAGAACCCACAAGAAGCCGCTGACGATGTTTTGCGAGAAAGACCAGAAACTTGTGTGCGTAATGTGCACAGAGAGGAACCACAAAAACCACCAGACGATCCCCGTTGAGAGGAAGAGCAAGAGGGTGAAGGTGAGACAATAAGTTTATCTTAATGTACCTGCTTTCCTCTTGCATAGAAATATGTAATATTTGTGTGTGTTTTGCAGCACATTATAATAAAACCTTTTTGGATCTTTTGCAGGTTTGTTTGAGGGAGACAAAGGCCAGCATTCAACAGATGATTCAGGCCAGATGGGGAAAAATGCAGGAGATAAAAGATAAAGTGGATCAAAGTAAAGTAAGTCATTACACAGATACACGGCATGAACCCAGTGGTCATATTTGATTGTTTTTATGTGTAAATTTATGTTTCTATCCTTTTAATCAACAGGATATCACGAAGAGGGAGATACAGAAAAACGCTAAAATCTGCGACGTGTTGATAACAGCTATCAAGAGACACCAGGCCGAGCTGGTGGAGGAGCTGGAGGAAAGGCAACGCGAAGCTGAGCAGAGATCCAAAGAGCTGTTGGAAGAGATGCAACGGGAACTCGAAGAGCTGCAGACGCGGAGCAGCGTGCTGCAGCACCTGGGGCACGCTCAGAACCCCGTCCACCTTGTGCAGGTAAGATATCCATAGTGCAGTTTACTATTTCTGTACTGCATCTACATTTCAGGACGCTATGCTCATGAGAAAATCCTTCATTGTTTTTTTGTTTTTTTTAGAGTTTCCGGTCTCTGAGTCGACTCCCATCCACCAGGGAGTGGTCTGAGGTCGCAGTCCACTCAGACAACTGCATGGGGACGGCGACAAAAGCCATCTCCAAACTTGTGGACGTCTGCCATTATGTTGTGAACAAACTGTCTGCAGAAGGTCAGTGATTTTTTATCTATTAATACATTGTTATCTACTTTACAAATAGATTCAAGAGATTGTTGTAAAAATCAGTGCATGAAAATAACCGTTTTTATTTCTTTTTTTTTTTGCAGAAGTGGACAAGATGGATCAATACGCAGGTATGTTGACGATCACACTCTCATTTCTTTTTACAATAAGCTTCATCCTTAGTTTAACTCATCCTTTTCATTGCCCGACTCATTGTTTTTCTGCTTTGTTTCTGCAGTTGATGTCACTCTGGATCCTGACACTGCTTCAGGCTGGCTGGTTCTGTCTCCGGACAGGAAGAAGGTATCGTCTGATTGATCATTAAATTAAATTTGTGCAGAACAAAGAGTCTACCTTACAGTTCTAGAGAATAGCTTGATGGCAAAGCTAGACAATCTTATGCTCTGAAGCAGCAGGTCGAGTTAAAACGGGTTGAGCTTTTGTACTTCAGTGAAATTACATGAAAATTGGAAAAGGTTGGGTCTTCAAGAGCATGTGAGAATTTGGTGCAAAGGGGCTCAAATTGAAACTACAATGCAAATTTTTGAAATGATGATGATAACAATGGTTACGTTGATCTACAGGTGAGCGTCAGCAGCCAGAAGAGCGGCAAACTCCCAGACAATCCTCACCGCTTCAACTCTTGCGTCTGCGTTTTGGGAAAACAAAGCTTCAAATCTGGAAGATGCTATTGGGTTGTTCAGGTGAGGAGCTCAGAAACATAAAACACACTTTCAACTGCCACTACACTGAAAATAATCTAATTAAATGTGTTATAATTAGAACTTTTAGGTATATGTGACATGCACATGTCACACACTACAATGATTAGAGCCAAGCACAGAGTCACATTTGGTTTTTGCATACAAAAATTATATTTAATTTTATTTCTTGTTGCGTATCCTGCAAGTTGCTATCAGGAATTGGATGTTTTTTAACTGTAAAATACAAGAGTCAAGTAATGGATCGCAATTTCAACATCTAATCTAATATAATGCAATTTTAAGTCAACAGAAAGTTCACCATGTACTTAATTCAAACACAGCTGGCATAAAATTAATCACAAATGTATTTTTAGCAGTTTATTTTCAGGAAGCATGCGTGTCTGACTGTTTTCTGTATGTTGTATTTCAGGTTGGAGATAAAACAGACTGGGATCTCGGTGTAGCCAAGGAGTCCATCAACAGGAAGGGGTCCATCACAGTGCGTCCCGACAGTGGCTACTGGGCAATCTGTCGGCGCAAGGGCGGCAGCCTCAATGCCTGCGCCGGCCCCTCCGTCACCCTCCAGCTCCAAGAGCCCCCACAGAAAATCGGCATCTTCCTGGATTATGAGGAAGGAAAGGTGTCTTTCTATGACGCAGAAGCAAAGACTCACATTTACACTTACAGCGGCTGTGACTTCCCCGAGCCTCTGTACCCGTATTTTAACCCCTGCGTTCAAGATGATGGGAAGAACAGCGCCCCGCTGATCATCTGTCCCATTGAAGGAGATGTCAGGGAGGGAAAACACAAAACCCCTGAGTCAGCTTTATGATGTATCATAAGAAAGAAGGACGCTAACTGTTGTTAATAACAGTTAGTTACACCTAAATGTATTATATTCATTGTACTGTAATAGTATTTGATTTACATTAGCCTGCAACAGGCTGAAATTCATGACTTATTTTTTATGTAAATAAACACGTTGGATGCACTTTTACCGCTTAAAGTATGACAGTGAGGTTTCTAACAGCTGCTTTCCTCCAAAACCTTTGATTTGATTAATCAAATGAACCATCGCAAAATGATAACAAAATGACACACTTGTGTACATTAGTGTATATGAAATGCTTGAAATGTTGTTGAACGCATTGCAAAGCCTTTTTTTCCATAGCTGAAATGGCCTGTGTATAACTTAAAATTGAAAAACTGAAAATAAAAGCAATGAAATAAAAGCATGAAATAGTGTTTATTAAGGGCAGTTCATTTGTTCAGAGGATATCCGACTGTGCCTCCCTCAAAAACTCATGAAGATCAGCAGAGTTTGGCACATTCTGAGCTCTGTTATTAAATTATGGAAGACGCAACATTTTCTCCAGATTAATGAAATTAAATCGAAGACTCTTTGTTTGCATTAAGGCCATACACTACACTTTTATTAATTCAACTGTTATTTAAATCTAAGAGAATCATTGTGGGTATTTTCAATTACTTTGAGAGCACAGAAAACATAAAGAACAAACCATTCACAACAGTCTGAACACCATTAAAAACAGTTACATGCAAAAGCAGAGAAATAAATATAGTTTGTCACTGAAAAGTTACAGTTTTTTTACAGATTTTTGCAGGATGCACCAGAGGAAGGAGAAGGAGTTTATGATGATCCAGTATTTCTTTGTATGAAGAAGGAAACTTGTAAATACTCTTTTTTTTAGTCACAATTACTTATGTAATGAATCAGTACAAAGTATGTCGTTATTCTACTTTTTATTGACCTACATCAGACCAGCTCTTGCATAATGTTGGACCACACCTATGTGCTTTTTCGGTTACACAATTAAAACGAAACAGTCATCTGAACAAGCTCACCAGCTGCTTTGCAACAAATCAATATTTTTACAGAGAACATTGTAAAGCCATGTTCACCTATCCTCTTTAAGTATGCGCATTTTTCCAATCAAAAATGATGATGATATTACACCGACTATTTCACAAGAGAACTGAAATGTCATCTTGTGCACTGTGTCGTATGTGCTCTCTCCATAGGCTGGGGGTGATTGTTGGTACTTTTGATTGGTTGTGTTGGTACAGTACTTATTTAAGAGTTTAGCAGAAATACAATCTTAAGGGCTGTCACTTTATGTAAGAGATGAAAAGTTTTTTTAGGATACAGAAAGAACTTAATGACAATGGAAATCTAGTATTTCTTGAAAGATGGAGACTCATACCTCAGCAATTAATCATGTCATTGCAAAGTAAATAGTGATATAACTGACCACAAAACCACAAGCGCTCAGTGTCGCGCCACACCTGTGTGCTTTTTCAGTTTAGCAATTGAAACAAAACACTCAAAGGAGCAAGCTCGATGCTTTGCAACAAATTATAAAAAAGGATTTTTTTATGAACATTGGTAAACCATCTGCCTTATTTTGCCCTTTATCTGCCCTGTAAGGTATCATCAGCTTTTTTTATTATTATTATTTCACTAAAACATACTGTGAATGTGTGAAAGACCTATGTTTTTGTTGTTTCAAACAAATATTTTAAAAAAGCAGATGTTGTTGGGACTGGGATCTCGGTGTAGCCAAGGTGTCCATCAACGGGAAGGGGTCCATCACAGTGCGTCCTGACAGTGGTTACTGGGCAATCTGTCGGCGCAAGGGCCAAGTCAAGTCAAGTCAGTTTTATTTATAGAGCCCATTATCACAAAACATGGTTTGCCTCAGAGGGCTTTACAGTGTACGACATCCCTCTGCCCTTAGACCCTCACATCACTCCAGGAAAAACTCCCGAAAAAGAACCCCTGTAACGGGGAAAAAAAAAGGAAGAAACCTCAGGAAGAGCGGTAGAGGATGATGAGGGATCCCTCTTCCAGGACGGACAGACGAGCAATAGATGTCGTAAATAGCAAATGAAATACAATCATGGCAAAAAAGGAAAGAGAAAGAGAGAGGGGAGAGAGCGGGAGAGAGGCACGGCAATAATAGAAACAGATGCATGTCATATTACAATAATGGTAGGTGTGAAATTAGTATTTGCACTCTATGATGATGTTGAGGGAGATGATAACAGTCTCATGCATATGTTGAAAGGGAGGTGTCCAAGGGCAAGATCACAGCATCGGCGCAACCAGGACCAGACCACGATCAGGGCGAGCAGGGGGCACAGTGTCAGTACAGCCACAGCACGAGCACAACCAAAGGCAAGGTCACAGCATCAGCACAGCTATCACCACGGTCAGGCACAGTCAAGGTTACGGCCAGGATCCAGGAAAACTAAGAAACAAGGGAGCAGGAACGGAGTTTAGCAGAAATACAATCTTAAGGGCTGTCACATTATGTAAGAGATGAAAAGTTTTTTAGGATACAGGAAGGACTTAATGACAATGGAAATCTAGTATTTCTTGAAAGATGGAGACTCATACCTCAGAAATTAATCATGTCATTGCAAAGTAAATAGTGATATAACTGACCACAAAACCACAAGCACTCAGTGACGCGCGCACCTGTGTGCTTTTTCAGTTTAGCAATTGAAACAAAACACTCAAAGGAGCAAGCTCGATGTTTTGCAACAAATTATAAAAAGGATTTTTTTATGAACATTGGTAAACCATCTGCCTTATTATTGCCCTTTATCTGTCCTGTAAGGTATCATCAGCTTTTTTTATTATTATTATTTCACTAAAACATACTGTGAATGTGTGAAAGACCTATGTTTTTGTTGTTTCAAACAAATATTTTAAAAAAGCAGATGTTGTTGGGAAGACACATTATCACTGAACATTTTGCAAACTTTATTAAAAGTGCTTGCTCGTTTGATGTCCTTGATGTTTTTAAATCATGCAAGTGGCATCGTATTTCAGTTTAAACACATTTCTTTTTGCAAATTCATTTTCAGAACACAGATCTGGATGTAATCATTTATCCAGTCCCATCATTTCAGACTCAAACCATCAAAACTACGCAATCTTTTGCATATGAAGAGTTATTCTTCCAAGTCTTGAGACACCTTCATTAAAGTCTGGGCTTTTTGGGAGGAAGTTCAACCAGCAAAACATTCTGGTCCCTCACAGAAAGGATATATAGCAGTTTGTGATGCAGCCTTTCAGTTCTGCCATCAGTTCTGTGGTATCTGAGGTAAAGGAGATGGAGGAAGAGGGAGGGGAAACGATACAGCAGGGGGCCAAAGAGCCGTGAGAACAGAAGGACCGCGATGCTCATGATGTGATTAAACGTCTGCTCGAACACAGGGGTTCCCTGGAACAGAGAGAGAGAGGGATGGGGAAAGGAGAGGGAGAGGAAAAGATAAAGCTGAAGGTAACGGGAGAACAGGGCTCTTGGGATGCTCTAACTTTACTGAGGACAGCTGGGTTTTGTAAGTCGCTGCAGAGGCAACACTTTAAGTGACAGGTGGGTGTTTTAAAGCCAATATTTTAAAAGAATAATAATAAAAATTTCTGTATGCATGTATCAAGAGTCAATTTTTTGTAAAAATGCTTGTACTTTTTATTGTTGAAGGTGTTGATTAGGCACAAATTCTGAGGATTTATCTAACTGCAAAATGAAAGATTTCTGTATTTTTACTTAACCCCTGTAGTTTAAAGTAAAAGATTGTTTTAGCATTTATTTAAGGATAATGCTTTCCTGTAGTGCATGAAAAGTCAGCTGCTGAGTGAATGATTTATTATCAACACTTAACATAATGCTTGAGCTAGTATTGTAATATCTTTATTTATAGCATGTGGTCATGGGGGTTTGTGTAAAGGAATTCAAGTGCAGAGATTTAATTGGAAAGGTGCAGAGGAAGAGGGAGTGAGAATATTTACCCACAGATGGCCTCTCGGTGGTGGGATTGCAATAGTCCGCTGTCCCCCCTCCTGAGTCCAGCTGGCACTAACGCACCCTCTTACTGGCCAAAACATTACCTCATCACTTCTGCTTATTTTCCTCTTTAGCGTAATTATTTTGCTCTTAATATCCACTGCCATTCCCCTACTCATCTTTTTCTTGATTCATTATTTTCTGTTTTATTCAGCCTGGGTCAGAGAAACCATTTTAACTGTTTTTGTCTCTGCCAGATGCAAGTGTTTTAAATTCAATTTTTCATACAAATGCATGATCACACACAAACATTTACACATTTTACATAGGCAAACATATTCACATACCTATGGATGGATTACTGAATGGGTTTATCAATGTGTCAGGGTCCCTATGACCTTCACCTGCAAAATGTCACTCAAAGAGACATATGCAGACCAAGAGAAGACAAAAAGATCAAAATAAGACACTGAACAACTACAGAGATACTTACAATGACTACAAGGCAACACAAAATGACCACAAAGAGACACAAAATGACCCCAAAGAGATACAAGTCAACTGCACAGACTCAATATGACCTAAAGAAAGACACAACTACCACAGAGACACAAAATGACCACAAAGAGTTAAAAGGTGACCACAAAAAGACTCAAGATGACAACAAAGAGACGCATAGCAAGTACAAAGTGACACAAAATGACTACAAAGAGACTCAAAATGACCACAGAAAGATACAAAAAGACTACAAATAGACTCAAAACGACTACAACATTACACAAAACTACTAAGAGACACAAAATGACCACAAAATTTAAATTACCCCAAATAGATATAAAATGACTAGACAGATAGATGCAGAACAACAACAAAAAGTGGCCAAACAGCTGTAAAGTCCGTGTATCTTGCTCCTATGTTGGAGAGACTGTGTTGCCTTTTGCATGTTTGAGCCCACTGTTATATACTCTGCCCATTCAGTAATGCAATTATTTTCATATGGAAAATGGAAAATATGAAAAATATTTATCTGCAAAATTGTGTCCATATTTTCAAACAGGCCTGAAGTCTTGACAGTCATCAAAACAGTTTGGATTTTGTTTTCCTGATGGCCATTTTTGCTGCAGTGTGAGGAACTGGATTACCTCCAACTATACGTATAAGGACTTCCTGTCTGCTGTTAAGGGACACTGCCATCTTGGTGCCAACTAACAGTCCTCCCCAAAGAGACTCCAACTCCACTTGCTGTTGGCAGGATCAGTTGAGGATTACTTGAATCATTTAACGTCCCATGAGTTGCTGGGTTGAAGAGTTCTTTCCGGGTGAAACTATGATGATGCTGTTAAAGTGAGGTGTTCCTCAAGAAGACACGTTCTCACTGACATTTTGTCACTGTGCTCCAGAAACACCCGATATTTGCCCTCATTTGGAACTATGCCCTACCCATTTTCTCTCTCTCTGCCCTACCTTGCACCACGCTCAGTCTTTTTCTTTGGACTTCTGCTTCTGGTCCACTGGGGGCCCTCGGAGGTCAGTTGCCAGAATGACACGGAGCCAATCGTGCTGGAGGGAAAGTGTTTGGTGGTATGCGACTCCACCCCTTCTGCGGAGCCATCGGGTAACGCTCTGGGCATGTCGGTGAGGTCAGGAACCGGTCGGGTGGCGTTTTCAGCCATTCGAAATACTAACCATGAACCCTCAGAGATGAGCAACCGCACCATGACCATCTACTTTGACCAGGTGGGTTTCTATTGGGTATTGGTCACACAACTATTTAAAAAGCATAAAGTAAGATGTTTACCATTCCATCCTTCAAATAAATGATAACGGTGATTTAGTAGAACCAAACAGAGGCACTTAAAATACAAGTTTTTCAAGAATAGTTCACCCAATAACAGTATAAACTGCACATCATCACCCTGGGATCTCTATGGTCCGAGAAAGTTTTCTGTTTAATGGTGTTTATGAGAGTGGAGCACCCAAAAATTTCAGAATATGAGTGCAAATCATAGGCCAAACAAAAGACAGCAATCAAAAATAAATGTTCGAAAAATGTTCTGAAAAAATCATGTGCAGCATTATCAAAGTATCCATTTGTGATATTCATGGAAATCCAAACAACTATTTTCAATAAACCATTGTTTAACAAAGCATTTCCAGATTATTACTCTGATTGATCCAGAAATGCTTTGGGATGTTTTATAACCCTTTCTTGCTGTCTTTTGTTCTTCATATGTTATGTCATTACCTGCATGTTTCAACCTGCCATTGTCTTGCATCAGATCAGTAGTACCCAACTGGTTCTGCCTGGCCGTGTTCTCACCTAACGTCATCCAGTGGCGAGTCATGAGGATGCAAAAGGTGGCTTTTGTGCCAGCACTGTCAAAGCGGTGGTATTTGACAACTTTGGAACGAGAATGGGCTGCAACATACAGCCTAGTGGGCTTTTGGCTGTAGTCTTTGCGGTGTGGTCATGTGCAACTTTTTGGCTGAGACATGGGCAACTTGAGGGGATGCAACAGTTGACTTTTCTGCGCTGCCTCTTTGACGTTGGTTTGGTATGTCTGGGCCTTAATGTGCCGAAGGGTGTGACAAAGCGGCAGTATCTGGCACCCTGGGAATGAGAGTCGGCTGTTTTACACTTTTAAATCTTCAGTGCATGGTTAAAACAGTCCTTGGAGTTTTGGAGGGAAAGAGGAAGTTATGTCATCAGCAACAACTTATTTCACAACAACCCATACAGTAATTGTTGGGTAAGTCCAATGAAAGGAAAATGGTGGACTGTCCCTGCTGTCCGTAAACAGGCTTGATTACTGGCAGTGGCTGATCACATGCAAAGAGTCCATTGTATTACTGCCGAGAAATGCTTACATCACAAACGGTCGATGCTGAGTTTTTGCCAATATGTGAGTCAGTGTTGTTACATGCTGGAAGCTGTCATAATGTCATCAACGTTGCATGTGGCAGGTCATAATTAAGTGTTTATTCATAGGCCTGAAAGAACTACATACACAGGTCCTGGGTGGGGACATTCAGGTATTGTGAGCAATGTCTGGAGCTCTGACATGATACACAATACAGACCAATAATGATTTACTATGTCTTGTCTGTGTCCTGTTGTTGGTCCACTCAAAAGTCCTGCCAGAACACCTTCTTCATGTCCTCCATTTCTTGTTCTCCTGACCATGATTTAAAGCTGAACTTTCCCAAAAGACAGATTTTTGATCAGATATTCCAAAAATGTAGCCAATGAGTGGTTCTGCTCAGGTTGTGGTGTTCCTATCTTTTTTCTTTATCTCCTCTTCTTCTCAGATCCTAGTAAACGTTGGCAGCCATTTTGATCCAGCGAGGAGCATCTTCGTGGCCCCGAGAAAAGGAGTCTACAGTTTCAGCTTTCATGTTGTCAAAGTTTACAACCGGCAGACAATACAAGTAAGAACCTAAATGATTAACATTTTAAAAATAATGTGTATTTCCTTTGGAGAAAAAAAATCCCAGCAAAGCACATATTTTTAAAATCCTAGCATACTGTACAGTTTAGGCTATAAACAGCTGGCCTGATTTTGTACAGCAACAAAATCCACCTAGAAGCACAGAGTGCACTGATGTGTCTTTTAAAGAAATGTGATATGACAGAAAATAGTGGACATTGGAGGTGCTGGTAGGCAGATTTTGTTTCCTTTGGATCAGGGATGTAGTGCTATTTGTATAAGTACATAAGCACACCTGTGACTAGCATGAATAATATTTGGTTAGTTTCAAAGGTTATCAAAGCTAACCACCACTCCTTACATTTATATGATGTTAGAAAAAGTCGGACTATTGTGATAGTCCAACTAAAACTGGACTGTGTAAACATGTTCGTCCAGCTGAAATCGGAAGCCGAATTTCTTAAAGTCGGACATACACACCTTAATGATGCAGTTGGGGTCAATTTACTCTTTCATGTATATGCTTCAACTAGACCTAAACTGTCCTTGGCATTCTGCACATGCTCCATAGTCCCTGCGCTAGACTTTGACCCAGACGTCAAACTGTGTAAATTTGCAGATGAAAGCCAGGGAAAAAAAAAAACAAAAGAAAAGGAAGGGAAGGGGGAAAAAAAGACGAAGGTAAAGCCGAAAGCTGAAAAGCTTTCACCATTTGACATGCAACCCTATTTGCCGCTTGCTAACTTGTTTGCTATCTGACGAATAGGTCAACTATACAAAGGACATATTTCTCAAAATGTCAAACTAAAAAGTAATTTGAATCTTTGTATTTTTCAGTTTTAATCTGACAGTCACAATGCAGCTGCTGGCTCACATAGGCCTACATAGCTGTCATGGCAGCTGCTCAATACCCTTGTACCTTTTAACTGTTATTTACATAAATCTATACAGTAGGCTACTATAAAAATTCTCTAGGCGATGGGCATACAAAACCGTTCTACAGCTGCAGTATACATGAATAAATTGGATTAAAATCAACAACATTATAGCATTTCAGGTCCCAGTTTTCCTGTCTTTACTATCTTTCTCCTTGCCTAAATTTCTCAGGTGAGTTTGGTTCTCAATGGCTGGCCAGTGATTTCAGCCTTTGCAGGTGATCAGGACGTGACCAGGGAAGCTGCCACCAATGCCGGGCTGGTGATGATGGAGAGAGGGGACAAGGCATACCTCAAACTGGAGAGGGGGAACCTAATGGGAGGGTGGAAGTACTCCACGTTCTCTGGGTTTCTGGTGTTCCCCTTGTAGATTAAGGCTGAGGTATACACAGCTGTGTTTTTGTCATTGGATTCAGTCAAACTGATCTGATGCATCAGCATATGTATTAAATGAATGGTTGAATTCACTCAGCAGCAAATAATCCTGAATGTAATTTCCATTTCTATTGCACTTTTATGACTCACTGTGGTCTGACTGTAATGTGTCGTCATGCTTGCTTACACCAGCCTGTCAGAGGTTTGTGATTTTATTTTATGCATGAAAAACAGGATGGTAAATCTTTGTGGCAATAAATATTATTGTATCTGTTCTCTGCCTCTTTCCAAATCTATTCTTTCATCTCGCTGAACTACATTTCCCATAATTTTAGGGCTTTGGGGGATTCAAACCGGAAGTGCATTGTTGCCATGGAGTGCGCTAACTTGACCCCCTGTGCTTCTTTTTTAGCTTAATTTTGTTGACATTTCGGGAAAATTGCTCCAATTAAATTATGCCGAATTAGTTATTAGAAGTTCATGTTTGCATTGTACCCATATATGTAGAGACAACTATCGCTGGAGACGTTTGTTACTGAAGAAAAGTTAAAAATGTAACGATTCTCAGGCAAGTTCGGCGGTTTCGAGCAGTGTGGTCTTTCCTGTGATTTCCAAGCGGATTTATGGGCTTTAATCCAAGGTCGACATCGGAGATAATGACATCCTTAAAAATCGTAAGTCACATTGAATTCAAAAATATGTGTTTCTTGTCTTCGGGTTCAGATTTGATTTGAGTTGTGTGACTCAAGAAGGGGAGTATTACTGTGTTTTTTGTTGTTGTTTTTAGCCAGCTAGCTAAATTACTAGCTGCCACACAGTGTACTGGAAATAAATACGATATAAATATAATAAATATTTTTCGCGGTGAAAAAAATAAAGTAAGAAATTGAAAAAAAATATACAAAAAATAAATCGAAAGGGAAAATAAATGAATTAAAAAAGCAATTAATTAATGAATTTAAATTGAGCTTAAGGTAAAGTTTTTTAAAAGAGTTTATCAACTAAAAAAAAATAATAAGCTCGTTGCCGTTTTTTTAGCAATTGATTGGAGGTGAAGTAAAAAATAATCAAGCTTTTTATATATTTTAACAATTACATTTGGTATTATTTATTAACTTTTCAGTCATTACTGGGGTGACATAAATTAAATAAATTGCAAAACTGGTTACTTTACTGTTTTGTTAAGCAATATTACAAAGCTTTATGTTTATTTTCACGCTCAAATTTAGTATAATTTATTGGTTATTCAGTTATTTGTAATTTAAAGTCTGATTTTTGAATATTAGTATTACTATCATACTTTATAGCATTTTATCTTGCACAGTTTTTCTATTAATAATTACCATAGAGGCAAGCAAACTTACTAATAGTAAACAGTCTCATGCAAACCAAGAAAAGCCACACTATTTATTTTTAACAATGTAACTTATTATATGCATGAAAAGATTTACTGATACAGTTTATTCACCTGACATTGACAAGGATATGCTCATGCCCTTGGTTAAAGCTGACATTTACGTCCTCAAAAACACCTGCACTACACTTTACATACTCTATAAATCACTTTATGCAGGCAGACTGTTGTTCTAAAAATAGCATGCATCCCTGTTGAGTTATATTAAGAGTATGTGAGGACACTGCAAGATTTTAACCCCTACATGTCAACACTCCACTACTGACTGTTGAAAATAAAGTTTAAAGATGAAAACTGTAGATTTATTGTATAAAAAAAAAAAAGAATAAGTAAACTACACATACATTCTTGTGTGAATGTGTCATCCTGGTGACACACAGCGTGTCTCTGCGGAGGATCCGGTGACAGATGGAGGATTGGCACTAAAGGAAGGGGTCCGGTGCCAGATGCCTGCTGAGATCACACTGGACCATCACAACCGATTAGTCTCAACGCCCAGGTGCACAGCAGAGGCCTGTGTTAGCACTTTGGAGATTCGTGTATGGAGTGCAAAACAATGTTAAGATTTTGGATCCAAAAACAGATAAACACCAATTAATAAATAACAGAAAATATCATAAAAGAAGTTTTAACATTTAAAGTAAAATTAAATCATAATTTAGGACATTTTTTATTTTGATTTTTTTCCCTTTCCTGTGATAAACAAAATAATGCATTAACTGGATCTGTCTTGAAAAAAAACAAAAAAAAATGCTGTTTTGTTGGGGGAAAAATTAGTAGTAAATTATACATTTTCAGCACCAACAGAAGTGATTTGTTTGGAATAAACAGATAAACACAGAGTGAAAGAGGCCAAACAAAAAAATAAAGAATAAATACAAGAGTGCCACCTACAGACGCTCAATGAAAGTTGCCAAAACGATTGACAGATTACAGAGCATAAACACCGCATGGCTTTAAACATGTCAACAACAAAACATATCAAAGAAACAACTTTAGGGTCTGTGCTAAATTTATTGAGGTGGGGAGAGGGGTGCAGCTTATATTTATTTAGTAGAAAAGGCAAGATTTTCAAAGATATTTGTTTTACAGAGATAAAAAACATGGAAATGCAATTAAAATATGA
This sequence comes from Plectropomus leopardus, assembly GCF_026936395.1. Lineage (NCBI taxonomy): Eukaryota > Metazoa > Chordata > Actinopteri > Perciformes > Serranidae > Plectropomus > Plectropomus leopardus. The sequence continues at coordinate 15,753,203 of NC_142198.1, forward strand.
TTTAAACCCCAAAGCATTTTTAAAAAAAAAAAAAAAAAAAGCTGCCTATTAATTTTTGCACTTTTTGCATCCATAGATATTAAATATTATGTGTGGTTCCCAGCCTTTTTCCATGAGAAACCTCTTCTCTATCATTAAGTTACCTGACAACCCCTGACAAAGTGACACATTTTATTGATATTTCATAATATATTCAGTGTATAACAATAATTGTGCAGAAAAACTGATTAATTACCCCACATACTGAACACAATAACTACAGGAATCAGGAGTTTTCCTGATATTTCCAGGAACTTGCTACACGATTCCCTCTCTGTATGATGTCTGTTTGATATTTTGTAATTTTATTTATTTTTTAATTATTATTTTAGAATTATATATGCTTAACAGGCTTCTTTTTGGGCAATTCTGCGTGGTTGCATTAAGTGTGTACCTTTTTAATGAAGGACAAGGCCGGTAGAGTACAAAAGTGAAGTTTTGTCACTCTTGGTTAAGAGGGCATCCCCATGAAACTTTGGCGACCCCTAGTGGCAGTAGGCACCCCAACAGTGGGACGCAGTGATATACAGTAGCATGTACTATACTGGGATATTCACCAATTACAGGTCCTTAACTCAAATATATTCAGATTGCAATGAGATAAAAAAAAAGAAAGCAAGAAATTAATGCATTCGCTTTATTATATTCACTCTTTGACATATAAAAACTGAAATTAAGTCATCAAGGAACCCTGAGTGTGGGATGTGAATTGAGACTTTCAATTTGCAACTGGACCAAATGACAAAGTAAAAACATAAATACAACTCCCAGAACATTTGAGTACAAACATAACATTTATAAAGAATTCTAAATCTACAAAAACAGCACTTTTTAATTAATATCATCATTATTAATCTGTTTCTTAATGTTTCAGTTACAGTAGTTCCATTTAGTACCTTCAGGTTGAAAGGATTAGTCTTGGGATATTTTATATTTTCGTTACTGTGAACAAACCCCATAAAACTGTCCCAGACCTATCCTTTAAATTCATGTTTGTTTGCATTCTACAAAGCAATATAACATACATTTTCCATACATGCTTGTTCCAGCACTTCATTGAAGCTACATCATGCTTCTACTGAGATGCTCATCATCTGCATGTCTTTTGTGAATCATTTTATACACACGTGTGAAAATTCAAACTTGTGTTTGATTGTAGACGTTCATTTTAAAAATATATGTCTTAAAAAATAATTTAAAAGGAATATAAAATGTTTAACGTTGGATGTTAAAAGTACAGCCACACAAGGACACATAGGTATAAATGACACTATATTAATGCACTGAGTACAAAGAACATTTGCACTGTCTAAAACATACAGTACAGATTGATGATCAGTCACATGATCAAAAAACATTCATGTGTGCACCTGGCATTAAGGCTAAAATAAAAAACAGTAGAGAATATATATATATCTCTCGACCTCTTTTGATTAATTGTCAGTCTGTTGTTCAGGCAATTTTTGGCATCTGAATGTGAGCTGGCGCTGTAGTTCTGGATATTTTTTGTTGACCACAGTTGGCGGAAAAGCAAAACCATATGACCAGACTTGGCTACCAGTGTAATTGCTGACAGGGCAAAAAAATGTAAAGGTGTGAGGTTTTTGCTCCTTGGTTTAAAAATCCAGACTCAGGAAGCAAACTAAATAAGGAACGTTGTTAAATATTATTTTAACATCTTAATCCTGCACAGATTTAAATAGAGAAAATAGAAAATGCCTCTCTGGCAAAACACAACCTTCCTGTTATGCAACAAAGGAAAAACCAAGCATGGAGAACTGTGATGAAAAAAATAGAGAACTTAAAACTAAAAAGCTGCTTGTGAACTCAGCCCACGCCTCCTGTCTTGTCCCTCCAGTTTCCTATATGCGGGAGGTTGAGGCGAGATGGTGCTGTTGGATGTCGTTTCCTATCTCGGGGGTCCAAAACTTGGATGTGCATGGTGTTGTTGTTACCCTGCTGAAATCCGGTTACATTGCTGAGGTTCATTTGGATTCTCCATGCAGGAGAAGGAGTGTCGGGGCTGGAAGACTGACGCTGCAGATAGAAAATATAAAAAGAGTGAAAGTCAGCAGCAGCTAGGATGAAATATTTGCTTGAGTCTTCGATAAATGCAGCATTCATGAGAATTTATTATGTTAGACACTAAGTGCAAAAAAATCTTGCCTTCATTTCATAAAAAACCCTTTAGTAAAATAAATATAATTTATTTTTAATGCAGAACATGGTTAATGTGAAACATATCTTTAATGCAGGGATGAAAAGTAAAAATCCCACCTGGTACTGTGGCGACATTTGTTTTCTAGAATCCAGCTGAGAATTTTTCGGCGGTTGTGTTCTGCCTTTAGATGACCTCCCAGAGGAAGGAGACGACGGTGCCGACCCAATGGGGCTACCAGAGGAGCTTTTCCCTTTGTAGTTTGTTGATGGGCGTCTCACGTCACCATGATGCATGTGTACAGGTTGAAATGAATGCGGATCTGAAAGGGAAGAAATGTATCTGCCATGACACATGATTTGTTTGTCTGATTTGTGACCTAAAAACAAAAGTTTCTGTCCTAGTTTGGTGGTTTCTATGCAGCTTCACCAACTTCCTTTTTTACCTTTGACTCTCACTTGGTCTCTTTGATTCGCGGGCCGGACGTCAGCCCGTTCCTGCAACGAAAGTCAGAAAAAGTTGCATTGAGTAGAGCTAATTAGCAGTTTGCACATGTATTTTGCATAGTAGGAAATAACCAAAACACCACAAGAAATCAAAAGAAAGAAACCATTTTTATACCACGTTAAATATTTGGAACTTCCTACTTGTTTTCTCAATATTTAATCGGGTCTCCCATAAAACAAAAGAATTGCTACACAGGAAATTTGTTTTTGTTTTTCTTTTGTGTTGTTAGTCTGCATTGTTTTGCCTGTGGACGAAGAACAGATATGGCAGAAGCCAAAAAACAAGGAGAGACTACAAAACAGGTGAAATCAATGATTCACAAGACTTAGAAAAAAAGGTTGACATTTTTAGGAAATACACTCATTCACGTGAGAAGATATCTTATTATCTGTCATCCAGAGAGAAAAAAAGAGTTTTTCCAAAAATGCTGCACGATAAACTATTATGACATTTAAATATTAGTAATATGCCCTAAAACTCATTTTCTTGCTTATATTCATATTAATATTCTGTCACTGATTGCCTAACCTTGATCCAAACTTTCTATTTGCTGTGTCTCTTTCCTGTGAAAATTTCCCTTGTGCAGCAGGAAGTGATGAATGTCACATTGTCCCCATGGCAGCAAAAAGATAGAGATTAGATAGAAAAGATAAAACAAAAACAAGGTAAGGAAAAAAAACAATATCTCACAGACCACAGTGAGTCGTTCTGGGGTTAAAAGAAAAATGTAATCTACACTGTCCTATAAAGAGACTGATGATGACGTTAAAGTGTTATATTCTGTTTTTCCTTTCAGTACACATAATTTAAACATTCACCTGTACTGGTGGCGGACCTGTCGGCACGCTATTGCAAATGTTCTCTTCTTGAAAACATTCACCCTCTGTAAACAAAAATGGAACAAGACCAAATAAAACAATATAAAATTGAAAATTACTGCTGGAAAATAACAGTTTGTCGGTTATTATTACGGCTCAACATTGTTAAATCAAAGTCAATTAGTGAAACCACTTTAAAAAAAGCATTTTAATAAAATAATCTTAGCTCTGATTCCTATCATGAAGACTGTGAGATGCACTTGAAAGCTGCAGAAAGTTAGCATGTGAACCCTTTTGTGCTGCTAATAAGCATTTGAAAACACAAATCTGAAAACACAAAATACATCACGATGTAACAAGACCTGATTTCTGAGTGATTTGACCCCGCTGAACCTGCTCTGTTATCCTTTCTTCTTCCCTTTGGTCCTGGAAAGAGGAAGAGAAAGAAGTACAATTCTAAGAACTGTCGATTGCTGTGTCATGTCAAAATTTTACAGCATTGCAGCATTAAAGAAGTGTTTATGAAGAGATTTGTCACTCACTAGTTGCTTCACCACTTGATGGACGGCATCATTGATGGCATGTTTGTGCATCTTATACAGTTCTTCCGTCACAGTTGTACACTCTGTAAACAACACAGAGCACAGATATAAGATTAGGGCCAAACATTACAAAGTATTAAAAGTAGAATTTTTTGTGTCATTTCAGAGTTTCAAAGGTAAATGAAGTAGTTCTCTCACCAAAAGCGAGGGGCCTTTGCTCGGGTCTTGTGTCCCAGCATTGCATCATGAGCTCAGTCAACCTTGTCAGCCCTGCAAGCCCTTGTGCATGGCACATGATCTCCTCCAGCGATGGACGGTCTCCCTCCGGGATGCGAAGCCGCACTATGCTGGACTGTGCATCTACAGCGGAGGAAGGATTAAAAAGGCTGTCAGAGTGGCATTGAGGTTAGTGAGACATCGGAAATACCTGAATATAAGCTCTGGACTGATGCTTGCATTCAGATATTTCTTCATATTTGTTTAAATCTGCATTCACTGATATTTTTACAATAACAAAGATTCAAATGAGGATGTGTAGTGCAAAAGGTGTTACTTGTAGAGACGGATCCAGAGACGATTTTCACCTCGCTCTGCAGTTCACCTCAGGAACCTTTTAGCATCATTTACAAATTGTTTTGACTTTGCATTGACTCATTGATGAGAGGCTCATGCTTGTGACAAAGCAAGATGTAAACATTAATGGTATCTTTCTCAGATGAGCAATAATTTTAGCAAATTTATTGGCGCCAGGTGAGCTAGCAGTAGATGCATGTGTCTGTGTGGTGATACGACTGATGGTTGAGACGGAGGATTAGGGCCATGGTTTTTAAAAAAAATCTAGATTTTGAGAATAAAAATTCATATATTATGAGAAGTAAGTCGGCATTTTGAAAATAAAGTTGCACTTTTATAAGAATATGCTCCTAATATTATCAGAATAAATTCACAGTTTTACCAGAAAAACATCACAATTTTAAGAGAAAAAAGTCATACATTTGTGAGATTAAAATCATAAAATTACAAGAATAAAGTCGTAACTTTGCTGAAAAAAAAAGTCATCATTTTATGAGAAAAAAAGTCGGTAATCTAGTAAAAATACAACTTGTTTTCTTCTAAACTATGACTAAAGAAAATATTTCCTATATTTCTTACAAGGGCACCTTGAGCATCTCTAAAGTGGACATCTAAAAACTCAGCAACTTACACCAAAATAATCTGATTGATAAAAAAAAAAAAACTACTGGTAAGAGAAAAAATGTGTATTTTTGTATTCTTTTATGCAGAATAATCTGTCCATATAGGTGTTATAGTACTTAGATAGCAATTGTAATTGTCATTGTCTCACAGTGTTTATTGACGGCTTGAAAGAGTATTTCAAACCCAACTGCTGCTGTTTTATCTCTTTTTTAGATATTTTGTATCTGCATTATTTTGTCCCTTTAAAACACTCACACTTACCCCTGCTCCCTCATATTAACAAGCTGCAAGTAACATAGGGTGCATCAGTTTTCACTGGCATTGGTTCATGTTTGCCCAAACAAAGTTTTATAACATCAAAATAAATTCGGTGGTCTTGCTAAAACTGCAAAGCAATATGCTTTCATTCACATGACTTTTGTTTACAAGCCATTACCCTACAACTCAAAGCCAAGCAAACAAATGGTAGGTGTGGTTACACCTATAAAGTCCTACCATTTGTGCACTATGTGTCAAAAAAAAATCATGAGAAAAAAAAAAGGGAGGATAGTTGTAGCAAAGATTGAGATAAAATGACTAAGAAAGGCAATGAGACACAACTGTCACTTACGTGCATATGGTTGTTTCCCTGTGACAATGGACCATAAGAGAATACCATAACTGCAAGACAAACAGGGAGTGACATGCCAGGATTACTATTCATACCATAACAGTCACACCCTGGTTTATTGATGGCTGGTTTGTTTTGATCTATAAACCGACTTTCATGCAAGAATTAGGTTATTCAATGTCAACAAAACAGGTGCCAGAATATTTGGAGTCCAAAATATTAAGAGGTGCTGAAGCATTTGGGTGCGGTTTGACCGATGAAAATGTCACCTGACAATCTGGAAGTGTGATTACAGTAAACGCTTTTACTGTACACCTGTAAAACATTTCCCTTAACTGTAAAATGATTAGACAATTAATATTCTGACTTCCTGCCAATACTGAAACTGTGTTTAACAAGTGTGCAAAAGTGTATAAAGTGTAAGCTTATAGGCTTATATTTATTGTAAAACAATAACTTTATTACAGTGAAGCTGACTTTTGGACCTTTTGGGTATAAAATGTCATCACTTTATCATTTCGTCCTTCCAGACATTTGTGTGAAATTCGGGTATGACTTCTTGAGGCCAAAAATCATGTTTTGTGAGGTCACAGTGACTTTGACCTTTGACCACCATATTCAAATTAGTTAATCTGTGACTCAAAGTGGATGTTTGTGCCAAATTTGTAGAAATTCCCTCAAGGTTTTTTAGAGATAACATGTTAACAAAAATGAAACAGATGGAAGATCGCAGTGACCTTGACCTTTAAAATATTTTCATTTAATTGTTCCATCCAAGTAAATGTTTTTGCCAAATTTGAAGAAATTCATTTGTGATTTTCTGGAGATCTTGCCTTTACAGTAATGACACGGACAAGGTCACAGTGACCTTCACCTTTGATCTATGACCACCAAAATATACTCAGTTCATTCTTGAGTCCAAGTGAATGTTGGTGCCAAATTTAAAGAAATTTCCTTACAATGATCTTGAGATATTGCATCTGCAGGAATAAGACAGATGCAAGGTCAATGTGACCTTGAGCTTTGTCCACCGAAATGTACTCGGTTCAGTCTTAAGTCCAAGTTAACCTTTTTGCCAAAGTTGAAGAAATTCCCTTGCGATGTTCTTGAGATATTGCGTTCACTGTAATGAGACAGACAAGGTCACAGTGATCTAGACCTTCAACCACCAAAATGTACTTGGTTCATTCTTAAGTCCAAATGAACGTTTGTGCCAAATTTAAAGTAATTCCCTCTTGAGATATAGTATACACAAGAATGAGACAGATGAGGTCACAGTGACCTTTGATCTTCAAAATCTAATTTGGTCTTTGAGTCTAAGTGGACATTTGTGCCAAATTTGAAGAAATCTCCTCAAGGCATTCTTAAAATATCTGGCTCATGAGAGTTGGACGGATTAATAAAACCCTATTATTTATGTACTGGTCCGGTCCCCTTGTACCTGTAGATATCAGAGGCTCGGGTAGGGTTGTATGATGCGTGAAACGCTTCTGGTGGCATGTAGCTGAGCGTCCCTCCTTCCCCTTCGCTGTCAGTCTTGGAAACCCGCTTAATGCTGTGGTAAAACCGGGCAAGGCCAAAATCTGTAAGCTGGAGAGAGAAAAGCAACAGAGAGCTTAAAGGTCGATGATGCCCAGTGGTAGAATATAACTACATGAATAAAAGTGCATGTGCTGAAGTAAGTCTTGCAAAATAGTAAAACCCTTTCAATACTTTTGAAAGGGGGAAACCATGTCTATAACTTTTGGCTTACACTTTCAGGCAGAGTTGGGAGACTCAAGTCAGATGCTGATCACAAATTCGGATTAAATATTTGCTTTTTTGTAAATATTGAGAAGTAACTTTTTGTGTCTGAAAATGATTGGATGTTTTCTAGTGAAAATGTGCACAAACCTGTTAACCTCCAAAGATACAAACCAATACACAGGGCAGCTATCATGGAGCAAGTTAATCCAAAAATCTAAAATTTGTATAGGATTTTAAATTTTTGTCAATGACAGCAAGAAGAAAACAACAGGGGTACGCAAAGTCTGCAGCTCAAAAATCAGTGACACGACCATCACAACATCCAACTTCATCCGTCGCCACAAAACCCATAAAGAAAAGTACTTGAATGTGTTTTTCGGGAACTTAAAAATCTACTGGCATCAAAATTTCATGACCTGACTTGTGACTTTCTTGACCTGAGCAATGACTTGTCTCGTCTTTCCTGATTCATGGCAGGGACTCGTCTTGACGTGCACATGTGCAATTTACTCCCACCTCTGCTTTCAGGCTCCATGTAGTATTCATAAAGACTGAGTTGCTATACAGTGCAGAGTGCAGACTAATAAAACAATATAAAGTGAGCAGGAAGACGCGTTGCCTTCCCTAAAAGCTTGCGACAAACCTTGGCATCGAGATAAGAGCCCAGCAGCACATTGCTGGGCTTCAGGTCCAGGTGGAGGAGGGGAGGGGACAGACTGTGGAGGAAGTTTATTCCCAGAGCCACTTGGTGAGCCAGTCTGAAGACAAGCGGCCAGGGTGGTGCTCCACCTAAAGTTTGCTGTAAGAGTGTTCCCATAGTTATAGATCTACATATATTGGAGACTGTGTTGTAAAGGAACGATACATATGCTTTCTACCATATATATACTAACATTGAAAAGTTTTGAATCACCTGTTCTGTTCAATGTTTTTACCAGTTTAAATCACCTGGTGTGTTTGTTTTGGAGAGAAAAAAGACCTCTGCAGATAGTTCGGGTAAACACTGACAGAATTCTAATCAGGAGAAGTTTCAGCTGGTTGCAATCTGCGATCATCTCCGCTGGATGCTACTAAATCCCCCTAAATCTTACACACAAGATATAAGTGCTTCCCACACTTACCTGTAAGGAAGCCAGTGATCCTCTCTCCATGAGCTCCATGACCAGGCCGAGATGCGTTGATGGGCCAAAGTTGGGCACTTGACCCCTGAACACCCCTCGGACCTGAATAACAAGCGGACTGCTTGCTTGACGCATCATGTCGATCTCACGCAGCAAAGACGTACTGTTCCTGTGTGTATGTCTGCATTAGAAGTAGTTCACCACATAATTTAAATGTAAACAGAAAGCTCTCTATAATCACTTACCCGTCATTATAATGAAGCAGTTTGATGGCCACATCGCAGCCCCACTGACGATGCCTGGCTTTGTAGACTTGTCCGAAACCTCCGGAGCCAATCACCTTCCAGCCTTGTAGGCTGGAGTCTTCAATCCAAATTGGAGCTGCACAGCTGAACAGTGCCATACTTCACTGAAGGGGGAAATAATTCAGAATAATTTAACCGTGACAGGCCAGAACAATGAAAAGCATAGTTCCTCTAAATAAAGAGGATCTTACCCAGTTGGGGAGGCTGGTTTAATGCTAAGATGTGACAGCGCCCAGTTTTAATTTTTTGCCCTCTTCACTCCCAAATCGAGAATATGTATTTTTCCTCATACCTGTAGTGGTGTTTATCTAAAAGGTGTAAGTTGCCAAGGATTGTAGATATCGGCAGTAGAAATGTTTGCCCTCTGTCCAAGATAATGTGACTAGATAGCATTCGGCTGTGGATTATCTTCAGTAACCAGGTCATCATTTTTTATCTTATTTATTTTTTTACTGAACTGAATATACTTTCTTTCAAACATAAGAAATAATAATAAATAAAATATTATGCACATTAAAAAAAGACAAAAAAAATTATCATGAACATATATAACATATTTTCAAAAAATCAACATGAATTTTACATTTAATATTGGAAAAGGAAAAGAAAAAGCAAAATGCTTGTTTTACATTCCCAGCCCTCATTTCTGTACCTTGCAAAAAATCTCTCCTTGAACATATTTTTAAACTGTCTGATATTCTTACTTTGTTTGATTTCCTCCAGGCCATTCCACGAAAGCACACCACAAGTAGACATACACATACTTTTAAGGTTTGTGTGCGCATAACATTGTTTCAGATTGAATTTTCCTGTTATAGGTTATAAGTTATAACCCCATTCTCTGTCAGAGAACATCTTTTGTATATTGCCAGGTAACAGATTATTTCTTTCTTTGTACACTATTTGCGCAGTCTTAAATTAGACACAGTATGCATGTTAGTTGTGGGGTGCTTTTGTAGGTATTGCCCCAAATAACCACATAGTAATTCAAATACAGTAAAATTATGTTACGGAAATATGTAAATATTTGCATTTTTTCCAAGTAATTTCCTTGTTAATATATATTTTATTACACCCTTTTTTCTTTTTTTGTGCTAATTTTCAGGTCATTTTCTTCTTGTTTTTTTATTCTTCCTTTTTTTCCTTTTACATTTTCTTCCTTTTTTTCCTTTTACATTTTCTTGTATTTTTTAAAAACAAATTTCTTGCTGATTTTGGGCAATTTCTTGTTTAGTTGCTCATTGCCCTCTCTAAATGTTTTTGAAAACAGCAAACCAATTTGCTCAGGTTGTAAAGGGTTAATGTAACAGTAATCTGTTACATAAAAAAATCAAAAAGTTATCAAATGCAATGTTACATTGCTTTGTTGAAGTAATTAAAATATTTCATTACTTAATACATTTTTAACAGCGTTACTAGCAACTTGTAACCTTCAAAAGTAATCTTCCCAATGCTGATAGTATCTAACACTGAGTTCACCTTTTCTCTTTAACTTCACTTATTCGGTGTTTGTGTATGATTTTGTATTTCACACAGGGCCATCAACATTTTACAAGCACATAATGTCACACACATACAACAGGAAACCACCTTCTTTGTTGTTGAGGCTACCTAACCCATATCAGAAAGCTTCAGGGGTGGACAAAATAATAAAAATGCCTGTAAAATACGATAATTCTCCCTAACAGTTCAGTTTTTCTTAAGACTGGTTCAATTTAAATCTTTGCTGCTTTGTGTTATTGTATTAGATTACATTATACTACAAAGTATTTGTTCCACCTCGTAAACTCTTCCCATTTTAGTTGTCTACCGTAGTTAAAGAACATATCTCCATAACTTTAACATTTTCGGCTAGTGTAAATGATAAGATAAATTACAAGGTAGAAACCACAGCAAGTGGCTTGTCTGACAAGTTCCTGATCAAATCCACACCACAGACACTCAAAACAGTAATAAAAAACACTACGGTGATTTTTTTTTTCAAAACAGGGAATCCACTCACCCTTAGGGATATATTCTTCTTCCTCATCGTTCAATAGTACTGCCGGAGAGTAAAAACCCTGCTGCTCATTCAGTGACTTTCTACTTGCAGCAGCAGCATGTCTTGTTCCGCGTTGAGAGGGGGGGGGGCAGAAGTGAAACTATTTTTTTCCACTTCTGCTTATGGACTGCTCAGCAAACAGGCAAGTGTGTGTGGAGACAAAAGGATTTTTTAAAATGATTTTTATTAACCTTATTCCTCATAAGATTAATGACTGCTTGTGTGTTTATTTTTTATAATTATTTAATTTGTTTTAAGTTTTGTAATATTTTTTTTTCTTTATATAATTTCTTTCCTCAATACCTTTCAATATATCTATGAAAAATCTCATAATCAGATATATAGACACTCTACTCTGTCCTGGGCTCATTTTTGGAAAGAAAAGCCAATTTTCTCATTTTGCTGCTTTCTATTCATTTTTAAAATTACTTTTTACATTTTAATTTGTTAGTCAAGAAGGAAACTGTCTAATATAGAGGAAAAGAAAGCTATTTATGTACTGAAATATGAAGCTGCAAATCAGAGAAGTTGTGGTTACAAGATACTTAAGCCACTACACCACCCAACCTAATGTACACATCACAAACCCAAGCTTTTTATTACCGAGATTATTAAATGTTTACACAAAGACTGATGTGGAAAAAAAGACTATAATGGCTATTTTAAGTTTTGCCAGCAGAGGGCGTAGTCTGAAAAATCATTTACAGTAAATAGGTGGTGTTACTTTTAATCACTGACTAATGCCAAACCTGAATTACATTTTTATCACCTCACGCAAATCAGTACAACTTTGCAGTGAGGTCACACTCCTCTGCATTTCAGAGGGAATTTTTTTTTGACTCCACTACATTTTTGATACCATTAGTTACTTTCCAGATTTAGATTACACCAACAAGTAAATTATTTTGTAATATTATAGATTAAGCAAAACTTTTTAGATGCATGGGTGGAGTAATTAAAATTAACTCCATATTTATCAGCTGCAGGTGATGCATACACATTAGTCTGCGATACTGGACAGACAACACCCAAACAAATACAACCAATGGACGTATGAAGAGAACTGGATACAGTGTTAGAGGCAGGGCCCTTTCCAACGCAGTCACCAGAAAAATTGTTTGCATTGTAGTTTTCTGAAATCAAATATTTTTATGTTGTGCTGTACATTTTTTTGTAGAGAATATGATGGAACTATGTGTCTCAACAACGCTGTGGTGAAGGTGTGGGTAGGCAAGAAAAGATCATGTTTTGGCTTAAAACGCCCACTTTGGTGACACAAACACCACCGGAAAAGCAGGGAACAGGTTGGTGAAAAACATAGTAGTGCGGTGACTCAAACACTGCAGAGAAACACCGCGTTTCTTAAAACACCCAGGATCTGGTACCATTTTTAGACTTTGACTATAAGTGCTCTAGATTAGAATCGCTTACTGCACCTTTAATGCATCAGTACTTATAAAACCATAATATAATAGGCAACATATTATCTTAAATATGATATTCTGCATAACCAGTACTTTTGGCACATAAAATATTCTGACGCCAGTATTTTTTTTTTACTTAGGTTCAGTAACATGTTTATTATATAGGGTTATTTTTACTTGTATTAAAGTATATATACTTTCACCACCGCACACATATACTTTTTAATGCCAAATATAGTCAGAATGATCCTTTAAATGTCATACTTTGAACCCAGTTGATCCATTCGATGTTACATGTTACCCCAATAGAGAAAGACAGGATGTAGTGTAGGAGGTAACCTCTCTCTTCCTGCCTTTGACACAGATTAACTGCACCAAGGAAACCACTGTAAAGATAAAATTGCATTTAGAAAAAATCTATTTATCCACTGGGTTAGGAGATATCAAGACATAAAATGCGTTACAAAGAGCCTTTGTATTTTATTTGCAAAGCCTGTCTGCCAGTGAGCAGTCAACTAGGAGTTAACAAGCAGGAAAGACAGACAGAAAACCCCCGCTTCTGACGTCAGTGGAAATTCCCTCTATCTCCTGTTTGACCCTCACACTAGTTAACAAAACATTTTTGAATAAATATTTTTTTAAAACATAGGGTACAATTATACGCCTTTTGCGTATTATTCGCCATAATAATCGTGTACGTTGGGGAAAAAATGCTATCATTGAAGACACATTGTGTGCATTTTTGGGACGTTTAGATACATTTTAACATAGGAGAAGAGTCCATAGCTGCATTTTGAGTGCATAGGATTATTATAAAAACATTATTTAGGTGTCACAGCGACACTATGTCCCCACACCCAGACAGGAGAATCCGCTTTGAATGCGTGATAAACTGTTTACAGTTTAGTTTCGGTTTTGTCTTCGGGGTTTCCATCGGTGGTTTGGCTCCAGCTCCGGGCTTCCTCATCCGCCACCCGCGGCAAGCACAGTCTTTCTTCCGTGAATTTTTTTCCATCTCGCCTCTGCGATCGTTGTGTGACATTACAACATTGGTTGAACTTTGGTCTGATCCATGTTGTTGTTGTTGTATGATTGCGGAAGCCTGAAGCTGCACTGCGTCTCGGTGACTGTACAGCTGCTGGAAACGAAACTTTGAAGACGCAGAGCGATCGACCTCACGTAAGAAAAAAAGACCAAAAAAATCACGTTTATACCGTTTTAGTGATTATTTTAAAAAGAACCTTAAACTGTCTACTATCTGTTTCTTCGTTTGTCTTTGCTTAAAGAGCGTCCAACCGTTTATTTATCAAGATAAATGTTTCACAGCATTATCGGGCATTAGGCCATGGTTTGTACGCTGGTAAAGAAATTTCTCTACAGATCAGCCGAAATAAGAGTGTTGCTGAACAAAAGCATGTTGCACGTAATGTGTTAGTATACTAATAACAGACTGTAAGCGCTGCATCATTGTTGACATGTTGGAGTTTGCAAAGGTATGTGCATCAGCTGCAAAGTTTACCTTTTACTTGTACTTTGCTACATTCAAAAGGGAGCTGGAATACTCGATTACTTTAATTCGACGAGTGTAGTTACTAAGTTTTCAGATAAAGATTTTAAAATGCAGTTGTTATACATTGAAAATACATTGTTAGACGTTCATTGTTGTCAATTAGTTGTTTGTTTGTTTTACTTCTGTTTTTTTGCCAAATGGGGTTCATATTAAAATAAATTACACTGTACTTTGATACAGTAAAAAAATAGAGTTTCAACTGTAACATGGCATTCATCAGTGATGTTATATAAAAACTACACATAGGCCTTTACCATATATTACAACAATTAGAACAAAACAATATTAGCATTTGCACTTCATGTAAATCAACATATTTTATATATTTATAGAAATGAAAATATTTTCTGTATATAAGTTAAAGGTTTTAGTAATAATTAGAGATAATTTAATAATTTTAAAAAAGGCCCACTGTATGTACAGTAAATGCAGGATAAGTCACAATATCTGCAGGTATCAGACATGTATATTTAATGCTTTTTAAATGTTTCCAGGATGATTTTTTTGTATTTTCTTGCAGTGAGATCAGACTGCATGCCTTTTTTCCGCCGAAATGTGTAAACATTTGATATTCTGTGTTTTTCACAGGATGTTCAACACTCTGCCGCCAAATTGAGAAGAAGGGATGGACAGTGAGAGAAGCGATGGAGGAGGAGAGTCAGAGGTGGAGGATGAGTTTGCGTGTGCCGGGATGCTGCGTGGTTCTCTGACCTCCCTGCACGGCACGGTGGAGCGGATATTCAGTGTGACTTTTGGGATCGGGACTGATGATATGTCTCATGACAACAACGGGCAGATATGGCTGAAACTACGAGGGCAGAGGAACGATGTGAAAGCTGCCAAAGTAAGGCGAGATTTCTTTGTTTGATGTTTGACATCAAGAGTTGACTTTGGGCAATGTTGCCCAGCAACCTTATCTAAAAACGTTTCGCACAATACTAAAACATATTTTAGATTAATATGCCTTAAAGCACACAATCATCCAACCTCTGTTGCTGTGCTGATTGGAATTTAGTTTTATTGTTTGAAGTTTGTGAACCTTTATTTGGAAATTTTTATTGACATTATTGTAAGTGACAAAAGGCCTTGGTGCTGGTGAATGACTCATGGAGGGTTTTTAAATGTTGTATAATTAGTCTGAGTTGAGTTTCAGTCCAAATGAGGTCAACCTGCTGACACATGAACTCAGAATGACTGACCTCACAAAATGAAAATAATGTTATAAGATGACTTAAAACTAAATGCAAAGTCTTTTTGTTTGGTGTATGCACATGAACATAAGCTCTGCGGACCACAAGTGTCACGGAAATAGTGATAAAGCATTTATTTTTTAACTGATTAATTACTAATTATAAGACTAACATTCATAATTTTGTATGTTAATTTATTTATTAATCTATAAATAAACGGACTAAATTACAGTAAGTAAGTAATGAGTAAGTAAATCATTATTTGATGTTTTAATGGTAAAAAAAAATTATAAAAATAATTTATTAAATTAATTGTTAATCCATCAACCAGTAACCAACTTAAAAAGGGATTTACAAAAAGAACATAAAACAACCAGTCCATCATTTAAAAATAAATGAATTGCTACATGATAAAGAGGATTTAAAAAGTTTTGGAAAATGCAGTAAAAAGATAATTAAATAACTGGAATCACAAATTGAATTAAGAATACAGATTTACATCAGATAGATAGATAGATAGATAGATAGATAGATAGATAGATAGATAGATAGATAGATAGATAGATAGATAGATAGATAAAATACTGAATTTTCATTGCACAAATGTACACTTTACATTTTATTGTTTTGGGTTTTTTTCAGGTTATTTTCTTTTAGCTTTTTAATTAGTTTCTTGCTGATTCTTTGGCCATGTCCTTTAAAATTTCTTGTTGACTCTTCCGCATGTTTTTTTTAAAGAAATCAAAACAATTTACTCAAGGGGTTTAAAAATATTGAAATATTTACACAGAACAACAGTAGTGAATAGTAAGTAAATGCACTTAGTCTTGATAATTTCAGTTTTCACAAATTGCAATGGACAATTTCCCTTTCCATTTAGATTTCCCTCCTCGGAGAAATGTGTGTCCTCGTTTAATACCAAGACAATAAAAAACAGAAATCACATAATTGTCAAGCACATATATGACAATATATTTTTGACCCCAGACACAACTCAGTTTGTTTAACAATATTTAAATATAATTAATATCTTCTTTCTCTAAAATAATCTCCTGACAACTCAGAATGTTCTCATAAAACCCAAAACTGACTCATGATTACATCTAACCCACCATTGTCGTGTACCCATCCTGATCTAAACAATAAGGTCCTAATGTGGATTAACAAATGTGAAAGAGAAAAAAAAGACAAGACCAAAGGAACAAAAAGAAAAGATGAATAACATCGGAGAGATATCTCCAGAGAAAAGATTTAGAGGCGAAAATAAACCCGACTGTGATCTCGAGTGCATGAAAGTCACCACTTAAAGGTCAAAGCATTTAAACACAAGTGCTTCTGATTATTAGCATATTACTGGTGAAAACAACACTGAAAGTAAAGTGAAATAATAAAAGTAGTCAGCCACCCGTATGAGCAATGAAACAGGTTGAGCTTGCTGTTATCATGTCTGAAGCTCAAACTGGATAATGAGATCCCGTCTTCATTCTCTTTCAAAATAAAGTCCACAGCCAAGAAAATCATTCCAAAGTTAATCTGAAGCTAAAAGAAGCTTCATGAGTCAGAGTTAGTCAAAGTTTTTAGTGGAAATTTTCCCTGGTTGTTTTTCCCTGGACAGTGTAAAACAGGAGTTTCAGTCTAAAGACAATGTATATAATGAACTCTTTATTCCAAAATGGACACATATTATTTTGAATACCACTTTTCACTACTACAGAAATAATATTTCTGTTTTGTAGTTATTCGTGAAAGGACTTGTGAACCAGGAGGAGCAGCAGGAGGTTTCTTATCCCGGGGTCCTTCACTGCATCTTCTGTGGAGCCAGAGGGCTGTTCATGGACTGCCTGACAAAAAGCACCTCTGCACATATAGTGGTGAGTGTTGCATTGTGGGTTTTTGTTTAGACTACATTCAAAGGTCACAAAGCAGATTTTAGGATATCTTTAATTACCCAGAATAAAGGAGAAGAGCCATCAAAAACAGAACAGCGAGGAAGTCTAATATGCAACTTGAGCTTGTTTGTTTGTTGGTTTACATTTTGGTAAATTGGCACCATTAACCCTTAAACACCTGGATCGAAATCGGTTTTGTTGTGCAGCATTCAGGCACCATTCACAAGTATTTAAACAAGTATTTTGATTTCCTTCCACAAGGTATGTGTGTGTGTGTGTTTGTGTGTGTGTGTGTGTGTGTGTGTGTGTGTGTGTGTGTGTGTGTGTGTGTGTGTGTGTGTCACTTTTTAAAGGTCATTGTGTGTTTTTTCAGATAATTTTCTTGTAACTTTTTGCTACTTTCTTGTGCATTTTTTGGCTATTTCTTATTTCTTATTCCCATGTTTTTGAAAGAAATTAAGCCTAAATTAATTAATTTGCAAAGGTTTCAAAAGATTTTAAATATGCCAAATTAGCTATCAGTGCTTTCTATTTGCAATGTACCCATGAGTTATAAGCAGCTTATTTAATCTATGATTTCTAAGTGGATTTATGGATGTTTATTTGCAGTGGAGATCAGACATTATGGTGTCCTGTGAAAGTATGAGTCATGCTGAATTTAAAAATATTTTTGGCTTGTCTGCATTTTTGCAGTTATGACTCCAAAAAGGAGTACACTTACTCAGTATCACTCGCCTCCGTTATTGTACAAATCCCCCACAGACATACTGACTGACATTTTTGACTGATGATTCAATAATGGTATTGACTAATAATGTGATATCTTGCTTTCTTATTATTATTATTACAAGAAACTACATTATTAGTCAATGTCATCTGTGAAAGATATGCCCTACCCCTCATGAAGCAACAACTGTCTCTTAATGTAACACTGTCATGACGTCACTGGGAATTTTCAACCTATTTTTAACATATTTTGTTTGAATGCAAATTTGTAACTCAGGGAAGTTTTATTGCTTATAGCAACTTTCTTTTTCACTTTAGTGGCTTATTGTTGCTGTAAATTGCTTGGAAATTATTAATGTGTCATCAGACCTTAATTGGAAAAAGATTTTTTCAACATGATTCACCTGATCAGCTGATTCCAAAGATATGATCCAAAAACTGTGTGTATTGTTAGATTGTTTTCTGTATTAAAATTGGAGTGAGTGGTCAAACTCAGCTGAAAATATGGTAAAGTATCAGTGTTGAAGGTCCAGTGTGTAATGTCATTAAGTGGTCTAATTTTAATGCAATTCTGTTTTCCTCTCATCAAACCAGGTTGGCTCGACAGGATTCCTGCTTATCTCAGGTCTGGCAGAGCCGGTAGTGCGAGCCTACTCCCTCATTACAGACCTGGTGGAGCGGTATGAGGGCACACAGTCCAGACGCTCTGACACTGGAGACAGAGTCCCAGGCGAGTCTCTAGAATCACGGCGGGCGTTCAAAACTCTGGTGGAAAAATGGGAGGACAAGCACATCCTGGATCTTCTTGTTTTGCCAGGATCAGTGAAGGAAATCCTGCTGGATTTGGTAAAAGATTCGGGGATTGGATCCAACCCCCGACCAGCACTGATGGATGGAAATTCAGGGGCGAGATCACTTGAGGATTCAGGGGGTAGATGGGACAAACCATCCACAGTTACCTACACACTCCCTGAGCCTTCCAGGACTACTGATCGGTGGGTTGAAGGGATGACTGCAGGTTCGGGGAACAACTCTGCAGCCACAAACTCCTTTTTTGAGTTTTTGTCTTCAGGCGCCCAAGGGAGGGCAGAGGCCGCTGAGCAAAGACTTGTGCATTCTCCACAGGAGGTAGGAGAGGAAGAGCAGCTGGAGCAAGCAGCGACACTGGGTACCACAGTAAGGGAGGGACGAGGGGAGGAGGGAGAAGAGAAGCTGCAGTTGTCCGGTGAAAACAAGGAGTTTTGGCTTCTTTTGAAGTTCTTCACAGCCATGGGATACACAGAGGATGTCGTGAAACGAGTCCTTGCCCGAACGGGACCTAAAGAGGCCTCGCAGATACTGGACGTAGTTCAACAAGAGCAGGATCGCAGTGACCGGGAACAGTTAAAGAAAATTCAGGATGGTGTTGCCTTAAATCAGAGTGAGAGGAACCGGCCTTGTGAGACGGAGCACAGAGAAGACGAGGAAATGGAAGTAGGAGGAGATGAGGCGATAAGTAGTAATGGAGAGATGGGGGACATTTGTGAGGGCGCGACAGGAAGCACGAGACACTGCGAGGGAAAAGGTAGTGCCGAGGAAAAAGAGGAAGGACAGGAGGAAGACTTTGTCCTGGGAGTGGTGAAGAAAGCGGCAGCCAGCTGTGGGTACATGGAGCAGAAAGTGGCCAAAGTCTACAACATGTTGCCCGATGGATCCACTCACCAGCTGCTCCTGGAGCTTCAGAGAGAGGAGAGCAAAGAGACGGACAACTTCAGGGAGGGGCCGAGAGAGATGGATGACGTGGTGCTGGAGAAAGAAGGACCAAAAGTTCGACCATCTGAAGAAAATGCGAGAAAAAATGAGCGTTTCTTACCTGCAGAAAAGAGAAAATCTGATGATAAAAGACGAGAAGAAGTGTTAGACCTAGCTGCACCTGACTTTATTAAATTCCACAAACTCACAAGCTCACAAACTCAACATCAAGTCAACCTGCCTGAAGTCAAAGGGCCACCAAGGCCTATTTATCCCCCATCCCTGAATCATCCACTCACCAAACCCAACAAACAGTTTAACCAAACCATCTACTGTCCGAATCAGCCCACCTCAAAACCAACTCATCCAAACCAAGACAATGTCTTAAACCCAAAGTCTTCCTTAAAACAAGCGGTCCAAGCCCCTCAGCCCCCCAGAGGGAACGACTTGTCTCCCACCAGAGCGAGGGAAAGACGAGGTTTTATGACGGCTTCTTCGGTGGTGGTGACAGGGGAGCAGCGTTTCCTGGAGGGTCTGCAGATGCCCTTCGACCTTCAGCTAACAGACAAACCTGGCAACCCGAAACTGAGGACGATTATCATCGATGGGAGCAACGTGGCCATGAGGTGGGGATAGAGTTTGTTATAAGCATCCTCAAATGTGTGTTTTTTAAATATTTTTATTGATTTATTATCAGGGTTTGATATTGGATGGAAATGTGTGTCGAGTGTTTCCCTTTTGTTGTTTGAGAAAAGATAGTTAAATAACATAAGGGATTGTTTTGACACTAAAGAAAAAAATTACATGATAGTTGGGGATCTTCATGTTATGTTTTGGTTCTGAAAATAACATTTTAAAAATGAAATATAAAAGTATATTAGAATATGCCAAAAAACTGTTAAATGCTCTGTACATGTCCTGTTGAGTCCTCTTGCAAAAAGGACAAAGTTATGTTTACATTCAGTTTTTCTCACTAAAACTTATTTTATTTATCCTTAAGATCAAATAAACATTGAACGTTGAATGCATTTCCCTTCTTTAAAACATTTGCAAAGCCATTTTTCTAAAAGTATTTTCAAGCAGAAAAGCATGAAACATGCAGTAGGACTGAATATTGCATCCTGTGTATTTCGTGCACCTTCTCAAAAACACACAGTACCTTTAGCAATTTGAAGAGCAACACACAGGTTACAGAATCTGCTGATATTATATTAGAAATATAATATAGATTTTTTTTTTACAAACATTATTGGATACTCTGGATACTGATGATGTTGCAGAAGAAGAGTTAGTACCTAATAAAAGAAATTAAATAAAGAGATAAATAAAGAGATAAAAATCCACACTTTCCGGTACAGTAGGATAGTTTTCAAAGTGAAGTGAAGATTGATGAGCAAATTCAAGAAAGCATGAAGAAAATTGCCCATCACTAGCCGATATCTGCCTGGTCTTAAGGTCTGATTCACAGAAGATGTTGTGCTAATGATTTTACAAACAGGGCTATAAAGTTTGCATCAGTTTGCAGTTATCCATGTGGTAAAGCAAAATGCCGAGAACACGGTAGGCAGAACAATGATCGAAAAATAAAATTAGAGGCATTCCTCATGTCTGGAAAATCACTAATAAGGGAAAACTTCACCTGTTGCAGCTGCTTTGAGAAATACATTTTGTTTCTGGTATAACTCTACATAGTGTTCGTGTTTTCCACAGTCACGGGCTGGGTCACTTCTTCTCCTGTCGAGGAATCGCTCTGGCCGTCCAGCACTTTTGGGACCGAGGTCATCGTCACATCAGCTGCCTGCTGCCACAGTGGAGACAGAAGAGCGACCCCAAAATTAAAGGTAACACTTCCTGCTGCCCGTGTAGTGTTTTAAACATAATATCTTAATTCTGGAAATATAACTGATATTACGGTTTAATGATTGTTTCTGCTATAGATCAATCTTGTACATACATTTTGTGTTCTTTGTATTCTATTTTGTCATTTTATATGTTTAAATTGCTTCTATATTTTTATATCTTATGTCCTATTCTATTCAAATTCACTATTTTTATCCGTCCTTTATGTTAATTGTTTTGCACCAACACCAGTGTCAGATTCATTGTATATGTAAATGTACTTGGCGATGAAACCGGATTCTGATTCTGATCTCCAGATTATTCTCTGGATTGTGCTAAAAAATGTAGTTTAGTTGATAAAATATAAGACATTTACTAAAGACTAAGCTAATGTTTCAAATATGTTTTCAGTCCAAAATCATCAATTTACAATCACATGAAACAAAAAAACTGTAAAACCTTACATTTGAGAACCTGGAAAAAAGGGAACCTTTGGCATTTTCACTATTAATAAGTAAATATCAAAATTGATTTTTAATATTTTCTGTAGATCAGGTAATCCATTAATGTATAAATGAAATATTTATTGCATTTGCATTTTTTTAATCCCATTCACTATATGGAATGGTGCATTCATATTACCCTTGGCTATTTTACGTAGCTTAAATATAGAAAAAGAAATGTAAATATTTTGGATTTATAGAAAATAAAGTTAAATATGTAGAAGAAAGAAAAGTATCTAGCAATAAGATGTAAACACATTCTTCATAATACCTATTTGGTACTAGAATTAGAATTAGAAAACTAAATTATGTCCAACTTTATTCATCAAATTATTCGTTATCTCCACAATATTTTTGTTAAACACCTTGAGTGCCAAGAAAAACTTCGCAGGAACATTCACAGTTAACCTTTGTCTTTTTAAACCACGCAATGCATTTGACAAAGGCCTCTGCACTTTCATGCGTGTCTTGGTCTTTATTTCAGTCACACATAAAGGGGAAAAAAAACTATCCGAACTGGGCGAACATATGAGTGTGTGTGTGGGCGTTTGTTTTTTCCTTTCAGTGCAGACTAAACATAGCGTTGTTTGTTCCTGCCCTCACAGAGCAGCACTATCTGACTGAGCTGCAGAAGCTCGGCCTGCTCTCCTACACGCCCTCCAGAGAAGTCCAGGGCAAGAGGATCAGCTCGTACGACGACAGGTAGACGCAATGCTGCTTTAAAACAAACTTGTGTTAGTCTTATTATGTTGTCATAACAGGAGGACAACAACAACAGAAGCCTAGAGATTAGAGAAGCAAGCCTATAAAAAGAAAGTTACCGTTTCATTTCCTGCTCCTGTGAAATGAGAGGATGCTGAAATAGAAGAAAATAACTACTATATTCATTTGTTTTACACACTTGTACAGCAACAAAATCCATAGTAAATACTAGTTCTACACAGTATGTACTACATGCTACTCATCATTAGGAGTCGACAGAGAATCAGCCCGGCCGATTATCAGTATCAGCCCTGAAAAAC
The DNA here is from genome assembly GCF_026936395.1 of Plectropomus leopardus. Taxonomy (NCBI): domain Eukaryota; kingdom Metazoa; phylum Chordata; class Actinopteri; order Perciformes; family Serranidae; genus Plectropomus; species Plectropomus leopardus. Next base: position 15,776,181 of record NC_142198.1, read on the forward strand.
CAATATTGGTCGACCGCTACTCATCATGTTATATTGTTTTCGCGGGTATTATACAAAAAAGAGCATACTTAACCATTTCATTCTAACAGAATATTTTACAGTACATGTGGCATTGGATGCTTATTAAACTTTACAAATGCTTTTTGTTTTCTGAGATTTTTTGCAACAGCAAACACAATTTACTATTATATATATATATATATATATATATATATATATATATATATATATATATATATATATATATATATATATATATATATATATATATATATATACACACATGTGTTTGAGAGCACCACTATGGGGTGCCAAAGACCAGAAGATTTTCATTTCTTTTCCAAGCTGCTTTGAAATCTTTCTATTCCTGTTTCCACAGATTCATGCTGCAGCTTGCACAGAGGACAGATGGAGTGATTGTAACTAACGACAACCTGAGAGACCTTTCAGACGAGTCCCCCGTCTGGAGGGACATCATCAAAAAAAGGTATAAAAACTTTCAAATGTGGTTGCTTCAAAGTACTTGAGTGAAGTTGATCATGGCCACTTGTCATAGTATATTGTGAGGATACCAATGAAGTTATCGTATATGTCTGAGTTTTGTTTTTATTGTCTGTTTGTTTTTTATCTTTGTATTTATCTAAATACATGTAAAGGTTTTGATGGATTTTGATCTTATGCAATCTTTCTCCAAATAAATAAGTAAAATATTTTATAAGGCTGAATACAGTGGTATGATCTTATGTTTCCCCCTCTCGCAGACTTCTTCAGTACACATTTGTGGGGGATCACTTCATGGTGCCAGACGACCCTCTGGGCAGAGGAGGGCCTCACCTGGATGACTTCCTGCGCTCTGAGCACAGGTATTATTATTTTATTCAAGGACATGTTCACATGCTTTAATTTTCCTCCTACTGTCTGTGCTGTAACAGCTGGGAATGACTGTGGACAACAGTACTCAAGAATCACTAATAAAAGCTTCTAAGCACAACCGGACATGATATAAAATAAAATATGACCTAAACTCTTGAGAAATTTACAACAATTACCTAAGATTACATGTTTCCAATAAGAAGTTTAGCTGTATCGTGCTCTTTTCTCTGAGTGAAATTTGTTATTTCCTCTCAGGACTCCAGATCCAGGAAACCACTCTTTTGCCTGTGTTGCCACCACGTTCCCTTCCTCCAAACCTCCGCGCTCCCAAACAGAGGTGCTCAACTTTCGCGACCGAACACTGGGCGGAGCCTTAAACACAACAGCAGGTGGAGGGAACCGGGGTAAAGGGAGAGGACATGGAAAGGGATGGGACATGGGAGCCCAGCAGTGGCAGCTTGGAGCTTCTGGACTGGTGTCTGGCGCAAACAGGGGCCCGGAGGAAACGGCCGGCCTGAGAGAGCAGCTCTGTCAGGTTTTTCCGGGTCAGGACAACATGGTGGCGCTGGTGCTGCAGTGCCACCCGGCAGAGACGGACATAAACGTGCTGTCTGATCTGATGTTGCAGCAGTAGAACTGTACGTCTTTTAGTGTTTTTTTTCTGGGATTATTGAGGCTTTTCTAACCTTGAATTTTCCCCTTGTTTGATATAAAAATCACACTGAACCATGCATCTGAATTAGCAAAGATTGTATCAAAAGATGACGTATCAGATGAGTGGTGGAACTTTCTGCTGACTGTCCAAAACACATATAATTTAATTATGATCTTATGCATTGAATATAGGTTCTTTGTATCACGCATTCCCTTTCATGTTTGCTGTGTCACTGTAAACTGTAAATAACTGTTTGAAAAAAAACGACTACAGATTGGAGTCTATCTCGCATCTTCTCTTCCTTCTCCCTAAGCATCCTGTGTTGTCCTGTGCAAATCTATAAAATGGGTTTTAAGAAGTGATTTAAAAGAGGTCACTCTTATCTCCTCGACCAGGTCGTTCCAAAAACAAAGGGCCCTAAATGCAAATGCATGGTCCCCTTTAGATTTAAGCCTCGACTTTAGAACGGCCAAAAGGGCCCCACCTGAGGATCCAAGGCTGCAAACTGGCTTATATGGGGTCAGCATTGGGGAGGCACATGGTTATTACTGATTATTGTTGTGATAATTTATTTTATCACCAGTTGTAGGAGTGGACATCATTTTGCAATGCTCTAATAACACTAAATCAATCCATACAATATTCTGTACACTTGATTTTATACATACATACATACATATATATATATATATTGTAAAAGCCCAACTAGTGACTAAACTTAAAAATTCCACATATAAACTCTGTGAAATAAGTCAGTTTCATGCTCACTATTGGGACTGTGTTGAATTTCTGTGACCCCATTAAATTTATAAATTGAAATTCAGTATACCCAGCAGCTGCTGTAAATGTGGATAGTTACATGTTGTGCTGTTGAACGCCATTTATTCAGAATAAGAATCTCTTGACAATAAATTTAGCATTTAGATAAACTGCAGTTCAAGACAATGTCCACCAGAGGTCGCACTTCATTTATATTTATCTGGAAGTGTGAGCCGAGAGTGACTATGATACCATACGCTCCAGATTTTACTCAAATTGGAAAGTTAAAAAAAAGTTGCTCATTGCCTTTTTTCCCGTGTTTTTGAAAGAAATCAATTTGCTCTGTGTTCAAAGGTTTAAACACTTGTGAAAGGCATCTGCATGCAGCACACAGAAAATATTTAACATTATGCTCCTGAAGACTTTGTTTCTGTTTCTGCCTTTTTGTTTTGCCAAAGAACCATGTTGAAATCTCTGCAGTGATTTTTGTTATTATCAATGTTGCCTCAGTTTTGATTTTTAAAAGAATTTGTTAAGACAGCATTGGTAAAAACTTCACACACACAGAAATGATCACTATAAATGCAAATATTTAAGTGTGATGGCCAAAAACAACAATCTACATATCGTCCTAGTGAACAGCCTTTCTGAGTTTATTTCTTTTCATCAGAAACACCAAATTTATTGCTCATTTTTTTGTGAGGTTTCTTTTTCCAATAACCGAAAGAGAAGCAGCTGCATGCTTTACCTGCAAACTGATATGAATGTTAACCAGTTGGGTTTTTTTGTATTTTTTTCTGCCCTCTTCTGCTTCCTCTTTCTCTTGTGACTCTTGTGTTTTGCATGTCCAGACCACATAGAGTTATTACATAATACAAATGTTTGTGTTTACACAGGAAAATAGAAATGGCCTATAAGCCTTGTTTCTTTTTTGGACTTCACAGAGGAGGATTAAGTCGCCTCCTTCCAAGAATAGATGCATATTGAACTGGTTAGATGAGTTTTGAACAATAGTGAAAATAGTGCATCTATTTTGGGAACATCCTGAACAAGACATTGAATTTTCACAGACCGTGTATCAGACGAGTGCCGTCTGATACACCTGCAAAGTGAGACAGGCAGTACAGGCAGGTAACAGTGAGTGCATCAAACCTGTAGAGCAAAATAAATATTTTTTTTAATTATTGGGATGTTTTTTAAGGCAAAAATATACCTACTCTGAGAAAAAAAAACAACTTAAAATTGTGTACTGCAGGATGTAAAGAGGACCAAATGATTTAGAAAAATGATAAGTGGATTTATGGATGTAATTTTGTAATGATCCAACTTGTCTTTTCAAAGTCAACTTAAAAATGTAGGCAGCTTAGACACTATCTTTTAAATTTTTTTTACGTTAAAACAAATTATTCACAGTATAATGGAAATTAAAATGCAAGTGCAATATTTCTAAATATATGTTAAATTTTCTTAATATTTCCAGACCAAAATGTACCATAGTTGAGAAACAGAAAATCTTCAAAAAAAATTTTAATAAAAATCCAACTTCCAGAGATGCTTGATTACGTCTTTTGCTTGCAACAAATTCCATGTTTTGACTGTCTTCAGTTTTCAATGGTATTCTGTTCTTGGGTTATATCCAGATGCCCTTTGTTTTGCATTTTTGTCCAAAGTCCAAAATGCTTATGAGACTCATTCAGAGGAATGATGAATACTGTAACTCTTCTGGACTATTCACAGATATCTGAACATGAAACTAACAAACACACAGTTGACTTCTACTTGTCAACACTAAAACAATCCATGCAGGACATGGAGACTACACACGGCTTTTATCTGCACCTGCACCGTCTTCACATTGGTGTATGTGTTTGCAGATGTTGTAAAATTACGTTGTTGTGTGTTTGGCAATATAGGGAAATTTTACTACACCAATAACCATGTTTGATTTGGAAAAATTTGTATTTGCTCAGAGCAGGTTTGTTAAACATAGAGTACATGCTCTTTTTATAGTGTTTGGTTTTTTTTTTTAATGCACAAAGTATTAAAAAAATGTATTATTATATGACATTTGGCATAAAGAAAGCAATATTTTCCTGTAGGACATTTATTCTGTTTCTTTATATGCTGTTTTTATTATGGTTAGTAGGCATAAACACACAAATGCTCAAGAGGGCTTTAGTTTACAGTTTACCTGTGGTAGAACGATACATGGCTATGTTTTTTCATAATTTTGATGTGTCACTGTAATGAAATGGATGGTTGTAAAAAAATATTTTTTACAGAAAAAGTGATGAAATTGATCAGTATATTGATGAAACTCATTGGTGACAAAGGGCAGAATAAAAGCACTCTGGAGATAGTGTGCTGGTGGTGGGAGACGGGTTATTATAAGACTAGAGCCAAGGGCTTTTGATTACAAAGTTTTAGCTGGCAGAAATTTCACATACTCAACTTAAAAATAAAGTTACTTCCACTCAAGGTAACTGAAAACACTGATAATTACATTTTTTACAAAAAAAGTAAAGGTGGTGAAATAAGGTAATAAGTGTAAAGTGAGGAGTAACATTTTTTTCTCATGTAAACTTATAACACAAAAATGAACTGTTTTTATCCCTCTCATACTCATGGAGTTATATTAGAAATAAATAATAATTTGATTACATTCTAAGGAACATGTATATATATATTTCCTCTCACAAAGTTCAATCTCAAGTATGATGCATGCTCCTATTAAGGATAGTAACGAAGTGCAGTTTCTATTTTTTTTTTTAATTTAATTTATAATAATAATAATAATAATAATAATAATTAATAGTATTATTAGTAGTATTGTTGTTGTTGTTGTTGTTGTTGTTGTTTTTATTTTAAATGAACTTGTAAACTGGTTACTATCTTATACAGGTTTCAACAACATGTTTTTTTAATAAAGAAAACAGCTGCGGTGTGACCTTTGACCTGTCCTCCCTCTCCATCCCTCTGCTCCTCGATTTACCTCATCGCTATTTGCATAGCCGGACCAGAGCGCTCGCGCCTGTGTGCGCACGCCCCCGCCTTCACCTGCCTCGCGCTCGAACCTCACACACACACACTCGCTCGTGCGCAGAGCCAGATGCAGACTTCCTAACGTCTGTTTTCCGAAAAGAAAAGAGGATTTTAACGGGATAAATTTGACTTTTGACCCGGTTTTGACCGTTTAAAGTGCTTTTCAGTGCTCTGTGACAACAATAAAAGGATGAGGGAGGAAGCTGAGCGGTGAACACGGAGAGGGAAATTAACCTTATCGCGTGTGAGCCAACTGACGTTAAATTAAAGGCTAAGAGCTACGAGAGACGTTAATAAACAATGAGGTAAGCATTTATCTTTACATTAACTACCTTTAAAATATTTTATATGTTTCAACTGCTGTCTTAATGTCCAAACTCAGTGTTTTTTTCTGTCCTTTTAGACAGCAAACTTTTATTAACGTGAAAAAAGTTATTGACCTGATATCTTAAGTGAGCCATTAAAGTGTACTGTTAGCATGAAAAGTTGGCAATAATTAACGTTTAAACAGGACAAAAATCGACTTTAAGGTGTAGTTTTCTGACTTATGTGATCATTTAATGTTTTTTTAAGATGAGAAACGATTCCATGCATTTATTTTTTAACTAGCTAGCTATACTAAGTTAAGCTAACTGATTATTTAAGTGATTTTTATGAGAGCTTTATCATCAGTTACGCCACAGATAAAGATAGTTAGATTTTAAAGATAGCTGTCTTAACACATTCATTCATGTTGACCTGTTTCCAAACACTGGAGATACCCACTTGAAACTTGTGTGGTTGCAGGTTCTTTATAAACTAACGTTATTAACCCTAAATTGGAGTACATTTTACACCAAAAAATGCCCTTTTTCATTAGTATTGCTGAAAAACTGGATCATGAATGTAATAGTCAAACAAACAGAGCTAAAACAAACTGTTGATTAATCAGTTAGTCTGTAAACTATAAATTACTTTTGTTGCACCCTTTTAAAAAAAAAAGGATTTGCTGCTTTTGCTTGTCAAATATGATATTGATGAGATTAATCTAAATATTTGGGAGTTGAAAACTTTTAGCTCACCAAAACAAACAGTTGGAGGACTTCATCTTGGACTCTGGGAAATTGTGATGTGTGTTTTATGGAGAAAAACATATATACTGATGGAGTTATTGAGAAAATAATGGACAAATTTACCATGTTAATAATTTTTGAAAAGTTAGTAGCCTTGGCCCTGGGACAGGAGATATCTGCAGTTTTCTCTGTTTTTACATTTGGCCATCTATAGCCAAATTAACATTGATCTTAACTTGCACTGAAGACAGAGTCATTTAAATTATATGTAATTTAAAAACTATGTTCCTGATTTGATTCTTAACTAAAGAGGTCAGAGTAAGTTTTGGAAAACCCCTCTTCTTCTTTGCAAAGTGGTTTACAGACAAGCAAAACTGAGTAGTGAAACCAACAGATAAGGAAAAGGGACATCAAAGGAAAAACAATAAATGTACTGTCATTACCACACAGTGTCACATTTTGAAGTGGGTCAGCCTTAAATTGTCACGCAAGTTTTTCCTTTTGTGAAAGTAACAAAAATAAAATAAAAACAAAATTTGTTGTAAGGAAAAAGGGCACAATATGAGGTTTGTGTGCTACACGGCGCAGGTCAGTCAAGGTGAGCTAACGAATCAGATGAATTGCTCTTTAATCCCTTCCTGATTTTGATAAATCAGATGTACCTGTAGCAGAGGGGACAGATTAAAGAGAGAGATACTTTTTAATCCTGGCATTGATGGTGACATTGGAGCAGGCTGGGTATGACGAAGGCAGTCTGCGCAGTACAGGGAAGAAGAAGCATCACAGCAAACCACTTAGTGTAGGTGGTGACTGGAAAAAATGTTTTTAATGTGCACTGGGTGCGTCGCTGACATGTCATTCCAGTACACACCTGAACAGTGTGTATGTGTTTTGTGCATGAGTGTTTGTTGCAGGGGAAGAGCCCAAATCTAGACTAACAAGTTTCTGTGCATAATGGGGCAATGACTAGAAGAACTTTGTCATTAAAATGAAATTAAGCCATGCATAGTTATGACTTCCTTTCTTTCATCATTGGACTTTGCTGGCAATGCAGACACAGTAAATGTTCAGCTGTGAATTACGGCGGCCCTGAGGGTCAAAACACTGAACTGAATGAACTGAAATGTAGGTTTTTTTTTAAATGTTGATGTGTTTTCTATATGTTGTATGGTTTTCAGAATTATTGAAGTGTTTTCTGAAATATTGAAGTGTTTTCTGTGATGTTGTAGTTTTTTGGGAAATGTTGCAGTGTTTTCTGGAATGCTGGAGTTTTCTAAAACAATGAAGTATTTTGTGAAAGGTTGTAGTGTTTTGACCCTCAGGGCCACTGTAGTGAATTTATGTGTTAAGCTTTGTTTATTCTTTGCTCTTTGCTGATTGTATTGTAACTTTCTAATTTTTCTCTTTTTTTGGCAGGGAGACTCCATCCAGTATGCATCAGCAATCGTCAAAGGAGATTTTGCTGTGGTTCAAGATTCCTTACCAGCGATCTTTGGGACCTTAACGTTCAGGACAACCATCTACATCATCTGCATCAGCAAAATCTATTTTGATGATAGCTTTTTAGCTGTAGTAGAGGATTCATAACAGAAGAGCTGGACTGTTGCTTGTTTTAACTAATAAAATCTGACAGACAGACAAAGGTGGAAGTTCTCCCTGCTGCAGAGACACCTGACAACACCTGAAAAGGAAAGGACAAAGAAGTAAACACTATCCTAGTGTGTGTTTACCATGTAGACAAGCGCACAGAGACAGACAGACAGAAAAAGCAAAGTGACAAGTCGACAGACAGCGAGGTCCCTCGCACTCACACGGGTCACAATGCCAGACGAGTCGCAAGGTTTTCTGGGGAAGGGGAGGCCTGGAGAAGAAGCACCACAGGTGTCTTTAGTGCCGAAGATTGTGGTCACCTCCAATGATAGAGAGGGAAAAATCCCTGGAGGCAATATCCTTGAGCTTGATGACTTCAGTCAAATGAAAGACAGAGCAAAACAATCAGCACAAAGCAGTGATGTTAACATTTTGAAAGGAAATGACAGCTCAAAAAACAAGAATGATGACACTTTAAATGCAAGAAATCCAACAGTCGGGAGCCAGTTAGGACTAAGTGAGTCGGACGTTCTCGTAGAGCTCGGTGTGGCTAAAACAACACTAGCTCCTGAACCACACAAGGCCAGTTCTTTGTTGAAGGGAACAGGTGTGACCCCGCAGCCTACAGATCATGATTCTCCTATCAACTCATCCTCCGATAGGCTTCAAACTGACAGCAGTAACTCATCACATATGAACAGTGACTCTGACTACAGCAGCACAAAATCCAGCCCTGGTTACAACGGCACCAGTTTCAGCACTGACCTCTGTGACGAAGAGCTATTTGAACCTGATGGAAAATCATTTGAAAAAACAAACCCTATCTCTCCTGTCAATTTCTCTGAGCCCAGTTTAGACGCTTCTAATAAAAACAACAAAAGTAATCCAGACCATGACAGAGGCGATTCCAAAACAGACTTTCCTGTTGAACCAAAAGCAGAACACTCACCCAGCTGCAGTTCACCCGCATACACCGAAGTTTCATTCGCACAGTCAAGGAGCAGCATCAATGGTGGGTGGGACGATGAATACGAAGAAGAGGACAGAGACGAGGACAGGCGAAGCGCCCGGTCCAGGCAGAGTGTGAAAGAAGGGGTGTGTTGCTGCTATCAGGCGTTCCACAGGGCCTGTCTGCAGTGTGTGGAGGAGACTCCGGCTATGCTGTCTGGACTGGTGCTGTCGTTGGCCTTCTGTGTGGCCCTCATCGTCCTCATTCCCACCACAGGAAGGGTGAGACATGGACTGTTTGTGCGTGTATGTGTGTGTGTGTGTGAGTGTATTTGAAGGGGTATGCTGCTTATGCACACACTAACTTTTAAACTTTACAGGCTGCCATGTGTCTTTTTGACAAACACATTGTTTTTTTTATTCAATTTTAGTTATTTATGAAGGGAAAACCCCCAATCATCCACTGGTTCCAACTTCTTTAATGTTTTGGATTTGCTACTTTTCACTATTTTATTCAATTTTGGGGGTGTGGGTTTGGAACATTGGTTGAATATTTTGAAGACTTCTCCTAGGGCTCCGAGAACTTGGTACACTTACACATTGAACGATAATGTAAAAAATATATTTCAGAGATTGAGGCTGCAGTAAAGGATTATTCTAATTTTTGGAGTATCTGTTGATTAATTCTTCGATTAATTGTTAAGTCCTGTTTACACTGGACTTGTATTACATGGGGACCTCCAGTAATTTGTCATAATTGCAGAGGTCATCTGTGATCTTAATCTTGTGTCAATCTGCCAAATTCCACTGCAAATTACCCGCTACATTTCACCAAAAGGCCATGTGAAAATATCAGTCCCATGTAAATTCAAATTTCTGTGATTTAGGTTCTTTAGTTTTCTAGTTTTCTAAACCTAAATTGAGAGAATTTGTCCCATTTTTTGAATATTTTTTGCTTAAAAATGGAAAAAAAAAGAAAAAAGAGATATTATCAAAACAATCGCTGGTTCTTTTTCTAGTGATAAGCAAATCAATTAATAGACTCACTGTTTCAGCTCAATGAGAGATAAATCAAATATTAGTAGCACATTAGAAAAACTTCACTGATGCCAGATTTGGTTGAGCACGAGGACGTTAGCTGCGATATTTTGCATGCCGATAGGTAACAGTTCCATACTGTAAGAGATATTTAAAATATCTCCATTTTAGGTCACCATTGCATCAGTGAAGTAATGCATCAACATGAGCATGTTGCTCTACAAACTTTCACAGCCAACTTTGATGGGGAAGAAGGAAATAAAGTCTTAAACCTGTTCTACCAAAACATTAGAACATTCTTGCGCTTTAGTCAGAAAGCCTACATGACTTCTCATAGCTTCTCATTGCCGTTTAAAAGTGGCACATGAAAACAGTACATAATAGGTCATTTGAATAAACCTGCAATTATAAAATTTTTAATGTCAATCGAAATGTTTAATTGTTAACAATGCTGTAAAGCACTCCAACAGGATGTAACAAGACCCTCGATAATATAATGTGTAATGTACAGAATATTACACAAGCACAAAATTGTAGTTTTGCACAGGATGTGGTGCTTTTTTGTTTTTGATGATAAGAATTTGTAAAAACAAAGTGCTTATGTTCCACCTCTGTTTCTTGGTCCATTATGATCTTGCAGCAACGCAGGCTTGTCTGTTTTTTAATATCATAAAAGTACAAAAGAACAGGGTGCTGCTGGTTTGACAACCAACCAGGCAGAGCTTAATCCTGTATTTGTAGAAATATAGCCAGTATTTCCTGCAAATATTCTTTGTTTAAATTTTTAAAAAAAATTTTTTTAATTTATTTTTAAATAAATTTCTTTATTCCACATTATATGGATTTCATGGATCTTTCGGACACAAAACAATCAGTCAAACACACTGCTAATGAATTTGGTGCATTGGACGAAAAAGTATGTTAACATCAGCGACAACAATGTTAATTCCCTGAAGGAAAAAAGAATCACTCGTCATGCTGTCTCATTGCAAAAATTAAAATACCTTTACTTCACATGATAGGAGCAGATTACAAAAGATTGCAAAACATGTTTCAAGTAGTCTTACTTTCATGTTTGATTTATTAGGCATTTTAATTTTTGTCTTTGGTGTAGAGCAGACAGGTGCTTCATAGATAAAGCCAGATGAGTCAAAATAGGAAAATGCAAATGCATATTAACATGAAGTGCTTCTTTGCCTCTGTCCATCTCTGCTAATGACGTTTCTTTCTAACACTGTGTTCCACACAGTATCAGTGCAGTGATTCAGAAAAACTTTGAAGACAGAACAGCATTTATATTTAGGTTTCACACGCTGCAACATTCAACAGTGTATCAAGGGAGTAACATAACTTTTCTTGTGAGATGTTTCACATATTGCAAGAAATTAATAGATTAAATTAGGAGACTATTTTGAAAAAGCTAGGAAAAATGAAACTGATTTTGTTGCTCATTTTCCATGTTTTGAAAGACATCAAGCAAATATAAATGCTCCCTTTCAACGGATTAATTACAATTTTCGCCCATCTCTGCACAGAGCATCGATGTCCATGTGGGCGCTCTGTCGGTGTTGTGTGTGGTTCTCTGTCTGAGTGCCATCCTGCTCGTCTGTCTGCCCTGGCTGGCAGCGGTGAGGCGCTGTGGAGGAGCCCTGGCCCTCTTTGTCTGGGGGACGCTGTACATCATTGCCATAGTCTTCATCTTCACTGGGGGACCTGTTACTGCGTGGGAACAGGTGATAAAGGAAGCAAGAAGAGAATAAGAGTTTTATTTTATTCTTCAATTGTTGTCAACCTTTAACTCTGTGCATGTTTCTTTCTACCCTCTCAGGTAGCGTTTTTCCTCTTCCTCTCTCTGAGTGTGTACACGGTGCTGCCTCTCTCTTTGGCCTGGGCCCTCATGGTTGGCATTGGGACCAGCCTTTCACACATCATCATCATCAGCGTTTACGTCCCCGTCACAAGCCCAGAGACACCAGACCTGGTTGTGCAGGTAAAGATTATTTTCCCCATTATGTTTATTGTCATTTTCTTATTTAATGAGAACACAGTATAAAAACAGTTTAAAGCTAAATTTACATACATCAACACGGGCGTACACATCTACATACACTCACACATTCTACTTGCACATTTATCGGATAGAATACCAATAAATCAAAATATTTCCTTACTTTTTTTTTTTTTACAATTTCAGATTAGGCCTGCAGTTTGACATTATGTGAAATTTGCTTATTCACTTTCTTGAGTTTGATAAGAAGATTGATTCTCTCAGGATCTAAATATGAAGCTTAAGCTTTCTGTATCATAGCTTAGCATAGAGACTGAAACCAGCTAGCCCAGTTTTGATCAAAAGTACAAAAAAAGTCTTCTCTAAAGCTCACTAATTCTACAATATATTGAACATGATACATGGCCCCTTTTAAATAAAATAAATTAATAAAATACAGATAGATTTCCCTTTTTTCCACCTTCTTGCTATTTACTAAAAAGTATCTTTTCCAAAATGTATTGTCAGAGCTAAGTTTAACAGTACTATAGCATAGTTTAGTTTCTATTAAAAACAAATACCTGCACATTATAATAGCTTCAAATGTAAATGCACACAAATATTTGCATTTGACCTGCCCTTCTAAATGAATGAGCACCTTTTGCATGTGCCAAAAAAGCATTCAAATTCAAATGTCATGCGAAACTTAGATAAGCATAACACGGACTTGGGGTTTGTGACCAACAAGTTTTACGGTTGTACTGGAAACAATGCAAATGATCTGCATCACTCTTTATTTATTAACGTTTTTGTTTGACTTCAGGTAGATGACGTGAGTGTCGTTTTTCAGTTGTTTATATAGTACATGAAACTATATACAAATTCAAAGCAATAATGTCCATATTATGCAACTTTCTGTCATTGCGGGGTTGCAGGGAATCATTAAAAAATCTTTAAAAGCATTTAATTCATTGATCTAAAAAAGCACCTCTTTGATATAAAAATATCTAAATATCATATCAGTCATTTAGAAGTCTTAAAAAGTGTCTCGGACATGAAAAGTAAGATTCTATGAATTATTTTTTTATTGTCAAATAATTGGTGTCATATATGTATTTTTAATATATAACCGAATCCCTCTCACATTGACATCAGGCAGATCAGGGTAGCAGAACAAACAAAAAACAAAAAATGTTTTATGTAACAATAAACATTTGGAGAAAATTGTCCCTAACCCATGTTTTGGTCATTGTTTTTTTTTTTGGTCATTGTGAAATTGATCTTAAATATAGTTCTGAATCAAATTTTTCTAAAAAAAAAAAAAAAGTATTAAAAGTCCTAATTCTAACGTGCCTTAAGCTGTAGGAAGCCTGCATTGATTGAGAGGTTCAGCTGCTTCGCTCTTGTTGTGGTGAGGCTATAATAGGAAAAATTAATGAAGTGTCAATGATCTCTTTTCCTCCTTGACTTCCCTCTCAGCTGGTGGCGAATGCCATGCTGTTTGTGTGTGTGAACTGCATCGGGATTTTCCATCTGTGGATGACCGAGAAAGATCTCAGGACATCCAATCGGAAGAGAGAAGAGTTCAGCGCCATACGCTCCCAGAAGGAAATCAGGAAATATCAGCAGGTTCAAACACTGGCTTCAAACTCATTATACATTAAAGCCTTAATTTAAATGCTAAATTGTTTATTTAAATTCAGCTGAAGAGAAGATAACATCTTCATTTGATTCATTTTTATTTGTCTCAGCTTTTTTATTCTTTATTTATAGAAATCCAATCTAGTCTCTTCTGCTTTTTTCATAACTCTGAATTTAAAATCGTTATGTGTAATCACTCTAACCAAAGGGCTCTTAACCTGAGCAGCCTGGGTTTGGTTACTGTATGCTTTTCTGCCTATTAGGTCAATAGATTAATCATTTACTCGTCTGAAGCTCAGCGGCAATAGAATGGGCAAATGGACACTATTCACGGCAAGTAAACAAATAGATGAATAGTGGTCCACCAAGTAAACATGGCATCATTTCAAAGGGGCTTTCAATCGCCTCTCGTTTCATTTTTCAGCCTTTGTGAAAAGGTTGTCACCTCTGTGAGACAGGAAACTAATTACCCAGTGTGCAAGGTCTCAGAACACATCATGTCCTCACACATTGTCACCCCCTGTCCTCTTTTTTGTCCACCTCGGCAACAGGAGCAGCTCCTCTTGTCAGTGTTGCCTCGGTACATCGCCTTGGAGCTGAGAACGGAGGTGATAAAGAGGCTCATCAAGCCCAAGGGCGACAAGAACGAATCCAAATTCCACAACTTTCACAGCCTCTACATACGGAAGCACAAAGACGTCAGGTGATCATACTGTTACACTGTTAAGGTGATGCTGAGTGTGTTAGTTTGTCAAAACAAGGACAGCTGAACCATAACTAGTCCCTCTCCTTCCTAATTCCCATTACACTTTTGTAAGTTTGAAATGCAGAGTTAAATGTACCAAAAACTGACCTGTTCTAATATTAGTTGCTAGTGATAATTTTATCACATAAACAAAAATCTAAACATCAATAATTAGATATAGTCAGTTATAGTAAGTTATATTTCTTTTTTTGCACTAATATTATCATTCTCATACATCATCACTAATGGGGTCAGCTTATTTTTGCATCAGCTACTTCACCGGATACATCCTTTAGCACACTTCTGTGTAATACACTTTTTATTCTATGTAAGTATTAATGTAGTGTATGAATCTAAAGGTAGTGTCGTCTCAAATACAACATGGTTGTTGCACATCTATGAGACTTTTTAATGGCAAATTGCATCTGGACAGAGCATTACCACCAATATTTGACTGCGACTGTCAGCCACCAAAATATCTGGCAGCTTTGGGACACACTTAAGGTGCAGGAAACCCTGGACGAAAGTGTGACAAACACAACAGCCAACACTTCCCTTCTACTCTAATTCTATAAAAATTTGTATACATACTGTATTTATTGTGTAGCTCTTAGTCACTAAAAGCTGTTATCGTATGAATGCATGCCTAATATTTGTGTCTTCCTGTACGGCTTTGTGTAGCATCCTGTATGCGGACATTGTGGGCTTCACAAAGCTGGCGAGTACCTGCACCCCAGAGGAGCTGGTCGCTGTGCTCAACAAGCTCTTTGGCAGATTCGATGACATCGCCAGGGTGAAAATAATAAATTTGTTTATGAATTTGAATGAATTTGTTTCTTCACAAAGGACATTTCTGTGTTATGAACTAGCTAATTTTCTGTCTCTTTCTCTTATTCTTTCTGTTGTAGAAGAACGGGTGTCTTCGCATTAAAATCTTGGGCGACTGTTACTACTGTGTGTCGGGGCTGCCTGACCCCATTCCCGCCCACGCCAAGAACTGTGTCCAGATGGGGCTGGACATGTGCACTGCCATCAGGTCTGTTTAAAATTCTGTTATGCAATAAATGTGTGACTTTGTGTTGAGGTGCCTCCCAGCTGATTTCTGTTTTTCCAGCCATAAAAGCTCCTAATTTGCATCTTCAGTTACTCTCTAACTTCCTCATGGATCTCGTGTCAGTTTAGTTTCACTACTCTTTCTTCTACAACTGAAACCACACAATGTATTACAGCACACAGAGTGTGCATATAGCGCAATCCTATCTAAATTGACCATAATATTTTCAAACTATTTTTTAATTTTAGTTTTTTGAAATTTAAAACAAATATATTTCAATTTATATTAAAAGACGTTTTAGTAGTGTAACAGGTGTTTTCTAGAAAAAAAAATCAGACTTTTTCATATGATTTTACTCATATTATGTCTCCCTGTAGTAAACTGCGAGAGGCGACAGGAGTTGAGATCAGCATGCGGGTTGGTGTTCACACCGGCAACGTGCTCTGTGGTGTGATTGGCTTGCAGAAGTGGCAGTACGACGTGTGGTCACATGACGTTACGTTAGCCAACCACATGGAGTCAGGAGGTCTTCCTGGGTAAGAAAAACTCAAAATCAATTTAGAAAGCTTAAAAAAATGTATTTTTTTGTTGCCTATTTTGATATTAATATTATTAATTATTATTGACAGGCGAGTTCACATCACAGAGGAGACAATGGAGCACTTGAACGGATTATATGAGGTGGAGATTGGGGACGGGGGGAGTCGGGATCCTCTTCTTCAGGGAAGAAAAACCTACCTGGTGATTGACCCCCACAAGCCAGACAGCATTACCAGGGGACCTAAAACGGTAGGTGTGCAAATGTTCGCATGCAACATGCATGTATTGTAGTTTATTTATTATTATTTATTATTTATTTATAGAACTTAAAGGGCACTTTAACAATTTCTTCAGTTAACTGCATGTGTTCTGTACAGGCTTATTTGCTTTTTTTGTTGACTTTGTGCTTCCAAAATGTAAACCTTATGAATGAAAAATAACAGCACTCATTGTACTTATTGTACTTATAATTTATTACAGAATTAACAAACTAATCTCTCAAGTCTCTGGTTAGGTAATCTCAGTAGGGAACTTCCTCACAGACATCACATGTGTTACAAGGGGAAGCAGGTTAACCTCAATTTTGAAAAGTTTTCTACAAAAGAGGAGAGAAATATTGCTCTGAGTAGCTGCAAATTTAACATTATTGTGTCTATTATATGGGCATCGGTGGTAATTGCACACCCTGCAGACGTGCTCTTGAGCAAAGCACTAAATATGTCAAAATTAAATTACTCTCCACCTTTTTTTCAGGCAGACACTCTGACGTCAGCAGAGAACAGGCAGCGGGCGTCAGTCCGAATGTCTCAGTACCTGCAGTCCTGGCGAAACATTCACCCCTTCGCAGATCTGAGCAACCCTGACGCCAAGTCCTCCAAGAAGTCAATCATCCCCACCAGTGCTGCCATGAACCAAACACAACTGTCAGCAGTATGTATAAGTGCTGCACCCACTGTTGTACATGTATAAAAACTGCACGAATCACTGTGTTTTCTTGTTGATTGGTCATTCTTTTTGTTGAAAATATGTGTCTTTTATAATATGTGTTTTTATTTCAGGAAAGACCACCTTTCCAGAACAACCCCAACTGGTAAGTTCCCAGATAAATTAAAAACAAAAAAGAACATACAGCAGCATTATTAACTTAGGTAGAATAAGAAGAAAACAACATGTAATGCATTTTCTTATATGAGTGTTTCTGTGCAGTTAGCTATAGAGAAAGCATTACATTACAGCATTATTTTATTTTTATAGTTCTAAATTGAGGTTCTGGAGGTAAAGATTGTTTTGCTCCCTTCTAAAATCTACTAGCTGAATCAGCAATAAAGTATATTGCTTTGGTCAAGGCTGTTTCTAATTTGTTCTTATTTTTTCCCAGTTTGGTTGTGGATAATTGTGTTCGAGGATCACTGGACACGCTGGACAGTGCAGGGTAAGTTTACAACTAAATTAACTTTACTTGATAGAAAATCATAATAAATATGCCAGGAGGAGAAAGATGAGACGTGATAAGAATTAGAATTTTAAATATATTTCAAACATGTCTCTCTTTTAAAAAAAAAAATTTGACTAACTTCTTTATTATGGAAAACTTAAAGGTATACTACACAGGAATATCCTAAAAAATCAACACTTATGACCCATTCAAAGTGTGTGGCTATGTATTTATATATATTTTGCGTTGTTCGTGACGTTCTGGGCCCACGTGAGGTTGGGACTTAAAAAGGTAGCAACCAGGTGCCAGACTGTAAGCAGCACACATCCAACAGGATGCTATGAAAATTACAGGCACAATTTTACAAAAATGGATTGTGTATGTCTCAAATGTTTGACCTGGCTTTGTGTTGAAAAGTATTAAAAACACATAGCAGTGTAACCATTAGTACCCCATTGTCTGTGTATGCTTTGATCCAATGTCTTAGTTAGAGAAGAACGTATCTGTTTATTGACTTGTATACATTTCTTTTAAAATCTGTATTCTATGTTTGTTTATTTATTTGTTTATTTATTTATTCATTTATGTCAAGCTTGAAAAGTCCATTTTCATGTAGTTGTAAATTTTGTTCATGTATGATAATTTTTTTGTTATTGTAATCCAACAAAAAGTTAAATTTGTAAAAAAAAAAAAAAAAAAATTGCAGACACAGCACAGAACTGTTGTTCTCTAAATGTATTCTGGGTTTTTTTGGTATTTATATTATATGCATTTATGTAAAACCGTTGGTGTCTTGGGACGCAAGACAAATTTCAGAATTTTTTTCTGACGATAAACTCAAATCAAATCAAATCAGTTAACCAACAATTCCCGTTTACTGTACCTTTATAACCATGGCTAGTTAACATTGGATTTCTGAATTTAAGTTCTAAAATTTTAGGCCACACTGATGTTTGTAAAAACAGATAATTACATAAAATTCTTTCTCAGTTTATTCTCAGACTTTTGTCATAATTTTTCAAGTCTTATTTTAGCATTAAACTTTTGACTTGATTAGGATTTTGATGGGGTTTTTTTTATTTCTCCTAAGGAGAGGCCTAAAGAAGCTCAATTGTCTTACTCTGCTGTTCAACGACCTGAGCCTGGAGAGGAAGGTAGTGTAATTCTCTTGTCTAACTTAAGAAGTAAACCATATGTAATGCACGAATGAGCAGAAACAAGCAGGATGTGCAGTATGTTTATGTAAGTGTCTGTGTGTTTGCAAAACCATTATCTCTAAGTGTTGGTGTAATATTTATGTGTTTGTGTTCCAGTTCCGCCTATCAGAGGTTAAGGGTTTACACCACTCACTGAGCTGCATCGCTTTGGTCTTCGCTACTATTTTCGCCGTCCAGATGCTTGTCTCTGAGAAGTAAGACGTCATTTTCCCTTGATTATGCTCCTTTCCTGCATTACATCAAAGTACACTTAAATACCTTGCATCTTTATTTGCTCATTTAACAGTGTAAATTATTTGTTTTCACCCCCACCCAGAAACTTTGAGATGGCTGTGTCGTACGGTGCCACCTTCCCTGTGCTTGTGCTGCTTCTGTCCATCGCTTTCACTGGGTACTTGGAGGTAAATGAACACTTCACGTGGTGTTTTTGTTGAATTCACTGAGCAGCATTGGTATTTTATTTGTATATTTTTTTTTGTGTAAGTACAGAGTTTCATATCAGCAGGTGATCTGGTTTCATGTCAGTCGATTGAACAGAAAATGAAAACAGATGCATCTAAATATTATACTGTTGATAAGGTGAAGAATCTATATTCGGCGTATGTAAACATAAATCAAGATGTGAATAATTGATTTGAGGTCATTATGCAGTAAGAACGTGCTTGCTGCTGGTAGTTTTGTAAATTTAGGCACATAAAGTACAAACTGTTTAAAATAACAGCAAAACCTCATGTAAGGATGGACAGGGTTGTGATTCTAGGGGCTCCTGTAATTTACTATTTCAGGTTGCCAAAGTGATAAGGCGCTGAACAGATTTCATGGTGAATTTGGCTAAAACTGGTATAATGATTTCTTTTTATGTATTTCTATTTTTGTGTCATTGCACTATTTTATTTTCTTGAGACTCCTATGTGGAAGCAGACATTGCCATGATTTATATTTTGTATGTTTGTTTGCCAAACTGACTAATTCTTTGTTTGAGTGAGAAAATAGCATAGATTTATTCTACTTTGAATAAACATTTTGTAAAAAAAAGGTACAAACTGTGTTCCCTAAGCTATTGCAGATTATTTTCAACACTGTATGATTTTTTTCTTTTAATTTTTAGGTTGTTTCTCATCTTCTTAGCATTCACTGATTATCATTTATATCAGCACTTTTGTGTTAAATGTTTTTTCAGAAGTGGCGTTCCAAGATGCCGTTGGGTGTTCAGTGGATATCGGGGCTGTCCCGTGGCGTTTCCACCAGGGCAGTGCTGCGGGTGTTTGTGGTCACTCTCTGCGTGCTCATCACCCTACTTATGGCCATTCTCAACTATGTGAGTTCCTCCTCTGTCGCCCAGATATTCTGGCACAACTTTTTCCCTTTTCCTATTTCCTGTTCTTCTGACATACATTTGTTGTTCCATTAATCTCTGTTGTTGTCCTGGTTTTGTTCCTCAGGTCTTCCTCCCTGGAAACAACTGCATATCGATTGACAACACGACAGAGCTCGAGGGTCTTAAACTTTACACTGGGCCTGTGAGTGTCTCCAAATCAACATTCACTATGTTATTTATTCATCCTTCAATCTTTAATATTTGTATTGCAGTTCCTGCAGGAAGGTAAAGTGATGCTGAATTTTCTAAAGTCTATTTCTCAACTTATCTTATAATTCCTGCCAACGCTTGGCATGTTCATTTTTTTAAACACATAAGACACAAGAAGCAAAACAAAACATAGATTTAGACACACACACATACACAAGCCTACACACACTTTTTTGAAAAGGTGGAGTGCAGAGGTGTTTTATCTCTTGGAAGCTTCTTTATTTTTATTTTTTCCAAAAAGATAAATAAAAATAATAGTAAAGTGATGTCAATAATAATCAGTATTTTCTATTGTCTTCCTCCCTCGCATCAAACACAAAGGTAATGGTCCCTTGGGTCATTATGCTCTCATGCAAAAGCTATTTTAATATAACAAAAAGTACAGAATTGGTCCAGTAACTTAGATTCCAGGTAATGCATTACACATTGCCATATTTTCTTAAATCTCTGTAGTGTGATTCAGTAGAATATGTCAACTTTTCCATAACCAGGCTCTTCAGCCACTGACCAAAAGTTTTTTTACTGTTTACGGGCAATACAATATATTGCCTTCATTCTTTCTTAATGTTAAAAGGAGAACAGTATCCTAATATGTTCTCTAGTTTGAATGTGAACAGCCTCAGTTCGAGCCTTGAACATCAAACCTGTCTTGTAATAACATACACATTTTTTCTTCTCCTGTCTTCAAACATCCAGTATTACCTGTACTGCTGCTTGCTGGCCATGCTGGGAGTGATTGTGTTCATCAGGACGTGCTTGTCTCTGAAGGCGCTGCTGCTCACCCTGGCCGTGGTGGTTTATCTGGCTCTGTTCCTCCACGTTTACGCCCCGAGGTCCTCCTGCCTCGTCTGCCTGCTTTACAATCACACCAATGACATGTAAGTGACACTGTAAGTGCAATAACATTCAAACACCAGGGGGTCTACATAGCTTTCTGTGCCTATAATGGTTTTGAAAATGAAGCAGCAGCAGAGTCACTCTGATTATTGCTCATGTTTAATTATCTTCTGGTTGTGAATATTGATTCATATTATACTGACAAAAAAAAAGAGTGAAATTCAAGCCAACTCCCAAACAGCAATTAGCAGTTTTCAGATTTTTTTTCCTAAGTTCAAGTTCCATGTATAAGATAAATGACCTTATATGCAAATTTTATTTAACAAAATGTAAACAACATGTTGACTTAACACACACACACACACACACACACAAAAAAAAAGCATAATTCTATAATTAACATAACAGGCACTTAAAAATAAAAGTTCCTTGCTGGGAATTCACTGTAATTCAAAATAGAGTGTGTTTTTGACAAGCTTGACACAAGTCACTTGTGGCCCATTCAGAATAGACTCACAGCCCACTTTTGGACTGTGACAAAACAGTTAGAAACCGCAGCAGTATGTTAAAATTGTGTTTAAAAAAAAACTTTAACCAATAATATGCATTAGTGTGCAGGTGTGAATATATACATGTAAGAGCCATCCACACAGTCACACAGACCTTCAGTAATCCTGCTAAAGTTCACTTTCCACTCGTCTGCATTCATTCACCGCTATCTATAGTCATCACCCTGTCCGTCTTGCCAAGGTGTTAAATTTCCTGCCTTTTGTCGGCCACTCACAGTCTAGATTGTGAATCATCGTCTGGAGTTTCAGATCACCGTCATTTATTCAGGAGCTTTCTATAGCAAGAGGCCTGCCAGGGGGTGCAGGCCCCATTGACAGAGAGACACAAGACACTCTTGTTTGAGCGATTATGTAATGGAAAGGAAAAAAAGAGCGATGTTAGTTTAGTAGTCAAGATTGTGGCTGGGCAATCAAAAATTCACCAAAACCGACATTCAGAACCTCCAACCAACATAATCTTGCTCATTTTGGTTATTTCTGGGGGGTTTTTTTTGTTTTGTTTTTTTATTTTGTTAATAGTTTAAACACTGTGTGTTCATGTACTGTCCCCTTAAAAACATACTACCATCGCCATCACCAAAACTGTCACTTTTTTTAAGAGTTGCAAGTTATATTCTAATTTTCATATGGCAAATTTAAAAAAAATGTTTGTTTACAAGAGATTCAAGTTATTTTCTACTTTCCATATGGAAATATTTCAGATAATTTTTTTAAAAATATTTTGTTTGCATGAAATGCAAGTTATTTATTTTATACGTTTTTAGGACACTTGCTTTTTACATTAAAACTAAAATGTGACCTTTTTCGTAACACATTTCAAGCATTTGTGCTTTGATTTCAGTTGTTCAAAATGTGCAATAAATAACCATAAATAGTTCTTCTGTATGTATTTCCTTTAATTATTTAAAAATTGCAAACATAAGATATGAACTCGTTTATAATAAAAGATATCCCAGCCATAATAGTTGAGCATTTTTACAGTAAAACCTTGTCAGTGAACTACGACGGCAAAAAAAAATAATAAATAAACCATAATGAAGATAAAGTGTTTAATTAATTGTGATATTGATTTGAGGTCATATCGCCCAGCCCTAGTCAAGATAATGTGAGTATTGAACTCTAAATATGTGAATGTGTTTTTCGACAGGCCTGGAGTGCTGAAGGACCCTCAGATCATGTCCGGGGTTTGGCTCGTCATCTTTTACATCGTATGCCTTATACTGGCCAGACAGGTGTGTGTTTGTTTGCACATGCTAATTTCTGTCATGTAAAGAAGGGAAATCCTTTTATATTTACACATTTCTGCATACATACTGGACTGTGTGTCTCCGTCAGGATGAGCTGGGTTGCCGTGTCGACTTCCTGTTGGATCACTGCTTCCAGGCGGAGAAAGAGGCCATGGAGACCATGGAGAACGTCAACAAGCTCCTCCTGCAGAACGTGCTGCCGCTTCACGTCACCTCCTTCTTTATGGGCAAAACTGTTTGCAACCAGGTAAAAAAAAAACAAAAACATAGCATATAGTAGATGAAATTCATTACCCATCCACATCCTGTTTTTTTTTTCTGTGCGTTTTTTCTCCAGATCAGCTCGCCCTTCTGTTACCTATACCAACTGTCACATAAATTTCTGCTGTATATTGAGGGTGAAATTTGTTTCAAATTGTAAAGAATAACTCATTTTAGATTAATAAAAAGTTAGCTGCAGAAATACTTAATGTATTTGACTTGCAAACATGTATTTTAAACAAGTAAAGACTTTTAGATCAACACTAAAACTTAGATTTTTGTGGCATTGTAATGGCCGTGCTGATAAGAGAATATGTTCCTCTGCTGTCTCAACTATTAAATGAGCAGTGTGTAGGATTCAGTTGCATTGAGCAGTCAGGATTTCAGACAGGAGCAGTGTTTGGTTTGTACGTGCTGGGCCACTGTAGAAACATGGCGCTGCAACATGGCAGACTCTGTGGATGAGGACTTGCTCCTTTGTAGATGTAAATAGCTCATTTTATTTTGACAAAAACAAAACAAGTCTAATTTTCAGGTGATTGTACACTAACATACTTATTGTATTATATATATTCCTGCCAATACATCCCCCCAAATTCTACACACTGGACCCTTAAAACTATTTAAAAGGTTTTATTTTAAAAGTAAAAAAATTAACCATTTAGAGGATATTAGAAATGAGTGTTGGTATTGAAGTGATGGTTTTGAATAATTGTTTTTAGGGCATTCATGTTCAAAAGATAATTGCACAAGTTTGACTCTTCCTACTTTTGGCTTTATAATATTCAGAATTGCTGATATTTCGCATTTAAGTCCTTGTGCTTGTAAAAACTGTGTTTCAGGACCTGTACAGTCAGTCATATGACTGCGTGTGTGTGATGTTCGCCTCAGTGCCTCAGTTCAAAGAGTTTTACAGCGAGAGCAGCGTCAACAGGGACGGTCTGGAGTGTTTGCGCTTCCTCAATGAGATCATATCAGATTTTGATGAGGTATGAGGAAAAAGACATATAATGCCAGTATCACAGTTAGTCTGTGTCTCTAACTATACTCTCTTTTCTTTTTTTTCTTGCAGCTTCTCTCCAAGCCCAAATTCTCTTCAGTGGAGAAGATTAAAACTATTGGCAGCACCTACATGGCTGCTGCAGGACTGACACACGCACCTCCAGGGGACGAACAAAAGGTTTTCTCAATCAATCTACAAATATATTCAGTAACCTTTAAGCTTATTTTTAATCAAAATGTTATCTGTTTTTAAAAGGAATTTACAAAAGGTTTTAAGAGCAAATGTTAGTGAAGATAGCCTGCCTCACAGTTACATGATCTGTGGCTCCCCCTACAGAAAGTCGAGATGTCCTACAGCCACGTGCGCTCCATGGTGGAGTTTGCAATCGCTCTCATGGGCAAACTGGAGCTCATCAACACACACTCTTTTAACAGCTTTAAACTCAGGATCGGTGAGTTTATTCTACACTGGTAGGATGGTAAAACTATTATTTTGTCCCTTAATCTCATTCTACTGTTTTAAAAATAAAAACTACTCTGAATTCCTGACGAGTGATGATTTTTAAAGGAATATTTCACCCTCCAAATGATTATTTGTATATCAGTTACTCACCCTGTGTTATGTTAAATTTGCGAAGTTTAAAAAAAATGATAATATTTTTCTTGAATGCCTTTGGCGAACAAAGAATCCCAAAAAAATTCACCTTGGGTTCAGTTTCCTGTCAGGAAGGTCTGTCTTTTTGTGAAGTACTGAGTATACGACTGGATAAATGACACTTGGTTATACTGCACGAGTTGTGTGAGTTTGTAAACTTTGCAGGTTTTCATATGGTTAAATTCATCAAGCATTTTCTTCTCAACTGTTCACTCTGGAGGCATGTGGAAAAAAAATTTTACTCACAAATTCAAAGTAAAAGAGGGTGAGTAACTGAAAAACAGATTTGAGCTGTGACATATTCTTTCAATAAAATAATATAATTTACAATGACTGACAAACTCATAACATTTGATAGACTTAATCCATTCAATACTGACCTCAGAACTTTAAGATTGGTTTCTTTCTTATTTAAGTGGCAAACGATCACAATTATATTTTCTGGTGCATGCAAGTCTTTTAATGTTTAATGTTTATACATTTCTGTATAATAATCCCTCTCTGTTGTGTACTTGCAGGAATAAACCACGGTCCAGTGATTGCAGGAGTGATTGGAGCTCATAAACCTCAGTATGATATCTGGGGGAACTCTGTGAATGTGGCCAGCAGGATGGACAGCACCGGCGTGTTGGACAAGATACAGGTCGGTACGAACGGTTGAGGTGGCTTATGTGTTTAAGGTCACTGGGGGGGGTGGATCTATGGATGCAAGGAAATGCTATATGTTATGTGTTTCCATTACCGAATGACCGAATCACAATGTTTATTTACTATAAACATTAATAACAAAGGACCACCCAAAAAAAAAATCAATATCATTTAAATAAAAGCTATATTTAGAATATTTTCACTGCTTTACCTTAACATAAGAAAACCCTTACCAACGAGAATTTGAAGCCATTATATCAAAAACACTTGACTCCTTTGAGGAAAACAGTCATTTTACTTCACTGAATGGCAGAGTTGCTGGTCTACCACCTTCCATAAGCTATCTTGAAAGGTAAAGTGCAGCAAATATTCAAATATAGTGTACACTTATACTGATATTGATTTCTTTTTTCAGATGGCTACGATGTTTTGCTACGACCCCGTCCACAGCAGTTCATTGATTTGATTTATCAGACGTTAGTAAAGCAAAACAGTTCATAAAAAAAGCACAACAGAAACAGACCACCGTGTTTATCTCTATATATATATATATATAAATAAGTAATAATGATAACTTTATTTGTAAAGTGCATTAGATGGTATGTTATAGTGTTACAACTGAAAATTACAACACAAATAGACAAGTGTGCTGATTTAACATATCTCCAAAACTCAAAACAGTAACCAGTTTTCTACCTGGAAGTGACTTTTGATTCTGCTCCCAGGTGACGGAGGAGACGTCCCAGATTGTCGAGAGCGTGGGATACAGCGTCACTCTCAGAGGAGTCGTCAACGTCAAGGGCAAAGGAGAACTCACCACCTACTTTGTTAACACGGAACAATCGTCTCCTCATTTCTGACCTCCACAATCAGATGCTGAAAAGACCCGATAACAAACATTAAGCAGCAAACACTTGTTAGTGTTTGTTTTAATGAACCCGGTGCACCGGATGGGACGGTCTAAACCTGACACGTAATCTGCGCTGACTTGAAGCTGAAACAGAGATTCATGAAGGAGCTGCCTTTGTCTTTGGGATGAGACACTAAATAAAATCTCAACCGGATAAATGAAGACTACAAGTGGCGACTGAAAGCACAGAGCTTTCCACTCACGGACCATTTAATGGCAAATCACGTTGCTTACTGAATCTGTTTATCTGTACTGTATCTGGGTTATCCTGTGAAGCTACAGGTGGGTCAAGTCCCCCATCACACCCTTTTTTTACTGTTTTATTCTGAGAACATACAATCTGAATTATGCTTTTATTTTGGTACCCGTGGCTGAATCACATGCACTGTCAGACAGTGTTCATGTGCAATTTATTTAATGGAAAATAATAAGGTATCCATCTTAGATGTACCGAAGATTAGTAGTTTTATGATGGATTTTATAGAGGTAGTTTGTGCCTCAAATTACAAAACGGCATTCACAATATAGCTCGTTTTTGCTCTGTTTTAAATATTTTTTTGTCGAAGTATGCTGGTACAAAACACTGTCTTTGTATGTAGGAAAAATGGGGCAGATATTTGTGTACTTGAAACAGTCCTCTGACACTGATAAGTTGTTTTTTTCACTGATTATTAACCTCCAAAGTTTAGCAAGATACATCTGAGGGATCACAGGATGATTCACAGCAAAGGAAAAAAGAAAAAATGCAAGACTTGTACTGTATTAATGTTATTTTTGTTCTATTATCTATGGTTTTATTGTGAAATCATGGATAGTTTTATCTCATAACCCTGTGAAAATGATTCAGATTCACTCAAAGTTTATAATTCTCACACCCCACAAACATACCACACTTAGTTTTATTTAATGGGATAGTTCATATATTTTTGAAGTGGGGCTGTATGGGGTATTTATCCATAGACAGTATATTTACATTAAGTAGATGTCAGCTGACACGCCTCCAGTTTGGAGAAGCAGACTGGAGTTGAACTTGGAAGCTAAGCAATGTACTGCTGTGGAGGGGTCAACAGCAAAACATACTGCATGCATATCACAACATCATCCACTGCACTCAACAACAGCAACATTTTGCCATTTTTTTTCAACCAAAGTATGAAGCAAGACAAGATCTTATGAGAGCAAGAGAAGTTTTTTTGTTCCAAAATTATATAGATTTTTTTTTCCTGGTGAGGCAGCAATATACTTACATAGGTACCCCATACAATCCAACTGTAAAACACCAACTATCCCTTTAAGGCGTCACAAACTGAAAAAAAAAAAAAAAAAAAAAGTTAGAAACCACTTGTTAAAGGTCTGCTTGCTCACTGCAGCCATGCAAATTTGCATCATGGTTTCTATACTTACTACTGCCAGAAACTGACACTTTACGCGATATCACATCTGCATTGTGGTATAATAATGTGTTGTGCCATGAAAAGTCACAAAATGCACACCTGACATTGCACTTTCTGAAATGTTGAATTTTTAAAAGGGAGTTCTGCATTACAATTGAATGCTGACTTAATAGTTCTCCTTTGCTTTATATCACAAAGTGAGGGATGATGTGTGAAGTGTGAATGTAAAAAAAATGTTCAGTATAGGGAAATATTTTTCTATTCTATTTATGAACTAATAAAAACAGATAACTAAGATGTTTGTGTGTGTACCAGATTCTTTCATAAATATTTTATGTACCTACTTGCCTATCAAGAACTGTGGAATTTCCCCCGCTTACGGAAACGCCCACATGCGCTCTGATTGGCTCAGACTACTCCCCCGCTGAACTTTCCTCACTTGCTATTGGCTACCGCTGGTGCCAGTCACTGTGCTTCCTGCTTGACGGTGTGGTTTGTTATTAAAGCGTAGCTCCTTTAAATGTGAGGGGAAATGTTGACGGTCGGAGTTGATGAAGTTGGTGAGTGTTTCATGAACGCCTACAAAGTTTATCAAAGTCGTCTACGTGGTTTGTTAGTCGAGAGATATGTGGCTGCGTTTAGCTGTTTCAAAAGTTTTCACAAATGGACTTCTGTGTGAAAGTTTAAATGTGAACGTTAGCTAACTGTCGTTACCTGTCCTTTCCGTCAGTTGAGGTGAACGAACAAACGTAGGGACTTTACGCTTGCTTGTAAATAATTTTGTTCATTAATTTTACAGGAAAATGAAGTATTTCATTTATCTGTGAACTGGCTACGTATAAACACACGCATAAGATGTCAGGGTCCCA
The DNA here is from genome assembly GCF_026936395.1 of Plectropomus leopardus. NCBI lineage: Eukaryota > Metazoa > Chordata > Actinopteri > Perciformes > Serranidae > Plectropomus > Plectropomus leopardus. The sequence continues at coordinate 15,804,737 of NC_142198.1, forward strand.
TGAACAAACCAGGAAGCGCCGCCCCCAAAAAATGTTTTTGATCTCGACCGACCTGAGGGTCCAGGACGAGCTGGAAGGTACCATTCGGCTGCAGCGGGGGTTCATCTGCCAGGAGCAAGATTCGGGAAGGAGCAGGGGCGACTCACCCTGGGTCAAGGTATTAACCCTTTGAAGCCTGAGCAAATTAGCTTGATTTCTTTCAAGAACATGGGTTGCAAGTTGTGAATTAGGAGAAAATTAATATAAATTTATTACAGAAAAATTAAATATAAGATAGGTATGATAACAATTCATCAATGATCGATTCATCTGTCGTTCAGAATTTAATGGAACATGTGAAATTTAATCGATTAATCGACAGGCTATGAAATGATGTCAAAATTGACTGAGGATGAAATGCATTTGGTTTCATTTTGAAGAAGCAACATTTTTATATGTTTTTCAAATAACGATTAATTGTTAATTTTACAGAATAATTGATTAAGTTCTTACAATTTGGAACCTTAATATAAGATAATATAGATTAATTAATACTACTACTTCTACAATTACTAGTACTACCACTAAAAATAACAATAAATATAGTTTTGGACATTAAAAAACAGTTAAAGGTATCAATAAATAAATATATAGATAAAATAGTTCATAACAATAATAAGCTTTCTCGATATTTTTTCATATTTTTTGAATATTATCAACTTCTAATATTTTTTTATTTCTATCTCTCTCTTTAAAAAATAATTTTTAGGTCAATTTTTACCTAATTTCTTGCAATTTGTGGCACTAATGTGCTGAGTGCCTTGTAGCCACGTTATAAAGCGATCAAACCCATTTTTTTTCAGGTTTCAATGGTTTAAATGCATGTGACTAACATCTGAATGAAGCACAAGAAAACCGTCCATAAACTGCAGAATTTACTTAATAATTCATTGTCACTTAATTTGATAATAAACAAATGTTTTCAGCCAATTTTTTCAGGCAAAATGTATTTGTGTCAATGCTGCTTGCTTATCAAAGGATTTGTCTTTGTCATATGACAGTAAATTGAACCTCTTTGGCTGTAATTGGCATTTCACTGGGTTCTTCCACTAAATAGACAAAACAATTACTGATCAAGACAATAATTTGCAAGTTAATTGATACTAAAAACCATGTTTTATTGCTATTTTCCATTTAAAGGTTCAGTTTGTAAGATCCAGTGGGATATAATGACAGAAATGGATTATAACATAACGAGTATGTATTCTTTAGTGTATAATCACCTGAAAACAAGCCATGTTTCTGCATTAGTCCAAAATAAACAAACCAAGCACATAAACAATCTAAGCCAACTGTGTAATGGTTTCATTGTCCCCCTGCTTGTCTTGTCCTACACTGTTTGTTTTTATGTTGGTCACTTGTTTTGTGCTATATGTTTCCATATAATTCACAAAAGAAACACTAAATCCTAAAATGTGCTTCCTATTTTTTCATTATGCTGCAGTTTGGATGAGTGTCCAACACATGCTGTTGAGTCAGTCTTTTCAAATGGTACACATACTTTAGAGAACTGCATTCCCTCTAAGTGTGGTACTCCGTTGTGTATGTACCTTCACATACACTCGCCCCTAATTTATTTCCTCTTCTCTCCTTCTTAATTGTCTTCCTCTCTTCCTCCTGTTTTCCCTGCAGGTGTTAGACAATGGCCTCATGTTAAGAATAGAGAGGAAGTTCCTGCTCGAAGTTCCCACTGACCTCACTGGCTTGTTGGAGGCTGTATCTGATGCGGAGGCTCGCCTAAAAATTTTCAGTAATACATTTGTGGTTTTTTGTTCAGTCTTACAGAAAGTGGGAGCAGTAGTGGTTGCAGCAGTTACAACAGTGAAGTGCTTGTATACTCACATTAGTATGATAAACATATCTGTGCTAGTAGGAGGAGGAATGGTGTACTTGTAGAAATACTGATAAAGGTACCAGGTAGATTTATCAAAAGCAGAGGTATAGAGGTAGTACAAATATTGTACTGGTTGTAGCAGTCATACATACAGTTTATGTAGGGTTACATTTTGTCTTTTAGACCATTAGTATTTTTCAACCTGGACCCTGTTTCCCATGTTTTAGTGTCTAAGTGAATAATTGGTCCAGTATTGAGCAAGAGCAGCAGGCAGGCTGCAATGTAATCACTCTGGGCAATTATGCATCATCAATATATATCCACTAAAAGTGCTTGTTTTGCCACTGACAGGCTCAGATTGATGTGTTGATGTTTGTTTGATGTGTTTTGTCTTTTTTTCCAGACAATCCTGGAAAGCTGCAGCATTTGGCTTCTTTGCCTGTCGACGCTCCGCTGTGGGTCCAGATAGGCCAACCGGACGAGCTAGCAGAGGCAGAACTTAAATACATCGGGCCACTCACCAGAGGGGGAAGTGCTGTGTATTTCGGTGTACAGCTCAAGGTAAACTCAGGCCCCCAGGTAGCATGGTGGGCTTTGTAGCCAATAGAGTACCCCAGGGATTATGTTTCTCTATAGACCGACACAGTAGTTATAAGGGCCCTGGTCCCCTCATCAAAAAGCCCACGGGATTTTTCCATTGGATCATTAAAGAAAAAAATCTCAAATGTTTATGATACTTACACGTTTTTATTAAGCACCAAACACCACTTTTTGGATTTCTAAAGCCTAAATGCAGTCGCCAGAAGTAAAAAGCTAATGTTAGGCTATAAATAATTACACCATTGTCCCATGACTTAACGCTAACAAGGCTGTAAAGCCAGTAACGTTCTGTATTCTTTTAGCGACTTTAACAGCCTGTGATTGGTCTGACAGTTTACCTGTAAATTCGTCATTCTGTCTTCCTCCCTCTGCGTCTCCTCTGCAGGGTTCAGCAGCAGGAAGAGGAGTCAGCAACGGCTCCTATAAGGGCCAGCGGCTCTTCACCTGCCCAGAAGCCTGCGCCCTCTTCCTCCCCGCCAGCCACATCCGCCTCCGCCACTGGTCTCGCAACAATGGCTCCAACGCACACGAGCGACCCCGCGAGCGAGACTACCACCACCGCAGCAGCAATCACCCCAGCAACGGGCACCATAGCAACAATGACCGCCCAAACCCTCATCAGCAGCAGCAGCACAGCCGCCACATCAGTTTCCACCAGCATCGTTCCAGCAGCCCCCCTCAGTCGCACGCTTTGGGCATCCTCGCTCGGACAGCCGAGTCTGCGCCCTTCACAGCTCACAACCAGGTGCGAGGTCCTGCGTCGCCGCCTCCGTTCCATGTGGGCCAGCGAGTGTGTTTCCCCCTGGAGGACAATGTGTTTGGAGGGGAGGTGCGCTTCTGTGGTCCCCTGCCCGGACGGGTCTTGTCAGGGATGTACGTTGGAGTCCTGCTGGTCAGTACGACACAAGATAAAACTGATTCCAAATTAAGTTTTCATAGTGAAGAATTTTAGTTATTTTTTTTAGTTGAGCTACTTTCACACAAAGTAATTCCCCAAGTCTGTCTTCCATTTTTTTTCTGTCACCTCTCTATTGCCGACACAAATAAAAGCATAAGATTCCCCAAATAAAAAGAAAAAGAGAAAACTCCAAGCTTAGAAATAAATTTGGATTTTGTAGATAGTCCTGAAAATAAACTGTCCTTCTGCCTAATTTTCTAATTAAAAAAAATATATTGTCATAACATATAACAGCTTTGCTTGCACCTAGCAAAATGCTTTTTATCTATTCACCTAAATTTATTTTTACCTTGTGTGTGTTTTGATGCTGCAGCTATTAATATGTCGGTTTTTGTGCAAGTATTCCTCACAATGTTAATTATGAATTGTCACTCATGTGATTATTAGAATAGTTTTCCACTATATTTGAATTTCTGTCTGCAGCAGCTCTGTCTGCAGCTTTCTGTTTGACTTAATGTGATACATTACAGGACGCTCCTGTCGGTAACTGGGACGGGCAATATAAGGGAGAGGATCTCTGTCACATTCCCTCCCCCAACTATGGACTACTCCTGCCAGTCAACAAGGTCTCCTCAGGTATGGCAACTGTTGCACAACAACCTCCGACACTCACAGTGTGTTAAGCTTAAGTCTGCAGCCATTTATCGTTGTTTTTACCCATATGATAACGATTCATGATCTCTTGTATTTTATATTTTGCCGTTGTTAGAAGAAACTGCCTCGTAGTGCTATTTGTAAAGATATTAAGAATACAGTATTTCACTCCAGTCTTTATCCACCACTAAAATTGAAAGCATTTAAAAGCTTTTGCTTGAACACACAGTTGCACAGATTTTCTGTGGGATGTTTTGCGTTGATCGTTTTATCTTTTGATTTTGCGTGTTTTTAGTTCTCACGGCATGACTGACAACATGTGTGACCACATGTTTGTGTAATAAAAGCCTGAGAGAAACGCCTTGTGTCCGTGGTTGAACTGGAGCAGCTACAGTTATCTAGCATCCAAAGAAAACACCCAACTCTTTTTCCCTTTTCTCCCACAGAGCCTAAATCCCACCGCCACAACCTTCCTCACCAAATCACCAAATCCATCCTGAAGCCCGCGCCGCCCCCCGTCACTAAAACAGGCCCTATGTCAGCACCGGCCTCTGTCCCCAAGGTCGCCCTGATGCCCCCCACCAAACAAGCACTAAAATCTGCTCCGCTGCCGCCACCAAAACCCAACAACAAGCCCATCTCTCCTCCTCCTCTCCCACCTCCCAAACCCCGCAGCCCAACATCGCCGAGCACCAACGACCAGCTGCAGCACACCAACGGCATACACGGCCCTCCTTCTCCGCTGAGGTCTCCTGTCATCGAAGAAGCTGCCGAGGAGAGCGAAGAGGTGGGACAGGAAGGCGAGCTGGAGGTAGGGTCGATGGTTGAAGTGAATGACCCGCCGCTTTTCGGGGTTATTCGCTGGATCGGACGGATCAGTGGGATTCCAGAAGCAGTGGCAGGAATTGAGCTGGTAAGATTGAAGCCTCAGTTTTGTTTTTTTTTTTAATTGCTGTACACCAGAATTGCTTACTTTTTATCCGGGTTTTATAGTCTTAGTTTAGGGTACAATTGGTTTTCCAAACTGTTCATTCACAAACAGTGAGGACACACAAACCTGTGCTTAAACCGTGCATGCAAACTTATAAAATGTAAAACAAACTCTTTATAATTAAATGCAGAGCATGTTTATGAGATTTTCCTTTCATTCTCATCATTTATAGTCATGATTAAATTATTACAGAGTAAGAGCATTTCTACACATGTGCTGGTAAATGAGTCCCATTGACACGGTGCAAAAAGTGACTATTGGATCTTTGAGCTCTATTTTATTCCAGCTTTGCTCTTATTTATGTCTCATTGTACACATTCTTATTTTAATGTTATGGGGAGGGTAACATTAGGATTGTAACAAATTTAAGAAAGGTGAAAAGTTGGTACTAACTTTTATAAATCTTTAAAAACCATGATATTTTTTCATGTTTTTTTGAAATTATGGTTAAGTTTAACCTTAACTATAGCGATAACTTACTCCTTGTCACTGCTCTATATACCTGCCAGGTTTTTTTTTGGTCAAAGAAAGTGCTGATTTCTGATTTGTTGTTGCCACAAACCCACTGTGTGTGTCAGGACCAGGAGCTGTCTGCAGGAACAGACGGCAGTTACCTCGGTGAACGTCACTTCCGTTGCCCGGCCAACAAAGGGCTGTTTGTGAAGCTTCGCAACTGCCGACGGGACTCACGGTTTCCCGCCCCTGAGACTCCTGTCAATCAAGTGGAGCGATGCAACTCTATAGGTGAAAGGGCACGACTGTAGTGTCAGCATCAGTATCTAACAACTATTAGAGGAGCTTAACTCTTGAAGGACTCCCTCACTCAGCCGTGACATTTGTGCACCAGGTGAGCATACCTGTGTGTATATATTTATGTAACACTGTCTCCTGTGGGGCTCCCAGCCTTTGCAGAGTGGGGCAGTGAGCGTGTGGAGGACCACACTCCCCCTGTGGACGGGGACGAGGCCTGTGAGCTCTACCAGGGCTGGAAGAGAGGCATCCAGGGTCACCTCAACTCCTGCTACCTGGACGCTACACTGTTCAGGTAGAGACCTGAGGCTGTTTACATCCTCTGAAGTAACAGAAAGGATTGTCAGGGCAGAAATGCTTTGCAATGCATTGAATATATCAACAAAAAATTCATATTGATTGATGCGCAACATGCCAAAAATACAGTTTTAACAATTGTAGATTAACATTAGAAGTGCTGGAATTCTATAACTACTTAAATTACTCTAAGCAAAGTATGTCCAAAGTCCATCCTTGGAGCCAATCGTGGCCTGAGTACAGATTTTATGTGGCCCAAAACTTATCTTTTAGAACTATAAGTGACTGCTACACAAAATTGGTTAATCAAGCAAGTCCACTTTGCCTTTTTTCTGTTCACCTCATGATAGCAGGACTATAATACAGTCTGTACAAGTAGACACACACCAAGTAGGAACCATTCAGGTGGAACTAAACAGACGGTAAACAGACCAAATAATGGTAATAGCAGATATGGTCACAGCAAAGAAGACTAAAGTTGACAGCAATGGTCAACGCTTTCAGTAGCGGTGGAAAATATAATACTTTTTCACCAAAAAAGAAACAGTTGCATGTATCTCATTTGTTTCTGATTTTTTTTAAATGATGCAAAGAGCAGCTAGTCCCCAGGACAGCCCCTAAAGTGTCTTCTGGCAGTTAAAACTCTATAATCTCTCAAGAGATATACCAACAGGAGAAATGAATGTATTCATTCAGATGTCCTTTGAAAGTGAAATAACTCTAAAATGTACATTTTAACATTTTTTTTATTCAGTATGCATGCCATCACATACAGTTCACTGTAATTATTGCACATATTCACACCAGTTTTCTCTAGTATTAAAGATCCTGTTTGTATTTTAGATTACTTTAGCATTGGCCTACTCAGAATGAGGAAAATAACAATTCGTGTTTTTTTTTAAGGATATAAACTTCTCACATGAGGATGTTCCGATCCACCCTCAAAGATAGCTTTTGGGCAGATAAAGACTTTTTCTTAACTGATCAGCTATATTGAGCCTGGACTAAACCTTTACAGGGATACTAAATCACTTAAATCGATCCTGTGATGCAGCTGTTTGAGCGTCTATTATGCTGAATTCATCTATAGCAAATGCAAGTACAGGTACTTATTTTATATCCCCGTCATCACTTGCATGTCTGTGTCTCTCTGCAGTCTGTTCTCCTGCTGCAGTTCAGCAGACTGGTTGTTGTTTTGGCCCTCTGACCCTGAAACTGACCACGACGCCACTCAGGCTCAAGACCTGCTGCGCTGTGAGATCGTCAACCCCCTGAGAAGGTCTGTCGATGTGTATAAATGTCTGGGGGGTTTTTTTGTTCGTTTTTTGGGTGGTTTTAAAAAAATATATATTCTTTTTCCAAATGACACAGTCACATATTGACAATATAAAAACATCCATTTGCATTACAAATAACTCAAAAATGAACAGACAATAAAATCAGTTAGAATGTAACAATTGAAAATGCAACCAGTAAAATGAATCACAACAATACAATAAAAGGAAAATAAATTGAGAGACAGGATAGCTTTAACCACAGTGACATTTCATAATATGGGATGGTAGATTCTCCATGTAGTTGATAAAGATCGTAAATGTCTGTTTTTTACTACAACAACTACAATGCTGTTGCAATATAAGTGCTACTGGTGACAGTTCTGTTAGCACTGCTGCTTCTGATTAAATGGTAAAAATCAGACAAATTAAAGGGACAGACTGGCAGCGACATGATAAGAAGTATCAAGAATTGGGATTTTGTCCGCTATAAAAGGCATTCCTGAAGTATTTCCCTCCCGGTGCGTTTTTCAGGTACGGCTACGTGTGTGCCAGTAAGACCATGGCATTGAGACGACTGCTGGAGGCTGCAAATAGCGACACAGGCTTCACCAACCAGGAGAAAGGTACGTGAGCCTCTGTGTGACTGTGTGTGTGTGTGTGTGTGTGTGTGTGTGTGTGTGTGTGTGTGTGTGTGTGTGTGTGTGTGAGTGTGAGTGATCAGACTGAGGAATGCTGTCATGCTGCTGTTGGTTCGTTTGTCAGATCCAGAAGAGTTCCTCAACAAGCTTTTCCAGCTCCTCCGAGTCGAGCCACTCCTCAAAATCAGGTAACGCCACCACAGCTTACACACACACACACACACACACACACAGACTTTCCCCTTTTTTGTAAACTATTGTTTATTTTTCAGTTTATTTTTTTGTACTTATTACTAATTTCTAGCAAATCACTCATTTCTTCCTCAGCTGCTCTTTGCCTTCTTACCATTTTTATGAGAGAAATCGAGCCAATCTGCTCAGGTTTCCAAGGGTTAATACATTTGCCCATATATGGGTACTGTAGCATCTGCCAGTTTAACCATGATGGCACACCGCTCTCCTTTTTTCTCCTCTTTGTCAGATCGATGACTCAGCAGCCTCAGGAGTGCCACCTCTACCAGCTCTTCCCACCCACTCTTCCCCCCTCTCCCTCCTCGCCCTTACCCCTCTCCCCAATTCACTCCCCCATCCCTCTCACCTTGCCATCGCACAGTCTAATGAGGGTTGCCAGCGTCCAGGCGCTGCTGGAGTCCTCCTTCCTCCACGCCGGCCTCAAGTTTGTCGAGGTAACAGAGGAAAAGTTGTTGCACGCTGTTAGAATAACTGACTTAATTTTGCTTTTTTTATGAGTCACCTGACCTTTAACTATCGGATCACGTGTGTTTATCACTTCACCAGGCTCCCTCCTGCCTGTTACTGCTCATGCCTCGCTTTGGAAAGGACTTCAAAATGTTTGACGCCATCTTGCCCTCGCTCAGCCTGGACATCACAGACCTGCTGGACGATAGTGAGGACAACTTTAGCAGCGTTTCAGTTTTTTGTTTGGTTTTTACTCTGTCGTTTTTTGTTGTTCTGCACACTGCATTGTTCAGTTTTTGTCTCTCTGTGTCTCTGTAGCTCTGAGACAGTGCAGCATCTGTCAGGCTGTAGCTGAGTGGGAATGTTTCCAGTGTTACGAGGACCCAGACATCACCCCCGGTCATCTCAAACAGTACTGCCAGACCTGCAACACACAGGTACACACTGCTTATCTGCACATCAGCTTGTCCAACCCTAAGCGGCAGATAAAGTAATCAACTAGCTGATGAACATAGAGAAGCTTTTAGCAGCTAAAGAGAGAGAAAACAGCGATTCCAGATTTAAATGACGAAGCACTATGACCTTTTTTTCTGCCTCTTATGTGTCTACTTTTTTGTTTCATGCTTGACTCATTTTGTCTTTTCTGTCGATCATAAGGTCCACAGTCACAGGAAGCGAGAGTCCCACAGCCCGTTGAAGGTGGCCGTCCCCGTGGAAACGTGGACAGGCCCTCTGCACTGCACCCGCCAGAAAATGTCTCTCTTTGCCGTGACGTGCATCGAAACCAGTCATTACGTGAGCTTCGTCAAAAACGGGCCGCTCCCCACCGACTGGCTGTTTTTTGACAGTATGGCAGACCGCGAAGGTGAGAGACCCTACCTAAGATATTTTCTGGTAATGACAGGCTTCTCGCTGATCCTTAAATACTCTAAAAAGGCACTGAATTCATTTATCTAAAAATAAAGCCTTAATTGGTATTAAATTGGTTTAAATTATTCTTTCAAAAGTCTTAAAAATGCTCAGACATGGGACGTGGGATTTTATTAATCTTTTTTTTTCGATATTGTATTGTAAAATCTCTAAATAATTGGTAAAGTCTTTTTTTTGGTTACATAATTAATAAATTCCTCTTCTTAAATTTGTCATGATGGGAATCCAAGCAGTTGAATCTCACATGCAGAGTGAAAAACACGAAATCGCCAAAAAGAAATCAGATAGAAATACCAGATATTCCCCTCCTCTGTTTGTAAACTTAAGAGATACTTTTATGATAATATAATATATTCACTGCCGTTCATGTGTTCGTGTGTTCAAGACATTTTGTGTTTGATGTTATACTAAATATTTTTGCAAAAGGAAGTTGTTAATTTTGGTTCTTAGAAAATCAGTTAAAATTTACTCCAAGTGGCCTTAAAAAGTCTTAAAAAGTCCTAAATCTAACTTGCCTTAAGCTGCAGGAACCCTGAATGAGTAAAAAAACACAAAAACAAGCACTCTTAAAGCGCTCTCATTTCTCTCACGCAGGCGGCGAAAACGGCTTCAACATCCCCCACGTGAAGGCGTGTCCAGAGGTGGGCCGCTACCTCAGCCTGTCAGAGGAGGAGCTGAGCAGAGTTGATGCCTCCTCCTTACGGGAGTCTGTCCGCCGCCTGCTCTGTGACTCCTACATGTGTCTGTACCACAACCCCGAGCTCAGCCTGTACAAGTGACACACACACACACACACACACACACACACACACACACACACACACACACACACAAAGAGATCTGAGTGTGTTGTCCTCAGGCTCTTAGTGCTATCTGTCAGATGACGTCCAACATCTAATTTTTCGAGTGCCCCTGTTTTCAGCCTGACCAGAATTTATTCATCCAGTACAAAAGTAATAATAATAATAAAAATAACAGTGCAGGATGTAAACATTAACGGCGTCCCTTTTCGGCTGAGCCGTATGATTAGCGAGCTCAGGGGTGCGAGGTCAGCTAGCCGTAGATGTACGCTTCACTCTGTGTGCCTTAAAAAAAGGAGAGAACGAATCCTTAAAAGCACATATAACCTAAAATGTGATGATCAGCTAAATGATGAGAAGAGACGAATGATCAAATGAGCTGAATGAACAAACAGCCTGTAGTTTATTATGAGCTTTGTACACTCCTGAATGGTAAAATAACCTCATGTTTGGCTGTTGTGGTCTTTACATGAGTTGACCTGTGCCTTAATAAATAATAATAATAATAATAATCACACACTGTACAGAATCACTGTGTCTGTAACATATAACACACGTAGGCTACACTTTACACTTTAATTTGCACTGCTTGATTTACATGTCAGTGTGTGTGTGTATGTAGAATTGCCTTAAACTGACTGTAAAGTTTGCACACAGATGTTTAAACTTTTGTAATGCTTATGGGTTGTTTATAGAAACCTGCTGCAAATGATGGGGACAGTGTCCTCCCAAATAAATACTTTGATACTCTTTCAGTTTGTGTATACTTATGTGTTTCTCTTTCTCTCTTTTTTGTTTTTTTTTTTTTTTTTTTTTTTTTTTGCAGATGTCATTCAGCAGCTAGATACAAGGTCCATTATGATGGTCCAAATATCAGCCCAAGTTATATACAATATGTCCAAAAAAGTAATAAAGACCTTTAATGTAAATAATTTTTTTAAAAAAACAGTAAAAGTAAATAGATAAACATAATTTAATCACAGTTAAATTAGAAGAAAAGAGTAAGCAACAAACAATTTACCCAATACAGCCTGTAAATACTCAGGGAGGAGAATATACTAAAAGTTTTTTGTTCATATTCACCTATATATGATATACTGTATAATTGTTTTTTTAATATTTAATATCATTTTTATATAATATTTATTATATTGGATCTATGAATTTGGTCAAATCAACCAAAAATTGCATACGGCTTAGAGCAAGAATTTTTGTCATATTCTGTAAATCCAAACATTACTTTTTTCCTTATTTAAAGGTAGTTTATTTGCAACTTTTTTCTAATTTCTAGCTCAATTATGCACTATGTTTTTGAAAGAAATCAAGCCTATGTGCTTGGGTTTTAAAGGGTTAATAATAAAGAAAAGAAAAAACAGCGTTTTAAAATCATGTAGTAGACAAATTAAGAAATGGGAGGTTATACTGATGCATGATAGATATATTTGTCATATTATTTAAACGTTTAAGAGACTTCAATATCAAAAAAAAATTTAAACGGGGATGATTTTGTACATTTTGAATGAATGAAATTTGAGTATTTCTCCCCACGTGCCACTAGAGGGCGAACGTGACGCTATATCGTGGATGTATTCGCCGACGTAACTGCGTCATCGTTACGTGCCCCGGAAACAGAGCGCGTTGAACGGAAAGGAAAGACGAGGGGTCGGCTGCACCACAAGCTACATTTCTGCTCATTTCATCTCAAAATAACTAAAAATAAAGCAAGTAGCAGTGGTTTGGATGTGTCAATAAGGTAAGTTTAATGTTAAATGACGGACTGAGGCCTTATTTTAGGTATAACGTCATGTTTGAGCTGCTTCGCAACAGCGACGTCAAATGATTGTAACGTCCTCATTTGCATCGTGTTTTTATTCTGATTTTCATCCCACCTTTTAAATGTCGTTTTGGCTTCTTCTTTTTCTTTTCACCGAGAAAGCGTCCGATGTTGCTCGTTGCTACAATCACATCGATTTTAACAGTAATCAGTAGTTTTTGGTTGTTTTGGCTGTTTGTGTCGTCTAACGGGGCGACACGTTAATAATGTTACAGGTAACGTTAAATAATGGTAAAATATCCGAAATGGTTCACAGGATCAGTTACAAAAATATACACAGATAGGTAAACAAAATGACAAAACAAAATAAACACAAAAAATAGGAAAAAAAGGACAGAAACTAAAAAGCAAAAAAAAAATGTCGTTTTCATTTCTTAATGCTAGGGTTTGTGTTACATTAATCATATAATAATTAAATGTCTTAATTAGGGGTCCACTGATTTTTTTCAGGGCCGATACCGATGATAACGAGAACGATAAGCAATATTTGAAGCCGATGTGAATTTGCAATAAAAACTAAAAATCTTTCTGTTAATATTTAGAATTTGGAATATAACAAACTCCAACACAAAGCTTTGTTTAAATGCTTTTAGCAAATGTCTAATCAAAACTCAATTGTTCAACATCATATACATAAAATTCCCCACTTTTTTTTAATCTGAAGTCAAGAGAAATTTTAAATAAAAATAGCTCCCTGAGGTTTTAAAAAGTAAAAGTTCCTCTCATGCTGACACGTTATTTGCATTTTATAATTCATTAATTTTATCTGTGAGCATTGAAACGAAACACTGGTATTGATAATCAGTAAGATGTCAAATATTGGCCCCAATAATCAACCAGGCTGTTAATCTGTTGACCACTTAGCCTTCATAGTGTTTTTGTTCTCAGTCTTGGCTGACATTGTGCTATATTACTAAAAGTCATCAATAAAGTGCCGGAAAGTTAAAGTTTAAAAAAAAAAGTCCTAAATACTTGACTGCATTAACAAATCATTCGTATTAATTTTATGAAGTTGATACAGATAATGTTAAAATTGATGAAATCATTGATTCTTGTAACTGTCAAACAATTGAAGCATTTCCAAAATAAATGTCACAAAAATCTCACAAAGATATGAAATAAGTTAAATTGTATGAATTTATTTGTCAGTCGAAACATGAAAAAATATTACCGGATTACTGTTGTTTCTCTCAGGACCAGGATGTAAAAACTGACTAAACATTACATAAAACATTAAAAAAAAGATGAAGCATAAAGTCACCTAAAGACCAGTTACACATATCTGCTGTCAAACTGGGCCTGTTACTGGTTTAAAGCTCACATTTACACATTGTGTTATGAGTATATACAGCTTGTTGTGGTTTTCCTTTTTTTAAAAGACAAAAAGTAAAGCCTTTGCCCATTTATAATTTTTATTTATTTATTTATTGTTTGTTTTGTTCATTTTATTGTATTGTATTTTAGTGAGTGCAAAGTGCATTACCAAAAAAAGGAAACAGGACAGCAATACATACATGAGTGTAGACGGAGACGGGAATATATACAAGACAGGACAAAACAAGACAAACATACAAAAGATAGTCAGTTATCTGCTGTTTTTTTACATGTGTTTTTATCTCTGTATGTAGGTGCTTTCTTTCTCTGAGGTCCAGCAGTGCAGCCGGTTGCCATGGCGTCTCCAGGGGGACAAGGAGGAGGAGCTCTGTCTACGAGAGGAGGCGGCGGAGCCCGGAGGATGAAGTGGGCTCTGGAGCTGGGCCTGGGCAACACCAGGTTAAAAAAAATAATAATAAGTGCCTCAGTACCTGAATGATGAAGATGTTTTTTATCGTTTCAAAATGAAAAAAAGAAAAACATAAATGGTGAAGACATCAGATAAAAACAAATCCACACAGCCAAGGTTTCTGTGGCAAACACGACAGATATTTGTGAAGTTGTAAAAAGTTGAATTTATTAATCTAATGAAATAAGGCTTAATTGGTATTAAAATGACTTAAATTCATCTCTTAAAAGTCTCAAAAATTCTCAGACTTGGCAAGTAGGATTTTATGATTTTTTTTCTAACATCACATTGTATAATCTCAAAATAATTGGTAACTTTTTTACTAATAATTTAATACATTTCCTCCTCTTAAAATTGTCATAATGAGAATCCAAGCAGTTGAATCTCACATGCAGAGTGAAAAACACAAAACGCCAAGAAAACCGGACAGACGTGTCCGATATTTCCCTAAAAGATACTTTTATGATAATATAATTTATTCATTGTCTTCCAGGCATTTCACTCTAAATACTTTATTTTTTCAGCATTTGACTCAAATAATTAAACTTTTTCACTGGACCAAAGGCATTTCACGTTTTTTGTCCATATTAAACACATGGGCAAAATAAGATTGTCCTTCTTTAATTTTGATTATTAAATAATTAGTCTAAAATTACATTCCACATAGCAATAAAAAATAAGTCTTAATTCTGAGTTGCTTTAAGCTGCAGGAACCGTGTTTAACTCTGCGTGTCCTCTGTGCTGCAGGAGTCGTGGTGACCGACAGGGCGGTCAGGGAGATGTCGTTTACCCCATCGGCTACTCTGAGAAACCCGTCCCCGACACCAGCATCCAGGAGACGGACAAGAACCTGGTGGAGAAGGTAAACAGAGAAGGACGTTCACTTTCTTTCTTTCTTTCTTTGGGCAAAGAAATTGTTTTTTCTTCTGCCATTTAGTATTACACGGAAAAAACTAAACTCAAAGATTTGTATGAGTAAATGTGTTCATTAATGGCAAAAAAATAAAAGTAAAGTAGACTAAAAAAAAGTGCACATCTACGTGCTTTTTAGCGGTGTGAATCAGCAGCGTCCCCACGATACGATATTATTATCATATTTAAATCATAATACAATACTACTGTGATTTTAAAGACTTACATTGCAATTTATTATTTTTCAACTTCACAATATGTCCCCAAAGGAAAACCCTGTCAACATTTTTTTAATTATATTAAATCAAGTTTTCAATCTGTTCATCTCAATTCACTCATTTTTATTGAAGCAAAATCTATTTCTGAAAAAAAAAAATCATTTAATTATTCTAGTAGGCTACCAAACGTTTAATTTGTATTTGTAATACTAATATTTTTATAGAACAAACTTGGTGTCCAAACAGTGCAATATTATTTATATATATTTCCCCCACCGGTAGCGCATTCTGGTAGCGTGACTTTGCAAGAGACCGGATGCCGTCCTCTCCGAATTTACATATCTTTGAATCTAGGCTACTTTATGTTAAAAAGTTTCCAAATGAGCTGCCATGTTTGGTTTTGAAATTTAGAGTAATTATCCATATAAAAACATATGACAGAAAATCAAAAGTCATATATTAAAAATTTTTTTTAAATATTTTTCTGTCTCTTTCTTTTCTTTTCTTGCACAGCGCTGTTGGGACGTGGCCCTCGGGCCCCTGAAACAGATCCCCATGAACCTGTTCATCATGTACATGTCGGGCAACACCATCTCCATCTTCCCCATCATGATGGTCTGCATGATGGCCTGGAGGCCCATACAGGCGCTCATGTCCATGTCCGCCAGTGAGTATCCAGCATTCACACTGTCCTCAGTCAGTCATGACTGAAAATACGAATCTTTTTTTGTATTTCAGCCGGCGTTTTTGTTTTTCTGTCTTGCGTCAGAGTTTTCATTCACTCCTTTGTCCTCTTGTGTCTCAGCCTTTAAGCTGTTGGAGAGCTCCAGTCAGCAGTGGCTTCAGGGTCTCGTCTACCTGGTCGGTAACCTGCTGGGCTCGGCGCTGGCCATCTACAAGTGTCAGTCGATGGGACTGCTCCCAACGCACTCGTCTGATTGGCTGGCTTTCATAGAACCGCCTCAGGTAAATGCAGACGATTCTGTTAAAATGCAACTTGTGGTCTTGTTTGTTACAAATCTGAGTGTTTTATTTTACTTTGTTGGTTCTGTAATTTTGATCCACTTCCTCCTAAATGAATTAAACTCTTAATGTTTTTGGGTTTTGACTCATCTATGGTCTCTAATGTTCAGAAATCTGGGGCTGCTGTTCACTGTTATGCCAGTAGAGGGCAGAATATGACTATTATTTTATTCCAGTTATGAGTAGAAAGTCGTGCAAACAGGGTTACGGTTCTGAATGGACCACAAGTGACTCAAGAAAACTTGTCAAGTTTGTGAAAAACTTGCTGTTTGGGTTTTATTTATTTATTTATTTTATACCTTCCTCAAAAGTAAAAATATTTTTCATTGAGCCTGTCTGAGTGACTCTGGGAAAATGCATGAATTGAGTGTCAGAGTGTCAGAAATGTTAATTAAATGTGAAAATCCAACACTAATTTCTGTTTTTAAAATTTATTTCTGTGATAAATGTTGTGTCATTTGGCTTGTAGCTTTGAAGGCATGTTTTCTTTAAAAATTGCCTAAAATTTTTTGAGGGAAAAAAATTATAGCGAAAAAGAAAATCAATAAAAGTTCTATAAAAAAAATTTTAAACAAAAAAAGTTTTTTTGTGATTTTTTTTTAAAGAAATATTAATTAAAAGTATAGAATTTATATTTAAATAGCAAAACTTGTCCCGTTGAAGACTTATTATTGTTATTTTTTAGATTGTAAAATTATTATAAATTCTATTTTCCAGTGTCTTCTTATAATATCCAAACACAGATTTAATTTAACCACTTTTGTTTCCTTCTCAACAGAGGATGGAGATCATGGGTGGCGGGATGGTGTTGTGAAGAGGACGCAGCGTGCACATTATTAGATTCAGATATTTACAGAGGTTATATACTGTACAGTCTTCTTCTGCTCCTGTCCACGACAACACGTCGCAACACGTCTGTTAAATCAGCAGCAGGGTGGGCGGCGCAGCTCTCTGCCACACACACACACACACACACACGTTTTGTTTGCCTTCCTTTGACAGAAAACATTAATGTTTCATTTTTTTATGCTGCTGCCTTGCTTCATGTTTTTTTGACCTCTGTTGTTCCCCATTCGACTTTTAATAAAGGTTTAAAAGCCAGCAGGTCATCATGTTGAACTACTGTAGTTTTATTTCTAGTTAAACAACAATAAGAAACTATTTATAAAGTAATTAGAATACCCAGTTTTGGGGGGTTACCATCATTATAACAGAACTTTATCCAACTATGTGAAGCATTTTGTCAGAACAGTAAGTCTCATTAGGTTTTTTTCTTCTTTTTTTTGATCAGTTTGTAGAGACAAACATAATTTTCAGCATGCACACCTGCAACATTTACTCACCTGTTTTAATTTATGAGTCTGTATAATTTATACTGATTTGCTTAATGAAAATGTTCTGTAAAATAAATCCTTATCGGCCGAAAAAACATGTTTTCAGCTGTGTCAATAAATGTGGCGGAGGGAAGTGGTTCATACATATCATGTACTTATTTATTTTTCGTCACGTACTTATGTTAATAGCCGCCGCAGGCAGCTTGTTTTTGTTCAAACTAATATTGGAAAAGCAGAAACTAAACAACTTTTGGTGAAACTGAACAAATGTTGGTGTAAACATACAGTTACAGTTTCACAGAGAAAAGATGTCAGTCACTTAAAAGTAGATTTTGATGCTTTTAAGTAATCATTAATCACATTAAACCAACACTGATTGTGCAATCATGTCAGAAACTTGGAAAAATCTTAAATTTGTTTGCTTAAGATGATAAAGTATTTGAGTCACGACCATAAGAAAACAAGGTTTGATATCTCAAGATAACAGTGTGGTTAAACAAGTTCAGTTTGGTTGTGATATGATATTATGCACTATGAGGTGTGGATGTTTTTTTCACAAATTTCGCTATATAGTTTGTTGCCCTTGTGGGCTGTTTTGGGCAGGTGTGGAGTTTGATTCAGTTTAAGGATCAACTTGACAAAATAACAAAAGACTTACAGCTCACCATGGTATAAAAAAACACTTGTGACTGCACTTGTACTTCATCCTTTTGACTTGAAAAAACTTGATAACTTTCCCCAACCCCATGGCAATGTCATATATGACATCAAACTATTTTACAACGGTAACATTGTACACGGAAACATACAAAATGTATTCTGTTGTGGTTAATAATGTTAAATGCACTTCTTTTTTATGATTAAATTCAGTCATACTTGTTATAAAAAAGGTGTTCTAAGAAAAAAAACATTTTTAAAAGCATTTATTTTTGTATTTAATTAAGAATTTAAAAAAAACGTTACATTTGGTGAAGAGTGCATTATGCCTTGATAAGGACTTGAGACTAGGGACTTGACTCAGGACCTGAACGCAGAGACTTGCGACCTACTTGTGACTTACAAAACAATGATATGGTCCTGCTTCATTTCTACATGCTAATTTTACCTATAAACTGACCAAAAACACTATATGATATATATATTAAAATAAATATATATCTTAAATCAAATTACCAATTAATCCATATTTTTGTATTATATTCATATTTTATCATTTCATTTCATGACAATTCAACTCAAGTAAGTGAAGGAGCACTACAATATTGTAACATTTTTTGTAAAGTAAATAAATAAAATTCAATAATTGCTATGCACAACCACGGCATCTCTGGGCTTCCATACAGAGAGAGCCACAATGGCAAAATCCAAGCATTCATTTAATTATTACTACCAGCTAAAAGAATTACAACTTGTATTGACAACTTGGCAGCCAACTGTATGTGTATAACATTACAGCCACATAAAATGATGTTCAATTCATTCAGGATTAAAAGGCAGGTTTTTTTTTTTAAAAAAGCAAACTTCTTTCTCTCCCTTCTTTTTGGGTGTGTGTTTGGTATCAGAAGCAACACCCTGTAGGGAGAACAAAAGCAGTCGGGTAGGGCAGATGGAAAACTTGAGAGGCAAGTATGGATGCAAATAGGCAACATAAGCATTTGGACGTTGAAAACCAGTAAATATTTAATATTTAAAGGTAGGCGAGGTAAGGTATGGCTGCATTTTGTACCTGTTTGTAGATTTGTTTTGCAGTAAAAGATGAGGCATCCAAATAGAAAATAAAAACTGATGTCTCCTACTTGTGATGATTCATTATACTGTTGAAAGTAAACTGGAATTAATTTTGATTAAATCTATATTCTTGGAATTTTATTGTCGTCCTTGTTATTTATATAGAGGTGTGTTGTTACAAGTACCCCTACGCTGTTACAATCATCCCTGCACGTGCAAGCAGATTTAACATTTGACTTCTAGTATTTCAATCAATATTGCAACTCTAACATTGTTTGTGAAGACAATTGATGACTGTCGACAAGTAGACACAAGTCACTTAAAAAAATATTTCAGTAAAATCTTAAAGTGCCTTATATATATTGTACAAAAGTGTAATTTCATTACATGAAATGTAATTTAACGTAAACATAAATGCTGGTAATTTAAAAAAAAAAAAAGAATTCTGAGGATTATGGGATCTATCTATATATCTATCCAATTTTACTGAAACTACAAACAAAAAAATCACCTGATGGCCTACTTTTTGCACAATAGATTACGGCACATCGTCAGTTTTTGGGTTGGGTTATGACATCAAAACATGTTACAATTGCCCCCGGTCTCCCGTACTTCATCTCCCCAAAACTCCTGGAATAACCGCTGGTTTAGTTTCAGGGACCGGTTAGTCTTGCCTGCCCCAACCATGAACACACTCATGGACCCACCCAGCGTCTCGGTGGGCCGTCCTGTCAGAATGTGAAGGGGCGGGACAGGTGAGGAGGAAAGCCTAAAAGAAAGACACTATGGGCAGTTCGTCGGAGTGTCTGCTTCGCCATGTGGAGGATAGAGAGTAGAAAAGTTCGTTTTTAGTTCGTTTATTTATCGTCGTCTGTTGTTCTTTTGCTACTTTTTCGAACGGAGTCGGAAATAGAACGTTGGCGACGTTCTATTCTTTTAAATTCGACTGCGCGAGACACTAACCGTTTTTTTAAAAAAAGAAAAGGGTGGCAGCTGTTGGAGGACAAGAATTCATTTTACCCAACAAACTTTCCTAAACCGATAACGGAGTGAAGTCTAAAAAGTTTTTTTGAAAAAAAAAAATTATAATAATAATAATAATAATTTTGAGTTGAACTTGTCTGCCAGCTTTGCCCCGTCACCATGGAGAGGCACGACTGTCACTCAGCAACACGCGAGTATCCACATCCGTTCATTCACGAGGTGAAGATGACGAGGACACAGAAGATAAGGGTAACGTTCAAATTATTCCCCAAATATTTGATTTTATGGCTATAACGGAGACTATTCACAGCAACTTAAAGGTCAGGTAAGCTGCTGATACTCATGAAGCCCCCCACATCTGCCACCTGAAACTAATCAGGCAGTTAATTACCCTCCAAACTGACTCCTGATAATGTGCATGAATTTAATGCCAATAGAAAATGGGATAAATGTGCTATATTTGGACATCTGTCTTAACTCCAATTCCCTTTTATGGTCATTTTTCATGACTTTTTCCACATGAACCTCAAGAGAACAAAGAGTTCTCATTTCTCTCGCTGACTGTGGTACAGAGGCAAAACAGCCAAGTCATAAATGTTTCTGGCAAAGGCAGGCATGATGGATGATAAGAACATACCGCAGAGTTGCATAACTATGACACAAACATCAGAAGGGCTGGCCAACATAGCAGACATTAAGTACTGTAAAGTTCATATAAAAATTTTTCTCATACTGATGCAAAATCACACTTTAAAAATCACTCAAACTGATGGTCGATACAGTGTGCTGTCTGACACGTCAAAAACAGTCTTTGAGTCATTTTGAAGTATTTAATTTCTTCTGATTTTAAAGTTGATTTTAATGTAGGGGAGAACGGGGTTGGTTGGCACACTTTTTACTTTGATTTTAATCCCTCAAAAATGTCATCCTTAGTAGATTCTCTTTTAATGTGTAATTGGGAACCCAAGATGTCAGCTAGGAATGGATTAACCTTATTCTCCTTAAGGTTATTATGTTGAAAAGATATGTAGTTTCCTTAAATGCATTTTCTGCTTGTAAAGGACAAAACAAAAAATACTACTTGTGTGACAACCAACCCGAAGAGAAGCATCCCTAATGGCAATTTACTTATTTTTATCTTAGCGACTAAGCTCACAACCACATGTTGAAGAACATACCGCAGAGTTGCATAACTATGACACAAACATCAGAGGGGCTGGACAACATTGCTGACATTAAGTATTGTAAAGTTCATGTAAATATTTTTCTCGTATTGATGCAAAATCACACTTTAAAATCACTCAGACTGATGGTCGATACAGTGTACTGTTGGACACGTCAAAAACGGTCTTTGAGTCATTTTGAAGTACTTAATTTGTTGTAGCCTAGCTAATAAAAAAAACTCTCCAGTCTTACCTTTTAGTGGTAATAACTTGTTTTATTATAAAGTCATGTAAAAGCATAGAAGGAAAAACAGAGTATGGCTGGGAATTTAGATTTTGACATTAAAAGCAAAAGTTAAAACCTTTTTTTTTTAAAAGCATCTTCAAGGGAGTGAGTTTTCTCTCTTAAGTGCAACAGAAGTCACTTTAAAGTGTAACAACTTTCAAAGTATCTCTTAATTCCATAGAAATAGACTAGAGAGTACAGAATCAGAGTTTTAATGTCAACCTTGTTTAAGACTTTACAGGCCTAAATTATGTTTTTAAAGTATCTTCTCTTCTGGTCTTTAGGGCATCATCCTGGGCAGCATCCTCTTCCCTCTCCGCGTCACCCTGGCAGCCATCTGCTTCCTCATCATGTGGCCGATTGCCAGGCTACGATTGGCCGGCCTGTCCGAGGAGGAACGCTCTCGGCCCGTCACAGGCTGGAGGCTCTGGCTCTTCTACGGGATCATCAAGTGGCTGAGCCGAGGCGTTTTCTTCTCCCTGGGCTTCTATTGGTTGAAGGTCAAGGGTCGTAGGGCGGACAAGAAGGAGGCACCAGTTCTGGTAGTGGCGCCTCACAGCGGCTTTCTGGATATGCTGGTTCTGTTTCCAGCCGAGCTGGCTACGGTGGTGTCGCGGTCAGAGAACAGCAGCCTACCGGTCATAGGAGGTGAGCAGTGGTGATCTGAGTAAATCACAGAGGACGTTTCTTTGTTGGATGTTACAGCTTCAAAAACTGCAGTTGGACCATCTAACCAGCGCTGACATAACAGAAAATTAAAGGACGGGTCCGTTATTCATTGAGGTTTTTATCTCATTCTGTAGCTTCCCATTAGTGGTCCTTATACATTTAAATCTAAACATTCAAATTTTGGCTCTAAGCACATATGTTTATTTAAACCTTTAGATTTTTTTAACCTGCTTTTTAAAGGCTGTCTTCTTGTAGTTTAGTTTATGAAGGTGTAAATGACATCTGTTCATTCAACACGGCTAGAAGGGCTGCACAATTAAGTAATAATGATCAAATCCGAACGCAATAATATCGCAGGAGATGCTTTTATGCACATATAGGTAAAATGTGTCACAACATGCCATTATAAATGAAGTTTTGAGTGCTACAGAGATGCTCTGGTCTACAAGTCATATTCCAGATGTAAAGGAATGTGCTTGTTTGGTGCTCCAGCATAAATCACGTTATTTTTATATTTGTTTGCTTTTTCTTTTAGGAAAGATTAAATGCAAAATTACCATTCCCTCTGAAACCAAGACACATCACACTTGTTCTGTAAAAAATGATTGCAAAATACTTTTTTTTGCATATCATGCTGCCCTGGCGCTGAGTCACACACTGTTCTGCGTTAAAGTCGAGATGTTTGACTGTCTTACAAAAACACAGAAAGCTGCTATACAAATCAATTTAATTATTTAATTTAAAAGCATTGATATTGTACAGTCCTCCCTTTCCTTGTGTCAGCATTATTTTATAGGTAGGACGCACAAAAACAGTGAAGATCTAAAAAATTAAGGGTAAGAGTGGAAAAAGAGAAATAGTCACTTTTGGGAGGCATGATAGAAAGCAGTCAGAGGAAAAGTGTCAATCTTATAATCTAGTGCCTGAGAAATGAGAGGAAATTGAGTATTCAACCTGCCAAAACCTTAGTACTGATTGTAACTTTTCCACTTTAGAGTGTCTGGATGATATAATGTTTCACCAAATTAGCTTTAACTTGAATTATCTGAACTGAACTTGATGGGAAATCTCATCCCAGGCTACTAATCTTCAACTAAGAGTAATATTTAGAATAGAGGGGTCGAGGAATATTAAAGTATGCAAGGAAGTCCTAAGATAAACAAGTGACTCACTGTTTTTGGCTGCTAATCTGCTCTGCCTGCTTTGGCACTTCCTGCAATGCTTTCTTGGCCGACTTGCTCTGGGCTCCTCCCTTTTGGTTCTGGTTCTGATTTTTGTTCTTGTGTAACAGTTTTTCCCCCTTCTTTCTTGTGTTTGTGTTTCAGCTCTGCTGGAGTTTAATCAGGCTGTGCTGGTGAGCAGAAAGGATCCAGAGTCGAGGAAAAAGGCCGTCACGCAGGTCACAGAGAGGCTGACTTCCAACGGGTACTGGCCACAGGTGAGATGTCCCTCGACACTCACTTCTGACTTCTGCAGCCAAAAAATATCTGCAGCTTCATGTATTTGTTTAAGGGAAAAGACAGATATTTTATCGGCCTACATCTGGGCTGTAGTCTTGTTTACAAAGTTGGAAATGACTAAACTGCCCAGTCATACTTAACAACAACTGAGAGAATGAGAGAAACAACAACTACAAGGTCAAACTACTTTTGTTGGATGATATATTGCCCCAGAAATAATTACGATAAACGATTTTATAGTCATTTTTAGACCATTTTATGCCACTGATGAAATAATAAAGGTAATAATAATGTAAGTTTACCCCTTTAAAATGCAATAATCTTTTAATTGTAATGAGTAATCAGTAGAGTTGTTGTGATACCATTACAAGAATACCTCCAATATAATTTAGTTTGAACGGATGACAGTAGTGTCGCCAGATTCAACACCAGCAATCTTATTATAAATAAATTAAAGATGCATCACACGACAGAACGAGTTCACCAAAGCAGATATTTTGTTTAATTTAATTTAATTTAATTTAATTTAATTTATTTTATTTTATTTTATTTTATTTTATTTTATCAGTTGTATCAGTCAGTATTGGTCTGTGTGCAAATTTAGTGATCAGAATTGCTATCAGGAAGGAAAAAATAATATTGAAATGTTTGTTATATTCAGAGACTGGAATTAGAATATGAAATTAATATATATGTAAATTATATATATGCATATTAACAAGCACACACGTAAACACAACAGGCAATATTGAGGTCAGCAAGATGATCAAGGTCGCACCCATATTTTGCACGAGAAGTTGATAGTTATCTTTACAGGTCTAACAACAACAACAGCAACAGTGCAGACCTCACTGAAACAGTTCAGTGTGTCTGTGGTGGCTTCAAAGATCTCAGCTCAAACAAACAGCTGATCAAGATTAGATAAAGTCTTTGGGATTTGAATTGGAGCTGCTGGATTTGTAAAGAGGGGATCAGGACACTTTTCTTGTTGAATCCTTTAATTGCAGTTTGGAAATTGTTTAAGTAAGCTCGGGAAAAGAGGGCTTTCATAATGACACCAGTCTGTTTGTGAAATTGGCCTGAAGGTGCAGTGCTGTGCAACATTCTTAGGCCACCTTAAAATGTGTTATTGTAGTGAGGTTATAATGATCATACATATTTATTTCTCAGTAGTCTCTTTACTAAAATACGACCAGAACGTACAGGAAATATGCATACAGTATCAAAAACACAAATATTTCAGGAAAAAAAACCCAACGTCAACAGGCTTAGGTTACAAATATCACCTGGACAGAGAAGGGAGTAAAAAAAAAAAAACAGCCTACGTCTAAAAAAGAGCTCGGGAAAGTGCTGAAGCAGGTTTGGTGTAATATACCAGAAGATTATTTAAGAAAACTTAAAGATACGACTTCAAGAACTTTTAATCACATCACTTTTAAAGGGAGATCACACTAAATATTGAATTCATTGAAATCATTTTGTTCCGACTTTTTTTGTGCTCTGTATTCTTTGTATCTTAATAAAGACGCTAATATAGATAGATAGAACAATAGAGTTCTGTACATTCTCAGTACAAGGTTGTTTCTTTTGATTTCTGGCTCTGACAGACCGTAAATGTCGCCAAAAAGCCCATAAATTCACCTGCTGAAAGTGGTGAGAGCTGCAGGTCTTTCCTCATAAATCACATTTCTTAATCCTTGTCTAGATGCTGATGTTTCCTGAGGGAACCACAACAAATGGCAGCGCTCTCATCAAATTCAAACCTGGTGAGTCCCGTCTGATTTATCTTGACGCCTGATTCATACCACGGTTTGTTCTCTGTTTCTACAAATCGTGTAGGAATGAGAAGCGTTCGAGGGAAGAGGGCGCAGCAGCTGATTGTTTTGCTACCTGATTAACTGCTCTCCGTCCGACAGCGTTACTCTCATTCCAGTCGGTTCACTGTCTTTATTTTTTCTCGCTCCATCAGGTGCCTTCCTCGCCGGAGTCCCAGTTCAACCTGTTCTGTTGCATTACCCCAACAAGCTGGTGAGTAAAGTCACTTGGCTGGTTAAAATAATAATAGTTTATTACAACATACGCCTGTCACTCACTTATAACTTGACTGTGTCTGACCAACTGACTGAGGAAGGAGAACACCTACATTTAGACTGAGGCTCTGATTTTTAAGGTCTTAGTGTGACCTGCCGTCACTAAACCCCTAAAATAAAGCAGCTTGATTTAGTTTTAAACCCCTAATCTGTTTTGCATGAAGAAACAATTTGTCACTGATCACAAACTTTGTGAATAACTAGGTTTGCAGTCTTCACCGTGCAGAAAGACTGCATTAAATCAGTGGAATCCATTCGTTTTTATTACAACACACATGTCATCAATGTTTTCTTTGCCAAGGTTTATTATTAGTAAAGGTACTTGTGCGCATGGACTTTGCAAATGTGTGTGCATGTGTTAAAGCAAAAAGTAGCAGCACAACGGACACAATATCAGATCAGAAATGAGGTCCTCAGAACAACCTTCACCTTTCCCCTTTTTAAATGTTGCGCAAACTGTATTGGTATCATAACGATGCGCATACAGAGGATGCTTTGTTCTGTCACCGCAGTTTGTTTTGACACACGGCCGCTCGCACTCATTTGTATCTGTCATGTCATCCTCGTCGCGTCCTGCCCACAGTTAGGTGTGTACACTATAGGACTGTAACTTCATGAGCGCTCTGCAGTATTTGTCCAGGCCTGCATGTTTGCATACCGCTGCCTTTCAGGGTGTGTTATAAAGGGGGTGAAAGTGACTGGAATCATATGTGCTATAAAAAAAAAACCTCCACACCCAGTCTGTTAGGAAAGCTAGATTTGTTTCTGTTCGACCTGGTTGTTTCCACTGTTTGATTACTTTTTATGATTCTTCCTCAGGATACCGTTCGCTGGACGTACAAAGGAACAACCTGGTGAGTTCATCTGTCATCTCTAATTCAACTGCCTCGATTTCTACAGGCAGGACGTTGAGTAAGCTGAAAAAACACATTTTAACAACTTCCAGGACATTTATATTGTATTTTGCTCAGTAACTTTTCATCACCAAAGACCAAAAAAATGAATGCTTTTCATGAAATAGAAAAAAAAAAACCTGTTGCAGTATATTTTCCCTTGTTAGGAAGGGTTTTCTTGTAACTGAGGGAAGGTTAAAATAACAGTAAACATGCGTCAAGTATAATGCATTACAACTCTGTAGCAACACAAACTGCAGCTGCCACAGTTACCATAAGGCTGAATCAGCACCTCTCTTAAAGAGTGTCAACAAACTGAACATTAAAGCCTTCATGAAGGATTTATTGCAGGACTGTTGTATCAGACTGCAGTCATTGTGGCTACTGTTGGTGTACCTAATAAACTGGAAACTCAGTGTGTAATTTCTGATCAACGTCAGTCTTATTGAATAAACACATTAAAGGTCCAGTGTGAGGATGTAGGTGGATATATTGGCAAAAATGAAATTTAGTAGGTGTTTTCTTTAGTGTATCATCGCCTGAACATAGGAATTGTTATTTTATCTTAGAATGAGCTGTTTCTGTCAACATACAAATCAGGTCTCAAGGGGGTGAAAAAGGGAATTCGCAGTCTGAATCGTATTGCATCATCATCAGTAATAACTTTAGTAATAATAATAATAATACATTTTATTCATAGAGCGCTTTTCAGGAAACTCAAAGACGCTTTACATAGTAAAAAGGATCAAAGAATAGAGATAAAATACAAGAATACAAATAAAAACATATAAGATACACGGCACAGATATACAGCACAGAAATTAAACATTAAAGGCAATTTAGCTGGCACACTATCATTTAACACGGGGATGATTTCTCAGAAGCGCCCTTGAGTTGTTATATATTTGATATGAAAAAAACGACGTAGTTGTGAATTTCAGTTCTGCAAAAAACACAAAACTAACTTCAATAAATATTAATAAATAAATAAATGAACATCACAGATATCATGAGTTGGAGCCCTAACTGTCAGCATTAATTGTTTTTTAAAAATTAATTAATTTGAGAATGAAACTGTCAGTGGTAGCAGTTACATACTTTTGTCTACCCAAATTCTAACATTAATCTTTGTCTTGTAGGGTTGAGGCTCTGTGGCACACGACTTCTCAGTTCTACACCAACATGACTGTCGAGGTGAGATAAAACTGTTCGTGTAGCGGTTTGCTCAGGGTGTGTTGGCGTCACATTGGGTGTATCAACAGGTGCAGCAAAGCAGCAACATGACTAATCATATTCATCAGCTGTGGGTGTGATCAGAGGTCAAATTAAGAACAAATTTTCCAAAAGGAGGAATCAGCACTTTTCAGCATGATGTGAAGTTACTTTTTTCGAAATGTTTTGACTGTGTGAATATGTTTCTGCGACAAAAAAGAAAATAACGGCTATCTTTTATCGCGCTGCAGTTCCTGCCAGTTTACAACCCGTCCGAGGAGGAAAAGAGCGACCCCATCCTGTACGCAGACAACGTTCAGAAACTCATGGCCAAGTGAGTAATGTAATATTTGAGTTACGGCAGCCAGATTGTATGTCACTATGTCAGATACAGTCGGTGATATTTTTAGATAAGGTAAGCCTTTATTCATGCCCAGAGGGGAAATTCAAGTGCTCACAGCAGCACAGAAAAAAAGATTTTTTTTTTAAATTAAAAAAAGAACAAAACAAGGAAATAACAATGAAGAAGTGCTTATATATAATATAATTCTGTAACATAATTTTAAATACGTCATGACAATTTTGAATAGTTTTTCCACTAGCTTTTTTTCTTCTTTCCCCATACAGTTTCTCTTATCTTTTAAAAAATTATTTTCTAAATCTACTATTTTGCAGTTTATTGAAAATTTCTTACCAAGTTGCTCATTTCCTCTTTCCCCATGTTTTTGGAAGAAATCGCCCCATCGTGCTCAGAGTTCAAAGGTTAAAATACTTGTGAAAAGTGTCTGGAAGCAGCACAAGAAAAGTGATGTCGCTCCAGGTTTCAGAGAGTTAAAGTCATAGAAATTGGGTAAAATATTATGGAAAAGTCATAGAAATTGTTTTGGTTTTTTTTGGTTTGTTTTTTTGCACAAAACTTTTTGTTTGTGTTGTTGTAGTTTCCCACAGTTGCCACTAGATGTTTTTCCACAGAAAGCCCATTTTTTTAAAAAATATACTTTGACAATAAAAGTTAAACAACAATTAAAACACACCCAAGTTAAAATGAAATAATTAAAATAGAAGAAAATAAAATACAATAAAATAAACAAATATTTAAAATAGTGGAACTGGCTAATAACATAAAGTAGACGCAGCATTTGTCTGATGTCTCTTCTAATGCACTTTTTTGCTTCAGGGCCCTCGGAATCCCAGCTACAGATTATGTGATGGAGGGACGGGTTCCCGTCAGTAAACTCGGCGGTCTCTCTCTCCCGCTGGAGTCTGCTGCCAGAGAAACACTGTCCCTGTTACACAGAGACGGGTAAGACCAGACGTGTGATGGCATTTGTCTCCTGACCTCAGTGCTCTCCTCGTGTCTCACCACATTCATGTCTCTGTCTCTCAGTCTGGAAGCGCATGAAGTGGAAGCAGCGCTGGACAGAATGATTGACAGGTGTCAGTCAGGAGCTCAGGGGTCAAAGGTCAACGCAGAGGAGCTGGCCTCTATCCTCGGGCTGACGGACAGACAGACAGCCGTCACTATCTGCAGCCTCTACTCCAAGGTAGGAGCAATCTGTGCTTTTTTCCACTGGTGTTTGCAGCTCTTTCTAACGCTACACAACACAGACACACCCCCAACGGTGATGTGTTTTTTTGTTTTTAATACGGATAAAACAAACCAAACAGATGCTGTCACACACTGTCACACGCCCGTCATCAAGACAAGAAATGATGGCTCGCTCTTCTCCTCGGTTCTGCAAAAAAAAACATGTTTTTTGAGGGGAGTTTTGGGACAAAAAAATGCTCTGCTGCTTGTTTTTTTTTTTTTTTTTAAATCTATTTGTTTTCAGTTTCTCTCACTGTTCTCAAAAAACAAATGTGTAAAAAAAGAAAAAGGAATATAAAATAAGTAAAACTGTGTCCATGTGCTTGTGTTTTGTTTTGTTTTTCAGGATGAAATAGTGGACCTGAGGCAGGTCTATTTGAGCGTTTCCGCTCTGTCAGGATTTGTCAGCTTCAAGTCGCTACTTCACACTGCTTTTACTGTAAGTCCAGTTATTGTTGTTTTACTTTTTGTTTTCAGTTTGTATCTGCCTCAAGTTAAGAGTACTCTTTTCAAAATGCAGAAGAGCTCTTTTACTTGCTGAAGTTGAATATTTCTTCATGTTTTCTTCTCTAAATGCACCGTCTTTGTTCTCCAGCTGTTTGACAGAGACGGCAGAGGCAGTCTGAGTGCAGAGCAGCTGTCGGACCTCATGGCGGCGCTGCTGGGTTTTCCTCAGCACCACACTGAGGAGCTTTACACACAAGCCTCCAGTGACGGCCAGCTGACAGAGGGTGAGTGTCTCTGCAGCTTATGTTTCCCACTTGGTGGATAACAGACAGTCGTGATACCGGCCTTCATTAGACTTAAGTATGATTTTAGGTCACTGAATTATCATCTCGTTCCATTGAGACTATCTGTAAAAACAAAAATGTAGGCTTACCTATCTTTACTTGAATTAGTAAAAAAAAATATTACAGACAGTATTTCGGTCTTTCATTACTTAGGAAAAAATGTGACTGAAACGTCGCTGAGCATTTGTTTCATCAGGAGATCACCGATTCATGTTCTTTTTTATTCTGCCTTGTTTTTTACAGAAAATCTCCTGCGAGTTCTGACGACCCACTCGACCTATCAGAGAGTGGTGAACGAGTACATGCAGCCCGAGGAGGCGGGCGCCGCGCTGGCCAACGGGAAGGCTGTGAACAACAACGGAAACTTGCACAACGGCAACGGATCCCTCCACTACAGAAAGAAGTTTGAATGAGGACTTTTTTGTTTTTTACAAGATGTTCAGTCAAGTTTAAACCCAAATAATCGATGACAAAGGATTGTATTTTTTAAGTTTGATGCTTGTGTGAGTGTTTGGATGCATGGATGTATTTTTAAAACTACACTACTGTAACATTTTACCAAAATCAGCAATATTAACATTATAAAACCAAAGAATGATGACAATGACTCTCTGAGGTGTGTGTGTGTGTGTGTGTGTGTGTGTGTGTGTGTGTGTGTGTGTGTGTGTGTGTGTGTGTGTGTGTGTGTGTGTGTGTGTGTGTGTGTGTGTGTGTGTGTATTTGAAGTTGTGTTCATGTTTACTGTTTTTTTTAATTACCTGAAAGAAATCTTGTTCATATATTTTTGGCTCTGTTAAAGACTCTGTTAATTTTGTCATTTGAAGCCATAAAATATCTTATTTATATATTTCCCTCTTATGTATGATAAATGTTTTTTAAATGGGACAATGGTATGTACAAAAAAAAACTTCAAAAGTTTATTTTAGTAAATAAATTCTTACATTTTTGTGTGCATATTGTTTGTATTTAACAATTCATTAAACTGTGAAATCTTTTAATGAGGTTTTTGCTGTGAGGTTTTTCCCACAAATACATCTCTGGACTTGTCTTCATGCATTTTTTTTCATCTTGCATCTTAATTTTCCCGCCTTTTCTTTGTCCTTATCCAGCTGTCGTTTGTGTGTATTTGTTTTGCCGGAGATAAAATCTTTGTATTTTGCGGGTAGCTTTTTGGAAATTTGTCTCCCACGTAGAAAACGTAAGAAATGACTTCTGGTTTCTATCATGTTGCTTTTGCATTTCAAAGTTTCTTGTCCAGCTGATATATTTGAAAACTTTCTGTCCTTAGCTTTCACGCGACTTCTCGTTGAGGGTGGGCTTGGTTTTGATGTTCCCGCCTCGTCTTGTGCCTCATTTTTCTCTTGGGGGCGCTCTTTGCCACTCTCCTTTGAGGTCAGCTCTTCGTCATGCTTTGACTTTACCTCTGCTCTGCTCCTCCACCTTCCTCTTTTCATCGGACTTGTTTCAGTCTCCGTCTCTTTTACCTTCGTCTTCCTCTCTTTCGAAGCACCGTGTTCGCGACGGGACCTTTTCATCAGACTAAGCATGAAGCTCGGGCGTTCTGCCTCCTCTCCATTCATTATTTCATCAGCTGTTGCTTTTGTGTTTGATACCTTGCTCTTTTGAATCCCTGTGTTATTATTAGCCACTCTTTTTGACACATTTTGTGACCTTAAACTGTAAAAATCCAGATTTTCTGTTCCTGTGACTTCACCATTTTGTCTATCAACTCCACCTTCACTTAATGTGACTGTGTGGCTTCGTTGCCGGGCCTTTGGACTCCAAGTGGGGTTTAGATTTGGGTTTTTCTCACAGGTTTCCTCAGAAGATGACTCACTTCTCTTGTCCAGCAGTCCCTCCTCTGGTGACTCTTTAGTTGGACTCTGCAGAGAGAATTCGGGTAGAGAAACACTGTTTTCTTTGGTCTTGCATCCTGGTAGATTTATGTTTCTAGCATCTGTAGTCTTCTCCCTGCTCTTCACTTTATCTCCCCTTGTTCTGCTTCTTGTAGTCGGACTAAAACTAATCATATTTGTCTGAATGTCCGTCTCCTCTTCAGATGCCCCACGTCCCTGTCGGCACCTTTTCATCGGACTTAACAAAAGGCTCGGGCTTTCTGTCTCGTCTGCATTTATTTTTCCATCTCTTACGTCTATTGCTCCTTTTGGATTCGATGGTTGATGAGTTGCCGTGCCCTCTTGAATCCCTTTCTTGTTATTTACTGTCCTTTTTGACACATTGTTTGACCTTAAGTTGAAAAAGTCCCAAGTTTTACTTCCTGTGGCTTCACTGTGTCCTCTATCGGCTCCACATTTGCTTAATGCAACTGTTTTGTGACTCAGAGTGCTGTTTAAATTTGGGATTTTCTCAAAGACTGTCATAGAAGGTGACTCATTTCTCTTGTCCAACGATGCTTCCTCTGAGTACTCTTTAGTTGGACGAGTATCAGTCTGAACCTCAGGACTCTGCAGAGAAGGTTCACTTAGGAAAACCTTGTCCTTGTTGGTCTCGCATCCTGGTGAATTTTTGTTTTTAGCATTGTTAACCTTCTCCCTTGTCTCCATCTTGTCGTTCTTTCTGCTTCTCTTCATTGGACTCAAAACTTTTACAGTCTGGTGTTCAGTTTCATCCTCCTTCACCTCTAGATTGTTATTGTCCTGAATTTCTCTCTTATGTGAGGACTTGATCTCGCTTGCAACAAGAGAAGTCAGCTGCACTTTTGCTTCAGTCATTGTGCCCCAAGATCTACTACGTACAAAACTGAACATTTGTATTCCTGCCTTGTTGCTTTCACCAAACTCCTCCTGTTGTGGGATCTTGGTTAAAGCTGCATTTTCTGTCCCAGTTTCAGTGCTCATATTGGGGTTCTTGGCCTTTCTCTGCTCCTCTCCCTCCACGCTGAGTTTCTGCGTCTCCCCTGCAAGCTTTTGATGTTGTTCTTTCTCTTCAATCTCTTGAAATTGCTTGGGTGTATTTGCTGTTTTTGTTGCTCGGCCCTGCTCTTCGAAATTGCTCTCCTCTCTTTTAAATAACTGCCTTCCACAAGAGGACCATCTCTTCTGTTTTTCATAAACCCTCTCTGGGGTGAATTTAGCTGTTTTCCTGACACTCTGTTCACCGGATTTCTTCTCCTCTGCTCTCTCGGCTGCTTTCTCTTTATCAGTTTGATCCAACAGCCTCTGACTGCGTCTGAGGTTTGTCGTTCCCTTGATTTTGGACTTTTTCTCTTTATTCTTCCTTTCAAAAGTCTCTTTGGTCGTCATTTCTTCTCTTGATTTCCCAGCTATTTGCATGGTAATGTCCTTTCTCTCCGTTTCTGCGTGCTCTCCTGCCCTCAGTTCAGAGGATGCAAACTCTTTGGAAAGTTGCAATCCTTTTGGTGGTTCTACTGTTTGTTTTTTAGGTGTTGAGGCTGAAAAATCACCATCAACTGGAGGATTACAAGACCCTACAATGAAAGAGGAATCAGCTGGCACAGGACTTGCGTAGCCTTCAGGATGAGGGCTGTTTGGTTTCATGTTTTGGGAGGTTCCTCTGTGTTCCTCTGACTCTGTTGTCTGAAGCATTGGGCGAAGAAGTGCTTGCACAGCGAGGACAAACAGGGCTGGAGGGCTTGTTGACTGCCCGAGATTGGGTGCAAGCTCCTTGACAGCAGTGTTACAAAGGTCCTCAGTGGACCCTGAAACAGTAGAGGTTGAGGGATTCTCGGAGGTGAGATGATCCCAGAGTAGAGGTCCTTCCTTGGGCGCTACAGCTCTTTGGAGTGGTGCAGTTTCCACGACACGTAAAGTCGCCTGAGATGATTCTTCAGTTGCGGTGGTGACGGGGTTGGAGTTGGCAGGAGGTAGACAAGATAGCTCCAGCTGGATCACCTCCAAAAGCTGTTGACCAAAAGAAAAACAACAATAAAAGATTACTTAAATGGTCTCAAAAAGCACAGCAGTTGTGCATATCCAAAAAACAGTTCAGGACCAATAAATGATAGCAATAAAGAACATGCAGAAAAATCTGCAAACTTTAGTTTCCTTAAGGGCAATTTCTTAACGCATTCTCAAGTGACATTTCAAGCTAATGGCTAAAGAAGTCTGAGACTCGAAACGTCACCTGCGGATGTGCTAATAAATTGCATCTAAGGGAGCTACAGTTTAAAGACCTTTAGACTGAGCATATTTGATGTTTATCTCTCCAAACAACATTTTTGGCACAACAATATGTTAATTTCTTGAAACATTACAACTTTTTCTTGTAATATTTTGATTTTATGCTTAAAATCTTACATTCATACCACAGTGACGAACCAGAGCTTCAAAATTCAGTTATGATATTACCTCTTGCAAAAGATTCATGTAAGCTGTGTTCATTGCCGATCCCACCTGAGAGAAAGCAATTAAATTAAAGAGGCACTATAACTGTTTAATGAATTATTTAATTGCACTAATTAATTGGACTTAGTGAAATTTGGGGGGCTTTAAGATTTAAAATGCAATTGTGAAAATGAACTCTTTAAAACCTGAGCTAAGTAGCTTGATTTCATTCAAAAACAAAAGGTGAAGAGACTTAAGTTCCATAAAAGTCTTTTCAAAATCCTCCAGTGCATGCATTAGGTATGGATTAGATAGAGTTAGTTGCATAGTCTTTAAGAGTGTTTTTGTCACCCAACAGCAAGATATTAAAACAAAGAACTGATTATTTACTTTTAACACTGTACACTGTATATAATTAAAAGGGCAATAATGACAAATGCGCACCTGAGATGTGATGTCACTTATAGGATCTGTATTGTCGTCAGCAGAACTTTTCCGCAGCATCACCTGCAAAAAAAAAAAACAAAACAAAACTTACATTTGCACTTTCAAAAAAAACATTTATGTTGAAATTGGCTCACTCTTCTTATCCTGGATCAACTTGCTGCAACAAAACACAACATTTATTGTACTAATTTTCATATTTTATCACCTCTTGTTCTTGTTTTTCCAGTGCAAGAAGATCAGCGGGCTCTGAGTCTGAAGAAAGGAGGGAATCCAGAAACTCTGTGTTGATGGTCGACTGCACCTGAGAGACAGAGGTGAGGGCAGAGTGAAACACTGGGACAATAAAACAACATAAAAAAGAGAAAAATGCCTCTGATTCAATAAAAAATAAGTTAATTATCCCTTTGAAACCTGGACTGACATCATTTTTCTTGTGCTACATTCAGATGCCTTTAAGGGTATTTAAATCTTCAACACTGAGCAAATTGTTTTGATTTCTTAAGAAAAATGCAATCAGTAATACTGGCAAGAAATTAGAAAATTTGTCGATTATATATTAGAATTTATTTTACAGAATTATTATCATTTTTAAGCAGCTTTTCTGGCCATTTCCTTTTTCTTTTCCTTAAACTTTCCCATTTCTTTTTTCCCCTCATTTGGGGGTAATTATTTCTCTCTCTCTTTTAAACTATGTTCTTGCTAATTTGTGGTTAATTTCTTCATAAATTGCTTATTGCCTTCTGCCCAAGAATTCAAGCCAATTTGCCCAGGCGTCAGGGGATTAAATGCTTAAAAATGCAACAAAAATATTGACAGGATGATAGTTTACATATCACATTAATGCCACTGATAACTTACGTCATTGACAAAGTCCTCATCACTGCACAGGTCATCCAGAAACTCCAGAAACGAGCAATTCTCTTCCTCCAGTTTGTCTTTCTTTTCATCTTCCTCATTTTTATTCTCTTTGGCCTCCACACTCTCTTGAGTCTAAACACAGTCAGAAAAAAAACAAAGAGATTTATGACATAATGGCACGTTAGTTTCACAGAGTAAACACTACTTTTGTTCCATAATGATGTGTTTTCAGTTCACTTTTTTCACATTTTTAGCATCTCTGAAAAAAATTGGCAGATAAAGGGGAAGTTATCTATAAACACAATTTTTTTTTAAAGTAATATCTTTCACATATATTTTAAAATATAAACATCTGGAGTGAAGACCTCTGGAGTGAAGGAGTCCAAGAGCTTCATGAATTCCTCTAAGGTGAGTTCTGCCACTGGTTCTTTGTCCAAACAGGGTTGAGATGCAACAGAAACCTCAGACTTTGTTGTTGTTTGTAGTTTGTCACTGTTGGTTGCATTATTTTTCTGCTTGTCTTCTATCGTGAAACACAATGATAGACGTGAAAAAATAGGGAATAAAATAAAATTTTAACCATTTTCATTAGTGCGTGCTCATAATAACAATGCTAAGATGCTGAAGTTTATCAGGTAAATGTTGACCTGATAAGATAACAGTTATTATAATAGATTGCTGCAGGGACTATGTTAATTTTGAGGTAATTGACATCCATTTTTTTTCTAATTTGGGGTAATTGCCTCTGATGTTGCTCATTGTCTTTTACTTGGACATCAAGCCAATTTGGTCAGGTCTTAAAGGGTTAACCGCAGACCTTATTTCAGGCACTTAACCAAAAATCCATTTATAAAACCCACTGACTTCAAGATGAGAGAGCCAGGAGTGCTTATAATGCTAACTCATTTCCTGAATTTAGGAGCCATTCCCGGAGCACTCTATTTGGTCAGAAAGCAAAGCATTGAACAAGAAATCAGATAAAAGTTACTGAAATTCAACTCATGACCTCTGACCTTCTGACTTGACCTCTTCACTCCTCTCTGTGTCTGACACTGCAGGCTGCTCGCTGGCCTGCTGAGCCGTCCTCTGCACCCTGAGGTCAACATGTTAAAGTCAGATACAGTATCACGTGTAACAGGGATCAGTATCAGTATCGGGCTCAATCAATGCATTTTTTCATTGATTGGGATCAATCATTGTGAGCATGCGCCCCGCCTTGTTTCTTGTTGACATCCGCCGTCACACAGATGTCGTAAACAAAGAGCACGATTTGCTGCAGATATTCGGGTTTTATTGTAATGCTGCAACTCAAATAAGTAGAAAGAGCAAATTGGCTTTATTCTTTAAAAAACGGGAAAAAGGCAATGACTACCAAAAGAAGAAATGACCCAATATTACTAGAAATACCAGAAAATTCCCTGAAAATCAGTTTAATATATATTTATATTGTATATATGTATTTTTTTTTAATTAAAAAATAGAAATAAAGGGAAATGACCTGGAAAACGGGATTAAGAAATTATAATTCTCTAACCTGATTAAAAATATGTAATTATATTGACTTATTTTAGAGAGAAAAAACAATTTGCTCAGGTTCCAAAGGGTCAACTAGCTTGCGAAAGATGTGATACATCACAAAAAAACAGATGTCGATCCAGGTTTTAAAGGGTTAAACTGTCACGCATATGCACTGGATTGATTCCAATAACTTTAAAGTACTTGAAGTCTGAACCGTGCAACTGTATAATCACGGTAAACACACACTCATACACTTGATCGAGACATCCCTGGTTTTTAAAATCTGTTACAATGTCATCTGCTGTGTGTCGCTTACAGGTCTGATCTGCAGGGCTGATGGACGGACACCACATGGGGACACACGCACCAGGTGGGAGGAACCTCAGGTAGGACAACCAAAGGACCAGGAGGTAAACAGGGGCTGCAGAAGGGGAGCCACACATCAGGACAAAAACCAAAACTGGAGTTTGTCAGGAACATGATGGGGCTCATACTGAACCAGTCTTGTGGGACACAGGGTGTGAGCCCTGGTAAAAGTGGTGTGAATCCAGGTGAGGGACGAACACCTGCGTTGGGTTGAACTGGGACGGTCAAGTTTGGGATCAGATGCTGAACACAATGCTGGTTTAGCATCCAAGACATTGTGTCCTCTCTTTGATCAACTCCCCTCTGGGGTGTTTCTGGAATTATGGGAGATCTCATTGACGCAGATTCATCCATCAAAAGTAAAGGTTGTGATGAAAAATGTGACGGTTCTGACAATAAGTGTACTTCCTCTTCTAAATCAAAAATTACAGACGGACATGTATTCTGTCTGAGTCCAGTGAGGCTCCTGTCTGGGTCCATCTTTTGTCTCTGTACGTCTGCGGCTTGTAACTGTCAGAGGAAAGTGAGACCATAATTTGAGCAATTCCAACAGCAAAGACAACGTGACACAAATCAAACATGAAAACCGCAAAACATCTTCAAAGCTCCGGCAATATTTCTGAGTATTTCATAATACTATTCCCATCTGTAATCTTCAATCCAGCTACTTAGAGGGATTTCACTTTGCTCCAGGGCAGAAAAACAAAGTTTTCTTTTAACTGCCTGAGAGCAAAATGAAGCAAAAATAGACTGAAAGTCAACTCAAGGACCAAACCAAACCACAACTGTGCTTACTTCCCAACAGGTGTGCCTTTTAAATAATCACATGCTAATTAGCAAAATATCAAACAGGTGCCCTACAAAACAATATAGCATCTTTCATCCCACTATACAAAAATGATTTCAAAATAATATCAAATTTCATAAGACAGGGTGGCATGTTATACTGACATGTGACTTTTTGTATTATATCTTGTTAGAATTTCATATTACATGCAAACTTAACATTGTTTTTTCAGTAAGTAGTTTGAATTACTTCTTCTAAGTAGCTGTAGCACTCCAAACTAGATTTCTTAGTTGTTCTGCTGCATAAACCCTTGACCACATTTTACTTTTATAAATACACTTTATTAAAGATTGAATCACAACAAAATTAATTTGATCCTATAGACGTGCTGTAACATCGCTAGGACGTAAAATGAATTATGTTGTGCTCTGTAGCAAGCTGTTCTAATAATTTCATTTCATTTCATTCATGAGGATTTATATAAAACATATTGTAAGACAGTAACAAAAATGTTTCATTGTGCTTACCTTTCATGTAGGACATGGTAGTCTTCAACCAATTCAATTAGTTTGCATTGATTTATGTTTTAAAAATAAACTTGACGCAGGTTGATTTGTTTTCTAACAACTAAAGGTTCTGTGCATGCAAACATTCCAAACTTCACAAACTTTAATTAATTACAAAATAAAATTATATATGTTTTTTTATATTATATGTTTTTAAATTTACTTTTTTTATTACAGTATTCACTTTTTGCACTGATTCAAAATGCTTATTTGCAGCTACAAAATAATATTTAAAAAACAACATTTCATTCTTGTGTGTGTTCAGCAAACTATTTTCTTATTGATAATGAACAAAATCCTGACAGAGATGTGAGTAACACAAAATTCTCCTTTGGTTCAGATGATCAAAGTTATGGGGTGCAATTTAATCAATATAATATTTAAGAAATGTCTTGCTTTTTTTTCTTCAACAAATGAAATAAAAATATTGTATTCTATGTTATTCTGCTTATATTAAATATAAACATATTTATATTTTTGTATAATATTATGAAAAGCTCCAAAAGCTCCATACTGAAACCTCGTGATGACAACTGACTATCTCCATGACAACTGCGCTCATGGAGACCACGAGATGCGGTCGCGAGCTCCAGAAAGTGGACCTTAATTTAAGAACTAATGTTTCCAAACTCGAGAACAAACGTTTAAGTTTAAACGCATAATAATGTTCTCGGATTCAAAGAGGAAAATTCCCTTTGGGTCGTTTAGCAAAGTGTTAAATTTATTAAACACCATTTCCCAGGATGCCGAGCGGTCTGAGTTTTGAACCGGATATCCGTTCTGTTATCTGAGCGACCAGAAACTTCGCCACACGTGGATTTCTGAAGAGAAAGACCGTGTTGCCTACAACTTTTAGCATTATTTTCGATATAAATTAAGATATTCGATATAATTTGAAGCTTTAAAACCAGCAACCGTCGAAATGTTTCTGCAGTTTTACCTAAACGAGAACGGAGACAGAGTTTACACTCTGAAGGTAACGTTAACGCCGTGTTTACATCCTTAATATCTATCTTTATTCCGTCTAAATACATTTTACATCGTTATTAAAGTACTCCTACCATAATTTGTATATGCTAAAGCCAATTTGAAAGACTATAACTTATTCTTCTAGGTTTAAATGGACATTAATGCACGTTATTTTGAAATTAGTTAGCAGTTTTGTTAGCATTAGTTGTGTTGGTATATCTGAACTTTGTTTTAGTAATGTAATCATTCATGAATAAAAAGGTGTTTGTTTGTAATATAGGTTACCAGAATTCAAGTTTATAAAAAAGCTTCCAATTAGTCTGTGAAACGTAATACATGCTCATTGCTATGATATAAATATACAAGGTCCTGGCAATATATTGATATTTCTAATGTGGGCATGTCAAATACTTTGTGGTCAAATCCTAAGGTTTTGGATTTGATTCGTCCTCACATTATTATATGATTATATTCTTGCTATATTATAGACTTAATTAGAAGTTATGACATGCAGATTTAGTTATTGTAGTTATTATACAACACATGAAAGCAGAAATTATTTGTCGACTGACCCAACGTAGTTAGTGACACCTTATTTTAATATTACATTGAGCAAAACATTCTCCTTTTCTAGCATGTTTTTCTTTGTTTCATGCTGTGTTAAATTTGGATTTTTGGAATAGCAATTTGAAGAGTTCTTTTGGGGGAATTTGTGCCATTTGGCATTATTTTCTGAAGTTTTATAATGAAATAATTGTATTTTGCAGCCATACAAGAAACAAATAGTTCATACCATAAAGCATTCATTCAGTGGCATGTTTTTAAATGATGAAATGTTTTACACCCCTTTGTTTCATAGAGGAAAAGTGTGTAAGATTTAGTGGGATTTAGTGGTGACGACTTTTTACTAGGAGCTGAATTATCCGCAGATGTCTCTTCCTCTCCAAAACAAACTGACCAGTTCTTATTTCCAGGTGATTTAACACTAAAGAAAACATAGTTAATCTGTCGAATTCCATTTCTGTCATTAAATCCTCCTAAATCCTACACACTGGACTTTTACTTTAACACCAAAAAGCTGTTATCCAGTGAGGTGTGTTGATGCATTGTTAATTAAAAATGGCTTTTTTAAAATGATCTCAAAGTGCTGAAATCAAGTGTGCTGCTTTCTATGTCCTTCTTTATCACCAACAGAAGATCAGTCCTGATGGGCAGCCCACCAGCTCGGCCCACCCGGCTCGCTTCTCTCCAGATGACAAGTTCTCCCGACACCGAGTGATGGTGAAGAAACGTTTCGGCCTTCTGCTCACCCAGCAGCCCAGACCTGTTCTGTGAGAGAGAGGTGGAGAGAAAAAGGCGATGGATAGATGGAGATCACACCAAGACATGGAGGGATGAAAGCGAAGATGGAACTATAGAAGCAGAAAGTCAAAAAATATAGTCTGGATCACAACTTGTGAATGTGCAGCCAGAACGTTTCACCTAAAGCTCTTGGCCCAAATGTATCTGATCAGATGTCATATGTTGGATATCAGCTCTTGTTGCTGTTATGGATCTTCTTTTTTAAAGTTGTGCCATTCGTTTAAGATTAATGTGATAATTTTGTTTTCATGCTGAATAAATGTTTCGTTTACTATTTCTAGTCAATTGTCTGTGTGAATAAAATCTAGACAGGGGACAAATTAAAGAATAAAATCGTAAAAAATTAGTTGAGAACAATCACAATGAAGGATGCTTTCATAAAAAGCATGCAGGCTAAATGAAAATGGTGTGAATAATATATTACAGCCTAAGTCACCAGAGTGGAACCCGTCTAAGTCTCCTTAAGAAATGTACAAAATTACAGGATACCTCTAAAATCTCAAGGAAGAGCATTATTTACAGACTATTCCAAGTTTTGAAGGATGACTTTGTCTGTGATAATTTAAAATTTTAACTGCAAAAAATGTTGATTTTAAAATTAGATTTTTTAAAATAAAAGGGGAAACAGTGGTATTATATTTAAATGCATGTATATTTTATGATGCATGCAGATTTAAGGATTTTTTTTAAATGAATGACATTCAGATCCTGCATATGAAATTAAAATGTGTATTCGTGTCACCACTAATACAATAATTGATAAACTGGTTATACATTTGACGTAGGTACCACAAAAAAAGTTGTACAAACAAAGATTATCGCTACTTGACCTTTAAAGACTACATTTCCCAGAGAGCATACACCGCATATTCGCCATTGCGCATGCGCTAGCCGTTGGAACGACGGTAAGCGATATAGGACTCACCAGGCGCGTTCGCATGTTTTTTTGTTGGGTCGGTTGGACAAAAAAAAAGTGCCGAGAAAACCTGGGAGAGGAGCCAAATCTTCCCAGATGTAACTGAAAACAGCCATATGGTGGAAGCGCTCTTGAACGGAAACTTGAACCAGGTAGGCCTTTTATGTGACTAACGTGTCCGGTTTTGTGATTTTCAGCGGGTATTTGTCGCTGTCAGTGAAATAGCTGGAGGTCCGCGGAGTTTAACAGCGGCATGGCTAGCCTCTGGCTAACGTTAGCTTCGGTTAGCTGTACCGACTGAAGCGGAGACCACCTCTGCCGATACAAGCCCCGGGTACCCACAGCTACCCGAGTGATGGCTCAGCGCCCGACAGGCTGCTCTTTAATATGTGATGCTTAATTTGACAGAAAAATCACAACTTTGTCAATAACAGGCTAATTACTTCACCGGTTTATCCCACATTAACTGCGCGCCTTTCTGATTTTTAGCCAGTTTCGATCTGAACTGAAACTGCAGCAGATGCCGCATTCCCCTTTCAAAAAGCTCAAGCCCAAACATCTGCTCACAATTTCGTTAAAAAAAGATCACAACTCCAGCTCTGTGTGTATGAATATCGGATGGTGTTTACTGACCGGTTCAAGCCAGAATTATTATGGCTAGCTTAATTGGCTTAACTGAGTGGCGGTTAGCAAGCGAGGATCACTATCAACTGGGCTTTCCTTAAGTTGCTGATTGGGACTAATTAGAGGATGTTTATCCAAATTAATGAAGGCGTGTTTGGCTATATGCGTGTCCCTGGATCATATTGATTATACCCGCATTAACGTGAGAACCAGTGGCAGTGACCGACAGCTAGGTAAGAGAATAAGACACATTTTTTTCTCCTTATTTTGACTTTGTTGTTCATAATAACTGCGATTTGGGGTATTATTCCAGGTGCTTTGATGCGGTATTTTATATTAAGGGTGGCTGATCCCTCTCTGATAGCTATGCTGAAAATTGGCTTGATTTCTTTCAAAAACATGGTAAAAAGGCATCGACCAAAAAAAAAAGAAATAAAAAAAGAATTGCAAAAATGCTCCCCCCTCCAAAATAGATAAATAAATAAATAAATAAATAAAATAGAAACAGCAAGTAATTACTAAATTGCAAGTAACTTGCTTGAACATTAGTAAAAAAAAAAAGTAAAAAAAAAAACAACAACTAATGAGCAGGGTTTCCGTTGATCCTTTAAAGGTCTTAAAGGGCAATGAATTAATTCATCTAAAAATAAGGTGTTATTTTGTATTAACATGTCTTAAATATATTAAGACATGGGGAGTAAGATTTTTATTAATTGTTTTTGTGATGTTGTATTGTAAATTCTCGAAATAACAAAGAATACCTTAACGTTAATGTCACCAAAAAGTCATGTTTTATGTTACGAAAAATATTTGAGCAACAGTCTCCCTTATCTAAAGTAACACGTCGATTCATGTTTACTTCCCTTCAGTTTTTGCTTCTATACAATTGGTCTTAAATTGAATTTTGAGTGACTTTGAAAAAGTCTTAAAAAGTCTTTAATCCCATTTTCTCAAAGATATAGGAACCCCGACAGGGCAAAAAAGAAGAAGAATGATGATGATGTTCATTTGTAACATAATTATAAATATATAATCATGATAATTATAAATATATATAAGTTTTTCCCTAGTTTTTTTTCTCTGGACATTTTTCCATAGCCTTTATTAAAAATAATCCTCTAAATCTACCAATTTCTTGGACTTTGTAGAACTTTTCTAAATTACTCATTGCCATTTACCTCTATGTTTTTGAAAGAAATCACAGCTATGTGTTTATTTTTATTTTATTTATTTTTAAGCAGTGGGGAAGGGCATTATGGTTTGTGATTTAGCTCAGGTAGTGATTTTCAACTGTAAATGGTTGTATTTTGTATTTATTG
This sequence comes from Plectropomus leopardus, assembly GCF_026936395.1. Lineage (NCBI taxonomy): Eukaryota > Metazoa > Chordata > Actinopteri > Perciformes > Serranidae > Plectropomus > Plectropomus leopardus. The sequence goes on from NC_142198.1 coordinate 15,849,148, forward strand.
TAAATATCCTCAGAACCCTGTAACCTGCATGTGGGTTTAAAATGCCTGCTTTTTGTGTTAAAAAAAAACAAAACCCAAATGACAGCATTTATCAGCCAGAAACTGAAATATGGTTATTTATGGTGGAGGGGAGGGCCATGCATTTTCTCACGCAGGGAAGCTCAAGTAAAAATATTTGTAGCTTCAGGGAGGGTCAAGATATAAAAAAACCTTAAGTCGCACCGCAGCCACCCACCTACTTTGATAAATAAAGTACAGTCCCTTAGGGCTGGAAATTATAGTAACACACCAACAAAGCTGCTTTGCAACATATCAAAGGGCAATTATATGTGATTCAGTGTGATTTTTGTGTAACTGAACAGTAAAACAACCCTCTATTATGCAAAAATAACAGCTGAAAACAAGAAAAACAAAACAAAAACCAGAGCTGAGTTGCCAGAAAGTAGAACAAAATGTTCTGGACCTCGTAATGCTCCACTGCTTAGACCAACAGTGGACAGAAAGAGGAAAGCTAAGGTTTTATAGTAATTACATCTGCTGTTATAGCACATAAGGATGAGGGAGCAAATGTCTGCAGTAAAAAAGGAAACACCCTTGGCTCGTGTATCACAAGGGATTGCAAAAAAACTGCCAGCTAATCGATAACATGGGAAACTGTATCTAGATATATTACCGCATGTGTGTGACTGGAACAGTGTGTTATGGAGCTGCGATGTTTGAGAGAAGATAACAAAAGTGCTGAAATATGCATGTGTCCAACTGCTTTCCTCCGTCAGTCCAGAGACGTACCATTGAGTTGTATCGGAGACTCCTAAATGCCCATAGCTGTTTGAATATGTTTGTCTAGACTAATAACCTCTTCAGGGTGTTTCCCAGCCTTTACAATGCATGCTGGGATAGGCCTCACCTCCCCTGCTGAGTCGCCCAAATGTAACTGGAAGTTTGTGAAAATAACCCCCCCTCCCTTCTCAAGGAGACACTTTTCCAGTCAAACGGGAAAGACGGGTGTCACAGCTCTTTTTATTTTGCCGCCTCGCCCCCTGTCCATCTCAGGACGGACAGAGCGTGCAAGGCAGGAGGCAGCATTATAAAACAGGGAAATGTGCCGTGCCTCTGCATGCAGAGTGAGAGAAAACAGCCAGCAGCTACTGCCACAACCGGTTGGAACCGCTCTCCTTTAATAATTAAATTATGAACCCAGCTAAAACAACAATTCAGCCATATCCACCTGTCTTGTCACTTTTTTCCCATGACGAAGGGGCACATTGCATAGTTGACTTTGCACCTGCAAAGCAGCGGGCCAACAGATGGTGATTCATGCTAGTTATTGTTTTACAACTCCTTCATTTAGACAGATGTTGTTGTAAAAGGATAATAAAACTGTCAAAAAAATCTGAATTTAGCTGGGTTCATTTATAAAAAGATATATGAATTTTTCATAAAAAGAGTCTGTGACTGTGAATGAAATCAATCTGTGGTGTGATCTTTAGAGTAGTCAGTTTTTAGTGACGTTTTTATTGTTTACAAGGCCTGTTTAAGCCTGCATTTGTTGCAGTTGGAGCACAGAGGAGAGCCTGAAGTAACTTAATGGATCCTTCACCGAAAAACAGTGTCTTCAGTTCTTAAAATGTCCTGGTCCTTAAAATACATTAAATAGTCTTAACGTTTGATTGCCTCAAATATTTGATCTAATTTAATCTAATCTAATTTAAATATTAAGTCTGCATTTTCTAATTTTCTAACCAACATGGCTTTTCAGACATTCATGTCCTGCCCCAATTTGGGTGACAATGTTTAAGTTAAAATGAAAGTCTAATCTCTCATTTGATGTGTCAGTAATTTATTTATCCAACTGTCTAATGTTTTTATTGTGAAATACATCTAAAATCTGACCTGGGCTTCATGGATACCTAATGTACCCTTTAAGCCCATGGGTGTGTCAAATAAGCCCATTTCACGGTTTGTTGATAAATAAATACATATCTTTAAAATATGTAAATGTAATCTCTTACCTCTCTATAGATATTTCCATTTTGTCTCCACTCCTATGCACTGGCCTGTAAATGTTATTTGAAAGAGCCCATCTCTGCATAGGTGGATATGCACAGCTCTATCCCCCAATTCCACGACCATACCTTTTATACAAAACGGCGAGGCGGTGTAAATGCATGCTATTCTCGCCTTGAACAGGAAGTTTCAAAGGAGCGTCTAATACCTGTAGACACCCCGAAAAAGTGAGCCTGCAGTCCTTCTCCTCATTGTGCATCATTATTTACGGTACTTCAGAGGCATCATTATAAAACTGTGATAAACTGATTACCTTTACAAGGAAACTTAATGTTCTAGTTATGAAAATTAGAGTCGTTTTTCTAGTAATTCACTATGATGTACATTTACATTACATTTTAAAATACTGTGTTTCTTTTCACAGACATCTCAGCCAGATTTTGCTGTGTAAACTAATCTCCGCTCTATTTTTTCTCTCTCTTATCTCAATCATTTCCCTCTGATTGCTTCCTACAATGACATCCCCCGTCCTGGTTGTGACCACCAGTGGTTGCTGTCATTACACAGACATTTTTATCTTCGAGGTGCATGTCAGACACATTTTAGGCAGAGATAAAGACGAGCTATTCGCCTGCTATCCTAAACCATAGTCCTTATCCATAAGAATCAAGAAACAGTGTAGAGAGAAAAGATACTGTACGAAGCTCAGAGATGCTATTTCAGTGCTGTTTAATGGCAAAGACTTGGCTTGAAAGAGATGACGTTAACTCTTCGTGAATGAGTACTTATCATCTCCGACAGCTGCTTAAAACTGGTACACTAAACGTTCACACATTTAAGGAATTTATACCTCTGTGTCACTTTTAAACCCACTATTTTTCAAACATAATCAGAGAGATTAGAGACACTTGGAGGTTTAGAAAGAGACCTGTTGCAGATTTTTTTTCACATGCCTGGTGGCAGCCAACCACTTTGCTTCAATGGAGACTCGCAGCTGCAAAAGAACACATTGTAGAGGCTGCCGTTACCTCAGCAGCAACTGGGAGATAGCCTAGCCTAGCTCAGGTCATCACAGCCCTGCTAGCTTGACTCCTCCCCAACTCCATCCTTCTCCTCCTGCATCCCACGCAACACCCCTCCCTTTCTCCTTTCTCCAAGTGAATTGCCATGGCATCAGTGCGCTTTACGGTGACGCCCACCAAGGCAGAGGACCTCCCAGGGTTGTCCGACACGTCGCCTGATATCAGCTCCCGCTCCGGTGCCCGAGTGCGCTTTGGCTCCAGGGAGAGCGTCAATCGAAGTGACCCGCTCAGCGAGGCGTCGGGAGCCTTGACGACAACTGCAGGAGGGGCGGATACACCGGACCACAGCAATGTGGAGCAAGGTGAAGAAAACACACATCCATATACACATAAAATGCTGCAGTTAAGGTTGGGCAATATGGCTTTAAAATATTATTGCAATATTTTAAGGCTATATCGCGATACACAATATATATATAGTAGTATATTGTGATATTTTTTACATGTCCTTTAAACTAATGTTAACTACTAAAATATAAAAGATAAATACACTAAAGTTATAATAAATATGGCTATGAGCAGGTTAAATAAAGTACTTTTATGATTACATTTTATAAAGTATTGTTATAATTAAATAAATCAAAGCTGGACTCATTGTGCTTTTTGTTTAGAAGGACCTGGCTCGTCTCATTAAATTAGACAGCTCTCTAGTTCATATGCTAATAGTATTTGCAAATCACAGTAGTGCTCCATGGTTGCAAAATGTGACTAAATAGTAAAGGAGCTCTGCACTTGCTCTGCTTTGTGGGTGTGTCTGTGAGAGAAAGAGTGCTGCAGGAGAGAGCGAGGGAACCAACACGCTGGTGGTGGGGCATTTGTACCTTTAGTAGATTTTTTTTTACCTTTATTACATAGGACAGCTTATATATGAAAAGTAGAGAGATGGGATGACAAGCAGCAAAGGGCTGCAGGTTGGAATGAACCCACGGCCGCTATGACTGAACTACCGGACACCCATTTTAGTCTATTTTTTCTGTTTTATGATGTAAATTGTGTTTATCTCCTTCTTTGTTGTAGTGTAGCTACAGAAAAAAAAATATTGTTAAAAGTCAAGTTATGAATGATTTGTGGCTGTGTAACAGCCATTTAAAATAAATTCATCCTCATAATAATGTTGCATCTGTTTTTCACATCCTGTTCGCAGGAGAAATCAGTCAGTTCTGTGCAACATGCTGCTGCTCCATCACAAACAGACAAAACGTGTTTTATTAGCTTCCTAAACGTGCTGCGGTGCATCTGCTGGAATTACAAGAATCAGCGAGAGTGGCTGCGATCAGCTTGGGCCGCTACTTTGTAGAGATCTGCGCTCTACTGACTGCACTTTTCTAGTCGGTAAAAGTTTTGACTCAGGAATTCTAACATCCACCTTCATAATCTGTTAGTGGCGCTTTGTTCTGGTACAAACACCGTCACAGTCGTGGCTCTGCTGGCTCATGTTGTTGTGATTAGTCAAGTATATTATTACGTCTTATTTACGTTATATATAGGAATTAAGAAAAGTGCTGTCTTTTAGATGTATCGTCGTGCATGCCTCAAGTGTTTTTAAATGTGTTTTACATTATCTCTGGGTCATAAAGCTCTTTATTTGTTTTCAAAGTGAGAACTGAACTTCTGGGGTGCACAGTTAAATCAGGTTTAACTTATTGCACTTGGCTGATGGTGAGAACAATGAGAGGACTGTGATGTATGTCTGTTGTGATCATAGTGTAGGTTTCACTTCCCCCGTTGCTGTTATCGGCCCACCTACAGCACGGTAGACACAGTGATTCATTTCTTTACCTAATGGTAGCTGACAGCAGAAACCTTTTCACATGGGCCCAGTTTGAACAGGTACAGCTAGCAAGTGTAATTGAGATGACATTGTGATGAGTAAAATGGTAAATAGTTTGCATCTGACCTCTGTGACTGTGCAGTTGTCGTGCAGCGAGCAGTAATTCACTTTCGAAAAGTGTTTAAGAATAGCCGCTCTGATTCACAGGCTCAACACGGGAGGTTATAACAGTGGAGAGATGTAACTGTATTAGCAACGCTGATCCACTTAAGCGGTTGCATAGTAGTGAGGATGCCCCACGTTGTTTAATAAGCTTCCATAAATAGAAATGGAGCCGGTTAATCCGACTGAGCTTCGATCAGGCCATGTGACCCTGCTGTTGTTTAAACAGAAATATAAAAGAGGGAGATCATCGGGAGACGCAACTGCACAGCAGTGGTCTCAGCTGGAGAAAAACGCCGGTAGAAAAGCAGAAAGCTGACAAGAAAAATGCCATTGTTGACGTGGATGAGTCAAGATGCTGAAAGGCGATGAAGAGGAAAGGAGGCAGGAGGAGCGGGGAGTTATTTTCAGAAAGGCCAAATGCGCCGTGATCCATCATTTTTGACACCAATAAAGTTTGCTATTGAATTTGATGTGCTTACAGCTCGCAGACACACACACGCATCTGGCTCCAGTAGCTTTCTGCTTCACTGGTTGCTCACCCACACACACACACACACACACACAGAAAGCCGTCACGGTCAGATGTGTTAAACTCAGGTGGAGGACTTCTCTTGGGGAACACACACATGAATAGACAGCTGTGCTCGCTTGTGTTATGTGTGAATGCTGCAGTTAAACAATAACAGGATGTTTTTTTTCTGCAGTAGTGACTTAAAGTAAGTTAATAGCGGTGATTTTTTTTAAAATGGTCAATCACTGGCGTTTCATAATTAGGATGGCAAAAAAAGATTCTTTTCTATAATTAACTGGTAATTGCGTGACACAAAGAATGTCAGGAAATGCTCAAAAATCTCCAGATATGTTTTAGATTTTAAGATTTTACTGATTGCTCTTCGTCGACTCTCTTCTTGCTGTATCTGACCTCTTGGTACAGTCCGCACCAGTACGTACTTTAAGATCCCCTGGCAGATATCTTTTGTCTGTTTTAGAGCCCCGGCTGAAAATAAAGGGGACAGAGCGTTTGCAGTCACAGCCCCGAGGCTCTGGGACGATCTGTCCAAAGAAATCAGGTCGGCTGAGCTCCTTTAAAAGGTCTAGTGAGGAAGGATTGTCGGTTACTGTTTGTAAACACGCTCGCTCGCAAGGTGCTGCCTAGGGTCTGGGAATTGGTCGCCACCGCACGGACCTCACCTGAGCATTGTGGGGGTGCACGGCCATAAACATCCTGTACGCATAAAATAAGAAAAAAATGCATGCAGAGGGCAGAGTCTCTGCAGAAACATACACCGCTGTACGCTTCCATACAGTCAGGGTAATCCTTCATATTAAGTACTTTTATCGGAGAGCCTTTCTTTCACGTTTTTGCATAAAAGAAAAAAAAAACATAATATTTTTGCCAGTCGATCAGTTTAATTGTTTTTGCTGCACTTATATATTTTCATAAGTTATTAAATAATTGTATTAGCAACTCCCTGACGTTTTACAAAGTATAAGTTCCCTCCATGCTGACACTTACTTACTTTTTATTAATTTTTATCAGTGACCATTAGAAAAAAATCCTGATACAGATAATCAGCAAAATACTTAAATGTGTACACGCTGGAATCAGAGAATTTTGACTCTTTTTTTTCTTTAAGGGTTACTCACATTGCTAAATCTATTATCACATTAGTTTGTGATTAATTTAATAGTTGCCAGCTCTAGTTCTGTAATGAGTCAGCAGTCTAGTCAGTCAGACTGAGCAGTTAGGAAACTTTGACGTCCATGATATGTTGTCTGTCCTGATCAACAGGTTAGATGTTGAACATGCCAGCGGGAAATCCCGTGCCTCAGTGTGCATATGCACTGACGTGTGTCCATATTTATCCAATTTGCCTTTATTTTAAGTATTAACATAGCATGTGTTTAGTGTAAATATGCATATTTATACTTAATGTATACATACAAATGAGCAAAAGGCCCATTTAGCTTGTTGGTTGATGTTGTTGTACCACACCAGTAGCTTCAGCCACTGAATATTAACAGGCGAGTCGTTGGTCGCTGGTGTGGAATCAGTTTCACACTGGCTATCTTTGGCCAAATGAAGGACTGCGAGCAGGATGGGAAGTTGCCACCCACCATCCAAATGCTGTTTTTTTTTTTTTTTTTCTATTGACTTTTTTCTCAGTGTGTCTAAAAATGTAGTTTGCTGGTGAGATAGTGAGAGTTGCTGATGCATATTGGGATTTACAAGCTTGTGTGCTGTGTTGCTTTCTTTTTGGACTCACGACCGTTCATTCATAGTTGTAATGTACGGGAGGGGTTCCTGAACTTTTTGACTTTTGACCCCTCATGTGTAAGAAAAGAATACTTTAACTCCCTCACCACAAGATATGGAGCAGTTTGATGATTTTACAAGCTCAAAGAGGTAAAAATATTACCTTTCTTTGCAGGAAAAAAGCAAATAATTGCAAAAAAAAGAATGTAATTTTGTGTAACAGAATCTTTTCTGGCTTTGTCGTCCCTTTAATCACTTTGTCCCCGAACTTGTGAAACACTGGTGAAGTGAAAACTACCTGCTCACTAAGGTGAAATCGAGACAGTGTAAAATAAATCAATTGCCATTGTATCTGCTGCATTGACACATGATTGAAGGATATTTATTTTCACTATAGTCAGATCAAATTATAGAGCAACAGGAAATGCAAGTCCATTTCTTTCTATTTGCATATTATTTCATTTTAAAAAATAGCCCAGCCTGTTTTGGGTCTTAAGTCATGTCATGTATAAGTGACCTTCTGTTCCCTGCATGTGGCCGTTTGCTGCCGTTAGCGTGACTGTGGCGTAGCAGGGAGGGAAGTGATGTTGCTGACTCAGGTGCTGCTGATGCAGTGGTCTGTGCTGACTGAGGCGGAACTGAACTGGCGACATGGTGGCCGTTGCATCAAACTATATCTGTGTGTCTGTGGGAGAGAGAAGTTAAAGGAGAGGCTCACGTTTTTTTTTTTTTTCAAAGTCAGGTGACCAGATGACCTTTTTGAAACATGCTTTGCTTTGAGACTGCGACTAACGATTATTTTTACATATTGATGAATCGCATTTATAATATATAAGTGGAAATACACGTTTATTTGCTTTAATTTATCATTATGAAGTAAATGTTGCACAGTGTCACAGCTATAGAATAATGGCACCATCTGCGTTTGTTGTGGTCACTTTGAAATTTTCTGCCACCCAATACAATCTCCCGGGACAATTTACAGCAGAAAGCAAGTGCGCCAACTATTGTGCAACCAAAACAGTAAGAGGATAGTGCTGATGTGTAGCTATCAGTAGTTTTACTACTACTTAGTATCAGTGTAAGTCCTTTCCAATTGCTGTATTAAAGCACGCAAAATATTTTCTAATATGAACATTAGCACTTGATTGTTGTTTTTCTTAAAACTTAAAAAAATGTGAACCCATCCTTTATTTTTCTATTTTCTTTTTATTCCCTCTAATAATCTTTTTCTTTGTGTCCAGGTGATGGAAATTCCAAAATCTCCAGTGTGTACATCAACAACACTCACGGGGTGGACGATGATGACTTCTACGACAGAAACTTGGCCTTATTTGAGGTTTGAAACCCATAATGTATAGAACTGTCCTGAAAACACATTATAATCATTTCATAATGCGCTGTAAATCTTTGTATTAAAGCTGGAAAAGACCTGTGCTTTCCTTAAAAATATCCACTTTTCATGTTTTATTGTACGTGGAAAAAAAGAGAACCTCTAAACAGAGGCTGTTTATTTGCCAAAGTGTCTGCTCAACTAGAGCCAAAAATAAACCAGCATTTGGCTGTTGGGTGCAGATAATTTCGATTTTTATAGATCTTGAAGTTCCCTGGAAACAGCTCTGTCTTCTGTCTCCCACTCCATTTACGAGCCATTCAATATGCCGCTTTATCTCCAGCTCTTTTACCTCTAATCTGGCACTTTCCTCTGTGCTTGTCATCCCACTTTTCTTCTCGCTTCACCCACTTATGTTTATTCCCTCCTTGCTGTCATGTTATTTCTATAACCTCTCCTGTTCTTACTCTTCTTTCTTCTTTTTCTCATCATTCCTTCCCTCTTGTCTGCTCTCCTTTGCCTACTACCTACATTCTTCATCTCTTTCCACCCTATGTCTCCACTCTTTTTTCCCCCTACATCAGGAGGAGATGGACACTCGGCCGAAGGTGTCATCTCTGCTCAATCGCTTGGCCAATTACACCAACCTGACGCAGGGGGCCAAGGAACACGAGGAGGCCGAGAGCATCGGCGAGAAGAAGAAAGCCGGCAAGGTATACCAGACTCTGTGTGCCTGTATTTACTTTTTTTAACTGATAATAGACTTTCACAGCCATCAGGGGATTTTGCTTTGCAGTGGAAACACACAGTACAAAAATACAAGCACGGTAAAGGATGTAATATCCTCAGTGTCTTTTTATAGAAGACTATTTGCTGATTCAATACCCCACAATGCATATTGACAGATGTAACTGGCCTGATGCCAGCATTTTATGAGCTCTCTTTTTGTGCGATCAAGTACATTAAATACAGATATTTTCTGTTTAAATGTGCTCACAGCACCCATACATAGTATTCGATTCCATACGTTCTTTTGTCTAGCTGTACATTATAATGGTAATAACTTTATTTATATAGTACCTTTAAAAACAGAGTTTTTAAAGTGCTTTGACAAATAAAGCATAGCAGAAATGGGATACATAGACGGTGATACAACAACAGAAAGCAAAACAGTCTTATTGAACACAAGTGAGATGAAACTAGGGTTTAGTTGGGACAAAATTAAAACCAGAGTGCAAAAATGCTAGATGCAGGATGTAAAAATGTCAGTATAAAATAATACAAAGAAACCAACGGAAAAAAACAACAACAGAAGCAATAAAAGCAAATAAAACCACAAATAAAATGAAAAAAAAGAAAAAAAAAAAGAATTAAAAAAGGTTAAAAATTACCAAAAAATACATTGTTATTTGACAACAGCAGTCTCAACCTATGTGATGATTATGGGTACAATGCAACCATCCTTTTTCCTTTTGACATATAGTCATAAAGTCACTTTATTCTTTTGTTGCCCTCATGACTCAGCATCTGAAAGTGAGTACAGTAGGGTGTGACCTCGATCTGCACTTCAATCTCTGCTGGCTGGCCAAGATAAGACAGGCTGTTGTGATGGTTCAGAGTAATTCACTGTTTTCACCCTGTTCTGATTACACGGCACACTTGGCAACAGACGGCTGAGAAAGTTAAACCAAAATATTTTAAATCTTCCCTTCTGGCCTGATAAAAGGCTGCTGCATCATGCTGGTGTAGTACAGTGAAGGTGGGAAATTACTGCGGGAAGAAAATGAGGAAGAAAGGGCATTTTCAAAATGCAGTCTTAAAAACTTCAACATTATTTACTATGTTTTATCTTTGCTTGCAGTAATGACTTGAAGTTTTCTTTGTCCGCTCTCTCTGTCACATCCACCTTACAGTCGCCACAGATGGGGACGTTTATGGGAGTTTACCTGCCTTGCCTCCAGAACATTTTCGGCGTCATCCTGTTCCTGCGGTTGACGTGGGTGGTGGGAAGTGCTGGCGTGCTGCAGGGCCTTTGTATTGTCTTCATATGCTGTTGCTGTGTGAGTATTTCAGTGTCCCGTTTGTTTTAGCGCGCAGGAATGACAAAACAAAACTTAAAACACTCCAAATTTACTAAAAACCTGTCTGTCTTTGTGTCCCTCTGCAGACAATGTTGACCGCAATATCGATGAGTGCAATCGCCACCAATGGAGTCGTTCCAGGTATTCTGTCACCTTCCACTCTTTTTCGACACGTGGATTAAATGGCACTGGTGTGCTGTGGTAATCTCTTAATCTGACTCTCACACAGCTAGTTGAATCTTATTTCCATTTTTATGGTGACCATTGTGACTTTATTTAGCCATGCGACCTCCGTAGATATATTTTTTTGTTTGCTTCCCTTCTCTTCCAGCTTTGGCGGCACTGATACAGTACATGCGTGTGTTTTCTAATGAGTGTTATCTCTGTTTGTCCTGTCTCTCCCTCTGTCTACCTCTTCCCTGTCTGTCTGTACGCACATTAAAAAACCCAGGATATTTATCCGCCATTGACTTTACCTCTCACTGGAACGCCTCTAGACGAATATCCCAAATGTCAAAGTAGTGTGATATTTCCACTAGCATGTGACATTTCGATAATTGAATGTAGAATGAAAACCCTCGGTAACATAGAGTATTGATCTAACGTGTCTTGTTTGGCATCAGACATTTCATTCCATGCTGTCTTTTTTTTTTTTTTCCTGACACAGTTTCTCATACTTTCTCACCATCTAGTCTGATGGTAGTTAATTCTGTATGTATGTAGTTTACTGTGATTAATGTGGAGGAGTAATCAAAAGTGTTTGGCTTCCTAAATACAACTCAGCACTAAAAATCATTCACCATCAGTTTTTTTTTTAATTTAATGAGACGACTGTTATCTCAGCAGGCTATTTATATTATATTGATATCATGATGTGAAACGTCTTTGTATATTGGAATATTATAAGTGTTGTCTTTGCTCGTTTTAAAAAATGCATTACAGTAAAATTATGTAATTTTCGGAATTTACCAGACTATTCTAGCTGTTCTGTCACTTGCCTTTATCCATGTAGCTATTATATCCGCATTACTGATGATTATTATTTAAAAAATCCCATATATATTTTGTGAAAGCACAGTGAACCCTGCAATATTGATTTGGGGGTATTTGGTCGAATGTATGGTGATATTTGATTTTCTTCATATCACCTAGTCCTACTTTAGAGAACGTTTTTGTGGCATGCATGTCAAATGCACAAGACATGAGCGACTTTTTTTTGTGTTTGTTTGTTTAAGGGCTGCATTTTGGAAACCAAACACTGAATTCTGAGCCTACAATCAGTAGCAAATTTGTAGTTTCTCTTACTTGTATGATTCTCCCATGTGCTCTGTTTTTACGACTGGTTCAAATTGTATCAGCAAATTAAGCTTACAATTGTTTCTTTTTGTTTTTTTTTAAAAGCTCTCTTGGAGTATCAAGTCAATCGAGTTGTGTAGGACAATGCTGTTTGCAACACAAAGTTCAGAGCATGATTGGAGCTGGGTTTTATCTATAATTGTCCTATACTCTTGCCAACAACATTTCTTATTATTAATAATAATAATAATAATCATAACTATTAATATTAACTCTGTTTTTTACTGAGCACTTTCAAAATAAGAGATGCACCTGAAAGTGCTTACAATAAACAATAAACATACAACATATAAAAAAAATGATAGACTGTAAAATTTATTATTAGACAACAGAAGATAAAACATAGAAGTGAAAGTAAAAATAAACAATAAAACAAAAGAGGCCAAAGTTCTAAAATGTTAATATTTGTCTAAACATAAGCAGACCTTTGCTCGGATAAAGGCCTTTACACAGCAGGGGCGTTATTTTCTTTTGATTAATTAACATGTCAATGCTTTTTTTTTCTTTGTTTTTTTTTTTCAAACTGTTGTTTTTCTTGTATTTTCATACAAAACATGAATACTACATACAAAAAACTGAATTTAAAAAATGTATTTTAGTTTGAACCAGGTCAGTTTTTCTGAGCTTTTGCACGGCGAATATGAGCATCAACCAATCACACTGTGCGTAACAACAACAACATGAAAGCATCCGAAACAAGACAGGAAACTTTATTACTCCTGTCAGCCATTACAATGACCGCACTTATCAGATCAACTCCCTCCGTTCTTCTAACCTATAACATTTCAAGACAAAAAATGCCAATATTTTAATATAAATCAGAAATTGACACATCAGAGAACATGTAAACACAAATATCAACCAGATCACTCATTTGATGCCAGCTTTCAGTACAGTTATTTTACGATACTTGGTGCTAGTGACACATTTCGGAGGGGACTAAAAAAGGTATTTAGATCTGATACCCAGCCCTAAAGACAATGAAGAGTTTACAGCCGATGCAGTACTTTTACTTTGAGTGACGCAAAAAACAGTTGTAAAGACTCCTTTGCAGATACAATTTGACCAAAGATCTGCTCTGTCTTCTTCTTACTCCAGTGTCTCATGTAGAACATTATGCTTATTTCCTCAAGCATAGGATGACTTCTCTCATCAGCTGTCCTTTCTCTCTCTCTCTCTTTACTTCCTAACATCATTACGATACTAACATCCATCCATTCCTCTCTCTTTCTTTTTATGTCCCATCTCCTCCTCTTGTCCATCATCTCTCTCCTTCTTTTTTATCTTTAATTTCCCCCTTTTCTTACTCTTTTACTACTCTGCTTTTCCTCTCTCTCTCTTCATTTCCACTTCTTTCTACCCTGATGTACAACCTGCCCCACTCTCTCTCTCTCTTCCTCCTCCTCTCTCCTCCCCCTTTCAGCGGGAGGCGCCTACTTCATGATCAGCCGCTCTCTGGGTCCAGAGTTTGGGGGGGCGGTGGGCCTGTGTTTCTACCTGGGCACCACCTTCGCTGGAGCCATGTACATCCTGGGAGCCATCGAGATCCTTCTGGTGGGTTTTTGCTTTGTCACCATTACTATCTGGTCAATGGTCAGTCATTGCACAGTCAATGGTTAAGTTTCATTTTCACTGCATCTGGTGTTCTGCTGCTCCATCTGTGCCCAGAGTATGCGGTGTGGTGCAGTGAATAATCCAATGGTATAGGTATTTGATTAGTGCTTCTAATGAGTAGTTAAGCTCCAAAAATGGAAAATCCAAATGTGGCGGCAGATGTTTAAACCGTAGCAGGCCGGCACAAATAAATGAATGTGTAGTTAACCTTGCGTTTCGGTCCTGAGAGCTTCATGAGGTAAAAATGATTAATTGAAATATAGTGTGCAGGATTTTTTTTTGTTATTGTGGCTCTTTCGAAGCGATGATCATGCCCACCTGTCTATCAGACTGTCTGTAGTACAAGAGGTTCTGAGTGTTGCCTTCTAGGTGTCAGTGGTTATAAGGCAGAACGATATAAGATAGTCGTTATTGACCACAGCACAGCTATTCTCAGCTTTGACAGACTGGTCCTGTTGTGATTGTCTCTGTTTGACTTGTAAAACTGTAAAACATAATGAAGGTATGGTGGCACATCACTACTGTGATGGTATAAAATTGTGAAGAAAACGGTGGTACGGTTTAAATGAAAGATGGGAATCCACAATGCAAATCAATAAACTCGATCTTATTGATACAAAAATCTGATAAAAATCTTTCTTTTTCCCCCCACTTTCCTCCCTCCCTCCTCCAGATGTACATCGCACCTAAGGCAGCCATTTTTGAGTCAAAGCACCCTGAAGGTGAAGGGGCGGCCATGTTAAACAACATGCGGGTCTACGGCTCCATCTGTCTCCTCCTCATGTCCTTGTTGGTTTTTGTGGGAGTGAAGTATGTCAACAAACTGGCGTCCATCTTCTTGGCCTGCGTCATCGTCTCCATCGTTTCCATCTACATCGGAGCGCTGGTCTCCGCCTTCAAACCGCCACATTTCCCGTAAGTGTTGATTTAAATTGCACGCTGACCCAGTCCTCTTAACTCTCACGGCTTTGACTGACTGATGGGCTTCCATCCACAGCGTGTGCATGCTGGGAAACAGAACTATCAGTGGCCATGAAATTGACGACAACCAGTGTGCGAAAACCGTCCTGCTGCCGATCAGAGAGCCGGCGGAGAGAGCTGACAACAACTTCACAGCTGTTAATGGTGGGTGCCAGGGTTAGATAACTTTTGTTCCTATCTTAGTCACACAAACCTGTTGAGCTTTTTTTTGACACACTGTATGCCTCCCATCAGAAAACACCACTGTGGGGCCGACCTTTGACCCCAGCCCTGCCCCTGATCTGGTGGAGAAGACCACGTATCTCTGGAACCATTTTTGCCAGGGCCCTGAACTCAACGCCTCCTGTGACGAATACTTCAGTTCCAACAATTTTTCCCAGATCGAAGGGATCCCGGGGCTGGCCAGTGGAATAATTTCAGGTACAGTTTGTGACAATAGGTGTTTGCTCATATAAACTTTGCCCGGAGAATCAGGTGCAGACATTGTGCAGAGTTGCCTTTACACATATGCTGCACATGACAGGAGATTATCCATGTCAGAAGTGTTCTCACCTGCTGGAAATAATGGTTTTGGCTCCTTGGTAGAGCATGCAGGACGTAGAACAAACTGCAACCAAGTCGCTGCTTTTATTTGAGATCGTACTGAAAGCACACTCAAACAATGCCCAAATTATATATTTTTTCATGCATCTAGGTGCAGTGCTTCAACATTTTGTCATCTACTCGTGTGTGAATGTGTCTGTGGTCTTCCCAGCACATGATGATCAAGTACTAATAATAGGCATATAATCATAATGTGGTATATTATGGGATTGGCACTTATGAACTCTGCTCATAAAACTACAAAATGATAAATGCATAGTCATATTAACAAGCACATATTGAATATTCTCCTCATAGAGAACCTGTGGAGCTCCTACCCCAGCAAAGGGGATGTGGTGGAGAAAGGCTCCCTTAGCTCCTCTCATGATGCACATCCGGCCTCCACCCAGCAGCCTTATGTGTTTGCCGACATCACCACCTCCTTCACACTGCTGGTTGGCATCTTCTTCCCGTCTGTCACAGGTACAGCTTTTTCTTGCTCTTTCTATAACATGAAATCAGTCATGATGTTTAGGTTAAGTTCTTTTTTGAAGCTGGGTTTGAAAGGTACTTATGCATAATCGGTGTATTACATACACTAGATGGCGCTCATTACGGCCCCAATTTGGAGATGCAGACCGGAATACCAACATATAAGCAAAGCAACGTACTGCTGTGGATGGGGGCTGCAGCAAAATGTATTTTAGCCATCCACAAAAATATAGATAAATGTCATTTAGAGCATTTTCACTGCTTCACTTTGCCTTTCTGACAATAGACTCCTTTTACAAAAACAGTCATTTTACCTCGCAGAACTCAACATTCGTGAATCCAAACTAACCCTTAAAGGACAAAAGTCACACAATAACACAAACTAAATGATCGACACAGAGGTAGACCAGCTGAAATCGCTGTCGGACAGGAAAATAAAGTGGTAAAAGTATTCTATATATAGCATACACTTTTTTAGATCTGACCTTTTCCTAAGTGGCTAAAATACCTTTTGCTGCAGCCTCAGGCCACAGCAGTACAAAAACAGGGAGTGTGGTGACTACCATCTACTTTAGGTAATACACTGACTATGGACAAGTACATCATACAAACCCACCTCGAAAAAATGGGAACTATCCCATTCTAAAAATAGAAACATGGAGGAAATGTAGAAGAACACAGTAGGTGTGATATTGATTCTTGCTGTTTTAGGATCAGGTGCGTCATGTCTTTGTCATGACTCTTTTCCCATTAGGCATCTATTCTTGGATTTCTTTTTACTCACTCCATACCAAAAAAGCAAATTTCTGTCCAATTTGGTTTGATTTTCCTATTTAAAAATTATATTTTAAGTAGTTCATAGTGCATCTTTCCACTGTGAAAATCAGGCCGGTAGTTTATTCATTTATTCATTTTTCTGCTGACAAACAAACTAACAGAGCCGAGGACATAGCCTCCTCAGCGGAGGTAACAAATAATTGCAGTGCAGTGTTTCCCCGAAGTTGACTGGTTTTGGGTTGACTGGGTTGGTTGAGGAGGGTCTGTCACGGGACCACTCCTTGCAGCTCCTATTACCAGCCAATAATGAAAACTAATAATTCGCTGTTCATTTTCTGTGTACTATATTCATCTATAGCTTATTTATTTATTTACCAAGTTCAGTCAGTCTGCCAGGAGGAGTATTTCCTCTCTGACAGCCAACTTGGATCAAAGCCTGTCATCCTGTGGTGATTCCTGTGCTGCTTGTCAGGGGATGCTCTTTTATATCCTCGCTGCTGATGCTAGTTTCATGTTGTGTGCGTCTAAAAAATGCGAATATTTTCGCCTGCTTTAGACGGTCGGACTCAGTGTCTCTACATTAGCTATTTACACATTGGCTTTTAGACAATCACTATTTGTCAGGTGACGTGTCGCTTGCAAAAGCCGCAGTGCTTTGCGCTACACTTAATCTAACGTGCAGAATCTCTCCTTTGCCTGCTCTACTCTCGGTCTGACTGTGGATGTGTGCGTACGTGCTTGTGTTATTAATCCCATCATTTGAAATTATTTTGTTCTTTTCCTTAGGAATCATGGCTGGTTCCAACCGGTCCGGAGATCTGAAAGACGCCCAGCGCTCCATCCCCATTGGAACCATTCTCGCCATCCTCACCACCTCCATCGTCTGTATCCGTTCATGATATATTTAAAAATCAATTTCCAGGCAGCGACTCAAAACACTGTTCCCAGATTTTGTCCCAGTGAGTGTGCAATGTTTAAAATGACCTGCACCTCAACAACAAGGTGCTGTTTTGATGGTGTGATACAAAGTTAGATCTAAGCAATAAGTTGTTTTTTTTCTTGCTTTTATCTTATCAAATAAAAAGAAAGGGGGTCTCCTATTTTTCCCCAACATACTTTGTGTATGTTGCTATGTAGTTATCTATTTCATTTCTTATGGCTTTCCACTTAAGCTTAATTAATTGCTCATTTTCTGTTATGTCTAAAAGGCACTTAAGATGCATTTAATGTGATGCCATTTGAACGATGAGTGTTGTTTTCCTGAGTGCTGTCCATCCAGATCTCAGCAGCGTTTTCTTGTTCGGAGCCTGCATTGACGGGGTGGTCCTCAGAGACAAGTCAGTACATCTGCTCTTTTATCTGACTGTATATATGGGTGCTATGTCCTGACATAGAGCAGTGATTTAATATTTTTGTCCACTGCCATAAAAGTTCTTGGTGTTTATGTAATTTTGCCTCCTGCAGGTTTGGAGATTCAGTCAAAGGGAATCTGGTGGTGGGGACTCTGGCGTGGCCGAGTCCCTGGGTCATCGTGATTGGCTCTTTCTTCTCAACATGCGGCGCAGGCCTCCAGTCGCTAACTGGCGCTCCCAGACTTCTGCAAGCCATCGCCAAGGACAACATCATCCCCTTCCTACGGGTTAGAGCTGCATTTTTAATTACAGGGACACGAAATTGACATCATAAGTGGTAAAACTGTCCCCTTAGCTAATGTTTGGCTCAGACTAAAGGAGTTTTGATCTGATTTATCCCCAGTTCACCCCTCCTGACAATAGAAGGAGAAATCTGGTCTGGGACCTTGTCAGTACTGATATTCAGTCCAGATTATTATATTGTTATATGACAGGTTTACAGATCCAATATCAAGCCCCCTGAACTGCTCACAGACTCATCACTGCCCTAAAATTTACGATTAGTAGGAGTTAACAGTGCAGTAAAGATCGGGACAGCACTCTGATCTTTACTTCATTGTTACTTCCATTAATAATTTAAAAGGTTTAATGGTGAGTGAGCATGCTGTGTTTCATTCCATTTTATTTTGAAGATATGTAGGAGTTAAAATATGGAAAATATGATTACATCAGTACGGAGCAACCGAGGATGTTACCAAGCACTCTAACCCTTTATGTTTGCCAGCATACTGCTGTTGACAGATATAACCCGTAGGGATTGTTTGGCAACATTTTACGCCTTTCATTCTTCTTTTTTTTTGGATAATATTGGCTGTGTTCATGCATACGGCATTCATTTTGGCAAGATTGTGTATTTTTGTTTAACCTTGGAATTTCCAGCTCAGCTCCTACAATAAGTCTAAAATACACAGTGTAAACAAAATTGTTACATTCATACTGTTAAATGCAAATAATGCGCCATTGAAACCCATTCAAACTTCAGTTTTTGATCCCACAGCCATCAAAACATCAAAATGTCACACACGCACTTTTTAAATTCCATAAGCTCTTAAAAATAAGTCATACAGGTGAGGAAATCCTATGCAACATAAGGCATGTTTCCTCTTTCCATTGAGTTTTATACATTTATTGAAACAGTTTTTGTATAATTTATTGAGATTTGGAGATGTTTTTTTGCATGCTTAAGTAATGGAGCTCAATTTGTTTTGCTGCAATCAAATAGTTGTCTCTTTTTTCAGTTACCTTATAATAACAGTATACTAATTATTACAACAATCCATAGACGCTTTTTGCCCTGTACAGTTTGTGGGGATAAGACCTTTTCCAACATTTTTAAAAGCTATGTGACTAAATGGGAAGCACTCTGAATAAGAGGAAGAAAAAAGATTCATTGTGTTTTTGTCCCTTAAACTCTGTTACTTTTGTGTTTCTGCCAGGTGTTCGGCCACGGGAAGGCGAATGGGGAGCCCACCTGGGCCCTGCTGCTGACGGCCCTGATCGCTGAACTGGGGATTCTCATCGCCTCTCTGGACCTGGTGGCTCCCATCCTTACGATGTGAGACACAGGCTGCGTGTGTGTGTGTGTGTGTCACTATTGGAGCTTGTATTTATCTCCCACAGAGACTTCACTTTCAGCCCACTTTTCTTTCTTTAGGTTCTTCTTGATGTGTTATCTGTTTGTGAACCTCGCCTGTGGCCTCCAGACGCTCCTCAGGACACCCAATTGGAGGCCGCGCTTTTCCTATTACCACTGGTACTACCACACACACACACACACACACACACACACACACACACACACACACACACACACACACATAGAAACAAACACTAATCTGTGCCTCTGGTGTGTTCAGGACCTTGTCGTTTTTGGGGATGACTATCTGCCTGGCGCTCATGTTCATATCGTCCTGGTACTACGCAATCATTGCCATGGTGATAGCCGGCATGATCTACAAGTACATAGAGTACCACGGGTATGTTGCCATGGAGATGTGTTCCCCCCCCACATGATTGTACATGTACAGCATGGTCAAGAGCATTGTGTGTATCAGTGTGTATTTTCGAAGTATGTGTGTGTTTATTAACAGTGTGACTCACCCCATGGTTTTGTTGTGGGTGTGTGTCAGGGGAGGGCGTAATAAAAACAGTACGCAGCATGCGGTACATACATGTGTCCGTGTGTGTGTGTGTTTATCAGAGCGGAGAAAGAGTGGGGGGATGGGATCCGCGGTCTTTCGCTGAGCGCTGCCCGATATGCCCTCCTGAGGTTGGAAGAGGGACCACCGCACACCAAGAACTGGAGGTACAGAACTGAAGCTCGATTTTTCACAACTCTTCATCACATTCACTGTAACTGCGCTGCCATTATAAACCTCAGCGTACACGCCACTCATAATACACAGCTGCTTTACAGCACCAATCCTAGATACTAGGGGTCGATGATACTACAACATAAAACTTTGTTTGAATGCCTTTCGCAAATGAAAATTTAAATAATAAAATTTATAAATAAAAATAGCTCCCTGGGGTTTTACAAAGTCAAAGTTGCTGACACCTATTAATACTTTTTAGCTGTGATCATTAACATAAAATGCCAATGCAGACAATTAGTATAATGCCAAATATCGGTCCAGATAATCGGCCTGACCGATAATCTGTCGACCCCTGCTATATACACAATCAGTGGGTCCCTTTGTTTCTTGTAAGCTAAAATTCCCTCAAAAATAAAAAATAACTAAATAATAAAAGTCATTGTTCACATAATCCTGAGTTTCTACATATTTACAATATCCTGCTGCTGTTGATTCTTAAATTCTACATCCTTTAACACACTCGTCTCCTCGCCCGCTCTCTTTCAGGCCGCAGGTGCTGGTCTTACTAAAACTGGACGAGGACGCCCACGTCAAGTCTCCTCGCCTGCTGACGTTTGCCAGCCAGCTGAAGGCGGGAAAGGGCCTGACCATCGTCGGCACGGTCGTATCCGGCAACTTCCTTCAGAGCTACGGAGAGGCCCTCGCCGCCGAACAGGTGGGAAGATCTATCTTGGCAGCGTCTCTGTGATCGAGGGGTTTCATGTGAAGCTTTGTTAGTCTGTAGAGCGGGTTACCTTCAGATGACGGGAAGTTTTGCCAAATTCCTCCTATTTCAGACTCTGAAGCACCTGATGGATAAGGAGCGTGTGAAGGGCTTCTGTCAATGTATCGTGGCTCAGAAGCCACGTGAGGGGATCAGCCACATGATCCAGTCCAGCGGCCTGGGAGGAATGAAGCCCAACACGGTGGTGATGGGCTGGCCTCACGCCTGGAGGCAAAGCGAGGACCCACAGTCCTGGAAGACCTTCATCAGTAAGTCCAAGAAGATGGTAAAATGTTCTCAACTGTCCACCTACAATGTCTTTTCTTCCTCTCTCTAACACAGCCTGAACAGATTCATCCTGTCTCATTACACACACTCTTACACTCACAGCTCCACACACATTAACTCCCTTTCCGTGACCCTTAACCCAATCCACCTTTCCTATTTTTTAAATTTTTCTTTTTCTTGTTCTTCAGATTTGTACTTCTGTTCTTAAAGCTTAAATCCCACTACTATAGTTATTTATTATTATTATAATTTTCTAAGTTTTATTCCATTAGTGTGAAATGACGTATAATTTATGTAGATGCATCATTAAAAAAACACAAGATTGAGAATATGATCGTATGAGCTGTTGAAACAGAAATAAAAACTAAGATAAAAAAAGAATCTTATTTCCTGATGGCATAGTTTTTTGTATCAGAGTTAGCAGGCTAACAGCGCCCCCTCTCTTCCTTCCAGACACAGTACGGGTGACAACAGCAGCCCACTTGGCCCTGCTGGTGCCCAAAAACATCTCTCTGTTCCCCAGTAACAGCGAGCCCTGCACAGAGGGCTACATAGATGTCTGGTGGATCGTCCACGATGGAGGGATGCTGATGCTGCTGCCCTTCCTGCTGCGCCAACACAAGGTAGGAGCATGTTGTTCTGTGTCGTTAGAAGTTAAATTAAAGTCTTTCCTACATTGACAATCATGCTGCATTATCTGAATGTCTTCTCCTCAGGTGTGGCGCAAATGTGGGATGCGAATCTTCACAGTGGCCCAAATGGAGGATAACTCCATCCAGATGAAGAAGGATCTGGCAACCTTCCTTTATCACCTACGTATTGAGGCTGAGGTGGAAGTGGTTGAAATGGTATGTTTTTCACAACACAAGGGTTCAGGACTTTTTCATTAATAAGAATTTTGTAAAATCTTGATTATTTTTTCCATGCTGTCATGATTTTATTTGATTTTTTATGCCTCCCCACCAGCAAAAGACATAGCCAGAGGCACTAAGTTCTTGGGATGTCTGTCTGTCCCATTTTTGTGAACGCAATAGGCCTTGAGGGAATTCCTTTGACTTTGGCACAAACACCCACTGGACTCAATGATTAACTGATTAGATTTTGGTCATCATATGTCAAAATTTAAGCACAATGTGACCAACTTTTTCTCATTTTAATGAACATGATATCTTAGGAGCTGCTTGAGGTAAGAAAATTTGACACAAACGTCCATTTGGACCTAAAATTTCGCACAAACGTCCACTCGGACTCAACAATAAACTGATTCGAATATCGTGGGTTGGAGGTCAGTGTAACTGACCTTTCATGCATCTCATTCTTGAGACTGATATTCCAAGGAGGTCTGGAGGGAATTTCCTCAAATTTGGCACAAACATCCACTTAGACTCATCAATGAACTGATTAGAATTTGTTTGTCAAAGGTCAAAGGTCACTTTGACCTTACAAACATGTTTTTGGCCATAACGCAAGAATCCACATGTCAGTTTTGATAACATTTCACACAAATGCCTAATATAATAAAATGAAGTGATGACATTTTATATCCAAAATCTCAAAGGTCAGTGTCACTGTGACATAATAACTTACAACACAATAAACTTTTCTGACCATTACTCAACGTTAGAACTTAGGACCAGAAGAGGAGACATGTGGTCAGATATTGAATTGATGACACTAATCTTAAAAAAAGTGCTGATTTTAGAGACCACCTGTGCTGCTGGGGAGAAGATGTGTGTGTGAAGCAGCAGTGAAATACTTCTTTAATGTCTCACGATGTCTCTCTCTCGTCTCATCTCAGCATGACAGTGACATCAGTGCGTACACCTATGAAAGGACCCTGATGATGGAGCAGAGGTCTCAGATGCTCAGACAGATGCGACTGTCTAAATCAGACCGGGAAAAAGAGGTAAGCTCAGGCCAAGTGCGCACGGACGCTAATTCTGTTGTGCATGAAGAAAAAGATCACTGACTGGTCACCATCATTAGTTTGATGTTTCATGATTGTTATTCCTAGCAGTGGATTAAAAGTTTTACCGAATGATTTATCAGCAGTATTTGGGTCATTATTAACATCAGTTGTAGACAAGCCAATGCGAGACTAGCCATGACCTACTCGTCTGATCTGTCTGTGATTGTCGTGCATCATTTTATCAGGGAAATCCTGGTAGCGGCAGCAGTAGGCCAGAGGCAGGTGGAGCTACAAGGTCTCAGGTGAGGACAGTGGTTCCAACCAGCTGTGAGGTCATGAGTTTAATCAAACTGAAAAGTTATAAGCAAATTGGCTTGACTTATTTCAGAAACACAGGAAGAGGGCACAAATATTAGCAAGAAATTAGTCAAATGTCCAAAGAACATTACTAGACAATATCCAAGAGAATGAGAAAAAAACAAACGTACAAAAAATAAAATAAAATAAGCGAATGACCCCAAGAAAGGGCTTTCCCCCTTTTACTTATAATTTGAATATAATAAGAGTTTTCTGGACATTTTCCCTCATTTTGGATCATATCTTATAATCTTCCTTTGCTAATTTTTTGATTTTTTTTTTCTTTTTAATTTTTGAAGTTTTCGGGACATTTCCTGCCCAGTTACTCATCGTGTTGTTTTTCCTGTATTTTTAAAGAAATCAAACCAATTTTCTAAATACTAGTAAAATGCAGTACAAAAAAAGATGCTGATCAAGGTGTTTTAAGGGTTAAAATGAAAAAAAAAAAACAAACCTCAGTATCTTCTTGTAAAGTAGTTTAGAAAAAGTGACCATATTATGGAAATCCCAAACATTATTATTGTCTCAGATGAAATTACACAAATAATATTTTAAATGTCATTTTAAAAAAAACAGAAACAGAATACAGAAATTGGCCAAAAGTACTACATATTTAGTTTATGTCAGTTAAATCCAGGTGTTTTACACCCAAGAGGAACACAAAAAGCTATCTTTTTTTAATAATCAATAGTTGGATCAGCGTCTCCCCTCCAGCTTTATTATTAAAGTTGGTGTTCATCTCTTTTCTCACTGGGGTTGTCAGCGGGTTCGCTGGAGTTTTGATGATGTAAGTTTACTGGTTAAACAGTAGTAAAGACAGCAGCAGTATTTAATGATGTAGAGCAGTTTAGACGTAGTGAACTTTTGGACACATTGTTAAACCCAGTTCAGACCAAAGTTTCCCAATGAGACAAGTTGAAACTTGCAACTACTTGCAGTTGGCAGCTCTGCAACGTTCTGAAACCTGCTGGTGTACTTCTGTGTGACTACACGAGACGGTGTATCATCTCCACTGCAACGACTCTCTGTATTTCTGTTCTAACTTCTGGCTTTTCAGGCTTTTTTGGTAACTGGATATAATGTGTAGTGTCTTAAAGTCTGATTGAAGATAGTGACAGACACTTGAAACCGTTGCATTCCTTGAAGGTTCATGTGCTATTTTCATCAGACAGAAACAAGAATTACAAAGCACTAATTGATCTTTTCCTCCATCCAAAACTCTGTCAATTTGACAGACTTGACTTGAACTTTTCTCTGCAACCTTCTAAAACTTCTTGTCCCAAATCTTTGGTCTGAACTAGGCTTTAAAGCGAAGACTTTTTTAATCCCACGATTTTAGATCAGTGAATACCCTCAATCCCTCAGATAAAGACAACAGCGTCAGTGTGTTTTCGTGCAGCCTTAAACATCAGTATGCCAATGATAATACACCAATAAATGCACATTTAGTGGCTTATTGGCATAGTGAATTGGTGAAAAGTGTCTGAATTTTGACTAAACAAAATGAGAATTAATTTATTTTACATTTCAATGTTATTTTGAAATGTAAAAGTTTTAAAATGTTCTTTATCTGAAGGATTCATTTAAGAGTTTGTCCAATAATAAAGTTTGTGGATCTGGGTCAAATGTGCTTTTATTATTACTCTTCTCTCTGGACTTTAAAAAAGGGGCAGTAAAGATGTTTGCTGTCATTTCACCTCCTGCGCTGCTCTTTTCATCACTCACCTCTGAGTTTCCAATGCCATTTGACTCAGGTCTTTTCAGGAGCACTAATGTTGTCCCCTGTAGTCGTCCTCCAGTGCTTCGGATAGAGTAGACGCAGCCTGTCTTTTGCATTAGCAAGTTAGGTGACCCTGTGTTGTCTGTAGGTGTATCTTTCTCCCAGGTACTGGAGTACTGGAGTCCACACCTCAAACACGTCCAAAGGAAACAGAGACAGACAGGTACAAAGAGAAAGAGAGAGACGGTGGGGAAGGCAGAGCAGATGTGTAGAAGAACGAGGAAGCAAATAAAGTAGAATTAAAGTCGAGACAAGATGAGAGCGAATGTGTTTGTGTCCAAACCAGGCGCAGCTGGTGAAAGACCGTAACTCCATGCTGCGGCTGACGAGCATCGGATCAGACGATGACGATGACACCGACGGCGGGGAGCGGGAGAGGGCTACGAGCGCTGGCGGAGGCAGCACCGAGCATCATCGGCGAGTTCAGATGACCTGGACCAAAGAGAAAACGTCGCAGTACAGAGCCACACACTCTGGCTGCTCCACGCCGGAGGGCTTCAGAGACATGCTCAGCATCAGGCCGTGAGCGCAGATAACACGATTTTTTCTTTGCAGCGTAGCACATTTACCGCATGAAACCAGTGTAATTTCTTTGGGGGGGAAACATAGTGAAACCAACTTGGAAAAAATGTCAAGAAATTTGTAAAAGGCAACAAGAAAATGTCCTGAAATTTTATTTTCAAATAGGAGGTTATTAGAAAATGATCAAAAAAAGAAAATTTTCCAGAAAACTATAGTTTTAATTAGAATTTACATATATACATACATTTTTCAACACTTTTTGGGGTAATTTTCTGTTTTTGTTTAATTGCTTTTTTGGCTTATTTTTATGTAATTTTCTAACAATTTTGTGACTAATTTCTAGCTGTTTTTTGGGACATGTATTTTTTTAAGATGCTCATCGCCTTCCTGCCATGTTTCGAAAGAATTCCAACCAATGTGCTCAGGTTTTAAAGGGTTAAACAGTCTGTTGAGTGCATCTCGTTTTCCCTCAGGGACCACTCCAACGTCAGGCGGATGCACACCGCCGTCAAGCTCAATGAGGTCATCGTCAACAAGTCCCATGATGCCCGGCTCGTCCTCCTCAACATGCCGGGACCGCCGAGGAACCCGGACGGAGACGAGAACTGTATCCTTAAACACTGAGGCTTACATTCTTTAATAAGTACATGATTTCCGTATTTCAGTCATCCTTAACCTGCTGACCAGACATGGAGTTCCTCGAGGTCCTAACAGAGGGACTGGAGCGCGTCCTGTTGGTCAGAGGTGGAGGAAGTGAAGTCATCACCATCTACTCCTGATTGGACAAAACAGAGGAAGCTGGCGTTAAAGACGCAGCCAGTTGCGCAGAAGTGAGCGAAGGGAGACGATGGGGGGCCTGTGTGTCCTGGGGGCGGGGGGGGCGTGGGCCCCAAAAGGAGAGACTGTCATTGGCTGCAGCGCCAGTCGTCACGCCCAACACCCCCCGACACCCCCGTCAGCCCTTTTACTTTCATCTTTCAGGGTTTCCATTCCACTTACGTCAAGCTACAGAAATGCCAACACAATACCACGAACGAGCAAAAAAAAAAGAGTGTGATCAGCTGTGTGTGTCTCTGTGTGTGTCTGTGTGTGTGTGTGTGTGTGTGTGTGAGAAAGTCATCCACCTGAGGGAGGGTTGGTTTGTTGGAGAAGGGGACCAGTGTTGTTTTCGGTGTGTCAGGGCTGGTGGACCAGCGAATGTGAGGAAATATCAAATGTAGAGCGCGAGAGGCTGTGAAGCGTCCCAGAAACGGAGCAGTCGTTCCACTGACGAGACTCAGGGTTGCTTTTTGTACAGAATGTATTTTGGAAGCGAATGTGAGTGATCTGAGAAAAGGCTGAATGTCTGAGTGTTTTTTTGTTTTGTGGTTGTTTTTTTTTTTTTCCTCCTTGTGAAGTTTATTACAGTACTGTATAAAACAGGAAACGTAACACTGCGCCACAGGAAGTGAGGAGCCTCTAGTTTTAAATCTGCTTACTGGTTTATTTAAGGAAAATCAGTGTGCGTCTGTGCTGTCTCCTTACTTGAAAATGTTACATTTTAGGAGATATAGGGGAAAATGGTCATCGTTTAATTGCATATCAATAGCGGCCTCCTTTTGTTCGATATCCACTAAAGAGACTGACTTATCTTTTAATTCTTGTATTGGTTAGAACTTGCTGCTTTTTCTAAGAATCTTCTCTCCTGTGTGGAGGCCCATTTTTGCCAGGAAAAATAAATGAAATTTTAATTGGGATTTAAATTGAAACTGCTCAAATTTTTCATTTACTATTTTTCAAAAACAACTTATTGTTGACTTCTCAAAATTATGAAATGAAGTCATTATCCCACTAAGGCCACATCATTAATTTCAAAGATTTTAAAAGTCTAAATTTTGACTTCCTAAATAAAAAAAACTGAAGATAAAAAATGAAAATAATGACTTAAGGCAAAAATGATTAGATAAAGAAATCTGTTTTTACCTCATAAGTATTATAAGTCATACTTTTGAGGCAAATCAAATGTTTGATTTACTCAAGTCAAAATTATGACTCTAATTTCTTAAAATAAAAAGCCTCTTTTTTTAATTAAACAGCTAATTTGAAATTTTAAAATTATTCTATGATGAAAAGTCACATTTGACATTGAAAAGCATTTTTTTTAACAAAGTCAAATTTAAGATTAAAAGATAAATTCAAGATTTTAAAATAGCATTTTTTAGATAATGCAAATTAGATAAAATTTGTTTATTTTATTTATTTATTAAAAAATCTAATTTTTTTAGATTAAAACCATAATTTTTAAATAAAAAGTTTAAAAAAAGAATAAATCCCAACAACCCTAAAAAACAAATTCCTGAGATATTAAGAATTAATATTTATTGCATGTTTCTGACTCGGTCACTCTTTTTTTTTTTTCTTGGTAAAAATGGGCTTCTATATACCTGCTACTCCACAGTCCCATGAAAACAAATTTACAGATTTACTGACACATACAGTATATTTATCTGCAAAACAGTTGAACACCAGCAGTGTGCTCTGATATTACAGGAGTCAACAGTGAGATGGAAATGGCAATCTATTTATATCAAGAGGGGAGGGAGATGTTTTTCTGCTCCACATTTATGGATTTGTGACGTCAGCCAAGATCCCAGGAAACCAAAATTAAACCAACTCTACAGTAACTGTGGGAGGTCTTCTCTGTGTCATGCTGGAAACTGGCTGTGTCATGTTGGTGTGTCCGGATAAATGACGGCAGTGTAGAGTGTGAAAAAGTGAGACTGGACTTTATGGTTGTTGACACACTGGACCATCGTGGAGAGGATCACTGCACTGCATGCTGTCAAAATCTCACTGTCACTTGGTGAGAAGTGTGTGTGTGTGTATGTATGTGTGTGAGTGATAGATGTCTGTTATGGTGTTTTCCACTCCCTCTTATGAGAATATTTGGCTGCACTGTGTAGTTTGAGCTTGTGCCCTGAAACTCCACTTCACCATCACCTGAACTAAACCTGCTGACATCCTGCTCTGTTTTTGTGTGTGTGCGTCTGTGTGTGTGTGTGTGTGTGTGTGTGTGTGTGTGTGTGTGTGTGTGTGTGTGTGTGTGTGTGTGTGTGTGTGAGAACATGAGCTTGTTGCTAAAGTAAGGAACTGTAAACTGGAGGGGTTTGATTCCACTCTAATGCTTTTTCTTTTTTACAGTGTTATCGTGCAGGGATTCTTTTATGTTCATTGTTATTTCCTAAACTTTTTTTTTCTTGCTTGTACATAAAGACGAAAAAAAAATCCCAAGTTTTATCTTTTTTTAATTACATTAATATAAAAAAAGGAATCATAAAAAACTTTGCTTGAAAAAATACAGGAAGAAATAAAGCAATTTTGAAAGAAATGTTATAAAATTTGTGATTATTCTGTTTTTATCAAATTCTATATATATATATGAAGGATAACCTTGCTGATTATATTTGTCTACTTAATTCTATATATTAATAATTTATAAAATGTAAAAGTATTTTGAGGTAAAATTAAAAATGAGGTAAAATTACTTAGGCAAAAATCATTAGATAAAGAAATGTATTTTTATCTCTTATTTTAAGTCACACCTATGAGGCAAATCAAATTTTTGATTTACATGAATGGACATTTTTTTTAAGGTAGAAAAGTGAAATTTAGATTCAAACAGCAATTTTTAAGATTGAGAGGTCATTTTAAAAAAAGAAAAAGAAAAAATTAGAGATTTCAAAAGCATTTTTTTTCAATGAGATACATTTTTGAGATAATGTTAATTAGATTTATTAGAAGAGAATTAATGAGCCGCCTTTTATTCTGGAATGCCAACGTGACATTCCTTTTGCGTGATTACGTCATTTCCACTTGTACGTACAATCCGGGAGCCGGTGCCTTGTGATGTTTGAGGAAATCAATTCTGGGCGAAGTTCACTTGCAAAAGTGGGATTAAAAACAAAACATTAATCAGATTTCGGGGGTGAGCATGGAGGTAAGAGTAGCTGATATCAGAGACTTTTCACTTAATAAATAAAAATCACCGTTTTCTTCATATGTGATGATAAATTATTACACACGATCTTTGGTTGTCACAAACACAACAATGATGGCGGACGTGTTTGACTTATCAGCCCTTTATTAAATAGCTTGATTTATTTTAGCTTCGTCGATTTAACCCTTCAAACACGGGTTTCAGACAACGTTAGTGCGCCTAATGTCAAATTAAAAATCATACGCGAATATAAAGTGTTTAAAGCTACCAACCGGCTCCGAAATCGCTCATGTAGACGTTTAATTGTTTTTTAACGTAAATTGTAATCTATTGAAATAATATGGTCCTCTTTATTTACTGCTTAGTTTGAGGATTGAGTCGGACCGAACCACTGAAGAGAACAGGAGGTAACATAAGCTTCCTGTCGGTTGTTAAAAGCTGAAATACTGTTACTTTATGTGTTAAAAGTTTGTAAATAGTATGTTTGGCGACATAATCATGTGTTGGTCGTAGCTGAACTCCGTGTCCGATGCGTGTTAAAGCTGCAATTATCGACTGAAATACAGTTAACGAAACTCGTTTGTCGATTGGATTAAAGGCGAGAAAATCAGACCGACAGGCGGCTTCCTGTCGTGGCTTTCAGAATAAAACCAGGACTTCCATTTACTTTTTTGAATGTATAAAAGGATAACGCAAAAATGAGTATTGTAAATGTGCAAGTATTTTTTACTTGGATAATTTCAGGCTGCAGTCTTAACAGTAACACCGTAATACCGTAAAACTTCAATTAAAAGCATGGGTTATTTGAACTCAGCAGGCTTATATTTGGGACAGGCGTCTGTATGGGACTGGCATGTAAAGCCTTTTACCCAAAACCGAAATACAATGAAATTACTTGGTTAATACTTTGAAAGCAAGACTGAGAGGTTAGCTAGAAATCTGTGAGAGGTACATGAAAATTTGACAAAAATCTAAACACAGACAAAAAGAGCAGAACAAAACAAACAAATAACAGAAACAAAACCAACAAAAAGCAAAGCAAGAAATGACCTGAAAACTTGATTAAAAATTATAATTATCCTGGTAAGTAATTAAAAAAATATAATTAGGTATATTGTACACTAGGTAGGTGTCTAAAGCTGCTTTTTCACAGAGATCACGCTATAGGGTAACAAAATCACCCCCTTATACCGCTACTACTTATTAACACAGAGCCATATAATGGTGGCATCATTTCACTCTAATGTAAACAATAACAAAGGTATAAAATCTCAATCACAGTCATTTGTCTTCTCTGTTATTTTGTGGCTAATCTTGTCCTCTGTTCAGAGGGTAAGGAGCTCCTGGATCTCATTGTTTTCCTAGTTTGTGGACATTTATGGCCGCCAATCTTTTTCTTTTAATCAGCCACTAGCTAACAGCTGCTCTTTATATCTCCTGCGGTGTGGTTGCACACATGAACATGTAGTCAAAACGTCATGCCCGTGCCTCCCATGGTTACATCTTTCTTGCTTTACGTTTTACACAGAGCTCGCTGCGGCCGTTACCACCTCCTGTCCCGGCTCAAAGGCCTGACCACTCTCTGAGCACATTTTGCGATCTGACGTTATGTACAGAATGGCGAGGCGGCATAATGGCGTGAATTTCCTGCCTTTTACACGCGATGTAAATGTCACTTAAAATCTGTTTTGTTGTAGATTCCTTCACCACAGTACCATAAACTATATATAAAGATAGACATCATGACAGTTCTCCCAAAGTTTAGCTTTTTGATCGCCCCCTGGTGTCTGGCTGCAGTATAGGTCGTAAAGCCCGCCTCTCTGTGTTAGTAAACGGGACATAGGCCAAATTAAAAACTTTAAGTAAACACCAAATACGTGTTTCCCCAAATATGATTTCTGTCACCCAGATGTTTGTTCATGTGATCATTTTTATAATTAGATCGGTTTTAGTGATTTATTGAATTCTAAAACAAGCTGATTTTATGCCTTGATTGACAACTGTTACAGCCAATCCATGTTCTTGCGTTCAATGGGGTCGCTCGTGATTGGTCGTACTGTGTTTTGGTGGGAACTCCCTCACCACGGAGGTCGCTACTGCGCAGACTCCGGCTCCGAATGACGTCACCAGCGCACATCCATCTTTATAGCCCGTTTCAGACAGTGGTGCTGCAGTATGAGATACATGATGTATTTTTTGAACAATAAAGCATAAAAAATACAAATATGACCCCTAAAATGAGCATAATTGAGCTTCTTTAGCTAACTAAAATCGTGAAAAACACAAAGTTATCCATCCGATTTTAGTTTGGAACCCGCATTGCTCAACATCCGGTGTTGTCCTCGTGGAGCTTGACGTCTTCCGTTCATCCCCATCCTCGATCCGTAGCTCGGGATCCATTGATCAGCCTGGCCCGGGCCAACACGAAGCGAAAACGGGGATTTGGTCCGCCTGCGTGCCTCCCTCTGCTGTCAGACACCTTGAAACGATCATTGTCGTTTTTCCGGCTCTTTCCGTCTACATCAACCGTTAGCCCGTCAAACGCGTGTTTGTCGGCCGTGTCTGCTGTCGTTAGCGGCCGTTGACTGGATGCTACCTTTGAGGACCGACAGACAAACGGGCGCCAGCAGGCTGGTCGTGAAGTGGGGAGCACCGCAGCCTTGCGTCAAAGCCAGCTAAAGCTAAACCGCGGTAGGACAAGTCAGCAAGAAAGACGGGCTGCAGCCACGTTACCTCTCGGTGGCTAGCCAGCCGGCTCGCAGGTTATTTTGGCACGGTTGCTGGCGTACACATGCTCCCATTTGAGTCGCGTGAGCTAGCCTAACATCTGTGCAAAAGCTTGTTTGATAAGAAATAACAGCTATTACAGCTATTTTTGCTCTCTGTATTTCGAGCTTGATTTCTCCATTTACGAGCTATTTAAACAAACACATTTTCAAGTAAAGGCACGGGATAAGAAATTTCGGTTAATTGCGCAACATCTTGAATTGAAGAGGGGCCTCATAGCTAACATATGAGGCCCGGTTGAAAAGATGGACCTGAATTTTTACTCGGATTTAACGGACGGTACCGGGCAGCACGACGGTGATCCAGAGTTCCTGGATCCGCAGTCTTTCAATGGATTTGACACTGACAACAAGGTGACTCTATCTAATGAATGGGACACAATGGTACTTATTTACATAGGCTTTGCATTTACTATCTAAAAGCTGACATTAAACGCATCTCAGTGTTGATATTGCTTATTTTTTAATGCTTGATTTTGGTTATGACTGTAGCCCTACAGCAGGGGTGTCCAAACTTTTTTTGAATGGGGGCCAGATAAGATAATGTACCTGGGGGCCAGCTGCTTTTCACATCATGTGGGTTATTAAAAAATAAATCATACAAATGAGACAAACAGAGTTTTCATCTTTGAAGAAATAAGAATTTGCATGTATACTCAACATTTCTTTGCTGTAGGGCTCCGAATTGGCAAAAATCTGGCGATACAATCCATGCCACGAGACAAGTTATGGTTCAGTATATTTGGATATGTTGCAATACTGCAGGCAAGGTTTTATATCGTAATATCTCATTTTAAGGAAAACTGTCATACACAAGGGGTCGACCCATATTGGTTTTTCAGGGCCGAAACTGATACTGATTATTAGAAGTTAATGAGACTGAATTAAAAATTGTTTCTTTGCACTTTTTAATTCATTTTATGTGTGATCAGTAAAAGAAAACGCTGATACAGATAATCGGCAAAATGTCAAATATCAGCCCCAATAATTGACCAGGCCAGTAATCTGTTGACCCCTAATAAAGACCACTCCACCATAGGAAAGTTAATTTTTTTAAAGCAATCAGAACAGTAGGATCTGTATTTATCACAGCCCGTGTAATACTCTTATAATAAACTAAGATTATGTTGTTATGTTGTAATAAGAGTCATATGACTGAAGACAGATTACAGTGCTGTTATCGAGCAGTCAGGGGTTTTATCTGTATTGATTTTTAAAAAACAAAACATAAAATCTTGATTGTCAAGTGTATCGATATTTTCTTACACCCCTACTTTGCTGTTGTCATGTCCGCTACCTTGCAGGAAATATTTAGGTTACTGTTCGTTTGCTTATTTATTGTCTGTTCATGAAAACACACAAGTTCTGCCTGTGTGGTTCCTACTTGGTGCATTGTCGACAGTGTGTGTGATAGTGAATGGAACAATGCAAAGTTAAATGGCAACACATAGTGTATTTTTAACAACAAGCCGAGGGCCATTTGAAATTAGTAAAAATTGGCCCCTCGGCCGGACTTTGGACGTGACTGTTTCAAGGTATCCATAGTCAATGTTAGCGGAGCTGCCATTCAGCACCAGGAAGATAAGCAGTGTACTGCTGTGAATGGGGTCAGCAGCAAAATGTTTTAGCCACCTAAAAAAAATGAGTGTACCTCCAAGTGTGTACAATATTGAGAGTACTTTCATCACTTTGCCATACCGTCAGACAACCTGTTCCAACTTGGAAGCCACCAGACATCGTTGACAAAGAACAAACTGTAATTTTACCTCGCTGAACACGGGAGCTGCTGGTCTACTGCTGCTTCCATCAGTTCTTCTATTCTTTTCTATTATGTAAAGTATGATGTAAAGCGTTATTGTAACTAATAGTAATAATAATTCTGTATTACAGTGAGACTGTGACTCTGGGATAATTTCAGAGACAGTTATCGAATTGATGAAAATCTCATACCATTGCAGCCTCAGTGCTGATTGACATCTATTGTATGTAAAAAAAACTGACTGTGGATAAGTGCTTTATACAGCCCTACTTGCAAAAAAATCCAACTATCCCTTTAATATCCAAAAGAGAAGATTAAGTCTGGTTTTGTAGAATATGGGAACCATTTTTCCGTCCTTCTAAAACAATAACATTTCCTTTTTTAATGTTTCAGTTCCCCGGAGGCAGTGATAACTACCTGACAATTTCTGGGTCCAGCCATCCCTTCCTCTCTTCTTCAGAGGTGAGCCC
Organism: Plectropomus leopardus; assembly: GCF_026936395.1. Taxonomy (NCBI): domain Eukaryota; kingdom Metazoa; phylum Chordata; class Actinopteri; order Perciformes; family Serranidae; genus Plectropomus; species Plectropomus leopardus. The sequence continues at coordinate 15,883,983 of NC_142198.1, forward strand.
TTACATCTTAAATTATCTGGCATTTTAGTTTTGTTTTACAATCGAGCAGAATCGCATCATGTGTTGCCATACATTACAGTCACAGAGCTGAAGCTGCTTTCACGTCATATCAGAGTTACAGTAGTTGAGTTGCAAGATAAAATGCGTCAGGATTCGCGTAGCACCGTGGTTTAAAAAATTCCATCGCTAAAATTCACTATTCATTATTAGATATTAATAATATTTTTATTTATTGCATGCTGTTTAACATATTTTTTTTCTTGTGTCTCTGGCCTCCTAGATGAGAAAAAAAAATTGCAGCCTTTTTAAGTCGTGCAGTGGACTCTATTTTTTTTTTCAGAACAGATCAGCAGGTTTTTAGGAAAAATGGACGCTGAGCTCTGTGACTTGAATGTACCGGTAATACATTAGAGGCAAAACATGGGGCGCATCAGGCTCATGCAGCAGAGTCTGAAATCAACGTTAACCGCTTTACAACCTAAACTCAAGCATCTTAGTTGCAGATGACATTTTTCAAGCATTTCAATCATTTTTAATTTTTATATTTGATTTCTGTCATGTGTGAATCGTATAAAATGAGACCTTTGATGTGTATATATATGAATCATTTAATGCCAGAACATATAAAAACAGTCTTACTGCCACAAATATGACCCATGACATTTGTAATTACGTGCACTTGACTGACGTACTCGCATTTTTTAGTGTGCCACTAAACCCATTGACCTCTTCAACCTCGCTGGATCTGCTGGTGGAGTATGAATTGTTTATAAATACTTTATGTTTCACTACCCTTCCTGCTGAAATTCAGACCCTTTTTGGAAAAAAAAAAAAAGTTGTAATTAATGAAACTTTTTGCAGAGTGAGTCATCAAACAGAGTATAATCTAAAACAAATGAAAAACTGACTCATCCGAAGTGTTGGTGAAATAATGGAAGGGATTTTACTTTGACATTACAATGTGCTGCAGACACGAGAAGTACACGGAAGCGCTGAGTTTGAGGCTAATCAGAGTTTATTTATGCATCTTTTAAGAGCTGTTTTGTGATCAGAATAGAAAGAAACATCACAAAAAGAGGAATGAAACGTCTCCACAGCGGAGTGCATTACAAAACGGCGTTACAGGAGTAATATTTATAAGAATATAAGAGTGAAACAGCTGCAGACAGGTTCGAGAGCACTGGGCAGGCATGGCAGTGTCATCACATATCCTTCCCATACTCTTAAACATATTACATACATTAAATAGTGGTGCAGTGTGATGGTTTTGTGCACATACTTTTAAGAAATATTGCAATCATCATACTCATTATCTGCTGCCTACTGGTCACCTGAGCACATGGTGCAGCTGTGAGTTATAGCATGCTTTTTTTGTTTTTGGTGCACGACGTGGGGCCTTTGTCACAAAGCAAGTTCAGTTTAGTTTTGCCCTTTTTGAGCTACCTTGCTTCACCGAGCCGTCTGTGATCCGGGATAACTCGAATCACTAAGCTGGTTATCAACTGACTCAATTGAATCAGAATTCTCGAATAAAGCTATCAGTGCGCACATTTAAAGAGTTCCCACGCAACAGAGTAATTAATATGACATGAAATGTAATGGTTAAGGTGACATTAGGTATATATACACTATATATATAGATAGATAGATAGATAGATAGATAGATAGATATGTAATTATGATACAATACAGCGAGTTCAACAGATTATTTTCACTTGACTTGAAGTTGCTGGGAATTCCTGTATATGATGTTGAAAGTTTCAGTTTCGAGTAAACATTTGCTAAAGATATTCGAACAAAGTTTTCTGTTGTAGAGTTTATTATATTCCAAATTCTAAATATTGACGGAAAGATTTTCATTTCTATTTTTAATGCATATTGGTTCCAAATATCGGTTATATCAGTCGGCACTTACTTTAAACCCCGTGTCCCTTGACGGGTTGCAAGCATAACACGGCAAACTGTCTCACCTGTCCTGCCCATGGTCCTGTCCTCCTGGCTGTCCTGTTTTTTTAGGTGTTAGTACGTCCTGTAGCAGCTTAAAAGCGAGACCACTCTGTCCCCTCATTCTGTGATTTCACGGCAGCATAACGACGTAATATTGCCACCTTTAACATGCAGCGTGAAAGGGGTTTTTGATCGTTGCTGCGTCTAACCAGCTGCTGTGCTGCACATGAGAGACGCTGCCAGTGAGTCTGCAGGCAGACGTGGTACATTAGAACAAAATGTACCAATAACGTCATATTTTGCTGTATTTATCAGCACGCAGCAGAGGCTCTGCTGAACTCGCTCTGTGACAGAGGCCCCTGAACACTAAAGGTGTCGCGCTAAAACGACTTTCTACACTTGACTCGTTCCGGACACGCACATACAGTATTTAAAAGACAAGTCAATATTATAATTAACTTTAAATATGTATTTTGTCCAAATAATAAATGTGTTTGAGAAAGCTTTCGAAAGCTAACGACCGACTAATCTTCCAACTTTCTTGTGGCTCTCTGACTTTCCTCTCCAAATTAACGTTCACTCCTCTCCACCCCAATTTCTCACAATTTTTTTCTCTTCTTTTTGCTTCTATCATCTTCTCCTTCCACTTTCCGTCCGCCATCCTCTCTCCAGACGTTCCACACTCCGAGCCTCGGCGATGAGGAGTTCGAGATACCGCCCATCTCTTTGGATCCAGACTCGGCCCTCACCGTGTCTGATGTGGTGTCCCATTTCGGGGAGCTTTCGGACACCGGCCCCTCGGGCAGCGTGGTGGTACCCGGCAACGCTGTGGTGGAAGGGGACGACCCCTCGTTCGCTTCCACTTTCGTCAACGCCCCTTCGCAGGGACTGGAGCACCTGAGTCTTGGAGTCATCAACCAGTCAGGAGGAAGTGCCTTGCTGGGGTCGTCTCTGGGAATGGTGCGGAGAGTTTTAACTGTTTGAAGCTGTCACAGTCTCAAACACCAGTTCAGTTCGCTCACATCTCGTTTCCGTCCCCAGGATCTCGGTCATCCCATCGGCTCTCAGTTCAGCAGCTCGTCCCCGGTGACCATCGATGTCCCGCTTGGTGACATGAGCCAGGGCCTGCTGGGATCCAACCAGCTGACCACCATAGACCAGTCGGAGCTCAGCGCTCAACTCGGGCTCGGTTTGGGAGGCGGGAACATGTTGCAACGCCCTCAGTCGCCCGATAACCCGCTTTCGGCCACAGCGTCGCCCACCAGCTCGCTCCAAGATGACGACATGGATGACTTTAGAAGGGTGAGTCTAAAAACTTTTCATAATGAATTAAAGGGAAAAATCCGAATTTGATTATAGTTTATCGCAAACAACCACACAGTGCTAATGAAGCAGATTGGTCGATGCAGTTTTTGAGTGTCAAACTTTATAAGCAAGACTTTTTTTCTATCTTTAAATTTGATCAAAGCTCAAAAAGTAAAAAAAACAACAAAATTATAGTGTAAAGAAAAAATGTCAGGCCTGTGAAACCATGCTGTACAATTTATGCAATTTGCGTCCAGTATCACGACCTTTTCATAAACCTACCATAAACTCACAGACGTGATATAAAACCATTACTTTGATGTGACTTAAACTTTCTGCAGATTGCATAGGAAGAAAAAGACTGTCCTTATACCTTCAGATCTTTCCAAATTTATCACGTTAGGCTGTTTTCTTCAGCATCAAAAAATAAGCCAGTGGTTTTTATTTGTAGATTCGTGGTTACGGTGCAAACAGGAAGTGCTAACTGCTAATTTGGTATGACTTTTCATGGTGTACATTTAGACCAGAAAAACCCAAATGATTAATCTAGAAAATAATAGACAGATTAATAGACAATACAAATTATTAGAATTAGAAGAATGTACATACTTAACGTAGCATTGCCTTCGTGTGTAAAACATGGACCTCCAAAATATCCACTTTTTCAGCGTAAAAAGCCCCGTTCTTACCTTTTTAGGGTCACTTTAATGTTTTTATAACTCTGCCTTTTTTAAAAATGTAAACATGTAGTCTTATTGTGTTCAAGTTTATCGTGTGAAGCGACATTAAATGTGCCGCGTAAAATAAAGATGATTTGAAACAGAAGCTTCTTTATTCTAACACGCATCGCTGTTTTCGTCTCTGATCAGAGCGTCCTGGTGGAGTCTCCGGTCTCTCTGGCCGTCTCTCCCGGGGTCATCTCCCTCGATCCCTCCCTGTCCGAGTCCACGCTCTCTGCGCCGGCCTCCAGCGTCTCCCCAGCTGTCGGGCGGAAAGCAGGAGCGGGAGGAATGAAGAGGGGGAGGAAGAAGAAAGACCCCAACGAGCCTCAGAAACCTGTGTCGGCCTACGCTTTGTTCTTCAGGGACACGCAGGCAGCTATTAAGGGGCAGAACCCCAACGCTACATTCGGAGAGGTGTCGAAGATAGTGGCGTCCATGTGGGACAGCCTGGGGGAGGAGCAGAAACAGGTGAGAGGAAAACAGAGCTTGATTCCTGCTGAAAGTCCATGAATTTATCGCTCATGTCATCTTTTTAGTGCGTAAACTCGGGTAGATTGAGTTCAGCTTTAAGGAAATGTGAAATAATATCAGATTCGATACATTTTTACAAGTGAAATCCCACCGGAGTGTTTCAAACCGGCAAAACAAGATTTTAGACATTCATTTCAACAGATATACTGTACAAAAAGGATGTTTTAATCAAATATAAAGATGTCTTGTAAAGTTTTGAAACTTGAGCAAATAAGCTTGCTTTCTTTAAAAAAACATTACAGGGCGGTGAGCAGGTTATTAGAAGAAATTACAGGAAAATAAGAAAACAAAAAGAAATGTTAAGTGGAAACAAACAAATAAAAAAAATTATATTCCCAAGAAAGTGCCAAAAAATATTATTTACTTCTTTTTTTTCCTGTAACATCATTTTAAATACATAATTAAGAGAATTCTAAATACAGTTTTCTGGACTTTTTTTCTCGGTTTTTCATTTCCATGTCACCTTTTACTTTTTTCTTTTTTGCTGTTTGCAGTATATTTCTTGCCAAGTTGCTCATTATGTTTTTCCAGTGTTTTGAAAGCCAGTTTTTTTTTTAGGTTTCAGAGTTTAAAACACTGTGAAAGGTGTGTTAATGCAGCACAAGAACACTGTTGACGGCGCAGGTATTGAAGGGTCAACTCAGCTGCTTGAACGCAGACTCTGTTACGTGGTCAGAATTAAACCAAATCTTAACTTTGGTGTTTGATTCTCACCCTTTGTTTTTTCCAGGTTTACAAAAGGAAAAACGAAGCAGCGAAGAAGGACTACTTGAAGGCGCTGGCAGAGTACAGAGCCGGTCACACGTCTCAGGTGAGTCTCTGAGGGATCGTCTGTTTGTCAAACTTGACAGCTGTTTTGAATCAGTATGTAGCTGCATTACATTAATGTCTCTTTTAATGTGCTCAGTTGCACTTTTGCTTACAAACTGTAAGATTTGCAGTTACCTGTATTGTAAATTTCATCATGATTAAGTCTTTATTCCTGTGAAGATTTCAGATTCCCGTAAGATTATCAGCAAAATGCCAAATATTCGCTCGATAATCAGCCAGGTTGATATTTTGTCGGCCCCTATTAAATGTCTTCATTATGTCCAACATCCTCTCCTCAGGCCCCTATTGAGGTCATGGACACCTCCCCATCACCTCCACCTCAAGCCCCGGCTTCGGCTGTCATAGCCACGCCCACCCCAACCCTAGCCACTCGCACCACCAGGTCCCAGCATTACAACCCCGAGGAGAACACCATCACCAACATCTGTACCTCCAACATCATCCTGGACCTGCCCCAGGTCACCACGCGCTCCCGCACAGGCGCCATCAAACCTCAACCTGCGCCCGCTCCCACCCCGCCGAACCCGCCCACCGTCACCAAGATCATCATCAAGCAGACGCAGCTGCCCTCCGGCGGCGTATCCGTCACAGCAACGCCTGCCTCGTCGCCGCGCCAGCCGCCGCCGCTGCAGCAGATGCAGAGCACCCCTCTTCCGCCGCGGCTGCAGCAGATGGTGCACGCCCAGGCCCCTCCGCCTCTGCAGGCTAAACCACGAGGCGGAGGAGCAGCTGCCGCCACGGCTCCACCTCCGCTGCAGATCAAGGTCGTCCCATCGTCACGGCAGTCGGATTCAAGCGCGCCGATCATTGTGACAGCTGGTGAAACACCCACGTCAGTGTCCTCAGGTCTGACGGTGGAGGTGGGACCGGCGGCTGGTCTGGTGGCGGGAGGAGAGGAAGTGGCGGAGGCAGAGGAAGGGGTGAGCTCAGCAGCATCGTGCACTTTCAGACCTGTTGCATTTTTGCATCTGCAGCTCTGAACGAGACGGTAAATATCTTTACATTTGTGTGTTTTTTTTTGTGTTTTTTCTCAGATGGAGGTTGAGGTGAACGTTGCCCCCGTCCCGAGTGTGACCCCCGCCGCCAGCCGTAACATTTGTGTGCGCGCTGGCTGCACCAACCCCGCTGTGGAGAGCAAAGATTGGGACAAGGAGTATTGTAGCAATGAGTGTGTCGCCACACACTGCAGGTACGCACACCAGGAACAAAAACAGAGACGCTTTAACCGCCTCTCATAAGTTGTTTGCAGCCATTTAGCAGTTTGTAGGAGCGACAGGTGTTCATTTTTGGACTTTTTTTATTTTTATTGTGTGGCGAATTAGTGTGTCATAGTTATTTTTTTCATCATTGTTGTCTGTGTAATTATAAATAGGAGTGCAAGCAACAATTATTTCCATCATCAGTTAATTTACAGATATATTCTATAAGATAATTCAGTGAATTTTTTTGCTTTGCAAAATATTTTTTTTTAATTGTGAAAAATATTATAGTAGATCGTCTAACTTTATAGCATGACCTAAAAAATGTTTTATGTAGAATTAAATATTTGGGAAAAATTGTCCATAATAAGTAATCAGTAATTTTTTCCCCCTTCAGTTTTGGTAATTGTAAAACTGGTCTTGAATTTGCTTCGAGTGACAATAAAATGTCTTAAATGTAACTTTCCTTACGCTGTAGGAACCCTGAGTTAAGATCTTCTTGAACAGACTTTACACCCTGCGTAAAATATGTCACGTCAGAAATTGACTGATTTATCTTTTCTCCTCCACAGAGACGTGTTCATGGCCTGGTGCGCCATCCGAGGGCAAAACTCCACCACCGTCACATAGGGAAAGGACACGTGTGGCGGCGGAGGAGCACTACAGACAGAAAAGAACAGAGAACGACACATAAAATGCAAACGAACAGAAGAATGAATGATCAGGCTCAGGTATCGGCACATAGTGGTTTGTTTTTTGCAGGAACAGAGACGCGAGCGACGCAGGAGAGTATTTGAAATCTCTCTCTGCGATCGACGCTGCACAAACAGCTCGAGCAGAAAAAACGCTGAATTATTTGAAATCCTGCAGCGGGAGTGAGTGCTCAACAGTGAGGACGGATGGATGAATTATACAACTGAAGAAACTTCCAATCTATTGTGAATTATGAACTTGATAAAAAAAAGAACATTTTTTATGAACTTCTGGTGTTTTTAATTGTTTTGAAAAGAAAAAGGAAGGAAATCTTGAATCATGAGTTCATTTTTATTAATTTCAAGAAAATTCCACTTCATACGTGTGTGCTTTTCCCTTTACTGTTACACTGAGGATTGATCGATGTGAATGAAATCTAAACAGGCGATTTTTGTTTCATGTTTTTCGGTAATGTGCGGGTGCTTTGGCGCAGAGGGGGGGGTCAGTTGGCTGCTTTACAGATTTTAAATCGCAACATCTGGGTGAAGCACAAACAACCTCAGAGTTTGTTTGGAGTCGTATAAAAGGGTCAAATGTTTGTTAGAAGCCATTTTTGGGACAAACTGGAAATAATCTGCCACCAGCCAAACGCTGTTTGTCACCTTTAGAAGCCACTTTGGTCGGAAAAATCTGCCGTCATGGAAAGGATTTAAATTCAGACGTTGAAAACAGGTGCTAAAATTCAGGTTTGGCGTTCTGTGTTCTCCTCTCCTGCTGAAACACTCTGCAACATAAGAGCTTTTTAAATATGTGCTGCATATTTTGTTTAATGAGGAACATTTGTGTGCATATTTGGTGGAAAAGTATTGAAATAAACACACCAGCTCCTACAACACTACTGTAATGGGAAAGGGAATACAATCTTTAAAAAAAAAGCTTTACTTTTTAACACCGCTGTGTTTAATTTAATAAAATTGCTTTCAGGTCTGTTGACAGGAAGGGAATAGTTGCTTCCTAAAAAAACAAAAACTGTTCCTGGTCAAATGAAATGATGCAGTGATCTGGTCTGGTTTATTGTAGATATCCTGGAAATGTTTTTAATGGTGAAATAAAATATTTTATGTTTAATATACATTTGGTGATGCACATTTTGGTCTCACATTTGCAGCTGGAGTGGTATTTATCTGATGAATCTCACAGATGTACTTTTTTTCATTTCTGAACAGGAAGAGACTAAATATAAACTGAACCAAAAAATGTGAGCGCAACACTTGTTTGTGCTCTTAAATGAACCCTTTGAAACCTGGATCATCAGTTTTTCTTGATCTGCATTTGGTATTTAAACTCTTGAATCCTGAAAAAAAAAGTTTAATTCTCTTCAAAAACTTTATTTATGAATATTCTAATTATATATTCAAAATATGTTACAAAATATTTTAAAGAAATAGCCTCTGTAAATGGGTCGTGTGATTTGCCAACAGAACAAATAGAGTCCTTTGTGAAAAACAGTAAATTAAGCATTTTATCTGTAAATAATTTGAAATTCTGCAAAAGTATAAATAAACAGTTGAGAATTAAAGTTGATAGGATACCAAGTAGAATAAAAAATCAGAAATATTAAAGAATATTACTGTCAACAAAAAAACTAAAGTTATGATGATGATGCTGATTGCTATTATGTAATTAATAATTATTAATAATTGTTATGGGTTTTTTTCCACAAGAAAAATAATATACAGATCAAATCAGGGAATAGAGGTACAAAAACTAGGATTTAGCAACAAAAAGGCAACAGAAACAAAAAGGACAAACAAATAGGTAGACAAATAAGGAGCACCAAGAGAACATTTTATTAACAGTTTTGAAAACAAGTACATTCAGTAATCAATCCATAAAATAACATGAAAATTAGTAGACAAGTAGATACAAACCAGATAGATAAAAAGAAAATGAAATAAAATTTAAAAAAGTATGAACAAGCACAGTGGTTTGCTTAGTTAATTATAGAAAACAAAGCTATAAGATTTGCATAAATTAATTTTTTTGTTTTTTATTTCTTTTTTAAGTTAGATATTGTTTTAATATATAATATTTAGATCTGATTTGTTTTGAAAATGGTAAAGGCAATAGTAAATGATAAAAATGCAGAATTTGGAAGTTTCAAAGTGTGATATCGTCACTTCAGTGCCTATCGCGAGATTAATGTCGGTAGGAGTGTTTGATGACGATGGCGGGAAAACCCACCATGGCGGGAAAAAGCAGCGTGGTCAACACAAGACAGGGGGCGCCGTTGCGTAGTGCAGCGCTACAAATTACATTAAAATGCGCCACAAGCATCAAATAAAATTACAAAGTAACTTGAAAAAAAGAGGAATCCACCGAACAGACATTTTTCTTCTTTTCGGTTAAACATTTTTTAAATCGGAATCAAGCATGAGGATTTTTATAGCGCCGTCATGATTTTGAATCACGTGTGTTTATTATAAAAGCGGTTATATGAAGACTCGCAGGGGGAGGGAGAGGAAAAAAGAAGCACAGGAGGAAGGAAAGGAGGGGGGGCTGAGGACTTAATTATTACATATTGGTGTGTGCGTGTTTGAGTGTGGCGTAAAGCCAAATTATTTTTAATAATTTTGGGTATTTTAACCGCGCTTATTAGGTTTTTACGTGCGTCGTTTTTACATTAATCCTCAGTAGTGAAAGGCCTCAGTGGTGAAATTATAAGGGAAACAGCAGCAGCATCTCGTAGTGGTTCGTGGATCTCAGCAGGCGTGGAAAGAAAGTGCGTTGTTAGTTGACACTAATCATCATCATCATCATCACCATCCGGCCTGCTGAGAAGCGTAGCCGGGAGCTGGAGTTTGTTACAGAGGACTCGCCATGGCGGTAAACCTGGACAAGGAAGCGTACTACCGCCGGATCAAGAGATTGTACAGCAACTGGAAGGTAAAATAGGATGATTTGGAGCGTGTGTGGGAGTAAAGGCGTCCGCTGTGGTTGACTTTAACGTGGAGAAAGTGGGCTTCTGGGAGATAGCAAGCGCTAAGTTAGCCGCGTTTTTCTCCCCGAGCGAGTTGACTGTTGTCGGTGTGAGCGGTGCTGCTTCCCTGCCCGCATCCAGGGCCGAGAACCAGGCCTCAGTCTGCCACTTTGACCTGCTTTGTCTAAACTCTTTCGTGTTTGGAAGATGCATTTACAAACAAGCTAGCTAACACGTTAGCACACTAAACATCCCATTCACCACGTTAGCTAGCGTGCTAGCTAGTAAGTTTGCCACCAAGCTAACTTACTATTAGCCGAGTAGCTAAACCCGTAGTGAACCGTGGATGATTTGACGAATAAATTAAGTTAAAAACCAAGTTTTAGTGAACACAGAAACACAATTTACCGCGTATATGTGCTTGACGTTTGTTGTATGTCAGTTTATAACGTTAGCTACATGCTAACGTTAGCTGGCTAATTAGCATCAGAGTAACGCCAGCATCCCAGTAACATGTGTAGCAGCTAGATAACACTTTTATCGCATCTAACCCAACATTTTGGCTACTTTTTAAGACATTTAGCTCATTTTTAGAAGTTGTTACTACATGCTTATAGTAACATTTTTATAATAATTTAGCCATATCATGCTCTCTAATAAATGGCTCACTAATAAATGCTATATGTGCATTATGACTGCAGTTTAGAGACCTTAAATCAACTTTGTGAAGCTTGCAGCCCCTCTGTGTGCTGTCAGGTGATGCAGCATCAGGTGCTGATGTTGCTGAAGTGTTACAAATCAACTTTTCAGTCATGCTAACAAAGCTAGCTCCCTGACTTCACTTACTAATCCATGCAACAACTGAAAGCAGCACTCTTCCACAGTAAAAAATAGTGCTGTAGGTAGGAGCACCTGTAGTGTAGGTTTGTAATTCTCTCTTTTCAAGGCATAACAAGAAATCATGTGTGTTTTATATTTTTCTTTATTTTTCTTTGTTTCCCAGAAAGGAGAAGATGAGTTTGGCAAAGTCGATGCCATTGTGGTGTCTGTTGGAGTGGACGAGGAAATTGTGTATGCCAAATCCACAGCCATACAGGTAAGGATGGCCCCAGCTAAAGCAGCACGATAAGGTCGCTCAGGGTGCAGATGCATTTAGGTGCTGAATGATGTGATCTGCTGTGTCCCATGTTAACATCATGTTCTGAGCTCAATATATTTATATTACATGCACTCTGGCTACATTATTATCTCGTCTAACCCTTAGTTGAAGCTGTTTGAGGACTCGTTTGTCACTTTTCTTTAGATTTTGCTTAATAATTCTCATTTAAGTTTTATTTTTTGGAATGGAAATATTTGAATGAAGTCCATAGTCCCTTTTTTATGCCTCTGGTGCTCCATTTCAGTGCGCTGATGCACTTCAAAACAGAAAGCTGTTGAAATGGAGTTTAATCTGTCAGCCAGCGGTAGCAACCGTGAAATTGTCAGATGACATAATAAATAATGATAATAGCCATGTTAGCTTTCCTAGTTAAAAAATAATTACCTACATTGACAGTAGTGTTCACTATGATTGAACGACATGCAAGTGTTCGCTGTTTTATCAATCTTCTTATGTTTGTGTTTGTATTGGACATGTGTTCGTGGTGGCATATTCATCACTCTCGCTGCTCAAATTTAGCCGCAGATCCAGCGAATCTGCTGGATACGATACTCATCAAGTAGTTTGCAGCAGGGCTGCGGATCCTTAAAAAATCTTAAAAGCCATTGAATACATTAATTAAAAAAAGGATATTAAATTGTCGTAAATCATTCTTCAAAAGTCTTAAAAATGCTAAAACATGAAAAGTAGATTTTTTATCAATTGTTTTTATGACTTTGCACCGTAAAAGTTTAAAATAGCTGTTAGCTTAAATAGTAATAATATTAATTTACTGTATGCGTCTTGTCACCAAAAGTCACATTTTATGTTGCAATAAATATTTGGGCAAATTTTTCCTGATCTAAAGTAAATATTTCAGTTCATGTTTTTAAGCATCGATTGTGGCTACTGTAAAATTACTCTTGAATTTAATTCTGAGTGGCGTTAAAAAAAATTATCCAAAAAGTCCTATATCCTGTTGTCTTAAAGCTGAAGGAAGGCTGGTGTGCAGACCCCGCCTACTCGGCACACTGCAGGCGTACCCTGGCGTGGAAACGGTGCACATCCAACAACTTAAAACGGCATATCGGTGTAGCATCCTTGTGTCAGTAACTTAACTGTATGACTATAAATTAGTGTTGACTTTGACTATAACTCGAGCTAAACAGGACTACACATACATTTCCAGGTTTTTAAAGATGATTGTCTCACTTTGTATCTGTCTGTTCACATGGTTTCAGTTCTCGGATTAAATAAATCACCTAAACTCTTCCTTTCCTTTTTTTCTCAGACATGGCTGTTTGGCTATGAGTTGACGGACACCATCATGGTGTTTTGCGATACCAAAATCATCTTCCTTGCCAGCAAGAAAAAGGTGGATTTCCTCAAACAGGTTGCTGTCACTAAAGGCAACGAAAATGCGAACGGCGTGCCGCCCATCACCCTGCTCACCAGAGAAAAGGTAACCCTGTAAAGACACAGAGGTAAAGGCCGAATGCACTCCTTTTTGCACAATTACCTATTTTGTTGTCAGAGTGTGAGAAACGAGATTGAATGCTTTAAAGCCGTGAACTTCCCCATCGGCGAAGCCGCTTTCTCTTAGTTAACTCTCGTTTTTATGTCGGCCCGCCTCAGAGTAAATGATTTTTCTTGTTGCCATTTGACGTCACGCTTCTCTCAGAATGAAAGCAACAAGGCCAACTTTGACAAGATGATCGAGGCGATCAGAGGCAGCAAAGAGGGCAAGGTGGTTGGAGTCTTCAGCAAGGACAAATTCCCGGGAGAGTACATGAAGAGCTGGAACGACACCATCACCGCTGAGGGGCTCCAGAAGGTAAGACGCAATCCAAAATCTCACTCTGTCGCCTCTGTCTTCTGTCTTCACTGTGGTCCTCATCTCTCTCTGTTTTGACATTGCTTCCTGCCCGCAGGTCGACATCAGCGCTGTGGTTGCGTACACAATGGCGGTGAAGGAAGACGGAGAGCTGAGCCTGATGAAGAAGGCGGCGGCCATCACAAGCGAGGTTTACTCAAAGTTCTTCAAGGAGCGCGTCATGGAGATCGTCGATGCAGATGAGGTGAGCAGAAGGAAGGATTTATATTAAACTGATGATTTTAATGCCAATTTTTCTCGACTAATGCGGGCAGCCTGTACCAAAATTATTGCTGTTTTTTGTTGCATAATTTGGCTCAGATCTTTCTCTCCGTCTGCTCTACCGCTGTGTGCTGCCAGTTGTTAAAACTGATATAAAACACACAAGCTTCATGGCTTTTGTTGCACTGACGTGTGTTGAAAACAGTCATTTCTTCATCCTTTGTTTGATTGCTCTCGTGCTCAATTACAATAAACCAGGTTGGAACAAACTAACATTAATTGCAATTCAGTGTCAGATATTTCTGACAGCAGCAGTATTTCCCACTCGGTGAAAAGAAACTGCATAAATGTCAACAAACCGTTGGCAACATCGCTGCAAAGCCTCTGTCACACAATATTTGCACTATTACCATTAATTAATATACAAGCAGCCGTTCCCGGTTAGTTTGTCACAAAAATGATGTATGTTATATAATGTTTTGCCGATATTTCAGCTCACTGTTGTGTAAAATGTGCAGAATGGCAGGCGTCGTTGTTCAGACGTCGAGCCGTCAGTTGTAACAGCCGAGTTTCATGATGTGCCATTTGGGAGCGACTGCTGAGTCGACACTTTGGTAGTCTGGTCTGGTGTCTGGCATAAATTTATTTTCACATTTTCACACCAGCACCAAACTCAGTCCATGGCTGAATAACAGAGCTGTTTAAAAGCCATTGGTGGAAAGATTTTTCCCTTAAAGCTTCCCTTTGGAGCCTTAAGGGGATTTTTTTTTTTGGGTGACCTCCCTGTCTGGTAGTGGCAACTGAGCCTCCTTGTTTGTTTGTTTTTTCTTTTTTTCCCTATTTGTGTGCTTTTATTTATTTATTTTTGTCATTTTCATCCAATTATTTATTCATACTTATGTCGTGTGTAGCGTATTGGTAATTTTGGGGTCACTGCAACCCATAAGTCTTATCATGGTTGTTGCCATTTGTGTGATATATGTTGTATCTCCACTTTATTATAACAGATAATATAATAAACAGGAATGACCGCCAAAGAATAAAACCAAAGGTTGTGGAAAATATCCTGTTTTTCCAAATAAACACTCCATATTTGAATTTAAATGTTGCAAAGGGCAATAGGCTGTAAAGCCCAATAACCTATATACATGATGTTAATACAGTTTAAAAAAAAACCCCCAAATGTCCATAATCGTTATCTGTAAATAAAGACGTATTTTGCAGCTTATTCTGTCCACAGTGTCGATGTAAAGTAAACATCAAGAAGCTTGATTTCGTCTTGTTCTTCCTCGCCAACAGAAAGTGCGTCACAGTAAGCTGGCGGAGTCGGTGGAGAAGGCCATCGAGGAGAAGAAGTACCTGGGCGGCGCAGATCCTTCCACAGTGGAGATGTGTTACCCTCCGATCATCCAGAGCGGCGGCAACTACAGCCTCAAGTTCAGCGTGGTCAGGTAGCTCGCCTCATCTGAGCAGAGACTCGGACTCACGTGTTTAACAGCAAGCCTCGCTTTAGAGAAACACGGCTTTTGTTTTTTGTCCAGCAGCTGTTTGGGATTTTTTTTCCTCTTAACTCATTTAGTTAAAACTTATAACTTATATTCAAAAATGTGAATTTTATAGAGTTGCAGTTTTGTCTTTTTTTAATTTTTTTTTTTTTAATTAATTCTTTGGTTTATTTGGTGTATTACATGTTAAACCAAAGAGATATCTGGAAACTTGTTTTGTCTGAGCAGCAGTATAAAAGCCAAATCTTTTCAGTTTAAAAACTAAAGCATAAGTATTTCACGGTTGAGAATATGTAATATGGGAATATTTGTGACCAAGAAATTACTTTAACTAAATGTTTCAATATTAAAATAGCTGCAGTATTTTTTGGTAGATGGAGTAGTCGGTTAATCAAATAAAAAGTTAAAAGTTGTTGTTTTTTTCAGAAGGGTGATATTACAGTCATACCTGTCTTTTAACCCTTTATAATAAGCAAATTGGTTTGATTTTTCAAGAAACATGGAAAAGGCCCAAATTATCTTGAAATTAGTAAAAATGTGCAGGAAAATTGCCTGAAAATAGCACAAAAAAGGAAGGAAAAAAATGGAAATGATCTGAAAAAAATTACAAAATAAAATAAAAGTATTTTTTCCTATTACCTAATTTTAAATATATAATTATAATGGTTAGAATCATAGCTTTCTTGATACCTTTCACTTTTTTCTTCTTCTTTTTTTTTTTAGCAATTTGCAGGACATTTCATGCTGATTTTTTTTTTTCCCCCCTGATGTTTTTGAAAGAAATCAAACCCATTCACTTCGGTTTCAGAGGTTTAAATGCTTTAAATGCTGTTTAAATGGAGAGAGAAAAGGCAATTTTAGACAGTCAATCACATGTTTTTACTTTGATTATTTAACACAGACTGCTCTTTCCTTTCCAGCGATAAGAACCACATGCACTTCGGTGCCATCACGTGTGCCATGGGGATTCGCTACAAGTCGTACTGCTCCAATCTGGTGCGCACGCTCATGGTGGACCCCCCTCAGGAGATGCAGGACAACTACAACTTCCTGCTGCAGGTGGAAGAGGAGCTGCTCAAACAGCTCAAACACGGTGGGTCCAGAAGCATGCTGGGAGTATGCAGACGTGGGTACATGTTAAAGCCACGAAGAGTGACGTTGGCACCTCTGTTGTAAAAAAAAAAAAAAAAGCTGGTTTTAACATCTGAAAGCCCAAGGATGTGTATTCAAAATTCTTATTCTTGTCCTCCTCACATTTTAAGCATTAAAACAGCAAATCTTTGACTTTCTTTTGCTTGAGAATGTCAGTTGTCACTGTTATCACTGTGGCGAGTTGTCATAAGCAGTAGTGTAACCATGGTTAAATAAAGAAAAGGGGGGGTTGTTGGGCAGAGGGATGTCTGTAAATTAAAGGGGTAAAAAAAAAAGAAAAGCAAAATGACATGAATATAAGAGGTCCTTCTTTGTAGTCTGACGTCCCGTAGACTCACTGAGCTTTAACGCTTCATTTCATATATTTATTCGCACCATTAAAAACAGCAACAGTAAACAGGTCAAAAAGAACACAGAAAAACAGGTTAGAAAACCCAAATGTGCTTATAGAAATACTTCACCGGAGGTAGTACAATAAATAACAATACTCTGATGAAAGCGGTATACAATGGGGTCAGTAATACATGACCAAAAGATCTAGACATTTCAATGCACTGAGCATTTAAAGGTGGAGAAATTTTAATGTGTTATGCTGTCAATGTCTTGAAACCAATGAAAAATGTTCTTGTTCATTAACCGTTCCATCCCTAGTTTTTTTTTTTGGAGTTTTTTATGCGTGTTTCTGTTTTAAAGTTTTCTCTTTCCTCCGCAGGTGTAAAAATCTGCGACGCCTACAACGCTGTTCTGGAGTACGTCAAGAAAGAAAAGTCAGACCTCGTAGCGAAGCTGACCAAAAACCTCGGGTAAATGCGCACATGCTATCTTTTTAATTTTTTTTCCATTTGCTCCATCAGATTTAAACATGTCTCATACCTTTATTTGTTGTTCTTTGTAGCTTTGCGATGGGAATTGAGTTCAGAGAAGGCTCCTTGGTTCTGAACGCTAAAAACCAGTACAAACTGAAAAAAGGTGAATATTCAGCAAGTTGTTTTTCCCCACATCAAATATTACATCTGACTTTTTATTGAGAGCTCAACGCTCCAGAAAACAGCCAAAACAAAGTGCTTTTTTTGATAAGAGTCAAAGCTCATAAACATATATATTGTAGAAAATCTCACAATAGCTAACCACAGCTCGTGTGCGTCTCCTGCAGGCATGGTGTTAAGTATCAGTTTGGGTTTTGCGGACCTCGTGAACAAAGACGGCAAGAAGGACGAGCAGAAAAAGTACGCCTTGTTTATCGGCGACACAATACAGATCAACGAGGTAAGATCTGCTTTGACTGTCACTCTTTATGATTCATACTGTAGAAATATTGTGACCTCAAAATATAAACCGTATGAAGTGCAACAGTAAAACACTTTTATTTTACAAACTTGAAATGTTTGTAACAGGAAGAGGTGGCCACGATACTCACACCAGTCAAGAAAAAGATTAAAAATGTGGGAATCTTCTTGAAGGTACGTGTTTTTCACCAACTTGTGTGAGTAATTTTGGGAATAATACAAACAAGGTGAAGCTGAAGGCGTATTGTTGTTGACATTTTCAAGGTAAACGAGCAGGTTGACGGTGCAAAACATACTCGAGTGTTTGAATAAGATAAGAATTTTATTCACCTCAATGGAAATTGTATTTGATGGGTCGCATTTTATAGGACTTTTTAATTTTGCATGTTTATTTTGTTGTCTTGTAATATTAAAGATCAGTTCTTCAGTTCAGTTTCCACTAAGAGTAAGGCACATTTTCAAAGCTTCAACAGATTCAACAATAGGGGTACAGAAAAGTCACAGTTTGGTTCACACTCTTGTTTAGGAGTCAGTTTGGTGCAAGTTCGATATAGCAGGAAAAAATAAATAGTACACAGTAGTTCAGAACAAAATAATACTTTGCACGATACTTAAAAACAGGTGCAACGGACGGGCAGGAGTAGAACACAGTTTGCAAAGAAACAGTCTAGTTTCAAGGCAAAAAAAATAAAACTCGTGCATTAGGAGCATTTCCATTAGTTCTTCCTTGGCTATATTTAAAAATTAGAAGCACCAAAGCATTAATTGTCCTGGTGATCAACACACCTGGCTGCTGCCGTTAAATGTGTCCCTATTCGCACGCCAAACCGTTAAACAACTCTCCGTGACTAACAAGCGCCAATCAGCTCGTGGCGCTAACATCCACATGAAAGCGTTTCCAGGCGGAAAGCGTGCCTGTGAATCTCCACAACAGGTGTAAATCTACATATCATGCACTTTGCATGTTTCGTGCAAGATGAGTGTGTATGCAGCAGTAGCTGGAGATCGACGGACTGACAATCTTTTAAATCTGCTTGTTTTTTTTAAATCATTCTGTGTGCCCTTTAAATTCACATGTGGAGCTCTCCATGAGTTCTTTTTTTCCTCAGCAGCAGTTTGTGATTTGGTCTGCTGAGGGTTTTCCATAAAAATACATATTTTTTGGCATAAAATGGTCTATAAATGCTCGTTCTTTTTTTTATTTATTATTTTTACTACAGTTATGTTTCACTGGATACAGGCCCAACAAAAAAAAATTGTTCTTTTTTTTTTTTTTAATTTACTGAAACATTTTTCTTGATGCCGTGCTTCTCAGAATGACGATGAGGACGACGAGGAGGAGGAAGGAGACGATGCCGAGGAGCTGCTGGGGAAGGGAGCTCGCAGTGCCGCCCTGCTCGCCGACAGAACCAGAGTAAGTGCGGATGTTTGCGTGGTTACATCTGAAACTGGTGATCAGTGTTTATTTGGCACCTTGAGGGAGTGTTAATAACTAAGTGTGAATGTCTTTGTACTCTACCAGCTACTTGGAAAGGTAAGTATTCAGTGTCTTTTCTAAAATCTCATCAGCTGAACTGGTTTAGTTTTATGACTTCACATACTGACAGGGAAAAAGTTATCGCCCTTTTTTTTTATTTGAATGAGTTTCTTTTTTTGTGTTTTTTTTATTTTTCCCGACCATCCAGAGCCTTGTGAAACATGTCCGTATTCTGCATGTGTGTTTTTTTTGTGTTTGTTTTTCCATTCTTTTGTAAGAAAAAAAAATACCAGTGTTTCTGTGTGTGTGATCACTCAGTTGTCTGTTTTTGTCAAACTCAGAATGAGATGACGGCGGAGGAGAAGAGGCGGGCTCACCAGAAGGAGTTGGCCAATAATTTGAACGAAGAAGCCAAGCGTCGCCTGACGGAGCAGAAAGGAGAGCAGCAGATTCAGAAGTGAGTGTAAATGCTTACAAGTCAGACATTTCTGCAAGTGCTCACAACCCAGATCCCTATAATAAAACACCACGATCCTACTGTGAGAAGCAAAAATTACAGAACTGACATCGATCCTTTCACACGCGTGCTGCTTCCTCTCGGCGGCTGTTAGAACTACATGAAAACAGGAACTAGATATTAAATTTGCATTATAGCATTTGTGAATTAAATTCACTTCATTTATTACATGTACGCTTCATAGAAGCACGCTTTAAATTTGAAAAAAATCTCTCCTAATTCTTGTGACATTTTACTAGTGATTTTCAGATTTATATCATTTGATATTGATAATTATCGCAATAAATGTCAAATCAGTATTTCTTAACCTGTTGAAGCAAATTGGCAATGAGCAATAAATGAAAAAGGGACCCAAAAATTAGCAAGAAATGGTGAAATGTACAAGAAAATGACCAGAAAATTAGTAATAAAAAAAATTAACGAAAAATAAACATGGAAATAATCTAAAAACATGCTTTAAAATGTATTATAATCCAGTAACATCATTTTAAACAGTTCCTCCCTAGCTTTTTAAAATAATCTGTGCAATTTGTAAATATTTCTTACCAAGTTGCCTTTTTTTCATGTTTTTGAGAGAAATCGCACCAGTTCGCTCAAAGTTTTAAATACTTAAACTGATGTTGCTCCAGGTTTCAAAGGGTTAAAGGCTGATTTCTCTCCCTGGGTAAGAGTTGAAGAAACCATTAAGTTTATTAGTTAAAGGTTTAAACTTTTATTTATTGTCAGAATATGACAACATTCGTCAAACAGTAGAACATCCCGCATATCTGAGGTGGATTCAAAACTATTGTGATTGAAATAACATCAATGAATAAAACTGTTTATAGATCTGGAAACTCTGGTCAGCAGCGTGCCAAACTCCCTTTACAGATAAACATTTTTAATTGTTTAGGCTGACACTGCAAACAAAAAATACACAGATGAACAAAAATCTCAACTGTGGTTTGTGCACAGGCACAGGCGTTTCTCAATTAAAGCAATAAAAAGGACTTTATGTTAAATATTGTGGAGTCATTCATTGCAGATTTGTATTTTAATAGTTTACAGTAGTTTAGGGGAGATTTCAAAATATCAAGCTGTATATTGTGCATAGTCTAAAAATATTCGGATACTATATCAAAGCCATATCGTCCAGCACTACCTGCTTTATTTGCCTTTTTTAGTATTTCTGTAAAATTCTGTTTTAGTAGCAGTAGGCAATGCAGAGCCTTGGATTCACGCTTGTAATTAACTTTCTGTCCGCTAATTAAGTTCCTCTCTTTTCCTCTCCAGGGCCAGAAAATCCAACGTGTCCTATAAGAACGTCTCTCAGATGCCCAGAGAAAAGGACATCAGAGAAATGAAGATCTTCATCGACAAGAAATACGAGACCGTCATCATGCCTGTTTTTGGTATCGCCACGCCGTTCCACATCGCCACCATCAAGGTATGCTGAAGGTTATCTTTCAACATCCGCCGGCTTTTTGTCTCTAATATCCCGACGGACTTTCACGTTAACGGATGACTCGTCTCTCCTGTCCAGAACATCAGTATGTCCGTAGAAGGAGACTACACATACCTGAGGATCAACTTCTACGTCCCCGGCAGCTCTCTGGGGCGACAGGAGGGAAACATCTTCCCCAACCCCGACGCCACGTTTGTTAAAGAAATGTGAGTCCCAACTATTTGCAAAATGATGAGATTATTTTATGAAATTCCAGTTCAGGGTTCATGTATTTTCAAGCCAGACAGACAGAGGAAAACTAAATGATTTCTCCTCGTTTTTTTTTTTAATTGAAATTTTAGTCAGTGAAGATTAAGTCAGTATATTGTTTGAATGGCATTTGACTCATGATAGTGCAGAAGTGAATTAAATAATCAGAAGGGTCTTAAGTAAAAGTAATTAAAAATAATTAATCTAAAAATGCCTAAATTGCTACATTGCTAATGAAATGTGTTAAATTAGTCTTAAACATTGAAAAAAGGTTTTAATGAATCTTTTTCTCTGACATTGTGTTGTCAAATCTAAAAAAATTATAAAAAAAAGAAAAATTAATGAAATGCTGCATGCTTTAAAATCACCAAAAATATTTCTTCCACCTCTACTTAAATTAACTTAAAGCATGTTTTATTCCTTTTTAAAAAAAATTTTTTCCATCATTGAACTCTCCTCTCTTCCCGCTCAGCACGTACCGAGCGTCCAACCTCAAAGCTCCCGGCGACACATCGGTTCCCTCCACCAACCTGCAGAACGCCTTCCGCATCATCAAGGAGGTGCAGAAGCGCTACAAGACACGAGAGGCCGAAGAGAAGGAGAAGGAGGGCATCATCAAGCAAGACTCACTGATCATCAACCTCAACCGCAGCAACCCCAAGCTCAAAGACCTCTACATCAGACCCAACATCGCACAGAAGAGGATGCAGGGCTCGCTGGAGGCGCATACTAACGGTGAGAGAGCGCTAAAGATGGACAGGAGTCTGGTGGAGGCGAGAACTTGGAAAAGCCTAAAATCGCTCTCCTCCTCTTCGCAGGTTTCCGCTTCACGTCGGTCCGCGGCGATAAAGTGGACATTCTTTACAACAACATCAAACACGCCATCTTCCAGCCGTGTGACGGGGAGATGATCATCGTACTACACTTCCACCTCAAGGTAGCTTTATTGATTCAACACTGTGTGAATATGTGTAAATATTAGTTGTATTTGATGTATTTCACCTCCCAATGAAAAAAAACCCAAAACGACTGTTAATGTTTATTTACGCTGCTTCACATTGCGTTTAACATTTATTTACACTGCCTCATTTTGCTTTTTTTTTTTTTTACATTTATTAGCACTGCCTTTTTGAATTTGTTTACATTTATTTACACTACCTCATTTTGCATTTTTTTTTACATTTATTAGCACTGTGTTTTTGCATTTATTTACATTTATTTACACTCCTTCATTTTGCTTTTTTTTTTTTACATTTACTACCGCTGCATTTTTGCATTTCTTTGCATTTATTTACACTCCTTCATTTTGCATTTGTTTACATTTACACACTGCTACATTTAACATTTGTTTACATTCATTTACGCTGCTACATTTAACATTTGTTTACATGTATTTATTATATTATTGATATAATTTTCATTATTTAACACTACTTTTAATTTTGTTACACTTACCTACACAGGTTCATTTTACATTTGTTTATTTATTTACACTACTTTTAATTTGTTTATATTTATTTATACTGCTTCATTTTACATTTGATGACATTAAATTTCACTTTGCATTTGTTTTCTTATGAAATGTGTCCGGTGCGTGGTTTCTGTAGGGTTAAAATGCCTCGTATGTCCTTCCAAAATGGTCTTAAGATAAATTGTGTTTAGTTCAGCTTCAGGATTGTGTAATGTTTCATTTTACCCTCCTCCCCTCCAGAACGCCATCATGTTCGGCAAAAGGCGCCACACGGACGTCCAGTTCTACACAGAGGTCGGGGAGATCACCACAGATTTGGGCAAACACCAACACATGCACGACCGAGACGACCTGTACGCCGAGCAGATGGAGCGGGAGATGAGGCACAAGCTCAAGTCGGCCTTCAAGAACTTCAAGGAGAAGGTGGAGACGCTGACTAAAGAGGAGCTGGAGTTCGAGGTGCCGTTCAGAGACCTCGGGTGAGTCGAACACACTTTTAGTGACGTGAATGTAAAATGCGGCGCTATCGAAATCGGTCTGTTGTTGCAGCAGCTGATTTGTAGATAAACGTGGATTTATGTGAACATCTTGATTTGGTCAGTTTACGTTTGATTTTATAAAGTTTTGGCTTTCAGAGTTTGTAACTCTTATCACCAAATTCAGACGATAAATACAAGTGTAAATGTTTTTATTGATACATCCACACCATTTATGCCTCTACAACATAACACTTATGTTATCCTGTATTCATATTTTTAGCCATTTACATTCTTATAGTTTGTTTTGTATGATTTTATTTCTATTTTAACTGTTATTTGTTTGCTTGTTGATTGTTTTTAATGTCTTCGTTCATGCTCGGCAACATTGAAAATGAGGGTCTCCCTCATTTGATTTTTTTCAAGTCTTGGGTATGAATGAATTTTACAATCACATTTTCCAGGCCTGGAAAAGTCATGGACTTATTGAAAGTGTCATTCAACGCCATGCTCGGTCTCTCCCTCCATGTATGTCAGCTAGCTCAAATTGCAGTTTTAAAAAAAAAATTATGGGCACTTGAAAAATCATGTAAAGGTCTTTTAAATTTTGTCCATGAAAATGTGTGCGAGCTCCGGTTAGAGCAAATCATGAATGAAACACATTTGAAAGGTTGAAAGCTTTGTGAGCAGGTGGACTAAATATTTTGGTTCCCTACAGGTTCCAGGGCGCCCCCTACAGGAGTACCTGCCTGTTACAACCCACGTCCAGTTCCCTCGTCAACGTCACTGAATGGGTGAGTGGGCACACTGACCGGCATTGATGCTCATGATTTTAACTGTCAAAGAAATTCAGGAAAATGTTTAGTTAATGTGCAGTAAAAACTTGGTATTTAGATAAAGGACATCTGTAGGCAGGTTTTTATCTTTTATCAATAAAATGTTTCAAAAAAATATCTCTCAGGTTATAAAACATGACATTTTTCTGGCTTTTTTTGACATTTTTCTCTGCATTTTCAATATTTTTCCAGTTTCTTTTGTCTTCAGTGATTTTAAAATCTTTGCTTTCTGCGTCCAGCCGCCGTTCGTGGTGACTCTGGACAAAGTGGAGTTAGTCCACTTCGAGCGTGTGCAGTTCCACTTGAAGAACTTCGACATGGTCATCGTCTACAAGGACTACAACAAGAAGGTCACCATGATCAACGCCGTGCCCGTCAACTCGCTCGACCCCATCAAAGAGTGGCTCAAGTAGGTTTTTGTTTTATTATTATCAAAGACCGTAAACAGATGATGTTATTTCAGATCGTCTCACATGCTGCTCTGCTTTCCGTGTCTTTCACAGCTCGTGTGACATCAAGTACACAGAGGGAGTCCAGTCTCTGAACTGGACCAAGATCATGAAGACCATCGTCGATGATCCCGAGGGTTTCTTCGAGCAGGGAGGCTGGTCTTTCTTGGACCCAGAGAGCGAGGTACGTTCTGCACACTGGACCAAAAAACTCAACAGGTCTGTGCCGTGGAAATAAACGGGGCAAATTTAGGGGTAATTATCGACTTCTTTTGCAGAAAATAACGGTGCGTACCAGTTTTTTGTTTTTTCTTGCTACATCCATTCATTTCTTTTCAGTCAAAAAAAAAACTAATTTGTACTTCATGTATTTTCCCTGTTTGATAGTGTCGTTCTGACTGTCCTGTTTCGATCGCAGGGAAGCGGCGCCGAGGAAGATTCAGAGTCAGAAATAGAGGATGAAACGTTCAACCCGTCTGCAGATGAAGAGGAGGAGGAGGAGGAAGACAGCGACGAGGACTACAGCTCGGAGACGGAGGACTCTGGTACAATTTTCGACCAAGTGTTTTGGTTGTTTTTTATCATGTGACACCTGTTAAGATCACTAAACAGGGTCAAATAATTAGTGGGAGCTTTTGTTGTCCTTTTTTTTTGTGTCGTTCTGACTGGTTTCATGGCTCAGTGTACAGATGTGAATCTAAAATCTCTCATACTTACTCGCGCTCATTACTGTCTGCCATGTGCGTTTGCAGATTACAGCGCGTCAGTGGGCAGCGAGGAGGAGAGCGGCAAAGACTGGGACGAGCTGGAGGAAGAGGCCAGGAAAGGTCTGTATGAAAATCTGGTTTATTGCCATTGATTTTTTTTTTTTAACCTAAAAATTTGCTTCGATGTATTGATGGATGATATATTCATCAAGAAAAAATATAGACAAAAGCAAAAAACACCAAAAGTTAAAAAAAAATTGATATAGAATAGGAAAAATAACAGGAAAAAATGTTATTAAAGTGTGTAAAATACATGTTTAATAATGAAAGAGCTGAACGAAACAGATGTTTGTGGAGCTGACGTTTTGTTAAGTTAATTTAAGTGTATTTTTTTTTCATTTACATCAGAACGAAACAGTTTTAACACAATCAAGACACTGTCCCATCTTTTTTTTTTTTTTTTAAACAAAAAGCAGAACTTCAGTAAAGACACAAGAATGAATGAATGAATATTTTATTTCAAACATGTAAACATAACATAACGATCGTTGTTAAAAATATTAATTGTCTCACGTATTGTCCTATAGCTGACAGAGAGAGCCACTACGAGGACGAGGACACCTCCAACAAGAAGAGGAAGGTGCGGCCACCCTCTCACAGCAGCTTGCCCAGCAAGAAGAAGCGACGGTCCTAAATGTCTTTCACACTCACACACACACTCTCTCTCTCACACACACACATACTGCCAAACCTAGCTGACCCTCCCTTCTACCCCAACAGGCTCTTTGGACTCATATACTTACACACACACACACACTCACACACGCGCACGCTCAGACACACGATGTGTATATAGACGTAGACGCCCCTTATCTTCGTGTCGATCAGTGAAGTGTCATGTTGAAATGGTAAGAAAGAACCAGCAGGACAGTCACACACACACAAACACACTTACACACACACACTTACACACACACTTACACACACACATACACAAACTTCGTTCATTAGCTCTTTTTCCTCTTCCCCCTCTTCATTCCTTCCTTTCCTCATTCTCCTCTCTGTCCCCACCTCCCATCTCTATCCATCCATCAGGGTTTCATATTTGTTTGTCTGTGTGTGTGCATGTGTGTTTAAATGGGTTTTTATTGCTAGCATTGTTTATTTTCTGTTCAAAAAGATGAGTTTCTTAACTAATGAATAATAAAAGAAAAGGCTTGACGTATCCTCTGCCAAGTGTTTTTATATAAAAACTGAGAAACTCTCCGACTCCTCCGCCTCTGCATTTCCCTCATGTTTTCTTCAGTGTTTGTTAAATTGTAGTAATAAGATGGAACATTTTTTTTGAAGGGGGCTGATACATTTTCTGATTATTTTTTCTTTTCTTTTCTTTTTTTTTTTAAAGTGGGGTTTGTAAACGTATGCACACACACACACGCCGTCTCCCTCGCACTTGTGCTCCTCTGTTCCCCTTTTTTGTTTATTCTCAGTAGATTTGTTGTTGTACTGTTAATTCTGAAAATCCTGTTTTTGTTTTTGTAATAAAATTAAAAGGAACTGTTGTTTTGAATGTTCAATTTTCTTCCTTTCTGCTGCTTCTCTGATTGCGCGTTTGCAAACAATCACACCGTCTCCATAGCTCGTATAAATAATGGACACAGCCACTGTTTTGTGCTTTCTGGGCTGCTGGTTGTAAGCCTCAAGTTTGGCATTTTAGCTTTTTTGTTTTTTTTTGTTGTTAGGAACCAGAAGTGACCATATTTGGGCGACAGGGTGGTGCTGACTGGGAGCCGAGGCCTCTATCAGCAAACAGCCTGTCACTCAAGCCCTTAAATATGTGTAATTATAAGCACTGGTGAAATTTAAACATGTAATTTGCAACAAAAAATATCACCCACTTCTGCAGCCTCACCACTAGAAGTCACTAAATCCTACACACTGGACCTTTAAGGAGTTCGCTATGTACAGCTGTTGTTTTACATACCAGAGTTTTTGCTTTTAAGATATGTTCAGAGCAGCATTTTTACTGCAGAAACTTCAATCTTGTCATAGTTGTCTGGTGGAAAAAATACTGTATGAAATAGTAGTTCTGCATTGCAGTTTCATGTCAGCTGGCGGACACACAGATAATGTAAATGTGTAACAAATGGCACGATTAAGCTGCATTTAAATGTTTTTTAAGCAGGTAATAATATGCTCAAGTGACCCCTCCAAGTCCATTATTTTCAATGTTGGGACACAATGGAGAGTATGTTATTAACAATACGTGACTACGAGAGGGGGAGTAAGAGATAATCTTCAAGGAATAAAGATTTGCATTAGCATTTGTGTTTAACACAAAGACTTAGTTGGGAAGCTAAAAGGGATTAACTAATTTTAACTTAATTGTTTTGAGTTTGACCTTTTGACGCCAAATAGCTATGTGAAAGTTGCTTTTATTTTTGAGATGTTTCAATTAACACTCATCTCTACCAAGGAAGTGTTAAGTGTTAAAAATGACTTGTGGCTCAATAATCCCCCCCGAGGGTGGATGTGCCTTAAGAACAAAACCTGTTCTGCTTTGGAGAATCATGTCATGTCACTTAGTTCAAAGAAAGAAATGTGTTGGGGACCAGAAACTTGTCTGGTGAGAAAGTTTCCTCCCGTTTACAACAAAGATAACTTTTCTGAAGTCGCATCCTGCTTGTGCACAACTTAGTGTGTTAGGTCAGACAGACGAACAGAACAACTTTAAGAAGCTACAGGTAAGTAAGATTTAATATACTGTTTCTCATAAAGTTTAAATGTAACAAAATGTCATTTTCTCTGTCCTTTATGCTTTAATTTGAACATTTAAACTGCAATGTTTGTAGCCACCTGCAGATGTATTTCTTTCGTCTTAATTTAAATCATTGGATCTTTGATGTAGTCTTCAGTACAGTAGCAAATACTAACAAATAGAATATTTTAGATGAGTTACTTCTGTATTTAAATCAAGAGTGTAATTATGTATTATACAGTACAGCTTGTGAGTTTTGGATGTTTTAACAAACTTGATGTTTTAAGATCCTTTGTTAGGGTTAAAAATTTGTTGACAAAAAATGCTATCACACTTTAAGTCCTACTTTCAAAATCTTGAGTTAAAGCACATTAGTATTATCAAAATAAACATGTCAAGTCTATAAAATTAAAGTACTCAAAACAGGAAAAAAGATTACTGACGCTTAAATGTTTACATAGATCCACAGTGTTTTAGTACACTGTCTAGTGTGTGTTATAACGTTCTCTAAATGTTGATGTGTGTTGCAGGAAAACAAAGGCGTGTGAAGAAAGCTGACAAGACATGAAGTGCCAACTGCCTCTACTATTGCTCTTCACAGGTAAATATTACTTGTCATTAAGATATAGTTTGCTATGTCTGAACTGGCAGAACCAGCAGGACAACATCTATTGGTAATTATTATCTTTTAGGCCTCATGTTGAGGGGGAATAAATGATGACGTTTTGGACTAAAAGAGATGAGTATGTCAGCTGGATTTTAAGTGTCTTTATTGTCCTTCTTACCATCTTGGAAATCCCTGGGGCTGCATTCACACAGCTTCCTGGTAGAGTTACTCCTAGTGACAAAATTGTTTCGACATTTTCTAAGAATATCCCCTTAAAGCTAAGACTATGTCCCAGTGAAGCTAAAAGGTATTCACAAGGTATTTTGGCCTATAAAAGAGAGCTCCTGAGGTGAAAAACTGTTAGGAGTAGTGAGGAGGTCTTTTAAGAGGCTTAAGAGTTTCTCAGTCAGAGGAGAACATGGTGGAAAGACAAAGAGGTAGAAGAAATATCCCCCGACTGTTGGATGACAGTGAGTTCATGATTAGATGGTGCAGGGATAATGTTTGTGGTGGATCTCGTGAGAGATATGCTCACATTTCGGGCCCAACACAGTCTCAATACAATGCCAGAAATTAAGTATTCACAACACTAATATATTTATCTAAAAAAAGGCAGCAGTGAAGCATTGTGAAAACCAATCACATCTGTTAAAAAAGTCCATTATACCTTGCAAGAGGGTCAAACACACCTCACTTAAGTTAAAGTTTCTGTTCCTTCCTTGCTAGAGATACTCTGAGGATTTCCTAAATTACTTCAAAGCTAGGACCAGCAAAAAAAAATGTTGTGAATATGGCCCCTGGTTCTTGGACTTGTTTCCATTCAGGATTCTTGAAACCTTGGTGCTTTCTAGAGAAACCACAAGCAAAGTCACAGATTAAATGAATCACCTGTGAATTTGTTACAGATGTATAATCAACTTTGCAGGTTCTTAAACAATTTATTTTTGGTGAAAATTCTCCGAAAGGTTTTATAATGAAGTGCAAGGACCGTAACTGAACTGGTTCCATGATGGTGGAGAGAGGGTGTAAGTGACTTCCTACTGATAAATAGCAATGTCGTCCATCCACAGGCCTGTGCTCTCATGCCTGCTGCCTTTCTCTTCAGTACCACTTTATTGGTACCGCCCTGCCCTGGTTAGATGCCCAGAAGTACTGCAGAGAACGGTACACTGACCTGGCCACCGTCTTCAACATAGAGGACATGAACCGGCTGGTAAACACAGCTCAGGACTCCACTGGAGGCTTTACAGGGAGGGCCTGGATTGGCCTGCATGACAACCGCACCAGCTGGAGATGGTCATTTTCAGACCCCCGTTACGACAACCGAAGGATCTACAGGAACTGGGGTTTTGGTCAGCCTGACAACTTTGGCGGGAACCAGATGTGTGTGCGGATGTGGAGTGGAGGAGTATGGGATGACGTGCAGTGCCTCCTGAGGATCCCCTTCATCTGTTTTGATGGTCTGAGTTCACATTTTATAAATGCATAATAGATTGACACATAATAGCTTCATGTACCGTGTTTTTATGTTAAAGCTGCATCAGGACAAGCTCATGACATATCTCTGCTTTGTTGCAGATGTTTAAGTTAGATTCATGAGGTTTTTCTCTAAATCTTTCTTTTCTTCCTCAGCGACAGCCAGTCAGCGTTTCATTTTTGTTAAGGAGGAGATGAGCTGGTCTGATGCTCAGCTTTACTGCAAGACACGCTACACAGATCTGGCAAGTGTAAGAGATGAGGAAGAGAACCAGGAACTACAGATTTTGGCCAACAACATGAGTGTCTGGATTGGCCTTAATAGGTATGAAAAGCATCACATGTCCCTTGTCCCTTCATTTGATCAATGTTTTTGTGTTGAAAAATGGTAAAAGACACTCCAGAAAATCCTGTGACAGACCTTTGTTTCTTTGTGAAGGACGCGGGAATGGTCAGATCAAAGTGACTCCACCTACCGCTACTGGAAAGAAGGACAGCCTGATAATGTCAACGGGCAGCAGAACTGCACTGCGACTGATCTAGGAAACGCAGGCCTATGGTCAGATGAAAACTGCAACAAAAAGCTTGTTTTTATCTGCCATGGAGAAAAAGGTGAGGGTTTGTTTTTAAGATTGGTGAATGTCTTGGTGGCTACTGCTGCTTTTGCATAGTTGTTCATTTTATTCTTACCAAACCACACATGTTAACATCCCTCCAGATGAGGCAGTTTTATCCACCACCACCACCACCACCACCACCACCACCACAGCAACCCTCAACACAATAACCACCACTGAGGACAATTCAAGCAGCACAAAGATCACCTCATCTGTGCGACCTTCAACCCCAGATTTTAATCAAACCACATCAATTCCTGGTGAGACAGTTTACATTCTTCATTACACCCTGTCAGTATTTCTATAGCTGGGATTTAGGAAATTGTGATGCTGGCCATCATTCACACATCAATATTTTTGGAAATAATGGTAAAATATTACTGTATGTTGCCAAAAGGAAGCATGTTAACTTACGATGGAAAGGGTTTGAACAGTGATCCCTGGGGAACACCACATATTAACTGGGTAAAGAAAGAACTTGATACCAAGTTAAATATGTTTTCTTTGGAAATGTATGTGGCAAAAAATATCTTTTAGTTTGAAAATGTATAAACTGTTCACATCTCTATTTTGCAGACCAGATATCATCTCATTCCACCATCACCACATTGATTCCAAATAAAAGAACAACTACCAATATTGAATCAACCACTGGTCGTCTCAGTACTCAGATTGCTTCAGTTGAGCAACCCTCAACCAAGGAAGCAAACCACACTGAACCCATTCCTACTACCAGTGAGTTAAATGACTTTTATTTTTCACTTTTAGTGGAGGTGGTACTCTCACACCTTGCTTCTATTTTGCTCATTCAACTTAAAATATATAATTTGTTAATGTTTCCAATTTGTAGACCAAACTCCGCAGATATCAACCCATTCCACACCAACCACAACAACTCCACATAAAAGAGCAACCACTGAGATTGAATCAACCACTGGTCATCTCAGTACAGAGATTACTTCAGTTAGGCAGCTTTCAACCAAAGTAGTGGACCAAACAAGACCTGTTACTAGTGAGTTAAGTTACTTTTATTTTTTATTTTTAGTTGAGGTGGTACTATCTCTCCTTGAGAAGACCATGTCTTAACTTTGCTCATATAACTCATAATATATAATTTCCCAATGTTACCAATTTGCAGACAAAACTCAGCAGATATCAGCCCACTCCTCACCAACCACAGCGACTCCAAATAAAAAAACAACTACTGAGATTGAATCAACCACTGGTCATCTGAGTACTCAGACTGCCTCAGTTGAGCAACCTTCAACCAAGGAGGGGAACCATACTGAACCCATTCGTACTACCAGTGAGTTACATTACTTTCATTTTTTACTTTTAGTGGTAGTTGTACTCTCACACCTTGCTTCTATTTTGCTCGTTCATCTTAAAATATATAATTTCTCAATGTCTCCATTTTACAGACCAAACTCCGCAAATATTGACCAATTCCACACAAACAACAGAGACTCCACGTAAAAGACCGACCACTGAAACTGGATCTACCACTGGTCATCTCAGTACAGAGATTACCACGATTGGGCAGTCCTCAACCAAAGAAGTGAACCAAACAAGACCTGTTACTAGTGAGTTAGGTTGCTCTATTTTTTTGTTTTTAGTGGAGGTAGTACTATCACATCTTGAGAAGACCATGTCTTAACTTTCTCATTCGACTCATAATATATAATATGCCAATGATACCAATTTGCAGACCAAACTCAGCAGATATCAACCCATGCCACACCAACCACAGCAACTCCAAATAAAAGAACAACCACTGAGATTGAATCAACCACTGGTCATCTGAGTACTCAGACTGCCTCAGTTGAGCAACCTTCAACCAAGGAGGGGAACCAAACTGAACCCATTCCTACTACCAGTGAGTTAAATTAGTTTTATTTTTTACTTTTTGTGGTAGTGTTAATCTAACACCTTGCTTATATTTTGCTCATTCATCTCAAAAGATTTCTCAATGCCTCCAATTTGTAGACCAAACTCTGCAGATATCAACCCATTCCACACCAACCAAAACGACTCCAGCTAAAAAAACAACCACTGAGATAGAATCGACCACTGGCCGTCTCAGTACAGAGATTACTTCAGTTAGGCAGCTTTCAACCAAGGAAGCAAACCATACTGAACCCATTCGTACTACCAGTGAGTTACATTACTTTTATTTTTTACTTTTAGTGGTAGTGGTACTCTCACACCTTGCTTATATATTGCTTGTTCATCTTAAAATATACAATATGTCAATGTCTGGAATTTACAGACCAAACTCTGCAGATATTGACCAATTCCACACCAACAACAGAGACTCCACATAAAAGACCGACCACCGAAACTGGATCTACCACTGGTCATCTCAGTACGGAGATTACCACGATTGGGCAGTCCTCAACCAAAGAAGTGAACCAAACAAGACCTGTTACTAGTGAGTTAGGTTGCTTTAATTTTTTTGTTTTTAGTGGAGGTGGTACTATCACATCTTGAGAAGACCATGTCTTAACTTTCTCATTCGACTCATAATATATAATATGCCAATGATACCAATTTGCAGACCAAACTCAGCAGATATCAGCCCACTCCACACCAACCACAGCGACTCCAAATAAAAGAACAACCACCAAGATTGAATCAACCACTGGTCATCTGAGTACTCAGACTGCCTCAGTTGAGCAACCTTCAACCAAGGATGGGAACCAAACTGAACCCATTCCTACTACCAGTGAGTTAAATTACTTTTATTTTTTACTTTTTGTGGTAGTGTTAATCTAACACCTTGCTTATATTTTGCTCATTCATCTCAAAAGATTTCTCAATGCCTCCAATTTGTAGACCAAACTCTGCAGATATCAACCCATTCCACACCAACCAAAACGACTCCAGCTAAAAAAACAACCACTGAGATAGAATCGACCACTGGCCATCTCAGTACAGAGATTACTTCAGTTAGGCAGCTTTCAACCAAGGAAGCAAACCATACTGAACCCATTCGTACTACCAGTGAGTTACATTACTTTTATTTTTTACTTTTAGTGGTAGTGGTACTCTCACACCTTGCTTATATATGGCTTGTTCATCTTAAAATATACAATATGTCAATGTCTGGAATTTACAGACCAAACTCTGCAGATATTGACCAATTCCACACCAACAACAGAGACTCCACATAAAAGAACAACCACTGAGATTGAATCAACCACTGGTCATCTCAGTACAGAGATTACCACGATTGGGCAGTCCTCAACCAAAGAAGTGAACCAAACAAGACCTGTTACTAGTGAGTTAGGTTGCTCTATTTTTTTGTTTTTAGTGGAGGTGGTACTATCACATCTTGAGAAGACCATGTCTTAACTTTCTCATTCGACTCATAATATATAATATGCCAATGATACCAATTTGCAGACCAAACTCAGCAGATATCAGCCCACTCCTCACCAACCACAGCGACTCCAAATAAAAGAACAACCACCAAGATTGAATCAACCACTGGTCATCTGAGTACTCAGACTGCCTCAGTTGAGCAACCTTCAACCAAGGAGGGGAACCAAACTGAACCCATTCCTACTACCAGTGAGTTACATTACTTTCATTTTTTACTTTTAGTGGTAGTTGTACTCTCACACCTTGCTTCTATTTTGCTCGTTCATCTAAAATATATAATTTGTCAATGTCTCCAATTTACAGACCAAACTCCGCAGATATTGACCAATTCCACACAAACAACAGTGACTCCACGTAAAAGACCGACCACCGAAACTGGATCTACCACTGGTCATCTCAGTACAGAGATTACCACGATTGGGCAGTCCTCAACCAAAGAAGTGAACCAAACAAGACCTGTTACTAGTGAGTTAGGTTGCTTTAATTTTTTGCTTTTAGTGGAGGTGGTACTATCACATCTTGAGAATACCCTCACACCTTGCTTCTATTTTGCTCATTCATCTCAAAATATATAATTTGTCAATATCTCCAATTTGTAGACCAAACTCCACAGATATCATCTGTTTCCACCACCAGCATCACAGTTACCCCAAACAAAAGAACCACCACTGCGCTCGAATCAACTACTCATCATCACAGTACAAAGATAACATCATTTCGGCAGCCTTCAACCAAAAATGTGGACCAAACAAGACCTATTACCAGTGAGTTCAGTTTATTTTTCTCAATTGGTTGTGGTAATGTCACATCTTGATCTCGAAAATAGCAATGTTTGTCTTCTGCTACCACCACCACAGTAATCCCAAACAAAATAACAATGAGATATAGGAGTCATAAGAAAATCTATTTAGTCAATAATCTTTGTTCCTATTTTTTGTTATCACAAATGTGATACTCCAGACAACTCGGTCATGTCCACCACATCTGCACTGACCCCAGATAAAAGAACCACCAGTGAGATACTATCTACCACTGGTCATAATCAGATTACCTCATTTGGGAAGCCTTCAACCAAAGAAATGGACCGAACAAGACCCATTACTGGAGGTAAGTGAGATTATATTTATTTTTATCAGTGGTGCCTTGGGACATCATGCCTCCACTTTTCAAATGCAACTCCAAACCAGCCAGCTTTGTCTTCCCCCAAAATGACCACCATGCAAGGGGACTCAACCAGTAAAAAGGTTTTATCTCAGAAGTATTTAACTCCAACGATGGATCATACAAGAAGTAGTCCCAGTAATTGTGATTTTGATCATGATGCTTAAATAAGGAGGAAAAAAGCTTTTCGTTCATAATTCTTTTTTATTTTTGCTTTTATTTTTAAGTTTTTCAAATAGCGTTAATTGTGGGCGATCCTGGCCAACATTCCTGTCTTTAACTGGCTGTACTGGGAGGGTGTTAAAGCTGGAGTGATGATATTGGTATCATATGAAACTAGTAAACCTGAGGAATCCAAGAGTACCAAGTGTATCATATTAGCTTGGCATGGCCATTTCACAGGGGTCCCTTGACCTCCTACCTCAACATATCTACATGACAGTGGGTTCTGTGGGTACCCATGCGCCTGCCATGTACAGACATGCCCACTTTATACTAGTCCCATGCAGTTTTGGGCAAAAACCATACATCTGGTAAGAATTGCTTCACCTTGTCAATATGGACTTCAAAACTGTTCTGAAATTAAGAATAATGTAATTGCAAACATGCAATGAAAAATGTGATTAATTGTGATTAACTATTAAAATTCAGCGATGTGACAGTCTTAATTTGTTGTTGTTGTGACGCTGAAAAGGATTGTTAGATTCATGTTGTGGCTTTAGTGTTCCAAAGATTGTATTAAAAGTCAATTTAATACTTGGCTCAAAAATGATCCTTATTCACAAAGCCTTATGTGATGTCACTGCCAACTAAAAAAATATGTATGCTTGTTTGTAAAGTTAATGTATTTAATGTTTTTTTTTCCTCAGCAAAACATGTGATAAGCCTGGGGGTGAAAATTACCTCTCAGACACAACTTGGTGAAGACGACATTGAAGAATTGGTGTTAGTGCAGGTGAGATACAAAATATAAATGTCCAAAATAATAAATGTCCATTTCCATTCTTTATCAGAATATTATATGTACTTTTAAATGAGAAAAGATATGAAGATGACATCTCCCTTAATTGCAAAGTGGCTTTGTAAGAGTTGCTGCTACATATTATGGTATTAAATTCTTCTGGTCCTTCTAACAAGTACAGAGATTAGTATCTGTCACTAAAATTACTAAAGTTAAATTCTTGTTGCTTTGTCAGTTTCGTGATGTGCTTATAAAATTGGGACTTCCTACGAGCATCAAGGTGGGCTTAAAGAAGATACCTCTGAAATAATGAGAAACCAACTGACTGAGATGAATGGATAGATTAAAGAAAGCTAGAAAAGATGAAGAGGATCGCTTCTGCTTTGACCACACAAAATTAATTTAAGACCAAATTACATTTAACAAGAGAACATTTCTCCTATCTTTAAAGCTGTACTGTGAAAAGATGTTTTTTTCAATTTTCACATGTATTATTACTTGTTATGTTTAGTTTTAACATCTGATTTGAGGACTTGAAATTATTTCTGCATCTGAGTTTTTTATTATGATTTTTACAAAACAACATGGTTAAAAGCAATATCGACTTGAATAAACTGCTATTTGTTTATTGTGGAGGTTTGGCTTGTCATTTACCGAATGAGGTCGGTACTGGTTAGTTCAGCACACGCCTGACAAGGAAATAAACGAAGGTATGTGACTGAATGCAATAGTCTTACAAGGTACAGCTGTTGATAATATATCCTAAAATGTTGTTGTATCCTAAAATTGTTGTTTTTCTTTACATAAAGAAAAAAGAAGAGAAGAAAGAAAGAAAGAAAGAAAGAAAGAAATACTGTATATGATCATTTGATTATTATTTTAGCATATCCAAAACCATTTGTAATATGTCCCATTGGTGATATGGTAGCTTATCTTTATAGAGCTAAATGAAGGTTTTTACTGCATGCAGTAACACAGAAGAAAAATATGTCACATGCAGTCATCCCCTAGGGAATGTTTCTTAGTCACGTGTTTGCATTCATTTTTCTCACATATCGGGATGAGTTTTGATATCAGTGTAAATTTAAGATCATGCCAAGGGAGCAGTATGTCAGTGATGAAACTGAACAAAGGTCAGTGGGTTTTATGTTTCTGGAAGAGGAGTAAAATGTAATGGTTTACCTTAACTATCATTTTGTTTAGATCTCAGTAATACATTCAACAACAGCTATGCTGGTGACTAATAATGGGACATTAAGAAATGTACCCTACTGTTAACCTAATTCTACTTTAAATTTATTGATGTATTCTGTGAATCTCTACCTGATTTTGGCATTGTATAAGGATTTTGTGTTTGCACTTTGTTGAAAAGTGCAACTATCATGCAAGCTAGCCCGACTCTGTTCAAATATAAAAAGTTCTGTATGCCAACACGACTTAGGCTAACCAAAATGTTATATTTTATTTGTTTAAAGCAAACACTATAACATAAAATATTTGTGCAGGTTTTATTTTCTGAACTCTAAATATCGGTTTCTGTCTAACACAGTGTACCTTAATTATTTATCAAGTTATCATATTAAGATTTCAGTTAAACAGTTAAAAGTAAATACCACCATAAAATGCAAAAACAAAACACACACAGACACAGACACGCGCACACACAAACTTCATTTTAGTTCAGTTTTAACCGATTTCAGTTTTTTGTAAACTTGAAACTGTGTGAATGTGCTGAGGTCACCTCAACAATGTCATCTGTCTTAAAACTGAATCGAATGAAGTTCCTCAAACATCAAAAATCCAATTCAAAATACCATTTGTCCACTATGCGACCCATTGTGCTGGTGGTAATAATAATAGGCATAATTATTATTGTTTTTGTTAATTTTATTAGTGGTGGCGATGGTAGTAGTGATATTACTATTATTATTACCATTATTTTTACTATTATAGCATTGATTATTGGTGCTATTGTTACTGTTGCTTCCATTATCACTACCTTTGTTATTTTTAATCGGTTATGCATCTCTGTTGTCGAATTTCATCTCACTGTATATCATATATAGCATGTCCCCCACACTCACTCCCTCTCTATTAAAATCATACTTATGTTAAAATCCTAGGTAGATAGATATGTGCTGATTAAAAATCATTTGCGAACTTCTTGCTGAACAAACAACGTGTAAGTAACCTCAACGTTTGTTTGGCACAGATCTTATTTTTTGCAATAATCAAAAATCCCGTTGCCTTTTTGACGAGGGAACCAGAGGGATGCTAATTTCTTCATCAGCCTATGAAAACATGACCCTTTGGGCACTCTATTGCTAGTTGTATTCAGTACAATAGTAGCATTACGGATAGTACATGCTCTTAGTTTCCATCTCATACAGATTGTCCTTCAACAAAACAATAAACAAGTATAAATGTTTAACATCTGTCACGTCATACAATCCATCACAATTTCAAGTGATGCAGAACAGACAATACAACTAATTGGGGGAAATTGAGGTAAACTAATAATAAGCTGGTGTGCTTTTTTAAGGTTTTTTTTCCCCAGAGCATCTTTACACACCGGCATGAGTTTTTCTCAGCACTTAAATTCATTCATTCAGAAGCTTTATCACAGTGGTTGCTGGCCAAAAGAGTTTTTTGCAAGAGGCAACAAAAATTGAAGAAAAGTATGATTTAGATGGTCAGACTATGTGAACTCACCATTTTTACTCAAAAATTGAACAAATAAAAATTCTAACATGAAAACATAACTTAAAAGGTTAAACGAAAATGAACAATAATTCCAACTTGTTATCTGCCAAATGAGGTCAGTACTGGCATCACATGATGATACAAGGAAGTTAAAGGTGTGTGCTTCAGTGCAGTAGTGTTATGAGACACGGCCATGAAGTGCAGTCAAAGAGACAAAGTTAGTCACTGCAGCTTTTGCCTGGGAACAAGAGGTCAGTGCCTGTATCAGGTAATAACCAATCTTCAGTTTTTTAAAATGTTAATAGTCATTTTACTTTTTACAAATGTAGCTAAATGAATCCAATGACATGACATGGTGATATGCTATTTGGTGTTCACTTTTTACCTGACAAAATTCTAAAACCCACTCAGCAATAGACGTCATTTAAACATCGACTCTGATAGATCAGGATTTACAGGGGTACAGTGTATCCCACAGAATTAAAATCTATTTCTATGTACTGCCCGCTGGATTAAGTTCTTTTTATCAACACAGCAATGTACAGATAGTACTTAATTTGTTCCCCCCCAAGTCTCTACTTGCATAGTAACTATTTTATGGTCATGTTAAGACACTCAGAGCACTCAGTGACCTGAGGTACGACACATGACACATTCACTTTCCTGACATTTAATAAAACAGCTTTCTTTCCCGACCATTAACCAAAGAACTTTTGTCACTTAAACCAAACTATTCGTGGAACTCAGGGTGTCCTCCATCTGGGAATACACCATAATATCAGCACATTGTCTGCATGGGCAGATATTATTTTGTTAGTACTGAGAACGTAAACATATGTAAAGCATCAACTCTAAGTTGAGCGCTTTTTTTTTTCTTATTTTGCGCAATGAATAAATATCACTGAATTTTATGTCTCCAAATGCTGGTGACCATCACAATCAGAGTGTGCATGAGATGACTTGAAATCCACTACAGACAAAACTTGATGATCACTAAATTTAGAGTGGAGAAAAAAGTGGATATAGATAATATTAAATATCGGATATTAGAAAAAAAATCCAATATCATGAATCTCTAACAGCATCTAAAAGACCTCCTTTGTTAATGTGTGATTATCCAGGGTGCAGCTTCTTACCATAACATGACTGAAAAGAAATTAGTAGAACAGTAAGTCAGTAGTTTGTGGATAATGTTGCTTGAGTGATTAAAATAAATCAAGACTTTTCTCCCCTCCAACAGTACAACAAAACCATTGAGACAACCGCACAATGGAGAACATCAGCTCTCTTTTCAGCAGCTCGCCCTTTGGTCGGGAATCAACCTTCATTATCTCAAGCGTTGCAGTAAACCCTGACCTGGTTGCAGGAGTTCTCCTGGGTTCTGTCTTGTTGGGGCTTGCCAGCTACAGCTGGGCCTTCTGGTTGCAGCGTAGCAGGCTCAAGGCTTTAAAAGACGCCTTCATCTTGTCCTTCACGTGCCAGCCAGGCAGTCTCAGGGGTGCTCAAATCATCTACGACTGGTCTCTTGCGCTGCTTTTTAATGATATTGTGAATGCAATCACATCAGTCATTTTGGCGGTGGAGTTGCTCAGGTCCAACTGCAACTCTGGAGTCAACTGTGCCATCACCTTCATCGTGTGGTTCGTGCTGAGATGCTACGGAGTGGTTTTACATCTCCTAAACGCCTTAATTTGCCTTCTTTTCCTGTGCAATCCACAATGGAGAGACAAACTGCGCTGTGTTTACACATGGGTGTTTCTTTTGACTTTTGTGTTTGTCGTTCTTCATTTTTTTGTCAGCCTGGTGTCAATATTCGGGCTGCTAGCTATCAACACTGGACTGGCTTTGGCTATTATTGCGAAATTCATCATGTCAACCCCCTCTGCTAACGCTCAGAAGAAACCAATTGTGCTCGTCGCCATGCTCACGTTCTTATTTGTCTACATCCCCACATTTATTCTTCAGTGCCTAAGTTTCATTGCAGCCAGTTCAGCTGATTATGTCCCAGTTTATGTGACTGTTCTGTTTTGCACAAACTTTATTCTCCTAATGGACGGACTTTTGTGTTATTGTATTCTGAAACTTCCCTCTGAGGAGGAAGAACAACAAGAGCAGCAACAACACCAGAGTTCAGGTATTACAAACTATGCTATTTCTGCAGATGTTATTTCATAATGTGCAAATGTTTTATTATTTCTTGGCACCATGGAAATTTTCCGGATTTTGCATAATAACAAATGCAATCAATTATTTGTCAATAGACAATACCTCTCAATTCAAAATTCATCCTTCCTTGTTGTTCTTGTCTTTAAGGACAAACGCATCACTTTTCACTCTATAAAATTTAATTTGTTACATGAGTGTGAATGCTGAAAGTATAAGTAAGAACATAATTCAAACAGTAAAACATTTTGCTCACCGGGGACTTGTATGCTGCTAATTTTCATGTTCAGAATTTTTATAATTTCAGAAATAATCTAAAATAATAATCTACTCTGTGGAAAACTTCTCATTAAAATTCATGGAAAACATGTCATAACATTGTCACAGTTTTTCATTCATTTTGAGCTCCTGTCTTTTAAATATGTTAGTTGTGATTTTAAAGATTTGTGGATAACTTGTATCATATATCGCGCAATTTGTGATAAAGGGGTTTGGAAATAAAATTGAATTAATAAATCATAAAATGGTGTTTCTTCTCATTTTAAGTAATTTAACCTGCTGTCTACCTGTTGATATTTTTGTTCCATACTATTTCCTGATCCATACATAATTATGGTAATGTTGTAGGCTAAATATATTTGGGGTTTACACTGTATTGCTATTGCATTTAAATTTGCACCCTGTGTATTTGCCAGGGCTCCCACAGTCACAAAAAAAACTGAAAAAGTTAGAAAAACTGTTTTCCTGGTCTGGAAATGGTTTGGAATAAACACAATATTTGAGAAGAACTTGAATATGCATTGTGTCATTCGATATGTAAGTACCAGAGCTAGCACATACTGGTCTGATGAATTTGTATATGCCACTAGTTGGTGATGGGAATGTCTTATAAGCAAGAGAAATTAGCAAGTGCCGGCTGTTTGCTGGGAAATGTGTGTAAATTAGGCTATGTATGGCTGTATCGCTATATAGGCCCATACACAAAAAAGGTAATGAAAATTAGGTAAAACATAATTAAAGATTTGAAAATTCATTAGTAAAAACATGTTTAAATACCACTTTTCCCACTTTATATTCCAAATGATGCACAACAATTTTGCCCGGCATAACTAAAGTTTCATCTCTGTTAGGCTGTGCTTCAAGCTAAATGCTAACAACTGCATGCTACTATGCTAACTATCCTATTTAGACATCATAAATTGTCTTCCAGCACGTTTTAATGCGTCAGCAGATTGCTACAACCTTCAACAAAACAATAAACAAGTGAATGTTTCACATCATTCGCATCATATGATAATTCCAAATGATAATTAAGTTGAATTGCATGATACAACTTCACGGCATAAATGTAGGTAAATGATGATTAAATAGAGAGCTTTTTTGGGTCTTTTATCTGCGTGTCTGTTTGTCCTAAACATATTTTCACTCAACATTTTAATCCACAATGCAAAGGTTTTAACAAAGTGGTTGCTGGTTAAAAAAAGGTTTCCCTCTCGTCTTAAATATAAAGCTTTATTTGATTAGATGGTCAACTTGTGTGCACTTTTGTGAGATTGCCCAACAATTTAAACACATAAAATGTTGCTAACATGTAGACGTAACATTCATTTGGAATCAAAAGTAGAATCAGCCTCACATCGGTTAACAAAAAATGAAGCATAAATAGTTGAACAAAGTGCTTCTTTTTATTTAATGTGGCTCATCAAATCAGGTCAGTCTTGGTATTGCTATATTATTTAAGGTGGTAAAAAAAGGATGAACAAGTTTTACAAGGTACAGTCATAAATATGGAGACTAAAGAGACAAAGTTAGTCACATATCAACTTTTCCTTGGCTACAAGAGGTCAGCACCTAAATTGGGTAAGAACCAAAATATATTTTCATGTTCATTTTACCTTCTAGAAATATGGGTACATTAAACCATTGACAATAAATAACTAGTACTTAATATCTGGTGTTGACTTTTAAAATACTTTTTAATGTGTTTGAACATTGACAGCTAGCAAAGGGAAACACGTCTTCATCACAACGGAGATGCTAAATTTAGACGTCATCAACTAGAAAAAATAAATTACAAAAATGCGAAATCACAAAAACAACTCTTCCTTACTGTTTCAGAAAGCAAATGAGCACAAAGGTGCTGTTGAAGCTGGCAAGCGGCACTACTGGCAGAATCCTGCCCTATACATTAATTTAGCGACCGAAAAGCTCAAATCCTTTTTTATAGTGCCATTGGTGTCTATAGAAGTTGGTTTAAATGCTTTTATGTTTCGAGCTCCTTTCATATCAGAATGAGTTACCTTTAAATATCTTTCTG
Source organism: Plectropomus leopardus (assembly GCF_026936395.1). Classification (NCBI taxonomy): domain Eukaryota; kingdom Metazoa; phylum Chordata; class Actinopteri; order Perciformes; family Serranidae; genus Plectropomus; species Plectropomus leopardus. The sequence continues at coordinate 15,927,140 of NC_142198.1, forward strand.
TCGTCATTTTACCTGTTTAAAAATGCTCTGTATTCTCATCATCTTAAAACAAACTGCCACTGTTTTAATTTATGCTATCACTTTTCCTCTCTCTGTTTCTCGCTGTTTCTCTCTCTCTCTCTTACTATTTAAGGACTGATCATCTTTATTTTGATTGTGTTTGGACTAAGGTTGTATTCAACTTCTATCTCTCTATCTATCTATCTATCTATCTATCTATCTATCTATCTATCTATCTATCTATCTATCTAATCTTATTACATTTAGATTAAGTGTTGTTTTTGATCAATGTGATAATGTGACAAAATACTTTATTATAACTTATTTTATTTTTGGTTTTTCTCTCACGTTGCATGGTAATATTACATTGGAAGGATATATTTAGGTATTCAAAGCAGGTTCAGAGAGGGGAAAGATCACGGTCTTGGTTAAATACTGGAAAGTCAGATGTGACTTTAAGTGCAACTACTGACAAATTCACTTTCCTAACATGTAATTACTCACCTTTATCCACACTGAAAAAGAATTATTACCCAACTTAAAAAATAATTGCTCAAATCTGTGATAAATAAATTATATTTTTTTTTTTGTTGGTGGTATTTTTTTCCTTTTTAAATCAAGAAATTGAGTTCAGTTTACACATCCACTTGGAAATCAAGTTGAGAAAACTTAACTCATTTGTGTAGCTCTTGTAAGTTGGTTAACAATTCTCTTCTTTTCAGCGCAGGCAGCAGCAGCCATGTTTCTTACCCCAACGTGATGATGAAAACAAATGATCAGGAAACAGCATTGGTGTGGATGATAATCTGTAATCTGTAATCTGTAAGACTTTTCTCTTTCTTTTTAACAGGACGGAAGAACTAGTCAGCCCACCACGCCATGGAGAACGTCAGCTACCTTATCAGCAGCTCAGCCAATGATGAAGAAATGGCCTTTAATATGACGGCAATAAACCCTAGCTTGGGTGCAGGAGTTCTCATGGGTCACCTTTTGTTGGGGCTCGCCAGCTACACCTGGGCCTTCTGGTCGCAGCGCAGCAGGCTCAAATCTTTCAAACAATCCATCATCTCGATCTTCTTGTGCCAGCAGCACACCCTCAGGGGTGTTCAAATCATCCATAACATGCTTCTTTTTCTGCCTTTAATTGACATTCTGAGTTCAATCACAGCAATTGTTTTGGCAGCTGAGTTGACAGCGTCCATCTGCAGCTCTGGACTCACCTGTTTCTACGCTTTCCTCGCGTGGTCCACGTGGAGATGCCTCGGAGTGGTTTCACATCTCCTAAACGCCTTGGTGTGCCTCCTTTTCTTGTGCCACCCACAAATGGAAGCCAAACTGCGCCGTGTTTACATATTAGTGTTTCTGTTAACTTTTGTGTGTGTCCCTTGTTATGCTCTGTATGCTTTTATCTCTTTTCTTGAACTTATCAGCCAAGTGTCAATATATGCCTTCACAGCTATCACCACTGGACTGACTTTGGCTATCATTGCAAAATGTATTGTGTCCACGGCGTCCCCCTCTGCTGACACTCTGAAGAAACAGATCGTGCTTGTCGCCACGTTCACGTTTTTTATTGTCATCGCCCCCACTTTTATTCTTCAGTGCCTAATGTTCAGTGCAGCCAAGCGTGAAGATTCAACTGATTATCTCACAATTTATGTGAATGTTCTGCTTTGCACAAACTTTCAAATCGTAATGGACGGACTCCTGTGCTATTTCATCCTGAAGTTGCCGTCTGAGGAAGAGGAACAACGACAGGAGCAACATGAGAGTTTTGAAAACCCAAATTATGCTATTTCTGAAAATGTAGCTTCCGAACGTGCAGATGTTTAATCATATCTCATAGCACTGTGAACATTTTCATAATTTTGCATCACAACAATTGCAAACAATAGATCATTTATTGAAGGGGAATGTCTCATAATTCAAAATACTCCTTGCTGTTTTTTGTTTTCAAGGGCATAACATCTGTAACTGTGAATATTAGCATCACTTTCACTCTCACTGTATTAATTTATTTTTTTTAAATTTTGGTCCCCTATAATTAACCATTCCTTTAAAACCCTAACCCGAAAACCTAAGATATTAAGTGACCTTTAAATGTTGGATGGTTGGTGGATGAAATCAAGCAATGAGTATTTAATATGATTTCTAAACAGAAAAAAAATATTGCAGTTAATGAGCTTTGATTTCGAATAGCTGTGGATAATAAAGCCTAAAAAGATGATAATTCAAAGTTTTGTTTTTCTTTATACAAAAAAAAGTTTTAAATAAACATTGTTTTGGCTATTGTTTCATTTACATTCATTTAATTCCCAAAACATGTCTAATATTGTGCAAAATACACTAAATTTAAAATCTAGTGCTGCGCTGTGTGATCGTTGATTGGATTTTTTTTTTTTTTGTGCGTCCCCAAAACAGGTGTAGCCTTGAAGTTTAGGGAAGTACATTGGTGCGACTTCTTTCAAAAACATGGGGCAAAGAATGCAATAAGCAACTTGATAGGAAATGATCCCCAAAATTGTAAGAAATTATTTGATTTAGAGAATGATTATTTTAAAAAGCTAGGGAAAAAGGAAGAAAACATTTAAGGAAAAACTAGATTTAGTTGTTATAATTAAATATTTAAAATTATGTCATAGAATTATTATAAATTCATAAGCACTTTTTGCAAATGTTTTGCACCTTTATTTTTTTTTATTTATTCATTTTTATTTTTTAAACAATTTTCTGGTAATTTTCTTGCACTTTTTTACTAATTTCTTGCTAACTGCTGGGGTTATTTCTTCTTTCATTGCCTTCTTTTCATGTTTTTGAAAGACATTTTTTTCAAATTTAAGAGGGTTTAACTACTTAAAATCAACAAGGTCACCAAAAAGCACTTGCCATCCCCCAAAACAAAGTACAGTCAAAATCATGATACATAGAAAACCTAAAAATGACATTTGTGATTTGCAGAGACGTATAATGCAAACATTTTCTTATGTTGACTGGACTGACTTGAAGTGTCTTTTTGTAAAGATTTTATTTAAGAGTCAAAACTGTTAGGGGTAGGGTAGAGTATTAAATGAAATTTTGCTCTAGTTTTCCACTCATAATGTGTCAGCAAATCGTCCTTCAACAAAACAATAAAAAAGTGTGAATGCTTCTTTCACACCATGTGATCCCTCACACTTCCAAATGAGAGCCAGGTTGAAAACTACGCCATAACGTGATAAACGAGATAAATCAATGATTAACTTGATTGCTTTTGGGGTTTTTCATCCAAACATCTGTAAAACCTGCACGTGTTTCCACTCAACACTTTAATTCATGTTGTAAAGGTTTTAAACGGCCAAAATGAGGTCAGCAGTGGAATTGTGGAAAGGGAAATTAAAAAAAAAAACGGTATGTGCTTGATACACTAGTTTTACAAGGTATTGTACAGCCATAAATATCCAGCACAAAGAGACAAAGTTAGACACTCAAGAGATTTTTCCTGCAACAAAGTCAACACCTGAATCAGGTAAAAACCATTTCTTGTTTCTTTGTTTCTTTTCTCTCTCTCTTTTTTTTTTTTTACATTTACATGCACATTTTACCCTTTAGAAACATATAGAAAGTTGATACCACTGACAAGCAATAACAAGTAGTGACTTCAAAATTAACAGAAAAAATGCATAATTGCAAAACACTTATTTGCTATTGTGAAAAGAGAAGAGCTTTTTTTCATATTTTTAGTGGTGGAATGCAAAGAAAAGGGTACATTTACATTAGTACTGTGCTTAAGTATTAATTTGAAAATCTTGTACTTTATTTGTACTTCATACCGTTTATACTTTTACACCACTACACTTCAGAGAGGAATATTGTACTTTTTACTTTACTGCATTTGTCTGGCAGCTTTAGTTACTGTACAGGTTAAAATTGTTGCATAACCAGAGGAGTGTATAAAATATATTTTGGTAGAATGATAAACATTTGTCTTTTTCTATTAACTTTTTTTTACATTTTGAGTTTTATTGGTGTTTTTTTCTTTTTTCTTTTAAATGATTTCCCCCTGTATTTTTTTTTTTTTTTTTTTAAGATTTTCAGGTGTTATAAAAAGAAAAACATTAAATATAATTTTTTTTTTTTTTTTTACTTAAATTTAAACAATTTTGAGTTTTTGAAATATTTCTTGTAGTTTTTTTTTGGTACTTTTAATATTTTAAATACCTTTTCTTACATATACTTACGGTTACCTTAGTAAAATTTTAAATGCAGGACTTTCTTTTATCTGAATACTTCTTCCACTACTAGTGCTTTGTATGCACCACCACCATAACCACCTTTTTACACCGTGTGTGTGCAGCTCAGGTAGCACCTATTTTCTTACCACAATATGATAATGAAAAAACAAATAAGAGGGAGACGGGGTTGGTATGGATTATATTCTGTGATAAAAGTAAATCAAGACTTTGGTCTTTCTCTTTGAACAGACTGACAAAACTCATCTGTTGACATCATGGAGGGCTTCATCAGTCTTTTTAGCAGCTCGCCCCATGGTCGGGAAACAGCCCAAGTGAGGACATTAAGTTCTTCATGGAGCCTAAATGTGGTTGCAGGACTTCTCCTGGGTTCTGTCTTTTTGGGGCTCGCCACCTACATCTTGGCTTTCGTGTTGCAGCGCAGCAAGCTCAAAGCTTTTAACGAAGCCATCAGATTGACCCTCTCGTGTCAGGGAAGCTGCCTCAGTCCTGTAAAAAAAATGTACGGCAATCTTCTGGTTCTGATCTTTCTGGACTTTGCGAATGCAGTCTCAGCAATCATCTTGGTGTTTGAGATCTTCAGATCCAGCTGCGACTCTGAACTCACCTGTTCTTACATCATCCTTGCGTGGTTCCTCTTGAGAAACTTCGGATTTGTTTTACATCTCAAAAATGCTCTGATGTGCCTCCGTTACTTGTGCCAACCGGAAAAGGGGGTCAGAATGTGGCCTATTTACATACTGGGGATTGTGACAATATTTGTTTTTATCCCTCTTTTTTTATTATTTTCCTTCGGGGGGGTAATAATCTTCCTGGAAATTGACACTATTGTACTGTCTTTGGTTTTCATTGCAAAATGTACACAGTTAGCCACATCCCCCTTTGCTGCTGCTCAGAAGATACCGATTGTGCTTGTCACCATGTTCACAATATTAGGTATTTTCGCCCCAACTTTTATTCTTCGGTGCATGGCCTCCGTTGGGGACTCAACTCATCTCTTAATGTTTGAGAAAGCTCTATTTGGCACAAACTTTCAACTCCTGATGGATGGACTCCTGTGTTACTTTGTCCTGAGGTTGCCTTCTGAAGATGAACAGCAGCAGCAGCAGCAGCAGCAAAACCAGACTGCCGTATTTGAAAACCAAAACTATAACATGTCTTCAAATGTAAATATGCAGATGTTCAATGACCTCTGGCACCCTGAAAATCGTCATGATTTTGCATCACAACAAATTCAAACGGATGACAATATGGTGAAAGGGAGTGACGCATGAGTCAAAGTTCAACCGGCCTCGCTGTATTTGTCTGAAAGGAAAAACAATCTGCAACTGTGAAAATTTGCATCACTTTATGTGAATTCATTTAAAAAGTCACCCTGTAACTGACCCTTTAGCTTAACCCTTTAAAAACCTGAGCAAATTAGCTTGATATCAAGAGATGAATAAAACGTAGTAAAAGAAAATTATCTGAAAACAAGCATAAAAAAAGAAAATGTAAATGTTAGTAAAAAATTGTAAATAGTATAAAAATGAGTAAAAATTTGTGAAAGAAAATTACTCGAAAACAAGCACACACAAAAAAGAACTGTGGATAAATAGTGTTTTTTTCTCCTTTTCACATATATAAGATTATTTCTTACATACAACAGTTTATTTCAAAAGTATGACCTGCAATTCACAACAAAGAAATACCAGCCAAACCAAATCACATGATCTTTTATTAAGATTATTCTCTGTAACATGTCCAAGTGGTGATATAGTTGCGTGTGATCATCTTTATAGAGCTACAATAAGGTTATTATGCAGTAAGGAACTGTTTGTTGATGAGAGGAGGGAGGTGGCTGGCATGTTACTGTAGTTTTTTATTTTTATTTTTTTATCTTGACCCTCCCTCAGTGGCTGGGGGAAAATGCACAGCCCCCCTTGTCAGGTCATTTTTATGTACTTTGTACAGCTTTTTTTTTTTTTTACTCATTTCTTGATTTTTCATTTTTCATTCAGGGGTTTTCATATCCTGGTGAAAATAATATTTCTGTAATTTTATTTTTTATTAATCTCTCTGTAATAAACTGTGAAAAAGGACAGGAGCTGTGCACAAGACAAACAAGCAGCTCACCTGGCCTTTTCAAAACAAAGTTGTACTTTTAACTCACTCAGACAAACATTAACCGACAGTAACCAAATGTCCTGTCCAGACATCATGTACACATCGCTGTGGTCTACTGCAAACCAAAATATATTGGGGAATGTCTCTCTTAAACACAAACACATGCTCATTTGTATTTCTGTACTCGGGACGAACACTAAACAAAAATGTAAATGCAACGCTTTTGTTTTTGTGCGCCTTTTTTTCAGGTTTAAGTTAAAGATTTTACAAAAAAGATTAAAAAAATCCTCTCACTAGATATGCTTTTCTCAAATTTTTATTACAAATCTTTTAAAAATTGAACCTTTCCTCATCTAAACAAGGATAAAACAGAGGTTTTACTCTTTGGCCCAGCAAGTCACTGGCGAAAAAGCTCTTGTATTGTTTCATTCTGGTTTAAAATTTGTACAAGTCTAATTAAAACAATTTTTTGCAACTTTGGTTAATCAAGTTTATTGTCCTGAATAACTGTATTCTGCTGTTTGCAAACTAGTCAATCATATTTTATTTTATTTAACATTTTAAGAAAACAGAACTTGCAGATCTCCTAACTTCAGCACTGGCAAAATCCTGTTTTTGATGATCAAGTTAAGAAAGAAAACAATAATTTCACTTGTCATTTTTAAGTTTCAACATTTTACAAAATAAAATGAATTAATTATTAAATTAACAGTTACTTTCCCGTTTCAAGGCAGTTGGTTTATTTTAAGTAATATCAACATGTCAGATTTTATAGATTTTAATTTCACTCACTTTCTAGTATTCATGACTGTTTTTCTTTGATCATTCCTCTGTTTTATTTTATCTCAGTGTAAAGTGTTTTGGTCCAGCTTGTTGTTTTTAAATGTGCACTGTAAAAAATGTGAAAAATAAACTCATGAGCACTTTTCCTTTTCCAAGATAATCCCTCCATCTGACAGGTGTGGCATGTCAGGATGCTGATTAAACAGCTTTATTGTTTAATATCCGGACTAAAACTCCCCAAAAGTCATGGCGTTATACCCTCCGGTACTGTAGGTGGCGCCATGCACCTCTAACGTCGGTTTGTAGCCCGCCAATAAACTAAAAGAAGAAGAACAAGCTCGTCTGCAGCACAGGTGTACTTTGGCATGACCAGTATGAAAAGCACACTCTGAAATGTGTGATTTTACCTTAAAAGAATACATTTATTTGGACTGTGCATGACTAGAAAAGCATTTTTGGGACACAGTTACCTTAAAGAAACAGTGATTATGTGGTTTGGCACTGTGTGCCTCATGCAGTGCGACACATCTCCTTCACAAAGACTTGATCAGGTTACTGATTGTGACTTGAAGCACCGCTTCAGTGGCTTTGGGAAGTTGCTGGATCAACAGATGTGGTGAGTATGCAAGTTATGCAAAAAGTTTTTTTTAAGTTTCCAAAAATGCAAGCTGCAACATGTGGTCCTGACGGCATCACAGTGTGTGTCAGGGTCTCAATACGGTGCATTCAAACGGCTTTAACCCTTTGAAACGTGGAGCAATGTTACTTATTTTGCTTTGAGATGCCTTTCAATATTTCAGCATTTGCATTCTGAGCAAATTGGTGCCATTTCTTTTTTAAAAAAATATGGTAGTGAGCAACTTTGGGAGAAGAAATAAGTAGCTTTAAAACATATTTTACATATTTTAAATTATTATTTTTTAAACACTTTTTTTCCCAGGCCATTTTAATGTCTTTTTTTTGTCCCTTTGTTAGCTGATATTGTGTTTAGATAGCATTTGAATCTAATATGTTTACTCACTTCATGTTTGTTTATTGACTTTGTTTACTTTTTTTGATTATATGGCTATTGTATTTTTTTTATTATCCTCATTGAGGTGAGATTCCTCATAGGGTTTTTCAAGTCCATGTTCCTGATTATACATACATACTTTTACTCAGATGCCATTTTCAGACCAGGACTTTTACTTGTAACTGAGTATTTTCACAGAAAAGGATCTGAATAGTTATTTCAAAACTGCTGTCATGAATGCAAACATCTCCTCTCTGATTGTCTAACACTTGACAACAATTCTCACTGAGATGGAAGCAGACTGACAAAATATACACAGCCACTTACTTGTGGTCACGGACCATTTTGTATGCAAACTCAGCGACGGGGAAGGAGGTATGGGAGTAAATTTTCTTCAAAGTGAAGAGAAAAAGACGAGGTAAGACCACATCTACAGAAACAATTTGTGTACTTGTGTATTTTGTTAATTATTTGTGAAATTTCTGTCATTATTGCAGATTATGGCGGGAGTTTGGAAGAAGCTGCTTTTCTTTGGTTTGTGTTCTTTTATCAACTTCTATCAAAAAAAAATACAACATTTTAATTATTTGTTCACAATATCTGTACATTTGTGCTGTTCATTTTTTTTTTTCCAAATTCTGACAGTGGATTTTTACTTCTGATTCTCAGGGACGGTTTTTACTATTGCAGGAGTCACACACCAGACAGGTAAGAAAACGTGTACTATAATGACTAAAATTACTAAACCTATTATCAATTTAATTTAAATAATAATTGTTAAAACTTTCACCAATTGGCTGTTTGACTAAAATGTGTCATCTCAATAATTTATTATTTATTATTATTTTTGGGTTGTACAGAATTGCTAGATTGCGCAGATTTTGTTTAAGAAGAGATGCGGACACAATGAACTTAGAAAAAAGAAACATTTAAATAATTGTGAGAATAACCGTTGATTGTGCTAAAATTGCTTATTTTATTTTGTTATGATTTACAGATAAATATGTAGCCTGCAAATTGATTTAAAAATATTTGAGTGTTACATTTGAATGTTACTTAAAACTTTAACTTTCCCATTGATGTTCACTCTAAAAAATAATAACAAAATGTTTTTGGTATAAATATTATAGGTCATTGACAAAAAAAGTTATTTCACCTGCCCATAGAGCTATTTTAAATTGAAAGAAATATGCTAATTTTCTAATGTGTAGCTTTTTATTTATGTAATTTTAGGGTTTTGGCACATAAGGTGACTGGTGATGGAACTGCAGACATTATATCAGTTTAAAAATGTTGCAATTGCAACAGTTTTACAGTTGAATTACAACAGTTTTAAATTTAAAATTTACGGGTTATACTGTTGTGTACATCTTCATTCAGTTTTAACAGAATTACTCTGGCAACCACAGCTGTAATTTTAATTTAATTATACATACAACCAACTTAAAAAAAAATCTTGAAATATCTCTTAAACTGCTAAAACTGGCAAACTTTGAAGGTTCGACAGGTGACTGCATTCAATTAAACATTTTTAATGTCAATAATTGAGGTCAGCAGATCAGCTAAGTGTTGCTTTATTATTATTCCAAATACAGGCCTCACATACTTCATCATCCAAGAGTACATCCTTCTCACTGACGTAAATATGAGCTGGGTGGAAGCGCAGAGCTTCTGCAGAGAGATGTACAGCGACCTGGCCACCATATCTAACGACAAGGACATCAGCACAATCAACACCATGAACGCTGACGTGTCCTTCTGGATCGGCCTGTACGATGACGTCAACGGCTGGAAGTGGTCTCAGATGGATCAACATCTGGAGATGCAGGACTACAGGCAGTGGCAGGAAGATCAGCCGGACAATGACGGAGCCGTCGAGCACTGCGTCTCCATGATGGAAGACGGTTTTTGGAGGGACAACAGCTGCTTCCACGTGAAGCTGCCTTTCATTTGTTTCAGAGGTGAGATGTGGCAGAAATGGTAATTGTGAAGAAGTGTTCATTCTTACCTGACATTGACCTCTAGTGGCTATAAAAATTACTACTATTTTCTTGTCTGTAAGGAGTAGTTGTAGAGGTTTTTTATGTTCAGGGCTGCCAACTTTTTAATCACAGAATAAGGCTTTTACATGGTTATAGTTAGGATCATTACACTGAGAATGTCTGCATGGAAATGTCCTGACGTCTCGTCAAAAATATCTGCACAAATACGATTGGAAACATCCTGTCATTTTGTTAAAAATACCCAGTTTGGTTGCCACAATCACAGCTCGAAAGGTCCCAGGTTGAGTTGCTAGCACAGCCGGAAATGTCAAGATGTCTCGTTGAATATATTTGGTTTTGTCACCATATTATGGCCTCAAATGTCCCAACACCTTGTTAAAAGATACCCTGTATGCTGACAATGAGACATATCGTTAAAAACATCTGGATTCATTGCCCCAAACATGTCTGGAAATTACCTGACATCTCGATACAAATATCTGGTTTTGTTGCCATAAACACATCTTTAAATATCAAATGTATTGTTAAAAGAAGTACGCTGTTTTTTGTCACAAACATGGCTGAAAACATCCCCAACTTTTGTTAAGAAACACACTGTTTTTTTGTCCCAAAGTTCAGAAAATCCCCAGTTTGGTTGCTCCAAACATAGCTGAAAGCTTCCAGATGTCTCGTTAAAATAGCTGGTTTTGTTGTTTGTTGGTCTGTAACAGAAATAGCACGCTGTACAGCTGAAATGTATAAAGTGAGACAGATTTTGCATCTATCTCCTGTTTTATTTTTCTCCTTGTTAGATGATGAGGAAGATCAATACGTCCTGGTGACCGAGAAGAAGAGTTGGACTGAGGCTCAGTCGTACTGCAGGCTGCAGCACACGGATCTGGTCAGTGTGAGGAGTCAGACTGAGAACCAGCAGGTAAGGAGCAGGCTGCAGGAGAAAGCGACCGTGCAGGAGGCCTGGATCGGCCTGCACAGAGACGCCTGGAAATGGTCGGACGGCAGCCCATCCCCTTTCAGACGGTGGTGGGATTTGCAGCCTGATAATGAAAACAGCTCTCAGGCGTGTGCTGCTATGCAAAGAGGGGGATGGAGCGACTGGAACTGTGATGCCGAATTCAACTTTCTCTGTCAAAGTAAGCCCAAATACTGCATACACGTTCTTTTATATTTTCCATATTTAATCTATAAAACGTTCATAGTGGAAAAATATAACAATCACAGCTTTTGTAGAGTCTGAGGTGATGCCAGCAAATGGCTTGTTTTTTATTTGGGAAGCATTTTATTTTTTTTTGTCACTATTTTTTCTTCTAAATGGACAATTAATCAGATCAGAATAGATTTATTACCAAGCAGGTTCTCACTTAAAAGGAACTTTTTTTCTTAATTATTTCATTTTAATCAACATTACTATGAAATAAAAATAAAGCACCGCAAAACTCGAGAACACAAATAAAGATAGAAAAGGGAAAATATGGCAATGATACGAACCAAAATAACCATAATATAAACATGTGCATGTATTGTACAGTATGTCTATTATTTTTATATATTATAAAGTGGCATGAGATTAAAAGTTACTCAAGTTAAGTACAAGTACCTCAAAACTGTGCTGAGGTGCAGTTACCTGAGGGAGGCGCCATGTAGTCGGCTATAAAACCTCAAACTTCCTTCCTTCCTAATCTCAGAATAAATTCACTCATGATAATGAGTACAACGATAATGAGAATAAATAATAATAATATCATGCTAATGATGATCACAATAATAATAATAATAATAATAAAATAAATAATAATAATAATGATAATAATAATAATAATAATAATAATAATACTAATAATATATTTGACAAAAATTAAAATTATAAAGAAATACTTTTTTCTTCTCTTTTCCCCTTGTCTTTTATATACTTTTATCTTTCTGACAGATATAACTGTGGTGACTTTGAGTCCGCAGCCTGAACCCAACACCGTCAGCCCAGGTATATAATATGATCCCAACAGAAACCTGAGTGTGGTTTGATTTATACACAAACATAATCCTTATGTGCAAAGAAACTCAAAACAACAGCTATAAAATGCAGTAAAAAGCAATAAAGTAAAGTAAAATTAACGTACACATATTCCACCATAGTATGCCTGTAAGTTTTCTTTTTTTTAAGTTATGGCCTAAAAACATAAATGAGATGCTTAATTAAAGCTCCACATCAACACTTTGAGCTAGTTTAGCTAGTCTCTTCATGACATATAAATACATTTTACTACTATAAAAACATATATTCAGTGTATTCACTGATGAACCGCCCTGAAGTGGTTGAACAGTTCATTGAAAAGCAAATTTCATGTTAAAAAAAAATAGATTTTCAATGCACCGGCAACCCAGAAGCTGCTCTTTATAATGGCTTATTAATCTATTAAAGGGGGAGTTTGGTATTTTTAAACCTGGATCCTGTTTTCCCATGATTTAACAAAATGTTTTAGAATTAATAATAAAGTAGTTAATTGCAGCTTAAATGGTGTCATTTTTTTCTCCAGCTGGGACTAGAATGACAACAGTGAGGATGAAGTTGCAGACTGACTCTGACCTCAAAGATCCAAATGTCAGACATAAAGTCCTGCAGCAGGTACAGTAAGCAGCTGTGTTTGGGCTGCTTTGAAATAACTTTATTGTTCCATTCTTTTATTTTTTTTAACACAGAGGAGATGTTCGCAGTAAGCTCACATACTTCTCATATTTTTTGGTCTTTTTATGTCCATCTTCAACACTGTTAGGTACCAATTCAATGGTAATACCGCTTCCCATAAATTACTCTCTCAGCATATACCTCCCACCTTGCCATTTACAGTCTAAGGAAAAGAACACAAAAAAATATACAAGTATGATAAAACAGTAATAAAATAAAAACCAAAGTTAAAAAAAAAACAGACAAAAAACAAACAGAAAGAGAAAAGAACAATTAAAAACAAACAAGAAAAACAAATCAAAAGCAAATTTAATAGAAAAAGTAATTCTGGCATTGCCCATATTAATGGGGATTTTTAAAATTTTGTTGTTGTTTTAATTGTTCCATTCATAGCACCACAGAAAATAAAACAGCTTTCTTTTTTCTGATATTGTGTTTCTTTTTTTAGTTTGAGGCAGCTCTTAACATGCAGGGCATCACTGACGTCAAACTGCACTGGAGGAATTTAAAGGCAGAGCCACAACCAACAGAGAGAGGTAATGACTCTGAACAAAATCAGCTGACCTCATTAATTACCAGCACAGGCATGCTGGTATATGTAGCTTATTAGATGCAATAACATGCAATAAAATAGATTTTAGCATTGTTTTTTTAACGTATTTATTTATTATTTTTGCAGCTCTGATTCACCTGCTGTGTCTTTTACCAACAGATGCATGTGGAAAAGGAATAAAGTAAAACCTCAACTGAATTGAATTATCTACCTCATGCAATAACCTAAAATTGGAAAAAATGTGTTAGAAACAGTAATTTGTACAAGTATAGTATTTTTCTTGTTGATAATGTCTGTATAAAATATTTTATAAACAATTTTTTTGAATACAGAATTCTGCAGTTAATAGAAGATGTATTGCAATCAATAAACAAATAATAATAATGAATGAATGTAATGTTATCCCTTTCTTGCAGCTAGTTATTTCACAGATAACATGACTGGTTTATGAGCCAGTGTGTGTTGGTTTGCACATGACAAAGTGCCCGCCCATTAATTTGCTTAAACTCAATTTGATGCACATGCACAAATTTGGTTAATCAAATAACAGCCTCCTCATAAAACAAATATTGGCCTCCAAGCAGAAAAGTCAGTATGAAGGACATCCAGCTTAATCACGTGTTAACTTTAAAGTTTATGATCTTTCAATTTGAATGATCTTTATACAAAAATATGAAGTGTCACACTTACTACTACCACGAGTTACTCTTATATTATTATAAAACATTAATAAAAGAGATTATTTTAAAACAATGTTAAAGATGATTTAATCGTTCAATAATTTCTAAAATACAAAACTTTTTTTGTTTATTAAAAATATAACACCAGATTGATTTTGAAATCCTTTAAAAGGAAAAGCTTTTGATATCAATATTTTGTCAGCAACCGCCTTTTTTAACGACAAGTTAAGTAAACCCTTTTTTAAGACATTAGGGCTTAAACGATTACGAGTTTTGGGGATATTTACTGACATATTTTAGTCATAGAACAAAACCTGAAAGTCTCTCAAGCTTGTTGATCACAAACCTTACTTGGGAAAAAAAAAAAAGTAAATGAGTGACTTATATCAGAGTTCACGCCCTGAACAGTTGTCATGAACGGAGAAATTAACCACTAAGAACAAAACCGTCTTGAGCTGAAGGTTCGGGTATGGTTTGTTTAGTTGCAGCAAAGACGAATTTCTCCATGTCATGTGGTGATTTTTCAGATTAGACAATATTTAAATACTATTTTATTTTGAAGGCACTCTTATTTTTATATACTCGACCTGGACACCACCGAGGAGACAGGAGTTTCTCATGCATGTAAATGTGGTTTGCATTTATTTGTATGTTGTCTAATTCAAATGGATGTCACAGGAAGGATTGGGAACAGAGGATGTCTGCAATTTTCATGAACAAAAGTCTGGACATCATAAACAAATGTTTTGTAGTTAAGATAATTTAGGATTTAAAACATTGTCTGTGTTACACTATAAATTAAATTAAACCCTTTCATAGATCATGGAGCGGAGTTGGAAAATAATTTTTACTTGGGGTAAGTCATGTAATATTATACTACACATTTAAGTAAGTGGGAGTGCTCTGTGCAAGGTCCAATATTAAAAAAAAAAAAAAGTTAATTTATTGTAATTTACAGATTAAATTGTGATCTTGAATATATTTTAATTTCTGTTATTTTCCTAAATTTGTAAATTAGTATATTACATTTTGGTATAAAATATGTATTATTTATAAAATTTAAAAAATATATATATTTAAGCTTCCAGCTAACCTACTATGAAACTGTAAGATGCATGTTAATTGTGTATAAATGAGTTTGATTTCAATGTTCAACTGTATTTGCAGGGTCTATATTTCTCAGTTTGAGGATTTCTCACCAGGCAGGTAAAAAAATATTCATTATTAAAAAGTAGAGGTTGAAGAAATATGAAGATGCAACAATGTAAAAATACAACTTAAAGGGACCGTTTACGCCCAAAAACTATATATTTTTTCTCGTGGTGCTGTTTATCAGTCTAGATTGTTTTGGTGTGAGTTGTGAGTGTTAGAGATATCAGTTGTATCTCCAATATAATGGACCCAGATGGCACTTGAATTATGGTGCTCAAAGACAAATGAAATTACAGAAAAATGAATCGCCAAGAGGGAAATACTTAAAAATTATACGATTTTCAAAAATAATTTTAAATATATACGAATATGATAATTCTGACTATAGTTTTTTCCCCAGCCTTTTTTGTCTTATTTTCTATATTTTTTGCTAGCTTTTTAAAAATAATTCGCTAAATCTACTAATTTCCTGCAATTTTGTGTGACATTTCTTACCAAGTTGCTCATTGCCTTTCCATCTCATTTTTGGAGAGAAATTAAAAAGTGATGTTGCTGCAAGTTTCAAAGGTTTAAAAAAAAATGCACTGTTAAATTTTACCACTAAAACGCTTTCCTGTGTAATTGTTTTACATGCATTACAGTGCAAACATACTTTATTGAATCTGTGTCACTGTGCTAACTCTGCAGCTAACGTGGCTCTAAGTGGAGTAGCTGCACAGTCTTCATTGTGGAACCCGTTGTATCTACCGAGCTTGGTGATTGATGGCAAACCTTACTCGCACTATGGGTATAAGAGCTGCACATCCACCCTGATTGAGGACGATCCCTGGTGGAGAGTGGACATGCTGGAGCCTTATGACATCTCAACTATTGTAATCATCCGCAGAACAGATTGCTGCGCTTCTGAGTTAAATGGGGCTGAAATTCGCATCGGTGACTTGCTGGAGAACAATGGCACCAACAATCCCAGGTGATGTAATGAGTTAACACTTTGGGGCAACATCAATTTTTATTGTGCTGTACTAAAAGACACTTTTCACAAGCTAGTAGACACTTTGAAATCTGAGCACGATGGTTGAACTTTTTTAAGAAACACATGGAAAAATGTCCTCCAAAGTATATTTAATATTACAGGAATATATATTTCTGTAGATGGTAATTTCTTTTTCTTCCTGTGTTTCTGAAAGAAGTCAAACTAATTTGCTTGGGTTTTCAAAGGGTTGAACTCGCCTTAAAATAAGACTGGATTCCCATTTTGTTTTCAGCCTTCATGTTCACACCAATATTTTGTCCATATCACATTTTTTTTTTTAGTTTTTTAAGGGGTGTGGGGTCATTTAGTCCTGTTTTTCCCAAACCAATGAAGTTGCCAGGAGCCGTAAACTTGTCATGATGGTTGGAGAAATAATGCTGTTTTAAGGTTTTTCTCTTCTGTTATTTGACTGACAACAGCCTGTACAGATGTTGTTTTTCTTCCAGTACTATCTGTATTTTTCTCAATATTGCCAAGTTACTGGGCAAGTTTGTCATACATACATGTAGATACTTTAAGACTATACTCAATGTGAACCGCTGGAAGAGTTAAAACTTAAGTGTAGATTGTTAAAACTTGTTGAAGACCAAAACAAAACCCTCTTAAGTTGATTTCATTTCTAACTGTATTCAATTCAATTTAAGATAGCCCTATTTTTTTTTAATTTGTATGTTATGATTATATCTTTAATTTTTGTCATGTTTATCATTTTGTATCTTGTTTTATCTTGGTTTTCGCAGCCTGAGACAAACTATATGATATAGCTGAACAACAAGACTTAAAAAAAAATCTGTTTTCCTCTCCTCCTCATTCTGCTTCAGATGTGCAATCATTACTGTGACCAGTAACGCTGTCATGAACTTCCACTGCAGCCAGATGAGAGGACGCTACGTCATCATCCTCCTGCCTGGGTCAAACAGGAGACTTCAGCTTTGTGAGGTCAAAGTGTATGCTGCTAGCAACATTACAGGAGGTAACACTAAACAATGGCATCTAAGGCCAGTTGAATTTAATCAGTCATTCAATCATAAAGAAAAAAAAGTTTCTGTGACGTTTAACTGCTTCAAGACACATCTAAAACACAAATAGGGCATGGCTTAATACCGATAATATTAAACATGAGTACAAAATTCACCTTCATTACAGCACAAGAGTACATCAGGTGGAACTTTCCGTGAGTTTGGTTTGTTTTTTTTCCTCAGCAGCAGTTTGTCACTTAATCTGTTGATCCATTCACAGCTGATTAGATCACATTAATGGATTAAATGGGCTGTTTACAGATATTTGTAAGTGAAAGCAAACTTTTACACCCAGCAGATTGAACATTTAAGCTTCATTTTCAATGCGCCTAATGTTTTTTTGCGCTGTCTCGGTCCCAAGTATGCTCTAAATAAACAATAATATATGTTTACATCCCACTAGCACTCCTAATTAACAGTCCAGCTCCAAATATCTATTCATGGCAGCAGATGTTTTAGCTGTTGTGGCCTGCCACAAATTAATGAATATGTAGGACACCCTGTACAGTATTTTTCTATGAGATAGTGTAGTTGAAGAACCACCACTGATAAATAAACATAAATGTGAGATTCAACAACACAATGTAAAGTCAGAGGCATTTTGTTATTTGTTTGTTGTGTTTTGATGTAAAATTGAAACCAATAATCAGTTACATGCCTTCATTTTGTTGTAAAATTCATTTTCTGACTTAAATTTTACAATGTTTTTAAGCTTGTCATTAAGTGCTTTTCTGTGTTTTTGAAAAAATGTATTTTGCTTTCCTAACATTGATATTTGTTATTGTGCTAACTCTCCAGCTAACGTGGCTCTGGGTGGAGTGGCTGCACAGTCTTCATTTTGGGACCACTGGCAAACACCAAACATGGCGATTGATGGCAAACCTTACGCAAACTATATGCAAGGGAGCTGTGTTTCCACTTATTTTCAGAAGGACCCCTGGTGGAGGTTGGACCTGCGGGGTGTCTATGACATCATATCCATTGAAATCATCCGAAGAGTCGATTGCTGCATTTATGAGCTAGACGGGGCTGATATCCGCATTGGTGACTCGCTGGAGAACAATGGCAACAACAATCCCAGGTGATGCAAAGGTTGCACTCACCTGATAATGATACTTGCAAAGACTGAACTTTAAATGTTGGTTGAAGAAATGTGCTGCTGTTTTAAAAGTTTATACATCTTTAATGGGTATAATAAGCCTTTACTCTTGTATTATCTGTCTATTTCCCCTCCTCTTTCCATAGGTGTGCCGTCATAACCGTGAGCAGTAGCGTTACCATGACCTTCAATTGCAACAAGATGAGAGGACGCTACGTCAACATTTTCCACCCTGGAGTAGCAAAAATAGTTCAGCTTTGTGAGCTCAAAGTGTACGCCACTACCCAAATTACAGGAGGTAACTCGACACTGAACAATGAAATCTAATGTTGATTAAATTATGCAGCAATTCTTGTGTGAAGAAAGTTGAAATTGAAAAATATCAATGCTAAGCATTTCTTTTGAGTTAAAATAAATGTATTTATTTATCCTGTAGTACTTACGTTTTAGAAATTATAATCAGAAATGTTCAGAGATGTCCACATTAATTACATCTAACTGATAATAACTGAAGTGATGTATGTGAAAAGTAATACATTTGAAATAATGACTGCAACATAAAACACTTAACGGACACATAAAGGTAAATTTGTGAATTCATTGCATTCCAGAAAGTATACAGCTTTTCCTCTAGAATTCAAATCTTTACCAAACCATATTCACAAAATAATAGTATGTGTATAGTTTCATTTTGCAAATCAAAAATAATGCTATATCTGTAGATGCTTTAATCAATTTAAGATAATTAGATCAAACATAGTGTGTTTATGTCATCCTTACTTTAAAATTAGATTTGTTGAAAAACTAGAAATGTTTTTGGGGGATTTTAGCCACACAAAAGACTCGATATAGGGATGGAGATGTTCTTCTGATGGACTTTTATAAAGTACTAATATCAGGTCAGATTTTCTATTTGTCTAATACTTTGGTTATTTGTCTGATAGTTTGGTTTGTTTTACAATTGGCATTACAGCCTCAAAGAGCCACCGGCATGGCTGTAGACCCATTGTCTTGTTTGACTGTAATGTTAAAGGACGACCAACCCTGTGGTTTTCCAAATTAATCCTTTACTTGTTAATTTTAATTATTTGTTTTACAATTGTCCTCATAACACTCCTGCCAGATAATGTGGCGCTGAGAGGAGTAGCTATGCAGTCTGCACAACCGGCTTCTGCAGCAACCGCTCCACTCATGGCCATTGATGAGCACCCTGGGCCGAGCTACGCAAATGAAACATGCGCCTCCGTCCCACTGCAAGACAACCCCTGGTGGCAACTGGACCTGAGAAGTATCTACCGCATAACTGCTGTGTCTATCATCAGCAACGGAAACTCTGAGGAGCTGAACGGTGCTGAGGTCCGCATCGGGCTCAGGAATGACACCAGCAACCAGAGGTGATATTAACAGGAACGAAAGAATACTTACTTGATGTAGTTGCACATATACTTATCAGCCACTTTGATTTTCTCTTTTGTTTCTTACTTATACCTCCTCCTCCTGCCAGGTGTGCCGTCATCTCCATTTCTGAGGGACAGCTCAAATACGACTACCAGTGTGGAGTAATGGAAGGTCGCTTCGTCCATGTTGTTCTTCTTGGACTTAAGAAGACTTTGACTATTTGTGAAGTACTGGTTTATGGCACTGTGCTTGGTAAGCTCCACACACCATGACAAATGAAAATGTTCCTGCCAAAATCAAAATAGGTTTCTATTTAAGAGTGTTGCGATCCGAGCAGCAATGTTAATTTTGGCAGCTAATTTAGCTTTAGTGTTAGTATTTATTCCAAAATCCTTACTGGTTTTAGGCAAATTTTAGTTGTTTTTATCCTTTATAGTTTTAGTCAACATTTAATCAGTGACACAACAAAAAGACAACCTGCAGTATTTTCTTTTAGTCAAAATGTTTTTTTCCCTCTTTAAACTAATTCAATTAGGCTAACACAGGTGACAGGTTGCACAAGTGTTGAATTTTAATTTAGACATTTTTTTCTACAAGTACAAAATATTTCTACACATTTACAAACTAGTATTTCTCCAGTAGAGCATTTGTAAGGTTTAGAGGATTATTTATGAGTACACACTTACTAATCATCATTTGAAAAGCTCAAAATCTCTCTACTTATGGTATCAACAACTTTTAGACCACAAATAAGTAATAAGCAATTTGAGACAACTGATTTATACCCAGGTTCACTGTAAATCCAGACTTATCAATCTCACTGTAAAAAGCAACATAAATAATTTTATTTCAGCCTGAATTCTTTCTAAATCCGCAAAATTTATTGGGTGGTTTAAACTTGTGCTCTCAGAGTCTTACCTTTAATTATTTCCTCACTGACTGCTTCCTGTATTGTAACATTGCAATAATATAGCCTGCTATAAATAACAAGTTACATTTTTTTTCAATGTTTTTATCATCAACATGATAGAATAATGTGTGTTACCATTAGTAAACACACACACAAACAATGTATATCCACTTAAATCTCTTGATTAAAGAACTTTAGTAACCTGTGTAAATCCTGTCTAAACTGACAGATGGCAGCAAAATACAACTTTTGAGTCTGCTGTTAAGTTGCTCTTAAAAAATCAGATACACAAATGCACAAGATGCAGGTGAGCAAAACAAGATGAATATTATGTAACTTGCTTTGATTGTGTTGCCAAAAGCCTGGAATTGAACAAGCTTTATGTGTTCTTACTTAAAAAACAACACCACAAAGCTATTTCCAACCAGCAACGATGTAAAACGTCAGTCAATTTCAGTTCAATTTTTGCAATTTTTTTTCCTAATTTCCCATCAACATAAAATCTTGATATAGACCAAAAAAAAACTGTGTTTATTGTCCACTATTTTCCATTACAAGCTCACATCAATGCCTCTTTGGCTTTTTCTTACACCCCTGTACTCAAAACAACCCAAAACATATACTATGTATCTTTCTTACACCTTTTTTCCCTGCTAGAAAATGTTGCTTTGAGAGGAGTAGCTTTTCAGTCTTCTTTGAGAACGAAAACTAGTGGGGAAGCCAGCAAAGTTATCGATGGCCGTCAGTTTGAGACCTGCAGCAAAACTAAAGACGAACCCGGCCAGTGGGTGACGGTGGATCTACTGGTTCCATACAATGTAACTCTGATCCAGCTTGCCTACCTTGAGGACTGCTACCATAGTGATGATGTCCAAGTGGACAACAAAAGGTAAATGTATAATAGGACAAAGTTGGACAAATGCATCCCTCACATTTGAAGTGGAGACTGTCCCTCCAAGAAAATCTGCGGCATCAGCTCTGCAGTTGCATTGCAAAAATCACTATTTAAATGTGGAAACAAAGTCCCGATCTGGCGGCTCACCTCATAACCACAATGCACTTTTTGCATTTTCACTGTGACCATTTTCGGGACACATCGTCACTTTCTGTCCAATGTCTAGAAAAGCAACAAAGTCTGCAGAAGGAGGAGGTTCGGGTGGATAGACAGGCTCAACAAAATATGGGAAAATTTACAAGACTACAGTACATACTTTGGAGTTTGACCATGTTACACATTACCTCAATATTTTGGGAGTTTTGTTAAAGTCATCTGCTGGGTTTTTGGAAGATAATACTGTAGATATTTTATAATCTAAAAAATAAATACTTCGATTTCAAAGGCAAATCAAGAAGGGCCAAGCTTAACTTCTCTGTTTTTTTTATGTCTATTTCAGCTGTAAGGCCATCCCCAGTAGATCACAATCTCTGGTAACTCTGGATTGCGGAGGGGTTGTGGGTCGCTATGTGACTGTGATGCATCCAGAGGAACCACCGCCTCTGTGTGAGGTGGAGGTCTATAGCACTTGGGAAAATCTTGAAAACATATTCCCTCAGAGCCCCCTGCCCCATGGTAAGCAGATAATACAATTTTACTAAATCCTTTTAATGCAAAATCCAACTGGACATGGAAGGTCATCTCATTTGCAGATGATACTGTCATTTACATTATTACCTTGTTAAAACAACAGTCCTTGTTTATAAAACTTACTGCCAAGTCAAATGTGCTGGTGTTGGCTGAGTCCATGTTGAGGGTGTGTTTTCCTTTCATGAATGCAAATTGGCATTTCAAATGACAGATTTTCAGATTTTCGCCTTTTTTTCTCGTTTTTGGCAGTGTGTAAAGGTGCTAGATTGTAACAGTCTTTTACAGTCTTTTACATGTTAACTCTGTACATGGATGCACTGCTGTAAGACTAATGCAACACAAGCCAACGTTTGATATTTTTAGATACAATTTAAATTATACTATTATTTTCTATCTATTAGGTCAGCTGTTCCTAGAGGTCAGGTGAATGCCGCTAAAAATTAGGGTTGTGACTTAAAAACACGATGAGGTTGTCACAGCACATTGTAATTGCATCCAACTTGAGGCATGTTTTCGCTTTAATGTTAACATTTGACATTAGGTGACTCCACTACTCCAGACTTAATACAGAGGTTTTTGATCCACATTTGCCACTGTAAATCCGTCAATTTTTTTCACATCTCTCCTTTACGTCCTACTCGTTTCGGGAATTAAAATGGTTGGTTTTTCCCAATTTGATAAATTGGTATAGCTATAAACGGCACAAATAATAGGCAGTTGTACAGTGTCAGCAGTTTTTGGGTACATTGATGTATGACGTCATATGCAAAGAAACCATTGTAGACTTGCAACAGGTGAGTACTAGTCCTTCATACCAACATCATGCATTAACAAATAAAGTAAATCATGAGTTTTCATCTACCAACAGATTACTGCCCTTCCTGTAGCCGTGAGTACATTCTCATTCATGAAGAACCTAAAACATGGTTTGAAGCCCAGACCTACTGCAGAGAGAAGTTCACTGACCTGGCCACCATCAACAACGCTCAGGACATAAACAGGGTCGTTGACAAAATGGAGAATAACTTCACCGACTTTTGGATTGGGTTATATGAAGATGTTTTAACCTGGAGGTGGTCTCTTTTAGATGAGGGTTACTATGGAGATGGTGAAGCTGGTTTCAGGAACTGGAGTGATGCTGAACACAGCAATGAGAGCAGCATCCAGCATTGTGCTGGCATAAACCACACCGGTGAATGGATAGACCTGAACTGTGACTTACTTCACTACTTCTTATGCGTTGATGGTAATATTATGGAAAATACTATTTGTGTGTTAACAGAGTTTAAGTAGTTGATGTGGTGTTCTCTACTGTCTTTAAAAACTTAACTGTTTTTGCATGTTTTATAGCAACTACAAATCTTGGCTAGCCTAAAGGGACAGTTCACCCCAAAATCAAAAATGCATATTTTTCCTCAACCTGCAGTGTTATTTAGTAGTCTAGATTGTTATATATATTGGCCATAGAGATTCTCCCTTCTCTTAAATATAATTGAACTAATTCGGAATGCAAATAATGGAATGGATTAATGAAAATAAGAAAAAATTAACAGTTATGTGCTTTTCTAGAAATTATGACCTGGTTACTCAAAATAATCCAAAGACCTGGTTGTAAAGAGTTTAATGTAGCGACTATTTTCTGTTAGTGAACGTCTATTTCTATTTAGGAATGTCTCATTGTTTTCTCCTGCCAGGAACAATTGACTCTCTTAATGATGAATATTTCTGTGTTCACAGGCAGACACGGTGCACCAGAAACAAAGATTCTTGTGAAAACAGCAATGAAATGGACCGATGCTCAGCGCTACTGCAGGAAGCACCACACGGACTTGCTCAGCGTGAGGAACGAGGCTGAGAACCAGGAAATCCAGAGCATGGTACCGGGAGGGACGCTGGCTTGGATTGGCCTGTTTGTGGACTCCTGGAAGTGGTCAGATGGGAGTTACTCTTCGTTCAGATACTGGTCTGATGAGCCACACAACAGCTCAGGAGATGGTCTGAATTGTGCGTACGTCTCCACCAGAAAATGGAGCATAAGGTCCTGCGACACCAAATCTATGTTTCTCTGCTACTGTGAGTGCAAAACTCATTCTGTTCTTTAAAAGCTGGTCAACTGTGATGCTTCTACAACTGTAGTCAAAGGACTGAAACATGCTTAACATTGATTCAGCCAGGCAAAGACATCAGCAGCTATTTTTCTATTTTTCAGACTTCAGGAAAAGAGCTGTTTTGAGAATCAGCACTGACTTTGACATGAGTGAGCCAGTCATCCAACAACAAATCTTGAGCCAGGTGAGAAAAAGAACTGATTTGTTTTATTTGTGCATTCGCAAAGGTGTACTCCCTTAGTAATGAATAGTTTATAAGAGCTACACTGAATTGTATCGAAATCATTATTTATTAAAGTTATGTTAACTCATTTGTCTGTATACTTCCCAGCTGGAGGCGGAGATGAAAAAAAAGGGCATCAGTGATTTTAAGATCAGCTGGATAATGACCAGACAAATTTCACACACTGAGACATCACAGTAAGAATTTATAGTTAATTTTTTTTTTCATTGAAGTCACTTTATAGTTGTCCCTTTTGTATGTATTCATGTTTCAACAGACCTTTATTAGATGTTTAGTTCAAACTGAAATTCAATTTTTGAGCAGGGCAATACTTTAATGATACAGCAGCTATCTTGCATCTGTTTGCCTTTTTTTAAAAAAGAAGATGAAGTTTTTTTTTTTTTAACATATTAATGTAGAAAGTGTCGAAAACTTAATTGTTTTTTCTGTTTGGCAAGTATAGTTTATAAATACACAAGACAAATGAATTAAGTTGCGATTTCTTAGCAAGTTCTTAGTTTCAGTTAGACTTACTAATACTTGTTTACTTGTCTTTTTTATAGGCTTAAAAATGTTGTTTGTCCACTAAGTAACCTTATTTTTTTTTAAGATTACTTTTGGGGTGTTTTCCCTTTATTTGACAGGATAGATAATAGTGTAAAGGGGATGACATGCAGCCAAGGAACGCAAGCTGGAGTCAAACCCGTGGCCACTGCGACATAGCCTTTTGTACAAGTGAGCTACTGTGTATAACCTTTTTGTGTTTTCTCCTTTCTGTAAAATGCTTTGTAACTAGTTCTTTTTTTGGAAAATCCTGTATAAATAGTGTTTGTCACACTGCACACTGGCCTGTTTGTAGAACATGGCCGACATGAGAAAAACAGTAACTTGTTTTGGCATTGCAGTTAATGGGAAAGTGTTTTTGGGCCCTAGGGCACCATGTGTCAGACTTGGGAATTGTAATTCCCCTGTTTGGTCACTACGAAAAATTGGCTTTAGAGCCCGGCACACTTCCTCTTCATCTTCATCTTCACAGCCGCCCTTCACTCTTCTGTTCTACATGTTTACCTGTGGAGGGACTCAGACAACAGTGTGTGTGTGCTTTTTTTTTCCAAGAGGTGTTTGCTACCTGAGGGAGGTGAAACATGAGCCCCGCTACTCTTACTGGACTGATGTTGAACAACATGGACTATAGTGTGCACCGGAAGAAATAAATGAGAAAAACAGTGTAAGGTGACAAGAGATTGTAAACAAAAGCAGTATTTTTAACCTCTTCTTTTGAATGTATTCTACATAACTGGATGCAAAGTTTGTTTTTAAATATGCAGGATTTAGTGGCACCTAGTGGTGAGTTTCCAAATTACAACCAACTGAAGCTTGTCCAAGAGGTCAAAGGTCAACTTCACTGTGACATTATAATATTCTGCATAAAATACCTTTCTGGCCATTACTCAATGTCATACCTCAGGAACAGAAGGGGAGACGGTCAGATACTGAGCTGCTGACGTTGATCTTGAAACTAGAGGACTGTATGGATCTCCTGTGCTGCTGAGGGGGAAGATGTGTATGAAGCATTCATGTTTTCACAGATGTGAATGTAAACTGTAACCACAACTTTTTTTGAAAATTTAATAACAAAATGTAAACAGTCTAAACTCTGTTGTATCTATTCATATTTTTCATGTCATGTTATTTTTGTAAGTGCTTAAATGTAACATAATGTTTAACATCAATGAAGCTAATGCACAATCACTAAAACACTTTAATATGTTTTTCTTGTAAAGTGTTGTTTTTAGTTTAATCATGTAGTTTAGAATTTAGGAATAAGCTTGGTAAGACTTGAAACGACACTGCTGACAGACAACACAAACACAAAGGTGGGCAACCAAACAAGCTTGTTTAACCACCTGAAGCCCAAGTACCCAAGTGCACAAGTAAACAAATCTGCTTGCGTGTCCCCCTCACTGCTGGTCGACTTTTGCATGAAATGACAGAAATTTCCATGATTGTTCCCGACACATAACCTGAGCCTCCAAACAGAGTTGACTGTAGAAAGTTTCATCAACAAGAGAGGTAAGTCCATGTTAAAACTATACCGTATGTTCTTGCATTTGACAATATGGGACCAATATATCTATATTTTTTAATGCAATATGCATTTTATGATGCGCTTTATGCTGAAAAATAAACTGCATAGTATCATTTTTTTATCTTCTGGCTCACAGATTAAATGGTGTGGCTACAACGTGCTATGCCCTTTTTTGGTAAGCACAATAAATTAGCAGCATCTATTTTTTATACTATTGACTGTAATGGTTGTTAAAATATTGAAATAACACTATTTTTTTTTGCTTTTTTTCACAGGGATTCTCCTTTTGTTTCAGATGACCACAGCTGCTCAGAGTGAGTTCCAGTTCAGGACCAACATTAATTTTACATTTTGAAACATTTCTTATTGTTAATGTGTGTGACAAAATGCAAATTCTTTAAGAATTACACACAGAGATGTGAAGGCTTTTTGAAAATAAAGGTGTTTAAACAAAGGAGTTTAAAGGGCATTGCTAAAGAATATGAAAACACTGGTCTTCTTACATGCATCTGAATGGTCTTCTTAAAGAGCAAAATAGCCTACAAAAATTTTCATTCTTGTGAATGCGATATCTCAGGATCACCTGGATGGAAATTTTTGAAATTTGGCACAAACATGGAATTCTAGTTTTGATACAGCTTGTATGTTTCTGCTCTGCTTCCCTTTCTTCTTTTAAAAAAATGTCCAAACTTCTGCCCAAAGTACGTCAGCAGTACCACCACATCAATAACGCCCTGACCTGGTATGAGGCTCGGAGCTTCTGCAGAGTCAAGTACGCCGACCTTGCTACTGTGAACAACATGGCAGACATGAACGAACTGGTGCAGACGCTGAGCAATCATCCAGCATACAGCTGGATCGGGCTTAAGAAAGGAACGACTAAGAGATGGATGTGGTCCGATGGCAGAGGCAGGGCGCATTTCACCAAGTGGGCTGACGGTGAACCAAACAACGTAGGAGGCTTCGAAGAGTGTGCAGAGATGGCTGAAGGAGGCACGTGGATCGATATAGTGTGTGACGAGGACAAAGGTTTTGTGTGCTATGATCGTGAGTAAATGATACAGCTTGATTTTTGCAGCAGATGTACAGTGATAAAAAAACTGATTTGATTGAATTTTGCTGCCATCACCCTGTCTTTTTCCTCAGGCCTGCCGAATGGAAACCCAGCATATGTGTTTTACTCAGAGAAGAAAAACTGGGTGAACAGTCAAGAGCTGTGCAGGAGTCGGCACACTGACATGGCCTATGCAAGCACAGATGAAGATAACTCATTGATTGCCAATGTAGCCACAACATCAGATGAAAACAAAGTGTGGACCGGGCTGTTCAAAGATGCCTGGGTGTGGTCGGATGGAAAAGAAACCTCCTTCAGGTACTGGCTGAGTGGCTCACAGTCTTGGGGAGACTGTGCATCTGCTGCGATGTCAGAGAAGGGACGCTGGATCGGAGCTAATTGTGAGGGCAAGGTCACGTTTGTCTGTCAGGGGGGTGAGTAATTGAAATGCAAAACTGCAAGATAAATCTCTTAAATTATCTTCCTTTAATGCTTTTTTAAAATTTTATCCTTTTGTAAAAGCTGCTATTTTATATTTGCTATTTTTTGTTTTTTGTTGCAAAATTATATTGTGCAACATTACTGTGATTGCTGAAGCTGGTGTAGAATTTTAAGGCAGGTGCAATACATGAAGGCCATGTAACCTTCCCTCTTCATCTGTAGGTGAGTATTTGTACCTTGTGTACCCATGCAACCATGACAGGTTCTGTCTGGCCGTATTATTTAAGTGATGCCGCCTGTCTGTGTATCAGGCTAATGTGGCAGGTGCCGTCCAGCAGTGTATAATAATAAAGTGACTGGTTCTGATTGGCTGCATTCTCAATTGATGCCATTGAGGGGAGTATCACGCGGATGCGAAAGGTGCCGTTTGGGTTTTTGAATCATACACCGAAAGCACTGTGCTGAGCTAGTCAAGTAGCTGATTGGCTGAAAAGTTGAATTCAGAAATGAGGTGAGCACACATTAAGAGATCAGAGAAAAAATGTGAGCAAACATCAGGCATTGGGTGAGTGGCCAGTCTGTCACATGTCAAATAATGTAGAAGAAACACTGATTTGCTTCTGGTGAAAACCCCCTGAGCAGCGACCACTGAATGGGTCCTAACTGACAGAAGTTTAGCTTTTTCGCTGGATGCTCATGAATCCCCCTAAATTTTAAACACCTTTCCTTTGACAAGGTCACCACAACAACTTTTTAAGAAGATAATATATCTACATTGTGTTACAACTTGTTTCTGCTGCCACCAAGTGGCTCAAAAAAGTTATTGCAGGTTTTTTAAAAATGAGTTGGACTTGTCCTGCAAAGCCCAGTGGAAATTACAAACGTGCTAAAAAAACAAAAACAGACAAACTACACTCTATCTCTGTATGTCCACATTTTACATTTCCAAACAATAATAACTAACGGTGTGATTCTGTTTTGGGATGTTTTAGGTCTTAAAGTAAAGAAGATGATAATAAGGATGACACTGCACTCTGATGCCGACCTCACTGACTCCACAGTCAGTGATGCACTACTGAAAAAGGTAAAAAAAAGAATACTTACATGTGTATGGAATCTGTTTGCACCTGCGTTTGAGTGAAAATGAGACTAGTGGCACAGATTTGACCTTTGACTGTTAGCAGCCACTTTCAGGTTAATGATAAAACAACCAGTTACTTGTTTATATATAAAAGAAACACAATGATTTGTCATTCAGCTTTTCAAAAGATGATTTATTTACAGATATGTAAACATTACACAGATGGGCAGGTAAAGCTATTTCTGGAGACTATGACAGTGAACTATAGGATGTGTTTTTTTTGTTCTCAGCTGGAGACAGCACTGAGACAAGAGTCGCTGACTGATTTCCATCTCAGCTGGCGAAGTTACATAAGTGAACTCGTCTACCAACCTCAGGAGCAGTTGTAGATCATGAAGAAACAGGTGAGCGTAGTCTCCTTATCTTAAAAAATATTCGACCACAGACACCGTTCCAGTATAGCATTCGATCAGCATTTATCAGCTGAGACCCTGTGACTCAGGAACAGGATGGTAGTTTGGGGTCTGAGAAAACCTATTGCAAACCTATTGAAACACTTTGAAGAATAATTCAACATTCTGGGAAATACACATGGGCGTATTATGAGACAATGGGCCCCATGCACAAATACTCCAAGGGCCTCACCACCTATCCTACATAGGAGCAAAGCAAGCAGATTTTGTGGTGATTTTAGTTATGTATTTTGTGTTTTTATTCTTTCTCTCTTTTTGAGGTTATTTTGTGTCATTTTTGGTGGTTTTACGTCTCTAAGTAGCCATTTTGAGTCTTTACCTGGTCAGCAGTTTAAGTATAATTTCGCAGAGGAAGACCAGGGGGGCCATGACACTTGGGGTGCCAATAATCTATGAAAGTATACTTATTCACTTTCTTGGTTCAGTCTTGGTTTTCCAGTTACACATTATTATTTTTGGTTCCATTTGGATCCCAAATTATGGCCCTTTAGTTCAGTAAGCGATCCCAAAAATATATGTTTTGCTAGAAGTGACTGTGTAGGTGACGTATGAACAAACTGAGCCTTTAGTAATTTATAGTACATTTAGACTTATTGAGTATTTTTTGCTTAAATGGAAGCCTCCAGAAGGAAATTGTATGGATCCAATGCTGTTAATTAGACAGATATTAATTAACTATTTAGATAAGTCTGCAAAAAAACACAGACTATGACCAAAGCAATTATTTAAAATAATCATAATAATGATAATAATTATAGTAATAATTCATCCTTATTCATTTTTCAATACTCAGACCAGATGACATAAACGCCACATGTAGACCAACTCTCTGTATGAAAATTTTCTTGAGGATGTTGTTGAAATCCAGCCTGCTTTCACTTAAAAATAAATGTATTTTTCATGTGCTAACTTAAGTAATTTTCTAAATAAAAGCCCCAAAACAACACCAAACAAACAAAAAAAAACAACTTTTTTTTCTCTCATTGCAGGACGGGAATTGTGGAGCAGAAGTGTCCATGGAGTTAGGGGTTAAAATGAATTGAATTGTTGAAGAATTGAACATGATTATTTTATTAATGCATCTAGTTTCAGTTTATTTAATTTTCTAAGAATCATACTGTAACCTCTTGAAATTTCAAAATAGTCTAACCTGCTTTATTAAGTAAATAAATTAGATACCTGGTCCTTTTGCTCATGCTGAAGTGATATTCAATCGTGCTTTTTTTGGATTAAATTATATTTTACATATACAAGAGGATTTATATCTGCAGATATTTTCTTGTGTTTTAAACATTTACACTTTTGCTGAATGCATGCAAGTAAATTTATCTTGATGTACACAGTTACAAACTTATATGATTTTGTAAATTATGAGAATCTATTTAATGTGGAGTTAGTGGACTTTCTTAACACAGTAATAACACAGAAAACTCATTGCCTTTAGGTGATATCCATGTTAATTGTGAAATGTGATTATTCATGCCTTGATGCTGATGTTAGTCATACCACATTTGTTATTGATGCAAAAGAGAAATACATTTAAAACATTGACTGTTAATGGCCATTTTTGTTGTTATTGTGTTGATTTCCTGCCGCTTTAAGACAGTGTGGTTCATAGTAGAGGGCAGGCGACATATGTGGTCATATTGGTTGGGGGACTTGTTTGTTTTTTACCCAAGAACCCCCCAAAATGTCTATTGAAAGTTAAAAAAAGAAATGTAACACTTACGTAAATCTTCAAAAGGAATCTATTAGCCCACAGATCTGAGGGCTTAACTTTGCCATGCACTTATGTAATTGTGTATATGCTTCACAGTACACTAGCAGTCAAATATACATCACACACCTTAGTGAGTTTGCATACAGGACGGATAACTTAACCTTCACAACCACAGAAGTGCTGGATTAGAGACGAGGTGGGCGCAGTGGATCATATGAACACTTATATCTTAAAAAAAAAATAGTTGTAAATTTCACTGCTTGTTTATGGTGGATAAAATACAAAAAAAAAGAAAAATCTTTGCTTTTAGTTTGTAAAATTGCAGCCATGGATCCCAAAACTGTCTTTCACTCTTGAAGCAAGTAAGATGAAAGAGAGACTAACACAGATGAAGAGGAAATGAAAGAGAAAGAGAGATTGAGTCGATAGTTTGAAATATTTGCATGTCTGCATTCAGTTTCAGGCACGCATGGAAAAACAGGGTGTGTCAAAAGTCAAAATCCTCTGGTGACCTGACAGCAATGAACAAATCTTGACAATGGAACTACACAGACAGGCACATAGTTTTACCTGAGACTATGCAATAAAACACCCACACCTTACTGCATGAATCACTATTGTTTTACTGTATAGCAATCAGTAGGCTGATAATTTGATAACGTGACAGTTTAAAATAATTCCTTCTTTACTCAAAACATATCTTTAACTGCACTTAGACCAAGGTTTATTAACTCATTAAATTATTCTGTCTTTATTTTTACTGCAGGTGTGGTTAATTACAGAAGCCGTTCAAAGGCTGCTGCAGGGTGACGTCATGGAGACAAATACACTCATGCGTACTGTTTATTTGGTGATTAAATCCAAATTTTCATATATATTATAATTTTACCTCATCAAATTTACCACTGTAAAGCTAAATTTGTTTTAACCAAAAAAGTTATGCCTTAAATTTTTAAGATGACTGAATTTGAGAAGAATAGTTGATGTAATTTTGTAATGCTTAAACATGTCTTCTCATTGAGTCAACCTAAAAATTTTCTTACAAGTTACAACAAATAGTCTCTTTTAACAGTGGAATTTTGAAACATTCAACTTTATGCTAGCTTAAAAAATGAGCGTGTCACAGTTGTCACTTAAAAACAGTAATGTCAACATCCAATTTTTTTTGTCGGGGAGAGCCGCAGGGGGCACCTCCAGTTATATCAGAAGGTCAGGGCCCCCCTGGTCTCCTCTTTTGGGTGCCACTGAGAATAGCGTGAACTCTTAACCAAAGATGTTTATTAAGATGGATCAATGTTAGTGAACCGATGCATGTAAGTCCAATATTTAGCTCCTGAGTGAAATATAGTGAAATTAGAATTGCTTTAGTGTTAAACTCTGATGGTCTGGAGACATTTACAGGAAATTAGAATTATTGGCGACATTTACAGGAAATCATAATTATTACCATTGCAGTGACTGAGCTGCAGGACTTCACTTTTATTTTTGTGTAAACGCAACTTGAAAGTGGCATCTGGTCTTCAAGCACATGCTATTGAAAGTATTATATCACACAAACAACAGAACATTTGTTGTCGTAATGTTGTCGTATGCTCAGTCACCAAGAAGGAATGACATTCAACACAATGTGCCATATTCAGGTTTCATGAATGTCAAGTATGAAGTAGGTGTGACTTAACGCTGTTTATAAATTACATCCTCAGGCTCTTCAGTCATCCAAACACCTGCTGGAACTCAAACAGGTAACAAAATTTCCATAAGTTTGTGTTGTGTATTTTTGCACTGCTTTGTTTCTTTTAATAGATTTTTTTAATGCAATCTATTAGGATCTAGAGATGCATGCTATGATCTTACTAGCTACTTCAAGGCTTTTCACTTTTAATTTAACTAAATTGTGATTGCTGATAATCACGTAGTGATCCATTCCTAGTTGAAAACTTTTAAACATATTTTGATTATACCTGGAATAGTACATTCTGCCACTGCAAGAGTGAGGTGGTCTGGATAACCCAATGGTTCATTCCAGCAGCGCTCCGAATGTACAAGAGCTAGAGTGCCAGGGTGCGTTTGTGATGTTGATTTACAGATGACTCTTTCTATGTCAAACTGGCTTTACTGTCTGGCACACTTCATCTGGGCTTGTCTGGGCTGCTTCATTAACAAACATTAACAACAACAGGAAATAAACTTGGACCCACTTGTAATGTTTATGAAATCTGAAACAGTCAATTGGAAAAATTAAAAATGTTGACCTGATATCAACACTAAATGAAAAGTCATGGGATCAAAAAGTCATTTATTCATTATCTGGGCACCAAAAGGATCTGTACCAAATCTTGTGGTCATCCATCCAACACTTATTGAGACATTTCACAAAAAACTAAACTATCAGCCTCATGATGGCACTAGTGAAAATGTAATGGAATCATCTAAGTCATTAAGGTTCATCTTTTGTGTACCATAAATGTCCACACAAAACATCATTCAATCCTCTTGATGGTTGTGTAAATACCTTGGACCAACACATTGACCGTCATTACCATCCATAGAGCCACAGTACAAATGAGGCTAATGAAAACCCTCCAGAAAGGTGAAAGTATTTGAAAGATGTTAAACTAAAAGATTAACGTGTTCTCTGATCTTATCTCATCTTCAGGTATTTGAATATTGCTAGACTACAGAACCAAAGACAAAAAAGAGGAAAAAACCCTCCATCTTTATCTGAAAGTCTCAGTTTATCATCATGGAAAATAACTCAGCAGACACGGTGGCCCCTGACAGCAGAGATGATACCTTTGTGGTTGGCTCTGAGGAGCTAATAGAAGAGGAAATCAAAAGGTTGACCCAGCACCTTGATAACAATGTTAAACCGTATGTACAACAAAACCGAAAGTCAACCAACACCCAACTATTCTCTTTTTTGGCACTGCTGAATGCATACATTCCCGAGGCCTACCTCCTGATGTCTGAGTGTCAAAGGATCCTCGGACCACCTGATCCCATCCATGGAGGCCCACCCTTTGAAGAGAGAATGGAGCCTTTTACGGTTTTAATCAACACATCCAGTCCAGGACCTGGAATGAATGTGTTGGTACAGATGGTTCACCCAGTGCTGGCAAAACATGCGGTGAATATACTAGCTGACTTAAAGATTTACCGGAGTGCTACAGTAAAGAAATTTATAGTCTCACTTTGTGGAACTGAGCTCCAACCACATATTCTTCAGTTTGTCAAAGATTTGCTGACAAAGAGAGAATTTGGAAAAAAGGGTAGAGACAAGTTCTCAAGGTTGATTGAAGATATACTGGAGACAGAGAATTTTTACAAGGCTGTGTCTGTCTTGGTACGGGCATCAAATAAATTGAAACCGAACCCCATCTTCCCCCAAACTGTTTCCCGTCTCTTTTACATCAAAGGAGGCAGAATTGACTATGGAAATGCTGAAGAATGGGCAATGAAGGCCATTCGAAGAGCTCCAAACAACTCATATGTAGCTGACACTCTAGGGCAGGTTTACAAAAACTGTTTGTTGTGGGTAGCCAGGCGACAGGAGGATATCCTACACATGGCAGCAGTGGCCTTCAGTGCCTTCAAAAATGTGGACAGGAAAGCTAACAAAGAAGAGGGCCCAGAAATGATGGATGCAGCTGGTGCTGTGAGCATTTCACATTCCTTCAACAACAGAGGCCGTTTTGGCATCATTCAAGTGGCAAAGATAACCTTTGAGAAACTCAGTAGGGTACTGTCTTACCCTGAGAGACACAGATTCATCAAAGACTTAAAAATGGAAGTTGAAGCCAAGTTTGACTTTTTTGAGTGGTACCTAAACTACTCCCAGCCTGACATGACATCACTTGAACCACCTTACTTCTGGAAGGACATTGTACTTTGTTACAAACTGTACACAACAAAAACAGCTGATGAAACCAACAGCTTTCCAGGCCTTCTGGATCATCTAAATCATGGCCTTTTCACATCTAAGGGAAGACGTGCTGGATTTGAGGAGGACCAGATAACCATCTCTGAGTTAGAGAAAATCCAAGATGATTTGAAAACCACCTATGAGGAAAGTGTTGATGATGTCAGAGCTGCTGAGACGTACATCCTCTCCAACATCATCCTGAGCAACAGGACGGATCACTCTCCTCATCTCACCCCAGTGGAGGAACTCCAAGCTATAATTCACAGATTCTTGGACACGGATGTTGGGCGTAGAAGCCCTGAGTTTTACCTTTTGGTTCTGCTGTTGTTTTGGCCTGAGAAAGAGCCGCAGGTGGCTCAAGAAGAGGATGATGAAGAAGAGGAGCAACAGTCCACAGAGGATGACGGGTCAGAAGACAAAACCTGGGATGATGAGGACATCAATGAAGAGCAAGAAACAAGAAGAGAGCCTGCCCAGCTATCTCTTGACCTCAATTTTGACCCTGACCTGCAACAGAATGTCACATTCATGGAGAAAGCTTTCGAGGGATTTGAATACCACTATGCCAAGTACCTTCGAGGCCGGTACCTTTTGCCTCTGTTTTTTCTGGGGAAGGGCTCTGGACTGAGCAAATGGATTCATAAATCAAGATTGGATTTAATCTTGGAAAGGATGGCAGATGCTGATGATAAAGATGAAAGAACCGAGGTAAAACTGATCCAGATTAATAAAATGTGGGAAAATGGGGATGTGTGGCGAGTCCCAGAAATCCAAGACATGCTTCTTCCAGTCCAGGTCGAGCCATGCCACCATGGCATGAAGGGGTATGAAGAAGAAGAAGAAGTGTTTGTTCATGCTGGAGGGAAGAAAATAACGGCAAGGGTAAAAACTGATGCTACAGTGCCTGGCCCAACTCTTTTCTATCTTGGCTTCACCATTCAGGGTCCTGTTGTTTTCGCAGTCGGGTATCCTCAGATGTCTGGACAGTGATTGACAGTGGTCACTTTGGGGCTGTAGAAAAATTAATGTTTGTACAAGATGTCACGGCAACCTATCCCCTTACTGCTGAGGTATTTCTGTCTGGACCATAGACTGTATATAAAGACAGACAACATGACACCTCCCCAAAAGTGAAGCCAAAACGTCTTGATCGCCCCCTGGTGGTTAGCTGCTGCATAGGTCATAAACCTCACCTCCTCCATATCAGCAGATTGGACATGGGCCAAACTAAAAATTCAAAGTAAATGTCAAACTTTTCCAAAAGATGTTTTTTTTTCTGTCATTTAAGGTCGTTTTCTCACGCTGATGTTTGTTCAAGGGTTCATTCTTCTGATAAGTTTGGTTTTAATTAGTTATTTTATGCTTAAAAAAGGGGGGTTTTGACATCATGATTGACAGTTGTGTGTGCCAATCTGTGTACTTACTTAGGCTGCTGCCATTTACCTTCCTGCTAGTGTTTCTATTTTTTATTTTATTTTTTACACTATATAATTCTGATGCAAACTAAAGTTTAACTGTTCAGAGGTCACCTTTGTCAGAAAAGTGTGACATCAATGGCATGGTACTTTTTGAGGCTGTAGTAGATGGTACTGTTTGTATTGTTGACTCAGGGTCCCATAGGTTGTGGTCATTAAACCATTTTGATTTTTCTTTTTACTGGGTGGGTGTATTAAACAGTCTCAAACTGGACTGACCTGTTTGTAATTATAAAAAAAAACAGAAAACTTTTTTGATTTTTATCACCTTGAGGGACTGCCACTGTATCATAACCAGGTGGTGTTCATTTGAATAATACAGTTGTGTGGTTAAAGGGTTAAGTTTTATATAAAAAGTCAGTTTGATGTGATGAAGAAAAAAACAATATGAAAGCATTTTCCCTAAAATGTCTTTTTCCAGTACAGTCTATTTGCATATAAACATAATTAGGAGTTAAACTTTTCATATTAGATTGCCTTTGGAGTTTTTAGTTGTTTTTTGTTGTATTCTCATATAAATCAATGTCTCAAAGTCACATGATGTGAGAATGTCATTGAAAATTATGTATGCAGTTGTTTTGTCAATAAAATGAAACCTGCTATGTGATTATTTTCCTTCTATGTGAATTTTTGAAGAGGTTAACTACAGCTGAAATGCAATATTTCACAACTTTTGCATCATATCCAAAATACATTAAATGATAAAAAAAACCCCAAACCTTTCAGAGACATTTTTAGTAGTAG
Source organism: Plectropomus leopardus (assembly GCF_026936395.1). Taxonomy (NCBI): domain Eukaryota; kingdom Metazoa; phylum Chordata; class Actinopteri; order Perciformes; family Serranidae; genus Plectropomus; species Plectropomus leopardus. Next base: position 15,964,712 of record NC_142198.1, read on the forward strand.
TAGTAGTAGTAGTAGTAGCAATAATAATAATAATGATAATAATAATAATAATAATAATAACAATAATAATAATAATAATAATAATAATAATAATAATAATATATTCGTATTTTTTATTTTATATTTAATTTTATTTTTATTTTCAGCTTTCTATATTTATTTTCTGTTTTTTCCCTTCCTATTATGATGGGTAACTCAGGCATTACCATGTCATATAATTCCCTAAAATGGAAATAAAAAATAAAAATAAAAGAAAAAAGTAAGGCAACATTGGTGTAACAGCGCCCTCGTCTGTAAACCGTTTGGTGTTACGGTTGAATTTCCGAGGAGCCCTGAAGGCAGCATTTTCCCGCATCAGTCTGCCTAGTTTCAGTTAGCCGTTTGTCCGTTTGTCCGCCGCACAGGTGCGTGTCGACTCGTGCTTTTGTGTCAAATACCGAAAACTCGAGATGAGAAACTAAACGCCGGGTGACTGCAATGTGTCCTCGGAGCCCCTAAAACAACCGGGACTGTGTGTTGGGACAGAAAAAAAGCAGCTATCGGCTCTTAAAACGGTAACATGTTAGCACCAGCACGACAGGTGCAGACCGGCTTCGAGATTTGAGACGATAGCCTCGTCGTTTGTGATTGAGACACGAAGACAACCTGCGAGGACACACGTGATCGAGGTAAACAGCGATAACAGCCTGTCGTTATGTGCTTTAAGGTAGCTCATCATTATGACGCCGACGCTGAAGTTAGCTTTCGATTCGACACCTTTCGATACGGCAGTTAAGGGGAGAGTTAAGGGAAAAGTAAATTGCTTTAGCTTTGATTGGCTTTTTTGCACCTTTTAGTGTTGTGAAAACATCTTTAACATTTAAGGTAAAGCCTCTGCGGTTTCTGAATACCAGTTTGACATTTTTGAAACTTTTATTGTTTTTGTGAAAATGCAAAAAAGGGAGATTTCTCTGATTTTTTCACGTTGATCATATTAGACCCAGTCTGGATCAAAAACCTTTATGTAGACATGTCAAATCTGGACTAGATTATCCCAGAGAGGCTAAAGAGTATCTAAAACACAGTTTCAGATTTGTTAAACCCTTTTAACCTTTTATTTATAACCAGTTTATGAAAGTGCATAAAATGTAGATTTCACAGCTTTTTTCTCCTTTAGACAACTTTGGATCAGGTGTTTATTGAAAAAAGCAATATTTAGGGAGATCAAACGTGGATTACATTATTCTAGAGAGGCTAAAGATTATTTAAAACACAATTTAAAATTTGTGAAATCTTTATTGTAATTCTGAAAATGTAAAAAAGGGGAAGATTTCAGTGCGTTTTTAAATGTAGACCACATTGGACCAGGCCTCTGTCAATAACCACTACACTGTGGGACGTCAAATCTGGACAATATTATCCCAGAGAGGCTAAATGTTATTTAACACACAGTTTTCAGATTCATAAAATCGATATTATTTTTGTGAAAATGCCTATAAGGTAGATTTAAATGCTTTTTGTAGCAGGTCTCTCTTGAAAACCAGCATATTTAGACAGGTCAAATCTGGATTAGATAACCCGAGAGAGACTAAATATTGTTTAAAACATAGTTTCAGATTTCTTACCCCTTTTACTCTGTTTGATTTGGACCAAATCTAATGTGGTCAACATCTAAAAAAAACAGTGAAATCTCCCTATTTTTGCATTTCATAAATAGAATTACGATCTCACAAATCTGACACTGTTTTTTAAAATAATCTTTACCGTCTTTGTGATAATCTAGTCCAGGTATGACCTGTATTAGTGAAGCGGTTAGAGAACTTGTTTAATGTGATCTACATGTAAAAAACAGTGAAATCTCCTCTTTTTTTTTGCATTTTTACAAATAGAATAAAGGTTTAACAAATGTAAAAGTGGATTTCAGACAGTGTGAAGACTTAACCTTTAATGTCCAAAATGCTATCACAACACTAAAATGTCCAAAAAGTAGAGGATCAGTCGTTAAGCAATAAACGTTACTTTTCCCTTAACTGCTGAATGGGAACGTGTCGAATCGGAAGCGAACTTCAGCGTCGTGCAGCCAGGGGGAGATTAGTGAAGCTAACGGAGACTCAAGTTAGCTAATTGTATGTTGACCCCCTTAACCTGCTCTTTGTGAAGCTAGCATCACAAAAAACGTGCTAAATAAACGATCGTTTTGATCAGCCGCTCACCGTTTTCAGAGCAGCTTCATAGGCCCGTGTGTTGTGTCTGCAGGCTGACAGGTGAAGCACTGGAAACCAGTGCTGCTCACTGACTGGGACACCACTTTTTGTCTCATGTAAACAACACAGAGCAGGTTGGCAGGTGTCCACGTTATCTTGAGGTCATAGCCTGTTTTCAATAAGCTTAAGTGAGCAACAACAGACCTCGTTTTTGGATGTTGAATTCAGGCCTCCAGTTAGTTTGTTTTGGTTTCATTTTTATTATTTTATGACAGTATATTATGGAAGAAGGAAGTGGCGCTGGTGCTGGGTCGATCTGTCTAACGTTCTCACAAAATGCTTGAAATAAGGCAGATCACTTGGTTGCTGAAGGCCTTATCACATCACAGTTGCTCTCATTATCGACTAATTTGCAGATTATATTCTCGAAACATTATTTTGTCTATAAAAACTCCTTAAATATCAGTATTAGTAATGATATAACAACAATAACAATAACAGCAATAACAATAATAATAATATTAATGATGTATAATACGATTAATTTGGTGGTATAAAAAAATACAAATGAACATAGTGATTTCAATAGGGTGCTCGGGCCTTATTAATCTTTATTTATATAGCTTTTTTCAAGCTTAAACACGCTTTTCATAGTGAATAATGTGATCAATAGCATTATACCACTCTATACCAGTTTAAAGGTATACGGCATACTATGATCTAAAAGTTTACGTATCTAGGACTTTGAAAAAAATGCAACTGGAGGGAGAATCTCACCTTTAGTTTAGTGATTTTCAAAAGGGAGAGTTTTTCTTCATGCTTCCTATAAAAATGTTAGCAAAGGGTCTCAAATGTTTTTCAGGTCAGGTACAAATAAAATGTTTGTTTTTGTTTTTCTTTTACACATAGGCCAATAAGTTGTTGCTAATTTGTTGGATTTATGTTAATGAGTAATTTTTATATATATTTATGTATATCTATATATGTCTAAACAGTTCATGAATTTATGTTTTAGCTTTAATTATAAAAAAAGAGAAGGGATTGTTGCAACTAAAGATTATTTTCATTCAGGGCTGAAACCATTAGTTGATTAATTCATCAGCAGAAAGGAAACAGCAAGCTGTTAATAATCAATCAGTAATTTTGATTATATATCAAGCAGGAGTGCCGTTTCCAGCTTTTTAAATATATGAATTTGCTGCTTTACTCTGCTTCATATCACATTAGTATCATCATGCTGTATCGTGCTGCATTGCTCGTGGGCAGTTTGTACAGGCTAATATGACATAACGTAAATAACCGATTTAGTTGCTAATGTTTGCTTGCGTCGCATCTAGTTAGGAAACGGTGTAACTAAATGAATCCACTGAATTTTTAGAATTCTTTCTTCATAAACAACTTCAAAATTAATGTTGAAAAAAATGCAGACTATTTGTGTCAGCAGAATTTTAAATAAAATGTTAATAATTACCATTTCTTGTTCTTTCTTCTTAAACTTTAGGCAACCTGACATCCACAAAGGGTGAAGTTCTACATCAGGAAACTGCAGCCTGCTTTCCCTCTCCACCTATTCTGGTTTTCTGTCTCTTGAATTATCACTCCCCTGTCCCACTCCCTTTTCTACCCACCTTTAAACTTCTTATCTCCAATCCCCACCACTTCCTTATCCCCCTTTTCCACTTCTTTCTGTCCTCGTCTTTCTCGCCACCCTTTAATCTCCCACCACCTCCATTTGTCTCACCTCTCGGGCCTCACAGTTTAAATACTGACATGGCCTCGGCACGGTCAGAGCAGTCCAGCGTCCTGCAAGAGGAGCTCACCTGCCCAGTGTGCCTGGACTTGTACCGCGACCCCCACTTGCTTCCATGCGGCCACAACTTCTGCAAGACCTGCCTGGACCGCCTAAAGCGGCAAGCGGATCGAGGCCGCTTCCGCTGCCCGGAGTGCCGCGACAGCCACCGCTGCGGCACCAACTTTCAGAAGAACTTCAAACTCGCCAACATCGCAGACGACTACCGTCACCGGCGCAGAGCGACCACCGCAGCCGCTACGGCTTTAAAATCCAGAGAACTGCTGTCGTCCTCTCTGTCAACGCAGCACGCCAGGGGTCTGTTGGCTGTTCCATGTGACTACTGTCCTTCAGTCGCTGCCGAGGCGCCGAGCGTCAGCGCTGTCGGGGAAGGAGCGTCTCCTGTTTCTGCTTCTCAGGACGATGGTGACAAGCAGGAAACAGCTGCTGCTTCTGCTGCTGCTGCTGCTGCTGCTGCTGCTGCTGCTGCAACAACGTTTGCGGTCAAGACGTGTCTGAAATGTGAGGTGTCGATGTGCCAGGAGCATGTGAAGCCACATCTGGAACTGCCGGCGTTCCGCGAGCATCCTCTGACAGAACCGATGAACGACTTCTGGAAGAGGAAGTGCCCGGATCATGATGAGATATACAGGTAGGAGTCACGTGCACTCGTGTATTTCTGTGTTACAGGCTTCATACAAGGTGCTTGAAGCACTTCAGTTTGGCTCTCCGAATTTAAATCCCAGAACACCTTAAAAATCTGACATTTTTTCAAAAGTACTTGATTATATATGAGAGGAGAAGTTATTTAATGAAATGTTTTCGATGAATGTTTTAAACGTTTTTGCCAGTCACATACCTGAATATTTTTAGTCTCTTACAAATTTGTAAAAGTCTTTTGCAACAAATGGTTGGCGAAAAAAAATGAATCCTTGAAAAATGAAAATGAGTGCTTGACAAAGTATTCAAAAGTCCTTGAATTTGACTTCTCCCTGTCTGTTAGAAGCCTTGTGTAGATATTTCAGGGTTCCCACATTCATGGAAAACATGGAAAAGTCACAAAATTAATCTCATTCTCATTTTCCTGGACCTGGAAAAGTCATGGGACTCGTCAAAATCATTAAAAAATCTGGAAGTCATGGAGTTTTGTTGTAAGTAATGAAATTGTTACAGTAATCTTCATGAAAAACCTTCCTTGTAATTTAACATAACGGCAAATCTATTGTCTGTGGCTCCCGCCAAAACATAGCCGTAAGATGTTGAAAAATGATGATGAAGATGAGATGAAGATGAAGAAAAAAATATCACATAAGTCTGTGGTTGTAGTCGAATTGGAAAACCACTTTATCAGTGAGTGCAAAACTGTATTTAAAGAAGATTTACTGCATTTAATCTGAATCCTGTTTTTATTTGGTATGCAAATCCAGATATTACTGCATGGATGACAAGATATGTGTGTGCAACGCCTGCACCATAGAGGGAGGACACTCGGGACACACAATCAAGACCCTAAAAAACACCATGAAAGATCTCAAGGTACACCTTTTATCATCATTGTGGTTTCTGTACAGGTTGCAAAAGTCTGGAATATTATATCAGTATTTTTACATCATTGGTACTCTTCAACATTTCAATGACATTTATTCTTATTAAACATATTCCCAGTTTACCAGGTTTCCTACTACTTCACCTTCTTCTTAAACATTTGAGCCAGCACTGCAGTGTAACGTCAGCTTTTTTAGCATTGAGCTTTTACACCTGTAATTTCTCCAGAATTTGCATTCTCTAGTTATTATATTATTATTACTATGAGAGATAATTGAGGAAATTCTCACGTCTTTTAAAGTATTCAAATTCAGATTTTCAGTCCCAGTATAAGGCAAGGTTTTTGAACCCAATCTCACATCCCTTTTAATCATATTTGTGGTTAAAATAAAAAACAGAAAATCCACCATCTGTTCAAATGAAGGGTGGTATTTTTGTTATTTAAGAGCATTGAATTCAGAAATAAATGTGGAGGAGCTGTAATGTGCAGCCTACTCCATTTGGTTTCACCACCTCTTGATTGTTTGGCTCACACAAAGTCTTGTGATGAGTCTGGAATCCCGATGAATGAATATTGTCATTTGTTGTTTTAGTGTGTGCGTGTGTGGCTGCGTGTGAATGAATGAGGGAGTCACATGACTTCGAGGTCTTTTTGTAGGGGAGTTAAATCCACTTCCTGTGCTTTCATTCCCCTGAACAGTGGAGTTGAGAGGCTTCCAGTTCAGTGCTCTGCATATTCAGTCCAGAAAGCTGTTGGATTCAACGTGTTTTCAGCCCAACTTATTATATAATATTTGATATTTCAGTTTTAGCTATAAGGCTGTGGGCGTTTAAAATGAGAAATTTTAGCACTCAGGTGGACACCAACGAAAGATCCTCCACATGATGGTTTATTGGCGGTATATATCAATACAAATATTCACAGGGTTTCCATGGTCATGGAAAACCTGGAAATGTCATGGAATAAGTAAAAACCATTGAAAGTTTTGGAAAAGCCATTGACTTTGAAACCTGAGCAAATAGGCCTGCTTTCTTTCAGAAATGGGAAGAACGCCGTGAGCAACCAAAGTAATTACCCCCAAATTAGCAAAAAATATGGAAAAAGCACAAGACAAATACCTAAAAATTAGCAAGAAAAAGTAACAACAAACAATAAAAATCAAGGAAATTACTTGAAAAAGTGCTTAAAAAAAATAATTTTAGTTTTATTGTGGTGGGCTGCCACAAATTCATGAATGGTTTGGACACCTTGCATTTTATGTCTGAATTACACTTTTTTTAAACTTCTGTTAGTAGACACTATTGGAAGAAAACCATGAATGTTACAGGTGATTTTAAACTTTTGGATGGCAGTGTACGTATGTGTGTATGTAAAATATCTTTTAATTGAGCGTACATAACTATACAATGTCTATGATAAGAGGCTTTCTGAAGCCAGTGTTTGATAAGAAGCCTTGGAGATGAGGGGACTAATTAAAGCTTAAATCAAACAGCATTATCGAGAGTTATTGCAGTGTTGCAGGTGATAATACTTCCCTCTCTCTACTATTAGAAATTCAATAAAAGACATAAAATGTCCCAAAAACAAATGTAGAGAGAGGATATTTCAATAGATTCCAGTTATAACATGAGTTTTGAAAGCCATTATGAGCCAATTTAAACTTGTATTTTTCATTTGCACAAAAGTGAACAATTACACTTTAAGCCCCTACGCCGATGTATGTTTTGGAATATTTAAAATCTTAAAGTATGTTGTGACATCACGATCACTGAGCACTTTCCCTCCTCATCTTCGCCAGGGCACGCTGGACAAGCAGCTGTACAGGGTTGAAAGGAAGTTCAGCATGGCGGAGAAAAAACTCCAAGAGCAGAAGGAGAAGGAGAGACAGAACAAGGTAAGATGGCACACATTTGTCAAACAGGGCTGATGAATTTAAAAGCAGTTTAATATGTGACTATTTATAATATTATCTTGAACGTCTACAACTTATTTGGGATTTCGTAATGATTGATGACTATTTTATTATCACAAGTTGAAGTAGCAGTGGTAACAGTAGAAATTTTGATTCGTGATTTCATACCAGTTTTTCTATTTATGATTATTTTATGTAAGTCCAGTTTGAGATGTAAGTCATGTGCAGTATCAGAATGTGAATTTCGGCGGCATCTAACAATTATTTTCAACATCAATAAATCCACAGATTATTTTCTTGAGCAGTTTACTAAGTATTTGGTCTATAAAATATCAGATTTTTATTTTAAAGCCCATCATAATATCCCAGTGTCCAAAGTGATGTCATCAAGTGCCTTTTTTCCCTGAAATTTACAGCAGTGTAAACAGAGAAAAGCAGCTCATTTTCACAAAAATATGTTCTCAGTATGTTGATTTTAGCCTATTAAACGCTTTTATTGATTCATTTAATTCTATGTTTTATGTGTTTTTAGTGTTTTTATTTTCCTCACATACAAAAGCCTTGAAGTCAGTTCATTTTTCAGTTAAGTTTTCAGCACCATGGACAGCAGCATTACAGTCGCTGTGTTTGCTCTGGGTGCTGGAATAGGAGGCATCGAAAAACTAATACATGTGTGTGAAGCTGTGCTCAGCAAACACCTGTTAAACTTTCAATTTGTCAGGGTAGAGAGGGTTAATAACAACCAACTTGGCAAGAAATGTCCCACAAATTGCAATAAATTAATGAAAAGTTACAAAGAAAATGGCCTGAAAATTATTTTTTTTAAAGTGAGAAAATTGTTTGAAAAAGATCAAAAACTAGGGAAAAATTTCCAGAAAACTTTTAAAAAATTTATTTATTTATTTTCTGCACTTTATTCCGGTCATTTTGCTTGTTTGCTTTCATTGTTTACTTTTTTGTGCTTATTTTTAGGTAATTTTTTTGTAACTTTGAAAAAACAATCTAATTTCCTTCTCCTTATGTTTTTGAAAGAAATCAAACCAAATTGCTCAGGTTTCAAAAGATTAATTGAGCTTAACTTAAATCATTTTTTGAAGTTGGCCCAACAAACACTGTTATGTATAACTTAATGGTTAAATTTACCACGCTCCAGGAAATATGTTAAAATGGTACAAACTTGATGAGCAGTAAAGCACTGACTGTTTAAAGAGTCAGATCATTATTTGTTGTAAAAGCCTCACAGCTGTGGCTGCTCTTGTTGGGTGCAGTTTTGCAGCGGAGCACAGAATACAAGGTAGTTTTTAAATTCAAATTTTAAAATTAAAATTTGTTCCTAAATCGTGCTACATCTTTTGGAGTTCAAAGAGGATTTTAAGATTCTCACAGCCTGGAGAAAAGAGCTCTTCTGTAGTCTGGTGGTAATAATATAACTAAAATTAAGTAATAATTAATTAAAATTAAATTATCATTGGTGTGAATAGGTGCCACATGCACATTTAAAGAGATAATTTCCCCAAACAAAGGACACAAAGGTGAATGGAAAAGTAAACTATGCCTACGTGTGTTGACTCAGCAGAGATAACATTACATACGAAAAGTTGATCTGCAGGAGAGTAAATATTGAAAGTAATACAGAATGCCCGAGAGCCTTTCTGCATTATATTCCAATATTTTTGTATGTTTTGAATTGTCTTTTTTCCCCCTTTGCATAAATACATAATACAAACATTTCTACCATAAATCGGCACAAAAAAACCTAAAAAAAACACCACAATGCAAAAAGTAAACAGTTTGATGCTCAAAATTTGAATCAAGTCAATAATAAAAAAATTACTTATTGCCACTAAATCCCTGTAAGATGAATCCTGGTGACATCCTACATTGTTCCTCTTCTCCTCCTCCTCCCTTCCCTCATCTAGAAGTTTATGGACGACTCTGAGCAGTGCCTGAACAGGCTGGGTGAGGAGATGAAGGCCAAAGTACTCCGCTTCGTCACCAGATTGCGAGAATGCTCGCGCACTCACTGCGACACCAACGGGCCGGCAATTCAGAAGAACATCTTCAGGATCTGCCAGGACAAGACGCGCCTGCAGGAGGTCCGCTGTGGCATCGAAAGCCTCATGCAGGAAAACGACCCTTTCCGCTTCATCGAGGTGAGACGCATGCTCAACACCTGCAAACACATACGCTTTACATCACTGACAACGTTTTTATAACATATACGAAAAGACCGCAGCTTAGAAAATGTTGAGAAATGCAGAACTCCCACTCTCATGAAAAACCTAGAAAAGTAAACGAATTTCACAATCATGTTTTCCAGGCCTGAAAAAGTCATGGAATTAGTGAAAATAATATTTTTTTGAAAAGTAATTGAAATGAAATCTGAACAGAGAATATTGGCTTGATTTCTTTTTAAAAATAAGCCCCAAACTAGCAACAAAAAAAAAGAAAACGGAAGAAACTAGAAAACAAGGAAATTACAGGACAAAGTGCGTAAAAATAATGATAATACTGTAACATAATTTTTTAATATAATCTTCTGAAACTACTAAATTCTTGCAATTCGCAGGACATTTCTTATCAAAATACTCTTTGCCTTTTTCCATTTTTTGAAAGAGATAAAACCAGTTCGCTAAGCACTCAAAATACTTGAAACTTACTAGAAAATTCATGGAATTTTGTGCGAGTGGGGCAAAAGGAAAGTTATTTTGGTGTGTTGAAATGTCATGGAAAAGTTTTGATATTTTGTGTGTGAAAATATGTTGGATGCCTGGCAATATTAGAACTCACTTGTGAGTTGTAGTTAATGTAAGACCTGTGTGTCCTTTATGTGACTCATATGAGACATAACTCAGCGTTTCCCCAACTAGTAAAGAATAAAGGAGCTTTCTAAAGCATGTGGTGGAGTTTGTCTTTTAAGTAGTATAGGAGGAAAGTGTTCAGCTTTAGTGGTAAAATCTTCGGTAGCTACATGTTTGTCATCATTAGTACATTGTAAAAAATGTAATTTAAGGTTTATGTGTTAAAGATTCCTAATCAATTTTGCCCCTCTTATGCAGGGCTGCACCAATAACTTACTACTTTCTGTGAAAATCTAGTTGGGTTATGATTTGTGTCTTCAAACTTCTGTTTTGTTTTTCTTTAGGCATACAAAACAACAGGAAAACAGTAAGTACTGCCTTTATATTAATTCAGGGCAGCAACTACAATGTTAGTTATTATTGATTAATCTTGCCAATCGTTTCAATCGCTTTATTTGTTTGACCCACAGCCAAAACCAAAAGATGTTCAGTTCAGTGTGATCATATTTTTTTCAATCATGTCCCCTCTTTAAATTTGGACGTTTTTGCCAGTCTGTGAATGCAGCACTTGCGGGACTTCCTTAAGTTCTTTTTTCTTTCAGCAGCAGTTTGAGGAATTTTGGTTGCATGGTGGATAATCGATCTGTCAATCCGATCAGAGCAGATCGATGGATGAGAGGGGCAGTTGCTGCAGAAAGCAAACTTTTAGACCCAGTGTATTGAATGGGCAAGTTTAACTTTCCCTTCAGCTGGTGTTCTGCTGCTCCGTCTGTGCCCAGAGTACACTCTGTGCTCGTGAAAGTGGTGCACTGAACTGTATATATATTCCAGTAGCGCTCCCAATGAACGGTCCAGCTCCAAAAATATAAAAACAATGTGTGGCAGCGGATGTTTTAATTGCGACGGGCTATTATGAATAAATGAATATCTGGGGAAACCCTGAAATCCTGATATATGAGAAGCTGTAACCAGCGTATTTTTGACATTTGGCTTAAAAAATGACAAATCTGCCTAAATCTAAATACATTTCTGTTGACTGACTAATTGATGAATGGGCCAATTATTGCAACTCTATATTTGTTTTGAAAAAAAGAGAAGACGATTAAAAATGAAATTTTGAATCCAATAAGCCTCAGCTAATAGCGTGTGTGTTTTAGGTGCCGCAGGCAGCTAAGAAAAAACATGTTCTACCCAGAATATGTGGACATGGAGACCGAAGTTCTTGGAGTGATGATGGAAGAAGAAATGAGAAAATTCCTTGATGAGGAACTGCCATGTCATATTGTTGCTGCCATTAATTCTCTGTGTAAGTAACTTTGATTCATTACGTCGTCTTCTGATGTCACTTTTTCCTGAATGCTGTCAGCTAAGATGAAAAAAAAAACAGTTGGTACGTCTACATGCACAGTTAAGTCGAGCTACAGTTATAGGTCAGTTAGGCATTTAATATGACTACTGTCCGTGTCCTAGTAGACAAGCACTGGGGGAAAATAAGTTACTAATGGAAGTATTTCCAACACTGCCACAGAGGGTGGCAATATGCCCTCTTTCAGCTGGTTGTTATTCGACCTATTGGGTTGCATGTCAAACGGTGAAAACATGGATAACTTCTCAGCCTTGTGCATTTCATAGGTACTACGCAATTTACTTGGTACCTTTGTCTTGTTTTGTTTCCTCCCTTCTTCTCCTTCTTCTTCCGGTTGTTAGGTTAACCAGAAGGTCACATTGATTCAGCTTCATGGTCATTTTTGAAGGTTCAGTTTGTGGTGCTGTTACCATATGACTGTGTTGGACAAAATAATCAAAATACCATCGACACCTTTCTGAATCTACTGCAACTATTTCAAACAGATTTTTACGCCAAAGCCAGAGGCATTGTGTTTTCGGATTGTTGATATGTTCGTCTGTCCCATTCTTGTGAGCTTGATATCTGAGGAACGACTTTAGGGAATTTCTCCAGATTTAGCACATTACATTTTGGTTGTCATAGGTAAAAGGACAAGGTCATTGTGACCTCCATCTCATTCTTGTGCAAGCGATATCTCGAGCGTTGTGAGGGAATTTATTGCGATTTGACGCAAACATTCACTCACACTCAATGATGAGCTGTTTTGAATGTGGTATTCAAAGGTGAAGGTCATGGTGACCTTGCATTTATCTCATTTTTGTGAACGCAATATCTGGAGATGATCATTGAGGGAGTTTCCCCAAATTTGGCGCAAACATCCACTCAAGAATGAACTCATTAGAATCTGGTGGTGAAAGGTCATAGGTCATGGTCATGATGACATCATACAGCATGTTTTTGGCCATGACTCCTTGAAAAACCTTGAAGAAACACCTTGAAACTGTGCTGATTGTATCGATCTTCTGTGTGTGAAGCGTTCGTGTTTTCACAGACATCGATGTAACTGTAAGTGCAACTTGACTGGTGTGCAGTCATACAACCGCGTGGCGGTACTTCCACTTTAAAATTCTCCCCATCCGTCAGGTCATATGTCAGATCTCGAGGAGGAGGAGGACCAGGAGGAGAACGAGGAAGAGGTCGTGGAGGATGACGATGACGACGACGATGACCTTGACGACAGCAGCGTAGAGGAAATGAGGAGCGAGGGGGAGGAGGAGGAAGATGAGGAGGAGGACGACGAGGATGGACACGACCAGAGCGAGCTGGCCGATGACTTCTACAGCCCAGGGGAGGAGGAGGAGGAAGAGGGCGAGGAGGAAGAAGAGGACGAGGACGAGGACGGAGATGAAGAGGACGAGGAAGAGAGGGGAGTTTAACAGGACATACAAGACCTATTAAAGCACTTTGGATTCAATCCGTAAACTGCGGACGAGTGTAACAGATCTAACATCTGTTTTAGTGTTGCACTCATCTTCTCTTTGAATGTCCCACGTACAGTTCAGGACTCGAGCAGCTACCACATTTTGCCTCAGACCCTCATTAAATAGTCTAAGATGAAACACTGGACGAAAACGGAGCTTCGATTTAAGCTGGATTTAAAACTAGCCGTGCACTGAGAATCAGCCAATGTGAATCTCATGCTAAACCTGTGTTGCATTTTGCTAAACCTCAAGGTGCTTTATAGCAGTTTGCTGTATATGTAAATACATGAATGTATAATGACAGAATGTGGCTGGAAGGACTCAACGAGAATTTGGCAAAACTTCTGCATGTCTGCGATGCCGAATTTAATACCACTTTGCTAAAAAAATAAATAAAAATGACAGATTATGAGGAATTTACCTAAACAAAACTGATAAACTTTGGTCTACTTTCACCTGAAATTTTGATATATTAACAGGTGCAGAGATTCTGAAATTAATATCCTTAAATTTTTCAAGTTTAATTAAAAAAAAAAGGTTGAATTCCTTGAGTTTCCCAGTTTTCCATCACCACAGAAAGCCTTTCGATCTGCATCCTTGTAAAACATGAAGGAGAAAAACACGCCAGGGTAATTACTACTTGAATCCGTGTATGGATTGTTGTGATTGTTTCATTCATGCTACAGTTAAACATCGCAAGCCAAAGAGTTAGGATGTGCGTCTGTGTGTACGCATAGATGCTTTTAAAAAATTTTGTTTGCTTGGCATGACATTAAAAAAAAGAAATGCAATGTGTTAATATCAGTCTGCATAGGCCATAGGATGTCTTTGCTTTTCATAGTAGTGCTTCAAAAGCAGTTAATGCATTGTTTAAAAAAAAAACCTATGCACAGTTCATACATTAATCTCAAAATATCAGTTTCAGGTGATGAAGAATTTTGCACTTTACTACAAAAAAGATGCTATGTTAGGCCTGGAATATTTGAATGTTAAAAGTTGATTTTTATTTTGATACGAGTGATTTTGTGAGGGGCCAAACTGAAATAATAAATATATGATATTAATAAAGCCTGTTAAAATGTGCACAGGTGTCTGCTATCCTTTTGAAAATATGAAAATCGCGAGTGTGCATGACAACTTCAGTTAGATGTGGTCTGCAGGGGGCTGGAAAGAAGGGGTTAAAATCTGAGAACTAGATTGAAATACTTAATGCTCCTGCAGATCCAAATAAAGTTTTAAAGGGCGTTGATATTATTATTTATTGATATTAAAATGATTTAATCAGTCTGTCAAAAGCTTTAAATATGCTAAGACGTGGAAAATTCAATTTTATGTTGTTTTTTTTTTTGTTTGTTTAGTTTTGTACATTTCATTGCAAAATCTCAAAATAATTGGTAAAATTTCTCTCAATTTTTGTCATCGTAAAACTTATCTTGAATTTGATTTTGAGTGGCATTTTAAAAACGTCTTAAAAGTCTCAAATCCAACTTGAGGCAAATTGGATTTGAGACTTTTAAGATTTTGACAGGAACCCTGTCAAAATTTTCAGATACACTTTAGCAAATCAACTGAATTGCCATCATCAATTCACTTCACTTTAACTGAAATCTACTGAAAATATCAATCACATCAAGAACCAGTCTAGAAAAAATACATACTACTACTACTACTACTACTACTAATAATAATAATAATAATAATACACATTAAGATACATAGGATTATGTTCAAAGAAAACCAGACAAGATAAAATAAAAACAAAAAACATATTATTACTTACATACATATTATGAGATAAATAAAACAAATATAGTAGAACTGAAAGAAATGTATTAATAAATGGCTTTTTTATGAATCATGGTTGTTTTTTTAATTAGAAAAATATTAGCTGTCAAATATATGTAATTACATGGTCAAAGGGTCAACAACAGCATTTACATTTTAACAGAAATATCTAACTCAAAATTAATATAAATGTGCAACTTATTTAATGAGAGCCTATATGAAGTATGACCCGCCCTACTCTGTCTTAAACGGCCTCTGATTGGTTCATTGTGACATTCTGACCAATCATACGCCTCTTACCTAACCTACCAATCCAACCACAGAAGACGACGAGTAATACCCAATCAGAAGGAGAGTAGGGCGGGTCTTGCGTTTGAATCGAAAATTGCGCCTCGGAACGTTTGTTCTTCGTCCACTCAATACACGGACATAAAAAGAGGACGGAGTTTCTTCCTGTAAGCTCCGTGAGCACATCCGCGTTTAGCAGCAGCAGCGTGTGACCTGAAATGTTTGTAAAATTGTCCTTACATGTAAGCTAACTCACTAAATCACGCCGCAAAAAGCCAGCGTGTGTTTTCCGCTTAACGCGGAGACAGCAGAGGTCGAGCTATGAACGCTGTTCTCCGGAAGGTAACGTTGTTTTCTGTTTTCTCGCCAAATGTTTGGTTTTCTGTCAGAGGTCATAGCTGGGTATGTTTACTCCACAGTGTTTTGCATGCGAGGACACTAGTGCGACACGTTACAGGCACTTTGAGCCTTTTTGTCGGTGTGTGTTTGCGAGCATTTGCGCAGATTCAACTTAAGCTAACCCTGGTTTTTGGTTTTCGATGTAGCGCGCTTCTTCGGAGTTGTCTCAAACATGGATGTCTTGAAATCACTTTTTTGTCCGACCAACTAGTCAAAAACTTACAAAGACACTGAATATTCAATGATACAGGGTCCCCGCGGTCATGGAAAACCCGGGGAGGTCGTGAAATTTCACAATTTTAAATTTTTCCAGGCCTAGAAAACTCATGGGGTTTGTAAAAAACAATGAAAAGTCATTGAATGGTTACCCTTTGAAAAATGAGCAAACTGGCTCGATTTCTTTCAAAAACTGGAAAAAAAAAGCGATGAGGAACTTAAGAAATTACCCCCAAATAGAAATAAGTAAAATTGCCTAAAAATTAGGCAAATGTAATTAAAAAAAAAACAAAAAAACAACAACAAGGGAATTATCTGAAATAATAATAATTGTGTAACAATGTTCATTATAGCATTATGATAATTATATAGTACTCTGGACATTTTTCCAAAATGTTTTAAAAATACAGTTTGAATCTGACATGCTGGGCAAGTGGGGCAAGAAAAAAAAGGCTCCTTGAAAAGTCATGTAAACGTTTTAAAATTTTGTCCATGAAAATGTGTTTGAACCCCGATGACACAAAACAAGAGAGAGTTTTCTTTGTTGATTTGGCTTAGGTAGGGACTTTAAATGGTTGTATTTTGTTTTTATTTAAATGCCATCAAAACCTCTAAACTAGCAAATGAATATGAAAACCTTTTTCTTTTTTTTTTTTTTTCCAAAAATGGATTCCTAAAAAAGAAAAAGTAAAACAGAAATTATTGTCACATTTTCACAATTCTGGCGGTCCCTAAGCTCACTCTGTGCCTCTGTTTAAAGCTACCATCAAGACTCTGAATCAAATCTAAGCTTGAAATAGTATTTTTTAATCAAAATCGCTGTATTCTACATGTCTCATTTAAACTTTAGTTTGTACTGACCAGGTCCTGTGAAAACATTACATTTGTTGCTCCTGCGTGCATGACAAAAACTTCATTAAACTTTGAACCTTCCATTATTGAAGGTTTGAATTTTTAAAAAAAAATCTTATAATGTCTAGCTGATCTCAGTGATAATCTGGCCCTCACTGACACTTTTCTGTTGTCATTGCTCATTTGACAGCTGTCATTATATGCACATGTTGCAAATGTCTTCTTCCACAAAGGTGTAACTTTCCATGAGTTCTTTATTTCCTCAGCGGCAGTGTGAGGAGTTTTAGTGGCAGGGTGGATAACTGGTCAATATTTAATAGTGTTGAATATTGCAATAATGACATTGCTTGCGATAGATAAACATCAAAGTATACTCAGTTTTCTGCTGCTTTCAGTATTCTACTAAAAGGCAACAAATTGCCTGGTAAATAAAGAAATAAAAGACATTTTTTCTTCCAACATTATTTAAATAAAACTTCAAAAATACAATAATGAGTGCAATATCACAGTTTTTTACCACTGCACAAGTTGACATCCCAGTGACACCAAATGACTTTATACTTTGCATATTCTGCTATGATTTTGAGACACTTATGTTGTAAATATAGAAGCTGATGTTATTCTGTTTCGTCCAGGTGCAGGTGACGGCTGCACAACAGGCGTTTGTGTTGAATCAAGCACTTACATTATGCCGGTAAGTCTTTGCATTGCTGTTTTTTTTCATTCTGATACTTCATTTTGGCTAAACTGAAGGCGATACTGATATTAAGGGTGTGATTGTTAGAATCATATAACCCCAAATTAAAAAGTGTACATTTTAACTTAAAACTTTAAGTATTTTAGTACAAATTTGAGGATTGTTTTTGCACGTTTAGTGTTATTTGCTGTCTGTTTTGACAAAATTTTATGCAGCAAGTTCGACTGTGTAAAAATAGTGTGGACGGATGATCTGAGCGTTTGTAAATAAAAGGTCAGCATATTATCAGCCTGGCAGATTACTGGGGCCAACATTGGGCATTTTGCTGAATTTCTTTATCAGTGTTTTATTTTAATGATTGCTGATAAAATGAATTAATAAAAAAGTGCAAAGAAAGTGTCAGCATGGGAGCAACATTTACTTTATGAAACCTCATGGAGCTATTTTTTAAATTCATTTTTAAAAATGGGTTTTTTTTTAAAAAAAAAAAACATTTTATTTTACTTTATAAAGAAGTTGCTGTATATGATGAAAGTTTCAGTTTTGATTTAACATTTGCTAAAGGCATTTAAACAAAATTTTAAATTGGACTATGTTATATTCCAGACTCTAAATATTGACAGAAAGATTGTCATTTTTATTGTAAATGCATACTGGTTCCAAATGTCAGTTTTCGATCTCATTAAGTACTAATAATCGGTATCTGCTCTGAAACGTCATCTGATTGTCAAACATTTAGCTCGACAATCTAAATCACTTTATATGCTGGTAAATCAAAAACATGAGAGTAATCACACAAAAACTGTGCAGTACAGTTGTTTTATTTTAATATTTACCTCGATTTTCTCTGTCAAATAGTTACAATAGTTAAACTTCTTTTAAGCAATGTTGCTGCGTTTTTCCACAAACTGCTTAGTTGGTGTTATTATTATTTATATTATATATTACATATTTATATTTATATTATATATATTTATATATATATTTATATTATTTACTTGCAAATGAGATTGATTTTGACCTGCATAGTCGCAAGAATGCAGATTTTTTTCTTTTTTTTTCTTTCAAAAATGGTCATGAAAAAATATTAGTGAAATGGATTTTCTCTAATCTAATTTATCTAATCTATTTCTAATTGTGTTTCTGGATAATACTTTAAAGGGCCACGACGTCCATCCAGCATCCTGTTTGGGGTAAGTCTTTAAAAGATCTCTGTGACTGCAACACTTAAGCATGTAAAATATAATATTTGTGTTTTACTGCTACCAAAAAAACTCTCACCTGTTAGATTTGTCTTGCACATACGTAGATGAGAAGCATTTGTTTACACGACGTGTATTTAAACTGACAAGTTTTCTTTAAATCCACAGCTTCTTTACAGGAGAGACAATACAAATCCATGCCAACCCATGGGATTGGGAGGTGGAGACATCTTATAGCTAAAGAACCGGTAAGGCTCTTAAAACCACAATATTGAAAATTAAAGAGAAATAATTTATTCAACAGAATGTCAGAATTAAATCAAAATTATTTCCCACACTTATTTTTATTTATTATTATTTTTTTTATAATCCAAGATCAGAACTTGAACTTTTAGTTTCAAATTTTATATTTTTCAATCAAATGTGTTTATTTTTTCAAATTAACGAACCTTGTGGCGTCGATCTGGCTTCATAGAAACGTCATAATCTGTGCTCTTGTTCACTTTTCCAAAAAATGAAATGAAACGACACACTAAAGGGGTGTGTCCTATACAAACACCCACCTATAATCCACCTGTAAAAACATGGAAATTACAGTGCTCGCGTCTTAATCCGCCAATGCTGAAAAAGTTTTTACAAATAAAAGGCAAAACTAACAAAAAAAACCAACACTTTAAAACTTTTAAACTGTGAAAGGACAGAAATTCTTCTGAAAAGAGATTCATGAAATTGTCTCATTTTATTTCCGGCTCTTGACGAGTGTTTCCTCATCCCCAAAATCCCCAAAACACTCGACTCTTCACAGGCTGTGGCTCACTGAAGGGTTAAATAGTCGCTGTTCCAGAAAGTGTAAAAAATATTCGTTTTGATGCAGTTTGTTTGAATAAATCAACACTTTTAGCTCATTTATTGATTAGAAGAGTTTACATTTAGGACGTAATGATCAGGGATTTTAAGTGCGTCCTCGTCTGAACCACAAAGCAAACGACTCGATATGATCTGTTAAGTCAGACCTCAGATTTTAAATTTGATTTCTAGAGTTTGTCCAACAGGGACTAAGAAGATTCAATGACTGGTTTTAATGAGGCTGTAGATGTTAAGTGCTGTAAAATAACGTGTTTTTTTGTTGTTGTTGTTTTTAGTTAAAGAAAAAGAAAGACAAACACCAGATGAAGATGATCCTACCGCAGACGGATACGGCGTTCGGCACTCTGAACGTGACAGTTTCGGGTTATGACATGACGCTGGTGGAGCATTACGCAAAGTTCGTCCACAACCTCTGCAATCGGCTCGGCATCGAAGTGGCAGAAAGGTGAGCTCATTCAAAAAAAACAACACAACTGTATTTCTAAGTATTATTATATTATTTAATTTATTTTTTACCGTGATGTTAGAAGGTAACACCGGAGGATATGCTTATGTTTAAGGAATTGGTTATGTCTACTTTTGTCATTATTCCCGGATGATAATTTTGTTAATTCAGAAAAACAACACCTTTTTTTCATCACGTTTTCTAATATTTCTGTTATAATAATCTTGTTAATGCAGAAAAAGGGCAGAATTCCTCCCCACAAACCTTGTCTCATAATACGGGGAAATTATCTCGTTAATTCAGAAAAAAAACTGAGATAATTATCTTGTTTATTCTGAATAATAGGCCAGACTTTTTTTCCCCTTGAAAAGTTTTCTCATGATATTTTTGTTAATTCAGAAATACAACTGTGTGATAATGTTGGTAATAAAAAGAAAAGGGCAGATTTTTCTCATAATGTTTAGAAAATGATCTCGATGATTCAGAAAAAAGCGTACGACATAAATGTCTTGTTACTTCAGAATAATAAACCATATTTTTTGAAAAGTGAGTGAACGAAGTGAATGAAAAGTTTTCTCATAATTCTGAGATAATAATCTTGTTAATTCAAAAAGAGCAGATTCCCCCTCCCAAAAAATCGTTTATTCAGAAAAATAAGATCTTTCTCACGAATGATGGCGTTCATTCAAAAAAAGAGCTGAATATTTTCCCCAAAACCTTTTCTCATAACACTGAAATAATAATCTTGTGTATTTCGAAAAACAAACAGAATTTATTTTCCTCAAAAGTTTTCTCGTATATTTCAGATAACGATCTCATTATTTCAGAGCAGATTAAGCAGAATAAGTCTTGAGACGATTATCTTCACAATTCAGAGAAATTGGCCATTTTTTTCTAATTAAAAAACTTCTCATAATTCTGAGATCATAATAGTGTAAATGCATAAAAACAGCGTTTTTTTTCTTTAGTGCATACTTGATGCTTTCTGTGTGGATGTTTGTCATCCAGTGAAACATTTTCACAAACAAAACTGATTTAAGCAGAAGTCACAAACCTTCAAATCCTTGATGTGTCGTTGTTGCAGCACTTTTTAAAAAAGTTTTGTTTTTCACACGCAGCTACGCTTTACCAACCAAGAGCACCGAGGTCATGCTGATGCAGGAGCAGGGCACCAAGATGTACGTGGACGCCGTCCTGAAGACGCACGAGCGAGTCGTCCAGGTAAAACTGAGCCGCTCTCAGTTTCCCTTTCACTCAGTCGCTGCACGCTTTGTCTGAGGAGCCGACCGCTGACTCTTGTTATTTATCTGTTTGTCTAGTTGAGCTTTCTAGACACCACAGTGTGTCCCGTTTTCATGGACGTCGTTCTGAAGAATCAGCCGGAGGGAGTCCAGCTCTCTGTGATGGAGGTGAGTTAGCTTTGTCGCCCTAAAGCACGATCTGAGAAAAGATGTGAAAAATCAGACTTATTTAAATCCTTTTGGTAATCCCTTAATTTATTTTCCCGCTTTGTTTACCTGTGTAAGAATTCAAGTTAAATTAATTCAGGGTTAATTGTCAGTTGGCTTCAGTAACGGCTGGATGTATGCGATAGAGGGAAAATGTATGGGATTATGAAAAAACAGGCAAAACTTTAAATATAATCAGAGATATTTTTCTACAATTTCCAAATTAGGATAACACTTAAAAGATTAAACCTGTACTGTAACTACTGTTCATATCTGTCTTTATTATCATTAAATATTGATTTTTGTTTTTCTGATGTACCAAAAGCAGAAACACCTTTTCGCATTTAAAGAAACGTCATCAATACACGAACGATGTAACGAGTAATGCCAGAAACATGCAGGTTTTTTTTCTTCTAAATTTCAAGTGATTTTTGTTATCTGCAGAAAACCATATTTATAATTATCATAATTACATATTAAAAATCATAGCAATCATTATCAAAATTAAATATTAGAAATTATTTCACAGAATTCTAATTATTTTTAAGCACTTTCCGTGTGTGTTTTTTTCTTCTTCTAATTTTCAAATCATTTTCCCCCCGGAAAACCATTTTTATAATTTTCATCATTACATATATAAAAACATAGCAATCACAATCATAGTTAAATATTTAAAATTATTTTGCAGAATAGTAATTATTTATAAGCACTTCACATTTGTATGTTTGATTTTTTCTCCTTATTTTCAAGTGATTTTTTTTCCTCAAGAAAACATATTTATAATTGTCATAATTACATATTTAAAATCATAGTAATCATTATCATAATTAAATATTTAAAATTATTTCGCAGAATATTAATTATTTTTCAGTCACTTTACATGCTTTTATGGGGCTTTTTACGGTCAAAATTTCAAGTGATTTTTCTAATCATTTTTTGTAGTTTTCTCCATTTTTTTATGCAAATTTTAGCTCATGTTTTCTTAAGTTGTCCTAAGAAGCCTCTTTCCCATGTTTTTTTTTTTTTTTTCAAAGAAATCAAGTCAATTTTCTTAAGTTTAAAGGGTTAACATTTCAGTAATGATCTCCTCTCCCCTGTCCTCAGCACACCGAGGCCGATTACCTGGCTCGGTTCAAGAGTCGTCCAGAGCTGGAGGGGCTTCTCAGTAAGATGAAACAATAGGACGTTCCCAAGTTTGACCTCCCGAGCTTCAAAAACTGTATGTGGCACATTACACCTCGATTAAGTGTTTGTTTTTGTATATTTATTCCCTGATACACCCTAACTGAATCATGTAAAAAGGGTCATTTGCATTCAAAAAACTGTTCACAACTCATATTTGATTTCTTTTGTTAACCTCTTAAAAAATAAAGCCGGCATTTTTTTCCAAAGTAAGACATTGTCGTCGTTAATGCTTCAGGTTTGTTTTGTTTTTAGAGTGCACAGATATTGAATATATACTCTTAAAAGGTCAGTTCATCCCAAAATCCAAAATACATATCTTTCCTCTTAACTGTGGTACTATTTATCATTTTCGATTGTTTCGGTGTTAGTCGCAGTGTTGACGATATCAGTCGTAGAGATGTCTGTCTTCTCTGAGACACCATGGAAGTAGATGACGCTCAGCTTGTGGTGCTTAAACCGCAAAAAAAACCCAAAAACAAAAGCATCTGAGAAACTCATTAACTCATTAGTAATGTCTCTTTCCAGAAATCATGACCTGGTTACTCAAAATAATCCTCAGACCTTGTTGTGAGCAGTTTCTTGTAGTTTTTGACCAAACTATACCTGATGGCCGAATCATGGCGCAGAGGGACGCGTGCACGAGAATCTCGTGCTCATGGCGAGATTTAAATATTAATGGCTGAGCTGTGAACTAGCAGAAGATGCACGCTTCCCTCTGTGCAGTGGTTTGGTTGAATGAGACATACTGTTTATTTTATTTAACACTTTTTTTGGCGGTTTTAGCACCACAAGCCACCTAGTTTCAATATATTAGAAAGAATGAAAATATCTCCAAGACTCGGCAACTCACGCAAACAATGTAGATTGATAAACAACACTACAGATGAGAGGAAAAATGTGTATTTTTGATTTTGGTGTGACCTTCTGTTTTTTTGCTTCTTCAGCCGCCCTTTGAATAACTCGTTTTAGGTTTTTATGTGTACTTTGAGAGAGCTGAGGCCAAAAATGTGAAATACAACAGTAATCAGGTTTACCGTTTATTTAAAAGAGAAAAAACACAGGCAAAAAAAGATGGAACATTAAAATATGTTTTTTTTTTCTAATAGCAATACATGCAGGAATATTATGAAAATAAGTAAATCTTTCGGCAAAGGAACGTAGTAAAAACATTTTCTGTTCCACACACAAACATGTAAAATAAATCTGTAGAAAATAAATCTAAATATGTATATATATATATATATTTGTTGTTTTTGCAGCAACAGTTCAAGATAAGGACAGAAATTGAATCAGTGATACGATCAAAAATAATTCACATATTTGCATTCAAAAGCATTATCATACAAATCTATAGTCATATTTCTGAGTGATTAAAAAAACATTATTGCGTAATTTTAATAAAATAATTTAATATCTGCTCCTACTTTCTTAAAGTCGCATCTATCAGTACATGTTTTGGCTAATAGGATGCAGCAAAAAACAAACAACAAAACTCCAAAACTTCCACATTACCTTCGTTTCATAAAATATCGTCATTGATTAATAATTATTGAGTCTAATTTGTGATTGATTTTAAATATCCAGTTTAATGTTTGGGATCAATATCCCTTTTTTAACATTTACGTTATACAAAACTTTTAATAAATAATTGTGAAAAACTTATATGCCAAAAAGGACTTTTTGCAGAAGGAAAAAAAACATAGTTCCTATAGTCAGATTTGGCTTAACTTCTATAAAAAATATTAAAGCCACTTAATTTTCCTTCTTCACTGAGATCCCTCGAGCTCCCTAACGAGAGGCCTCATACTCCTCATCCTTTTCAGGATTTCATAGAGCGTGTCTTTTCCCTTGGTGCCGGCTGCAGTCACACACCTGAGAATGTCCCTCATTTGGTCTTGTGTAGTTGTTAAAGCTCTAATGGCGTCGTACCTCTCATTTGAGATCAACTCTTTATGCAGGAGCTTGTCCAAGACGGCGTCTGTATCGGTCACACGGTTAATCAGAGCTGTCCGATGGCGATCCACGAAATGCTGACCTGAGGCAGCCATGGAAAATAAAAGCAGAGCAGACAATCGGTGAACACTAGAAGTTTTAATGGTCATATTTATAAAAAAAAAAAATGTTAAGAGCAAGGAGGAGTAATGGTGTCCGAGGCCGCAATATAAATCATTTATCATTCTCTGCTCTAATTTTAAGGAGTCCAGTTCTCTGCTTAAAGCGAAAACTGACCTACAAACATTCAAATTCCACTCAAAATGTCTTTTTGCAATTTTTACCTGGAGCTGAATTTTCTGCAGAGAGTGAGAGAAATCTCTTTTTTAAATCTAAGATAACAAAAACACAACTCTTATTTTCATGTAATTTTTAATCACAGAAATCATGCTTTTTGTATTATATTAAATTCCTGCCAGTTTATCCCCTTAAATCCTACACACTGGACTTTTAAGATGTTAACAAAATTTTGAATTTTTAATCTATTTTAATTACACAAGCAATTTTTTTATCACAATAGCTAAAAATATTATAAGAAATCAAGATCACGATTAAAAATGCATTTAAAGTAGAGTTATATACCTGAGCCAAACATCAGAATATAATAATGAACATTATAAATTATTTTTGAGACATTTTTTTTGCTTCTCAATTAATTGATAAACAATCATCAAAATGCTCACATTGCCTTCTGTGGCTCTAATCCTGTTTTTCTTAACTTACCTTGTTCATGATCAGGGCTTTGACTTTGGTAGTCCTCTAAAATAAAAAAACAGGGCACAAGGCTGGTCGGTTAATGGAAATTTAGCTGATTTCATATTTTTTCCGTTGTTCCATTGTCAACACACATGGCATTTGGGTCTGATAATTGTGCATATTTAGCTAAACAAGACAAATACTGTGCAGATTAATTGGTATAAAATTATTAAAAAAACACTAACCTTTGTAAATGGAACAGGTCCAGGTAGTGTTTTTCTCACTTTCGAGCTTGAGGGTAAAGTCGTCATCTGCGTTTCTAATGAACACCTCAAATTGATTTGTGCTGTCATATCTGAGCTCTCGTGTCTAAAAAACATCGTAAATGGAGTTTAAAACTTTGTTGCAGTTGATACTTTCAATTTGGAATTATCTTTTACTTGACACATTTGCAGTGATACTTGACACCAGCTTGAAAAGCTGTTAAAATGTAAACATAAACATACTCTCCTGCATTAACCGGAAATTGCTTTGAGCACACGTTCCTCGTTAATATTTTAATCTTTATTTGCTAACTTATATCATGTTTGTTACTTTATGATTTTAATTCTCCTTTTTGGTCGAAATAAATACTTAATTACCCAAGTTAGATGTAAAAACAAATGCCGTTATTCCCATCGGTCTCTCTCTGCTAATGCTGGCTGCCGGCTGTTTACAGTTCTGTAACTAATCCCTCCACCACTAGATGTTGTGGCGTTCAGCTCAGCTGTCTGTTCTACCAGCAGAGAGAGACTGAGCTGTGGTGGTGCCTGCTGTGCACTACATATCATGACTTTAATAGAAAGAAGAGCACATATATTTATTTAATTTAGAAAAATACCATTGGGATTTCTGAATAACCGAGCCTAACCCTGAGAACCACCAAATTTGTAACTGAGTTTTAAAGGCTTTTTTTTAAAAAAAAAAACAACTTTATTTATATTGCCAATTTTTTTAAAAAAAAATTCATAGCCAGAAGAAGTAAAAACAGATTTTTTTTAGATTTTCAAAATGCTGGTGGTCCTTGAACACATCATGTGCTTCCATCAAATAACCTATTAAAACACAGAGCCAATGATAGTTAAATAGTTAAAACATACGCTTGGTTGAATCTTCGCGTCCGCCTTGTCTGTTGTGAGGGAGAAATTACTTCCCAAAAGCATGGGCTTGTCTGGGCCTGGTTTTAACATTTCTAAGTATCCACGGGAGTAATGCTGTTTTTCCACTTCCTGTGAAAAACAAAAAAATGTTACTAAAACCCAAACTAGCCAACATTTGTTTTTTAGTCTCAATGTTTCTGTTGCTTTTACCAGGTAACAGAAATATGATATTTAAACTGTGCTGCTTTTAGGTACTACAGAAGCCCTAACCATAAAAACATTTTTCCTGCGTTTTTTCTGAGATAACAGGATCCGTTTCTCAATGTACTGAAACTGCGTTTTCCCAACATAATGACAATTAATTTGAGATCTCGAGATAAGTTAAATGTGAAAGGTCTGAGATTTCCATCACGTGTGACATGTCATGCAATGCTGACTGACAGATGCCCTTGACATTTATATAGATAAGCTGGATATATAAGATATAAGCTAAGTTTGTTTTGCGCTTTTATGCTTCTACTCTGAAATATTTTTTAAAGAAATGAATAATTGAATGTTAACGTTACAAGAGGTGTATGTCAGGTTTTGGCTATGATTTCGATGAATACCCTACTATTACGGCACTGTTTTTTTTTAATGTTGAGATCTCAAGTTAATTACGTCGTTACATCAGGAATGTCGAGAATATTATCCCATTATCTCAAGAAAACCGAGGGGGGAAAAAGTGAATGTATGAATGCTTAGGGCTTCCTTAAATTCCATTTTGTAATTGAAAGAAAAAAGAATTACTGTGACAAATGAAAATAGAAACCTTTTTCAAAGCTGGATCGGGTGGCACCAGGTAAATTTGTAATGTGAGGGCAGATTGGATTGTCATGTATATCCACACGTCGTAGAAAACGTTCGCAGGCAAGCCGAAAATCTTTCGGATCATGACCAGTCGCGGGGAGAAGACTGGCTGGATTAACTTGACGTGGGACGATGTCACTTCAAACACTTGTTCCAGAAAATCTCCACAGGTATCAATATGCAGAACCGCAAACATGTCTGACATTTTGGAGCTGTGATCTGCAAAAAAAGTGCACAATTGTGGTGATGGGAAAAAGAGATGCATATGTCTTTTGGAAAATGCTGATGACATCTCACCGACACAGATCCAGTGTGGCAGATGGACCTCCTCAAACTTCCCAGCTTTGACCGTGATGTCCAGTAAGGGTCCTGCTGGCATGTAACCAATGCACAAAGGCCTCTCGCTGTGGTCCTCCCATGAGCAGAACTGGTATTTGAAGCTGACCTTTTCCTTACAAACCCAGCGCAGGGCAGACACGCCGCACTCAAAGCGACCTGCGTCAGACTGGAGGCTAAGAAATGAAGGTGAATACAAATGGGTTTGGACTTAACACACACTGAAATACTTAATTTTGCTGATTATTGTCACCTAAAATTAATTTGTGATTCAATTTTGTGGCATTTTGTCATAGTAAGGCAAATCAGGAAACTGTAGTTATAGATACACACAAGTAATATCTGATAGCTCATACATACAGATACTTCATTTTCAAGGGAAAGTGCTCCTAGAAGCTGAGTTTTGTTTTAATTACACAAGAAAACTGGTTCAGAATGATTTCAAGAACATGTGATGATGACATTTGTATTTTTAACCTCATCCACTGTCTTGACGACAGGTTCAAATTCAGTCCAATCCATGATGTCCTGATTCCGAAGACAATAACGTTTTGACAATAAGTGTACTTAAGCTATTTTAACAGATTTTAAAAATGTAAAATTTAAATTAAAGGATTAGCATGGTAGTTTATCAAATGTCAGCTACCGAGAATGAAACTGACTAATTATTAAACTGCCTGAAAATGTCAGTTTTATTCCATACTGTACAATAACATTTCAGATTGTTTGAATTTGAATTTGTTAACATATTTGACTGCATACTATACTATGACTTTGTTTCCTATCATTTTTTATGTCTTGGTGTACCGTAACATTTTTTTAATAGCATACTCAATTTATGACTTTTAGGATGCCCTATTATACTGGAATTGTTAAAAGCATTTTTAGTGGTATACTATTCAATAATTTCTTTTAATGATATTTTCTCTGATTAGTTTTATGTCTTTTTATAGTAAAGCTGGTGAGTAACAGGAAAGTGAGAGGACAGAGGGGGAATGACCTTGAGCTGCTGCAAAGGACGACGCAGGGAGCACATTCACTCTACCAGGTGAGCTATAGGTCACCCTCATTTTAATGATATTTTAATGAATTTTGTACAGCTGTAAACAGCTTAGAATAGCCTGCAAAAACACGCCATAGCAAAGAAAGTTGCGGAAAGACCTCAAAAAAGCAGAATATGGCATGTTAAAAAAAATGACCAAAAATCCAAGACTATAGTAAGGCAAAAATGTCAGCATTTGACATGTCTCAAAAACTGGTCAAAACAACTGTAAACAGCTTAGAATAACCTGCCAAGACACACCATTGCAAAGAAAGTTGCAAAAATAGGCAACAAAAGCAGAATCTGGCATGTCAAAAAAATGACCAAAAATCTAAGACTATAGTAAGGCAAAAATGTCAAAATTTGACACATCCCAAAAACTGTTGAAAACAGCTGGAAACAGCTAGAATAGTCAACCAAGAAACACCATAGCAAAGAAAGTTGCAGAAAGACCCCAAAACAGCAGAATTTGGCACGTCGAAAAAATGACCAAAAATCTAAGGCTATAGTAAGGCAAATATGTCAAAATTTAACACGTCCCAAAAACTATTGAAAACAATTGGAAACAGCTTAGAATACTCTGCTAAAACACGCCATAGCAAAGAAAGTTGCAAAAAGAGCCCAAAAAAGCAGAATTTGGCATGTCGAAAAAATGACCAAAAATCCAAGACTATAGTAAGGCAAAAATGTCAAAACTTGACACGTCCCGAAAACTGTTGAAAACAACTGGAGACAGCTTAGAATAGACTGCCAAGATACGCCATCGCAAAGAAAGTTGCAAAAAGAGCCAAAAACATCATAATTTGGCATGTCGAAAAAATGACCAAAAATCCAAGGCTATAGTAAGGCAAAAATGTCAAAATTTGACACGTCCCAAATACTGTTGAAAACAACTGGAAACATCTTAGAATAGCCAACCAAGAAACACCATGGCAAAGAAAGTTGCAAAAAGAGCCAAAAAAAGCAGAATATGGCATGTCGAAAAAATGAGCAAAAATCCAAGGCTATAGTAAGGCAAAAATGTCAAAATTTGACACATCGCAAAAACTGTTGAAAACAACTGGAAACAGCTTAGAATATCCAACCAAGAAACACCATAGCAAAGAAAGTAGCAAAGAGAGCCCAAAACAGCAGAATTTGGCATGTCAAAAATGTGACCAAAAATCTAAGGCTATAGTAAGGCAAAAATGTCAAAATTTGACACATCGCAAAAACTGTTGAAAACAACTGGAAACAGCTTAGAATAGCCTGCCAAGATACGCCATAGCAAAGAAAGTTGCAAAAAGCGCCAAAAACATCATAATTTGGCATGTCGAAAATGTGACCAAAAATCCAAGACTATAGGAAGGCAAAAATGTGTGTCAAAATTTGACACGTCCCAAAAACTGTTGAAAACAATTGGAAACAGCTTAGAATAGCCTGCTAAAACACGCCATAGCAAAGAAAGTTGCAAAAAGAGCCAAAAACATCATAATTTGGCATGTCGAAAATGTGACCAAAAATCCAAGGCTATAGTAAGGCAAAAATGTCAAAATTTGACACGTCGCAAAAACTGTTGAAAACAACTGGAAACAGCTTAGAATAGCCTGCTAAAACACGCCATAGCAAAGAAAGTTGCAAAAAGAGGCAACAAATGCAGAATCTGGCATGTCCAAAAAATGACCAAAAATCCAAGACTATAGTAAGGCAAAAATGTGTGTCAAAATTTGCCACATCCCAAAAATTGTTGAAAACAACTCGAAACAGCTTAGAATAGACTGCTAAGATACGCCATAGCAAAGAAAGTCAGAAAAAGAGTGCAAAAAGGCATAATTTGGCATGGCTAAAATGTGACCAAAAATCCAAGACTATAGTAAGGCAAAAATGTGTGTCAAAATGTGACACGTCCCAAAAACTGTTGAAAACAACTGGAAACAGCTTAGAATAGACTGCCAAGATACGCCATTGCAAAGAAAGTTGCAAAAAGAGCCAAAAACATCATAATTTGGCATGTCGAAAATGTGACCAAAAATCCAAGACTATAGTAAGGTAAAATGTGTGTCAAAATTTGACACGTCCCAAAAACTGTTGAAAACAACTGGAAACAGCTTAGAATAGCCAACCAAGAAACACCATGGCAAAGAAAGTTGCAAAAAGAGCCAAAAAAAAGCAGAATTTGGCATGTCAAAAAAATGACCAAAAATCTAAGGCTATAGTAAGGCAAAAATGTCAAAATTTAACACGTCCCAAAAACTATTGAAAACAATTGGAAACAGCTTAGAATACTCTGCTAAAACACGCCATAGCAAAGAAAGTTGCAAAAAGAGCCCAAAACAGCAGAATTTGGCATGTCGAAAAAATGACCAAAAATCCAAGGCTATAGTCAGGCAAAAATGTGTTTCAAAATGTGACACCTCCCAAAAACTGTTGAAAACAGTTGGAAACAGCTTAGAATAGCCTGATAAAACATGCCATAGCAAAGAAAGTTGCAAAAAGAGCCAAAAAATGCATAATTTGGCATGTCGAAAAAATGACCAAAAATCCAAGGCTATAGTAAGGCAAAAATGTGTGTCAAAATGTGACACGTCCCAAATACTGTTGAAAACAACTGGAAACAGCTTAGAATAGCCAACCAAGAAACACCATGGCAAAGAAAGTTGCAAAAAGAGCCAAAAAAAGCAGAATTTGGCATGTAGAAAAAATGACCAAAAATCCAAGGCTATAGTAAGGCAAAAATGTCAAAATTTGACACGTCGCAAAAACTGTTGAAAACAATTGGAAACAGCTTAGAATAGCCTGCTAAAACACGCCATAGCAAAGAAAGTTGCAAAAATAGGCAACAAAAGCAGAATCTGGCATGTCGAAAAAATGACCAAAAATCCAAGGCTATAGTAAGGCAAAAACGTCAAAATTTGACACCTCCCAAAAACTGTTGAAAACAATTGGAAACAGCTTAGAATAGCCTGCTAAAACACGCCATAGCAAAGAAAGTTGCAAAAAAAGCCAAAAACATCATAATTTGGCATGTCGAAAATGTGACCAAAAATCCAAGGCTATAGTAAGGCAAAAATGTGTGTCAAAATGTGACACGTCCCAAATACTGTTGAAAACAACTGGAAACAGCTTAGAATAGCCTGCCAAGATACGCCATAGCAAAGAAAGTTGCAAAAAGCGCCAAAAACATCATAATTTGGCATGTCGAAAATGTGACCAAAAATCCAAGACTATAGTAAGGCAAAAATGTGTGTCAAAATGTGACACGTCCCAAAAACTGTTGAAAACAACTGGAAACAGCTTAGAATAGCCTGCTAAAACACACCATAGCAAAGAAAGTTGCAAAAAGAGCCAAAAACATCATAATTTGGCATGTCGAAAATGTGACCAAAAATCCAAGGCTATAGTAAGGCAAAAATGTGTGTCAAAATGTGACACGTCGCAAAAACTATTGAAAACAACTGGAAACAGCTTTGAATAGCCTGCTAAAACACGCCATAGCAAAGAAAGTTGCAATAATAGGCAACAAATGCAGAATCTGGCATGTCGAAAAAATGACCAAAAATCCAAGACTATAGTAAGGCAAAAATGTGTGTCAAAATGTGACACGTTCCAAATACTGTTGAAAACAACTGGAAACAGCTTAGAATAGCCAACCAAGAAACACCATGGCAAAGAAAGTTGCAAAAAGAGCCAAAAAAAGCAGAATTTGGCATGTCGAAAATGTGACCAAAAATCCAAGACTATAGTAAGGCAAAAATGTGTGTCAAAATTTGACACATCGCAAAAACTGTTGAAAACACCTGGAAACAGCTTAGAATAGCCTGCTAAAACACGCCATAGCAAAGAAAGTTGCAAAAATAGGCAACAAATGCAGAATCTGGCATGTCGAAAAAATGACCAAAAATCCAAGGCTATAGTAAGGCAAAAATGTGTGTCAAAATGTGACACGTCCCAAAAACTGTTGAAAACAACTGGAAACAGCTTAGAATAGCCTGCCAAGAAACGCCATAGCAAAGAAAGTTGCAAAAAGAGCCAAAAACATCATAATTTGGCATGTCGAAAAAATGACCAAAAATCCAAGACTATAGTAAGGCAAAAATGTGTGTCAAAATGTGACACGTCCCAAAAACTGTTGAAAACAACTGGAAACAGCTTAGAATAGCCTGCCAAGATACGCCATCGCAAAGAAAGTTGCAAAAAAAGCCCAAAACATCATAATTTGGCATGTCGAAAAAATGACCAAAAATCCAAGGCTATAGTAAGGCAAAAATGCGTGTCAAAATTTGACACATCGCAAAAACTGTTGAAAACACCTGGAAACAGCTTAGAATAGCCTGCTAAAACACGCCATAGCAAAGAAAGTTGCAATAATAGGCAACAAATGCAGAATCTGGCATGTCGAAAAAATGACCAAAAATCCAAGGCTATAGTAAGGCAAAAATGTGTGTCAAAATGTGACACGTTCCAAATACTGTTGAAAACAACTGGAAACAGCTTAGAATAGCCAACCAAGAAACACCATGGCAAAGAAAGTTGCAAAAAGAGCCAAAAAAAGCAGAATTTGGCATGTCGAAAATGTGACCAAAAATCCAAGACTATAGTAAGGCAAAAATGTGTGTCAAAATTTGACACGTCCCAAAAACTGTTGAAAACAATTGGAAACAGCTTAGAATAGCCTGCTAAAACACGCCATAGTAAAGAAAGTTGCAAAAAGAGCCAAAAAACATCAGAATTTGGCATGTCGAAAAATGTGACCAAAATCCAAGACTATAGTAAAGGCAAAAATGTGTGTCAAAATGTGACACGTCCCAAAAACTGTTGAAAACAACTGGAAACAACTTAGAATAGCCAACCAAGAAACACCATAGCAAAGAAAGTTGCAAAAAGAGCCAAAAACATCATAATTTGGCATGTCGAAAATGTGACCAAAAATCCAAGACTATAGTAAGGCAAACATGTGTGTCAAAATGTGACATGTCCCAAAAACTGTTGAAAACAACTGGAAACAGCTTAGAATAGCCTGCCAATACACACCATAGCAAAGAAAGTTGCAAAAAGAGCCCAAAACATCATAATTTGGCATGTCGAAAAAATGATCAAAAATCTAAGGCTATAGTAAGGCAAAAATGTCAAAATTTGACACATCGCAAAAACTGTTGAAAACACCTGGAAACAGCTTAGAATAGCCTGCTAAAACACGCCATAGCAAAGAAAGTTGCAAAAATAGGCAACAAAAGCAGAATCTGGCATGTCGAAAAAATGACCAAAAATCCAAGGCTATAGTAAGGCAAAAATGTGTGTCAAAATGTGACACGTCCCAAATACTGTTGAAAACAACTGGAAACAGCTTAGAATAGCCAACCAAGAAACACCATGGCAAAGAAAGTTGCAAAAAGAGCCAAAAAAAGCAGAATTTGGCATGTCGAAAAAATGATCAAAAATCTAAGGCTATAGTAAGGCAAAAATGTCAAAATTTGACACATCGCAAAAACTGTTGAAAACAACTGGAAACAGCTTAGAATAGCCTGCTAAAACACGCCATAGCAAAGAAAGTTGCAAAAATAGGCAACAAAAGCAGAATCTGGCATGTCGAAAAAATGACCAAAAATCCAAGGCTATAGTAAGGCAAAAACGTCAAAATTTGACATGTCCCAAAAACTGTTGAAAACAATTGGAAACAGCTTAGAATAGCATGCTAAAACATGCCATAGCAAAGAAAGTTGCAGAAATACCCCAAAAAAGCATTATATGGCATGTCGAAAAAATGACCAAAAATCCAAGGCTATAGTAAGGCAAAAATGTGTGTCAAAATGTGACATGTCCCAAATACTGTTGAAAACAACTGGAAACAGCTTAGAATAGCATGCTAAAACATGCCATAGCAAAGAAAGTTGCAGAAATACCCCAAAAAAGCATTATATGGCATGTCGAAAAAATGACCAAAAATCCAAGGCTATAGTAAGGCAAAAATGTGTGTCAAAATGTGACATGTCCCAAATACTGTTGAAAACAACTGGAAACAGCTTAGAATAGCCAACCAAGAAACACCATGGCAAAGAAAGTTGCAAAAAGAGCCAAAAAAAGCAGAATTTGGCATGTCGAAAATGTGACCAAAAATCCAAGACTATAGTAAGGCAAAAATGTGTGTCAAAATTTGACACGTCCCAAAAACTGTTGAAAACAATTGGAAACAGCTTAGAATAGCCTGCTAAAACACGCCATAGCAAAGAAAGTTGCAAAAAGAGCCAAAAACATCATAATTTGGCATGTCGAAAAAATGACCAAAAATCCAAGACTATAGTAAGGCAAAAATGTCAAAATGTGACACGTCCCAAAAACTGTTGAAAACAACTGGAAACAGCTTAGAATAGCCTGCTAAAACACGCCATAGCAAAGAAAGTTGCAAAAATAGGCAACAAATGCAGAATCTGGCATGTCGAAAAAATGACCAAAAATCCAAGACTATAGTAAGGCAAAAGTGTCAAAATTTGACACATCGCAAAAACAGCTGAAAACAACTGGAAACAGCTTAGAATAGCCAACCAAGAAACACCATGGCAAAGAAAGTTGCAAAAAGAGCCCAAAACAGCAGAATTTGGCATGTCGAAAAAATGACTAAAAATCCAAGGCTATAGTAAGGCAAAAATGTGTGTCAAAATGTGACACGTCCCAAAAACTGTTGAAAACAATTGGAAACAGCTTAGAATAGACTGCCAAGACACGCCATTGCAAAGAAAGTTGCAAAAAGAGCCCAAAACATCATAATTTGGCATGTCGAAAATGTGACCAAAAATCCAAGACTATAGTAAGGCAAAAATGTGTGTCAAAATTTGACATATCGCAAAAACTGTTGAAAACACCTGGAAACAGCTTAGAATAGCCTGCTAAAACACGCCATAGCAAAGAAAGTTGCAAAAATAGGCAACAAATGCAGAATCTGGCATGTCGAAAAAATGACCAAAAATCCAAGGCTATAGTAAGGCAAAAATGTGTGTCAAAATGTGACACGTTCCAAATACTGTTGAAAACAACTGGAAACAGCTTAGAATAGCCAACCAAGAAACACCATGGCAAAGAAAGTTGCAAATAGAGCCAAAAAAAGCAGAATTTGGCATGTCGAAAATGTGACCAAAAATCCAAGACTATAGTAAGGCAAAAATGTGTGTCAAAATTTGACACGTCCCAAAAACTGTTGAAAACAATTGGAAACAGCTTAGAATAGCCTGCCAAAACACGCCATAGCAAAGAAAGTTGCAAAAAGAGCCAAAAACATCATAATTTGGCATGTCGAAAAAATGACCAAAAATCCAAGGCTATAGTAAGGCAAAAATGTCAAAATTTGACACGTCGCAAAAACTATTGAAAACACCTGGAAACAGCTTAGAATAGCCTGCTAAAACACGCCATAGCAAAGAAAGTTGCAAAAATAGGCAACAAATGCAGAATCTGGCATGTCGAAAAAATGACCAAAAATCCAAGGCTATAGTAAGGCAAAAATGTGTGTCAAAATGTGACACGTCCCAAAAACTGTTGAAAACAACTGGAAACAGCTTAGAATAGCCTGCCAAGAAACGCCATAGCAAAGAAAGTTGCAAAAAGAGCCAAAAACATCATAATTTGGCATGTCGAAAAAATGACCAAAAATCCAAGGCTATAGTAAGGCAAAAATGTCAAAATTTGACACATCCCAAAAACTGTTGAAAACAACTGGAAACAGCTTAGAATAGCCTGCCAAGATACGCCATCGCAAAGAAAGTTGCAAAAAAAGCCCAAAACATCATAATTTGGCATGTCGAAAAAATGACCAAAAATCCAAGGCTATAGTAAGGCAAAAATGTGTGTCAAAATGTGACACGTCCCAAAAACTGTTGAAAACAACTGGAAACAGCTTAGAATAGCCTGCCAAGATACGCCATCGCAAAGAAAGTTGCAAAAAAAGCCCAAAACATCATAATTTGGCATGTCGAAAAAATGACCAAAAATCCAAGGCTATAGTAAGGCAAAAATGCGTGTCAAAATTTGACACATCGCAAAAACTGTTGAAAACACCTGGAAACAGCTTAGAATAGCCTGCTAAAACACGCCATAGCAAAGAAAGTTGCAATAATAGGCAACAAATGCAGAATCTGGCATGTCGAAAAAATGACCAAAAATCCAAGGCTATAGTAAGGCAAAAATGTGTGTCAAAATGTGACACGTCCCAAATACTGTTGAAAACAACTGGAAACAGCTTAGAATAGCCAACCAAGAAACACCATGGCAAAGAAAGTTGCAAAAAGAGCCAAAAAAAGCAGAATTTGGCATGTCGAAAAAATGATCAAAAATCTAAGGCTATAGTAAGGCAAAAATGCGTGTCAAAATTTGACATATCGCAAAAACTGTTGAAAACACCTGGAAACAGCTTAGAATAGCCTGCTAAAACACGCCATAGCAAAGAAAGTTGCAAAAATAGGCAACAAATGCAGAATCTGGCATGTCGAAAAAATGACCAAAAATCCAAGGCTATAGTAAGGCAAAAATGTGTGTCAAAATGTGACACGTCCCAAATACTGTTGAAAACAACTGGAAACAGCTTAGAATAGCCAACCAAGAAACACCATGGCAAAGAAAGTTGCAAAAAGAGCCAAAAACATCATAATTTGGCATGTCGAAAAAATGATCAAAAATCTAAGGCTATAGTAAGGCAAAAATGTCAAAATTTGACACGTCGCAAAAACTATTGAAAACAACTGGAAACAGCTTAGAATAGCCTGCTAAAACACGCCATAGCAAAGAAAGTTGCAAAAAGAGCCAAAAACATCATAATTTGGCATGTCAAAAAAATGACCAAAAATCCAAGGCTATA
Organism: Plectropomus leopardus; assembly: GCF_026936395.1. Classification (NCBI taxonomy): domain Eukaryota; kingdom Metazoa; phylum Chordata; class Actinopteri; order Perciformes; family Serranidae; genus Plectropomus; species Plectropomus leopardus. Next base: position 16,002,031 of record NC_142198.1, read on the forward strand.
GTAAGGCAAAAATGTCAAAATTTGACACATCCCAAAAACTGTTGAAAACAATTGGAAACAGCTTAGAATAGCCTGCCAAGATACGCCATCGCAAAGAAAGTTGCAAAAAAAAGCCAAAAACATCATAATTTGGCATGTCGAAAAAATGACCAAAAATCCAAGACTATAGTAAGGCAAAAATGTGTGTCAAAATGTGACACGTCCCAAAAACTGTTGAAAACAACTGGAAACAGCTTAGAATAGACTGCCAAGATACGCCATCGTAAAGAAAGTTGCAAAAAAAGCCCAAAACATCATAATTTGGCATGTCGAAAATGTGACCAAAAATCCAAGACTATAGTAAGGCAAAAATGTGTCAAAATGTGACACGTCCCAAAAACTGTTGAAAACAACTGGAAACAGCTTAGAATAGCCTGCTAAAACACACCATAGCAAAGAAAGTTGCAAAAAGAGCCAAAAACATCATAATTTGGCATGTCGAAAATGTGACCAAAAATCCAAGACTATAGTAAGGCAAACATGTGTGTCAAAATGTGACATGTCCCAAAAACTGTTGAAAACAACTGGAAACAGCTTAGAATAGCCTGCCAATACACACCATAGCAAAGAAAGTTGCAAAAAGAGCCCAAAACATCATAATTTGGCATGTCGAAAAAATGATCAAAAATCTAAGGCTATAGTAAGGCAAAAATGTCAAAATTTGACACGTCGCAAAAACTATTGAAAACAACTGGAAACAGCTTAGAATAGCCTGCTAAAACACGCCATAGCAAAGAAAGTTGCAGAAAGAGGCAAAAACATGCAGAATTTGGCATGTCGAAAAAATGACCAAAAATCCAAGGCTATAGTAAGGCAAAAATGTGTGTCAAAATGTGACACGTCCCAAAAACTGTTGAAAACAACTGAAACAGCTTAGAATAGACTGCCAAGACACGCCATAGCAAAGAAAGTTGCAAAAAAGAGCCCAAAACATCATGATTTGGCATGTCAAAAAAATGACCAAAAATCCAAGGCTATAGTAAGGCAAAATGTCAAAATTTGACACATCCCAAAAACTGTTGAAAACAACTGGAAACAGCTTAGAATAGCCTGCCAAGATACGCCATCGCAAAGAAAGTTGCAAAAAAAGCCCAAAACATCATAATTTGGCATGTCGAAAAAATGACCAAAAATCCAAGGCTATAGTAAGGCAAAAATGTGTGTCAAAATGTGACACGTCCCAAAAACTGTTGAAAACAACTGGAAACAGCTTAGAATAGCCTGCCAAGATACGCCATCGCAAAGAAAGTTGCAAAAAGAGCCAAAAACATCATAATTTGGCATGTCGAAAATGTGACCAAAAATCCAAGACTATAGTAAGGCAAAAATGTGTGTCAAAATGTGACACGTCCCAAAAACTGTTGAAAACAACTGGAAACAGCTTAGAATAGCCTGCCAATACACGCCATAGCAAAGAAAGTTGCAAAAAGAGCCAAAAACATCATAATTTGGCATGTCGAAAAAATGACCAAAAATCCAAGGCTATAGTAAAGGCAAAAATGTGTGTCAAAATTTGACACATCGCAAAAACTGTTGAAAACACCTGGAAACAGCTTAGAATAGCCTGCTAAAACACGCCATAGCAAAGAAAGTTGCAAAAATAGGCAACAAATGCAGAATCTGGCATGTCGAAAAAATGACCAAAAATCCAAGACTATAGTAAGGCAAAAATGTGTGTCAAAATGTGACACGTCCCAAAAACTGTTGAAAACAACTGGAAACAGCTTAGAATAGCCAACCAAGAAACACCATGGCAAAGAAAGTTGCAAAAGAGCCAAAAACATCATAATTTGGCATGTCAAAAAAATGACCAAAAATCCAAGGCTATAGTAAGGCAAAAATGTCAAAATTTGACACATCCCAAAAACTGTTGAAAACAATTGGAAACAGCTTAGAATAGCCTGCCAAGATACGCCATCGCAAAGAAAGTTGCAAAAAAAAGCCAAAAACATCATAATTTGGCATGTCGAAAAAATGACCAAAAATCCAAGACTATAGTAAGGCAAAAATGTGTGTCAAAATGTGACACGTCCCAAAAACTGTTGAAAACAACTGGAAACAGCTTAGAATAGACTGCCAAGATACGCCATCGTAAAGAAAGTTGCAAAATAAGCCCAAAACATCATAATTTGGCATGTCGAAAATGTGACCAAAAATCCAAGACTATAGTAAGGCAAAAATGTCAAAATTTGACACCTCCCAAAAACTGTTGAAAACAACTGGAAACAGCTTAGAATAGCCTGCTAAAACACACCATAGCAAAGAAAGTTGCAAAAAGAGCCAAAAACATCATAATTTGGCATGTCGAAAAAAATGACCAAAATCCAAGACTATAGTAAGGCAAACATGTGTGTCAAAATGTGACATGTCCCAAAAACTGTTGAAAACAACTGGAAACAGCTTAGAATAGCCAACCAACACACCATAGCAAAGAAAGTTGCAAAAAGAGCCCAAAACATCATAATTTGGCATGTCGAAAAAATGATCAAAAATCTAAGGCTATAGTAAGGCAAAAATGTCAAAATTTGACACATCGCAAAAACTGTTGAAAACACCTGGAAACAGCTTAGAATAGCCTGCTAAAACACGCCATAGCAAAGAAAGTTGCAAAAATAGGCAACAAAAGCAGAATCTGGCATGTCGAAAAAATGACCAAAAATCCAAGGCTATAGTAAGGCAAAAATGTGTGTCAAAATGTGACACGTCCCAAATACTGTTGAAAACAACTGGAAACAGCTTAGAATAGCCAACCAAGAAACACCATGGCAAAGAAAGTTGCAAAAAGAGCCAAAAAAAGCAGAATTTGGCATGTCGAAAAAATGATCAAAAATCTAAGGCTATAGTAAGGCAAAAATGTCAAAATTTGACACATCGCAAAAACTGTTGAAAACAACTGGAAACAGCTTAGAATAGCCTGCTAAAACACGCCATAGCAAAGAAAGTTGCAAAAATAGGCAACAAAAGCAGAATCTGGCATGTCGAAAAAATGACCAAAAATCCAAGGCTATAGTAAGGCAAAAACGTCAAAATTTGACATGTCCCAAAAACTGTTGAAAACAATTGGAAACAGCTTAGAATAGCATGCTAAAAACATGCCATAGCAAAGAAAGTTGCAAAATACCCAAAAAAAGCATTATATGGCATGTCGAAAAAATGACCAAAAATCCAAGACTATAGTAAGGCAAAAATGTGTGTCAAAATGTGACACGTCCCAAAAACTGTTGAAAACAACTGGAAACAGCTTAGAATAGCCTGCTAAAACACGCCATAGCAAAGAAAGTTGCAAAAAGAGCCAAAAACATCATAATTTGGCATGTCGAAAAAATGACCAAAAATCCAAGACTATAGTAAGGCAAAAATGTCAAAATGTGACACGTCCCAAAAACTGTTGAAAACAACTGGAAACAGCTTAGAATAGCCTGCTAAAACACGCCATAGCAAAGAAAGTTGCAAAAATAGGCAACAAATGCAGAATCTGGCATGTCGAAAAAATGACCAAAAATCCAAGACTATAGTAAGGCAAAAGTGTCAAAATTTGACACATCGCAAAAACAGCTGAAAACAACTGGAAACAGCTTAGAATAGCCAACCAAGAAACACCATGGCAAAGAAAGTTGCAAAAAGAGCCCAAAACAGCAGAATTTGGCATGTCGAAAAAATGACTAAAAATCCAAGGCTATAGTAAGGCAAAAATGTGTGTCAAAATGTGACACGTCCCAAAAACTGTTGAAAACAATTGGAAACAGCTTAGAATAGCCTGCCAAGATACGCCATTGCAAAGAAAGTTGCAAAAACAGCCCCAAACACGAAAATTTGGCATGTCAAAAAATGACCAAAATCCAAGGCTATAGTAAGGCAAAAGTTTCAAAATGTGACACATCGCAAAAACTGTTGAAAACACCTGGAAACAGCTTAGAATAGCCTGCTACAACACGCCATAGCAAAGAAAGTTGCAAAAATAGGCAATAAATGCAGAATCTGGCATGTCGAAAAAATGACCAAAAATCCAAGACTATAGTAAGGCAAAAGTGTCAAAATTTGACACATCGCAAAAACAGCTGAAAACAACTGGAAACAGCTTAGAATAGCCAACCAAGAAACACCATGGCAAAGAAAGTTGCAAAAAGAGCCCAAAACAGCAGAATTTGGCATGTCGAAAAAATGACCAAAAATCCAAGGCTATAGTAAGGCAAAAATGTGTGTCAAAATGTGACACGTCCCAAAAACTGTTGAAAACAATTGGAAACAGCTTAGAATAGCCTGCCAAGATACGCCATTGCAAAGAAAGTTGCAAAAAAAGCCCCAAACACGAAAATTTGGCATGTCAAAAAAATGACCAAAAATCCAAGGCTATAGTAAGGCAAAAATGTCAAAATTTGACACGTCCCAAAAACTGTTGAAAACAACTGGAAACAGCTTAGAATAGACTGCCAAGACACGCCATTGCGAAGAAAGTTGCAAAAATAGGCAACAAAAGCAGAATCTGGCATGTCGAAAAAATGACCAAAAATCCAAGGCTATAGTAAGGCAAAAATGTGTGTCAAAATGTGACACGTCCCAAATACTGTTGAAAACAACTGGAAACAGCTTAGAATAGCCAACCAAGAAACACCATGGCAAAGAAAGTTGCAAAAAGAGCCAAAAAAAGCAGAATTTGGCATGTCGAAAATGTGACCAAAAATCCAAGACTATAGTAAGGCAAAAATGTGTGTCAAAATTTGACACGTCCCAAAAACTGTTGAAAACAATTGGAAACAGCTTAGAATAGCCTGCTAAAACACGCCATAGCAAAGAAAGTTGCAAAAAGAGCCAAAAACATCATAATTTGGCATGTCGAAAAAATGACCAAAAATCCAAGACTATAGTAAGGCAAAAATGTCAAAATTTGACACGTCCCAAAAACTGTTGAAAACAACTGGAAACAGCTTAGAATAGCCTGCTAAAACACGCCATAGCAAAGAAAGTTGCAAAAATAGGCAACAAATGCAGAATCTGGCATGTCGAAAAAATGACCAAAAATCCAAGACTATAGTAAGGCAAAAGTGTCAAAATTTGACACATCCCAAAAACTGTTGAAAACAACTGGAAACAGCTTAAAATAGCCAACCAAGAAACACCATGGCAAAGAAAGTTGCAAAAAGAGCCCAAAACAGCAGAATTTGGCATGTCGAAAAAATGACCAAAAATCCAAGGCTATAGTAAGGCAAAAATGTGTGTCAAAATGTGACACGTCCCAAAAACTGTTGAAAACAATTGGAAACAGCTTAGAATAGCCTGCCAAGATACGCCATTGCAAAGAAAGTTGCAAAAACAGCCCCAAACACGAAAATTTGGCATGTCAAAAAAATGACCAAAAATCCAAGGCTATAGTAAGGCAAAAATGTCAAAATTTGACACATCGCAAAAACTGTTGAAAACACCTGGAAACAGCTTAGAATAGCCTGCTACAACACGCCATAGCAAAGAAAGTTGCAAAAATAGGCAATAAATGCAGAATCTGGCATGTCCAAAAAATGACCAAAAATCCAAGACTATAGTAAGGCAAAAATGTGTGTCAAAATTTGACACATCGCAAAAACAGCTGAAAACAACTGGAAACAGCTTAGAATAGCCAACCAAGAAAACACCATGGCAAAGAAAGTTGCAAAAAGAGCCCAAAACAGCAGAATTTGGCATGTCGAAAAAATGACCAAAAATCCAAGGCTATAGTAAGGCAAAAATGTGTGTCAAAATGTGACACGTCCCAAAAACTGTTGAAAACAATTGGAAACAGCTTAGAATAGCCTGCCAAGATACGCCATTGCAAAGAAAGTTGCAAAAAAAGCCCCAAACACGAAAATTTGGCATGTCAAAAAAATGACCAAAAATCCAAGGCTATAGTAAGGCAAAAATGTCAAAATTTGACACGTCCCAAAAACTGTTGAAAACAACTGGAAACAGCTTAGAATAGACTGCCAAGATACGCCATAGCAAAGAAAGTTGCAAAAATAGGCAACAAAAGCAGAATCTGGCATGTCGAAAAAATGACCAAAAATCCAAGGCTATAGTAAGGCAAAAATGTGTGTCAAAATGTGACACGTCCCAAATACTGTTGAAAACAACTGGAAACAGCTTAGAATAGCCAACCAAGAAACACCATGGCAAAGAAAGTTGCAAAAAGAGCCAAAAAAAGCAGAATTTGGCATGTCGAAAATGTGACCAAAAATCCAAGACTATAGTAAGGCAAAAATGTGTGTCAAAATTTGACACGTCCCAAAAACTGTTGAAAACAATTGGAAACAGCTTAGAATAGCCTGCCAAAACACGCCATAGCAAAGAAAGTTGCAAAAAGAGCCAAAAACATCATAATTTGGCATGTCGAAAAAATGACCAAAAATCCAAGGCTATAGTAAGGCAAAAATGTCAAAATTTGACACGTCGCAAAAACTATTGAAAACACCTGGAAACAGCTTAGAATAGCCTGCTAAAACACGCCATAGCAAAGAAAGTTGCAAAAATAGGCAACAAATGCAGAATCTGGCATGTCGAAAAAATGACCAAAAATCCAAGGCTATAGTAAGGCAAAAATGTGTGTCAAAATGTGACACGTCCCAAAAACTGTTGAAAACAACTGGAAACAGCTTAGAATAGCCTGCCAAGAAACGCCATAGCAAAGAAAGTTGCAAAAAGAGCCAAAAACATCATAATTTGGCATGTCGAAAAAATGACCAAAAATCCAAGGCTATAGTAAGGCAAAAATGTCAAAATTTGACACATCCCAAAAACTGTTGAAAACAACTGGAAACAGCTTAGAATAGCCTGCCAAGATACGCCATCGCAAAGAAAGTTGCAAAAAAAGCCCAAAACATCATAATTTGGCATGTCGAAAAATGACCAAAAATCCAAGGCTATAGTAAGGCAAAATGTGTCAAAATTTGACACATCGCAAAAAACTGTTGAAAACAACTGGAAACAGCTTAGAATAGCCAACCAAGAAACACCATGGCAAAGAAAGTTGCAAAAAGAGCCAAAAACAGCAGAATTTGGCATGTCGAAAAAATGACCAAAAATCCAAGGCTATAGTAAGGCAAAAATGTGTGTCAAAATGTGACACGTCCCAAAAACTGTTGAAAACAATTGGAAACAGCTTAGAATAGCCTGCCAAGATACGCCATGGGAAAGAAAGTTGCAAAAAGAGCCAAAAACAGCATAATTTGGCATGTCAAAAATGTGACCAAAAATCCAAGACTATAGTAAGGTAAAATGTGTGTCAAAATTTGACACGTCCCAAAAACTGTTGAAAACAACTGAAACAGCTTAGAATAGCCTGCTAAAACACGCCATAGCAAAGAAAGTTGCAAAAATAGGCAACAAAAACATCATAATTTGGCATGTCGAAAAATGACCAAAATCCAAGGCTATAGTAAGGCAAAAATGTGTGTCAAAATGTGACACGTCCCAAAAACTATTGAAAACAACTGGAAACAGCTTAGAATAGCCAACCAAGAAACACCATAGCAAAGAAAGTTGCAAAAGAGCCAAAAACATCATAATTTGGCATGTCGAAAATGTGACCAAAAATCCAAGGCTATAGTAAGGCAAAATGTGTCAAAATTTGACACGTCCCAAAAACTGTTGAAAACAATTGGAAACAGCTTAGAATAGCCTGCCAAAACACGCCATAGCAAAGAAAGTTGCAAAAAGAGCCAAAAACATCATAATTTGGCATGTCGAAAAAATGACCAAAAATCCAAGGCTATAGTAAGGCAAAAATGTGTGTCAAAATTTGACACGTCCCAAAAACTGTTGAAAACAACTGGAAACAGCTTAGAATAGCCTGCCAATACACGCCATAGCAAAGAAAGTTGCAAAAAGAGCCAAAAACATCATAATTTGGCATGTCGAAAAAATGACCAAACATCCAAGACTATAGTAAGGCAAAAATGTGTGTCAAAATGTGACACGTCCCAAAAACTGTTGAAAACAACTGAAACAGCTTAGAATAGCCTGCCAAGAAACACCATAGCAAAGAAAGTTGCAAAAGAGCCAAAAACATCATAATTTGGCATGTCGAAAAATGACCAAAAATCCAAGACTATAGTAAGGCAAAAATGTGTGTCAAAATGTGACACGTCCCAAAAACTGTTGAAAACAACTGAAACAGCTTGTAATAGCCTGCCAATGCACGGCATAGCAAAGAAAGTTGCAAAAAGAGCCAAAACATCATAATTTGGCATGTCAAAAAAATGACCAAAAATCCAAGGCTATAGTAAGGCAAAAATGTCAAAATTTGACACATCGCAAAAACTGTTGAAAACACCTGGAAACAGCTTAGAATAGCCTGCTAAAACACGCCATAGCAAAGAAAGTTGCAATAATAGCAACAAATGCAGAATCTGGCATGTCGAAAAAATGACCAAAAATCCAAGGCTATAGTAAGGCAAAAATGTGTCAAAATGTGACACGTCCCAAATACTGTTGAAAACAACTGGAAACAGCTTAGAATAGCCAACCAAGAAACACCATGGCAAAGAAAGTTGCAAAAAGAGCCAAAAAAAGCAGAATTTGGCATGTCAGAAAATGACCAAAAATCCAAGGCTATAGTAAGGCAAAATGTGTGTCAAAATTTGACACATCCCAAAAACTGTTGAAAACAACTGAAACAGCTTAGAATAGCCTGCAAAAACGCCATAGCAAAGAAAGTTGCAAAAAGAGCCAAAAAAGCAGAATTTGGCATGTCGAAAAATGACCAAAAATCCAAGGCTATAGTAAAGGCAAAAATGTCAAAATTTGACACGTCCCGAAAACTATTGAAAACAACTGGAAACAGCTTAGAATAGCCTGCTAAAACACGCCATAGCAAAGAAAGTTGCAAAAAGAGCCAAAAACATCATAATTTGGCATGTCAAAAAAATGACCAAAAATCCAAGGCTATAGTAAGGCAAAAATGTCAAAATTTGACACATCCCAAAAACTGTTGAAAACAATTGGAAACAGCTTAGAATAGCCTGCCAATACACGCCATAGCAAAGAAAGTTGCAAAAAGAGCCAAAAACATCATAATTTGGCATGTCGAAAAATGACCAAAAATCCAAGACAATAGAAAGGCAAACAAATGTGTCAAAATGTGACACGTCCCAAAAACTGTTGAAAACAACTGGAAACAGCTTAGAATAGCCTGCCAATACACGCCATAGCAAAGAAAGTTGCAAAAAGAGCCAAAAACATCATAATTTGGCATGTCGAAAATGTGACCAAAAATCCAAGACTATAGTAAGGCAAAAATGTGTGTCAAAATGTGACACGTCCCAAAAACTGTTGAAAACAACTGGAAACAGCTTAGAATAGCCTGCCAAAACACACCATAGCAAAGAAAGTTGCAAAAGAGCCAAAAACATCAGAATTTGGCATGTCGAAAATGTGACCAAAATCCAAGACTATAGTAAGGCAAACATGTGTGTCAAAATGTGACATGTCCCAAAAACTGTTGAAAACAACTGGAAACAGCTTAGAATAGCCTGCCAATACACACCATAGCAAAGAAAGTTGCAAAAAGAGCCCAAAACATCATAATTTGGCATGTCGAAAAAATGATCAAAAATCTAAGGCTATAGTAAGGCAAAAATGTCAAAATTTGACACATCCCAAAAAACTGTTGAAAACACCTGGAAACAGCTTAGAATAGCCTGCTAAAACACGCCATAGCAAAGAAAGTTGCAATAATAGCAACAAATGCAGAATCTGGCATGTCGAAAAAATGACCAAAAATCCAAGGCTATAGTAAGGCAAAAATGTGTGTCAAAATGTGACACGTCCCAAAAACTGTTGAAAACAACTGGAAACAGCTTAGAATAGCCAACCAAGAAACACCATGGGAAAGAAAGTTGCAAAAGGAGAGAAAAAAAAGCAGAATTTGGCATGTTGAAAAAATGACCAAAAATCCAAGGCTATAGTAAGGCAAAAATGTGTGTCAAAATTTGACACATCGCAAAAACTCTTGAAAACACCTGGAAACAGCTTAGAATAGCCTGCTAAAACACGCCATAGCAAAGAAAGTTGCAAAATAGGCAACAACATGCAGAATCTGGCATGTCGAAAAATGACCAAAAATCCAAGGCTATAGTAAGGCAAAAATGTGTGTCAAAATTTGACACGTCCCAAAAAACTGTTGAAAACAACTGGAAACAGCTTAGAATAGCCTGCCAAAACACCATAGCAAAGAAAGTTGCAAAATAGCCAAAAAAAGCAGAATTTGGCATGTCGAAAAATGACCAAAAATCCAAGACTATAGTAAAGGCAAAAATGTGTGTCAAAATTTGACACGTCCCAAAAAACTGTTGAAAACAATTGGAAACAGCTTAGAATAGCCTGCCAAGATACGCCATAGCAAAGAAAGTTGCAAAAAGAGCCAAAAACATCATAATTTGGCATGTCGAAAAAATGACCAAAAATCCAAGACTATAGTAAGGCAAAAATGTGTGTCAAAATGTGACACGTCCCAAAAACTGTTGAAAACAACTGGAAACAGCTTAGAATAGCCTGCCAAGATACGCCATAGCAAAGAAAGTTGCAAAAAGAGCCAAAAACATCATAATTTGGCATGTCGAAAATGTGACCAAAAATCCAAGACTATAGTAAGGCAAAAATGTGTGTCAAAATGTGACACGTCCCAAAAACTGTTGAAAACAACTGGAAACAGCTTAGAATAGCCTGCTAAAACACGCCATAGTAAAGAAAGTTGCAAAAAGAGCCAAAAACATCATAATTTGGCATGTCGAAAAAATGACCAAAAATCCAAGGCTATAGTAAGGCAAAAATGTCAAAATTTGACACGTCCCAAAAACTGTTGAAAACAATTGGAAACAGCTTAGAATAGCCTGCCAAGAAACGCCATAGCAAAGAAAGTTGCAAAAGAGCCCAAAACATCAGAATTTGGCATGTCAAAAAATGACCAAAAATCCAAGACTATAGTAAGGCAAAATGTGTGTCAAAATGTGACACGTCCCAAAAACTGTTGAAAACAACTGGAAACAGCTTAGAATAGCCTGCCAATACACACCATAGCAAAGAAAGTTGCAAAAAGAGCCCAAAACATCATAATTTGGCATGTCGAAAAAATGATCAAAAATCCAAGGCTATAGTAAGGCAAAAATGTCAAAATTTGACACGTCCCAAAAACTGTTGAAAACAATTGGAAACAGCTTAGAATAGACTGCCAAGACACACCATTGCAAAGAAAGTTGCAAAAAAGCCAAAACAGCAGAATTTGGCATGTCAAAAAATGACCAAAAATCCAAGGCTATAGTAAGGCAAAAATGTCAAAATGTGACACGTCCCAAAAACTGTTGAAAACAACTGGAAACAGCTTAGAATAGACTGCCAAGATACGCCATCGCAAAGTTAGTTGCAAAAAGAGCCAAAAACATCATAATTTGGCATGTCGAAAATGTGACCAAAAATCCAAGACTATAGTAAGGCAAAAATGTGTGTCAAAATGTGACACGTCCCAAAAACTGTTGAAAACAACTGGAAACAGCTTAGAATAGCCTGCCAATACACGCCATAGCAAAGAAAGTTGCAAAAAGAGCCAAAAACATCATAATTTGGCATGTCGAAAATGTGACCAAAAATCCAAGACAAAATCCAAGGCAAAAATGTGTGTCAAAATTTGACACCTCCCAAATACTGTTGAAAACAACTGGAAACAGCTTAGAATAGCCAACCAAGAAATACCAAGGCAAAGAAAGTTGCAAAAAGAGCCAAAAAAAGCAGAATTTGGCATGTCGAAAAAATGACCAAAAATCCAAGACTATAGTAAGGCAAAAATGTGTGTCAAAATGTGACACGTCCCAAAAACTGTTGAAAACAACTGGAAACAGCTTAGAATAGCCTGCCAAGAAACACCATGGGAAAGAAAGTTGCAAAAGGAGCCAAAAAAAAGCAGAATTTGGCATGTTGAAAAAATGACCAAAAATCTAAGGCTATAGTAAGGCAAAAATGTCAAAATTTGACACGTCCCAAAAACTGTTGATAACACCTGGAAACAGCTTAGAATAGCCTGCTAAAATACGCCATAGCAAAGAAAGTTGCAAAAATAGGCAACAAATGCAGAATCTGGCATGTCGAAAAAATGACCAAAAATCCAAGACTATAGTATGGCAAAAGTGTCAAAATTTGACACATCCCAAAAACAGCTGAAAACAACTGGAAACAGCTTAGAATAGCCAACCAAGAAACACCATGGCAAAGAAAGTTGCAAAAAGAGCCCAAAACATCATAATTTGGCATGTCAAAAAAATGACCAAAAATCCAAGGCTATAGTAAGGCAAAAATGTGCTTCAAAATTTGACACATCGCAAAAACTCTTGAAAACACCTGGAAACAGCTTAGAATAGCCTGCTAAAACACACCATAGCAAAGAAAGTTGCAAAAATAGGCAACAAATGCAGAATATGGCATGTCGAAAAAATGACCAAAAATCCAAGACTATAGTAAGGCAAAAGTGTCAAAATTTGACACGTCGCAAAAACAGCTGAAAACAATTGGAAACAGCTTAGAATAGCCAACCAAGAAACACCATGGCAAAGAAAGTTGCAAAAAGAGCCAAAAAAAAGCAGAATTTGGCATGTCGAAAAAATGACCAAAAATCTAAGGCTATAGTAAGGCAAAAATGTCAAAATTTGACACATCGCAAAAACTGTTGAAAACACCTGGAAACAGCTTAGAATAGCCTGCTACAACACGCCATAGCAAAGAAAGTTGCAAAAATAGGCAACAAATGCAGAATCTGGCATGTCGAAAAAATGACCAAAAATCCAAGGCTATAGTAAGGCAAAAATGTGTGTCAAAATGTGACACGTCCCAAATAGTGTTGAAAACAACTGGAAACAGCTTAGAATAGCCTGCTAAAATACGCCATAGCAAAGAAAGTTGCAAAAATAGGCAACAAATGCAGAATCTGGCATGTCGAAAAAATGACCAAAAATCCAAGACTATAGTAAGGCAAAAATGTGTGTCAAAATGTGACACGTCCCAAAAACTGTTGAAAACAACTGGAAACAGCTTAGAATAGACTGCCAAGATACGCCATCGCAAAGTTAGTTGCAAAAAGAGCCAAAAACATCATAATTTGGCATGTCGAAAAAATGACCAAAAATCCAAGACTATAGTAAGGCAAAAATGTGTGTCAAAATGTGACACGTCCCAAAAACTGTTGAAAACACCTGGAAACAGCTTAGAATAGCCTGCTAAAATACGCCATAGCAAAGAAAGTTGCAAAAATAGGCAACAAATGCAGAATCTGGCATGTCGAAAAAATGACCAAAAATCCAAGACTATAGTAAGGCAAAAGTGTCAAAATTTGACACATCCCAAAAACAGCTGAAAACAACTGGAAACAGCTTAGAATAGCTAACCAAGAAACACCATGGCAAAGAAAGTTGCAAAAAGAGCCCAAAACATCATAATTTGGCATGTCAAAAAAATGACCAAAAATCCAAGGCTATAGTAAGGCAAAAATGTGTGTCAAAATTTGACACATCGCAAAAACTCTTGAAAACACCTGGAAACAGCTTAGAATAGCCTGCTAAAACACGCCATAGCAAAGAAAGTTGCAAAAATAGGCAACAAATGCAGAATCTGGCATGTCGAAAAAATGACCAAAAATCCAAGGCTATAGTAAGGCAAAAATGTCAAAATTTGACACGTCGCAAAAACTGCTGAAAACAACTGGAAACAGCTTAGAATAGCCTGCTAAAACACGCTATAGCAAAGAAAGTTGCAGAAAGACCGCAAAAAAGCAGAATATGGCATGTCGAAAAAATGACCAAAAATCCAAGGCTATAGTAAGGCAAAAATGTGTGTCAAAATTTGACACGTCCCAAAAACTGTTGAAAACAACTGGAAACAGCTTAGAATAGCCAACCAAGAAACACCATGGCAAAGAAAGTTGCAAAAAGAGCCAAAAAAAAGCAGAATTTGGCATGTCGAAAAAATGACCAAAAATCTAAGGCTATAGTAAGGCAAAAATGTCAAAATTTGACACATCGCAAAAACTGTTGAAAACACCTGGAAACAGCTTAGAATAGCCTGCTAAAACACGCCATAGCAAAGAAAGTTGCAAAAATAGGCAACAAATGCAGAATCTGGCATGTCGAAAAAATGACCAAAAATCCAAGGCTATAGTAAGGCAAAAATGTGTGTCAAAATGTGACACGTCCCAAAAACTGTTGAAAACAACTGGAAACAGCTTAGAATAGCCAACCAAGAAACACCATGGCAAAGAAAGTTGCAAAAAGAGCCCAAAATAGCAGAATTTGGCATGTCGAAAATGTGACCAAAAATCCAAGACTATAGTAAGGCAAAAATGTCAAAATTTGACACGTCGCAAAAACTGCTGAAAACAACTGGAAACAGCTTAGAATAGCCTGCCAATACACGCCATAGCAAAGAAAGTTGCAAAAAGAGCCAAAAACATCATAATTTGGCATGTGGAAAATGTGACCAAAAATCCAAGACTATAGTAAGGCAAAAATGTGTGTCAAAATTTGACACCTCCCAAAAACTGTTGAAAACAATTGGAAACAGCTTAGAATAGCCTGCTAAAACACACCATAGCAAAGAAAGTTGCAAAAAGAGCCAAAAAAAAGCAGAATTTGGCATGTCGAAAATGTGACCAAAAATCCAAGACTATAGTAAGGCAAAAATGTGTGTCAAAATGTGACACGTCCCAAAAACTGTTGAAAACAACTGGAAACAGCTTAGAATAGACTGCCAAGATACGCCATCGCAAAGTTAGTTGCAAAAAGAGCCAAAAACATCATAATTTGGCATGTCGAAAAAATGACCAAAAATCCAAGACTATAGTAAGGCAAAAATGTGTGTCAAAATGTGACACGTCCCAAAAACTGTTGAAAACACCTGGAAACAGCTTAGAATAGCCTGCTAAAATACGCCATAGCAAAGAAAGTTGCAAAAATAGGCAACAAATGCAGAATCTGGCATGTCGAAAAAATGACCAAAAATCCAAGACTATAGTAAGGCAAAAGTGTCAAAATTTGACACATCCCAAAAACTCTTGAAAACACCTGGAAACAGCTTAGAATAGCCTGCTAAAACACGCCATAGCAAAGAAAGTTGCAAAAATAGGCAACAAATGCAGAATCTGGCATGTCGAAAAAATGACCAAAAATCCAAGGCTATAGTAAGGCAAAAATGTCAAAATTTGACACGTCACAAAAACTGCTGAAAACAACTGGAAACAGCTTAGAATAGCCTGCCAAGAAACACCATGGGAAAGAAAGTTGCAAAAGGAGAGAAAAAAAAGCAGAATTTGGCATGTTGAAAAAATGACCAAAAATCTAAGGCTATAGTAAGGCAAAAATGTCAAAATTTGACACGTCCCAAAAACTGTTGAAAACAACTGGAAACAGCTTAGAATAGCCAATAAAGAAACACCATGGCAAAGAAAGTTGCAAAAAGAGCCAAAAACATCATAATTTGGCATGTCGAAAAAATGACCAAAAATCTAAGGCTATAGTAAGGCAAAAGTGTCAAAATTTGACACGTCGCAAAAACAGCTGAAAACAATTGGAAACAGCTTAGAATAGCCAACCAAGAAACACCATGGCAAAGAAAGTTGCAAAAAGAGCCCAAAACAGCAGAATTTGGCATGTCGAAAAAATGACCAAAAATCCAAGACTATAGTCAGGCAAAAATGTGTGTCAAAATGTGACACGTCCCAAAAACTGTTGAAAACAACTGGAAACAGCTTAGAATAGCCTGCTAAAACATGCCATAGCAAAGAAAGTTGCAAAAAGAGCCAAAAACATCATAATTTGGCATGTCGAAAATGTGACCAAAAATCGAAGACTATAGTAAGGCAAAAATGTGTGTCAAAATTTCACACGTCCCAAAAACTGTTGAAAACAATTGGAAACAGCTTAGAATAGCCAACCAAGAAACACCATGGCAAAGAAAGTTGCAAAAAGAGCCAAAAACATCATAATTTGGCATGTCGAAAATGTGACCAAAAATCCAAGACTATAGTAAGGCAAAAATGTGTGTCAAAATTTGACACATCGCAAAAACTCTTGAAAACACCTGGAAACAGCTTAGAATAGCCTGCTAAAACACGCCATAGCAAAGAAAGTTGCAAAAATAGGCAACAAATGCAGAATCTGGCATGTCGAAAAAATGACCAAAAATCCAAGACTATAGTAAGGCAAAAGTGTCAAAATTTGACACGTCGCAAAAACTGCTGAAAACAACTGGAAACAGCTTAGAATAGCCTGCTAAAACACGCTATAGCAAAGGAAGTTGCAAAAAGAGCCCAAAACAGCAGAATATGGCATGTCGAAAAAATGACCAAAAATCCAAGGCTATAGTAAGGCAAAAATGTGTGTCAAAATTTGACACGTCCCAAAAACTGTTGAAAACAACTGGAAACAGCTTAGAATAGCCAATAAAGAAACACCATGGCAAAGAAAGTTGCAAAAAGAGCCAAAAACATCATAATTTGGCATGTCGAAAAAATGACCAAAAATCCAAGGCTATAGTAAGGCAAAAATGTCAAAATTTGACACATCGCAAAAACTGTTGAAAACACCTGGAAACAGCTTAGAATAGCCTGCTACAACACGCCATAGCAAAGAAAGTTGCAAAAATAGGCAATAAATGCAGAATCTGGCATGTCGAAAAAATGACCAAAAATCCAAGACTATAGTAAGGCAAAAGTGTCAAAATTTGACACATCGCAAAAACAGCTGAAAACAACTGGAAACAGCTTAGAATAGCCAACCAAGAAACACCATGGCAAAGAAAGTTGCAAAAAGAGCCCAAAACAGCAGAATTTGGCATGTCGAAAAAATGACCAAAAATCCAAGGCTATAGTAAGGCAAAAATGTGTGTCAAAATGTGACACGTCCCAAAAACTGTTGAAAACAATTGGAAACAGCTTAGAATAGCCTGCCAAGATACGCCATTGCAAAGAAAGTTGCAAAAACAGCCCCAAACACAAAAATTTGGCATGTCAAAAAAATGACCAAAAATCCAAGGCTATAGTAAGGCAAAAATGTCAAAATTTGACACGTCCCAAAAACTGTTGAAAACAACTGGAAACAGCTTAGAATAGACTGCCAAGATACGCCATAGCAAAGAAAGTTGCAAAAATAGGCAACAAAAGCAGAATCTGGCATGTCGAAAAAATGACCAAAAATCCAAGGCTATAGTAAGGCAAAAATGTGTGTCAAAATGTGACACGTCCCAAATACTGTTGAAAACAACTGGAAACAGCTTAGAATAGCCAACCAAGAAACACCATGGCAAAGAAAGTTGCAAAAAGAGCCAAAAAAAGCAGAATTTGGCATGTCGAAAATGTGACCAAAAATCCAAGGCTATAGTAAGGCAAAAATGTGTGTCAAAATTTGACACGTCCCAAAAACTGTTGAAAACAATTGGAAACAGCTTAGAATAGCCTGCTAAAACACGCCATAGCAAAGAAAGTTGCAAAAAGAGCCAAAAACATCATAATTTGGCATGTCGAAAAAATGACCAAAAATCCAAGACTATAGTAAGGCAAAAATGTCAAAATGTGACACGTCCCAAAAACTGTTGAAAACAACTGGAAACAGCTTAGAATAGACTGCCAAGATACGCCATCGCAAAGAAAGTTGCAAAAAGAGCCAAAAACATCATAATTTGGCGTGTCGAAAATGTGACCCAAAATCCAAGGCTATAGTAAGGCAAAAGTGTCAAAATTTGACACATCGCAAAAACAGCTGAAAAAAACTGGAAACAGCTTAGAATAGACTGCCAAGATACGCCATAGCAAAGAAAGTTGCAAAAAGAGCCAAAAAAAGCAGAATTTGGCATGTCGAAAATGTGACCAAACATCCAAGACTATAGTAAGGCAAAAATGTGTGTCAAAATGTGACACGTCCCAAAAACTGTTGAAAACAATTGGAAACAGCTTAGAATAGCCAACCAAGAAACACCATAGCAAAGAAAGTTGCAAAAATAGGCAACAAATGCAGAATCTGGCATGTCGAAAAAATGACCAAAAATCCAAGGCTATAGTAAGGCAAAAATGTCAAAATTTGACACGTCGCAAAAACTGCTGAAAACAACTGGAAACAGCTTAGAATAGCCTGCCAAGATACGCCATCGCAAAGAAAGTTGCAAAAAGAGCCAAAAACATCATAATTTGGCGTGTCGAAAATGTGACCCAAAATCCAAGGCTATAGTAAGGCAAAAATGTGTGTCAAAATTTGACACGTCCCAAAAACTGTTGAAAACAATTGGAAACAGCTTAGAATAGCCTGCTAAAACACGCCATAGCAAAGAAAGTTGCAAAAAGAGCCAAAAACATCATAATTTGGCATGTCGAAAAAATGACCAAAAATCCAAGACTATAGTAAGGCAAAAATGTCAAAATGTGACACGTCCCAAAAACTGTTGAAAACAACTGGAAACAGCTTAGAATAGACTGCCAAGATACGCCATCGCAAAGAAAGTTGCAAAAAGAGCCAAAAACATCATAATTTGGCGTGTCGAAAATGTGACCAAAAATCCAAGGCTATAGTAAGGCAAAAATGTGTGTCAAAATTTGACACGTCCCAAAAACTGTTGAAAACAATTGGAAACAGCTTAGAATAGCCAACCAAGAAACACCATGGCAAAGAAAGTTGCAAAAAGAGCCAAAAACATCATAATTTGGCATGTCGAAAAAATGACCAAAAATCTAAGGCTATAGTAAGGCAAAAGTGTCAAAATTTGACACATCGCAAAAACAGCTGAAAACAACTGGAAACAGCTTAGAATAGACTGCCAAGATACGCCATAGCAAAGAAAGTTGCAAAAAGAGCCAAAAAAAGCAGAATTTGGCATGTCGAAAATGTGACCAAACATCCAAGACTATAGTAAGGCAAAAATGTGTGTCAAAATGTGACACGTCCCAAAAACTGTTGAAAACAATTGGAAACAGCTTAGAATAGCCAACCAAGAAACACCATAGCAAAGAAAGTTGCAAAAATAGGCAACAAATGCAGAATCTGGCATGTCGAAAAAATGACCAAAAATCCAAGGCTATAGTAAGGCAAAAATGTGTGTCAAAATGTGACACGTCCCAAAAACTGTTGAAAACAACTGGAAACAGCTTAGAATAGACTGCCAAGATACGCCATAGCAAAGAAAGTTGCAAAAAGCGCCAAAAAAAGCAGAATTTGGCATGTCGAAAAAATGATCAAAAATCTAAGGCTATAGTAAGGCAAAAATGTCAAAATTTGACACATCGCAAAAACTGTTGAAAACACCTGGAAACAGCTTAGAATAGCCTGCTAAAACACGCCATAGCAAAGAAAGTTGCAAAAATAGGCAACAAAAGCAGAATCTGGCATGTCGAAAAAATGACCAAAAATCCAAGGCTATAGTAAGGCAAAAATGTCAAAATTTGACATGTCCCAAAAACTGTTGAAAACAATTGGAATCAGCTTAGAATAGCATGCTAAAACATGCCATAGCAAAGAAAGTTGCAGAAAGACCCCAAAAAAGCATTATATGGCATGTCGAAAAAATGACCAAAAATCCAAGGCTATAGTAAGGCAAAAATGTTGTTCCGGACGCTGGTGTTGCTTTGGTTATTTTGAGTATGGGGGTTGTGGCAGTCTCATTTTTCAAGCAGCGTGACTGATGACGTCATCAGGAGTTCGCCACTTCACCAGGGATTCCTTCCTTCCGTACCCTGGGGTGTTCCTCTGCCTGAGGATCGTTTCTTCTCCTCCTGCTGCACGCCTTCCTACCAACCAATCCGGTGTTGCCAGAAGTCTTGGCTTCCTCCCTTTCGCTGAGCTCTTCCTTCAATCATGTGTTGTTTGTTGTCTGTTTAAGTCTGCCATACCATTGCCAGTGGCGGCTGTTCTTACCCATGAGCACTTTGCCTCAGTATTCTGCTGGCGTGAGTGATGTGAACTTGTAATTGTTAACCCGGTACTTTATGTTTACTTGTGTATGAGGGACCTGGGCTCTAGATTAGCTTTTCATTGTATTTAATGTATACCACATGTTGTTGTCGCACCACATGCAGGTTACTAATTGTCTAGCTCACTGGGCCTTAGGGGTGGTTGTGCTATTTGTGTTTTTGGCATCGAAGGCAAGTTGCAGTAGTCTGCGGCGTGGGTTTGAGTAGGTTTAATGTGGTTCGTTTTTTTGGTTTATTGATCTGCCGCCACCTGCCGCCCTCTGGCAAGTTCATTCATTCATACTTGTGCTGAAAAATAAACGGCTTTCCAACCTGTTCAACACCACAGCGCTATGTTGCTTCACTTTGTCCCAAGACTTAACGTCTCTGATATGTAACAAATATCAAATTTTTTGACACCTCCCAAAAGATATTGAAAAAGGCTGGAAACAACTTAACATAGCCTGCCGAGACACACCATAGCAAAGAAAGTTACAAAAAGAGCCAAAAAAAAGCAGAATTTGGCATGGCGAAAATGTGACCAAAAATCCAAGACTATAGTAAGGCAAAAATGTCAAAATTTGACACATCCCAAAAACTGTTGAAAACAATTGGAAACAGCTTAGAATAACCTGCCAAGACACACCATTGCAAAGAAAGTTGCAAAAAAAAGCCCCAAACACAAAAATTTGGCATGTTAAAAAAATGACCAAAAATCCAAGACTATAGTAAGGCAAAAATGTGTGTCAAAATTTGACACCTCCCAAAAACTGTTGAAAACAACTGGAAACAGCTTAGAATAGTCTGCTAAAACACGCCATAGCAAAGAAAGTTGCAGAAAGACCGCAAAAAAGCAGAATATGGCATGTCGAAAAAATGACCAAAAATCCAAGGCTATAGTAAGGCAAAAATGTGTGTCAAAATGTGACACGTCCCAAAAACTGTTGAAAACAACTGGAAACAGCTTAGAATAGCCTGCCAATACACGCCATAGCAAAGAAAGTTGCAAAAAGAGCCAAAAACATTATAATTTGGCATGTCGAAAATGTGACCAAAAATCCAAGGCTATAGTAAGGCAAAAATGTGTGTCAAAATGTGACACGTCCCAAAAACTGTTGAAAACAACTGGAAACAGCTTAGAATAGCCTGCCAATACACGCCATAGCAAAGAAAGTTGCAAAAAGAGCCAAAAACATTATAATTTGGCATGTCGAAAATGTGACCAAAAATCCAAGACTATAGTAAGGCAAAAATGTGTGTCAAAATTTGACACATCCCAAAAACTGTTGAAAACAATTGGAAACAGCTTCGAATAGCCTGCCAATACACGCCATAGCAAAGAAAGTTGCAAAAAGAGCCAAAAACATTATAATTTGGCATGTCGAAAATGTGACCAAAAATCCAAGACTATAGTAAGGCAAAAATGTGTGTCAAAATTTGACACATCCCAAAACCTGTTGAAAACAATTGGAAACAGCTTCGAATAGCCTGCCAATACACGCCATAGCAAAGAAAGTTGCAAAAAGAGCCAAAAACATTATAATTTGGCATGTCTAAAATGTGACCAAAAATCCAAGGCTATAGTAAGGCAAAAATGTCAAAATTTGACACGTCGCAAAAACTATTGAAAACAACTGGAAACAGCTTAGAATAGCCTGCTAAAACACGCCATAGCAAAGAAAGTTGCAGAAAGACCGCAAAAAAGCAGAATATGGCATGTCGAAAAAATGACCAAAAATCCAAGGCTATAGTAAGGCAAAAATGTCAAAATTTGACACCTCCCAAAAACTGTTGAAAACAATTGGAAACATCTTAGAATAGCCTGCTTAAACACGCCATAGCAAAGAAAGTTGCAAAAAGAGCAAAAAACATCATAATTTGGCATGTCGAAAATGTGACCAAAAATCCAAGACTATGGTAAGGCAAAAATGTGTGTCAAAATGTGACACGTCCCAAAAACTGTTGAAAACAACTGGAAACAGCTTAGAATAGACTGCCAAGATACGCCATCGCAAAGAAAGTTGCAAAAAGAGCCAAAAACATCATAATTTGGCATGTCGAAAATGTGACCAAAAATCCAAGACTATAGTAAGGCAAAAATGTGTGTCAAAATGTGACACGTCCCAAAAACTGTTGAAAACAACTGGAAACAGCTTAGAATAGCCTGCCAAGATACGCCATCGCAAAGAAAGTTGCAAAAAAAGCCCAAAACATCATAATTTGGCATGTCGAAAAAATGACCAAAAATCCAAGACTATAGTAAGGCAAAAATGTCAAAATTTGACACCTCCCAAAAACTGTTGAAAACAATTGGAAACAGCTTAGAATAGCCTGCTAAAACACGCCATAGCAAAGAAAGTTGCAAAAAGAGCCAAAAACAACATAATTTGGCATGTCGAAAAAATGACCAAAAATCCAAGGCTATAGTAAGGCAAAAATGTCAAAATTTGACACGTCCCAAAAACTGTTGAAAACAATTGGAAACAGCTTAGAATAGCCTGCTAAAACACGCCATAGCAAAGAAAGTTGCAAAAAGAGCCAAAAACATCATAATTTGGCATGTCGAAAATGTGACCAAAAATCCAAGACTATAGTAAGGCAAAAATGTGTGTCAAAATGTGACACGTCCCAAAAACTGTTGAAAACAACTGGAAACAGCTTAGAATAGACTGCCAAGATATGCCATCGCAAAGAAAGTTGCAAAAAAAGCCCAAAACATCATAATTTGGCATGTCGAAAAAATGACCAAAAATCCAAGGCTATAGTAAGGCAAAAATGTCAAAATTTGACACGTCCCAAAAACTGTTGAAAACAATTGGAAACAGCTTAGAATAGCCTGCTAAAACACGCCATAGCAAAGAAAGTTGCAAAAAGAGCCAAAAACATCATAATTTGGCATGGCGAAAATGTGACCAAAAACCCAAGACTATAGTAAGGCAAACATGTGTGTCAAAATGTGACACCTCCCAAAAACTGTTGAAAACAACTGGAAACAGCTTAGAATAGACTGCCAAGACACGCCATAGCAAAGAAAGTTGCAAAAAAGAGCCCAAAACATCATAATTTGGCATGTCAAAAAAATGACCAAAAATCCAAGGCTATAGTAAGGCAAAAATGTCAAAATTTGACACCTCCCAAAAACTGTTGAAAACAATTGGAAACAGCTTAGAATAGCCTGCTAAAACACGCCATAGCAAAGAAAGTTGCAAAAAGAGCCAAAAACATCATAATTTGGCATGTCGAAAATGTGACCAAAAATCCAAGGCTATAGTAAGGCAAAAATGTGTGTCAAAATTTGACACGTCCCAAAAACTGTTGAAAACAACTGGAAACAGCTTAGAATAGCCTGCCAAGATACGCCATCGCAAAGAAAGTTGCAAAAAGAGCCAAAAACATCATAATTTGGCATGTCGAAAAAATGACCAAAAATCCAAGGCTATAGTAAGGCAAAAATGTCAAAATTTGACACGTCCCAAAAACTGTTGAAAACAATTGGAAACAGCTTAGAATAGCCTGCTAAAACACGCCATAGCAAAAAAAGTTGCAAAAAGAGCCAAAAACATCATAATTTGGCATGTCGAAAATGTGACCAAAAATCCAAGACTATAGTAAGGCAAAAATGTGTGTCAAAATGTGACACGTCCCAAAAACTGTTGAAAACAACTGGAAACAGCTTAGAATAGCTTGCCAATACACGCCATCGCAAAGAAAGTTGCAAAAAAAGCCGAAAACATCATAATTTGGCATGGCGAAAAAATGACCAAAAATCCAAGGCTATAGTAAGGCAAAAATGTCAAAATTTGACATGTCCCAAAAACTGTTGAAAACTATTGGAAACAGCTTAGAATAGACTGCCAAGATATGCCATCGCAAAAAAAGTTGCAAAAAGAGCCGAAAACATCATAATTTGGCATGTCGAAAATGTGACCAAAAATCCAAGGCTATAGTAAGGCAAAAATGTGTGTCAAAATGTGACACCTCCCAAAAACTGTTGAAAACAACTGGAAACAGCTTAGAATAGACTGCCAAGACACGCCATAGCAAAGAAAGTTGCAAAAAAGAGCCCAAAACATCATAATTTGGCATGTCAAAAAAATGACCAAAAATCCAAGGCTATAGTAAGGCAAAAATGTCAAAATTTGACACCTCCCAAAAACTGTTGAAAACAATTGGAAACAGCTTAGAATAGCCTGCTAAAACACGCCATAGCAAAAAAAGTTGCAAAAAGAGCCAAAAACATCATAATTTGGCATGTCGAAAATGTGACCAAAAATCCAAGGCTATAGTAAGGCAAAAGTGTGTGTCAAAATTTGACACGTCCCAAAAACTGTTGAAAACAACTGGAAACAGCTTAGAATAGCCTGCCAAGATACGCCATCGCAAAGAAAGTTGCAAAAAGAGCCAAAAACATCATAATTTGGCATGTCGAAAAAATGACCAAAAATCCAAGGCTATAGTAAGGCAAAAATGTCAAAATTTGACACGTCCCAAAAACTGTTGAAAACAATTGGAAACAGCTTAGAATAGCCTGCTAAAACACGCCATAGCAAAAAAAGTTGCAAAAAGAGCCAAAAACATCATAATTTGGCATGTCGAAAATGTGACCAAAAATCCAAGACTATAGTAAGGCAAAAATGTGTGTCAAAATGTGACACGTCCCAAAAACTGTTGAAAACAACTGGAAACAGCTTAGAATAGCCTGCCAATACACGCCATCGCAAAGAAAGTTGCAAAAAAAGCCGAAAACATCATAATTTGGCATGTCGAAAAAATGACCAAAAATCCAAGGCTATAGTAAGGCAAAAATGTCAAAATTTGACACGTCCCAAAAACTGTTGAAAACAATTGGAAACAGCTTAGAATAGCCTGCTAAAACACGCCATAGCAAAGAAAGTTGCAAAAAGAGCCAAAAACATCATAATTTGGCATGTCGAAAATGTGACCAAAAATCCAAGACTATAGTAAGGCAAAAATGTCAAAATGTGACACGTCCCAAAAACTGTTGAAAACAACTGGAAACAGCTTAGAATAGCTTGCCAATACACGCCATCGCAAAGAAAGTTGCAAAAAAAGCCGAAAACATCATAATTTGGCATGGCGAAAAAATGACCAAAAATCCAAGGCTATAGTAAGGCAAAAATGTCAAAATTTGACATGTCCCAAAAACTGTTGAAAACTATTGGAAACAGCTTAGAATAGACTGCCAAGATATGCCATCGCAAAGAAAGTTGCAAAAAAAGCCCAAAACATCATAATTTGGCATGTCGAAAAAATGACCAAAAATCCAAGGCTATAGTAAGGCAAAAATGTGTGTCAAAATGTGACACGTCCCAAAAACTGTTGAAAACAACTGGAAACAGCTTAGAATAGCCTGCCAATACACGCCATCGCAAAGAAAGTTGCAAAAAAAGCCGAAAACATCATAATTTGGCATGTCGAAAAAATGACCAAAAATCCAAGACTATAGTAAGGCAAAAATGTGTGTCAAAATGTGACACGTCCCAAAAACTGTTGAAAACAACTGGAAACAGCTTAGAATAGACTGCCAAGATACGCCATCGCAAAGAAAGTTGCAAAAAGAGCCAAAAACATCATAATTTGGCATGTCGAAAAAATGACCAAAAATCCAAGGCTATAGTAAGGCAAAAATGTCAAAATTTGACACCTCCCAAAAACTGTTGAAAACAATTGGAAACAGCTTAGAATAGCCTGCTAAAACACGCCATAGCAAAAAAAGTTGCAAAAAGAGCCAAAAACATCATAATTTGGCATGTTGAAAATGTGACCAAAAATCCAAGGCTATAGTAAGGCAAAAATGTGTGTCAAAATGTGACACGTCCCAAAACTGATGAAAACAACTGGAAACAGCTTAGAATAGACTGCCAAGATATGCCATCGCAAAGAAAGTTGCAAAAAGAGCCAAAAACATCATAATTTGGCATGTCGAAAAAATGACCAAAAATCCAAGGCTATAGTAAGGCAAAAATGTCAAAATTTGACACGTCCCAAAAACTGTTGAAAACAATTGGAAACAGCTTAGAATAGCCTGCTAAAACACGCCATAGCAAAAAAAGTTGCAAAAAGAGCCAAAAACATCATAATTTGGCATGTCGAAAATGTGACCAAAAATCCAAGACTATAGTAAGGCAAAAATGTGTGTCAAAATGTGACACGTCCCAAAAACTGTTGAAAACAACTGGAAACAGCTTAGAATAGCCTGCCAATACACGCCATCGCAAAGAAAGTTGCAAAAAAAGCCGAAAACATCATAATTTGGCATGTCGAAAAAATGACCAAAAATCCAAGGCTATAGTAAGGCAGAAATGTCAAAATTTGACATGTCCCAAAAACTGTTGAAAACAATTGGAAACAGCTTAGATTAGCCTGCTAAAACACGCCATAGCAAAGAAAGTTGCAAAAAGAGCAAAAAACATCATAATTTGGCATGTCGAAAATGTGACCAAAAATCCAAGGCTATAGTAAGGCAAAAATGTGTGTCAAAATGTGACACGTCCCAAAAACTGTTGAAAACAACTGGAAACAGCTGAGAATAGCTTGCCAATACACGCCATCGCAAAGAAAGTTGCAAAAAAAGCCGAAAACATCATAATTTGGCATGTCGAAAAAATGACCAAAAATCCAAGGCTATAGTAAGGCAAAAATGTCAAAATTTGACATGTCCCAAAAACTGTTGAAAACTATTGGAAACAGCTTAGAATAGACTGCCAAGATATGCCATCGCAAAGAAAGTTGCAAAAAAAGCCCAAAACATCATAATTTGGCATGTCGAAAAAATGACCAAAAATCCAAGGCTATAGTAAGGCAAAAATGTGTGTCAAAATGTGACACGTCCCAAAAACTGTTGAAAACAACTGGAAACAGCTTAGAATAGCCTGCCAATACACGCCATCGCAAAGAAAGTTGCAAAAAAAGCCGAAAACATCATAATTTGGCATGTCGAAAAAAATGAACAAAAATCCAAGACTATAGTAAGGCAAAAATGTGTGTCAAAATGTGACACGTCCCAAAAACTGTTGAAAACAACTGGAAACAGCTTAGAATAGACTGCCAAGACACGCCATCGCAAAGAAAGTTGCAAAAAGAGCCAAAAACATCATAATTTGGCGTGTCGAAAATGTGACCAAAGATCCAAGACTATAGTAAGGCAATAATGTGTGTCAAAATGTGACACGTCCCAAAACTGTTGAAAACAACTGGAAACAGCTTAGAATAGACTGCCAAGATATGCCATCGCAAAGAAAGTTGCAAAAAAAGCCCAAAACATCATAATTTGGCATGTCGAAAAAATGACCAAAAATCCAAGGCTATAGTAAGGCAAAAATGTCAAAATTTGACACCTCCCAAAAACTGTTGAAAACAATTGGAAACAGCTTAGAAGAGCCTGCTAAAACACGCCATAGCAAAAAAAGTTGCAAAAAGAGCCGAAAACATCATAATTTGGCATGGCGAAAATGTGACCAAAAACCCCAGACTATAGTAAGGCAAAAATGTGTGTCAAAATGTGACATGTCCCAAAAACTGTTGAAAACAACTGGAAACAGCTTAGAATAGACTGCTAAAACACGCCATAGCAAAAAAAGTTGCAAAAAGAGCCAAAAACATCATAATTTGGCATGTCAAAAAAATGACCAAAAATCCAAGGCTAT
This sequence comes from Plectropomus leopardus, assembly GCF_026936395.1. Taxonomy (NCBI): domain Eukaryota; kingdom Metazoa; phylum Chordata; class Actinopteri; order Perciformes; family Serranidae; genus Plectropomus; species Plectropomus leopardus. Next base: position 16,029,670 of record NC_142198.1, read on the forward strand.
AGTAAGGCAAAAATGTCAAAATTTGACACCTCCCAAAAACTGTTGAAAACAACTGGAAACAGCTTAGAATAGACTGCTTAAACACGCCATAGCAAAAAAAGTTGCAAAAAGAGCCAAAAACATCATAATTTGGCATGTCGAAAATGTGACCAAAAATCCAATACTATAGTAAGGCAAAAATGTGTGTCAAAATGTGACACGTCCCAAAAACTGTTGAAAACAACTGGAAACAGCTTAGAATAGACTGCCAAGACACGCCATCGCAAAGAAAGTTGCAAAAAGAGCCAAAAACATCATAATTTGGCATGTCAAAAAAATGACCAAAAATCCAAGGCTATAGTAAGGCAAAAATGTCAAAATTTGACACCTCCCAAAAACTGTTGAAAACAATTGGAAACAGCTTAGAATAGCCTGCTAAAACACGCCATAGCAAAAAAAGTTGCAAAAAGAGCCAAAAACATCATAATTTGGCATGTCGAAAATGTGACCAAAAATCCAAGGCTATAGTAAGGCAAAAATGTGTGTCAAAATGTGACACGTCCCAAAACTGATGAAAACAACTGGAAACAGCTTAGAATAGACTGCCAAGATATGCCATCGCAAAGAAAGTTGCAAAAAAAGCCCAAAACATCATAATTTGGCATGTCGAAAATGTGACCAAAAATCCAAGACTATAGTAAGGCAAAAATGTGTGTCAAAATGTGACACGTCCCAAAAACTGTTGAAAACAACTGGAAACAGCTTAGAATAGCCTGCCAAGATACGCCATCGCAAAGAAAGTTACAAAAAAAGCCCAAAACATCATAATTTGGCATGTCGAAAAAATGACCAAAAATCCAAGGCTATAGTAAGGCAAAAATGTCAAAATTTGACACGTCCCAAAAACTGTTGAAAACAATTGGAAACAGCTTAGAATAGCCTGCTAAAACACGCCATAGCAAAGAAAGTCAGAAAAAGAGTGCAAAATGTCCCAAAATGCTGACATCACCTGAAAACAGCAGAAAATAGCGTGCAGAGGCAAAACATTGCATAGAATGCTGCAAATGGGTAAAAACACACGCTGTGTGCTATATGTGCTATATTCTGATGTTTTTGTTTTTTTAATGCAGAAGCCATTGGAAACCTTTTTTTCAGAGCACAGTGCTACCTAAAGAGCCATAAGACTGAGTGACTTAAGTTTAATTTCAACAAAAATTCGTAAATTAATGTAAGAAAATGAAATGGAATTATTATTTTTACCTGTAGGTTTGGACCTCATCCACTGTGTCGATTACAGGGTCAAGTCTGGTCCAATCGTTGGAATCCTGTTTAAGAAGACAATACATATTGTGCTTTTTATGAAATATGTCATCAATCTGCATGGGTAAAATAGCTAAATAGTATAACACATTTTGTAGCACTGCTCCAACCAGAAAGAAAATAAATGCAGTTTTTTCTCTAATTTTTGCAAAAGTAAAAGAAAAATTTATATTTTAAAAGGTTAAATGGCATTTGAAGGTTGAAGAGTACCAAGAATGCTTTAAAGATGTGAAACATTTGAAAGTTTGAATGGAGTGTCAAGCTTAAAGTGTGAATTAGGAGATGTGAGTTCAAAAATTATGAAAAAGTTTAACAATGACTCAATCCTGAACATTCTGTCCATTTATATGAGCGAGGAAATTTTCCCATAATTGTGATGTGAAATATTTCTTAAATTTTGAAAGTAAGAATGATTAAAAATCATTTATCGTTTTTGAAATAAGGCAGATTGACCACACAATACCTTTGAACTCCTCTGGGCAGATCTGTGGAGAACACATGAGGAACAAGGTCATTTTACGCATCGTGCATACAGCAATATCTCAATATGAATGTATGAGAAATATTATATTTTCACGAGAAGTCCCGAACTTAAATGCTAGGTTGATAAATTGCTTACCTTTTAGATTTCCCGGACGTAATGGTTGTAGAGTGAGTTACTCTCTCAACGTTCTTCTTCTTGGACAGACTTATGGCAGAGCATGCACCTGTACACAAACATAATCAACATTTTGTGAGTCAAGACAGTATTTTTGACAATTTTAAAAGACTGAAAGTGTTTTCATGCAGTAAAATTTCAAATGTTGAGTACAGATTAGAACTCTGACTGTGAGGAATGAAGCAGAAATATAGAAAAAACAGCAGAAACACAAACATTTAAACACATACTTGCCATTTCAGCAGCGGTGTAATATCTAAAAAAAAGAGTCAAAAAGAAATTAAATTCAGATAGCATCAACACAAAATAATGTTTGACCACTTTTCCCATTTCCCGCCTTACACTCATTCTTTGTAAATCTAGTTGGCGAAGTTGGTGAAGTATTTAGTTGGCTTTGGTAATGTCATAAAACTTGAAGACACCATTCAGCCCATACTGGATTTCGCTTTAGTAAAGTATTTTAAAATAATTTAATATGCTTCATGGACCAATACTTTTTCCATTTAGGAGCAGCACAAAGTTGCCTTTCCAAACTAATAGGAATACTTTGCCGACAAAATTACCATTTGTACACCAGTTACTCCTGCTTTGCTCCCTTAAAGTCATTAAGAAAATGAACATTGTTAATTAACTGAAGTAAACAGGAACCACATTTAGAAACAACTTATTTATATTTAAATGTCTATTAAAAAACTTCAACAGTCATTTTGGTTTAATCCAAGTGTCATTTATGCATTGAAGGTCGTTGCAAACACATTGCATAACCTTGCAGTCAGCTCTTTCTGACAGGGGAAAGAAAGTGAAAGCATAAATAAATTTCAGTTTAGATCCGGTTAGACAGAGTTAAGTTAAGACAATGCAACATGTTTGAGAAATACTGAGAATATAACTGGATAACTGAGACTAGATTACATTGCATAAGTTGTGTGAGAGTTTGTAAATGATGTTTAGATAGAATTTTGTTGTCGCTGTTATACTTGGCATCCATCAGTTAATCAATGATGGATGCCGTTTTGGGATTCTTTGTGCATCTGAGTTGTGTGAAAATTACAGTTTTCTCAACGAATTGATGATATTTAAGGCAAAACAGCATAACTAAATTAAACAAATGGTCATTTTGTGGGTAAAGTATTCCCTCAGGTTTGTCTCCCACACAGCAGATAAACCAAACAGGACTTAAGCTTTCTTCTTGAGCAACTTTACCAAACAGTGACATTTTTCAGGCTAGTAAACTTTAAATAAACCTCGGTGAGAAAACTGAAATCGACCCTACCTTCAAATGACGTCTGCTTCCTCCACACAGTTGTGTGACACACTTAAACAAACTCACACTTTTACTGTCCTGCTATCTGAGCTGGACTTTGCCCTGAACAGACCTGTTAAGGTGCACCTCCTCTAATTCACTAAACAAGTGAAGTATATTATATTACAGTTAGCACTAAAGTTTTTTGGGTTTTTTTTGCAAACCTGGAGTAGAATTAAATCATAGAGTAAAGATTGAGCAAAAACAGTTTTTAATTGCAGCAGAAAAAAAGGCAAAAACAACAACATACCTTTTCTTTCTTGCTCTCTCCTAAACCTCTGACTATTTCTATTTTTTTTTTATCTCTATACATGGTTCATAATGCCATAAAATATCACCGGACTGAGCTGGGGGACACAAAATGACTATTTATAAACAATTTTAATTAGTGCTGGGTCGTTAACGGTGTTAACGTGCTGCGTTAACGCGGGATTCTTACCGCGCGATAAACTATTCACTAAGTTGGGTCTATACAGTGAGCAAGGCACCAATTTCACTTTGTTGTTTAAGAGCGGATGTATACCTGGTCGAATTACGCGGAGGGGACGTGAACAAGGCGGACGCTGGTCTGCCTGAGTGACTGGTGGAAAAAGGAGAAGCAGAGACTGGAGTGATTGGCTCAAGCCGTGTCACAAAGCTACTGACTGTTAATGGTCTTCTTCATGACCTCTAATGTAGGCCCACAGTTCAATTAGGGTCATGTTATCAGAGGCTGCGCCCTCTGCTGTTCATTCCAGTTATCAGGAAAAAGCTTTTTCCACATGGAGACAGAACCTGTGTTCCTAAATGTCTGTGTTTAACAAAATAAAAAAAAGTTAAACACCAAAGTAAATCTTATGGAACATTATTTTTCTTTACCAAATATTATAGTAGAACAGCTTTCTCAAGCAGTTTGTGATGCATTTTCATCATTTAGAAAGATAGATATTATTTTGAATGTCTTTGGCAAAATTCAAATCTATAATTTTAATCTAGATTAATCTAGATTAACTACAGGATTGCAGTGAGATTAATCTAGATTAAAAAAATTAATCTATGCCCAGCACTAATTTTAATCTTCATTATGGATTTGGTTGGTGACATAATGAGGCCAAAAAAGCAACCCAATAAAATCAGTCTAAAATGGAAAAAGTATGTACTTTTTTCTTAAACTGGAGTTAATTTTTTATTGTAGAAATAAAACATTTATTGGAATACTACAAGTAAAGTCGTAAGGCGTTTAATATTTTCATATCTTTCATAATGGGGCTTAATTTCCTCAAAGGGAACCTATTATGCTGTTCTATTATCCTTATTTTCTGTCAATATATAATTTACAATGAAGAATACTGAATTTGAACAAAGTTTCAAATAATGAGATAAATTTATGTGATCGCCATGAGCAAAAACGTCAGAGTCCTCTGGTTCCAATGTTTTTTTTCTACTGGGACACATAAAAAGCTTCAAAGTTCCCGAGTAGGCTATTTACTGGTGTATTTTATGTCAGAGAACAAAACCTTAAAGTCTCTTAAGCTTATGTTAACCACAGGCCTTATTTAAGGCTTCTAACCAAAAACCCATTAAAAATCCATTGACTCTGAGTTTACAGAACCAGGAGTGCTGAAATGTTAAAGCATTTCTTTAAAGGTTCAGATACATCATGACTGTACATGCAGAGGACCCAGAGAAGCTGACAAAAATCAGATCAGACTGCTCTTTTTTCAGGAGGGGGGGCTTAGGGGCTAAAACAGCATGTAAGCTTGTGCTAGTAGGGGCCCAGAATACAATTATGAACCTGAAGATGAGCATTATAGGTTCTCTTTAATGAAGTTGTCTGAGGTTATCAGCGGATAAGAATGTGCCGTAGCATCTCTTAAAAGAGTGTCCGATACTTAAAGTGCTCTACATTTTGACCAGGTAAGGGGATGCTAAATATTTGTCCATTGTGTCAAATGTCCAAAATACAGCATTTACTTTCACATTTACCTTTTGTTCCCTTTTTCAGATTCCTCGAGCTCATTGATGAGAGCCCTCATACTTCTCATCCTTTTGAGGATTTCATAGAGAGCGTCTTTGCCTCTCATGCTGGCTGAAGTCAAACACCGAAGAATCAACTCCATTTGTTCTTGTGTGGTTTTTAAAGCTCTCACAGCCTCCTGGTTCTTATTTGAGATAAACCCCCTGTCTTTGAGCCTATCCAGGATGGCCCCTGTGTCGCTCACTCTTTTAATCAGATCTGTCCGATGGCGATCCACAAAATGCTGACCTGAAGCAGGATGATAAAAGCAAAGTACACAAACAATGAATTAAAGAAGTTGCAAAGGTCATATATTAAAACATGTACATCAAGACAATGAAAAGGTAATGCAGTGTTGTTTGAAGCCAATATGAGAAGTAAATGTATCATTTTTGCAAGCCCTAATTTTAATTTTTGCATGTTACTTACCTCCAGTGGTATCTTCCAAAGCAGACAATTCTGGTTTTATTTGCTCTGGTTCTGAGCTGGCCATCTCTGGGATTTGTACTGCCCAACAGATCAATGAAAAAAGATTTCATTAGTGGTGCATTATGAAACATAACATAAAAAAAATGTAACAGCAATATGTTTCTCCAAAAAACAATGCTGAAGCTACTGTGGATAATCTGCAGATGTTTATTTGTATTGTTAAAATTATATACATTTAATTTATATACAACTAATACATACTTTCTTCCAGATCAGTGCATAAGAAATCATAAAGAACAAGATGCCACTGAAAAAAGCTCACTGAATGTAAGGCTGGAACTATTTTTTAAAATTTTCTGCCAGGCAGGTATTTAGTTATGCCCCACTTACCATTTTCTGCAGGTTTAGTCTGGATGGCAAAGGCTACAGGACCTCTGATGGTAAACCCAAGGTAAAAAAAAACTTGGCGTGGTCTCCAGAGGCTGTTTCGGAGGTTTGCATCCAACTCAATCAATGCGCCATCAATATTGGCATAAACTCTGTAGTTTCGTACCTCCCCTTCAAATTTGAGAAGGCGTTCTTGGACCTTGGGGTCTTGGAAAATCATCTCGTTGCTCCAGTTGTTGCTCCAATCTTGTGTTGTTTCATTATTTTGCTCAAGAAGCAATCCCTCGAGGACCTTTCTGTGAACAATTCTGTTCAGATCTTGACCTTTTCCGATGAAAAACAGTGGGCGGAGGTACCTTGAACGAAAGCGTATCTTGTATGCATGTTCATAGGCGCAGTGCATACGCAGGATTAATTTTCTAAGGTCAAGGACACATTTTTCTTTACTGTCTGTAGGCCAACACAAGAGGAGGGTTAACATGTGGAGCTCAGGTGAATTTTCAGAGATCAGAGGCATCTTCTGTTCAAATACAGCTAAATGCCTGCATTTAGAAGGAAACTTTGCCCTCATATTTCCTGACAGGATAAAAGCGAAGATGTAGTTAGCAAGAGCTGTTACAGACTCTGTGCATAGAAAGAGTTCTTCCCACCATGTAGTTATTTCTTTCAGGTCTGTTTCAGTGCAATCTCTTTTAAGACAAGAGAGGACTCCAGCAGAGGTGTCTGCCAGGTTTTGTTTAAGCTTCTGGATGAGATCAGCGCCTTTTTGTTTGAAGTGCTTCGGTGGGGAGTCTCCGACATACTTCCTGAAGCATTCGGAAGTGTCTTTGGTAATGTATGGGGGATCGTCTTCCTTCACATCAGGCTTTGAGTAAGTCAGATATTTATCAAAAAATGCACATTTTCTTTCAACCTCGTCTCTGAGGCTTTTTATAAGATCATTAAATCTGAGGAGCTTGTTGTCCCCAAGCACTTCCAGGACAGAGCCCAAAGACACATTCTTTGTGAGAACTTCTCTCCAAGTTTCGTTCTGACTGACAAGTAGGTCATACACTAGGTTGCAAACCTGAAGATAACCACACAGCCCTCTGGTGTTGAAAAGATTTGGGGCTTTGGTTGTGCCGTCTCCTTTCATGTCTGTCTCAAGTTCATTTTCAGCAAGTCGTTCTTCATCTTTGAAGGCTTCAATGGCTTTTGTAGCCAGCTGCAAAACCGTTCTCGGGGTGGTAGGATGCTTTATGTTCTTCAAATGGTTCTTATGGACTTGGCCCAGTGTATCAGCAACAAATGAATTCAGGGGATCTCTTTGCTTTGCTCTCTTTGCCCACATCTCTGCTAGTTTGTAGTCTTTTAGTACTATGTAATAGAAACGAGAAAGAGCTTGTGGAAAAAATGGATTTTGATCGAACTTTCTGGCAGCCATCTTTAAAATTGATGCACACCTTTGGTCATCACTTTCGATATTTTGAATGTCTATAATCAGTCTAGAAAATCTTTCTTTCTCCTCTTTCAACGCTGAACTATTGGTTGGATTCTTCTCTGTTTCCATTTCTTTTGGTTTTAGTCTTCTTTTGGTCAGCAAGTCTTTGACAAAACCAGCCAAAAATGGATCAGTGTCTTCTTTGCACAAAGTCGTCAAGAGGTTTCTAGCTGTGTCACTTCTGGTCACACCTGCCTTAGCCATCAGTTCAACACAACACTTTGCTATTAGAGAGTGAGCCATGCGGACTTTTTTTTCAGATCCATCTTGTTTGAAGGTGATGATGAGGTGACTAAAGGGCTCCATTCTGTCCTTTAGTGAAAAGTCTCCGTGGATGTAGTCATCATGTTGAAAGAAGTCAAGGCACTGAGACTCAAGGAGATATGAGCCTGGAACATAAGCATTCAGGAGGGATAAGAAGGCAGCAAGCTGGGTCTTCTTTAGTCTATTTGATCTTCGGACTGTACTGAATACTTTACATGTTTGTTTGACATAAACTTGAGAGAAATTATTTTGCATTATGTTAAAGCCATGGAATTGGTTGCATTTATCACTGAACCTTCTCCTAAGTTCTTCCTTTTTCTCATTAAAGTTTTGCTTCTCTGTGTAAGAAAGTTTATCTTGTAGGAAAACTTGGTCTCTCTGTAGAAATTCATCCCTTCTAATGCAGTTGAGTAAAATCACCACGGGCATAAAGGTGACTATTTCCTGCTCAGCAATCTTCATCATGATGTTTTCTTGCAGACTTTCCAAAATCTGCTCATCATTCACCAACAGCAGCACAGTGTTCTGGTGACCTCGGCTGCCTGCTGTGAAAAGGTGAACCACCTCCTCTGCAACGTTTGCAATGTTGGGGGTTGGGCCTCTTAAAACAGCACTTCTAAAGGTTTTCCTCAAGTCCCACAACACCTTCATGGCCAGTGTGGTCCCCCCACATCCTGACTGGTGGAACAGGCTGACAGTTGATATTCGAGGGAGTTTTCGCCTTTGACAAATTTCTTTCACGAGTCTATCGTATCCATCTCGTTTGACAAACGGAGTTCCAGTGCCATCCGCCTCTGCTTGTTCACTAATGTGAAAGTTTAACCATTCAGGTGGGGCCCCTCTGTAAAAGTTTTCCTCTGTCTGATTAATATGTTCTGGATGGAAAGAGCTGCCTTCAAACTGATTTGCATAGAGAACATCCAACCGTGAGAAGGAATCTATGATTTCACTTCCAGCGTAAATTTCTCCACTTCTCGCAGTGGACAGGGCTGGTCCGTTTGCCATCTCGGACTTTTAGTTCTCTGCACCTTCATGAATGTTAAAGGAAAGAACAAACAGAAAGAATTGAAAAGATTATTAACTTGGACTGTACCATTGAACTGCCATACAGTGGAAATCACAGCTGTTTAAACTTTGTAGATTATGGTTGTGCATACAAAGCATTTTACCTGTGTTAATACCTTTAAAAGACCAATGCAACAAATAATTTGCAATTTTCAACATGCCAAAAAGTGATTGCAGCAGCTATCGTGCTACTGAAATGTTGTTTCTGCCTCAAAATCACTTGATTTCAGTTCTAATGATTATATTTGACAGACTGTAGCTCACCAGTCCTTTTTACCTGCGTAAATACCTTTAAAAGACCAGTGCAACAAATACAATACAATTTTCAACTTGGCAAAAAGTGATTACAAATTAGGACTGAAACTACCAAAATCAAAAAATAAATAAATACATGTGTCAATAAATACATGAATGTGCCCAAAATGCCAATATTTAATTTATTTCCGTTATCATTTTTCATTTTATTTACCAATTTATTCATTTTTGTATTTATTTGCTCATTTATTTATATATTATTTTCCGTTTTGGGTGTAAATGCCCCTTTTTATTTGATTTCCCAGTTTATTTTACATGTTTATTAGTTTATTTTATTTTTTTTCTAAAGTTATTTATTTGTGTCATTATTTATGTATTATTGTCTCTTTTTACTTCCCTCTCCATTTATTTTCTCCAAAATATTTACCTTTTTCGTTTTCAACCTACATATGATATGATACATATGACATATCAATATGCATTTCCACCTCATTAAGCAAAGGGGGCTGGCCTGTGTGTCATGCGGGTGTTAACTTTAAAAATTAAGAAATAATTATATAAATTAAACTGGGATATTAAATGAATAAGGGCATTTATACACAAAGTGGAAAATAATCTATAAATAAATAAGCAAATAAATATAAAAATGAATAACTTGGTAAATAAAGTGGAACATGAAAAGGTAAATAAATTAAATATTCGCATTTTGGGCATATTCATTTATTTATTGACACATTCATTTATTTATTTATTTTTGATTTTGGCAGTTTCAGGCCTCCATATAGGTGAGCTATAATCTGTCAAATATATCACTATGTATTAAATCAAGTCATTTTGAGACAGAAGCAAGCTTTTAGTGACAAGATAGGAGCTGCAATCACTTTTTGAGAGGTTTTAATTTGTTGTATTGGCTCTTCAAAGGTATTTCAACAAGTAAAATGAGGTAAAAGGACTGAGGTGATTATAATCTCGGGCACAGAGCAGGAAATAAAATGCAGGCAGCAGGTAAGTCTTTCGTTTTTACCTTACCCATCCGTGAAGTATGACAGACTACTCTCCAAATGTCATGTCTGATCAAACTACAAATCGCAAATACGTGAAAATTGGGTTTCATGAAACATTAAATTTTCACAAAGACACACCTATGCTCTTACCACGGACATTAAGCCTGCGCGCGCTCCCGCGGACGATGACTTTTTGGCATGATACCGGCACTGCTTTGTAAATGGTAGATACCTTTGGCAGGTTTGTTAAAAACTCACCACTCTTCTTTTTCTGCGAACCGCTCTCGTAACTTCGCTTCATGGTTTCTCTTGACTACTTTCTCTGTCGTGTTTAATTTACATGAATTGATTCTTAGCCAAGCCTCCAGGAAGTGCGCCATTCTCTGAAGCAAAATTTACATAATGGCCGAAAGTGGAACTAAAGCGTCACGTAATGCAAACTGGCCCAGAGAGACTTTTCTCCATATGTTAACATTGTGAAAGAGACCTCCTTAAATCACTGGATATTTTTTTGAGACATGTTGACTTTTCAGAGCGCATTCTTTATAGCCATTATTAAAAACATTAAGTCCTAAAGACGTAAAATGCTCTATTTCCCGAATCAAGATTTTGAATTCGGTTTCCCCAAACATAAAATGAACGCACAGCGGACCCGCGGAACTCTACCATGTGAACGCGCATGTAACTCTAAGAGTTTCTGACACAGCACAGGCTTCGTGCCGGCCGTAGTAATGGGTATTTTTGCTGTAATTTAAATCAAAATTCATCATTTTTAACATTTTACAACACATCCATACGCTGTTGGCTGTAAAGCCTGTAATATGGACGTCTTACCGTGTCTGTATCAGAGACCGTATATACAGTCTACGGTCTGTATTCAGACTACCGGTTAGTAGTGAGCAGCGCGGAGCACTAGTGACAGTTACTAAAAGGTACTGAACGTAGTATTTAATTAAAGTTGAGCTGTGTAATAATACACGGGGCAATGTTACAAGACACCACCTTTTAATATATTTGAGTGGGCGAAACACTTAATTTCATTTCTCCGGTCGTGATTACGATATGATTCCCTGCGAAATTGTATGTATATTTTTGTGTGCGTGTGTGTGTATAGAGCGATAGATACACTATATATGTATGCATGTGTGTGTGTGTGTGTGCGTGTAGAGCGATAGATACACTATATATGTATGCGTGTGTGTGTGTATAGAGCGAGAGATACACTATATATGTATGCATGTGTGTGTGTGTGTGGAGCGACAGATACACTATATATGTATGCATGTGTGTGTGTGTGTGTAGAGCGATAGATACACTATATACTGTATGTATGCATGTGTGTGTGTGTATAGAGCGATAGATAGACTATATATGTATGCATGTGTGTGTGAGTGTGTGTAGAGCGATAGATACACTATATATGTAAGCGTGTGTGTGTGTGTGTGTGTGTGTAGGGCGATAGATACACTATATATGTATGCATGTGTGTGTGAGTGTGTGTAGAGCGATAGATACACTATATATGTATGCGTGTGTGTGTAGAACGATAGATACACCATATATATATGTGTGTGTGTGTGTGTGTGTGTGTGTGTGTGGATAGATAGATAGATAGATAGATAGATAGATAGATAGATAGATAGACAGATAGACAGATAGATTTGTATAGCCTACACATCATTAATACCGCACATCTATCCACTGCAATTTTCCCACTAATGCAACATTTACTCTGTAATTGAATTGTCAATCACCAACACACAGTTTCTGGACAAATGAAAGGTGCATATAGCTTTCATCTTATTTTTTGTTAAAGTTATTTATATTTTCTGTCATTTTTATGTTTATTTCCTTGTTATTTATCCCTTTAAGTGTGTTTTCTCCCTTTTTACTTTGGTTTTGATTTATGTATTTTTTGCTGTTGTAACAAGTTAATTTCCCAAATGTAGTATCAGTGAAGTTCCTTAAAATACATCCATGTTCTTACGTGTGTGTGTGTGTGTGTATAAAGAGGGATAGATAGCTACAAATTCTAAAACATGGATGCTTCACATGGTATTTGCAGTAAAGGGTGGGGTGGGTTAACCCATCCCGCCGTTTACTGGAAATACCTGCAAGCATTTCCAGCAAGCATTTCTTTGGGTACAAGTGGACGTTTGTGCCACATTTGAACAAATTCCCTCAAGATGTTACTGAGATTTCACGTTTACGATAATGAGACAGACATGAGGTCACAGTGACCTTGACCTTTGACCACCAAAATCTAATCATCTCATCCATGAGTTCAAATTAAGGTTTGTGCAAAATTTGAGGCCTATGATATTCTTCAGATATCGGGTTCACAAGAATGCCTGGACGGGTGGACAACCCGAAAACAGCTCCAGCCTTGTCTATGGCCGATCCACAGGTAGAATGTCCATCACAATACCCAAAGTCGAAAGTGACACCTTCATATGCTTGTTTCGTCCAAACAATAGTTTTGTAAGTCTAATTATTTAAAAAATTACATTTGACAGGCTGACACACATATTAAGCATTTGTGCATGAAAATGTATTATATGACTCCAAACAAAGAAAAGAAAGTATTTGTACTGCAGCACTTAACACACTTTTATTTTGTAGTTTAAGGGGATATGCTATAAATTTTGGATGGTATCTTCTTCAAACAGGGTTTAAATGCACTTCAGTCACTTCAGCGTATGTGAAAAGAAAGTCATAATAATGTATTTAAGTGGAGTAACAATAGTTTCCTCTAAAAAGAAGAAGAGTAAAGATAGAACAGAAAAAAGAAAAGAAAATATTCAAGTACGGAAACCTCAATTACCTTTAAAAGAAAGCAACTTCACACAGTGTAGGTTAGCAAATATATTTTAATATATAATATTTATATTCATTTTAGCACAATGACAAAATGGCATAATTTCAGTTCAGTCTCATTTAAATCATGACAAAAAGCCACACCTTTATATTTGTTTGAATAATACCTCATATCATATTTTGTTGCAGTCATTGCAAAATAAATCCTGAAGTACTTCTTTCCCCATGAGAGGAAAACCTTAGCAGAAGTTTCTAACAGCACTGAGCCCATGGCATCCAACGGGGTTATGTTATGTATGTGAAAATGTAAAAAATGGATGTAATGACATTCTTCACTGTATTGTTAAGCACAGTGTCACATCCTCCGAAACCACGCCAGTTTCTTTGTCACTGGGACAGAACTGGATCATTTCTTGAACTCAAATTCAGAACAACAGCGTAAATCTAAAGGATCACACTTGTTAAAGAGCAACTGGTCATTACTAACACGATGGACTGGATTGACTCGGTGAGAGAAAACACACCTGTCACTTGCTACACCACTTGAGAACAAAGCACAATACAAAAATAACAAGCAGGATATGAGAGGAAACACCCAACTAAAAGACTCTGAAGGGAGGGACACACAGCGCAACTCTCACTGCCGAATTAAACTCAGTAATGTTACTTAAAGGGTAACTTCAGTATTTTCCAACCTGGACCCTATTTTCTTACATTTGTGTGGCTTAGTAACAAATGGGAATAATCATTTTTGAAATTGGTCCAATATTGAGAGAAAGCTCTGCAGCTGGCACCTGTGAAACAAGCTGCAGTCTAACCAATTGGGGCATTTGTGCATCGTCAGTTTACATCCACTACAGTGCTTTATTTTTGCCACCAGTAAGCTCAGATTGTTGTCTGTCACGTTATGGAAAGGATCCCTACATAGACTTTTTCATTTAACCAGAAACAGCCCCAAAATCACTATTGCCAAACCAACCAAACTCCATTTAAATAAATATTAATTTAATTGTTGTAACAAAAAAAAACCAAACACACTTCAATCAAAGTTGAAAGAAACAAAATAAAACTCACAAAAGCTTTCTTGGTTTGTCTTTTCACTGTTCCAACAATCACCAACTTAGGTTTTTGCCAAAAGAAAAACCGAATTCATCCACTTAGATGTGACAGTAGGCTGGTTCTATTCATGCTTACATGATTGTTAAATTAAACAGACTCTGGTGCGTTTGGCAATAGTGATTTTCGGGGTTGTTCGTGGTTAAAAAGATCTTACTCTTTGACAAACAGCTTTGTCTCTTCATAATGTTATCAGATACTCAGAATGACAATCTGTGCCTATCAACTGCAAAACTTTCAGTGGACGTAAACTGACGATGCACAAATGCCCCAAGTGGTTACATTGAACCCGCTTTTGGTGCTGCTGACTGCACCACTGTGGCTCAACACTGGATCAGATTCAGACACTGTTGTTCTCATCAGGGACTTGTTGACAGAATTGTGGGAAAATATGGGCCAAGTTGAAAAATACCAGTTACCTTTTAATCAAAATGATGTTCTTCAAGCTTGTTTTGAATGCTGCCCATCTCGACTAAAGGAACAAAACTGTGAAAAGTGAGCGGCTGAAAATGAAGAGTTTCAATCCAAAATTCCTGCAGATGCATTTTAGGAGAATCTCTGCTACCTAGAGGTTGGTGTTTTAAAACCGCACGTGTCCCCAGAGGTAACTGCGCTAATTTGTAGAGTACTAAAATATTATTAGACTTTTCAAGTCCTGTCTGACACCTCTGTAAAAACCTCCTCTGACCTCCAACTCCTCCAATGCTGAGCCAAACTGTTAGACGCTTATTAAACCACACCAAAGAAATGCTTTTCAGTCTTGTGTTAAACCTCCAGTTACAAAAAAGCCTCTATTGTCCACTAGTGCAAAAACACACACTTCAGAAAATCTCTGATAAAACCAAAAATGTTAGTGTGACCGTCTAAAATCAAGATTGTTCACTACAAACATCATGAGCTTAAAGTCAAGCACGGCATGATTTCAAGTCCATCCATCCCAGCAGTTTGTTGGCACTTTTACTTGCAATGTGAAAGCTTGCTTTTTATTCATTGTGCATGAATTATAAACTGTATTTGCCAAAATGAAAAGAAAAAACACTATCTTTTACTGTGCAGCTCCAGGGAGATGTAAGCCGGTAAGCTTGTGCACAATATTTAGCAATGTAATGTGCCTTTAATCTTTCTGTGATGATTAAAAGGTGCGAAGAAAAATTTCTGCACAACTTCGTACAACACGACTCTCCCCAGACATTCAGCATTCCTAACACTAACACACCTTATTATCATCAACTACATTTCACCATTGTACAGCATTCTTGTGCAAGGCCTGCCACATTCAAAATGAAACTAACTCGATGCAGAGGTGTGACATGTAGTGCACACAACAGAGATGTTTATCAAAGTATGAACCTACATATTTCTCTGCGCACACATCAAACAGCTACAATCCCCCCCCCCCCGAAACTATTCTTCATTACTTACGCTACTCTATCCAGCAATGAAATGCCTACTCACTTTATAACTTCAACCATACAACCTTTAACCATTCACTGCCCTTCTTTAAAAAAAAATAAGCAAATTAAATGATGGAGCCTCAAGTGTTCAATACTGAATAGATAAACAGTACATTATGAAACAATAACAATATGTTATGTAAAATATATAAATGAACCAATGAACTGTGAAGTAATTTGATAAATTACCACATTAATGCTATTTTTTCATTCTAATTTTCATATTAACAACGTTTTATTTGATTTCATTATAAGATGGTAAGCTCAACAACAAATTTAGCCGGTTTAGCTCATATTAGCAAAAAAGTAATAGGCCTTTTTTTAATTTTTTTTTTTTTTTAAATAAATTTTCCCGCAGCTGAGAAAAGGAATTTAAAAATCTGTGACTTCATCACAATGTAAAGTCTATGAACTGAGCAGAAACACTATTGCCCATATTAAATAGGCCTCATAATGTGGAAGTAAATTACCCGGAAGCTAAAATTTATTTTGACGTGTGCAGCAGCTTCTAATTAGCCTAATTAGAAGCTAACTCGCTCTTTTTGGCTACAGCGACAACACAGACAGTTTTTTAATTCTTTTAGCCAGTGAACTAGATAGATAACATGACTATATATTTCTATAATTACTTATTCATTCATCTAATACTGACCACTTTAGGGCTCCATATAAATCAAGAGTGAATGCTTATTGTTCAGATGAGGGTTGTCAAATACCTGTTTTATATCTTGTCTTTTAAAATACTTTTAATGAAAACAGCGCTAAAGACCTGGTAATAAAGACTGCAATCTACAAATTTTCAACACATTTCTTAATCTTTCTACATGCACCTTGCCCAACATTTCAAGACACTACTCTTTAAATTTCCTGCTTTTGGTGCAATTTGCAAGTGACAACATGTCCCATACGAACAAAATGGCAGATTATGACTTTGTGACTGCTTTTATCTTTTGTCATGATTTGGAAACTCTCTGAATAAAATCATTTTACGAGCAGTGACCACAACACATCTGATCAAATACGATACAGTAAAACATAATATGTTACATATCCGTAAATACAATGAAATGAATATCGCTTTTTTTGTTGTTGTAAAATCATCACCCAAAGCCGAAACAGCAAAACATGAATGAAGAGAATAACATGAATTATAAAAGTGTTGATGCATGTTCTGCTTAACATTAGATAAGCAACACATTTTCATCCCCTTGATTTGTTTCGAGTTAGTAAAACAAAATCAGGATACGTAAAAACAACAATATATAGGCATTAAATAAATTAATCAAGTTCAAAACAAACACAGTGATATATATTCAAAATACATATTTACAACCTAATAAAATGAAAAAGAAAACAAAACACAGTCTCATCCTTAAGGGATATGATACTCTTGTTTGAAAGAATTTTAATTGACGGTTAGCATTACATGCTGAATACCTTCACAATATCTGCCTCTTCACTCTTCTACTTCATCTTTACTCATGTATTGGTTATAATCAGGTATTCACCATAAATACATATTTTAGTAGGTTTATACTTTTGCAGCATTTACTAAGTTGATATGTACTCAGTACATGGAAATCCAAATTCTGACATCATTTGTGACTGATATGTTGATATATTATGTGCCGATTGGCTACCGAGGAAAACGCTAAGCAATGCCAAACATATAATCCACCTGGTGACGGAGTCAGAGGGGCTGTGCCACGGTTGTCATGGTGACATTGATGGGGGTTGAGTAGGACACAGGAAGTGGGTGTAGAAAAAAAAAATGGAAAAGGGAGCGGCACAGCCACATTTTGATACTGACAGAAATTTCAACACTCCAGTGAATACACTGCTAACCAGAAGCATTTAGAGCATCACGCAGCTGGATTTTTTTTTTCTTTTTTGATGTTTACAGATATTGCATGGACAAACTACTGACAAACTACCACACAATTGTTAACATGAGTCCATTGCCTACTGAAATTCTGAGAGAGAGAAAATAAAATAAAAGTCACTTGGTCACATACATCTAAATTCACAAATTTCTATTCAAAAAGCACGTCAAATAAAAAGAGAGAGAAAAAAAAAATACAATGGCCCAAATCCTCCCTTGCTGATATTTTGTACCATAATGGAAACACATGCTAAGATCTGGAAAAAAA
Source organism: Plectropomus leopardus (assembly GCF_026936395.1). Classification (NCBI taxonomy): domain Eukaryota; kingdom Metazoa; phylum Chordata; class Actinopteri; order Perciformes; family Serranidae; genus Plectropomus; species Plectropomus leopardus. The sequence continues at coordinate 16,047,347 of NC_142198.1, forward strand.
AATCTGCCTTTTGGTTTGTAAAGTCACCAAAGCTCTTCACTGGAAATGGTGAGTGGTAATCTTAAATTCGTGATAAATAAACACATCCATTTTAATGCTGAGAAAGACCGTTACCCACAGGTCATAGCAGTAAGTACAACTGCCTCCCTTTGCCCGACCAAATGCCCCCAGTTCAGCTCTGTGATAAACGCAGTGGTCCCACTTTGTGTTCGCTAGGCTCAAGCTATAGGAGGGCAGCTACCGCTTCACTTGGGGTCAGGTCTAACGTGGGCTCGTCTGGAAACTGAAGGGAAAATCCACCCGAAAATACTCTGACACTGATATCAGAAAAGATCAGTGCATATTTTGGTTTTGAAAACACCAACACTTGTTGAGGTTGAATTTGAATTTTGGTCAACTTTCTGAGATTATTGAACAATGAATTTTTTCCTACAGGTATGATCTTTAAGTTGGTGCAAGTCTATAAAAACAGAGTTCAAAACAAGCCCTTTCTCTTCTATAAATAAGAGACAAAAAAAAAAGAAAAATAACCCAACTCAGAATAAAATCTAATGTCTCAAACTCAAATGTGGCTTCACAGGTAAACACGGCGAAGAGTTCGATAGCTAGCGGCTCTGTGCGGCCGAATAAAAACAAAATGGCGCTTTGAGCTAAATGCTAGCATCAGCATGCTAACATGCTTACACTGAAAAATGACGTTAAGCATCCTGGTAAAATGTTAACCATGTTCTTCCATCATGTGTTAGTATGCTAACATTAATAAAATTGTGCTAAATGCAAAGTACATCTGAAGCATGTTCTACATTGTGTGTTAGCATGCTAACATTTGTAAAATTGCGCCAAAAACAAAGTACATTATGTATGGTCTTCATTGCATATTAGCATGCTAACATTTAGAAAATTACGCCCAACATAAAATATATCTAAGCATTTTCTTCATCTTGTGTTAGCATGCAAATATTTGAAAAATTCTACCAAACAAAAAGTACAACTGAGGCATGTTTTTCATTGTACGTTAGCATGCTAACATTTGTAAAAACTGGTGCTGTCATTATTTTTGCAAGTATTTGGTCATAAAGTGAAGTATTGGACAAATAAAAACTTGACGGTGCTATGAAATGTCAAGGGGAAAAGTTATTAGAATTGATCCTAAGTGTGGCCATGAATCTCTGTACCAAATTTCAAGGCAATCCATCAAAATATTGTTGAAGCATTTTACATTAAACAATATATGTCACTGTTGATGGCGGCAGAGGAAAAGTCACCACCAAAAGTCACAAAAGTTTGTATTAAAATTCATGTGGTTGTTGAGATATTTTCGTCAGGCCATCCATAGACCACTGCTCTACATGAGCAAAGCCTTTAACTGCAGAATCGGTCCAGTTTAATTCAAAGTACAGCAGTGTCAAAGTTTTTAAGGGTGGATGATTCCTTTAACAGTACAATAGAAAGCTTGATCCGTCCTAGATTATGGATGTTTTATGCAAAACAACATGCCCACTTGTTTGTAAACTATTAAACCTCCTCACACATTTGCAGGCATTAAAGGACTATTGAATTTTTTTGGTAACCTTAAGACTTTGCTTGCAAAAGAGTAGAATAGGAGTTGTACAGTATAGTTGGTCAAACATGTTTTTTTTTTTTTCAGTAATAAACCACTAACATTGGGGAACAAGCATTTATTTTCTTTCCTGAAACTGCACACCTTCTCTTGTCAAGTGCCACCCAGCACATCCGTCATGCAGATTCAACACAAGAATATCAGGATTTCGTCGAACACCCCGACAATTAAAGAGTTCTTTAGATTAAGTGATTTGTTGGGAGGACATGTTACAGTGCAGTTTTCCTACAGACGTAAATGCATAGGATACAAATCAGTCCAATACTACAATATACGGCGAGCAATACAAAAGAAAAAAAAAAGACCACGTAAACTGTGATCGAAATAAAAGTCTTGGTCGTTGGCACTGGGGTTGGAGTGTGGTGGCGAGGGAAAGGATGAGGGAGGTAGCGGGGCTGGGAGAAATGACTAGTCATACACTGATATATTTTTATGTTGTTGGTTCATTTTTTTTTATCCTACAGCTTTGATAACAACAAAAATGGGGGCAGAAATTGACCCACAGACATTCTGTACACACCAACACTGAAGTCCTTAGCAAATTTCAGAATAAAAGCGCTCTCTTTAAAAGTGAGAGCCTTTTTGATTAACTTGACGCGTGTGCCGGCGTCTGTCTCCGCTCTGCACAATCTCTCACAGTTGTGAAAAATTTCGGGGTAAACACAAAGTCCGCTAAGGCTTCAGTGCGGGGAAAAAAGAGACACAGTGTTCAAAAGAGCAGTTATTATAGTTTAGTTTCAACAGTCTTGCTAGCTATTATGTTGGTGCATGGCGGGGAATGGCACAGTCAGCGGGTTATGAGCCGTTGTGTTCATTAGAGATCCTCGTCGCAATTATGTACATTTTATTAAAGGACATGTTTTATTATCACATGCCATGTGTACTTTCTGACATCTTCTCTTTTCTTTCCCTTGATCTACACCTATTTTTTTGTACTTTCTGAGGCCTTCGTTTGTCCTCTTTCATACAGTGATAGTCACAGGTCAGTTATTTTCTGTGCAACAAATGAAATGGCAACATAGGGGTTAAAGAAAGTTTAGTGTTACTTTATGTGTCACACAACATTTTCACACGCTAAATGTAACATCTAATATGACCTCTCAAAACATACTCTTGTATTCCTTAATGTAGTCCAAAGTAGATGTACTTTTAGTGCTTGCTAAGGGACTGTTTGTTATTTATGAGAGGGGAGGGGTGGTGCAAAACAGGGGAGGCACTTCAAATATTTTTTGTAAGTACTGGGGAGGAAGTTATATTTATGATTTAGCTTAAGGGAAGAACTCTAAAAGGTCACATTTTGTATTTATTCAAATATGCTTAGAGCCCAAAACCCACAAGTGTGTTTGAATGGCATGTTTTGTTTAAAAATCCCCCAAATCAAGCCATTAATTACAGCAAAAAAACCTTTGAAATATTCTTATTTATTAACTCTAAAAAATGAACAAAGTCACTCCACAGCCACCTCCCTACTCTAATAAATGAAGTACAGTCCCTAAATTTGTTTTTAAAATCTAAATTTGTCACAGAGAGATGCCGAGAAGTTTCAGATTAGATAGAATTAGGGTCTTTAGTTACAAAAACAGACACGGTGAAGCTGAAGTGGAAATTCGAGTGTCCTCTTTTGGAACACACTGCAGGTCAATATATTATTTCTACTATATTTTCCTCTAATATATTATCTGTATATTTACATCTCTAGCCAGCTCATTCAACAGACTTTCATGCTAACTGGTGCCCTCGATGAAAAGATAACATATGGACAGGAAACATCCATAGTATAGAAATAATTGCTATAACTTTCCCATCTAAATATTTTCTCTAAATAAGCTATTATTATAAGCTAAAGGCAAATATTGGCTTTTTCTATGAAAATCAACTTTAAATATCTTCATCTAAAATATTTTTTTTTTTTTTGCTCTTGAGAGATGATATAATTATCTGCGTAAGAGTAAAGGGAATGCATACAGAACCCCTCGCTGAGGAACATTGACTTTCCTGTCATTTAAGTTTGACTTAAGTTTCAGATACGGTGACCTCATGGAAACGCGGCCACATGAGGCAAGAAAATGGTGACTTAATAACTGTAGGGGAGACCGGGGCCAATTGTAACACTTTGGTTTTGATGCAATAACTCTTTTGAGCTATTTGGATACAACTTTTATGTAATTTCTATCTGTGTTCTAGTTATTAACAGTCATCAGCTGATTTTACAAGCAATGTTATGGAGTCAAAATATTGATTCATATGGTTTAGTATAAAGAACTGAATATCTATTGAACAATGAATTACAGTTTCATTAAAATAGTATTATTGTTCATATCTAGTATAACATTAGTTTGTCTCAGAGGGATCATCACATACCATATGCAAAACGAGTTTCAGGTCTGTTTCATTTGTCAATGGTGCAATTTTAGATGTTACAATTGCCCCCGGTCTCCCCTTGTAATTCTTAAATGAACCAAACGAGCTTTCAAGGAATCGTTTGACATTTAAGGAAACCATTTCATTTACATTTTTGCCAAGAGTTAGATGAAAAGATTGATACCACTTTTTTTATTAGCTTAGCTTAGCCGAAAGGCAAGAAATTGTGAGAAATTGTTAGCCTGGTTAGCGAAGGCTAATAAAATCTGTCTACCAGCACCTTTAAAACTCACTGATTAAAAATCACATGTATTTATAAATTCCCTATAAAAACCAAAGTGTAAAAACAAGGCTAGAGGCGATTAGCTTAGCACAAAGACAAGAAATTGGGAGAAATTGCTAGCCTGGCTGACAAAATCTGTCTACGAGCACCTCTTAAGCTCACTAAGAAACAAAAAAAAAAGAAAGAGAAACAAGGCTAGAACTTAAATTAGCTTTGCACAAGTTCAATAAATAGGGAGAAACTGTTAGAAAAGGCTAAAGAAATCTGTCTACCAGCACCTTAAAGCTCACTAACAACACAGACACAACATATCTAATTTATTTTTTCCCTATAAAAACCAAAGTGTTAAAATAAGGCTAGAGCTGATTACCTTAGCTTGGCATGAAGAAAATAATTTGGGAGAAATTGCAAGCCTGGCATTAAGCTCACGAACAAAAAACAAGGCTAGAGCCAATTTGCTTAGCTTAGCACAAACACAAGAAATTGGGAGAATTGCTAGCCTGACTAGCAAAGGCTAAAAAATCTGCCTACAAGCACCTCTAAAGCTCACTGAGTAATACTAACTTTGTCATTTATTTTATCTCTATATAAACTACTTATAAAGAATAAAAAACAAGGCTAGCCAAGTTAGCTGTTTATAGCCTTTATGCTAAGCTAAGCTAACTTGCTAGTGGCTGTAGCTTCATGTCTGAAAGACATAAATGAATGTAGTATCGATCTCCTCGTCTAAACTATGGCAAAAAAAGTGAACAAACTTCTTCAAAATTTTTGACTCTCCTTTTCACATTTCAAACACCTGAACTATTACTGACGCTACGCGCTAAAACAAGCACCATCACAGGCCTACATGTGAGATTTAGATTGGTTTTAAATATATTTTTTATTTTACTAAGTAGTAACTTTAGCTGCAGTTTTTAATATTGTTTTTGATAATGTTAACTATGTATTTACATGTTTTAGTATCATTTAATCTCCAGATGGTAGTTTTCAGTCCATCAGTTTTGACTTTTTGTCTAATTTTGATGCTGAATCATCCGTTATGTATCACTGTACACGTGATGCGTACACAGCTCAATTGTTTCTATGGTTACCCATCAACTTTCTGACATTTTTAAACTTTCTGAAAAAATAAAACTTTGCCATTTCATTTTGTTGATAAGTTTTGAAGGCAGGGTTTGTAGTTTTAAATTCCTCATGGGTGTTTTGACTATGACAACCTTGACTGACGCACACACACGCACATGCACATGCGCGCACACACACACACACACACACACACACACGCACACACGGTTGCATATGCACAGCATCACAGATTGAACAGTGTTTACAGATTACACTCATTCTGAACTGACCCATTCAGCGTTTGAATGGAGGGTAGACTCTGTGTCTCTCTCTCTCTCCTCACACACACACAAACTGTCGGTCCGTCTCCAGATTTCTTCTTCTAATGTCTTTTTTTCCCGCAGCTTCCTGCCTCCCCTCAGCTTGGGAAGAGGCTGCATCGCTACGATCTGATTGGTTGCTTGGTCGGTGGCTGCCTGCGCGGTTCTGTGTCACATCGTGTGTTAGTGCAAGGAGGGTGCGTGGCTGGGTGTGCGTGGATGTGTGTGGTACGTGTGAGGGCGGGTGAGGTGGGGGAGTGACGGGGTTGGTCAGAAACGGTTGGTCGGTTGATTGGAGTGCCAGGAGTGAAGAAATCAAGGTGCAAAGATCAGGGCTGAGGGTCGTGACCTCACACTTTTTTAGGGGGAGGGGCCAACTTGATGATCTCATCTTCAGAGGGCTGGCGGATGATGTCTTTTGGGGGGGAGGGGTCAAAAAGAAAAGAGGGTAGGGAGAGAGAGATATATATCATAAGAAACCTACACTTCCAACAGCACGCCTATTTCTTCTGCTGTGGATCGAAGCTGTCAAACAGTCTGGCCATAAATATCCGACATGCAACTTGAAGTTTTAAGAATACTTTAAAATCAGACCTTATTTTTTGATTCTGATTAAGGTCTACATTTTTTTTTAACACTAACCACTCAATGTATTTACATTCTGTAATTACCTCTCTACATAGTATATCTATGTATTAATGCTGCCATTCCCGTGTGGGATTCAAGCACAGGTAAGCATGAAGGATTCACAGGAAACAATGCATGCAAGTAACCGTTTTTTCAACCGGCATCTCTGTGAAGCACAACAGAAACACATATAGCATGTGGCTACTGTTGTGAAATGGATGCGATTAGTCTTAAGGCAATAAAACTACTTTGATAGGTTTAAAATATCATGTTTTGGGTTAAAATAAGTTTGTTATGTAATGTAACAAGACGTAAATCCATCAATGCATAATGACTTTATGTAAACTGAATAATATTAAGCTAAAGCTACATTTTTTTTAAATGCTTTTTTTTAGAAATAAAAAATGCACTATTTAATAAAGCAACAAATAGTAATATGACATGACAAAAAAATAAATAAACCAAATAATGCAAATACAAAATCATCTGTGTAAAAAAAAAAAAAAAAAAAATTGTGGTAACACAGTTTTTTTAGTGGACGTCACAAAAATGATGCTACCGGACAAGAACTGTGCTAAACACTCATTTAGTCATTTTTAATAGTAGGAGAATTTTGTTCGGCCACTGCGTCTGTGTTTTTATGTCGTTTGAACTCAGCAAGATAAATTTCACTGAGCTACCATAAACAAACGCACAAAATAAAAGAAAAAAGAAGAAATACACCAGAGAAATGAGCAATTTAGCGCATAACCCATCCCTTAAAACATTCCTCATTTTTTTAATAAATATTCTATTTATTCCTGAAATAAAATCATATAAAATATATACTTAAACCAGAATACATGCATAATAAAGTCAAGAATCATGCTTTAAATCACATTTCTTTAGAGAGAAAAAGGCCCAAAGGAGATAAAAGAGAAAGAGAAGAAAAATAAATAAATCAATAAACCGTTTTTTAGACTTTTTATTATCTTTTGTATGACTCTAAAATATGAATATTGACCGTAAGACTGAGCTCTGAGGAGGCAGTTTAATTCTGGACTGGTTAGCAGAAGGGCTGCCGCTGTGAAGTAATTTCCCCAGCGGTGTTAAGGCCCGCTCAGCACGATTATGTGGTATCACCACCATATTTTGTTTTGTTTGATTCTGCAAATTACTTTTTTTTCTGATATTAGTGCTTTGTATGAAAGCTTTTATTATGCATGTTGTTGCTTTTTAAATGACAAAGATGACACCGTTTTGTAACATATTGAATATGTTTTCATAGTTAAATGAATTTAACTATGAAGGGGTCCAGCAATATAAGCTACAACTGTTTGCCGCCGCCTGTATCTATGAAATCTGTGGAGGTAAAAATGTCGGTTCAAGGTAGAGAACTTGCTCTGGATTAAAGGAGGTGAAGCACGCAGCCCACCAGTACGTGTGGGCTCAATATTTCTCTGCTGTTCAGTGATGTGAAGATTGGTGTTTGAGATACTTGTCCCACCAATAGCAGCTCAGCACTTTGTCACACTGCTGGCAGTGAAGAGAAACTTTTTTTTGGATTCCTAGTCTATTAATTATACAACGACCCCTTTAGGGTACTGACCCACAATTTGGGAACCACTGAAGAGACGGCAGTTTTCTGTTCAGCCATTAGAGGGCAGAACTTGGCCAAATTAAGAAGACCAAGCTGTTCAAAGTGACTTCTTTCAAGTCAAATATAGAGTAATGCCCAAAAAGGGGGTAGTATTAGCCTGATATTTTAGAAAACTGATATCTTACCCTTTCTCAACGTGTTCAGTTACCTTTGTATTTCTTGGCTGAGGGGATGCGTGTGAGCTTGGTGTCGATCTCGTCGTCCTCGGAGATCTTGAGCACGGTGGTGCGGTACTCGATCACCCTCGTCAGCAGGTCCGGTCGCCGCGAAATCTCAAAGATGTGCTCGATGTACGACAGATTATCTGCATGAGAAGTGTTGTTAGAGCTGAAAAGACTTAAAGGTCCAGTGTGTAGGATTTAAGGGGATATACTGGCAGAAATGGAATATAATATAAGTTTTCTTTACGGTGTCATCACCTGAAAATTTGTTTTTTTTTGTTCTCCTTACCTTAAAATGAGCTGTTTATGTCTACAAAAGGGATCAGGTCCCTAGTTTATGGAGACATGTTGCACCTCCATGTTTCTCTACAGTAGCCCAGACCGGACAAACAAAACACTGGCTCCAGATAGAGACATTTGCGTTTTCGCAGCAGACACCGTAGTAAGAAGCCCAGGCGCAATGAACAGCGCCGGAGTTGAACTGTTTGTAACATGTAAGTGCTTTATTTTATGTGTTTCTAGTGGTTTAAATCACCAGATCTGTTTGTTTTGGAGACAAAGTGAGCTTTGCACATATTTCGGCTTTCAGTGAAAACCTCCTGAATGTCTGGATTTTGCCTTATCGGAGAAAAAAGGTGACTTCAAATTAGCATGGGGTGGAATAGCATTCACAGTGACATGCCAAAGTGCATCAGAAATACACTGATTTTTAAGCTGAAACTGCTTTATTCGGTTGTTGATCTTTTTAAATCACTGATTCATCTATTTTGGAAAAGAAGTGACCTTTACAGAAAATTCGGCTTACGGTAAAAACCTCCTAAACGTCTGGTTAAGAAAAAGGTGACCACAGCTTAAACTCATGAGAGAAAAGGGAGGAGCAGAGATTCACTGATTTGTAACGTTAAATTGCTTTACCAGATGTTTAATAGCAGTTTTAATTGCCTGGTTTGTTTGTTTTTTTGGGAGGGGAAGAGTCCTCTGAGGATAAAAAACGTCTTCAACAACTGAAGGAATTCTAGCTGGGAAAACTTTCAGCTGGTTGCAACCTGCAATTCACCACTAGATGCCGCTAAATTCCCCTTAATTTTATAAACTTTACCTTTAAACGTATCAGCTGAGGGTTTTTGGATGTGGAAAAAAAGAGCTGTGTTTCTCACCTTGGGCCAGCTTGTCGTTCTTCTCCAGGTAGCTGAACCACTCCTTGGAGGAGGTGATGTTGTTGCTCTGGTCCTCGGGGATGTCCTCCTTGCAGGCCGACTTGAGCTGCTCCAAGTCTTCGTTGGTGATGTTTTCAGACAGGTCGCTGAGCAGAGAGCTGTACTCCGCCATGGTCTGCTTAGAGACAGAAAGAGAGAGAAAACAGTTATAAATAAACAAGGAAACTAAAGTGGAAAAAAAAAACAAAAAAGAGCGACTGAAAACATCCACGCGCTGTTAAACAGCCCACCTACTTCCCAGAGTCCAGTATGGAAAGTTAGGAAATCTTCACTAATGACAATAGCACACTGTCAGAATGGGATGGAAAAGCACAAAAATACTGAGAACAGATTATATCACAGGACTTTATAGCTGAAGGACTGAAAAGACTTAAAGGGACGAAACAGGACGAAAACACTGTCTTGCGCCTCCCAAAGGGGAGATCTATGCACTCAGTGAAGGAATCCTGTCAACATTTTGGGCTTTTGTTTTCCATCACAATGAAATCTATTTATACTGACGTTTACATTTTCCATATCCTGACCGAATCTCATGAAAAGACAAAAACTGACTAAACTTATTAACGAGTACTGACTGTTCAAATCCTGAAAAATCAAATTCCTTCGTAGACTTCCACCGTGGTCCAGAACTACAAAAAAAAAAGAGTCCCAGGGACTTTGTTTCCTGCATTCTGGTGACTTTTACAAAATGAAAATAACAAAATAATAAAGGCTGCATTAGCATATTTCTGCTACATTAAATTTGGTTTAGTTTTTGGTTCAGTGAGGCATAACTGCAGACTTTTATCTTATCAGTTAAAGCTCCGGTGAACATTTCTATAGCTCTCTTTCTCCCTCTAGTGGCCTGATTGAAGTGCTACACAAGAATCAGAGAATATTCAAGATTCAACTTTACTATTGTAAAACGAGCATAACAAAAATGCAACTGTGTCAGCTTCAAATGGGATGCTGTCTTAATGATTACACACATATTTACAAATATTAAAATATGACATGAATAAAAAAGCGATACATATTCAAGGAAAAACAAACAGGATATAAGCAACATAAAGCCAAGTTAAACTTCTTTTTAAAAGAAGCCTATTATGGATGTATGATTGGTTAAAAAAAAAAAAGGGCACAAAAAGAGGAATAAATAACAAAAACAAAATATGCAACAACATAAAAATATTAACCTCTGCTTTCGAACAAATTGTTACTTTAAACATTGGTATCAGCCCAAAATTTCACAATCAGTGAAGGAAAGGATTTTATATTTTGGATTGGTACTCTGTTTTATATGTGATATGAGTTCAGGTATTTGAATATGTAAAATAAGTCAGATAGGTGCTTCCTTACTTATAGCTATCCTACTTGGACCAAAAATAGATCAAAGGCAGCTCTGTATGTACGCGAGATATTAAAATACGTGGCTCTTTTTCAGATTTAGAGCTGAATTGGGAACAGTGGTTTTAGGATTCAGTGCATAGGCATGCAGTGGTTACAGATCAGGCGTGTGTTTAGGACTGACTGTTGCCAAAAATGCAGGGTTTAGGTTACCCTCACAAAGATAAAGTATTTGTCTGTGTGTGTGTGTGTGTGTGTGTGTGTGTGTGTGTGTGTGTGTGTGTGTGTGTGTGTGTGTGTGTGTTGGCATGCGAGTTGTTCAGAAAGACAAAAAAGAAGCCCAGTGAAGACAGAAAAACAGACAGTGATTCAGGAGTGTTGCGAGGCCGTCTGCTCCGTTCAGCTGCGTCAGTTTAGAAGAAAACAGATCAGGAGGCAAAAACAGGGTTAAACTGGGTTATTAACATATTTGTGTCAAGCTCTTCATATTCATGTGCATCTTCATATCCAAATGATTGCAAATATCTGTGCATATTACTGCAGACATAATGGTGATTTGCACAATGTGCAAACAGAAAACAAAATCATGTTATTTTGTGCAGAGGGGTAGCTCTCTCCTTCGCAGGTTTTTACAAAATCGACTGTCGGATTGAAATTAATTGGCAAAAATAAGGGAAATTCAGTAATCCTGCAAGTCAATTTTAAGCAAAAAAAAAAAATTCTCTCCCTCTTTGGTGCTAAATGTGAACATGAACAACATAATGGGATGCCGCAGCCACAATTTCCAACCTTGCATCTAATCACATTGCTGTCTCAGGATTTCCTAAAGTCTTGCCTTCCAAACATCCCGGTGAGACTTTCCCCAGCCCTTCGTGAGTTTAACGAGGCAGCGGTTTAGCTATGTGGAAATGATTAAGGTCACCTAAAAACAGCTGCAGTTAAGCTGAAAGGGATCCAGTGTCTCTCTCAGGGACACTTGGGCAACTTTGGAGAGCGATACAAGTTGCAGCCTCCCTTCTACCCATCTCTCCTCACTTAGGCTACCCACAACATGCATCTGAGCACATACATCTCTTTCTGTGTCACACACAGCAACCCCAGCCCCCACTTTCCCTGGCATCCATGCGGCTGGCGAGAGGCTGCCGCTCATTGCAGTGCATCATGGGCACTGGCACGAAGCTCTGTCTGTCTCTGATCCCCTCAGTCTCATCACAGATAAACACGGCGTACAGAAAGCCCAGAAGAGGCTCTGTGATGAGTGGTGTGACCTATATAACTGAGCTGCTGGTACCTGCAGCTGCCACCAGAGGGCCCCCATCCGCCGTGGAGCATTAGCAGCTTAAGCATCTAATGGCACAACAATGCCATCATCTAAAGCATGCTCACAGGGATATATGGATGGAAGTTGATGCTCTTCGGCTGAGCAGCAGACCCTAAAACGATGATCAACAATGGAAAAAGACCGCTCACTCATCAAAAAATTATTATTATTAGATTTGACACAGAATTCAAAGTATCTTCATTTCCAGATAATAACTGGCGACTAGATGACTGGATCTACATGCACACTGACAAACAGCGACAGCATTTAAGTCGGCGTGCGATGTATGCTGCAGTACCAGAGGCTGACTTAAGGTCGTGATTTGTTTGTCTGTTTCCTAATGGCTAATTGGTGGCATTTGGTTTGGTTTGTCTGATCCACGATCTCAGCCTCAGGGCGAGAGCACAATGATGACAGAGCGCTTTTACTGTGCATGTGGAGAGAGAGAGAGAGGGAGACAGAGAGAGAGAGCGAGATTGTGTGTGTGTGTGTGTGTGTGTGTGTGTGTGTGTGTGTGTCTGCGTGTGTGTGTGTCTGCGTGTGTGTTACTTCAGTCTTAAATGTCACATTCATCTCCTCTCTAACCAGAGCAACTTGCTCAATCAACACAAAGTGCTGCGTGGGAGAGAGCAGGGATATGCACCTTAACTCCAGTGAATACAACAAGGGTCTGAATACTGTGTGTGTGTGTGTGTGTGTGTGTGTGTGTGTGTGTGTGTGTGCGTGCGTGCGTGTGTGCGTGCGTCTCCTTCCGTGAAATGCAACTTTGTGAATCGTGTGTGTGCATGTTTGCATGTATTTGCGTGCACAAAAGTGAATGTGTGTTTGAACGCCTCGACTCACGAGCTTGTGAATTGTGTGTGTGTGACGGAGGGAGACTGAAAGAATGAATGTGAGTGTGTGTGTGTGTGTGTGTGTGTTGGTCCCGGTGCCTCCTCTCTCGACCCAGGTCGCCCTGCCTGCTCTCTGTTTTGCACCACAATGGACTGGCGCTGCTTTTGTGTACTTTTAGAGGAGAAGGGGGAACAAAAAAAAAACTACAATGGATAGAGTGGCTACATTTAGTGTTTCTCTCTCTCACACCACCTCCCTCACATAAGCCCCCCCTCTCCCTGTCGCTTTTAACTCTTTCTCAACCACCAAATAAAGAGGTTTTTATGAAAATTTTCAGTCTTGGCCACGTTACAGAATTTATTTTTTTTTATTCTATTAATGTCACTATTGTTATTATTAATTTACTTATTTATTTTATTAATTTATTCGTTTTTTTAAACAATGATTTATAATTTTTGTTTTTTTTGTTGCCTTCTAAAATTGTTTGATTATTTGATTTTCAGCTCTAACTCTCAAGCTCCTTTTCCATTGCCAGTAGAACAGAGCTGTGTACATGGCTCTGTAGCAGACAAGGTGTTTTTGGTGTTTCACGCACATGCCGGAAAACAGGTTTGTAAACATTAGTAAGAAACATGGATGTAAAAACGTTATAGTGGTTACTTATTTACGAGTGGTATTTAGTGGCGGAGCATCTTTGCATCTTGCCAATTAAGGGGCTAAAAAGAATGCTTTCACCCTATCATGCAAGTACAGAATTTCATTTCTGTCATTTGTAAAGGAAAATCCATATTTTAATTTTTTAAATCTTTTACATTTTTAAAAAAAGTACTATACAATAATCACAATAAACTTTGTTAAAATTATGACTTATGCTAAAACAATTAATAGATAAACTAATAACTTAATTGTCAAAAACTAAGAATGAGAAAGATTTTCATTATTTTTACTTAATATCTTACAATTATAAGAAAAAAGGAAATCTATAATTGTTTATTTTTGGCAGAAACGGATCTCCATATAAGTACAAAACAGGAAATTAAGTCTTTATATTGTAAAATATGTTAAAAGAAGTTTAAAAGGATTATCAAGTATTACTTTCTGTGCCACTTTTTTGTTTGTGTTTTTTCATTAGAAGATCCAATCCCATAAATACGGGAAATATCAGTATTATAACCTTAAATAATACTTTATTTTGGCACAAATATGCAATACAGGTAAAGCTCAGATCAAAAGATCCAGCTTTTGCTGTTGCCAGAACACAATCACAGAAAAATATAAAAATAAAATGAAACCACCTGTAATGACAGCTGTAATAATTTATCAGTGATTATTGACAGAGGAAGGAAGTTATTCCTATTACAGAGCTATTTCTGTGAGGGCTGACTACCATGCATCAGCGTTTTGCAAAATGTTCTGAGACAAAAATGAGATCTATACTTGCATTTTCAAATCCCTGTGCAACACTGTAGTCATGCTCTAAGTAAAAGAGTTTGTGAAATCCCCTCTTAGTAACGCTCCCCCCTCCTAGTCTCTCTGGGACGAGCCTGACACTGCTTCCATACATAGAGTCCCACTGTGCTTCACATTCTCATGAACACAAACATGCTTTTGTCTGCTCGTTCCTCTGTCTCCGCTGCCTGTGTGTGTGAGTGTGTGTGTGTGTGTGTATGTGTCTTTAAATGTGAGAAAGACAGAGAGGGAGAAAGAGTTTTCACTGAATTTATAATTACAAAGTCAAATTCAGCTATATATTAAACTGTTCAAGGAGTATGAACAATAAAATAGAACTTATTTAAAAACAGTTTTTTGGGACGAGACTACAAGAAAACTACAAGTAAGTGAAAACTCTATGACACCATAAATATATACCATTTATAGTGTGTTTACTGGGTTACATACGGAAGTTTATTGGTGCCAAATCATTTGGATGCACAGTGAATTAATTCAAGTTGTGATCAGTCTGCAAAGGAAACATTTGCACTTGTATAAGGAGGTGTTTATGCTCACTTTGAAATCTCTAACAGCTTTCTCTGGCAGTTTTGGCTCATTTTACGCATTTGGGGGAGCTTATCAACAACTTTCAGCATGCATGCTTAAACAGCATTATACTGTGTCTTTCCCAGTTCAAGTCTTTAAAGGAATAGTTTGGAAAAAATACTTTTATGTTTACTTGCAAAGAGTTAGATTATGGGATTGATATCTCTCCTATATCGATCTGATAAATATGAAGCTAAAGTCAGCAGCTGGCTAGTTTAGCTTAGCATTTCCCTCCTTTTCTACTTTTTATGCAAAGCTATGCTAACCGTGTCCAGGCGCAAGCTACATATTTAGCATAGATGGTATTCATGTGACAGGGTTTAGCAGGATGAAGCATCATTTTCTGGTAGTTTTGGGCCATGTAAAAAAAAAAAGAAAAGAGCTAAATTTGAAGCCAAACACAGAATTATATGGAGGTACCACATTTTACCACAAGATCAAGTCGCACTTGATTCAGCAGCTGCTACTGAGTGGAACAAACTTTTTGTGATATTGACTGAAAATTACATACATTTTAGCCAACAGTAAGTATATTATTTTTTGGTCACGGCCACTAACCGGAAACTTTAGGCTACCTGGCAATCGCCCTATAGCCAGCTGCCACCTTTTTTTTTTGTTCCCCGTCCATTGCGGTGCTTTCAAAGTGAGCAGCAGGAATAAATAGAAATGATGCGTCCCACATAGTTTAGCTCAATACGACAGCACTGCAGCACTCATGGCCGGTAAGGACACCTCTTTCATTGGCTTCACATCTAAAATGTTTCCATATTGGTGCAGTTTTAGTTATCTCTGCCATGTCATCCCGCAAAACAAATTAACTTTCTTATTATTTTTACAGCAGAAAGCTAAGGCTTCTGTCTTCTGTGTCATCACAATGTCCGTAATAACGCTTTTGCGTCACACTTTGTGTGGTGCATAAATGTGCAGTGGCGCCTGAGTAGTTAGTGATGAATCCATCACAACGCCTTTGCACGAAGCTCATAAAAATAAATCTCATCAACTAAATAGTGTACATTGTTAAAATCACTTATGGAGTGTTAATTAATATTTTGTTTATGTTTCTGCATTTAAACATCTTTTTGATCATTATGTTTTGTGCTTTTATTTTACAAAATCTGATGAGGAAACATCTGATTTTTGTATTATTTTATGACACAATTTAAACACTTTTGTCTATTATTATGGTTTATTGACTTCCATATATTTGTAGCTTAGCTTGAACTGATTTTAGCGAAATGAAGCATTTGATAATACTCAAAGAAATGATATCACAATAGGAGAAAATATTCATGTAAGCACTGGCTGACCATTTCTATTGCAGAGTTTTAAACATGAAAAAAGAAAAGTTACAAAAGAAAGAAACAAACAAAAAAACCCCATCATGGATTATTTCAGTAGTTTTGTCATTAATAAACTTCCATAGACCTCATGTTGTGCATGGATGCCAGTCTTCTTCAACTCCGTGACGAAACTGTTAACCCCCCACCACCACATCCAGCACAGTCCGCTTTACATTGTGCAATCAGGCCATTATCCATCTCAAGGAGTCCCACTGTTCCCCCTATACTGCTCCTTTTCTCTCCTTTCTCATCTCTTTTCCTGTTTGATCCATTCTCTCATGTCTGTCTTTATCTCTGCGTCTCATTGCAAAGAGGTTTCACAAATGTGCAACAGCATGCACAGAATGGAGGCACAAACATGCTTCATAGAGCCGACACAGCAGCAATTGATCAGTGTATTTCAACAAGTACCTGAATGCAGTTCTAGGGCAGTGTATACACAGAGATAATGTCAAGTAGAAATGTCGAAGACCTTGGTCTGAAAGCTGTGACGATATCTGCTATGTCCTCCAGCGCTTACAGAGATCAACTCTTGTTATTTTATTTTCCATTATACTCCTCAGGTTTCATGACACTTATTGTGTTCACTATTACCTTTCCATTTTCAATTGCACTGATAATTAACCTGCTGAGTGCCTCTCTTTGTTGAACACACACACACACACACACACACACACACACACACACACACACACACACACACACACACACAAACATACATATATACCACAACCACCAAAACGCCATTCACCCTCCACACCAATGACGTTGCCATGGAGACCAGGCCTGGCTTTGCCTTTAGGCCTGGAGACTGTTACCTAGCGACAGGGCAGAGACCATCCTCCCTCCCCTCTTCACTTCACCTCACACCCTCCACAACTCTTTCAGAATAAAAGAAGAAGAGCAAAATAGTACGGCTGAGGAACACATTTTCCATGTGCAGTTCAAGTGAAGCCAGATTTTCTTTTATTATCACGAAATTTTAGACTATTTGCAACACAGAGACACAATATTTGTTATGAACAACATTAGGTTTGGTTCACAATATCCAGCATGGTGAGGAAAGATACAAAAAGTGCAAGAAAACACTCTATACTAAGGCTGCTCATTTAATTGAATTTCAATTGCAATCTAACAAAAGCTTGGAACTGCCTGGCAAGAAAAAAAAGATCAGTATCAGTAAAATAAGACCAAAATTTTCTTGTTAAAACTAGATATTTGCCATGTTTTTAGAAAATATTTTGTGTTATAACATGATGCTTTCATGTTATAACAGGAAACTTTTGTCATAACAAGAAAAGTTTCTTGTTACAACATAAAAATATCCTGTTGAAAATACCATGTTAATGTAAACCCCCCACAATCTAGAGTACGATAAATTCATGAAGGCTAGAAAGAAAAATGGTGCCAACGTTACTGTTAATCGTTGTCCTTGTCCAGCGAAAAACTCATTCACAACGACACTGCAGCGCATCACAATAACTACTGCTCTGACATATATGTCCTGTATATACTGGCGGATACATATCCATAGGAGATGAACTGAATTGGAGTGAGGGAGAAATTTATTTTAAATCTTATTTTAATGCAAAGATTTGTACATTAGCAGGAACGTATCACGACACAGAAATGAAAGCTCTGCTCTAATGTGACAATATTTTGCCCCTAAAAACTATAAATAATAGTGATTATCATTTTGGCCATAATTGTGCGGCTCTATTGTACATGCATACATGAGTGAGTACAGTGAGACAATATGAGACATCGTGACAGTCATATGATCAATTTACATGCTTGCACAACTCTTCCATCTCTGTCCCTCTTTTTATCAAAGCCATGCATAAACAGAAACAGACCGTCTCTCCTGCAAACACACACACAGACACACACAGCGCTGGCCAACTGTGCTGGACTTCAGCATGGAGACAAGCCTTTAGATTTCACCATGGCAACCAAACCACCGGGATAGCAGCTCAAAAATCTCTCTGACAGAGATCTGGAGGGGGGAATAGACTCTGCTTTACTGTTTTCTATACAATATATCCAGACTTAATGTGTCTGGTTTGTCTTTGTCTGTTGTCTTTGTTTAGCTTGCTCTTTTGCTCAGTTCTTCTTCTACACACATGTCCTCCTTTTGTCTCTGTTGTTGTAGGCCTTAATGAGTCTTTCTCAGCCTCTTCAAAGTCTCAGCTGTTTGAATTTACAATCTATCACTGCACAGATTCCTTTTAATGACACTTTTCTCAGGACATTTAAGATGAATAAACCTCAAAGACGTATTTTACTGCTTGATAAGCCTTATTTCATCAAACTGGGACATCTATATAGTACAAAGAGGCATACATTTTTGAAACTTTTGCTATATGACCAAAGAAAACAGAAGAAAGGGACTGTTGATTTTACTTTTGATAAAGAGATAGAAAACCTACAACTAATAGAATGCACTGCGCCGCACCACAACAATTAATGCTCCCGGTGGTGGGTGACGTAATGTGAGATGGGCCATTTCAACACAGGAAACAATTAGGCAGCTGGTTGGTAACAAATAATCTTGAATTATTGTTTAACAGTACGCTAAAATATGTCTCTGAAGACATTTAAGGCAAGAAATAAACAATGCATTAGCAGAATCTTGGTTTGTATTTGATCTGTGCTGCTTAGTTTAAGCTCAGTTTTATCAGCCTCCGTTTTTACATTAGGAAACAGTATGGCGCCCACGTCTTAATCACAGATTCTCGTATTACAGCCAAACAGTGCAGTAAAATATGTTTCTGAAAACATTTTAGGCAAGAAATAGGCAATACAATAACAGCATCGTGGTTAATAATTCATAAGCGCTTAGTTTTAGTTCGTTTGATCTACGTTTCAGGAAGTGAGAGAGACGGGCATCTCTCTCTTGATCCACTTCTATACTCTTTGTGTTTGTGGTGGCAGATAAGTTTGGGCGGTATGTTATTTTTCATACCCACATACTTTCCTCAAATTTCACTGGGGTATATGGTATATGACAGTAAAATTGTATGGCGCTAACACCCCCACACAGCGATGTAAAAAAGCATGCTAATATTCCCCACAGTCTTTCTCCAAATTGCTGGCCGTTGGCTGTTTACAGTCCTGTAATTTATCCCTTCTCCACTAGGTGTCGTGTCATCTTTTAGCTCAGCTGCCTTTTCCATCAGAAGAGGCTGGAGACTGAGCTCTGGTGGTGCTTGCAATGAGTTTAATAGAAACAGAAGCATTTATATTTATGACTGTATTGGAAAAAGTTACTTTTGGGATTTCTAATACCCTGGTATACCCTAATATCACATCTAGTGTCAGGCATATTGAAATGTGGAAGTACAATTTCTCGTTCAAACAACAGCCATCAAAAATCTGATCAAATGTGCTACATTTTGCATCATCTGGTGGATTTGAGCTGGGAGATCTGGGCGCTGGAAAAATTAAGGGAAGTTATCTCTACTTCTTTGCTCATATTACAAACACTGTTATGGTACAAAACTGGTTGAAAAATGGCAAAATATCCCTTTAGGTGTCAAAATAAATGCTATTAAATATTGCTCAGCTTCTCTACCTCCTAATTCCTTTTTCCAATTCTCCCTGAGTCCTGTTCCTTCATGTTTTACTCTGTGAGTATGAGCACATCGTCTCCATCTCCTTCATTAAATCTCCCATTAAATATACCCTGACATTTCACAACCTCCTGTGCTCTCATTCTCTTTCTGAGTGTATTTTTCTCCTTTACTCAAATGGACTGAGAGGCAGAGTGTAGGAGTCCCACCCACTCTCCATCTTTAAATCTCCCATGAAACTCACCTCGACTTCACAAAAATCTGTTCAGCTGTCCTTGTATGGCAGTGTCTATTCCAGAACAGCGAAGCTCTTCATCCAAAAATGAAATAAAAAATTATATAATTACCTCATAAATTTTTTCACAAATTCAGGCAATGTTTTTGCTGTTTCTTACATCTTGTCTCTCCCTCTCAATCAGTCCTTTTTTATCTATTTGTCTGTGCAATAAACAGTCTTCCCCTCCCTCTGAATATATCTTCAGTCTTTCCAGAGCAGCAGGAGGTGAGGAATTAGTGAGTGGGAAGCAGAAGATCTCGCAGTTGCAGGTCGAAGCGAATGTCCGCCTCCAAAATCTACCTCTCAGGTCAGAAGTCTCTCCTACCCATCCGCAGATATAATTTTGCATCTCTCAGTGTGTTACTAATTAGCTTTTCTGTCAAGCATTTTACTTCAACCCACGTGCTCACGCTCACTCACTATAAAATAAAATATCTTAAAAAAAAAAAAAGAACAAGAATTTAGCTAAAATGATTCTAAAAAATGTCCGTCACTCTCTCGTTTTTATTGACCTGTTGCCTAATGCAGCAGAATTGTATTTACTGAGGCAAATGCACGCATTACCGACAAGTAATGGCTAAAGTATACATTACTGCAGGAGATAACAGCCTGCACAGATAATGCACTCCAGTTTACAGACTCTTTTAATGCATGTGTTACATTTACGAACATGCTGTGCACAGTGAGAGACTGTTGATAAGTTTTTGAGTGCAGGTATTTGCCTTTACAGTCAATTTGATGAACATGAACAGCATGCATTAAACGTACTTGTTATCGATATAACCTGAGTTCTGGTATCTCCATGTGCTGTTAATTTTATCAAGATGATGAAAACAATATTGGTATAAGTTGTGAGCTCATTTCTGCAATATAGAGGCATGTCATGATACCAGAGATTTTGTCCATATCAATACCAGTGAAATTCTTGATAACCAATATAATACCACAGTAAAAAGCACAACAATAAACCCCACTAATTTATACTTCATTGAAATTATATTATCTATCCCTAATGATCCGCCTTAAACGCAAAATACTAGAGATTGTATATGGAGGGGAACATATATAAAGATATAGCCTGTAGTATATTAGCAGAATTTTCTATCCCCTCTCCATTGTTATTGGATATTCTACCCAAAATTAACCAGTTTTCAACTCACGGCAACAATAAAAAACACCACTTCTGACACCAACACATTAAATAGTCCCAAAAAAGACTCGCAAAGACATCAAAACTGTGCTTAATACCGGTTAATAATCATTGGGTAATGTTAGCTGTGTGATGCTTACAGTTGGCCCTGTCAGTGTGCAGGCAAACTATCACCTAGTACCTCTTGTGTGGAAAAGGAAGAGAAAGAGAGAGTGAGAGAGAGAGTGGGGCAAGAAGGGGCTATGCGACTCAATATGCTGTGTGCATCTCTACAACGAGATACACATGCGATTAGTGCATTCAGTATTAACTCATTACAGTAAAAGATGAATATAAACTTGATGACCTGCTTACACTCCTTTAGAATACAACATTAAACACTACAAATCACATATAGACAAGCTGTAAGGCCCCTATTCTGTACATTTATGAGTAAACCACTGCTGAATCTGACTGCCTCTCAAGCAACACTTGGACATTGATCAGCGCTCGATGCAACAGGCGCTAAAACGATCCAATCTGCCTCTCTGCAGGTTTCCTTTCTGATACCAAACAACAAACACTCGCCCCCTGCAGACGGCGAGCGAGCACGGGGAGACACTGTCCAGTCACTGCAGGGATCGACCAGCTCTCGCTGCACATTGCCATGTAACAGCTTTATCCACCGCTGCTACACCGCTGCGTCCTGCTGGGCTACAGAATGACACCATGCTGTCAGCGTGCAGCTGTGCCTCCTTTTTCATTTCTACTGAGGTGGTTGGGGGCAGTTTGAGTTTTGATTTTCTGTCCGTGCTTATTTTGGTTTCCGTTTGGTTTGGTTGCAAGCCCTCTGTTTCTAGATTATCGAACCGACACTGAATAAATGCACCAAATGCTGCAATAAAAGCGCACAGATCGACACATGGACATGAAGAATATTTTGTTAGTCTGGCTTCCTGAAAGTTTTCTCTGCTGGATAAATAATTTCTTGACAATCACAGTTGCAGAAAATGATCTGCTTGAGAGGCTTAAGTGCACTTTAAGTATAAACCAGTCGACAACCTGCTGAGTTAAATCAAAGTGCCTGACGGACACTGGGTGGATCGGAAACCACAGCCTCAAACCAACACTGTGCATTTCTGGAGCGCAACCAAAAATCGCAAAAGTTCAAGTCATTGCAAGATTTATGAGAAAAAGTATCCATCCATTCATTCATTCATTCATTTTAGCTGCTTATCTTTCCGTCTTCCATAAATATCAGTGTTATCATTAACCCTTTGAACTGATTTCTTTCAAAAACAAGGGAAAAAGTTTGAGCAACTTAACAAGATATGAACCAAAAATTAGCATAAATAAATAAATTGATAAAATGTTTCTATACAAAAAAAGTAAAATGTACAAGTACAAGAAAATTACCAAATTTGGGGTAAAACAAAGAAAATGAGATTTTTAAAAATGTTAAAAATAACAAGAACAACAACAATGAAATAACCTAAAAAAGTGATTATAACTAAGAATTCTGTAAAATATTTCTAAATATATAGTTGTGATAATGATAAATACAGTTTTTTGGGAAATTTTCCCCAGGCTTTCCAAAAAGTAGTTTTCCAAATCTACTTGCACTTTACAGAAAAGTTCTTGCTAAGTTGCTCATTGCCTTTTTTCCCCCCGTTTTCTGAAGAAAGTTCCAGGTCTCAAAGGATTATGTTAAGGCAAGGTGCATTTTTTGTGGACTCACATATACAGATCCTTTATTTAGCAAAAAATTATGAAAACACTCCACTACAGGTAAAAGTTAATCCAATTTCATAAACTTGTTGGTTTCAATATAAAACAATGCATCTGATTTTATAAGCTTATCATATGATTTGTTTCTAAAATTGTAACTATTAAGTATCTTGTTACTACAGCTATTAGTAACTTTCTATAAACTGCGAGTGCCCCAAATTTACAATATGTAGCCTGCTTACATTTCACCACAACAACTTCGGTAACTTCTGCACTTTAAAGACCATCAAATATTCTGGTTTTGCTGACATGACTCATAAATAATCACATCTCTCAAAATATGAGATGGATTCTGTAATGGACATATTATGACTTATTCATATGCAACACTTATGTTCAAGCCCTCAGTCAGACTTCTGGCTGTTATTAGCAGATGTTCCGTTTTGCAAAATGCCAAATTTAGTGAGGAAGATGACATTTATGTTGCCTGTACTGGATGCCATTTTTCACCGCCGAGTCATCTGGTACATGCATTCACACACACATACAGACATCTCACATTCAAATACAATCCTGCGATGGAAAGGTCAAACACGCTGCTCCGAGGTTGTGCCATCTGGCTTCTCTCCTCGTCCACATCTTTCTCAACTGCTTCTTTTGTGTCGGTTTCTCGGACGCAGAAGTCGTCATCACAGGAGCATCTTGCTGCCGGGAAACATTAGAATCGATTTCTAACCATTAATCTTACTTTGACATCTCTCTTGCTGAGAACATTGCTTAGGTTTTCCTGTCTTTTCCCACCTTTGCTCACTTGTTCTGTCCTCCTTGTCCTCTTTCTGCGACTCCTGCTGTTTCTCTCTCTCATTTGTTTTTGCCTTGGATGAGATTCCCTGCCCATTACCACAGGATTAACCCTCTTATGGTCACTCGTGTGCTCGCGCCACTCCCTGGACAGCGAAAAGAGGGATATAGAAGTGAAGAGGACGAGCAGAGGGAGTGATATTGTGCACGGGATTATGGGATGAGAGGGGGTTAGATGACTGAGCGCATAGGGACAGAGAGAAATAAGGAGGTTTGGTCCTTCTCCTTACAGACGGCCTCGTGTCCAATGAGGCAGCGAGCACTGCCAGCTCTCATCAGTTCAAAAGCCCAGAGCGAGAGAGATCGGGAGAGAGAGAGATACGGAGGAAAGGAGGAGGTGCTAATCTGGGGAGAAGCCGTGAAGCGCCAGAGAATATAGGCCACTGGCCCATTTTTCATTGAAGGGAAAAGAAGATTTGCTGTGTGTAAAAATAGTGCTGCTGATTCAAATATCTTCATCTGTTTGTTAACAATCCATTGCTTTTGTCTTTTGTCTCTTTTACTTGATTTGTCTTGTCCCGTGCATCCTCCTGAAGCCTTTTTCCTAACTTCCTAGCTTCATTCTGCAATCATCAGTGACATTTTCTAAATAAATTTATCATTATAGAGTTAGCATGAGTGCAAACAGCTGTCAGGGCGAAGAGAACAACAACACAAAAAATAAAAGAAACTTAAACTTTAAAGACAGAAAAAACAAGACTGTACTTTGGCACAGTGATGCTTTTGGGTAGCTAACCTTACAAAAAGCTCAAAATGACAATGCTGACATGCTGCTGTTTGGCAGGTATAATATTCACTAATTTTTAAAAGGATTTCACTGCTGGAAAGATGGCCTTTTCCTAAAACTAGTAGGAAGTATTATCTGTTTGCCGAAAGCCTGAGAGCATATAGCTTTTATTATTTCTGCCTTAATCCACCCTTAAAACGCCAAATGTGTATCAATCCCTGACTAAAAATAGTCCCCGACAAATACACAATTAACTCCTGTTTGGATAATGTTTGCTAAAACTAACAGCTGCTTCAGTATATTACAGAGCTTTTCTAAAAACAAAAAAAAAACAAAAACAAAACTCCAGGTTTGTGACCCCTTTCAAATGTTTTAATCTTTAATTGCACTTGGAGAGCCAAAGACAGCACGTACTGAGTGACAAACAAACTGTAAGTTTGAGTCTTTCCAAAGAGTTTGTTGACATTAAGAAAGATATATCTTAGGTGCATGGAAAAAAAAAAAAATTTGAACATCTCCATGACAACTGGGCGACTCCATCTGCTGCAGACGATTGTGTAAAACTCCAAAACAGCTACTGAGCGGACCTCCGGCCTCTTTCTTTAAATCCTCAGCAGTTACT
This sequence comes from Plectropomus leopardus, assembly GCF_026936395.1. Taxonomy (NCBI): domain Eukaryota; kingdom Metazoa; phylum Chordata; class Actinopteri; order Perciformes; family Serranidae; genus Plectropomus; species Plectropomus leopardus. The sequence continues at coordinate 16,072,415 of NC_142198.1, forward strand.
GTTACCATGCAACTGCATCTTTTTTAAGTCGATTCTATTTTAAAGCAATGTCCAAGCCAACATAGATTTGATTAAAAAATAATTAAAATGCATTTAATCTAAGGCATTCTTTATGAAAAACACTATTTCGCTACATCCCCTTTGTTAATCAGACCTCCAAACAGCTTCACGTTCAGCCTGAATGAAACATGATTAGAGCTTTGTGCTCCATGAAAAGGACTAACGGTGGAAGCGGTGACATTGTTGTTAAACCTGTTATTTAAAAAAATATTATTTGAATATTATTATAAAATGAGCGTTTCTCAGATTCTGTATTTCTTCTCTGACAGCAAGTTGCAGACTTTTGATCATCATGGCTGGAGTTTGGTGAGGTCTCAAGGGTCAGACCATCTCAATTATGAAGTGATTTTCAATACTGATTTATGTTATTTATTTCCTTCCTCTCAGTAAACCTTTTTTTGCAAATTTTACACATTTATCTTACCATGTTTTTTTCTTTTTATTCTAATTTTATTTTATTTTTTTTAATTTAAAATTTACTGGCTTCCAGTTGAAAAGGGTATCGGCTATCAAAAGGAAAATTAATTGTTACTGACATCCCTAATACGGAGAGCCTCAATTTATCTAAATCCATGGCCTGTGTACTCTGAGTGACATGCATAACAATCTTTGTTTATATTTACTTGATGTGTTCACATATGTAATCACGACCACATATTTATCTGTTTACATGTGCAGGTATTTTCCTCCCTCTCATTTTTCTCTCAGCTATAGAAGAACATCAGTGAGAAGTCTGTGTAGGCAGAGCCAACAATCAATCCTCCCAAGTGACACACAAACACAAAAACACACTCACACACACCGTGGGCACCGTGTGGATGTGCCCTGCATACAGATAGCCCTTATTTTTTGGCACAAGCTTGTGTGAAAGCCAGAGGGTAAAGGTCAGCGAAAGTGAGGGAGAGAAAAACCCACGAGACTTTCAGCTACTAAATCAAAATGTTGCGCTGCACCAGAATAAATAAAAAATGTGAAAACTTGAGTGTGAACGCGTGCACAAGAATGACAAAGATTTGTTGTTCCATTTCTGGGATTTTATGATGATTCTATGATTTTAGGACATTTCAAGGATTTAAGAACATTTCTCAGATTTTAGGATATTTATAGAAATTAAGGGCATATTTGGGATTTTATGACATTTCTCAGATTTTAGGACATTTCAAGGATTTAAGAACATTTCTAGGATTTTAGGACATTTCTAGGATTTAAAAAAAAGTTTCTAGGATTTTGGGACATTTCTCAGATTTAAGGCCATTTCTTTGATTTTTAGACAGTTCTAAGATTTTAGGACATTTGGAGTTTAGCTTGGACCACTGGCGGGGGATCCTCCACTAACCCTTTTTTGAATAAACAAGCTCTATTTTGATGCCAGAGGACCGTAAGTTGAGTATCTCGAGCTTAGATGGATGAGAAAACAAGATATCTCAAGGGGCTGCAGAGACGCTGCGTGCCGTGGAGACCTGGCTGCGACTGACCAGCCGAGGCTTTACTTCCTGCAGTCACCATGGACACACTTCCTGGCCCCGAGTGTTGGGCAGCGGAAAAAACAGCAGCCGCCAAGGGAGAGAGAAAGAGAGGAGATCGAAAGGGGTGAGAGAGGGAGAGCACAAAGGATGGAGGGAGGAAAAGACGGGAGGGAAAAAAAGCAGGACTCGGCATTGGAATTAAAACTGGAGCTAATCCCTTCTGCTTTGTTCAACACGACCCTCTTCCTCTTCTCTCTCTGACTCTTCCCCTCAGGCTTTATGGAGAGACGCTCTGCAGACAGTGGCTCTCATTTGTCAAATTATGTTCTAAAAAATGCGAGCAGAAGAGGCTTCAAACATATCCACAGGAACACGTTTAGGCTGCGCAGCAGACTTTGAACAGCAGCTTCGTTTACCGCATACGAACATCATTAGTCCGATTGAACACTACAGGACTCACTGACACACAAAGATTCAGCCAGGGGTGTCATGATACCAAAATTTTAAACTGCGATATAAAACAAAAAGAATCTTTTGATATCAGCAAAAAAGGGGAACAAATTGTCCTAGGCAAACAAAGTAGGCTGTTTTTCCGCTTTTCAAGGAATCCTACTGATATATTTCCAATGTCAGAATAAAACCACATGAATTTTACCTCAGTTAGTACCTGCTTCCATCATCTCAATCCTAGTTGGTCATAAACTCTGTCCAAGCATTTATTTAATTTCAGATAAAATCTAACATTTTGTTTAGTCTTTGTTCATGCAAATACTGAAAAAATGGTTCGCCAGTGCCAAGCATGGACGGAGCGGGGAGGTGCGAGAACACGAGGCCTCTTGTACTACAGAAAAGGAGGAGAAACTAGTGGAGCTGTGGGATGAACTAGGGTTGGCGTTTCGGTGAGTATCTGATCTAACAACCAGCACTTGTTTTAGTGAGAGTTCATCAATGTTGAAAAAGGTTCACCTCTCGATCCCACAGTCTCCTCCCACTAAAACATCGCAGCTAACCAACGGAGGCTGGAAGCCAGCTAAGGCGACAAAATATTTTTAAAAAAGCAAAGATTGAATGCATATAGAGGTTTTTTTTGGGGGGGTCATTTCTTCTTAAGATGCTCATTCTTCCCATATTTTTGAAGAAGAAATCAAGCCAAATTTCCCAGGTTTCAAAGAGTTAATTGTGAGAATTTGTTGCTTTTTGTGCTTTTCATGGTAAATGAAGACTGAGTTATGGATTGTTGGTTGGACAAAAGAGGTTGTCTTTTTTTTTCTTTTTTTAAAAATTTTGGACAAAAAAATTAATCCATCAATCGTAAAAATAATCTGCAGATTAATCATTAACTTAAATAATTGTTAGTTGCAGTCCTACTGTGAACAAAGCCCAGCTCTTCATTTCCCCGTCTCCAGTATCCATCCAACTGTACATGAAACACTGAGTCTTTTATGACCGATGTATTCTTTTTATTGCTGCTGATTCTGTGAATACCTCAACAGCGTTTATGAAGTACTCATGATCTGCGTGCCTGTATGGAGGTTAATGATGTGTCCGACTGTATGCATGAATAGCTGCATGAATGTGAATGGCTGAATGTGCCACACATGTGGATGAATGCACCAGAATGAGGGAGAGACAGAGAGAGAAAAGAGAGAGTTACTCCATCCCGTCACTGAAGCTGCCGTCTGCTTAATCTAAATTCTAAATGGCAAACGCTTCGTCGTGGCTGCAGAGGACCAGATGGCCACGACTAAAACCAGAGAGAGAGAGCGAGAGACCAGATGTGGTAAGTAGAGATGAAGGATGAGATACCGGCGAAATAAAAAGGAGAGAAATAAAAGACTGTAATGGAGGAGATGAAGGTAAAAAGGGTTAAAGCATGTACAGAGATATCCGGAGCCCACACGTTTATCATCACGCCGACACACACTCCTTTGTACCTCCTCTAATCAAAGCAAAGCCGTTTATTCTGGGACAAACGTCCCAACCCGGTGACCCTGCAGTGACAACGGTCAGGCCAAAATGAGGAGACGACTCCGTGCAGTCACGCAAGGCACCCCCGCAACACCGAACCTCCAGGTTTAATTCTCTAATCCATTAAAATCCTCCTTCAATGCAGCTAAGCTACCATAAGCAAGTCAGTTAACCTTCAGCACCTGATAAGTCGGCTCAGTCAACACACATTACGAGCTGTTTATGCTTCAAGGTACTTTTAAGCCGCTGCGGTTGCTATTAGTAATATCATTTGCTTTTGTTTTGGTGATGCAGGTGTTGCTGACTGGAGCTTTAAGTGTTTTTTTTCTCAACACAGTTGGAGTGCTGCTGAGCTGAAATCACCTCTGTGAGCAAACAACCAACATTTTTGTTTCTTCACTGTTAAAACAATACGAAAAACTTACATTTTAGCTCATTTTCCAATACCGCTGATAGATAGACCATGCAATGTTGAAGTCAAGACCATCTAAACTTAGACCAAGACATGACCAAGACCAGAGGGCATCGAGACTGAGACAAAACCAAGACCAGACCATAGTGAGGTCCACACTGCATGACACACTTGTGATAAAATGTGGAACATGCAAACCATAGGCACTCCTTAAATTGCTCCTTAAGATCCACATTCCACTGAAAACCCCCAAAAAAACAAATAATCCCTCTATATTCAACTTTTTCATTGTCATCTATGTGTGTGTATAAGGGACTGTTCTTTATTTATCAGAGTGGGGGGATGTGACTTAATTAAAATAATAAATAAATAATCTATTTTGACTGTTCCCGAAACCACAAATATTTTTCCTAGAGCCACCGCAGAAAAAGCACTTACCCTCCCTCCACCACAAATGAGTTATCTTATTTTTATTTATCATATAAACAAAAAAATATTACTACTACTGCTACTACTACTACCACTAATAACAATAATAATAAAATTATTATATTCATTCATTTATTATATCTTTAAAAATTAAAAGTCAGAGACAAAATCCTGGATATTAATAAAACCTTGTTTTTTTCACTCTTGTCACAGATGCTGGTTAGTTAGTAAAAATGGTTTCATTTGGCCGAATTTTAAATGAGAGGTAGAATAAAAAGATGTTGATGAAATATGACTATCTTAAGCTCAGATTTTTATTTTTATTTTTTTCTGAAGGAAGCCTTCTCTCGTACATGTGTCCAAGGCAAGGACAGCTGGAAGTTTTAAATTCCAAGAATAATTTCTGTTTTTATAGTTTCTGGCTATGACAAGTGGTGCAATTTTTTTTAAAAAAACAAACATGTTTTCTTCAGAAATTGGCTGTTCTTTAAAAACTTGGTCTTTAAAAAATTTGGCATATTTTAAAGAAAATGTGTTTCCTTCAAAAATCGGCCATAAAATAAACACAAAATGCAACCTTTTAAATGTGCATTCCCCTCACCTAAGCCAAAATGAAAATGAAGAGTCCCTACCCAGTGTTTAAAAAATGATTTGACATGCCTCCCCCCTTTTAACGCACTCCCCTCCGCCCTCATAAATAACAAACACTCCCTAGGGTACTATGAGAAATGTCTTGTTAAATAATCACAAGGCATTGCAGAAGTGAATTATATGTTTGGGAATTTCTATTTGTTTTCTATGAGCAAACAGAAATTATACACTAATATGATTACAAACCTTCATGCACCTCTTACAGAAAAATTGTATTTAAAGTTTCCGTCACTGCATTTGTGAGGTGAACACTGACTGGCACACACAGCGAGAACAGAGGCAGCACACTGCTGAAAAATACAGCACACACAAAGGAGAGAGACTGCACTGGAGATCTACCAGCCTGCACAACAGCGAGATTTCGCCATGAAGCACTGCAGCATTTACTGTATGTTTGCAGAGGATTATCAGACATAAATCCGAATGATGAATAATGTAAAAACAGGTATCCTCAGCACTAATCTGAAAGCACTAATGAGAACAAAATGTGCTGCCAGGATGTAGTCTGTGACCTTATATGATTTATTGCATGGTCATGACAATCTATTGCATCACGCAGACTTGATAACACCAACATCTTTGAGTGTGTGTCTCAGGCAATCGATTTAGGATTTAAAAACTGATTTTCAAATGTTATGATACAGCTTAAACCTTTATGACTGCAGCTTATGATATAGAGCAGGCTTCTACAGTAAAACATTATATCTCGTTTTCCTAAAACACAACAAAACCTGGCATTTGTTTCAACTACTTTCACTCATTTCAAATGCAAATAAATTCATAATTTCTTCGAACAAAGTGTCATGTTGTGTTCCTTTTCTACATCACTGTCAACTGTTTCATAAAAATGCTCTAAACAAGTAAATGGACTGGAAATAAGTGGAATCATCTCACCTCGCTGCCTCTCTCACCTAACGAGATTTTAAGACTGAGAACATGATTAAACGGGTGTTTAAAGTGTACAATTACCACTGAAAGGCATAAAAAACAAATATAATCTTAACAATTCTTTGCTGTATGTTCACTACAGCAGACAAAGATTGTGCAGTGTGTCACTGCACTGTTGGTCGGAGCCAGATTTGGAAAAAAAAAAATCATGGAAATGTATTTGTGTCGTCGATGCTTCATTAGCGTTTGGGTTTTATGGAAGATAAAAATATCTTTGTGCCTCTGGGAGGAGAGCGGATGAGGAGGGGAGGGGCTGGCTGTGTGCGCATGAATGTGTGTGGAGAGATGAGATGAGGATGCAAGAGTTTTTCTCTTTTTTTTTTGAGTGTGTGTGCTGTGAATGTGTGTGCGTGTTTCTGGTGTGTTTGTGCACAAGCGAGACTGCTACAGTGACATCGTTTTGAGCAAAACTTCCAGGCAAAATGTGACAAAAGGTGCAAATCACGAGCTGACGTCAGCCTCTCCAGACATCCTGCTGTGAAGTCAAAAATATCTCTCCTCCTCATCTCTGCCTCCTTCACACCGTAGCTCTTCCTCACTTTTATTTCCTCCCGCTCCTTCATCAAAACCACACTGCAGGCTTTTATGAGAATGTACGCAGCGGTGCATGAAAACGTGCATTGGTCAACATGAGACTAAAATAAACTACAAAAAATGAAGCAATTTTGTTGCTGAAAATGAACATTATCTAGAAACATTTACATTTCAACATTGTGTTATTCTACATTTTAAAGGGGACATATTCTGCTTGTTCATATTAAACATGACAAACTTTATGTCCAACCTAAAACCCACTGACTTTTGAGACTAGCGACCCGAGAGTGCAGAAATGCCAACTCATTTCCACGTTTTAGGACACATTCCTGCAGCACTCTATTCCCCCAGCAGGTGAATACAGGTGCTCCAGCACAAACAGCATGAGGAAAACAAAGTGTTTTTACCATTAAAGCATGAAAACATATTCTGGAGGAAACCTTAAAACAAGTATGAACCTTAAAAATGAGCACAACAGGCCCCCATTAAGCTAATTCAACCACATGAAAGCAAACTTTTTATACATCTGTTTTTCAGGCACCATTCGCTACATCGCCGTATGACTAACACACCGCTCTGAACTGTTCCGACAATGACTAAATTGAGCATTATTACACCAAGCGGCACTAATTTCAGATCCATTCATTTCGTCGTGACCTGCTGGAAAATTACGGTGTAGTAAAAGGTATTTAACAACCAGCTGTCACGTCTAAAATGGGCAGTTGAGCTGAATGCTGGAAAAAGAGGTCAAAAGGCTCAAGATGGTGGATTGTTTTGGCTCTGGATATCTGAAGCAACAAAATACGGATAAAACCTGATGTAAAGAGAGACAGATATTAAAGTCATGCTGCATAAGCGTACAAAATGCCATTTTATGATGAACGCTGTTTTGCCCGTGCTGAAACCTTTCTATTTTAAAACCAGCTCTTTCAGTTCATCAAAAATTCTCTCGGTTTTTGGATTCTTCTTCATCATGTGAGGAAAACGAAGTTTCCTTTACAAATTCATGTAACATGAGCTGAGTATTTGATACACAAATTAAACACATAAAAGTAACACTATTGTTTTTTCGAACATGAAAAGTTGTCACATTTGGAGATGTTAGCTGCTGCTGCTGTGTTAACTAATGCTTTCTGGACAGACGTTGAAAGAACGGCTCTGGTGAAGGCAGCAACAGAAAGTTTGTTGGTCCAGATGGAGTTGGGACAGTCCCAGATCTGACCCCCTGGCGCAAAAAGGATCAAATGCCGATATCGTTTGACTGGAGACGTTTCAATACCACTTGGAACTGCATTATTTTGGTCTATACCTTAAATGTATCAAGTTCTGGTACCCAGCCCTGTATGTTAAAGCTAACTTCAGGGCTAAAACATGCAAACCCACCTGCAAGATTGTTTAAGCTCCAAAACTTTTAATAAAACACAATTTACCTCTTTCAAATCGAGGGAAATCATTATCTGAGTGTTCAACTAAATAATCAGGACTATAGATTTGACCCTAAATGTGCAGTTTCGCTTCAAAAGTGAGTGCCAGACAGACAGGTGGTCAGGTAGTCAAGCGGGAAAACTAATTAAAAGCCAAAACACTGAGACACAGTCAGCCTGCAGGGAAACGCTGTCGGATGTTTTGACTGGGTGTCCAATAATCAAGGAAATCAGACAGAAGTCTGGCTGGTTTCTTATGATCAGCTGATGACGTGGACGGCTGTGCGTATACAGCGGCATGAAGCATCGAATTAGAAAGACAAGCAGCGAAAGGCCTGAGGGAGAGGAGGAAGACACAGAGGGATAAGGAGGAAAAAGAGGGATGATGCTGCATTTAGATGTTAAACTTGAGCAGCCTGTTTTAAGTTACGCTTTCAGCGGGCTTCGCCTTGTGTTTAAGACGCGTTTACAGCTCGACTCCTGATGAGAAGATGAGAGCCAGATGGCAGAGAAGTCACTCTAATGGCATCTCATTTCCTCGAGGGGTTGAAGTTCACAGAACTAGTTCATCATTTGGAGCGAAAAGAGCTGAAAAGAGCTAATACTCGGTGGACAGGAAGCAGAGCAGGAGCAATAATTTTCCCCTTAAAAGCTGATTATGAAGTTTAAAGCCTCCTTCGATCCTAAATTTAAGCACAGCAGAGCGGCAAGAGGACAAGGTGAAGGAAATTAGGCACTTGAAAGATCTGATCTCTGATTACAGACCAAGCATCACATATCAAAGAAATACTTCTATTCCTGCATTACTGTGCTTTGTAGCGTGGAACGTACTTTATTTGCTGTTTTAGGACATCAAGTTGGTGGTGGACCAGATGAGATTTAATTTTGGATGGATTAGCCAGCTGTATTTTTTTGGTATTTTTCTGCTTTCCCATATAAACCTTGTTAAGTTTTTCTTGCCTCTTGTGAGTCTTTGGAAATACAATTAAGCCATAACACGGGTCAAAACCAATACAGCTTGCAAACTAAGTGGCCTAGGAACCATGGTATTGTGAAACGGCCACTATACTCCAATTTATACGCGTTCCAAGCCCTGATTACATCCTATCAAATTGATTTTATAAGTTTTCGAGGAGCATACAAAGGCTGCACAACTACTGCTGCACTGCTGCTCAAAAAGGGGTTGAGTTTGATGAAGGATATCGAAACTAAACGTTTTAAAATGGACATTTAATGAAGTTATAACATGTTAATTCGTCAGCTTTAGAGATGCTGGTAGGCTAATTTTGAAGGGCAGAGCCAGTTTAGCTGTGTCGCCACATTTTCAGTCTTCATGCCAAGTTTACCAGCTGCTAGTTATAGCTTTAAATGTAACGTACAGACGTGAAAATGGAATTGATTTTTTCCTAAAACTCTCATCAGCAACAACGCAGATAAGCAGACTGTCAGAAATGGACTATTTCTTAAACGAACTAAGCTAGAAAAGAAAGCTTTTTATAGAAAAAAATATTACATGTAACACTTCAGGTGACGTCAGTCCATGCAAGTGTTGCAAGTGTCCTCACAATCTCCAACACCTTTTCTTCACTCTCCAACCCCCTTCACCCCCCCCAAACATCACCCTTTCTTCGCTTTCACTCCTATTATCATGCTTCTCTTTTTTGCTCACGTAATCTCACACATTGTATTTTATCCCTGTTTCTCTCTCTGAGGCTCTTCCGACATCTTACATCTGTTTATGAACCCGGTCTCCTGCCTTTTTGATCTTGTTATCTTTGTTTTAATCTCTCTTTGACGCACCGTGCACACTGGATATCCACGAAATGATATAAATCAAGCAAACACAACCCCTCTGTGAAAGGGTCTTTCTATTATTTTGGTCTAAATGTTTGGCACTTCCTGTTCCCTGCATTGAGTCAATAGGGACTTTTCCCCTCTGACTTGAACCTCTTACACAGTATTTCCTCCCAGACGCCATCACTGGGATCTGCAGACTTTTTCCAACAGCTTTGCCCTAACCTTTACGATGAAGGAATAGTTTGACATTTTGGGAGATGTGCTTATCGCTTTCTTGCCAAGAATTAGATGAAGTGATCACTGCCAGCCAAAGAAATAGATCCAGCAGGACACTTCCATATCCACACAGATTCAACTAGAATTACCATCCTACGGTTCTTTGCCTCCGTGCATCAGTCAAGTTTCACTTATAGTTTATATCCATGTCTGTCAAAACGCGCATATTTGACACATATTGTCCCCCTGCAGCACAGAAGATCTATACAACCAACACAGTTTAAAGATTACTCTCACCAAGTCAGTATCTGACCAAATGTCTCTCCTTCTGTTCCTGAGATACGATGTTGCAAAAGTTTTTATGCAGAAATCTATGACGTCACAGTGAAGTTGACCATTCGGAAACATCATCATCATCACTTCATTTTATCCTATTAGACATTTGTATTAAGTTATGTCATAATTAGTTTAAGAATTCTTGAGTTTCTTGCGGTCGCTTTGACCTTGACTTTTGACCACCAAATTCTAGTCAGTTTATTCATTAGTTCAGGTGAACATTTTTGCCAAATTTCAAGAAATTCCCTCAAGGTGTTAATGAAAACGATGCAAGAGTGCTAAGTCAAAGAGGACGTTTTCGCCAAATTTGAAAAATATTCCCTCATGGAGTTTGTGAGAAGTCGAGCTCATGAGAATGACATGGATGCAAGGTTAGACTGACTTTTGACCACCGCTATCTAATAATTTCATCATTGAGTCCAACTGGACGATTGTGCCAAATTTGAAGAAATTCCCTAAAGGTTTTTTAATAAACGGTGCCCAGAAGAATGAGACATAAAAGATCACAGTGACCCTGACCTTTGACCTATGACAACCAAAATCTAATCAGTTTATCGTTGAGTCCAAGTGGACATTAGTATTAAATTTTAAATAATTCCCTCAAGGCATTTTTGAAATATTATGTTCACGAGAATGTGATGGAAGGATTGACAACCCAAAAGCATAACAACTGCAGCTACGGCTGTTGCCGACGCAGATGCATAACAGACAAACAACAAAGCCTTTAAATACACAAACAAACAAACAAATTAACACGGTAGCAGCCTTTTTTAATGTTAGATGACATTTTGACTGTAGCAGATAAAGGAGAGTACAGCCTGGACCATGACGTGGCTTTTCTACTCTGAAAACAACACCAACACCTCCACCACACATACCGAACACTCCCTCTCTCTCAGCAACACGCCAACAAGGGAAATAAAACAAGCACAGTCCAAGTGAGACACTCACTGGGTCAAAATCTCTCACGCAGACATGCAAAGCAGTGCTGATAAAAGGCCCACTCTGACTCTTTGATGGTGCTGGGTTTGTTTCTCACTTTGCACAAAGCACCTTTGCATAAATAACTTCAAGCCGCTGACTGAACAAAAACAAGGAGAAAAAAAAAAAGAGTTCCTGTTTGGCTCCTGCCTGATCCCAGATGGAGAAATGGCAAGATGGAAAAATGCTTCTGGAGCATTTGGATGAAACAGGAAATACATTTCTTGCTCACGTGTTTGCATATCAAGTTTTTTTTCATGCTGTTTGGGACTCACTGAGATTGCACCTTCTTCTGAATGAGACACACAGGTTTTCTCCAGCTGCTCATTGTCGCACCGTGTAGGTGTATTTGTATGGTTTTCAAGTCTGTGTTTGACAGACACCTGCACAAACCCACATTCTCACCTTTTTTCAAGCTGTTATCGACGAGTGAACACGGTGCCTCTACACAGTGTTTCTCTCCCCTATTGTTGGCCCGAGGTATTTACCAGTGTAAAGCATATGCAGGAGTGTTAGCCTGCGACTCAGGGGTTTGTTCGGCCTGCCTATCACTGCCTTTACAGCAGCTGCTGTTTCAGGGAGGAAATGTAAAATAGCTGCGCAAAGGGGAGGAAGGTATGCATCCAAAAATATGCATGTTTACTATGCTTAGGAGAAGTTTTTAAGGACTGCAGCAACAGAATTACTCTTTACGTGTAAACCACTTTAACACATGAAGCCTGTAAAAACTGTAGTTTTCTCATTAGCAGAAATGAGCAGCTGTTTTCGCCTTATTTCCCCCCCTAGTATAAATGAGTCCTGATAAGGAGCTGCAACCAACAGTTATTTTCCTGATTAATTACTTGTTTAAAAAGTTCTACATTTATCTGACAAAAACAATTTAGTATCAGATTTGATCATGATTGACCGATCATTTCAGCTCTTGTCGTCACTGACCACAATCTCTCGTTACTTTTTACAGACACCTTCGAGTCTACAGGCCGAATATCTGATTTTCCAAATGCACTATTTGTGTGTCACTTTAACACTGATTCTGCCACCAAATCCACAAATGTTTTCACATGACAAGACATTTTGTCCTCACAAATATAGTAATGCACGAGAATTTTAGGAAAACAGTAACTACAGCCTTTATTATTGTGTATTACATTGCAAACTATGACCGTATTTAGAGTTATTAACAAGGCAAACATCATCGTGGGTGAGGAGAGGCATCCACTAGCCTCCTCATTTAACCTGCTCCCATCTGGACGACAATATTTACTGCCTCTTTTTGCAAAAAACAGATCCAAACTGTCCTTTATCCCACAAGCTATAAATATTTAAACATCCCCAAATGATAACCGGTATTTCCATCTGGTCTGGTAAAACCTCTACCTTTGTCCTGTCTCATCAAATTCCTAATTAAGGTACGAAGTGGTACATTTACTGATGTGTTCACTTTTGTTAAGTCGATATATGGAAATATCAAGTGATTGTTGCTGCTAAACCAGTTTCCCCACAGGGACAAAAAAAAGTATCAATCCATCTAAACAGGCACGCAGAGCACTATTTTGGTGATTTTAGCAAAACTGTATTACTTAATAAAAAAGAAAATATCCAATAAATTCATTTCACATGGCTAAGACCTTTCACACAAGCATGAGGAGACACACAAAAGCATGCGCACACTCACACAGTTGCACAGCCGGCCTCGGTCCGGATGCCGGCATTCTCCACAGTGATAATGGGGCTGTATCCCACTGTAATGCACAGTTCACTGAGGCTGGCTCGGCTCCAGATGGAGAGGCAGCGAGGAAAAGGAACAGGATGCCATAACCTCGCCTCACACAGTGGACAAGAGCCACAGCTGCAGGACACACACACACACACACACACACATACACACACACACACGGATAAACAGGCCAGAGCACCCACGCCTGTATCAACCCACATGAATGCTTCCATCTACACACTCAACATATCTACTGTACATGTTTTCATGAAACATAGAGATGGACACGTACACAAACACGCTTGCAAACACAAGTTCTGTGCATCATAAAAACAACACAAAAGTGGCTTCAGCGCACGCCGACATCACGCACCCTTACATAAAGTACACTTCATAAGGCGTGTTGGCTGTAATCATGCTGCTCCTCCGTCTGACAAGAGCAGAAAGTAAAAGGTGGCGGCGGTGTTGGAAGTGGCGGAGGAGTGGGAGGAGGAGAGAGTGCCTTTTGTTGTATTTTTTCGAGGCTCTGTTCAACAAGAAAGGCAGAGGAGCCGCGATGTGTGAGAGGATTTGTTGCTGAAAAGTAATGATGTTATTCCGCCCCGTTCTGACCTGTTTAGACAAGAGACACCAAAAAGCTTCCTCTTTGCAGTTCTGCACCAGAGCTGGTTTACACCCTCAGAAGCACAGCGGGGGAGAAATGGAGGTCGTAAGAAGAGCCGCACGACACAGTCGGTGTTAGCTTTTCTATTTCTCTAATCAGTGGTTGTTTGTTTAAAGGGACAGTTCACCCCGAAATAAAAAAAGACACATTTTTCCTCTTAACTGCAGTGCTATTTATGTGTCTAGACTGTTTTGGTGTGAGTTGCTGAGTGTTGGTGCCCAGTGCAGCAAACTAAAGAGTAGCAAAATTAACCTAGACTGACATGTTTAACCAAAAATTATCAGTGGAAGTTTAACAGTTAACCACAGACATCCCTAGTTCCTACATTAAACTGATCAACAAGGACCAGTATGAAAAATGGTTATTTTATGTCCTGCATTACCCTGTGTTAAAAGTAATATTTAAACCTTGAACACTGAGCGAATAAGTTTCTTTCTTTCTTTAAATATATATATATATATATATATATATATGAAAAAATGCAATGTGCAACTTGGTAAGAAATGTTTAAGAAAGATTTAGAAAATTAGTTTTAAAAAAGCTATGGAGAAATGTTTAGGAAAAAAGCAAGGGAAAACTAGATTTATAATTATCCTAATTACATATTTAAAATTATTTTACAAAATAACTATATTTTTTAAGCACTTTTTCCAGGTCATTTCCATGTTTTGTTTTGTTTTCAGCTTTCTTTCTTTTATTTTTCTTCCTTTTTCCATGTTTTTTAAGAAATCAAGCCAAGTAGCCCAAGTTTCAAAGGGTTATTAAAAGTTATACATGCTTTTATATATTCAATAATTATTATATAATTAATGTTGAATTGTCAGTATTTTAAAAGTTAAAAGGACAGGTGACATCTATACCCTGACCCTTAATCTTCAACAGCTGCCACTAGAAACACAAGAGCTGCTGCCTTGAATGAAAGGAAAGAAAAGGGGGAGGAGAGGAGGGAGACAAATGGGAGAAAGGAAGAGGAGGTGAAAAAAAGAGAGGAAAAGAAGGAGGTGAAAAATTAGAGGAAGGAGGGCAGGATGAGGCAAAGGAAGAGGAAGCAGAGGAGGAAGGAGGGGCAGGGTCTGAGTCTGAGTCATCGTCAGTTAAAGGCATCAGCTGAGCCGAAGGGGGAGAAAAGACAAGAGACAAGACACGCACAAGCACACACAAGCACACACACACACACACACACACACACACACACACAGAAGAGAGGCAATCTTTAATGGCAGCTTCCCCTTCTCTTTCACTAACGGGGACGTGGAGTCAAATGGTCAGGGACTGTGGGGAATGGCTGTCCATATTGGAGCCATTGACCCCTCTCTGACACACACACACACACACACACACACACACACACACACACACACATAAATGGGCCGGAGTCCCCAAACAGTCCATTAGAGATTAAACAAGTTGTTCAGTCTGCGTTTCAGACTCCAGGCGTGATTCAAATTTTCAGATTACTCTGCCGGCTCATCTGCCTCCTCTCCTCCTTCCTCCTCTATGCTCTCTTCCTCTCTCTTCCCATCGCTCAGGCCTCTCTATTGTTCCATTAGTGGATTAAGCACGCCGGTACCAGGGAGGAAGACGAGTGCAATTCAGAGAAAATTAAACTCAGTCCATCACCCTGCATCCGGGGGACGTGAGACGTCTAACTGGCGTACTTTACCTGCCCGCCTTCATCGCCTCGTCACATTACGGCTCTTTTATGGATTCCTATAATAACACAACGGTGGATGAATTCACTGCACGACTCCATGTGCAGACCTGCTATTCCTCCTGCACATTATTGAGGTGATAACTCAAAGTTAAATGAGTGTTCCCGTTGGCGGAGCAGGGCTACGGGGATATTAAAGTTTATGTTGGAACCTGTTGACGGACGAGAACTCCGAGCTGCACCTCACACTGCTGGACAAGAGTCTGCAGCAGGGATATTATTGTTCAGGGGGCCGCATTCAGAAAGCTCCCAGGGGCCGGACATTTCCTTCGCTGTTATTCTCATTATATATGTAGACTTGACCTGACGTTCCATCAGTAGGTTTGGGTGCTTTTCACATTTGAACTGAAACCTGTACTGGTTCCCGTACTCGTATCCAACGGTACCTTTTTCAATACTTTACAGAAGCTACATTTTTTTAAACAAATTCAGAGGAAATCAATAAATCAATATGCACCAGAAATACTGATGCTATCAGGGCTGCAGCGATAGTTTTGGCTCTCTGGGAATCCAGTGGAGCTCCTTGGACAGCTTCTTAGCTTTGGGACATTTCACAGCTCTTCGGCCTTATTACTGAACCTCGTGTTCTCACCTCTTAGCTACCAAAATTGGGCACCTACTGATTTAATGTGAATGGTATGGCATAATTTGGTTGGTGCCCTTATAAGATCCAAGTCTGGTACCCAACCCTTGGCCCTATAAAATAATAATAAGATTAACACATTGACATTAATTATGCTAATTTTCTGCTGTTTTGCAGGTATGATGTTGGTGACATAATCTTTTTAATGTTCATGCTGGTATGCCTTAATTTGCTAACTCCAAACATAAAGTCTGTCTAAAGTGAGTCTGATAGAAAAACAATTAGTTTTGTAGGTGTTTGGTCATAAACTCAAAATTGGACAAATTAAAATGTGGGCACAATATTGGTGCTAGATTGTTAGCTAAAGGATCATTAAAGATTGTAAAATGCATCTCGAATGGGACGTGGATATTTGTATCAAATTTCACAGTGGTGGTTGATTTATTTCATTTAAAACCACAAATCTTAACCTGTTGGTGGTGATAGAGGAATGGTCTGGGGATAACTAAAGTCAGCGGGGTACAACATCTGGAAACCCTGAATGTCTGCAACAAACATCCTGGCAATCCTTACAAATGTTGCTGAAAAATCCCCCTGAAAAACAAAAAAGTCTGACCTGGTGGTGGCGGTAGAGAAAAATTCAGGGGATTAAGATAAATCCTAATGTTATGTCAATCCATAATGTCTTAAACCCCTGAGAAAACATCCTCTTCCAGATGCGTGGTACAAAGTTTCGTGACATAAAGAGCAGTTACACAGCCATCTAAGTGCCCACAATTACAGCAAAGAACAACCTAAAGAATATTGCTGCTTTTACACCGTATCATTACCATCACATGCGAACTGAATTATTACAAGACATAGCAGTAGTATATCATCATGAAAGATTAGCTCCCTAGTTACCAAACCATCTGCCTTAGCAACCCAAACGACTCACAGCTCTGTCCTCTCACGGTAATCATCAGTATGGCTGAAATGCAACTTTCATCACTATTATTGCTTGGATTCAATTAATGCTTATGTAACACAATCATTAAAGATCCATTTGCTCTGTTACACATCCTTGTTGTCCTCCTAATGTGCGACTGGATGCTGTGTGAGGTCCTCAAAGAGGAACGTGACAGGGTTATTTTACGCTTCCCTCTCATTTCCTCATTCTGGTCATGCTTTCATTATTTCTGCGCTTTGCCTTTCCTGTCAGCGCTGAAGTAAAATTGACTTTCCTGCTCGAAAGTTCCCCTTCTGAAACACCACAGAGAGACTGTGGACAATATGAGACGCGGTGCAGCGCCGTGATGACTAAGAGTTTCTCTTGTAATAATGGAGAGCACATACAGTAGAGTGTGAGTCAGTTAGTGTACTCACATATTGAGCTGCATGGTGCGGACTGTCGGAGGCTTTCATGCTGTTAGGAAAACATTACAAACGATAAACTCAGATTTTAATTTCTGAGCTGTGTCTGTCTGGAAAATAATAGTGTGGGGGGAATCGATAAAGCATATTACTGCAATATTTTGTGTGGAAATACTGTATTTATACACAGATGCCAAATATAAATTTTTTCATCACATACATTTTTAATACTGCAAATACAGAATAAACTGTTGGTAGCCTACTAGAATAATAAAATCAAGTGCTTTTTTAGTCCACTCGACACATTTGATGTAATAAAAATTATTCATGTGAGATGAACGGACTGAAAATTTTATAGATAAAACTAAAGTTGATTAAGTTTTTATTAGGGAACATAATTTGCAGTTGAAAACAGTTTTTTAAAAAAACAATAAATCGCAATATATGTCAATATATTGCAAAACCTTTAAAACTGCAATAATATTGCATTGTGACTTACATATTTAGACATCGTATTATGGGATCTCTGGTGATTCCCAATCCTAATGGAAACTGATTTACTGACACTTTTAATCAATATTACAGCATGTTAGTTTCGTAAGCTAATATCAGTTAAGTGACCAGTCAACTATTATGTTATTTCACACATTATGCACAACGAGAAATGCTTTCTGATTCCCTGAACAGGACTGACAAGGTAATAAACGTTTCCGTTTTTAAACCCAATCACTGAGACAATTTCCACATGGACTCAGCAAAATGTGATTTTAACTCATCCATAAGAAGATGTTTCGAATGTTGAATACTAAGAGCTGCAAAGACGTAAGCACATATGGGATCAGACTGAAATCAAACAACGACAAGGGCAGATGTGGCTTGTGGGCTGCGCGCTGCCCACCTCTGGTTTAGTCTCAAAAACTCTGTGTTATGGTATTATATTAAAGCTTCTAGTCTGGCCTTTGTGGAACGGTACAATGCATTAGTGCAAGCTGCAGTACCTCGAGCGCTAGGTGGGTACACGGGTCCCCAGAGGGTTACATAAACAACATACACAGAGCAAGTTTGACGCCTGAATCGCATTTTATCAGTTTGAGCGGAGAGAAGGTACGTGTGTGTGTGTGTGTGTGTGTGTGTGTGTGTGTGTGTGTGTGTGTGTGTGTGTGAGTGTGTGAGTGTGTGAATGTGTGTGTGTGAGTATACTCTGTGAATTTTTCATCTCTGTGGCGGGGAGGTTAACCTGATTCCCGAGGCTTTTTCAACCACACATACAGTACAAGAATATACACACATGAAAACACATACACTAAAGGAGGGGATGGAGGTAATAACATTGAGGCAGGCAAAGACACGTTGTGGGGTTTAACAGACGAGTTCAGGAAGCAGAGTTCATTTACGAGATGGACGACACGGATGCTGAGACAGCTGTGCGGAGGCAAGACAAACTATCATCAAGAAATGCCACAAAACAGGCTTTAAAAAGAAAATTTAACACATGAATTTCACTTGCTTGTTGTTGTCCAAAAAGAAAAATGCTTAAAAAACACTTAAAAGTCTTTTTAAAGTATAAAAGTATGCCACACAAAAAAAAAAAAAACGCTCTGAATCACGCATCAGCAACACAAAGTGTCTCATCGAGGCACTCATGGCTCATCAGAGCAACTGTTACAGACCTGTACTTTCCACCCACGCCGCGAGCTTCTTCACCACACACACAAATATCCATCGTCATCCAAAGAGCAGATGAAGAAGCACAAACACACCAGACCCCCCCGACAGGCACTGCCAGCTTCTCCACGGCGCCGCAGGCTGACTCGTCGTCTGTCGCATGACAAAAACAGATACTGGCCAAAAGTTAGCCATGTGTCAGACACACAACAGGGTTACTGTAGTCCATGACTTTGGTTATTTTTCCTTTTTGAGTTAACATGTTAGTTTTTGAGGTATTTCTAATATTTTGTAATTGATATTGTAATCAGAGGTTGCCTTCTTTGAATATTTTGTGTCATTTCTGTCTACCGTAACTTTAAGTTATTCACACTCCTGTCCAGTTGGTGGCATCACGAGCAAAATTCCATTTACCTCAACTGTATTATTACCACAATAAGAAAACACTGAAAAACAATGAAGGTTCATTTTCACAGCTTAAACCTGGAAACCAGTGGCTGCTTAAAAATTACTGCAGGAAACTGACCCGGGTGGTAAAGTAATCGTGACTTGTGGTTTTGTGTGCATCTGTGCAGATGTATGAGTAGATCATGTGAAACGCATCAGCACGACGGCACTGACGGGGCACTCGAGGGGCCTTTGCTTAACAGCTGACTACAGAACATTCAGTCACGTGATGCTTGCAACTCGACCCAGGAAGTGGCGAGGTGTGATCAAACACGTTAACACTGACATAACACTGGGCGAGAAAACAGTTGCACGCAGGAACTTTATTTCCACAGTCAATTTGATGATTAAAACTGATGTGAGCCAGAGACACAGGGAGACAGAAATCTACACTTTGAGGTGACCCTTGACAGAGTATCCTGTAACACCTGACACACACACACACACACACACACACACACACACACACACATTCCCCTCCTGCTCCAATCGAATCAACTCTTATCAAATCCAATCAGACCCACCGAGGCGTTTCATTTCGGAGGCAAGCGGCAGAGTAGATTATGCACACGGACGAAGGCGAATGGCCTGAATCAAAGTGTGTATATTTTTATGTGTGTGCATATCTATGTATTTGTGCATGTGTGCGCTTTGGCCCATCTGCATCGTTGCTGTTTGTGTGGCTCTGCCCGTCTGTGTCGGCTTAGGTGCACCGCATGTGTGTGCATGGATCTCTTCATCCATTATTCTGGCTGCTGTGAAACCGTCGCACAGATTGGGCTTATGAAACACTTCCACAGCTGTAAAGCCGGCAACACCCTGCATCCATAAAATCAACAGAGTCACTCCAGTTGTGCACAAAAACACACTAACCTCCAATGGTAGAAGAAGTATTTAGGTCCTTTACTTAAGTAAAAATACTAATACCATCCTGTGGAAATGCTTGGTTCCAAGTAAAAGTCCTGCAAGTAAAATGGTACTTAAGTAAAAGTAAGTATAATCAGGAAAATGAACTTAAAGAATGTAAAGTAAAAGTACCAAATACAGAAAAATCTTTAAAAACAAAAACAAACAAAAAATATTTTAAATAAGAAAAATAAGAAAAAAAAAGAAAACACTGAAAACACCTCCAAATTCAAAATTAATAGAAAACACACCAAAATAATAAGAGAAAAAAAATCATCCAGCCCAATTTATAATTATTTTAAAAATAATAATAAATACGAAAAATTACAAAGAAAAGAAAAAAGATTTTAAAAAAAGATTATCACAAAAATCCCCCCCCCCCAAAGTACCCAATTCATACTTGAGTACAGTACCTGAGTAAATGTGCTTAGTTACATTCCAGCACTGGTTGCTGCTCCACCCCTAAAGAGGAAATCTAAAAACTCTGCAGGGTGATATATTTGCATGGGCAACACAGATCAGATAAACAGCGCCAAAAGCATTTAAAAAAAAAGTAGCTTTCTGCTGGTGTAGGCGTCACTTGTAGCACGGCAACCGAGCGACCACGCAACCAAGCAGCAGTTGTTGGAGGGATTAAATCTGTGTTGGTTTTTTAAGTGTTCATGTGGCTGCAGCCAGAGAGAGGGAGGCTTACCCTTTGTGGCACTGGGGAATTTTGAATAAATCATTGCACATGCTTCAGCTTCACAAACACTGTCAAGGTAAATCTCACCTTCAGGTAAAACTCCTGACAGAATGCGAATCATTCCCGCTTCCAAATAACATATACATGTTTTTAATAATGCTAAATTCCAAGTAAACACAATCATCTTGCCAAATAACCTGCAAATTATATGGCACATATTTGTATCCTGTAGGCTCGTGGGTGGATTTGGATGATAAAACCAACCTAATAGGACCATCTGTAATGTATCTACAATATAAGAAATCTGCAGCAGGGAATTAAAAGTGATTATAACCGGTGATGTAACTGGAAATGCCGACTTCCTGTTTGCAGAGCACCCAGAGCTCTGGGTGAGAACATTACAATATACAGTGTTTATTCTATGCAGTTTTAAAAGCAGTGGGGGTGGTAAGCTTAGCTCCGAGTGCTGATTTCACTCTTGGCTCAGTTCTTCTCCGTCTCTGTTTGCAGTATCACTTCCTGTGACCCCGATGACTGAGGCGGAGAGATTAGGGTAAGGTTTCCTCGGCCACTCATATGATATACAGTTGTGGGTATTAAAGCTGAATCTGTCTGGATCTGAATTGGCGAAGCCTGCCGTGAGTTTCTAGTTAATGTAAATTATTCAGCTTGTGCTGTCAGGGTTTCCCACATATTCAGTGCTTTGCGGCAGCACGCCACATAAAACATCTGCCCTTATGTATTGAATTTACATTTTTGGAGCTGGATTGTTCATTGACAGAGCTACTGGAATATATATACAGTTCAATTAATCACTGCACCACACTTTCGGAGTGCAGAGCATACTCTGGGCACAGATGGAGCAGCAGAATGTCAGGTGCAGTGAAGAGAAACTGTCAGCTTGGCTACCATCACTCTTTTATACTAACTCTTCTTATAGACAAGTAAATTTTGGTATATTTCATGAGTGGTCCAGAGCACTCTCACTAAGATAAGAGAAAACTCCTTTTTGTCACACTCCATAAACAATTTGTCCAACCGGAGCTTTATATTTGAGGAATATAAAAATAATGCATGATCAAATTTAGATTACTCTATTTATGTTTTTGAGATATTTTCTTTTCATTTGTGGGTTTAAGAAATAATACTTGTCCACTGAGTCCAATTGCACCTTTAAAAAACCCTTTGATGATATTGCATACACAACATTTACAGATTCACAGATGTTTTGTCATTGCTGGGATCTTAATTTCCTGCAACATGAGATCTGAAACTTTAGAAAATTCCATATTAACTTTATTAAACAAAATGTCAATTTCACTACTGCAGAAGTTCTTCTTACAGACTTTTTTAGTCTCTTTGCAATTCTTGGGTATGTGTCAAGAGTGTTTGCACATACCTGCTCTTAAGTACCTGTAATACTTATTTGCTAATAACAAAAAATATTAGCTAAATGTAAGAGAACTCTGCAGCATGAGGTCCATTTTCCTATTAAGTTAGAAAGTGGCTCCATCAGTTTAATCTGTAAATAGATACCTAGAACAAACCTGAGGAAAGTGGGAGGCAAGCGAGCGGTCGTACCCAGATTACAGGCGCTGATGTAACGCGGCGTAATGACACTGACCCTCTCTAAAGCATAGCTTCCTGAGAGCGCAGCGCACACATGGTGAAAGTAAACAAACGCGCAGCAGGAGGGGGAGGTGGGAAACAAAAGGCAGGGGCAGTCTGACAGTGACATATCCGTCCCTTCTGTGTATCGGGAGGCCTGTCAGAGGATCCACCGCTGCAGGAAGTGATCCTTTCAGAGTGACGGCGACGCTGAAAAACACGGGTTGTTTTCATGATATCTGAGCCGTTACATTGACACCACACGCGTTTGTGTTGGTTTTCAGCATGACGTGATCTTAATTACCCAGTGAGCTATGTTGACGTGCATTGTTGTCAGATCAGGGTGATACTGGGCTTTATTAAATATCCAGTGGCGGCCTGTCAGTGTGGATGCAGCGGAGGTTAGCCTGGGTGTCACAATGAAATAAAGGCTTTTTTGAGAGAAAGGCTTTTTTTCTGTTCTGCAGTCCTGCAGCAAATGCTCACTCCTATTAGTTTAGTACTTTTTAGTTCTTTAAAGACATAAACTGAATATAGAGAGCTCCATTTGGGTCTAGAAATCAAACCTGTTTAAAGTGGACTCTGTTGTAACAAAAACATTCAAAAGCAAAGTCCAAGGCTCCTTTCGGTTTCAAAGGTTTGAAAAGCTTTCAGTTCTCTCTGAGGAAGGCCAGTGCCAAATGGGTATTCAGTGTTTTTGAGTGTGCACTACTTTTCCAACAAGCTAAATACTTATTATCAACACTTTTTATATGCTTTAGATTTTATGCTTTTTTTTAAACACAATGTTGATACTTAAACAACTTAAAAAGCTCATAATGGTTGAGCCTGGATTACAGTACCTTACAGGAAAATGCAAAACACTGTTGCCCTCCAAACATTAATTACTATTTAAACCACAATATAGGTCAGTTTAATGTATTAATTAACATTTTTGTTTGTGTACAATGTCTCAGATCAAAATTTAGTTGAAACAGTGTGCTCAAAAAAGTCAAAAAATAGCATACAATTGATGATAGTTGGCTTAGTTTGCTGACCTGTAAACTGCGATTTGAACTAAAATATCTTGAGAACTACTTGATGGATCACTATGAAATTCATAGACATTTACACTCAAAAGATGATATTTCTACTGATTTTAGTTATCCTCTGAATTTTCCTCCAGCGCAACAAAGAGGTTAACATTTGATGCTTCTGAAACCATGCAGCCGATAAATCAGTGCATATCTAAAAATGAGCTGTAGTCATTTACAAAAAAAAAAAGTTGATCTACAAATTAGGCTAAAAGGTTTTCATTCACACAAAGTATCAAAAAAAAATTAACATTGCGGTATCTGTATTGAAAATCTTTTATGATACTTGGCCCTTTTTGGTACAGATATCATGGTGCTGCCAGCCTCTTGCTTAAGTGTTTGCACATGTAGATCCTAAAAATGTTTTAGCTCTGCTTCATTCTGGGAAAAAAATTCCAGTAAGATGAAGTCAGTGAGCCATACAAGCTGCTGTTTCCCTCCTTGACTAATCTGAGTAGTTTTATACTAAATTAAACCAAAAAAGGAAGAGAGAGAAAATAGATCAGATGTCAATGAGTCCAGTTTCATCTCCAAGAAGTTTCCACTTCCTGTGGTTGCAGAAGTACACATACCCAACACCAGACTTTCACATTTGGGGTAAACTTGAGTGAATTTATGGGTATTAGTTTGCTGTGGTTAAAAAAAACACGTTAGCCTGAAAAGAGTAGCTACATTTGTTTTTATGGCTATGATGAAGTGATTAAGTCTGTTTTTTTGTGCGTTGCTTGGCATGTATGATAATAAACAGCCCGCTGACAGGGAGCCATGCAAAAACATGTTTTTTTTCTTTGTTTTGATTGTTTCAAGTTGCACCAGTTAAACGCTGATCTTCCCGAAAACTGTATTTGACTCAGCGCCTGTAAACAGTCAACCACAAACATTCCCCTGGCGGCAGCGGGGGGACAACCGACACCACCGACACACGTAGAGAGGAAGTGAACCCGAGAGAGGAAGCACATTTCTGCTGCGCTGCCCAGTTTTTTTTTCTATCTCTGTCCGAGAAGACGGATCGATGCATATCAGAGAGGAGAGAAGGCTGGCTCCCAAAAAGCTGAGTCAAGGCACACTCATACACAAACTTGTATACTTGTGAGGACCCTTGTTCCTAACCCCCTTGCCCTTATTTTAACCTACAACTAAGTCATACGTCGTCCTTCAAACCCTCAAACAGCCCTCTTTTCGCAGAACAGTCCAAATAAACCTGCAAACATACAACTTAAATTCATGGAATACAGGGACATCAGCACTTTAGGACTCTAAACTTGTGTAGAATTTACTACAGCAATTACTGTGACAATAAAATAAACTCGACTCTATTCTGCTGCACTGGGATTGTTTAACAGCTCGTAAAAGGTGCACACTGTGGACGGATAACATGAATGGAATGCAGCCTCACAAGAAATGGACTGACAGCTGTCATGCTGCACGAGTGTCACACAATGCAAAGCATCTGTGTGCCGAATGTGGATGTATGTAATGTATGTGTGTGTCACACGAGGTCAGGATGCAAGAGAAGGACACTGAAACTATTAGTCGATAACAGATAATTAATAAAGCAACTGTGATGATCATTTTTATGCAAATATACTTATTTCGGTCTTTGGCTTAGGCTATGTTAGTGTCTCTGTTGGTTACACCAAAAAAGCAATGTGATGACATTAACTTTGGCTTTTGACATTCTGATGGCCATTTTATACTATTTTCTGAAATTTTATTCTAGATTTTTAGATTTTTTTGCTGTAGGAAACGGCTTCACTCTGGCTGAGCTGCAGGATGGAGAAACAGAACTTGGGGAGAAAATAAAGAAACATATGTGATGGTAAACACGTACGATATGTTATATTATGTGGAAGATTATTGCACTACAAATACAACCTTAGCTGGCCTTGACTCTGCTTTGACTTTTTTAATGCTCATAAGATTCGGTGAAGCGTCAACTCATCATATGCTTTGTTTCTAGCTGTGTTACCGTGTTATTTAGCTTTGTTAGCTGATGCTTTTCTATGTTAGCACCACTAGCCATGCTGACACAGCTAACGGTGCTAACAGATCCAACAATGTTAACATGGTTAACGGTGCTAAAGGTGTTTTGAAGCTCAAAATTGAGACATATACTCATTAATAAAAACAAATAGACAAAAGAGTCACGCTGTTAGTTAGCTAAAATTAACCCACAAATCGACATATGTGACCTTTCAAAAATATCTGCAGCTGTTCTCCTGTTAACGGTTAACCACTGACATCCCTAGTTCCTGCATTAAACTGTTCAGAACAAGTACCAATATGTATAAGTGTTACTTCATCAATAAAGTCTTGCATTAGCCCTTATAAAGTGTATAGTTAAGAAATGTAATATAACAATAGTTTCCTATAGACATGCCTAATGGGTAAAAAATAACAGTAGAAATGGTAACTGTTGACGTCTCTAAACCAAATGAGAAATTAGTTATACCAACAGAACAAAATAAGAGACTTTACAGAGTTTCAGATACCGAAATACACTAAAACGTGTAGAAATGATGGTTTTCACTGTTTAATGTATTTAAAGCTACCATTCTACTTATTGCAGTTATGCATATTTTTAAGAACATGAATAAATTGCTTTTATACTTATCTTCACCTTTAACAGAATGTCTTAAATTTACACAACAGGCCTACTTTGCCTCTTGTGTTTATTTTATACCTTATTATTATGCCTTTAACACAGTAAGCCACAGTGAACAACAACATTAAATACTTTTGTGACACTATCAGGGGATTAAAAAATAGACAACACAGGGATATTAGGTGATATAAACCAGTGATAGTCACTCCCACTTCTCCCACCACACACAACCACACACACACACACACACACACACACACACACAAACAAACACACACACTCAGTGCTGGCAGGCCAGACACATCCATTCATAAAAGACCCACCCCTTCCCCATCCGCTCACACACACACACACACACACAGACACTCATAAACACACACTCACAGCCATCCGGGACAGTCACAGGTGGTCGCCTCTTTCCTCTGACTGAATATTGTGCGGGTTTAGAGGAAGTACATTCCTGATAATTTGGCTGCAGTGATGCTTACAAATACAGATAAGAACTCGTAATAACATTGCAGGAAACATAAAGTGTTACTAAAAAATAAAGCAACTTATTATAATCAATAAGAAACCACATGATGATCAAACGTATATCAAGTTTCAGTGGGAGTATTATGGGGAATATCTGGCTGGGAGGTAATGAAAAGGACACTGGATACATGAATGCCTCCAGCAACACTAAACCCAATCCAATTAGTTTAATCAATGGTGTGTTAAATGCCCTCTTGAGGATGGGAAATTCACCAACTTGCCACTTAAACTGTCAAGTTCATGACTGAGTCGTGTCAACAAGGCATTGCACATAGATAGAAAAAAGTGCCACAAAACTTTATATTTTTTTTAACCCCTTGAAACCTGGATGGACATATTTTATTGTGTTGTCTTTAGATGCCTTTCATTTAAACCTTTAAAACCTCAGCAAAAAGGTTTAAATTTCTTCAAAAACATGGGAAAAAGCGATGTGTCAAATTGAAAAAAGAAAAAAAAAGTAAAAATTCTTGTTTAAAAATAGATGAGATAAAGAGAGAGAGATAAGAAATTATCAAAAAAAAGGAAAATATTAAAGTCTAAAGTAAAACTATTTTTATGATTATCATAATTATATATTCAAAAAATGTTACAGGTTTTTTTTAAAATGTATTAAGCATTTTTTTTCCAAGTCACTTTTGTTTGTTTGTTTTTTACTTTCTGGTTTTGTTTTGATTTTATTTGTTTGTTTTGTCCTGAGTTTGTTTTGCTTTTTTTGTTTGCTTGTTTGTTTGTTTTGGGATTACTTGTCCTAATATTTGAGAAATTTAATTGTATCTTTTCATTTTATTTCATTTCATTTTATTTCATTTTATTTCATTTTTGTTTTATTGTTGCCACTTTTAAGGTAATTTCTTGTCAAGTTGCTTATTGCCTTCCTTTCATGTTACTGAAAGAAATCCTATTGATTTGTTCTGGTTTAGATTTAACTTTTGTTCAGATTTTTGGCTATTTTGACTAAATGTTTTACAGATATGGAAAAAAGTTTTCTTCCAGAGTGCAAAATATCTATTAGAATAAATTTAATCTTGACCCTGAACGCAACATTTCATGAACTTTTTCCCCATTGTGCACAAAAAATCGACATATTTGATGCCAAAACAAGCTGGAAAACTAAATTTTACAGGCAGGCTGTGAAGTAGGCGAGTCTCTCATGTAACGGTATGCGAGGACAGACATGATCCAGATCCATGAATGGACTCCCAGCACATTAATGAGCAATACCCGGGTGGTTCTGCCTTAAAGAAAAATCGCCCTTATATTAAAAAACAAAGCAGTTCGCATGTGAGAAATGCATGAAAGAGACGTACTCACCCCGAGCGCAGCAGATATGAGTCAGCTACAGACAGGGAGAGAGATGCGGGGGTCTGCGGGAAGATAATCTCCTCCGGGTCTCACAGAAAGCCGCTCTGTGGGAATTTCGGCCTGAGAGAGGACAGACGGGCTGCAGGAGAGATTTTAAAAAAGAAAGAAGTCCACTCCGTCTCTGTCGGCTCACTTTTGCGGGTTCAAGTCGCTCGGTGATGGATTTGAGTGTGTTTCATGAGCGAGGGGGAACGCGGCCGTGAAGGGGACACGGGTGGGACGAGCTGTCAGTCAGTGTTTGCAGAGGATAAAACTGAAAAGGATGGTCGTGATTCCGCTCTGTGGTCGTCTGCCTCGCTCAGTCACCGGCTGCTGAAACGTGGAAACGCCTTTTCCTCTCTCTCTCTCCCTCTCCGCCTCTCTCTCTCGGTCACGGTTAAGCACGCCGTCTGATTCGTCCAAAGATCGTCTATTGTAAAACACCTCTCACTCTCTCAACAAACCGCTCAATGGATGCATGAATAAACATTACAACAATAACCGGTTTTAGGCATCGGCATGGGAGGGCAATGCCTCCCTAGATGCTCCACCTACCCCATTAACAACAAAAATTATCCCTTTAAGCGGTTAAAATAACTAAAGCAAGAATACTCAGCTTGCCCATATACATGCTTCTAGGACGTAAAGAAGTTTCTCGGATTTTAGGGCGTTTCTCAGGTTAGGACATTTTTAGGGTTTTAGGATGTTTTCAGGATTTAAGGACATTGCTCAGATTGTAGGATGTTAGGATTTTGAGTCGTTTTCAGGACTTTAGAACGTTTCTTGGATTTCAGGACATTTCTGGGATTTTAGGACATTTCATGGATTTCAGGACTTTTTTTCTGATTTTAGGCCTTTTCTGTGATTTTAGGACATTTCTCTGTTTAGGATATTTCTAGGGTTTTAGGATGTTTCTAAGGTTTTAGGATGTTTCTAGGATTTTAGGACATTGCTTAGATTGTAGGATGTTTCTAGGATTTGGGGCCGTTTTCAGGACTTTAGAACGTTTCTTGGATTTCAGGACATTTCTCTGATTTTAGGACATTTCTCTGTTTAGGATATTTCTAGGGTTTTAGGATGTTTCTAGGATTTTAGGACACTGCTCAGATTGTAGGATGTTTTTAGGATTTTGGGCCGTTTTCAGGACTTTAGAACATTTCTTGGATTTTAGGACATTTATTGGATTTCAGGACATTTCTGGGATTTTAGGACGTTTCTGGGATTTCAAGACTTTTCTCCGATTTTAGGACATTTCTAGGATTTTGGGACATTTTCAGGATTTTAGAATGCTTCTTGGATTTAAGGACATTTCTTGGATTTTTGCACATTCCATGGATTTTAAGGCATTTCTCTCTTAGGGTGTTTGTAAGATGAGTACCAATGCATGTCATTTTCCAGAGGCTTTTATTTTGCACAACTAAAGTACAATATAAGTATCTGCATTATCACTTAAACAGCTGAAATATTGGGACGGTGTCAAAATCTAGTTTCATATTGTGCTTATTTAATGTATGCTCTGAATAAAGTTGTGTTTAATAAAAGTGTCACAAAATATAACACATTAGATATTATTCCACCACAGTATTGGTTGCACTGTATTTGTGAACTTACAGGGTATTTTCCCACATTTTGGTATAAGAATGGGATGCAATCACTATTTTAGACAGCCATGTACAGTGCTATAATCTGTATATTCTGTATGGGGCAGGACAAGCTGTAAATTAATTACAGTGTTTATCAGACTGATTTGGCCTGTAATTGTTTTCCTGCAACTGCCAAAAAAATGGAGTAGAAAAGACAAACTGATGGTGAGCAAAAGCGAAAATTGTTGGCAATTTTCACACATGCAAAAATGGCACAAGTATTCCTGCCAACACTGTAAAAAACTTAACACCTTATGAAATGATGTGTGATACTGAAAAAAACATTCGAAAAGACAACAAAAACGTGCTACTCATTACAGTTACCAACTGACCATACGCTGTTACATTTTATCACTTGTACATTTCTCTGATTTGTGTTTATTGTATATTTTGAGTGTAGGATGTTGGAGCTTATCCCAGCATGCATTGGGAGGATAGTAAGAAAGGGTTAAGGTGTCACAAAATGTTGTTAAAAACAGCACTGTTTTTTTATCAAAGGAGTTTTTTGTCCATTCACATTTGGTCCTCAGAAAAAAAACAGAGTGAGAGCTCTGTCAGTACTGCTCCCTCCTGATTCCGCTTTTTCTCAGACACTGGCACACACTCAGACACACACTTGCACACACACATTTTTTAAAGCTGATGTCACCGCGCTATCCGGTCCGCAAATCCCTCCTCCTGTTTCTTTCTCCCCATCACAACGCCGTCCAAAACACCACCACCCCCACCCCCGTCCCCACCCTCACACCCAAACTCCATTCTTTTAAAAAGTGACAGTGAGCCAACAGGAGCTGTGCGGCTGGGTGCTGATCCCTCAAATGAAGTTAAATCATCCATCTCTTGTCTGTCCTCATGAAAGAAAAGTTGACCTCCAGTACAATTAAAATGGATACAAGTAGGAAAGCAGGGCTGTTACTGGTTTAGATACAAGCAGCAACCTCCAAGGCTGAAAAATAAAGTGCCAAAAACTGCAATTCCTCTAATGGCCACTTGAGGCTGGCTCCAAGAGTGAGTTAATACCCATAGACCCCAATGTTAAATTAAAAAAACAAAAACAGAAAAAAAAACACCTTCAAAGCAGAAATAAACATGTTTACAGCCTGGTACAAAAAATGGTTTTGGTCTCTTTAGCTAGTTTTTAACATTAAGGACAACTATGCGAGGGGTACTTTTTTTTCAAGTTACTACCACTGCCAAATGTTGGTTAGGTTACGTTACCATGGCATTATCCAGATTTACAGAGTAAAGGCAGAGCAATCGCAATTTGATTATATTTTCAGTTCATAATAATTGTAATAATGACTTTATTAAGGGCACAGAGAAATGTCCATAGCATACTAAATAAAAACAAAGTGAATTTTAACATTTTCATTGCCTAGAAAAAAGTCTTGTTCAACATTTGGTTGTACAAAATGACCCTCTGAGGAGTCAGATGTTCAGTTTTTCTAGTAAGTGCATTTTGTTATAACGGTTTTAAGCCCGTTTTATGTTAGCGAAAATGAGCTTCAGCATAATTTTTACAGTATCAAAGTTAAAAGTAACGATGTGATAAATCTAGCGCCATCTAGCTGTGAGGATTGTTATTGCAACCAGATGAAACTTCTCCCATGTGCCGAGCATGAACACCGGGTTGGAATTCCTTCAGTGTACAGGAGGTCTTTTCCTCTCTAAAACAAACTACCAGTAACCAGAGGTAAAAACTGGTATAAACACAGAAAAAAGTAGTTTCTCATTTAAAAAACTGTGTTTTCCTGACGCTGTTTGTCACAGGGGCTGTCACAGATGGTTTAGAGATGTAGAAAAATGTTAAAATTTAATTTTTTTCCCATCAAAGAGCTACAATAAGATCAGTACTTTCTATACTCCTTGACACCTTGACTTAAGAAGATGTTGATTGTTGAATTGTCAGTTTGCAAAAATACATGGAGAGTTGCAGCACTTGTTACTGTTTTCACGCCTGTGTTCTTAAAGTAAGATTTCGGAGGCCCTTATCAAGGTAAGCCAGTCTTAAAGTCACTGGTCTAAAAGAAAACTGCTATGGTACGTGCTGGAATTATCTTGATGTTGTTTTGTCGATTTATGTCCTTGAAGAGGTCCATTTCTTCTTCTATTTATCTCCAAAAGTCTTCAAAAATGCCCAAATGTGGGAGTGGAGTGTGCAGCTGCTTCGGCTCTTGTTAACAGACTTTAAAGTGTAACTTAAACCTTGAACGTTCACAGGTGTCAGAACAACCACACATGAAGGAGCTGAAAGAAATAGTCCTGCTTGCAGCTACACAGGGCTAATGGTTTCACATACCTCAGGTGTGTGTGAGTGTGTGTACTGTTTATAAGTAGACTGTATAAACTGTAACAAAGGTCAAAAGATCCAAATAGTGTGAATACAATTCTAAGAAAGTACATGACGTCTTTTGGATCTCTTATAATATTTTTTCCCTTTCATTTCGATTCGTGCATGGTTTCGAAATGAGTCACTCTGAGCACTATTTTCCTAAAATTTGTGGTGCATCTCATGACCTCCAGTCTTTCAAACTGCACTTCATTCCTAACCAGAAAAAAAGCTTTATAGTTGGTTGATAACTCATGATGTGGCCGATCTTCAAACTCTCTGAACATGAATTAGACTTTTGTTGCGAGGTCTGTGACCCTGAGGCAAGGAAGAAGTCGCTTTTTAAACACAAACACAACCACACAGACGTGCACAAAGACTTCCTCTGGCATACACTCGCTGCCAAACCCATCTGACTCTTTGGCTGATTGTTTTAAGTTGCAGATGAACCTCACGACCCTCACGCACATGATATGACAGGAGAGATGGGGTTGGTGTATCTTGGGGGGGAAAGAAAACTCTGATATGTTGTACTTAACACAACTACTACATTCAGTTTATTACAAACCAGGTTGATAAAAGCACAATTTTTACGGTAAAACCTCAGTGGTCAGATATTTGTGACAGTTTTCAAATCATCACTGATCCTTTGGGTTTTGGTGTCTTTCTATCTCAAACTTTACATAAGGAAGTAGTGTACTGTGTATAATAGCTGAATTCTCAATTGGTTACAATTACATGCACACCAATATTTCCCTGTAATTCAGATTTTGACAATATTCTGAATATGATGCAGGTCATAAAAAACAGCATATTATATTTAAATCAAGTTTCAGTTATATTTTTCGCATTGCAAAACAGTTATTAAGTCCATTTTAACAATTTAAAACAATTCCTACCAGATTGTTGTGATTATGAATCAAATTACAGCAAAAAACTGCATGGGACTAGCATAAAGTTGGCATGTCTGTTAAGGGGAGACCCAGTTTCATTCATATATCGTGAGATCAGAGGTAAAGGGACTCCTGTGAAATGGCCATGTCATTTTTCATAACCAAAATTTAGCCTAACTGGAGCATTATTCCACCTGCTTACTGAGAAGCATGACATGGTTGATATCACTGGATTTCTTAGGTCTTCAAGTTTCATATGATGCCAGTATCTTCACATATATATACATATATATGATAATATCGGCATAAATAGGTATCTTGGCTGATTCAAATATTTCATTTTAAAGCCAATATCGGATGATGTGCCGTTGTTATTGTGCATCTCTACTGTTAATATAGGAAAACTGGGCTTTCTGTAAGTATATGCACTTTTCAAAAACAAAATGTGCATAAAAACCTGAATAAAAATGCCAGATATTTGAAAAAAAAAAAGAAATACTGTCAAAGGAACTTGGTGAATAATTCATGATGTGCATCTAGGATTCAACTTAAATGTCATTCAAACTTTTCACTGATGAAATATTGTTGTCATATCTGTGCAGCTACTTAATTTTGTTTTTTACCAAAGGTATCCAATTGAATATTGTGAAAGTTGCTAAACATATTGATCGCTGAAGCTGCTATAATGAACTCTTCACACAGTCTAAATTTCCTCCACCTGTGACCAGCTACACGAAATGGAGCCCTCTCACCGGCTGGTTTCACCGAAACAATGGGCACGCTGTTGTTAATGTATGCAAATAAGCACTCAGTCATTTGCATTGCAGCAGCAGAAAATGCGCTTTGAACTCCAAGTGACACAGATACACAGGCATCCACATTTACCTACGCATGAAAATCTAAACTAGATTCTTTATCTTTCTTCATAGTTGTTTTGTATATTTTTCAACTGAAAGTGTTAACTTCTCCTTTTATAACTCGTAAAAAGAAACATGTTCACGCCAACAGTTGGTAAAACCAAATGCATAACCAAAAGGAAAATGAAGCGAAAAACAACCAGCCTATTTTTCTGACTTCACATGGCAGATATTCAAACAGCACTCAGTGGGTGATGTATGAGTCAGTTGATGATCATCTGCTGCCTGGGAGGCCATATGTTGATTAGCATGCTGGGATTTATGGAAATGCTTTGAACAATACAGACAAGAGTTCACCAACTCTGTCTCGTTACTGATGAAAAAGAATGAACACATGGCATCTATATCATTTCTATGTCTCCAGAAGATAAAACATGTTATTACAGCTAACATCGGTACATTTGTTTGAGCTTGCTTTAAAAAGTTTAACATGGAGTTTGAACTATAGAAAGTGAAGTGGGAAAGGGCACCTCACAGCACCACTGCGGTGAAGAAAACACTGCCACAGTATGGAGCTTTAATCCATTAGCCGGTATATGAAACTCTCCCATGCATAAAGGAACAAACAAAATTATCTTATGCCCATGAATGTATTTTCTTTAACACCTTGAACCTCTGTGATGAAGATTTTAAAAAGACTTAAGGTGACACCCTCTCACATCTAAAGACAATGCTACTTTTTAGTCACACATTATAAGACTAAGACTGGGGATCTTGTAGGAGATCTTTTTGCAAGACAACAACATTTCTTTTAACTATTCCCCATTGTGCTCCTGGTGGAAAAAAAAAGTACCAAACTCCCTTTAAAAATATGTGTTTTTGCACACTAGTAAGAATAGTTAATATATCATAACTCTAGAAACAAAGGATAAAAGTTGTCCAATCAACAGTTTTCTTGTCAATTTAACATCATCACATAAAGATAAATCCATAGAGAGAAATACTATTTGCATACAAACTTAACATTTTGGATTTTCAACTCACTACCAGCCTCTGTAAATCAGAAAACTCCTCATTTTTTAATCTGGTGTGATTTTGTGTGTCCCCTTTTTATCATTCTGTGTTCCCTCTCAAATTTCAGATGTTTTTGTAGGTCAATGAACATGTCAGTTCTTATTTTTCTTTGAGGAATTTGATGAATTTGCGGGGTTGATAATTGATCTGTGGATCCTGCCTGTTAATGACATTGATGGAGGAGAGGAGCAGCTGCTGTACACGTGAGTGAAAGCAAACTTTCGAAATTTCACCTGTTCCATCTGTGAATACGTTCTGCGCTGGTGTAATTAATAACTGAAGAGTATAATCCAATAGTGCTTCAAATAAATGGTCCAGCTCCAAAAATATAAAATGAATATGTGGTGGCAGATGTTTTAAATGTGGTGGGCTGCCAAAGATAAATTAATAAATGGAAAACCCTGGTGCAGCTACTGGTTGTTGACAATATGTTCATGTCACTGAACTTCAGTATTTGCTTTAGCCAAGAATATATTTTATAATAATATTAAACATGTTTAATTTCACTGGAATATCAAGACAAGAAAAAGACCAACATGTTCTCATCCCAAGTTGTCGCATATCGCTGCTTTGTCAGTGGACCTCCGTGTCTAAATATAACGCTCTTATCCTCCTGCGTCTGCTGTTGATGTTCTGGGATGAAGTAAAACCAATGCTGGGTCAATGTGAGGTTTGGCAACATATGCACATGGCAACCAGCATTAGGATGTCAACAAAGCACATGCTTAGGTTAAGGCAACAGAAGCATGTGGTTAGATTTAGGACAGACATCATGGTTTTGCTCTATATTTATACGTAAAGCAAACACAGGGCTCCTGGTTAAAGTCCAGGGTTTGTTGGACCAATCCACTCTCCCTCCTACCCGACCTATAGGAACCTTTGTGCTCTTAATATTACTACATTACTAGCAGTGTTTCAACCTGACGCTGTCCAGCGGCTTATCATATAGCCACGACAGCTCTGTTCAACTGCGTTATCAACTGACACCGCCTGTCCACGTATTACGTTGCCACACTGGGAGCAGTCTGGCTAACCAGTGCCAAATCATAACAACGTAAAAGGTTCCATCTGGCCAAGTTACAAACTGGTGCCACCTGACGGCGTATCATACTGCTACAAAAGGTGGCTTTAGGTGTCAGTATCTTCGGCCAAAATCAATTACAAAGCAGCTGTATTTGACGACTCGAGAATGGAAACGGGCTGAAAAGACGGACTTACGACAGCTCGACTGACTTTTATGACTACCTTACACCAAATAATCAAGATCATGGTAGCCTGCACCAGCTGGGGTAAAACTTTCATGATTTTAGTCAGACATTTGCAGGTAATTTGGTGTAAGGATCTGTACTTTCATAGCTCTTTTTCATGTTGTTTGACCACTTAAAGCACTTTCACACTGAGTCACAGTCACCCATTCACACACACACACATTCAGACAAGGCTACTGAACAAAATGCCACCTGCTACTCAGTTTTTGAAATGCTCACACGCGCTCACACATCGATGAAACATCCGCCCGTCAGTATCTTGCCCAAGGATGGAAGAGGAGCCGGGGATCGAACCGCTGACCTTCCGAAAGATTGAATGATCCACTCTACCTCCTGAGCCACAGCCGTCCAGCATCAAATGAACAAAGAATGTGTGTGTGAGTGTGAGTGAGGGGAATGTGGATATGTCACTGACAAACAGGATCCAGACGGGATAAAAAGCCAAGCTCATGTAGCTAACACACAAGTTTGGGTTAAACCACATTTCAACAGAAAAGCACATGGACGGTGTGAATCTGTGTGTATGTGTCCCTCATTGCGCTTGTGTGTGTGTTTTCCCCAGAGCAGACTAAAATAGGGAAGTTCTTGTTTCCCATCACAAGACTGGCTCTTTTATTGGAGGGGAGAAGAAAGACCCACAGAAAGGAAGTTCTCCCAAACAAAACAACCCGGAGGATTCAGCTGGACAGAAAGGAAAGAGGGAATGAAGAGAAACAGAGAGTGAAAAAGAGGAAACCAAAACAAAGAGATGGAGAAAGAGAAGACTGGAAGGATGGATAAACGACAGAGAGGAGATCAACAGAGAGAGACTGTTGTGTCAGTGCATGTGAATGTGCTTATTGAAAGGGATGAGTCAGTGGAAAAAACAAAGAGAAAATGCAGAGTCACTGCACCCTTTTCATTTGAATCTCTTATCCTGTAGCTTTTACTTTCTCTACCTCAGTTTTTTGTCTTCTCTGTTGATTAAAGTCTTCAATCACATTTTTACTAAATACTATCTAATTAGGATTTTTATCCTCACATACTGGTGTTTGTTAATCAGTGTAAAAAATGTTGCAAAGAGTCATTTTTTTCCATTTGTGGTTGGGTTCAGGTGGATATGATAAATTAAAAATTGATCTTAGAGGTATACAACATAAATCCATCCTGTACTGAATTTGTCAGCGTTTTCACTGAACTGCTTCATTTACCTGAGACAATCATGATGATGCAAACAAAGCATGTGCTATTCAGTAAATGTATTACCATGGTGCCCAAAAAGACTTTTTCCCCATAGACTTAGATTATAAAAGAGCTTTTTTAGAGCATCACAATGCCTATAAAATGGCTTGTTTCACTATCGGGATATGATGCTTTCAGTTAAATAATATTTCTGAAGTTTTAAGAGCCACACGGTGGAATAATTTTATGCCCATTCAGATTAGTGGACCGCTACATCGGAAATTAGGGGGTCGACAGATTAACAGCCTGGCCGATTATTGGGGCCAATATTTGGCATTTTGCTAATTATCTGTATTTTATTTTAATGATCACCGATACAATTAATTAAAAAATGTGAAACAAATGTCAGCAAGAAGGAACTTTTACTTTTTAAAACCTTAGGAAAATCTTTATTGAAATTTTCAAAAAAGTTGCTGGGGACTTTAATGAGGGACTGTAATGATGTTGAAAGTTTCAGATTTGATTAAACATTTGCTAAAAAGGCATTTAAGTGAAGTTTTTTTGTTGTAGTTTGTTATATTCCAAATTCTAAATATTGATTTTCATTTTAATTGAAAATGCATATCGGTTCCAAATATCGGTTATCAGTCTCATTAACTGCGAATAATCAGTATCGGTGTCGGCCCCTATCCCAAACAGAATCTTAAGTGTAAAATTGTTGCAGTTCCCCTTTAAGAAACAGTGATACAAAGCACACATGGCAAGTTGTTAATGGGTTTCAACACGCAGCGCCATCAATCCGGCACTTTGTCACACAGCAGAGAGCTTCGTCTTTGTCTCCGACTTCCTTCCAGCAGGTGTCTCTTGTCATTTATCATTCTGCCATCTCACCTGCCTGCAGTCATCACTCACTGCGTGTCTGTGCTTTCTTAGACTTTGATCCCTTTACAAACTCGACTTGGACTGTGCTCACCCGTATTTTCTTCTCATCTTTGTTTGGCATCTTTCCTGTTCTCATCCACCACTCCCTCTTTCGCTTCCCATCTCCTGCCTCGCCCTTCCACCATAATGACACTGACTCTGCAGCAGAAATTAGAGGCCGAGGTCTAATCACCAGCAGCACTAAGTGCAGGCCCACAGCTCGGGGCACCAGACCCCATTATAAACACAGGGACAGTCAGCTCGGAGCGGTAATGACAATCCGCACAGAGCAGCCTGTTGATGACAGAGACGGACCCTGCCCTCTCTTGTTAAACCACGACACCATTTCATGCTTTCTGATGTGATTAAATAATACAAGCACGACTATTATTATAAAACATCATAGTGATTACTACCCTTTTGAGTTGTTGCAATTAC
Organism: Plectropomus leopardus; assembly: GCF_026936395.1. NCBI lineage: Eukaryota > Metazoa > Chordata > Actinopteri > Perciformes > Serranidae > Plectropomus > Plectropomus leopardus. The sequence continues at coordinate 16,111,113 of NC_142198.1, forward strand.
TGTTCACGATTACCAGACAACGGGTGTGAACATGTTGCTTTCACACAGGGCATTTACATGCCCTTTAATTAAAGGATCATTCATGCATTTTAATTTTTTGAAGTCTGTCCATAGCTTAACCGTACATAAAACATATGCCTTCAACACAGTGCTACAATAACATACAAGTCTTTCAATAACAATTAAATGCAGCCTCACTTTCTGATAAAGGTGAAGGCGTTTTCAGGTGATTAAACACTAAAGAAAACAAACGTATAATATTATTCTCCATTTTCAATTTATTTAGAATAGCCCCTTGAGATGCAGCATCTAGTTTTCAGCATTTCTGCCTAAATATCCCTTTAAATCCTACACACTGGACCTTTAACCCTTTAAAACCTGGATGAACATTAGTTTTCATGCATAGCATTCACAAGTATTTAAACCTTTAAAATGGGATTTCTGTCAAAAACATGAAAAAAGCCAATCGACATGTTGGCATGAAATGTTTTTCAAATTGAAAAAAAAAACATTATTAAAAGGTGACAAGAACCTAGAACTTAGCTCAAAAAACCAAAAAAAATATCAAAAGACTGGACAAAAATATTTTTAAAAAATACATTTATAATTATATAATTGAAATTAGATTATAGATAACTATTATCATTATTTATATCTATTATTTTATTTTATTTTAGCACTTTTTTCTGGTCATTTACTATTTATGTTACTTTTGCAAATTTTTGGTAATTTTCATGCAACTGTTAACACATTTCTTGCTCATTGCCTTATTTCCATGTTTTTGAAAGAAATAAAGCCAATTTGCTCAGGTCTCAAAGGGTTTAAATGATTGCCACAAGTGTGGATCCAGATCTCCTCTGGATGACCTGAGTCATTCGGAGCTTTGTTTGGCCTCGTCTAAATGTGTCAGACTGTCGTGACTTCTCATTTTGGTGTGTTAATTGCATCCTAGTGACGTTTTCTGAAGCTGTGATGAGTAATGACTAAATAAACTAAAATGATTTTTATTTTTGGCCCGTGTCATAAAACATGATATTATACAGTGACACATTTTGTTAACATGACAATAAGGATTTGGGTTTCACTTTTATGATAATCCTCGGTAAACTCCTGGGATCTATATCCATCCTCCAGCTTTGTGTTCTTTTATATTTTGAATCGACTCCAGCTGTTAAGATGTTATGTCAAATACGTCAGAAAGATCCAAATAATCTACAAAGACGAGCTGATTTAGTCAAAGACGTCAAACCGCCTGCTGTGCACATTCACATCACTTATTGCAGCACTTTTTCCTCTTCCTCTCCTCCATGATTTGTACCTCCGCTTCTGCTGTTTCCCCGCTGTCAGACACAGCTGCTCAACGCCAGGTCCGGGTTAGACATCCATACAACTATAACTGGTCTAAATTGCCAGCACTTTCTTAATTATACCAAACCCTCAAGGCCTTTTAGCCAGGACACAATTACAATTTGCAATTACGGCCTGAAAGGGCCGTCACATTAGGTGTTGCTCAGAAACCTGCAGAGATATTGATTACAGCAAAATGGCTGCTGCCTTTTTTAGCTGCATGAGGGAGAAAGGGTAAAACTGTTGGAAAAACTATGTGAATTTATTTAACTTGTAATAACGGCTTGAAAGAATTGGATGTCTTTGTGTTGAAGCACAATCAGTGGGGTCGGCTCAGCAGGCTGTGCTTGGTTTTAGAGGATTTATAGGAAGGAAAAGAGACTCAATGTTAGTTCGAGAGATAATGAGAAAGATTATTGTGAATCTGGAACGCTAAGCAACGCGGGCTTTGCTGGGGATCCGACAATCAAAAAACGATTTAGGCAAACTGAAAGTAAAGAATCTTGAAAAAGTATGTTGTGTTAAGGTAAGCACAATCAAAGTGCTTCTTGAAAATATGCTCATTCTCAAACACATCTATATACTGATTCTTGATCTTATGGATGTTGAAGCACAAACACAAAAAAAGGAGGTAAAGTAAATTAAAGTACTCTCAATTAGTGCACACAGTAGAGGCACAGAAACACGCTAAACCAGTGTTTTCCCACAGCATCTGTTGTTTCAGTAAGTGCAGCAAAATAAACGTGTTTACGTTCGACACAGCCCTGCAGCGGCTGTTTGAATGCTGTGTTCCCATCAGAGATGGAAGAGGTCAAATTTTCCCATCTGAAAATGACAGTGAACATAAACAAAGTCATGGCTGACAATAACAAGCTGATGTTTCTTTAAGTGCACACACAATCAAACTCTTAGTTGTGAAGCCTCCTTGTGATTTGTGCAAACGCATCATGCTTCTACCACAGCAACTCATGTCCTTGGTCGGAAGCTGTTTTAATGAAAATGAGTGAAATAAATATATGCTGCAAGGATTTTTGCTGTTCTTGCATTTTTTGGACATTTTTAACGTGTTCCCAAATAATCATCGTGCAGAGAAGACAACTTTCAGCGACCTAATATCACTGGCGACATATTTCACATCAATTTACATGCAGAACAGGTTTTACAATATGATAATATGTATTATTTTAATGAAATATTGGCAATTTACCGTTTACAATGTGTGCTTCCATGGGTGCTTTCATGATTGAAAAAGGAAAACTGCTTCCTAACCTTTTGAAACTTGATCCAATTGGCTTGATTCCTTTCAAAAACATGGGATGAGGACAATGAGCAACTTAAGAAGAAATGACTAAAAATTAGAAAATTAGGAAAAAATACCTGAAAATGATCAAAAAATAAAGTTACAACAACTTTTCACAATGGAAAATGCAAAAAAAAAAAAAGCATACTGAACCAAACTGAACTTAACTGACCTGTTGGTGGAAACGCCCAATTAGGCAGGACAGAAATATGTGTTTGTTTAGACCAAAACAATCCTATCTTTAAAGATGCAAGGTACCAAAAATCTGAGAGTCCGACTCATGCAAAGAATGTTGGCATTAGACTATTCAGGAAAATCCAGTGGTCATTATGGTTTCGTTATTTATTCAGACAATATCGACTGATGGCCACACACTGTGTTAGCCCTGATTTTTACACTCCAGAAAAGAAGACCCTCTGATTAAACCACCATCTGCTTCGGCCTCTTGATTGCAGTGATTGTAAACAGGTTAAACCCCTTTGACCCTGCCTCAAGCATTTGCATTTTCCATTCACTGTCTGTTTCCACATCCCTGCTTCACACACAGCTCACACATCCATACTACAGCACACATCCTACACACACCAACTGTTCGGTCTGAAGCTCCATCAGTCAGTCTGTCAGGTTTTCGGTTACTAAGCAACATCCTCCTGTCATCAGCCAACTGTCAAAGAGTCTTTTCATATTGACAGAGACCAAATAGTCTCACAGTTCTGGCATGAGCAAAGATGCAGTCAGATATTAACTTCGGCTCCAGGCACAGATGTCCTTAAATATTCCTAAAATGAGCAGACAAGGGCCCCAAAATCCCCCCTGATTAGGTGTTCACTTTGTTTGCATTTTCACTATGTTCACATTTTGTTCACTGACTTGCCAAATATTCATGGTGGATGAAGATGCCGTCCCCTGTGGGCCAGTGTGGGTGAAGTGTGACTGGGGGATTCACTCCAGTGCGTTCTGTATGTGAAAAGTGAAATGAAAAAAAAAAAGTGTTGGCAGCCTGAAGGAGATGAAAACGTTGGAGGCACACAGCCAGCAGTATCACGCTAAAAGCACTGCGTCAACAAAAAAATACAAGGCACTCCAAACATGATTTTTTGTAGCCCCATATCTTAGAAATGATGTCATTTTCTTTAAAAAATAAAAAAAATGTAATTTCTTAAATATAACACAGATACAAAAATGCAAATAAACTAATAAAACATACATAAATTGACATTATATTGTCATTCTTTAAAAGTAATAAAATAAAATAAATAATTAATTAAATTAAATTAAATTTAATAAAGTTAAATTAAATTAAATTAAATAAGTGAATAAAAAATGAAACTGTCTCCTGTTAGTGCATTGAACTTTGCTCACACTACCGCCACTACCACTCATCAAGTTAGACTGTTACTGCAGTGTCACTCAACTTGATTTATTCTCTGTAAGCTGAAAACAAACAAACAGTTTGGGGTTCATATATTAATAATATTTGCAAATCGCAGTAGTGCTCCTTGGTCACAAATAGTCACAGTCTGGAGCTCTGCAAAAGCCCTGCTTTTTGTGTGTGTGTCTGTGAGAGGCAGAGAGCTGCAGGAGAGAAGGGGAAAAACGAAATGCTGAAGCCTAATGCCTGTGGCTAAAACAAATGAGAATTTATACTTGATGTTTATAATATAGTCATTCTACACGCACGCGGAACAAGCTGAATATACATCGAGTATATCTGATTTATCACCCACCTCTAACAGCAGATACTCTTTCACATGACTGCAATCAAAGGGTAAATGGTACAATATGTAAAACACCTCAATTGAGTGACATTATTTTTTTCTAAGGTAAAAAATACAATTTAAATAAATTTACAATGAAAATAAAAACCTATTTTCTATATTAAATGTAAATCATTTTAAAGGTAAAATAAGCTATATTTGTGTCTGCCCCTGTTTTTCAGCTGCACTGAGGCACATCCAGACCTCGAGTCTTTCTCCGAGCACCACACTGAAGTATTGAATCTTTCATAAAGTCAAACTGCACTGCACTTTTATTCACAGCTGAGTGCCATCCTGGAAGACAGGTGAAGTCTGACAGCCGCTCAAAGTGTCTCACCTGAAAGACCGGGACTTCTGAACTGTAAAGAATCTGTCTCGCTCACAGCCGCTGCACACGGCCTTTCTCCTTATTCTTCTGGAAATGTCAAGGCCTTTTACTGCTAATGATATAAAATTGCACTTCCAAGAACTTTTGCGTATGTATGTCCCTGCTGTGTGTGCGTGTGTGAAAGAGCACGCTCTTTTCTGCCCTCTGTGGTTGCTTGGACACCAGTACTGAGAGGCTGGCCTGTGTTTCACACCGAGTGCCAACCCAGCACTCAGCAACAGAGAGAGATGTGTGTGTGTGTGTGTGTGAGAGAGAGAGAGAGAGAGAGAGAGAGAGAGAGAGAGAGAGAGTATTTCTTTTTGTATGTTTTCATGTTTATCTACACATTTCAATATTTATGTCGTGCACCCATGTGTTTTTTGAACTAGTGTGCTTTTACTTGCATCTGATTCTGTCGCTTTTACAAACTTTTGGGCATGTGGGTGTGTGTGTGTCAGAGCTGTAGGGGGTTGTTGGCTGTGTGTGGAGACGCTTAGCAACATTTATGCCAGCATACGGGCCGTGGGTGTGGGACAGAGAGGGAGCGGGCACCAGGGCCAGACCGTTCCTGGTGGGATGTGGCGATGTGTGTGTGCAGTCGTGACTTGGGTCCGATTTAGTGCATTACTCAGATTTGATAAACTACTACTGGAACAAATTGTTGATTCAGATCTATTCACTGATTTCTTGCAGGATAGATGTGTCAGAATGGATAAACCAAGCAGCAAGCACCACAGCATCAGAGCTGAAATACATTTCATTGTCTTGTATTTGTAGAATTTACAGATTACTGTAGTTTGAACACATGAAAACTGTAATACAAACATACTACAATTCTAATAAAATTAAAAAATAACTGGTAGTTTTTTACAGAAAGAAACTGTATTACATTTTTCAAATTTTATATGTTGTGCTTTACGGATTAATACTTCGTCTACAAATGGATTTTACAATGGATTTATATGAGTGTTTCATTTGAATGTTCCTTAAAACTTGAGCTTTCCTAATGATGTACACTCAAAAAAATTACTAACAAAATGTTTCTGGCATAAATAAAAGGACACTGAGAAAAGAAAACGTATTTTACCTGCTGATAACAGCTTATTTGAAATTGAAAGAAAAATAGTTATGATTTTCCAATGTGCAAATTTTCAATTATTGATTAAATTTGAGGGTTTTTACACATAAGGTGAAATTTTATTTTTGTCTTCAAAATGCCCAGTGAAAATAACATTGTATAAAATGTTGTGTTTACAACATTTTTACAGTTGAACATTTTACCGGGAGTTTTAAATTGGATCAATTATGGGTTTTCTGTAAAGTTGTTTAGATTATCACTGTATTTTTTTACAGAACTATTTTGGCAACTACAGCTGCCTTTTTTTTATGTAAAAACATAATTTTTTTTAACAGCGTATGCTTTTTTTAAAAAAATTATTACATTATTTTGGTATTCCATCTGCATGCAAGTTTAAGAAAATATGGTTGAAATGTTGTGCTTTTTGGTGATTTTATCCTTTGATTTTGAACATTTGCAAATAAGTGTTGCTTTTTTATGTCATTTTATACTATTCGTAGAGCCATTGACTCTAACAAGCATGCACTTACCGTATGGCTTAATTACTGCCTAGTTATTAGTCACTCAGGCACATTGTCCTGTTTTCTACTCCCTCATTTAATTTCGCTCTCTATCTTCACCATGTGCCATTGTGGCTTCATTTTCTCTCCTTTCTCACATGACACCCTCTCTTCTTCATGCCTCACTCTCACCTAATTTTCTCTTTTCCCATTTACACCCCCACCTCCCCGTCTCGCTGCGATATAGCCTTTAGATCTCATTAACGCCACGACTCAGATGTGTCACATTCTCACCCTCTGCCACCGCGGAGGAGGTGACGTGTAACATGGAGGTCTGTCTTTCAGACGCGCTGCAGGTCATCGGTCTCCAACCAGAAGCAATTCAATCATAACTGTAAAGGGACAAAGCCATAAAGCCTGTGATGTCACCATGAACCTCTTAAGTGATGAGCCGAGGTCTTTAAAATAGCTTTTTTTTAAGACTTGTCTGACAAAGTAGTAAAAACGAGCCTGCACTTTTGCATGGGCGGACTATGAGACAGTGGGTCCCCGGGCACAGACATGCAAAAGGCCCCACCACCTCTGCTACATCTGAGTAAGACACAGACTTCGTGCTTGCTTCACCTCTTTTTGTTTTTGTTTTGCTTCTCTTTGTAGTTGTCAGCATCTTTTTGTGTCTCGTTGTGGTCATTTTTTGTGTCTCTTTAAGGTAAATTTGGGTCTTTCTTGGTTGTTTTTTTGTTTCTTTGTTAGTTGTTTCTCTTTGTAGTTCGTTTGCATCTCTTTGTAGTCATTCTGTGTCTTTTGTTGTCTCTATAAAAGGTCATTTTGTGTCTCTTTGAGATATATTATTGTCTTTTTGGTCATTTTTGTTTCTCTTTTTAGTTCCTTTTCCAATTCCTCGTAGTCGTTTTGCATCTTTGTGAAGTGGTTTTGTGTCTCTTGGGGGTATAATTGGGTCTTTTGGTCATTTTGTGTCTCTTTATTACCACTTTGAGTCTCTTTATTGTCATTTTGTGTCTCTTTATTGTCATTTTGTGTCTCTTCGAGGTCTGTTTGTGTGTTTCTTTGTTGTTTTGTGTCTCTTTAAGGTCTATTTATGCCCCTAAGGTATGTATTCTGTAGTTGTTTTGTTTCTCTTTGTAGTTCCTTATCCAATTCTTTTGATTCACTCCATAGGTCAATTAGTCACTATTTTTGTGGTTATTTTAGTTCCCTTGAATCTCTCTGTGGTGATTTTGCCTGTTCAATAATCCATCCACGCCTGTTCATTGTTCATTTTCTGATGAATTAATTTAATTTATAATATATGCAGGACAATTTTAAGGACATTTTTAAAAATTAAAAAATTACATAAAAACAAATCTGCACTGCTTTTTTTTTTTACCTCATCAAATCCTCTGTGTGAAATATACTTGCAGCAGCGTGTGTTGTGCTGTCTCATCTGATAAAGCGAGCTGTTTGAGTCAACCCTCTGGTCGCCGTAGCAACAGCACACACACACAAACCCTATTTAATGACCTCGGCACAAACCGTACAGATGCTTGTTATTACTCATCTTCCACAAGACAATTTGAAGAGAGAGTGAAGGAGGGGAGAAGAGAGAGAAGATGGACTTTTAATAATGCAATAAGCAATGAGGATTATTAGTGCAACTGCCAGAGGAGGGTGCTGTTTACCTCAAAGGTGCAACAGTTAGGGGGTCACCCTGTCACATATATGCATCTACACACTCAGGGTCACACACCTGGTCATATTTTATGGGAAAATAACAGTTCAAGCTGTTCAAAGCTGAAAACAAAAAAGGATATGTGCTCTGCTTCTGTAACTTTGTGTCAAGTCTGTTCCACTCTCTGTCAGCATGCTCTCTGATGGGTCTATGAAAAACATCGAACCCTGCTGCTGTCTGCCATTACTGCAGCAGCTGCTCCCGCCTGCGACTTCTCAAAATATTTTATACACAGTTGATAAGTGTAACCGAGAGCCTTTCAGTCAGCTTGTCACCAGATCACTCTTGCACTTTCTGACAGCTGAAAGAGGAAGATTTTTCTTCTTTGAGGCAAAGCACTTAAACAGCACTAATGAAGCAAGCATCGGGTATATAATGCAATTTGCATTGCTTAACAAGCGATTCTCTGCTTTTTGCACCTCCTACTGTCGTGAAAGCATGTTAGACAGTTTAAGTAAAGCCTCGACTTGTCTTAAACCCAGTTTCAAATTTGTGAAACCTTTATTCTGTTTGTAAAAATACATACATAGCCTGAGTTATATAACATTTTATTCCTAAAAACATGGCAAAAATGTTTAATTTAAAAAAAAAATGTTTGACTCGAATGTGTCATCAAAATGATACAAGAATTTTAAACCTGGCTTCATGCAATGTTCAGATCTCTGTTTAGAAATGATAACATTTCTATAATATTGCATATTTAATTAGATAATGTTAAATTTGCATGAATAAATATAACATTTTAACAATACAAAAAATAACTGTCTTAAAGTAAGTCAACTAGAGGACGTTTGATGGTGGTATTTATCAGTAAGAAACCCTATTCTCTCTCCCCTTAAAAATAATGCACATGAAGATCAAACAAAATATATTTGCTATGAAAATATCAAAAATTGGCCTTAATTGTTTAATTTTAAAGGCAGAGTACATGCTATCTTTGCATTGTGGTTTATGTTGGACCCTGTGTTTTATGAGTTTGATTTGCCCTGGGCACTAAAAGTCACCCCATCTCGAGTTCGCCTTTAATGTGTTTAACAGAATAAATTTCAGAACTAAAACAACAAACTGTGATACTACCTCTAAACTAACTCAGGCAGTTCAAAAAATATTCACACATCAATGCTCAATTTGCCAACTTCCTAATATGAATCCCAAACATTTAAAGAGTAAAAACAAGCAGACAAATATTTTTATATCTCACACACTATCAAAATGCTGTAACAGAGACACCTAAACCAGTGCCCAGATCCCCCACACCCTCACTGGCATCCAGATAGACACACACACACACACACACACACACACACACACACACCCTCACACACACACACACACACAGACACTCACACACACACACACACACACACACACACACACACACACACTTGTCTGACCGTCCATGCTGGCAGAGGGAGAAGGCTGATCATATTACACACTGATATTAATAGCCACCCTCTCCCCTTTCTCATTGTAAATGAATAGCTGGCATGATCTCACACTGTCTCCGAGTCTCTCTGCTTACATCTATCTCCCTCTCTCAGTCCATGTTTCCCCATCTTTTCTCTGCTCAGATCAGGTCTTTGAAAATACACTGCACATGCATGAGTGTGCAGAAATATGACATGCATTTCATTGGCGTGTCAGTTACTACACGACACATTGTGTGTTACCGGTTTTACAATCCAAACACAGAAAACTGTCAGAAATCTTTACAGTTTACGGATGAGAGACTAGAAATGACTGCATCCAAAAAATATGACGGCATTACTCATGGCAGTTTTCTGCAATGAGTCGGGGCTTTGCTGCCTCGGATTACAGCTAAAAAACAATGTTTTAAGATTTTCAGGTGCCTCACATTGATACATCATGTATAGCAGTCAATTACAGCAGACTTAAGAAGGTAAAGCTGTCATTTAAAACTAAAGAAATGCAAATATTTTCCAGACTTTTACTACAGTTTCTGGCCTGTAACTTTAACCCTTTGAAACCTGGAGTGACATCACTTTTCGTGTGTTACCTTGAGATGCCTTGCAAAAGTATTTCAACCATTGAACTCTTGAGAGAAATCAGTGCAGTTTTAAAAACGTGAAAAAAGGCAATGAGAAAATTAGTAAGAACTGTTCCAGAAATTGCAAGAAATTTGTAGAAAATTATTTTTAAAAAGCTAAGGAAAATGTCTAGGGAAAGCAGTTAGGAATAAAAACATATTTCTAATTTTCATGATTATATATTTAAAATTATATTACAGAATGATTATATTTTTAATACATTCTTTCAGTTCATCTCCTCTCATTTTAAAACTTTCTTTATTGTTTTATTATTATTATTGTTATGATTATGATTATGATTATGATTATGATTATTATGACATTTATTATTATTTTCAGTTAATTTCATATACTTTTTATTAATTTCTGGCAATTTTTGGGGTCATTTCTTCTTTCTGCTTTTTTCCCTCCTGCTACTATGCTCTTTGTGTCCATGGTGGCGCAAATACAAAAATGTGGAAGCACAATCTCGAGCAGCCCTAGAGCCAGCTTTCTCGTAATGTGGCGGATTTGGGAGATTTAAGCATGGAGATCTGGGCACTGGTTAGATGGAGGGAAATTTACCAGTGTTCATTTACACATACTACCCACATGGTTATGGTACAAAGCTGGTTCAAATCCAGCATAATAACATTTAAAGGTAGTTTTATTTCAACTTACTGGTATATCAAAGTGTTATTTTTAAGTAAAAACATGCTCAAGGGAAATATTCTTAATATTTTTGTGACTCTTGAATCAAAAGAATAACACAATACTTCATTATCTGACTGTTAACTATCCATATTTATGGCTCCAGGTTTGGCAAAACAGGCTATCACCATATAAACAATAGTCCAGGGACAAAAAAAAGAAAGACATTGCTGCTATAGCATAGAAAACCGACCATTAAATTTTACTGCAGCTTTACAAAAACACAAGCGTCTGCATGACTCTGTGTCTACATTCTCGCCATCTATCTGTCCCTACGGAGCACATCTACCACCTGACCCTCTGCGAGGACGCCATCTTGTCCAAAGTGTTGTCCCGCAGTGGCCTTATTTTTAGCGAGAGTCCAGTTCCTCTGCAAAACTTAATATGGGAATGGCATCTTGGAGCTCTTCTTTCCTAAACCTCCCATCATACATCCATCCATACCTTCAGTCCTCCAAGACACTGAGCTGGTATCTGTAGCTTTCCAAGCACCCAACACAACCGCTGTCCCTTTTCATAGCCACGGCTTCAAACAGGTGGCCGTATGACCCAAGCGCGGCCCCTCCCACGGTACCACCCATGCTATTTTTCTGACCACTGCTCTGGAGTCCACCCACCCCTCTCACTGTCTGCCCTTCTTTTTTGGCAGCCCCTCTGGCTTGTGCCGGCTCTTGGACGAGTGGGATCAGTGTCTTTTACATACTCTTTTGAGCCCCCAAAATGAGCCCCTCCCACTTTTTGCAGCCAGTGGCGTCAGCAAAACCACGTGTAGCTCTTTTTTAAAGGGCGGGTGTCACTGTCAGACCTGCTCTTCTCTAGCCAGTGGGGACGGAAGTGGACTTTGTTCCTAACTCTCCCTGCTTGACATCAACTTGCGTTAGGGACATTGTTGAACCAAAAGTGTATCTAATCCCCTTCTACTCAAGGCTCTGAGAAGAGGTGTTCTTACGGCCACCAGGTGACGATAGCCATGAAGTGGGGCTGGGTGTTTTTGGCGGTCCTATCTTTGGGGACCTTGTCCTGGGGGGAGAAGGGCTTGGAGATCCCTGAATACGATGGCAAAGACCGCGTCCATGACCTAAATGCCAAGAACTACAAGTCCATCATGAAGAAGTACGACGTGATGGTGATCTACTACCACAAAAATGTGGATGGGAACCGCAGTGCCATGAAGCAGCTTCAGATGGAGGAGCTGGCTTTGGAGGTGGGTCTCCGCCAAGGCATGACAGTGGATGGATTTGTATCTCATATGGGGGAAGGGTCACGGTGGGAAGATGGGAAGGAAGGGAAGGGTTTCACATGGAGATTTGGCTCCAGTTGGGAATTCCTGGACACAGTCATGGCTTTTGCACGTAGAGTTTCAGATAAGTGTGTTTACAACTGTTGACAGGATAAGAAGGCAAACAGAACAGGTGGAGAATATGGGGTCAGGTAGGGTTGAGGGATTCATAAACCCTTCAGGTGTGGCATCCTGCCAAGTATGACTGTATAGATGCTGACCTGAAGGAGGCAGGTTGGAGAATATGGGGACAGGAGCAGCAGGAGGGGGGGAGGTACTGATAGGAAACTGTACACCAGGGAGCGTACGTCAAGTGGATGAGAGGGAGAGCGGCGTGTAACAGTTTTGCAACTTTCAGAAAACAGACACAATGTGGACAATCATGCTCACTTTGCCAAGAGGTGAGAAGAAGCAAGGGTTTTTTCCTCAAGTTCTCTTTTCAGAATCCTTACACAACAACTTACAGTACTTTTCTTGAATACAAATGTACAATACTGTGAATGCCTTAAAGGAGAAATTGTCCAAAATCCAGTCTTGCATTCTTTAACCATTTCCTTTAGATATGATTGGGAAATGCTTTGTTTGACCTAGTTTTATTCAAGCATTCAATGGCCTTTAACCACATCAGGCTAGTTTGGTTAGCAGGGTTTGGTACAATTCACAATTGAACTGATCCTGGTACTGGTGGTACTGGTACCTTGACTTTGGTGCCAGTACCCAATGGTACATTTTTTGGTACTTTACTCTTCCTATAGGCTAATAAAAAAAATGTAATTTTTGAATAGGCTTCAAGTCAACCAGTGATTCTACTCATCTGCTCTTTTTAGTTATACATTGAGTGCCTGTCTGTCTGCTTGCCCGTGTGTGTGAGTTGTGTGTGTGTGTGTGTGTGTATATATATATGTGAAATAAGTACCTGTTTAACACAATCACAAATAGCAGTGACACCAGGCCATTTCTAAAATAGAATGGAAAAGAAAACATACCAGAAATACCAAAACTATCAGCCCTGCATGGATAGTTATGGCTCTCTGGGAAGCTGATGAAGTTCCTTGGCCAGCTAACCAACTTCCCACCTACCAGTTGGTAATGTTGGGTACTTAAACCCGGCGCCCATATGGTGCCCGTTTCTATACAGCATGTTCCTACTGGACCAAATCACAACAGAATCTAGGCTCTGGTACTGCTTTGAAAGTATTGTTTCAGCATAGGTAGCAGGTAAAACCCAAATGAAACCGAAGTGGTATATGGTCCAATTTCTCTTTTAGTTTGTCTATTGTGCAACCTTCATAGCACTCAAGCACCAATTCACAGCAGGTACAGATTAAGTCAATCCTTGCTAACCAAAGAGTCCAGAGTACAGCACATGAATGTATATCTTTGATTGGCTACTTGCTTTACATCAATTAAATACAACTCCATATTTAACTGCAGCTCTGCAAAGTTTACTACATGGAATCAAGTCCTATAGCCAGCGATGTCCCTCATTCATCACGCTATTGTATACTGTATTTACTGTATATACTGCATTTGCTACATTGTTCTCTAAAATGAGCAAACTCTTCTTGTGCTGCTTTCAGACCCCTTACACAAGTATTTCAACCTTTAATGCTGAGCAAAGACATTTGTAGATTTGGAGAATTACTTTTAAAAAGCTAGGGAAAAACATTCATAATTATCAAAATTATATATTTTAAATTATGTTACATAATTATTATCATTTTTAAGCACTTTTCCCAGGTCATTTCCTTGTTTTCTTGTATTGTTTTATTTTCAGGCAACTTTCTTGTACTTTTTGCTAATTTCTTGCTATTTTTTGGCAAGTTATCCTTAGGTTGCTCATTGCTTTCTTCCCATGTTGTTGACAGAAATCAAGCAAATTTGCTCAGGTTTCAAGGGATTAAGTACTTTCTAAGGATTTATGATTCTGTCTGCAGATATGGTGTATCATATTAACAGCTCAGTTTAACTGACAGTTAACCAGAGGCTGTATTGGTAAATAGATATCAGGTTTGTAGTTCTGCAAATCAAACTCGGGCAAGTAAACAAGTTTTGCATCCTTCAGCGGCTGTTGCTGAAGTGCCTTTGAGCCAGACACTTGCACTTAATTTGCTCTAGTGGTGCGGCTTATTACTTAACAGTAGAAAAAGCATTTGTATGTTCTGGAAACTCTTGAAAAAATAAATCTAATGGAGTCTTTATGAGCCTGCCCGCAGTGGATGCACCTGGGCCCCACTGTCAGCCACTGTATTCACCACAGCAATCCTCCGCCTGTCAGAGCAGCAGTGTCTTCTTACAGAGGCACAGTGTACCTTACACTAGCCTGCATAAGTCACCTCTGTAAATAGCCCGGGACAGCTCTGCATGCTTAGCAAGAGGCTAAAAGCCCTCCTGGGATGGACAGGCAGTTTAGGGCCATATCTCACCTCAACTGCTGCTCCCACTGCTCCGTCAGCTCTCTCAGGCAACACACACTGTTCTGTTTGGTTTTACTACACACCCTCTGGGTGCAGGCTCCAGTCCTAAACCATCATTTACACACCCAAGTCACTGGATCTGATCAATTTCCTATCAGTGCTGCCAAGTTTTGCTCCTTGGCTTGAGAGAGAGATTCTTACTGGAGCAGGTCCCTGCTGGACTGTTACTCTGTTGCTGATTTCCTGCCAGTTTTGACCATTCAGCCAATCAGGACAGAGAATAAGAGGTGCTCAGAGGGGATGCTTAAAATAGCTGGTCATTACCACCTTTGAATCAGGAAGTATGAATTATTAAAGTGCAAAGCTGAGGGAATAAAATCGTATCTGCCTTTGTTTGAAGCCAAAGGTGTTTGATAAAAAGTACTTTCAGACATCATACGGTGCACAAAGTTCCTCAGGGATGAACATTTTAAGGAGGCCAACCCGGAACCTAGCATCGCTCTGCTTCCCTCATCAAAAAACTTATGAGATTTTTCCATTGGATTTTGGATCATTGCAGAAAATAAGCTCTGTGGTAAAAAAATTATACTTTCACGTTTGTTCAGCAAGATTATCTTCACAAATGAACACCACCTTTAGGATTTTAAGCCTTAATGTAATCGCCAGAGGTAAAAACCTATTTTTATACTATGATGAACTACACTACAGTCACATCGCTACTGCTAAATGACTGTAAAGCCATGTTCAGCAGTGCATTCAGTATGATGGCATTCATTACACATCATTTAGTTTTTTTATGTGACAGTACGAAACGTCAAAGTCTTCAAAGGCTTCTAACTAAAAATCCTGTATAAAAAAAACATTCATTTGGGAACCAGATGTGCTAAAATACCAACAGATTTCCGGGTTTTAGGGCTAATTACTGGGGTCCTCCATTTTTTCATTCATAAATACATAGTGTCAGAGGTTTATTTCCTTCAAATATAATTCCAGTCAGTTTAACAGTGCTTCAAGAATGAGTCTTTAACCTGAAAATGACTTATGTTTCATGGTCCTCCATGCATGCAACCTGACAATCACGACAGCAAAGTTGTTTAGGTTAAAAGTTAAAATCTAAAAAGAGCAACAAGAAGGCTAAAATGCTCACACGGCAGAAATCTGACAGCTGAGGCAGGTAGCAAAACCTCACCAACAAACTTTCCACTCAAAAAGGTTGTGTAATAGAAAGAGTTATCCCATCACCCCTAAAATATGTCCGACATGCCACCTTTGACCCGAGCTGGTAGTTATCTTACTCTGTGAAAAATAATCCAGTGTGTGCTCTCAGCTGTGACGAGCTATTGCAAGTTCAACTATTAGTGCCCATGTAGTGATCAGGGGTTGAAATATGCAAAACATTTTAATATTTATTGAAATATTGTGGTTTATTTTGTAAACTCAATGGAAGAGGTCCAGATAGTGTCACAAAATCTGCATTTGCTAATTGAGTTGTGGGAATGTGTTGAGAGGAAGTGAAGACAAGAGGACTGGAACTGAAACATACATAAATATTAAATTTCTATTTAATCCACAAAACAAAAAATATAGCACATCAGGCGAAGGCTAAGGGAGCTGTAGTTTCAGAGAGCATATCAGCCATGCAACGAAAACGGCAGGTTATAATGGCCACTCTGTATACCTGAACTGAATGTTACTCGTCTGCCACTGTGATTGTGAAGGCAAAAATAGGCAGAACAAATATTTCACTGCAATACCAGCAAAAAATAGTGATACAAAATAGATGTTTATAGCCATTATTATTTTATATATTTACAAACAAACCATATAAAGGGATACAACTAATCATTTAGGGATTGATTTTGGGCAGGACGCAGGGGATTAAGTCCCCTCCAATTCATAGGACATGCACATCTGTACCCCAAAATCAAAACATAAAAGTCGCAGGGGACTTTTATTTTGACAAAATTCAAATAAAATATTAAATTACACATTAAATTGGTGGGGGAAAAAATCTCCAGACTGCAAGAACTAAAGTATATGATGCTCAAAGTTTTCTAGCAGAGGACCTCCAAACCCACTGTTTGAAATGATTAAATGAAATCTAGGCCTGTGCAATTAATGAATATTTAAAGAGGCATGGCATGTCCTGAAGCCCTAGCTGAGTTAATAAAGTGCTTTTTTGTGCAACCAACAGGTATTTTAATTAACTGTTACACAGCACAGAAAAAAGCAGCAAATTCTCACATTCAAAAAGCTGGATCGATTTTTTTTTTTTTTGGCATTTTGCTTAGGAAATGACTATTAATTACCAAAACAGTTGCTGCCTAATTTACTGTTGACTGACTGATTAACAGGGATGGAAAGAGAAACAGAATATTCGGCTATACTTGCGGCCTCAGTAAAAGTAGTCCCTAGTGAAAAGTAGGTCAGCTGAAATACACTTAAAAGTACTGGCTTGCATTTATAACACAGAGGGCAACAAATGTTTAATGCAGGTAGCCTATATGACATTGCTGTTGAAATAAGGAACACCTTTAGGTAACAACATTGCATTGAATGTAATTATATTGAAGCATCAATAAAGCCCCTAATGCCCAAACCATTGGTAAATTTAATTTCAACCACAACACCGCATAAAAGGATGCGTGCATCCACGCATGGACAAGAGGCTCATGCTAAAGACCATACAAGATGTAAACAATAATGGCGTCCTCCTTTGCAGAGCTGAAACAGTAGATAGTTCAGTGGTGCTGGGTTAGCCAGCAGCAGATGCACACTTCCTTCTGCGCAGTGATACAGTGTAGTCTAAAGAAAATAGTTCCAACATAAAATTGCTCACAACAAGGTCTGTAACTTGAATTACTGGGCCATTATTTCTTTAAATACACATTGCTGTTGAGTTTTTCAAATGCATTTTTTTTCACCAGCAGACAACAAACAACAAAAACCGAAAAAGACACCAAAAAGAAACGATATAAACTCCACAACTACAGCAAAAACACACACATATATGAAAGCACAGTGCACTGTTGGCAAACCGCGGAGCACGCGCTCACAGACACGCGCACATCAACGAAAACACATCATTTTAGGCTGCTTACCTGTTTGAACGTCACTTTGTGAGTCTCGAGCGCCGGAAGTCCTCCATAATCTGCTACATAATCTGCTCCGTGCTCAACTGCTCTTCCCGTTTATTCCCAATGCATAGAATAACCAGTCCATACTGCCTTTTTGTCCCAGTATAACCAGTCCTCAGGCTCCTCCGTCACCTCAGGAGTTGTTTTTTGAAACAACCGGAAGTCCTCCTGCGTTTAAACTACCTGTTTTTATGGTGCCTGCTTTAAAACAACGGATGAAATTTAGCATTTGCGCTCATTCCGGCGTGTTTACGCGATGCTTACTGCTGATATGTTGATTAATATGCACTGTCCTAACTTATTAAACTAAATAAATAAGATTTAACCTCACCGACGTTTAAAAACTCCTCAGTAAACGCCGACGCCACCTGTAGCGTCCTCTGTGAGCTCTTCAGCAAGTAGCCACATCCGGTGCGCACCTGATGATGACGTAACATTGTAGCTGCGTTTGATTTGGGTCACTTTGCGTGATCGGCGGACGGTGCAGTGAATCAGTCATTTATTGAGGCAGATGCAACTTAGATTAAATAGATAAAAACACAGTTTATCGGGATTTTTTAATGTGACTTTTTTTGTTTTAAGACCACTTTTTTACAGTAAAGGTTTAAAGTAATTTGTTACTTACACCCCTTCTAATGAACTAAACCAATGATGATCAATATATGGCCCAAGGACCAAATCTGTGGCCAGCGATAAGGTGGCCCGCTGACCATTTTCTAATTCACTACGAAAATAAACTGGATGCAGATAATGTGCCAGTGTGCATTAAAAAACAAAACATAAAAATAGAGTGTTTATCACAAAAACAAAACAAAACCAAAAAAAAACCAAAACACAAAAAACAGTCCACCAACAGTAGTCTAGGGTAAGTATTTATATATACTTTTTTGTTTATTAATTGGCCCCTGACCTCCTGTCACCTTGTAAAAATTGCCCCGGGTAAAGCAAGTTGAGTTAACCATTCAACATCACTTTAACCAGTAATATTTTCAAGATACATTGTCATTTTACTTCATAAACTTAAGTTTCTTTTCACTCAGCAACTCTGTCTTCAAGAAAGTTTTGCACCGTGTGTGTAATTTCTGTGTCTGCATGCCTGAATTTGCAGATTTTTTGAATGTTTAATGCATAAATTCATGACAGTAACAACAGTAAACTGCCACTGCTTTTTCCCCTTCAACACTTGTTGATAAGGAGGTTTTAAAGTGATCGTTTCTTAATTAATTTGATATTTCTTAATTACTTTTAATATCTAGGAGTCAGATGTTTAACATTTAGTCTGACAACGGTAATCTCTTTAATGAACTGGGATTAAACTCAGAAGACATGAGATAAATTTCACAGTCCTTAAGAGGTGTGCTTAAAAAAAGCCCAACTCCTCTGCAGCTCTTAAGCCAAAAATATCTTACCCAGACCAAATAATATAAATTCATCCAAAGATATGCTCGAAGACAAGGCAGGGTGCAAAATTAACAATGAGAGAATAAGGGCTTCATGCTTTCTAGTTTTACAGTTACATTTAAATTATTACAGACTTTGTTTCCCCATTTAATTTTGCGCACGCTGGTATTGATTAACATCTTTCTGAATTCTCTCTATATTTACTCTCTCTGTCTCTGTTTGAACTCTGACCTTTGGCATAGAGCTGGCTGCAAAATGTCCATCAATCACTGCGCTCAACACAGCTCAGATTGCACTGATCTTTTACTAGACACACACACACACACACATGGTTGCTAAGGCACCCTGTGTATTGTTCAGTAAACTGTATGAACAGATAGCACCACCCTTTTTTAATGTCATACTACTTTATCTGCAACACTCATAGACGAGGCAGACTTTTAGTATTAAATAATGTATAATATTTGTTTATCAGGGACAATGTACACTTATTGATGTTATTATGATGTAAACATGCCGCATTATTTAGTCCCTCTGTGAGCTGATTATACAGTTCAAGATAAATAAGAAAAAGGGCAAAAACATAAACGCACATAACCAGCAGCAACATGAAGCTACATTTTATATATAGCACCGCATAGGCAAAGTCATAATCATCATACAACTATCAAGATTATTTCCTTAAATAGAAAAAAAGCTATTACCAACACTGCAGGGTTTCATCTTTATGTTAACGCCACCACTGAAGGTTGGCCTGTCGGATACTCGGTCTACAACTTCCATCCATTACCTCAACAGTTATTAGATGAATTGTTATGAAATTTTGTAAAGACATTGATTATCCCAAGAGGTTGAAGGTTACTAACTTTGGTTATCCAGTGACTTTTCCTCTGGCACCACCAAAAAGGACCAAAAACTTAATTTTAGTAAACAGATGTCAACAAAGTTTTCCTTTGGGGACATAATTTGCTGTAGCAAAAAAAAAAGGTAATAAATTGCAGTATATCGCAATATATTTTATTGCGATGCTCAGCATTTCACAACACAATTAACTAAGTATCACGATAATATCGTAATGTGGGGCCTCTGGTGGTTCATATCTCTACTACCTTGCAATTTTGTACAACCAACATAACTTTACTGCAAACAATTTATCACAACTTTTTTCGCAATTTCACTTTCCCCTGCAAATTCCAAAAACACCTGCACACATGTATGCTGCCGTGACTGGAACAGTCTTAATTCATCGATTGTAACATCACCCGTATGAATTTTTCCTGTGATAGTAGAGCTGAAAGTATTGCTCAAGGTCTGTTTTTCTTCTTTTTCCCCTTTCAGGTTGAATAACACGTCATTAGTTAAAAAGGTGACACGCATGCACACATGACAACAGTCTTATTATGTGCAGGGAATCTTAACGGTTTGAAGGAGGCTTCGCTTTGTCTTTTCTAATCTCCTTCCATCTATTGAGAGATCTGGGAAAAGGTCAGACTGTCGCTGTGGTAACCGGGATCCAAACTGATTGTCGGAGTTCTCCTCCTCAACGGCACAATACATATCATGTTTCCATTTTTAATAGAAGAGGATGTTATTGATGAAGAGAGAGAGAGAAAAGGAAGGAGATTTAATTTGAATCATCTCAATTTTTCGACGTTGCTGCATTCAGAAGCCTTTTATGTGCGTCTAAACCTTTGAAACATATTGGTTTTACTTATTTAAAAAAACATGACCAAAAAGGTGATGCGCAACCTGGCAAAAGATGTCCCATAAATATTAAGACATTAGGAAAAGGTGACAAAAAATGAGCTCAAAATCAGTTTTGAAAGAGAGAGAGGTTTTTTTTATATATATATATACATTTAAGTTTTTAAATGGAAGACTAATACAAATAATAATAATAATAACTATTTTATCTATGTATTTATATTTTTGTTTATTTTTGTTTCTCATTTTTAAAATGTTTTTCATTTTCTGTTTTTTTTTGTGTGTGCTAATTTTCAATTAATTTTCATGTAACTCTTTACTTGTAACTTCTTACCGTGTTTTTGAAAGAAATCATGCCAATCTGCTCTGGTTTCAAAGTGTTAAACAAAAAAACTATGACATTTAACTTTACTACAACACATACTGTAACTAATTTTCAGGTAAAACTACACTAAGCTACTGGCAACAGTTACCAGCATCCTACTTTTATTATACAGTGTCACAACCATAATTTGCTTTAACAGTTTATTATACTCTAAATGTACAGTATATGTCATATAATGTAAATTTATTACAGTATCATTCAGTATAATGTGAGGTTTACAATGGCATACTGTAGCCAACCTGCCAGTATTATTCTGTCATCAGACGGTGCTTCGTGTGGTTGAGTTTATTCAAATACTTTTTTAACGCTCAGTTGGCTCGTGTTGTTTGCAACCAGGCTATTAAAAACTCTGTCGGGCTCTTCTGAGACTCGCTGCTGCTACTGAGAACAAAATAAACCAGCTTTGCAGCTCTCAGTTGGCACAGAGTGGAAAGCGGGGTCACTATTAAGTCATGCGTCCTCTGAAGCATCCAATGCGATGACCTGTGAACCTGAAAGGCAGCCAGATAACTATTATTTGACTCTGGTTTTAACATTGACATGCCGCATTCAGAAATCAGATTAGACCTCATGACCACAGACCAAAGGTCCCCATGGCCTTTCACCTCATAAACTCAATGTAACATACTTTAAACCACTTCATTTTCTCCAGGGAAAAATGTGAGACTCAGTGCGTTTACATGATTATAATTGTTACTATACTATTACTGTTACTGTACTTTTAGGATCTTAGTAATTTTGAGTGCTTTTGAAGTTTTGGATTAGAGTTGAGTTTCAGGATGAAATTTATGTTTGTTGGGGGCCTATTTGGGGGGTCTATGGTGTCATACTTAAAATGGTCTATTTCTTTTTGCTTTTTTGTAATTTTTCCTAGACCACTGTGATTTTTGTATGTAAATTGGTGTGAGACCTACTGTGAAGGGACGTGTTTTAATAAATGTTCAAAAAAAAGAAATTTATGTTTGTAAACTATGTCTTTTAATGTCTGGGCCCCTATATACACGCTTTAGCTTATCGGGGCGTCCCATTTCACAATTTTACTTGAAATCATTATATTTTTTATTGACTCTGTGAATAAACTATGAATTAATTAATTAATTAATTAATGATGTTGGAAAAAGTAATGTGAAACTGGACTTTTAAAAGACATGTAAACATGTTAGTCCAACTGAAAGTCAAATTTCTTGAAGTTTTAGGAATAATTACCAGGGTACTTTATAAAAACTAGCTAGAAGTTTGCATATTGCCACCTACTGTGAAGGAGTGGAAATACTGCGGTCAATAACTTGATTCTCCGCTGGTGCATGTTTAGTTAAATGAAATGGTCTAATCGAGCTATAACTGCGGCTCGACTTAACTTTGTGTGTAAATTTACTGATTGTCCAATATTGTAAAGAGCTTCGTATACTCCTCATGCTTTATCCTCCAGATCACGAGTTTCACTTTTCCTTCAAGTAGCTGTCATACTTAGGATTTCCCTTTAGTTAACACCGCTGTCAAGTTGTGTGAAAGCAACATCGCAACTTGATGGATCTCCTCTTACTTCGCCGAGCTGCATCTCGACCCCCCAATTAACAGTGTGAAAGAGCCACTAAATTAAGAACTCATTTGTCAGATGTGATATCATTAAATGTGACAGGAGTTATGTTTAGATAAAGTGTCCTTGGTGTTGTTCTCTGATGACATGTCAGAAGTGTTGATGGGTAGAGATATTTTTTTGCCTGCTTAGCGTCCCAGTTTATCCAGTTTGCTCCATGTCAAAAGCCACCTGTTGTTTGTAGGGTTTATTATAGAAGCTTTTGCCTAATGATTTCGGGAGTTCTCAGATTTCTCTGAAACCGTATATTTTGCTGCCTGATGCACTGTCACAACACGGATTAGGTTTTAAAGCTTTATTTAATGGTGCTAAACTATCCACAGCAGTGGGACCAAGTCATTGTTTTGCAAGTCACAAGTTGGTCTCAAATGTTTGCACTTGAGTCCCGAGTCAAAAAAAAGCAAGTCAACAATAGAACTTGCCTGCATGGATGGTCAGGATATGGCAAAAGGGCAGATAACAAAGTGTAGAAAAAAACCCCATCACATTAAAACAGGAAGCAAACACTGGACTCGTGCATGAAAGTCCAGTCCAGTCTTTGGGTTTAAAATCGAAGTTGAGTTACAAGTAGTTTTTAAATTTTGTTCTAAAGTTGATAGATTTTTTACTTAAGCCCAAGTGACTCAAGCCCACACCTCCAGCTTTCCCAAATATATTTTTTAATATATTTCTCATCTCTTGTTTCTTCCTTTAAAAATATACACATCTCATTAGTCACAGACATGACTGTGCATCTGTAATGTATATGACCTGAGGATATATGATACGTGGATATTGTGTTTTCTGTCTATTCAGGAGAAGTGTTTTTATACAGATTGAATCTGCTTTCAAGTTAATTTATTGAAACAACACTCCATCAGACATGGACTCATCTCTTAACCTACTCTTTGGTAAATGAATTGAGATATTTTGCACAATTCTTTGAAATTTATTTTCGAGCACAACCACTGTGGAAGCGAGCCCCTTTCTGTAGACGAATTGTGTTGTGAATTTTCACAAGCAGCCACTCTACTGAGTGCGTCTGCCCATCTGCAGTCTGGTTTGGTGAAAACACTTAATGGCTTCATCATCGCGAGTGCTCCATCAAGCAGCTGTCGACTGCACTGTGCCTCGATCTGAAGTGTGGCTGCAAAATAGAGTGGTTTATATCAGCTAACTCCCAAATGAAATTCAGCTCTTCAGTATCTGTATTCTGCAGTGTCTACAGAGGGTGGAAGATGTTTCAAACCATATCAGAGCAGTTTACTGATGTTATTTGGCTGGATTTCTGCATTTGGAAGGTGAAACTGTTACATGATGCTGTCAACTATCGTTGCTAAAATGTAACCCTTGAAAATAAATATCAGCCACAAACAGAAAGTGCTGTGTGGGCAAGGCTGGTGAACAATTGCCTATAACCCTTTCCACCCCCAAAACATTTTTTGTTCATCATATTAACAGCAATAGCAGATTAGAGTTGGTGGTATAATGCAAATACACATTTTCGAAAAATATTCCCATAAACAAAACTAAACAAACTATCTATATGGCTATTTGTTGTATTTTTTGTGTAAATTGGGAGAGTGATCCTTTATTATTTTTTTTTTTTAGCACAATAGATAAATTTGAATTGTAAAAAAAAAAATGTTAACAGGTGAGTTATATAAAATTCGCCCCCGCACAGTTGTCATGGATGTTGAAATTAGCTGTACAGACCAAAACAGGGTTTTTTTTTTTGTTTGTTTGTTTGTTTTCTATCAGGCTGTAAACGTGTGTATTCCTGCTGTTAAGTTGAACATTTTAACATGGTGGTCTATGGGGACGAACTCACTTTTGGAGTCAGCCTCAAGTGGCCATTAGAGGAACTGCAGTTTTTGGCACTTTGGCTCTGGCCCACATTTTTCTGCCTTGGGGGTTGCTTGTGTGTTGACTTTCAGATGTAAATTACTGGATGTAAAATAGTTGGCTGTCAGTTGAGTTACCGCGAAACACAAATCCAGCCCATACGCTCTACTCTGCACCGCTGACATGCAGTGTATGTGCTTTCTTGCTGTACAGTTCAGTGACACTGCTGTGCTCGCTCTCCCTCGACATAACATACACATCATTTTTGCCTTTCTCTCTTATATGTTCCTCTCTGCTCCCCTTTCCTCTGTTATCTGTATCAGGAAACATCTTCATATCACTTATTGATGGGAGAAAAATGTCAAGGAAATGCAGGGGATCAAGGTGCATCATAAAAAATGTATTTCTGATTTTTTTTTTTATGTTGAATCCCTGACTCACATCTCCATTCCACTAAAAGATGGACCTGAATAAATTTAGCACAGCGCACAGTGCAGTAGTGCTCTACATCACTGTGTGTAATAATATAAATATAAATATGCATACTAATAAACCATTCAGGAGAGTTCATAAATCTTTCACAGTTTGCAAATCATTCAAAATTCAAAGGTTGATAAATAGAGTAATTTTATGTTGCAGGATAACTGAGTTTGCAGGTGAGACAGGGAAGAAAATAAATTCTTTATGTTATATATTTAATCAATTTCTGCTATTTTTCTTGAAATATACATTTTTTGCGACAAGATCGACTGTGACACTCAAATGCAGTGGAGCCGTCGTTATTGTTTAATGGAACAAGAACATTTATTGTGACAAACGTCAATTTATACGGCGTAAATATCAGGTTTTTGAGTACTACCTGCTTCTCACAAATCATTCTGTGAATACACTTGTGGTTATCTGCCTTTGCACCCCATCAAATCTAAACAACTTTCATCAAATATACACGCCTGCTTGTCGAAAAGTGTGATGAATTAAACACCTGCTGTTTTTTATGTGACTCACATAAACAAGCTTGATTAAATTCAAGGAGTTTATTAGCTGAGATTGTTACGCGACACGTTTGTAATACGGCTTATTGCTGTCACAGTGAGTCACTCACAGATGGTCGCAGACACTTCTGCCCTCACAGTTTGTTGTAGTGAATCAGCTTCTGTGCCTGTGAGGTTTCTGAAAGCTTTCCATGTATTTCATCATGTCTCCCATGAGACCACGTTGAAAAGTGAAAATACTAAACTGTATAAAGAATCAGAGGATGAGATTCAAGATCTTAAGTCTCTAAAAACATTCGAAACACAGCATCTTATTTCTGTGCACAAATCCTGAATCTCCCTCTAACACAGTGCAGTTACGCTGGCTGGTGGCAAGTCAAAGCATGTGTTTTATACACTGTTGTATCTGAATCTTTCATGACCACCCCGGCGCAGTGTTATGTAACAGCCTGGTGTAGAACGTCCTGATGTGTTACAGCAGCCATTATTAATTTACCATCTGGCTGAGGGGAAAAGCTGGCTGCACTGCTAATTTTGCACAGATCCCAGGACTCCTGCTCCTGCAGGAAGATCTGGAAATCATGCCGCTTTGAGAATCCTTTAATGTTCATTCAGTTCACAGATTAGACATTTTGGAGGAAATGAGAACACATGTTCAAGACAATTTGAGAAGAAGATTCCCACACATTTTTTATGGACTACATTACAGAACTACTACTACATTACAGAACTTTTCAGGGACCTATAATAAAGTTTCTTACTTACCGTATATACGCGCAACCTGTATTAACCTTCTGAAACCTGGATTGACATAGACTGACAGGCAATTCGCAACAATTCGCACAAATTGCAAGAAATTAGTAAATTTAGAATTTGAAAAAATGCTGGGGAAAAATGTCCATAAAATAAAATGAAATAGTCATAGTTATATTGGTAAAAATATGTCACAGAATTATTATTATTATTAAGCATGCTTTTAAAACTCATTTCTTTGTTTTTTTGGTTTTGTTTTTTTTTAACTTTTCTTTTCTTTTACATTTTTAACATTGTTTTAGATTATTTTTAATAATCATTTTATCTTTGCCCCTATGGTCTGCACTTTTGCTATTTTAATGTTGTTTTTTAAATTGTAAGTCATAGATTTATTTCGCTGTTTTTTTTGTTTTGTTTTGTTTTACTTTGTTTTTTTATCGGGCATCTTACCTGCTAGTTAGCCATAATGTTGAAGCGTTGAAGCATGTCTAGTGTTGAAGTTTTTTTGCATGTTTTTGTTGCATGCAGTTGTGTTTCTTTTAAATCAAAATAACTTTAATTTTGTATTGTTAAAACGTAGATAAAACGTAGATTTAAATAAAACTACAATTAATCTAAACTGGATAAAAAGGAAAAAACTTCTATTACAACCAAACATACGACACATTTTATTACTTACTGTATCTCAAAAAAGAAATCTCTGCAATTTTTGTACCATATATAAAAAACAATGGCTTCCTTGGAGATCACACTCAGAAACCTTTAAAAAAAGGATAATTTTGGACAATAATTGGCAATATTAGGAATAAATAAAATCAGAAACCTATCTTATTATTTTGATCATTTGAATCTTTTAATCTTTAAATCTTGCAGAAATATGCTATCATTTTGGTGTCTGTATGGTCATAAAATGTGATTAGAAATTAGGTGCTTTTAAAAAAAAATATCTAACATGTTTTCACTAAAAAATACCTTAACAATAAAGTCAAGTGTGCAAGATTCGAAATACATCTTTAAATTGTGAACATGCATAGTCATTAGTTTACCTGCATTTATATCATAAGTACAACACACATATGCACTCAGTACACAAATGTATATGCACTCTCCTTCACAGCTCTGAATATTTAAACTTTGGGTGCAAATATTAATGGCAACAACGCTAACTGCAAAGCTAGTCATTTCTCTGCAGCTGGTGTGGTAGCTGAGTGTGTGCTTGTGTCCCTAGGGTTCTGACTGAGTGACTTACATCATGAGGTAACGCCCACATAGTGTGTGACTCATAAACTGTTCAGTTGTTCACTTAAGGAACAAAAAAAAAAGCCTACATGGGAACGACCAAACGAAAAAGGCTCAGTCAGAGGGTCATATTTAGACCACTGACAGAGAAGAGAACAGCACGGAGAGTTCTTTTACATTAATAGTTTACTCAGTCCTTTTCAGAGTCCCAGTATTAGTGCTGGAAGAGGGATGACACCTATGGTAAAGGGAGTGAAATAGGACACTGCTGATTATACTGTATACTGTATATAAAGATTGGCTTCTGTCAATGGTGAATCTTTTGATACAAGTCTGTAGAACTTTTTACATTTCTGTCAGGTAGAATTTCAAACTTTTTATACTTTGAGGGAATTTAGCACCAGTGTTGACTTGTAAAATGAACTGATGAGATTTTTGTAGTCAAAGATCAAAGGTCAAGGTCACTGCAACCTCATCTGTCTCATTCTGTCATTTCTTGAGAAAATTTCTTGAAATTTGGCTCTGACAACTTCCTGGACTCAAGAATGAACTGATTAGATTTTGGTGGCCATAGATCAAAGGTCAAGGTCACTGTGACCTTGTCCATCTCATTCTTTTGAACGCAATATTTCAAGAGCACCTTTTAGGAAGTGTTTGAAAATTTGGTACAAACGTCTACTTGGACTCAACGATGAAGGGATTAGAACTGGTGGTCAAAGGAGAAAGGTCAAGGTCAGTGCAACCTTGTCTATCTCATTCTTAAACCTAAACCTGATATCTCAAAAAAGCCTTGCGGTAATTTCTACGAATTTGGCACAAACATCCACTTAAACTCCATGATTCATTGATTTTATCAATTGATGATTGATTTTGGTGGTAAGAAGTCAAAGTTCAAGGTCACTGTGACCTTGTCTGTCTCATTCTTGTTAAAAAGATATCTCAAGGACACCTTGCTGGAATTTTATTTTTTAGGCACAAACATTCACTTTGACAATGAACTGATAACATGTTGCTGGTCAAATGGTCATTCACTTGGACTCAAGAATGCATTCTTTAGAATTTAGTGGCCAAAGGTCAAGGTTCCTGTGACCTCTCAATACATGTTTTTGACCATAACCCAATAATTCGCACAAATGTCTAATAGGATAAAATATGGTTGTTTACTGCATAAAAGTGCAAGGTGCTAATATAGACTTGTGTTATGAGGGATTTTGAACTTTTGACACTTATATAAGTTGTAATTTACAGTTATTCCAGGAACAATATGTCACTTTTTACTCTTGTTTATGGTGAAATTTGTACATTTTTACACTTGTGTTGGAAGGAATTTGAAATGCATATTGCAATTTATGGTCATTGGCTTCTTCCTGATCAGCTGTAGTTTTCTGCACCTTATTTGTATGTCATTTTGCACTAAAGCATATACCAGGTTTTGAGAATCCAAAGTGATTACAGCAACTGTCCTCTGTGTTACCTTAAATTCAACAAATACAGCAAAATGAGAACCGATGTGAGACTGGCAGGTTTAGAGCGTGTGTACTCAGTAGCAATAACACCCGCCACTCAAATCCAGTTTCATCAAAGTAGCCAATATAAAGACTACATTGAGCAGTGTCAAGTGAGCGTGTGGGCGTCTATATTTCAAGAAATATGACCCCTCTACTGCATTGCGAAGCCGCCACCCTTTCCTAGCTCATCATTTGGTGCCAAGTGCAGCAGGGACCCAGAGCACGTTTTTGACAACTCACCATGGCACTCTGCCCTCATCTCGTGTCACCTGACAAGCTGACACTGACTGGGCAACGGGAGACGGAGCCAAGCGACTGCACTGCTGACCTCTCACTTGGCTCGGTGCGCCCAGACTTCTGGACGGGGTCGGGATGATAGCGAGGGAGCAGATGAGGAAGGGTGAAGTGGTGTCAGGAGACTAAGTCAGGACAAAATATCCAGATGAAAACAGAGATAGGAGGTGATTGTGAGAGAGAAAAAACACCCAGGAAGCAGAAATGGGAGATGTTTGAGGCAAGACAAAACTAGGAGGAGATGATGGCTGTGGAGTGTTAACATGAGTGTCGAGTGTCTTCTTCCATTCATCATCAGTCTGCCTTCCCCTCCTTCCCTTTCCACACCCATTCCTATATGTAACGGACCTTTTTTCTGCTCCTCAACATGCTTTCCTCACACGCCCTTATATAGCTGTGGGACTCCCTGCTTTGCTTTCCACCGAGAACTTCACCTCTCTTATAAATACCCCAGTGTTACTAATATGGCCATGCCCAAGGTATGGGGAGGAGGACATGCTATGAGTCCCACCCTTAAAAATTCATAGCATGTCTTGTATTGTAAGAAATGTGGTACATGCAAAAAAAAAAAAAAGAAACCCAATTAAATGCAGGACAATCAGTGTCTCAGTTAAGAAAGTGTCTCTGCACCACAGCAAAAAAAAAAAAAATGTAGTACTAAAATACTACATGAAAATTAATTAAAATAAATAAACAAAATAAATAATAATAATAAAGAATGAAAATAAATAAATTTTAAAAAGAATGAAAAAGAAAGGAAACATTCAAACCATTGACCCAAGGAAAGTTCTTAAATAGTGTTATTGGTTTCAGAGGGTTAGTATTGCTCTATTTATAAGTTGCATTTTTTAAAATGATGTTTTCAAACTGGTTGTGTTCCTCTATAACTTGACACACTTCTGCTTCCAGGCAGTGATTGAAGGAATAAAGAAAAATGTAATCAATCAATCACTGGTGCACGCTACACTCAGATCCATTCAATGATGTTTGATTTCTTGTGTTAAGCCCTGTTCACACTCAGCATTTTCTCTGGACCTCTGAGGCTGACAGACAAACAAAGTCTGTTTAATTCAAATTAAATGAACAAATCTTGTCTTTAGAGATGAAGGAAATCACACAGAAGATATTACATTCTCTAGAAAAACAGGGGCAGAGGACGGGTTACACACGTAAA
Organism: Plectropomus leopardus; assembly: GCF_026936395.1. Classification (NCBI taxonomy): domain Eukaryota; kingdom Metazoa; phylum Chordata; class Actinopteri; order Perciformes; family Serranidae; genus Plectropomus; species Plectropomus leopardus. Next base: position 16,141,633 of record NC_142198.1, read on the forward strand.
AAAAGAAAGGAAAGCTGTTTAATATTAATATTATTTCTAGAAAAAAATTGTTGAGATGAGAGGTCATTCAGTATTTCGTCAGATGACTTTTGTCGTAGAAAATTTGTGCAAGATTAAGCAAAATTAGTCAGCACCATTAACATGAGGTCCTCAGGTAATGATAGTCTGGTAACACTTTACTTTAAGTTGTCTAACTGTATTTAAGATTTATAAGCAGTATGCAACATTTTATATTTGGTTAATAACCTATTATAATGTGATTATGAGCAAAAGTGTCAGATATAAGTTTATACACTTGCACCATTACATTGAGACTGCTGTATGAACAAATTGTGCTTGACAATATAGCAAAATACAGTTGTAATAATATAATACACATATTTACATCATAGTGTGTCATAAGCACTATTATTATTACTTTCATTATTATTGAGGAGAGGGGGGAAGATTACGGGCTGTATGAACAGATAATGTTGACAAAGTACTAAAACACAGTTGTAATAATAGAATTATATAAATGAACATTCATAAAAATAAAAATAATATTAATAATTTGTAGGACAGCTGTGTTAGATGGGTGGGTTGGAATCAAACCTGGGCCGCTGCAGAGGCTTTAGCCTATATGGGGCACTAAAGTGTGCACGAGATCACCCCAAAAACCATTTATGAACTATATGTATACTGCTTATTAATGCTAAATAAGAGGACCTTTAGTGAAGTGTTGCAGATAGTCGTGTGTGAATGGGGCTTTAATCCTCCGATTACAATCTCAGTGTGTAAGTTTGGACCTATTTTGTCTCCTGTGAAGGCCACTCCCATTTGTTGTAAACCTGGAGGCTGTGACTATTGTGCTTTGCCCTAAAGCGTTACCTCTTCTTGCAGTTGGTCACAAGTCAAGCAGCAATTATCTTTCAGGTATGTTAAGGTCTGCCTTTTTATGCCTGTGAAGCTGGGCTGCGAAACACAGATTCTTCTGCCGCTGCGGTATCTGCTGACTGTTCTCTTTCACTCCTTGACTGCAGTTTAGTTTAAAAAGAGATGAAATTACACAAAGCAACAACCAGACATCACACATAGACTGAACTGCTTTCAAAGTCCAGCAGCAGCAGCTTGGGCTGTGCCAGTTTGGGTCTATCTTTTGACTGGACCCTCTTGCAAGCTGAGTTACTTGTAAAAGAGGTAGAGAAGACGGTTTTAAAAGCCCCCCCAACTAATCTATTAATCAAACTTTAACATCCATCCATCCTCCAAACCAGTCATTCATGCAGCCATCAATGACTGTAAGAGGTCATTTCAACAAATCACTAAAATCATATTTTCTCACTTAGTAGTGATTTCTCCCTCTGCAGGTGTTGCCGTCACTCCAATCCAAAAAAACAAAAAAAAAAAAAAACAAATACAAATCCTATTCACCTCTACTGTGTCAGAGAAATAAACATCTTAAAGTAATTATTCAATGTTTTGGTAAATACATTTCATAAATTCGATTTCTTGCAAAGAGTTCGATGAGAAGATTGATGCAACTTTCGTACATGTACATAGATGTGAAGCTAAAGCGATGCACATGGGAAACCCTTTCTGGCAAAAAACAAAAAAACAAAAAAACAAAAAAAAACACTTCCTACAGTCAGACAACCCAATATGCAAAAAATATTTACATTGCACTTTTCTGTAAGCCACAGATATGTTACGTTTATACATCATTTTGTTGCAGATACTTTAAGCTTTACAAATCTCAACAACACTGCAGCTGACGTGTGGTGAAGTTTAGACACAAAACTTACTTGATTGTCTGAAAAAGATCATGTTTTGGCTTAAAACACCCACTTTGGCTCAAACACCAATAGAGAAATTGAAGCTGGCTGAAGGGAGTGTGCATTCTCAACACATTCTCATCCCAAGTCGTCACATGTTGCCGCTTTTTCCAGTGGACTTCTGCATCTACATATTATGCTTTAGGTATCCTTCTGCATCTGCTATTTACTTTCCGGCATGCCACTAAGGTGATGTCAACATAAGCATACGATGGTATTACACTGCACATGGTTGTTTAGACATCAGCAGAATATGCCAACCAATGCTGGGACGTCAACAAATGCGCATGCTGGCACGGATGATTAGGATTACTGGATGGAGGTATAAGGTGTTGTTAGAAAACATCTCATTTAATGGGAAGCAAACACCAAACTCCCTCATTAAAGTCCAGGGTTTGTTGGACCAATCCACCACCCCTCCTGCTTGCCCAATAGGTGCCCTTACACTCCTTACATTGTGTCGTTACCGCCAGTGTTTCACCCTGATGCTGTCCTGCTGCGTTTCATGCGTCACGACAAGTTCTGTGTAGGCCCGTTCTCAAGTGATAAGGCCTGTCCGCGTATCATGTGCAAGCAAAAGGTGGATTTTGGCTTATGCTGAAAGCACTGCAAAAGCAACGGTATTTAATAACGAAAAAAGATGAAAATGATGAAAAAAGTAGGCTTTCCGTCCAATACAACGTTTTTCCAACAAAAGGGGATCCAGAATTTGGGACCGTTGGAACATTTGCGCGAACTTACTGAGAGGAATTTTCGCCAGAAGGGATTTCTTGGTTTAGTTAGAGGAAAACAATCATGGTTTGAACTAAATAGACTTATATCAGAAAGGGTCTTTTTTTCAGACAGATATTACTATTTGCATTAAAGTGTGTTTCCCAAAATACTGAAATATTCTTTTAAAATCTCAGAAGATAACGCCAAAACTATCTGGATGGCTAGACAGAACTAAGAGTGAGAAAACATGTTATTTTTCTGATTTGGGTGAACTTGCCCTTTAAAGTAGAAGAAACTTTACCCTGAATGGAACTTTTCCCGTCAGCTGCTACATGGCGATTATCTCGCTTTAGTGTCTCAGGACAAATAGGCCGATGCTCCTAACACGATTAGAGAAAAAAAATGGCCCTAGCTGGGTCCAATCATGAGCTAATGTCTCTGGACTCTGGAGACCAAAGGAATGGATGGCATTAAAAATTGCCTGTGAAGAGCAACATAGCACATACGATACCACACTGCCGCACAAGCTATTTGTGCTGGTGCTTTGGGGCATTTATCAGCTAATGAATGTTATCTATTTGCTGCTTTGCAAGGCGCTACATAACGCTTTTCATTTCATTCAGAGTAACCTCATATTTATAAGGGCAATCATCCTTTCATACTCTGCAAGTGCTAAAACATTAAAATGCAAAGCAAACCAGCATTTAAAATGCAAAACTGTTGTGTATTTGTACACAGCTGTGAGAAATTCAGTTTCCTCATTGCCTGTATATTTACAGTATGTATGTGCATGTATGCAGCAGCTTTACTTTTGCAAAGTGTGAGCTCCTCTCCTTTCCACCACACCTGTTGCGGCGTCTCTTCCCCGCGACATAGTTGGCTCAAGTTCTGCCCCTCTTGTTCTTCTGGAAACCCCGCTGTCTGTGCTCCTCTCATGCCGGCTAGGAGGGCTGTCAATTGTTGGCTTCAGTTTCACTCCGATTTAGAAAGTGCAAGGCAGCAATCCAAAGCTTTTTGCTTTTAAGGCCTTGAAATTAAGATGAAATGCCAAGGGGTTACTCATGTAAATGAAGCTGAAAGTATGTTTTCAATGGAGTTCTGAGATTAGGGAATGTCTATTATGGTCAGATGAGTGGATCACAAGGATCAATCAGAGATAAAATCAGAACATGCAATACTAAATACAACTTTATCTCTTTCCCACTCACTCCCCCACCTCTTCTTTCTGTCTCTCTATGTCTCTCTGTTCAGCTTGCAGCCCAAGTTTTGGGTGATTTTGATGACGAGGACATTGGATTCGGCCTGGTGGATGAAAAGAAGGACTCTGCTGTCGCCAAGAAGCTTGGTAAGCTCGCCAATCACTGACAGAGACCTTGCTGGTGAAAACATAGCCTGACTGTCAATGATACCGACAGAAAAAAACAACAAAAAAACTCTTTGGCTACGTGTAAATCTCTTTCCATCACCAATTTTCTCATGGTCTCACCCTAATCCTAACTACAACCCTGTTCAGCAAATTGAAAAATACTTCTTTATTCCAGTAATTAACATAACGCTTAATAAACTATAACAGCTGTAATCAGTATTCAATAAGGATCTATACAGCCAGATTTACCAAAAAGACTTATCTGATTAGGAAGGTGGCTGGGGTGTGATTTTGTTTTATTTTACTTTATTTTTATTATTATTCAAAATTTTATCATGACTTCTCTCGGAGCTAAAAATATTTTTCTTTGAGCCTCCCTGTGAAAATGCACGACCTTCCCAACACCATTTTTTTTTTTCAATTTTGACAATTTTGGAAGAAACTCTAATTATATATATACAAAAAACAACCATTTATAGTTGAATGTCTCTGCCATAAGCCAAGTCAAAACACATAATTCCTCTCTCAGTGCTTAAAGAAATGATCCAAAGTCCCTTCCCCATTTTGCATCTCCCCTCACATAAATAAGGAACAGTTCCTAAATTCATGTAGCACATGTGGCTTTTTGACACACTTCAACTTAAACTTGCCCATGAATCAATACAGAATTGACAAAACAGCAGAGGCATAGACGAAAAATCTAAGTTAATCATGAATCAGATTCAAACTGATGGAAGGCAGTGAGCGAACATTATACGAAACAAACCTGCCCTCAAGTGTCGACCGAAGAAATCACAGCTGCTTTGTAAAAAGAAGCGTTGCAGCTTTAAACCCAAATGCATGAGCAAGAAATATCAGGTATATAAATGTTAGAAAACTGACATTTTCAATATTATACGTTTATTTTCTTCTTTTATTTTTTATGCCGTTATTATAAAATGCACCATGCAGCAGAGAAAGTATGTTTTTGAAAGTTTTAACAGCAAAGGTGCTCCTACTAAAGTGAGTAATTCTGTAGAGTGATTTTCAATTATCAAGTCTTTTCAGCAGCTTTTCAGCTCCCAGACTTTAACGTTTTGGGTTTTTTTTTAAGGCTTTTGGCCCCAAAGCATTAGTGTTTTTTCAGAACCTGTAGCTTTTTTTCCCCAGCAGCTTTTTAGCCACCAAACATGATTGTTTTTAGAAACACATGATGTTTTTAATAACCTATGGCTGGGATAAAACATCTAAATAAATTGTGGAAGATTGTGAATGACAAATGAAAAAAAAGAGATAAAATAAAATTAATCTGACTTTCATTACAATTATATTACCTTAAGGAAATACATGCATCTCCTATAACCCAGCAAATTTCGGTAATGCCCTGTTCTATCTTCCCTCTTGCAAATATCACTCACTCGATATACCACTGCAACATTATGTAAGAATATAAGTGATGCTTAGAGGTTTAAAATAATGGTGCTTTTTGATGAAAGATATTTTTTCTCTTGCCAGGTTTGGATGAGGTGGAGAGCATCTACATCTTTGCCGACAATGAGATCATCGAATATGACGGAGAGCTGGCTGCCGACACCCTGGTGGAGTTCCTCTATGATGTAAGTGATTTATGATCAATGAGGAAGATTGGTCCCAAGGACTGTGATGTTTTTGTCAGAATTTGAAGAATTTTATTATGTCATCCAGATATCAAGATTGATATAAATGTCTCCTGTCAGGTGATTGAAGACCCAGTCGAGATCATCGACAACGATCGTGAGCTGAAGGGTTTCTACAACATGGACGAGGTCATCAAGCTGGTCGGCTTTTTCAAGAGCGAGAAATCTCCTCGTAGGTCGACGATGATGTTATAAAGACTGAGCCGCACACAGATCACATGCAGTCACCCTTTAAGTCAACGTTTTGCACGAAGAAACTACTGTTTTTGGCTTTTTTATGCATTTTTCCTTATTGTCTCCATTCAGACTTCATTGAGTACGATGATGCTGCTGAGGAGTTCCACCCCTTCGTCAAATTCTTCGCCACATTTGACCCCAAGGTTTAAACTTTTTTTAAAAATTTTGCGTGCAGTCTTTTGTGCATAAAAAGAAGAATTTATGTATCACAATTTCATGGCCTTGTATAAACATAGACATTAACTGAACTGAATCTACATTATGTACTCTGTTTGCTAATATACAGTTTCAAACACTTTTTAAAATATGCACTGTGCTAGTACACATTTTTAGTATTTTTGATTTTTTTAAAACTATTATATATGTGTCACTTTCGTTTTAGATTGCCAAGAGGCTGAAGCTGAAGATGAACGAAGTTGACTTCTATGAGCCCTTCATGGAGGAACCCGTCACCATTCCAGGAAAACCCTACATCGAGTCCGAGCTTGTCGAATACATCGAGCAGCACGACAGGCGAGTCCCTGTATGACACTAAAACAACATTAATAAATTCAAGGTGACCTTTTATCCTTTTTAGGTCACTGAATTTCAATGGTGGAATGTCACATTGTACATATATATAGAGGTACTATACCCTGCTACTTTCTACTACAGCATTTGGAGGTAAATACTGTACTTTTTAACTGCATTGCCTTTATTCAACACACCTGCTGTTGCTGCTCTCAGATTTAGATTATTAATATAAAAAAATCAACTAATAGTTCATGCTATATTATTATAGTTCAAGATACGCAGCAATGTACAAAGCAAAAGATATAAAATAAAAAATAAATCACCCCACACCTGTGCAAAATAAAGTGATGTAGATGTTAATCCATTCATAATAATAATCCATAATCCAATTGTTATATTTCTTTGAAATAGACCATTCTGCGTGATGAGTGCTTTTATTTTACCATAGAAATGAAAAATAGAATAGAATTCAATAGTTAATTTGGACTGTTTATATGGACAAAACATGTATCAATTCAAGTGAGTTTTTTACTGTAAGTCTCTGAAATTTAACAGTTTTCTTTTAAATGTTTTAATGTTTCAGGCCCACTCTGAGGAAGCTAGAGCCTCACAGCATGTATGAGATCTGGGTAAGAGATCCAAAATACCCTTCTGTTTTTAAAAAAGGCATTTAACTGCATTCATATTGTATTTCCAGAAAAGTTAAAGTCCTAATCAGGGGAAAACATAGGACATCCCTTTCTTATATCGCTTTTTGTGTTCACAGGAGGATGACATTGATGGAGAGCACATTGTTGCCTTTGCAGAGGAGGATGACCCTGGTACATCAGCCTTTATTTACAATTTTAGCTCTGATATTATCCAAATAGTGATACGATCAGTTGGACGATCAAATGCCAAGCCAACACTGGGGAACATGACATTTGAACTTTTCTTTAGATGGTTTTGAGTTCCTGGAAATCCTGAAGGAGGTGGCACGCGAGAACACTGATAACCCCAACCTCAGCATCATCTGGATCGACCCTGACAACTTCCCCCTGGTATAAACACCCCTCACTTTATTTATTTATGTATTTAAAATAATTTATACCCTTTTGTTGTCTTATGTTTCTTTTAACTGCTTTACAAAAAATACATCTTTATCTCTCTTTCAGCTGGTGCCATACTGGGAGAAGACCTTCCGCATTGACCTCTCTTCACCTCAGATTGGCGTGGTTGATGTTGAGGATGTAAGCAACTTTTCTCACCGCTTGCAAAAACCCAAAATTAAAAGTTTGTTTCATGCTGTTGGAAGTTTACTTGCATGTAGTGACATGATACTGATCATCACTACTATCGAGTGAAAGTCTAACAGATTTGGTGCCATTTATTGAAAGAAATTAGGGGAAATGCCTTAGTTACCAAAAAAAAACAACCAAAACTTAAAACTGTAAATATAAGTGCAAAGTCTGTCATCATCGACAACCTATTGAACTATTTGACGCACTACAAAAGTGCTAAACACAGAATACAGAATATTAAGTTTTGTTGCATACCGTTTTGAACTGAAGAAGCTCAATTAGCAGGCTCATGGAACCATTTCTATATATCTGCAGTAAATCTTCTAAGTTTGAACTTTTATTATAATGCCAAGATATGAAATTGCAGCAAAATACTCTTAATTTTGTCATTTTCAAGCAGACATGAGCCAGAAGCTGAGGAAATAGGAGGATTTTATCTTGCATTTCAATATTTGCTCGCTCTGAATATCACCTTTTTGAGGTATAAACTGGGCACTGCAAATGTTAACCATTTTGTAAATATTTGTGTGTGCTTATTTTTGGCAGGCTGACAGTGTGTGGATGGAAATGGACGACGAGGATGATATGCCAACAGCTGACGAGCTGGAGCAGTGGATAGAGGACGTTCTGTCTGGAAAGATCGATCCAGACGATGATGATGAGGAGGAAGACGACGACGACGATGATGACGACGATGACGATGATGATGACGACGATGACGACGATGACGATGATGACAATGATGATGATGATGACGACGATGATGATGATGACGATGATGATGACGACGATGACGACGATGACGATGATGACGACGATGACGATGATGACGATGATGACGAATAAATGTTTACCAGCATCTCTAACTTCACTATAATTTTGCCAGAAATGGCAAAAACCAAAAAGTAGCACCAGTTTTTTTTTTTATTTCTGACATCTTACAGCAAACACACTTTGTGTCTGTTTACTTCCTGTACGGTTTCCTGTAAGGGACAATTCTAATGACCCTATGGGAAACTGTCGGGGAAGGAGATTTTCAAAAAAAGCAGAGGATTTGCATCTCTGTCAGGGTTGTAGCTTAAAATGTTAAATGTCCTTTGTTGCTGTATTAAAATATGCTCATATGTCACCTCTGAGGAACACAGTGAATGTGAGCAGCTTGTGAGAGGCTAACAGAGGCTGCATTTTCTACCTAATGTCACAGACCGGGGCTCACCCCTTTCTCATTTTCTCCAATTTCCTGTAATCCTGTTTCAATGACATGTTTTCTACTTGATGAGGAGAAGAAACAAACACTTTCTTGAACTATTTATAAAGAGAATAAATCTAAACTCACTGGACAGTCTTAAGATTATTGCAATCTTGGAAAACTATAAAGATATCGGAAAATAAAATTATGAAATAATTTGTTTCTGCTCTCATATTAAAAATAAAATACAAAAATCTTGAAAAACCAATGCTGTCTGTTGTTGTTATTGCTATATTGTGTGTGTGTTGTGTACAGGCATAGATGTTTTTGGGGTTTTTTTAAAAGTTTTTTTGGTTTTTTTTTTTAGGGCAAGCAGGGTCCAGACGCCGAAGTGGTTACCCAGCAATGTTTCCATGTGTTTGTTACAGCAAACTTTTTATCAAACACTTGCCATCTACACAGCACATACCAATAAAAAACAACATAAGGATTCATTTTTGCCAAGGACTGATCTTGGGTAATGTTTTACAGTTCAGTGCGACAGATTAAAATGAACTAGTTCATAGTCCACAGTTTTACCTTTTTTTTTTATCTCAGCAAATAAAAAAAGAAAGCTGAAGGCCAAAGCAACAAGCAGTGGTTCAAAATCAGCAAGGTTAATGTCCTTAAGTGGAACAGACATTGAGTAAATAGAGTAGGAAGGTCAACCAAACAGAATCAGTTTCACTGTTTAACTCACTCACACATTAGAACAAATCTTACAGCTTGTATGACTGTGTTCGAAGTCAAACAATTACAGGCCATCACTGATCAAAGGACATAAAAACAGAGCAGACAAGTGATCTAGATCGTGGGAGACAGAGATATTTTTTTAATCAAGGTTATTAATCTTGTTCATGTTGCTGTTTTGGGACCTAACTTTGGCCCGGGAAACTCCCAGAGCAACTGACACAGAAAAGACACAATCAAGTCACAATCGACCTGCCATCCTGACGCTTGTCAGGTTCTCCTGAGAGAAATCTGTGCCAAAAAAGGGGCTTTACAAAACAAGCTGAAGATTTCAGAAGGAACCACTAGTTATACAATTCAGTGGAAAATGAGCAGGGATTCTCAGAAATATTAATACTGAAACTTTCAACTTCCCTGTCAGAGGATACCTTGTTAAGAGGAAGTTAGAGAAAGCAGCTAAGCAGACCATATTTGGTCTAAGAGTACAGTAAACTGTTACACAAAAGGCTGAAACAGCATTCTTTCATGAACTGTTTTTAAAAAAGTCCAACATGAAATGAAACCTTGTGTATGTGCATTAAACTTTAGGCCATGTGATGGAAAATGTTTTGTGTCAGATAGTAGCTCATGCTGTGGTCTGAGATCGTCGTGAGTGAAAACCAATGTATTTTTTTATAACTGTTTGTTACGAAAATCTACATACAACAGTTCATAAGATATCTAAGAAACCAGTGCTCCACAAATGACGATATGTATGTGTAAAGTCACGAAAGGTTGTTTTGTGACCCATCCACCATCTCAACATGTAGCTCCTTAATATTTGTTTACATTGGTTATAAAACAGTTACTGGCTCAAGATTACATGGGTTACTTTTCGTAGGTATACACACAAACAATGCATGAAAATAGCATGCAACATTTTTAATACAACAGTTTGTATGATATCTTACAAATTAGAGTCCCATTAATAACTTTATGTACTTAAGCTACTTTACATATATATATATAGATAGATAGATAGATATAGATATAGATATATTTACAAAATGACACAGACATCATGACACAAAGGAAATCCATATTTACTTTGTCAAAAATAATAAATATATTTAAAAAAATAATAAAATACTGCACAATAACTAATACTAACATACTAATATCAACATATCTATCTGGAGCATCTGATCAAACCCTCCAAGGTGCTACACTTTACACAGAGGCATGTGACAATGTCAAAAGTGCACAGGTCATCATTAATCCAACCGTATATAAGCAGCCAGAGGAGTCTTATCGCACAGTGGTGAGGAGATCTTGAATAATCTGCTGCTGCTGGTTGTGTGTCTGTTCTGCAGTCTGATTCAAACAGCTGAAACAGAAAATACTGCTATTCCAACATGTGTGATGAACTGACGGAGTTGAATGCCCTGACAGAAAAACTGGAAGCTCTGGAAACCAGGCTTAAGGATAGTGAAAACCAGATTGTGGAGCTGAGGAACAAAGGTAGAGTGCGACCCAAAGATTGCTTTACAGGGTTTAATGAAACATTTATTGAGCCATGAGTGAAATGTGATGCAATGTGGAAATACAAAATAATGTGACGAGAATATTTTTTGCTTTTCACAGAAAGAACAAAGGTGATATTCAGTGCTGAGGCTGGGGCAAGAGGAGCAATTGGACCTTTTAACACAGAGACAACTCTTGTCTACAAAAGGGTGATTACAAATATCGGAAATGCCTACAGTGAATTCACAGGTGAGGGCATCAAGGACCTGCAATCACTTGCTCAATTCTCATTTTAACATGAATAAATCACATCAGTAATCCTTGTCTGTTATCCAACACTGCAACATTTTAAGATTGTAGAATCCAACCTGTTCTCATTCGCAGGTTGTCAAGTACTGATGCTTTGTAATGCTCCTATGCGTCTGAAAGTGACACACAGGGTGACATTTTAGTGTATAGAACATCGTGCATTGTCTTAAAATAAGTATGTTTGTTGCATTAAGTGGGTGACGTCAGTGTGGGATGACGACTGATGAACTGTGGTCTCCTTGGGGGAAGTTGTGTTTGACCCATCCACCTCGTCTCCCTCCCATCTTACATGGACTTTCTCTCACTCATTACACTGTTTTCAGTTTGTTCGTGTGCGTATTAAAAGTAAAGCGCTTCAGTTTTTACATAACCCATGTAATCAGTAAGGCGGTGATCACGTTTGCTCAGTAGTATGAAGACTGAAAGTTGGTGTAAGGAGAGAGGTTGGGTCAAACAAACACAGGACTTTCCCCCAGAAGACTAGTGTTTGTTTCTCGTATGAAACCAAGTGAACTTTAGGTTGTTATCACCATGTTTCTTTTTCAAAATCTAATCTAATCTATCCTATGTAACAAGTACATTAAGTGACAACACCATTGGTGGGGCTTTAATTCATCAGATATAAAACAAACCATGGTATGAGGATATGCTGTGCTACTATATCAGTTGCTCTCAGTGCCATGTACTGCAGTGGAATGGTTTACACTGGAAAAAGATGAAAGGCCAGTGCATCTCATAAAAAAGTTAAAGGATGCCTTTGGTGTTGACATCACACACTGAGGGACGTGATAAAGCCGTTTTTAACAACGTGGAAATGAGAACAGAATGTGGTGCAATCCTGGATCAATGTGAACCAGCAATTCTCAATTTACCTCCTCACATGCGTCATGCTGATTACTTAGGTGGTCGTGATTTTAATCATCCAGTTAATCAAATTCACAGAACTTTGTTTTCAATCTTAACCCTAAAATTTCAGTTTAATATGATGCTGTTAAACGGCGTGGACTTAGATGAGGTCATCTATGCCCTGTAGCTTGAAAAAACACTTTTGATGTTATTTAGTTATTCAAACAAAAAAAAGAAGAAAAAAACCTATTAAAGGTGTGCAACACCCTCTTGTCGTCCCACAGGTATATTCACTGCACCTGTTGCCGGTGTCTATTACTTCACTATCTTCCATCATGCTGGAGGAGGCCCTGGGACAGAGCTGTTCCTCTACAAAAACAGCCAGCACATCGTCACGACACAGGATCATCCCTCAGTCCATGAAACGGCTCATAACGGAGGAAATGCAGTGTTCCTGCAGCTGTACCAAGGGGACCAAGTGTATGTGCGCATGGGTGCAAACTCACATATTTATGGATCCAACTACCACACAACCTTCAGTGGTTTTTTGGTCAGCCGAATGTGAGAACAGCTGACTCAGCGGTTATTTACCACTTTGTTGGGATAAAGAATCAATACTTATACATTTACGTGATGTTTTATTGTGTAATGACTAACTGACTGTTATTGGATGCGTAACTGTTCAGTCATTGTGTTAGTTTGTTGCAATTTGAACAAATATGCTGACATTTGAAAAGATGACCTGATACAGCAAACATGGGCATGGAACAAGCAGTTATTAATAAATTTAGTTGAGAAATGTGTTCATAAGCATTTAATGTGTGTCTTTTGTGTAACTCTAAAATAAATTAATGAATTAATAAAATACATAACATTATTATTATTGTTGTTGTTGTTATCATTATTATTATTATTATTATTATTATTATTGTTGTTGTTGTTGTTGTTGTTGTTGTTGTTGTTAAATATGGATCAAATCAGTAATCTCTGCATTGTTAGAAAATAAGTTACACATGTTGTGATACAAGCTTCTTCAAATCACAGAGTGAGAATGAAATATTGTTTCATAATTTCAAATTCAAACTCAACCAACTTCAGCTTAATTTCTTGTTGATGCAAAACTCCCTGAAACATGTGAATCTTTAAAGAGTAACTGAAATCAGTGAAAAGCTGAACATCTGTGTTTACTTTTCTCCAGGTTATCAGAGGTTAACTGACTGTCAGCACACAGAAGTAAATAGTATTTTCTCATTGCACAATAAGCCTCGTTTAAAATGGGAAGTTGAAAATGAACAGATTAAACCACGTGAGGGCAACCAAAAGGACCCAAAAGACAGAGTTTAGAGAGAGAAACAGACATTGAGTCTACTTGGGAGGATGCATTTCACCATTTTATTGTTTGTGTCATTGTTCTGCGGCTGGATTTTGGCCCAGGATGAAGGCGATCCGCCTGGAACGGAGATATTTAATGAAACACAGTCATGCTTTCCTGATATGTGTAATCTCCTGAAAGATTTTGGTGGCTTGAGAGAAAAACTCAAAACTGTGGAAGCCAGACTGAAGGAAAGTGAAAACCAGCTTTGTGAACTGAAGAGCAAAGGTAAAGTGATTTTTTTTTTCTCCAATTGAAGACTTTGGTGTTGAATCTCTCGGTGATGAGATAAACGAAATGAAATTTTGGAAATAAGTTCAGAAAAATAATGTTATTAAGATGATTATGTTTTGCCTTGCACAGAGAGGACCATGGTGGTGTTCAGTGCAGCAGCAGGAGGAGGAAATAAAGCCATTGGACCCTTCAGCACAGACAAAACCTTAATCTACAGAAAAGTGATAACAAATATTGGCAACGCCTACAATCAAGTCACTGGTATGTATTCACACCTTGATCTGTATCTCTTTCCTATAAAAAAAAATTACTATGAAATATAAACCAAATCAATTCAGACTCTTAAATAAAGTTGAATGTTTTTGGTTTGTGACCTGCTGACATTCACTACAGCCTCAACTGTTAATTGTGTTTGATACTTAGCAAATGTTAACATGCTAACATATTAAACCATCATGGTTAATAAAGTGCTGCAGGGATAAACTTTTTCTGCTTCTGTTTCCCTCATCAAAATGCATTTTTCCATTGGATTTTGAATCATAGTCACATTAATATTTATGATACTTGTACATCTTCTTCAGTAACATATCTCCACATGTAAACACCACTTTTATTATTTCTGAAGCAGAGATACAATCACCAGAAATAAAAAACTAATGTTAGGCAATAAACAAACAAACACAAGGTCGTATGATTTTAATGTTTCCATATTTAGGCCATATTTGGCATGATCATGTTTGTAGTCTAATTTAGCCATTTGTTAGCAGCCTCCGTTTTTAAAACACTGAAAGCTTTGACATTAACAAGTGGGATACTTACAGAAATGTTTTACGTCATAGAAATGTGAAAGTTTGTAAGCTTCTGTAAACCACAGACTTTATTTCAGGCATCTAACCAAAAACACATTTACTTTAACAGGTTTTAGGACTTGTTTCTTGGACACTCTATATAGTGAATAATATACCTGCCAAAAAACATGCTCGCATGATTATTGTAAGCAATGACAGGTTGTAGGCTCTTGTTTTGACATAAAATTATCCAAAATTCTTTATTAGGAATTTTTCATTTTTTACATGTATGTATTGCTATAATGAAAAGAGGTCCAGGACGTGCAGTATATGTAGGCTTGGATTTACTGTAATTTCTACAGCAGGTTGCAATAAAGCAAACAAGTACTTTAAATGTCATCCAGCCAGTTTTAAAAAAATCAAGAAAAATTTGACAAAGCTGCTAACTGTCGGAATAAAATGTTTCCACAGGTATCTTTGCTGCACCTGTAAAGGGCATTTACTACTTCACCTTCCATCATCACGCTGGAGGAACAAACATAGTCAGTCTATCGCTCATGAAGAACAACGAGGTTGTTGTGATGAACTATGACCATCGCACAACAGCAGACGGGGCTGATAACGGAGGCAACGCAGTGTTCCTGCAGCTGCAGCAAGGGGACCATGTGTATGTGCGCTTGGATGCAAACTCACACGTTTGGGGAAATGATGTCATCACCACCTTCAGTGGTTTTTTGGTCAATGAGGTTTGAGAGACTGTGAATAAAGATATGATTCATTTATCATTATTTGTGGAGTATGTTTTATTACAGAAGGTGTAGGACATGAGACTTTTTTTTTTTTTACCTCAAACAGGAACTAAAGGCACTAAAGACTGTAAAAATTAATTTATCAGTAAATGCATTATTATTTCCTTATTGTTCTTCCACAGAGCTTACCAGTAAGATAAGACAGCCACATATCAAATGGTATGTTAAAAATTAACAGGTCATCTTTGAAAAACATAAAAGCAGAAGGTAGGATCACAGCACTCACAATTTAGGCGACTGAGCGATCTGAAATTAACGGAAAAGATGAATATCACCATTTTATTGTATGTGTCTCTGCTCTGCGGCCTTATTTGGGCCCAGGATGATGAGAAACTGACTGAAACAGAACAAACTGGTGAAAGGCAGTCATGCTATCCTGACACATGTGATCTGCTGCGAGAATTTCTTGCAATGAGAGATAATCTTGAAGCTGTGGAAACCAGGCTGAAGAACAGTGAGACCAGGCTGAAGGACAGCGAGACCAGGCTGAGGAACAGTGAGAACCAGATTCTGGAACTGAGGAACAAAGGTGGAGTGATTTTATTGAAGAATTATTTTGTGTTTTATGACGGCATACACATAGCTGAGTTGAAACAAAAGTTCTACAAACTTAACAACAAAAGATGATGGTAGCATTATAGAAGCTGTCTTCTCATGGTTTCATTAACATGATCATTGGAAGTCTTAGAAGGACTCTGGGAATACTTGTGTAATGAATATGCTTGTCTTTTTTTCACAGAAAGAACCAAGGTGATATTTAGTGCAGCAGTAGGGGAAGGATCTAAAGACATTGGTCCCTTCAACAGAGACATAACTCTAATCTACAGAGATGTAAAGACAAACATTGGTAATGCCTACAGTCCATCCACAGGTAATACTCACAATCATCTGCATGCTATTAAGTAACACCTGCTGCAAAATCATCAAGAAAAACAGACATACTGCTTTGCTGTCTAGTAATCTGGATGTCTAAGCGTACATTGAAACATTACATTTTTGGGGAAAAACTGATATTTGGTTTATTTTGTTGGAAGACCATAAAACAAAGATCTGAAGACTACTTATTATTTGTGATTTGACTTGAGAAAACATTAAAAATATGACCGACACCCTGCTGTCTCCACAGGTATTTTTGTCGCCCCTGTTGCAGGTGTTTATTACTTCACCATCTTTTATCATGCTGGAGGATATCATCAATCAAAGCTGCAGCTCTACAAAAACAATCAACATATGGTCACGACCCATGATCATGCATCACAACATGATGGAGCTGATAATGGAGGAAACGCAGTGTTCATGCAGCTGCAGCCAGGAGACCAGGTGTATGTGCGCATGGTTGCAAAATCACATGTTTGGGGATCTGACTACCATACCACCTTCAGTGGTTTTCTAGTCACTCAGATGTGAAAACTAATACACTGAATATGTGTTCATTCCTGTTTGAAGGTGGATGCGAAAATCTGAGATCACAACATGAATACAGCATTATTTTTAATCCTAATTAAAATGAAATTAGGCTGCTTTAGTCATTTAGATCTGCAAAATCGACAGGTTGTTTGGAAAATCAACGAAAAGAAGATACTGCAGACCTCAGCACATTGGTTGTAGATGTTTGCACTGCTCAAGTCTTTGCTTGGATTGTGTCAATTGAACAATAATGTTTTTTTATGATTGTCATTTTTTTATGTTTTTATGCTACAATCATTTTTCCATGAGGATAATAAAGTTGAAATACAATCTTGATCCTTTCTGGTGTTTGTTGTCTATCATTTTTGCTCTGGATGAATTTGGGTTGCTACAGAGCACTAAATGAACCTTTAGAAACAGATGTGGATCATCAAGCAACTTTTTTTACATTTATCTTTGCTAAACAGAGTTTAGAAACTGCTTGCTTTTTTGTTACAGTATTAAATGATGTTATCATCTGCAAACATCTGAACTTCACACTTTGAGCAGTACTGAGCTTACAAATACTATAATAAAGTCACGTGTCAAACAAAATGTTAAAAATTAACTGCTCATCATTCACAACATAAAAGCAACCTGAGGGATCACAGTCAGTTTAGGCAACTGTGAGGTGTTTAATCAACTTCCAAAATGGATTTCACCATTTTGTCGTTTGTCTTGCTGTTCTGTGGTCTGAGTACGGCCCAGGACGATAGTAAAAATACTGAAACAGAAAAAACAGGATCATGTCATCCTGACATGTGTGATGTCCTGAGAGAGTTTGGAGTTATGACAGAAAAACTCAGAGCTATGGAGAGCAGGATGAAGGACAGTGAAACCAGGCTGCAGAACAGCGAAACCATGCTGAAGGATTGCCAAACCAGGCTGATGGACAGTGAAATCAGGCTGAGGGACAACGAAAACCAGATTCTGGAACTTAGAGACAAAGGTAAAATGAAATTTTAAAATTTCATCGAAGAATTCTTTTAGCATTTTTTTGTATTGTGAAAAACAAACGATTACATAAACTGAAACAAAACAACTCAGGCAAACTAAATGACAAAGATGATCGAGCACGGGTCTTTACATGCAGGTCAAACCTACATTGGTGCTGGTCAGTATTGCATTTTTCATGAAAGGACTCTGGACAAACCCATGTGATCATGTGATTTTTATGCAGAAAGAACCAAGGTGATATTCAGTGCCGCAACAGGAGGAGGAGATAGAATAATTGGACCCTTCAACACAAACATTACTCTTATCTACAGAACTGTGATAACAAACATCGGTAATGCCTACAGTCCATACACAGGTAATACTCACAATTACCCACACTCTACCTGTCTTCTTATCTAGATGTCTAAGAACACACTGAAACCATAAAATTACGTTTTGAGTTGATCTTAGTTAAAAGCTGTAATAAAAAAAAAACTTTTACCACCGTGTTGTTTCCACAGGCATCTTCACTGCACCTGTTGCAGGTGTTTATTACTTTACCATCTTCTATCATGCTAATGGACATCAACCAGGAATGCTGTTTCTATTCAAGAACAATCACCCGATGGTCATGACAGATGATCACCGCTGTGATTATGACACAGCTGATAACGGAGGAAACGCAGCGTTCCTGCAGCTGCAGCCAGGAGACCAGGTGTATGTGCTCATGCGCGCACATACACATGTTTATGGGTCCGACTACCACACGACTTTCAGTGGTTCTTTAGTCACTCAAATGTGAGAATGGGTGTAAATCTCTACATGTCTTTTCATTCCTGCTTATGGATAAAAGAACAAATAAATAAATCTAATAAATCACAACATGATGAACAAATAAATCTTTTATATTTCACATCTAATGAAACAGAAGGCTGTTGCTCATGAATTAAAAAGTGTTAAAGTTAAATTAGTCTTCATTAATCTCTGTTGCATTTAGTTCTTTTTGCTTCAAAATTATAAGTTTGTTCAGAAAATAAACAAAAAGAAGATACTGCAGCCCCTGACACATTGTTTGGTTGTAGGATTTTACACATTGCTAGTTTTTACTTCACTTATGTCTCTGTTTGCGTGGACTATGTCAATATGCTTTAAGTTTTAATGTTACAATTGATTTTTACTGGGAAGATAATAAAGTTGATTTATGATCATGATCTTGTTTGAAGACACTGAAAATAAATAATGTGCTAGAGGAGGACGACCTTATAGCATACAAAGACTGAACAGTGGTGATATAAATACATCTTAAACAGTGAAAATATTGAGGAAAAGGATGGAAATAAGACTTTATTGTTCATTGACATAGTCTGTTGTGCTATATAAATAGAACATAAAAAAGGGTTGATAAAATCGGGAGCACATTCATTTATGCTTTAATTGCTAAATTATAATGACTTTTCTCCATTTTAACACTACTACCTGCACTTTTCTAAAGAAGAACGTGACTTCAACAATACCTGCAATAAATTAATACATTTCTGGTGTCAGCTATCAAGGTACTAATACCTGCAGTTCCAGGGCAATGTAGATTATCAGTTTAAAAAACAAGCCATAAAACTGGGCAACGGTTCACAGATTTTTGCTCTTGTTTCCTTGAAGCTCAAGTTTTCTAAAATGCTGTCAAAGAATATTGAAATAAGTCCACTAAAATTGTTATACAGCACTGCAGCTTCAAAGTTACCCTTTTACAATTTTTGTTCTGCCAGGGTTTTCATTTTGATTATCAAGAAAAAACCTTTCGAATGATTTTGGTGATATTGTAGGAAACAATCTTTTCATATGTGCTTTTTTACAATTACTTGATTTCTTTCATATCTTGTCCTTTTATTTATTATCCTTTTTAGCAAAGCACATTGAATTGCCAGGTTGTTTATAGGTGTGACGCTGCACAAATGCAAATGTTTAATCTTTGAACCTAACTATTTCCTCATTGCATCAATGCTCATTGCATTGATGTTAAAAATTAACACGTCATTTCTGAACAAAATAAAAGCAGCAAGTTGGATCACATCAGTCAGAGATTTTTGATCAACTTTGAAGATGAATTTTGCCATTTCACTGTTTGTTTTGCTGTTCAGCGGTTTGATTTTGGCTCAGGATGATGGTAACACCACTGAATTGCAAACACAGCCATGTGGTAATGTTGACATGTGTGAAATCCTGAAAGAGTTTGGTGCCATGACAGAAAAGCTTAGAAATGTAGAGACCAGGCTGCAGAACAGCGAAACTGCGCTGAAGGATTGCCAAACTAGGCTGACTGACAGTGAGACCAAGCTTAAAAACACAGAGTCCAGGCTTACAGACACCGAGGCCAGGCTTACAGACACCGAGACCAAGCTGAAGGACAGCCAAAACCGGATTCTAAAACTTGAGGAAAAAGGTAAAGTGATTTTTTCTGATGATGCATTTTGTGTTTTGAGGAATACACAGTTAGTTGTGTTGAAACAAAATTAGCATGGTAGAACTTGTCTTCAGTTTCATTCACATTCTTAGACGTCTTTTCAATACTTATGTTTTTGTTTTGCTGTTGCTGTTGAAAAAAGTTTTTAGTCGCTTGATAGAACTTGTAATTGTGCAACGACTATTGTTTTTCACAGAAAGAACCAGAGTGATGTTCAGTGCTGTAACAGGAGGAGGAAATAAAGCAATTGGACCATTCAACACAGACACGACTCTAATCTACAGAGTAGTAAAAACAAACATTGGTAATGCCTACAGTCCATCCACAGGTAATACTCACAATAACCTACAGTCTACCTGTCTACTAATCTAGATGTCTATGAACACACTGAAACTATAAAATTATGTTTTGAGTTGATCTGCATTAAAAGTTGTACAAAAAAACACACAATCTGCTTTCCTGTCTAGCAATCTGGATGTCTAAGAACACATTAAAAAACCACATTTTTATGGGAATAACAGTAATTTTTGGTTTATTTTATTTCAAGGCAATAAAAAAAAAAAAACACTGTAGACTACTGATGATAATTGTCATTTGTGATTAGAGAAAAAACAGAAAAAATATGACTGACACACTGCTGTCTTTGCAGGTATTTTTAATGCCCCTTTTGCAGGTTTTTACTACTTCACCATCTTTTATCATGCTGGAGGACATGAACCATTAGTGCTGCTGCTCTACAAGAACCACGAAATAGTGGTGATGACAAGTGATCACTCAGTAAATTATGACAGTGCAGATAATGGAGGAAACGCAGTGTTCCTGCAGCTGCAGAAAGGAGACCAGGTGTATGTGCGCTTGGCTAAAAACTCCCATGTTTGGGGATCTGACTACCATACCACCTTCAGTGGATTCTTGGTCTCTCAAATGTGAGAATCGATGTATCTCTTTTGTTGTTCCTGATGATTATATGAAAACATTACTTTTATAGTTTAGATTTGATAAAACAAAAGGCAGCTGCTTATGAAATAAAGAAAATGAGATGAGGCTTCTTTTATCATTGCTTGTTAGTATTAACACGTTTTTTTTTTCATTGCTCATGTCTCTGTTTGGACTGTCAATTTCATAATCATGTTTTTATAAATGTTTTTATGCCACAGTTATTTTTTCCATTCAGATAATAAAGCTGAATTATGATCTTGTTTGGAGTTTGTTGTCTATTTCTTTTGGCTTTGGATGAATTGAAGTTGCTACAGTATACTAAATGAAGGTCCGCTTATCATTGCAGCATCACATCTTTGAATTTTCAAAAAACTGCGTCCTTTTACATAGAAGTCAATCCATAAGCTACCAGAAGCAACCAAGAAAGGTGGGGGAGAAAACAGGACGACAGTTATGGAAACTAGACTGGAGGACAGTGAGAACCAGATTCTTCATCTGAGGGACAATAGTAAAGTGATATTGAAAGATTTTTTTTTGAAGAAGAAGAATTAAGGAACATAGTATAGCACAGCCATGTTCAGGGAAGAAGCTTTTATCTTCAAACTCCTGGGAAAGACATTTTGGTCTTTACCTGCTGGATACTGAAATATGACTGATAAATGCAGCTTTAAGATGTTTATTTGACAATGTGCGGAAGCAAAAACAGAATACAGCTTCACAAAAACAATCTCAGTTATGGAAAAGGTACATGTGGAGAACATAGTTTGACAATACGATTATACAGGCAACTGTATGATTTGACCTCATCGTGGAAAAGGATGCCAAACAATCCACAGAATCTTCTTTATGAAAATAATTAGCTGCATTCCCATATAAAAGATTTAAAAATGCCTCCACCTAAACAAATTTCAACAGTAAAATCCCCCTTTTAATCTTATGGTATAAAATATAACAGAACTGCTGAGAGGACACTCACATTGTGAGCTCTGAGTTTTAATCCTTTAAGTGCATATTCTCTTATTATACTTTGTTCATTTTTTAATGCAGGACATTTGACAGTGTACATTTACAGGGTGGTTGTAGTATTTTTCCTTCCTTTGGCATGAATTATGCAAAAATAGTCTTTAATGTATAATTCCTTACATTTTTTCATACACACATACACAGACACACACATACTCTTATTTCTACATTTTGGTTTCATTTTGCAAACTTCCAGTAAGCTTTAAAATGAAAAATATAAAGCACATGAAACTAAACTGGAAAACATGAATATAATATATAAATTTATATAAATAAGAATCTACTGTTTAAGAGAAAAACCCAACCTGGACGGGTAGACAACAACTTCAGTTGCTGAGGCCAGTAAACCCAGTGTAAACCCTTTAGTGGAGTCATCAATCATCACATACACTTGATTGAATAAATTCAAATTGTGTGGTGCATTTGGTACTTTGACATTTTTCCAACAGCCCAGAGTTTAGAAACCCAATTAGTTTGAAAAATGTCCCATTTGACCAAAAGCCAGTTATCCCAAAAACAAAAGCTCATTGTTCCGAAGTTACGTTTCTTCAGAAAATACACACTCCCTGCAGAAACTCAGTTTCCAAACAGTGTTTGAGCCAATACCATATTTTTCATCAACCATCGCTGCTTTTTCAGCAGCTTTTAGAGAAATTCTCAGTTACTCTTGTGCAAGACACATATCAAGCGAGGAAGCATAAATTCATCCCTTTGCTATGCATTTTTTAACAGATGTGCCCTTTTATGAGGTTCTGTTCTGTTAAGGTGTGAACACCTAATAGAAATTGAATTTGTCACAATACGAGGCTCAAAGTATTGTTACCATTTGTGTGATCACACTGCTGCATTTTTTCAGTTGCCAAAAAACAGTGTTGGTGTTGCCGTTTGGTTGGAGATGTGAGTGCATTGACCATAACTATTATCCCTGCACAATCTGCTGAGTTTCATTTACTCAGTGTCATTCAATGTTTGGAGAATATTTATCCTCTGACAATTTTCTCCTCTGCTTTAGCCTCTTAAAGTCTTCCTCTCAACTCCTGTTTCCACCTTAGAAGCTCTCTTAAGGGCTAAGATGATTGAAGAACTTTTTAAAAAAATTTTTTTAAATTTTACCCAGGATCTAGTCTTTACTTTGAGGGGAAATTCTTAGAAAATGTCATTCTAAGATTAGTTTTTTAACACTTGGAGCAGCTCTTAGTACTAAGAAGTTTTCTGTTCATGACACCAGAGTTTCTGAATCTAACAATATCTGCTAACATGAGGTTTGCATCTGGTTGAGGAACAATCAGACTGCCCTGAGTGTGTGTTTTCACACCTTTCTTAAGCCCTCAGAAAGGGGCGGTGTCACACTCTGATTGGCCCAGAGGGGAATGCACCAAGCTGCTCTCAATTCCTTACTAGGACTCAGTCCCCACACCTGCACCACAGGTGATCTGAATTACCCTCTAATCAACTCAGCAGTACTGTGACTTTCAGCTAAAATGTACTGGTAAAAGGGAAATGAAAGCCTAAAGCAAAGATGAGGAACTGATACAGTTTGTTTTTGGGATAATCTGAGAAAAGAAAAATTCTTTGTCCTTCTTATTTCTCCAAGACACAACTGAGTTCAACATAACATCAATATGAGATTTTGACCAGTTTTTTCATACTTTCTAAACTATGAATGCTTTCAGTAAACTTCACATAACCACTACTCCTTTTTCACAGCAGAGATAATCAGAGGATGAGCGTTTTTCTCATTTTGTCTAAGATGTGGGCTGAAATATGGGATGATCTCATCATTGAACAAACACTCCGTAAATGAGTAGATGTGAGATTGAGCCGTCACATCGTAGAAGGACACGAGACCTTCCTCGTAGTCAACAAACACCCCGACTTTCTGAGGTTGCTGCCTCAGGGTGAGGCTGGTGGGTGGAACGGTCAGGGCTGCGTACTTATCACCTTCAAAATGAACGACGACCCAGTAGCCATTTTTTGGCCTCAGCGACAGTTTCCCCTTGCGGTTGACGTTGCGTTTTGCTACACCCAGATCCCACCCTGTCTTGTTGCTGACCTCCACCTCCCAGTATGACCTCCCAGTCGTGAACCTGTTGTGCGCCAGGATGCTGCCGAACATGTCAAATCTTAATGGAGCTTCAGGAACTTTCTGGGCCTTTCCGCCGTCTCTCACTGCCTTCCCATCAGGAGAAACAACGAGGAATTGGTGTGCAGACATTGGATCCAGCTTTACATCCACTGTAGTAATGTGAAATAATGGAAATCATGAAGCACTTCATACGGATGAAACACCAACTGTATGTTGACGCTAATGTGTTTTACCTTAAATTGCTACATTTACATGCACACTAATATTCCACCATTATTCCAAAGACAATAATCTGAATTTGATAGAGGTGATTTTAGCAGAATGTTCCATTTAGATATTCATGATTAAGACAGACTACATTTTGCGATTAAGGTGTGGGATATGCCGATATATTTCGGGTTTTGGGGGGATTCTTTAAACATGTAAACAGAACATCAGGTATATGATTCTCAGCTCAGGTTTCACTGCTGTGCGACACACGGCCTTGATCCTGTAAATGGTCAGCTCTGTGCTTTGTCATGCGCATAAACCAACTTGCCAACAGTTTTAAAGGCTTTTGGGTAGAGATACATGACCAAGACATAAGTCCACATTTCTGGTCAGATGGAGAAACACATCTACTTTTACACTTTAAGATATGGATATCAAAAAGGTTTATAAATATGCAAAAATATTGCAGCGCTGACATTTTCAAAAAACTGGTTGAAAGCATGAAAAAGAGAGATGGCTGTGTTCGAAAAAAATTGCCATCCGTGTAAAGAAATCAGTTTACATCCCCAAAAGCGCAAGAAAAAAAATTCTTAATTTATGCCTGGGTACACTTTTGCATTAAAGTTTAAAATTTTAAATCTGCATTGATGATGATATCAAATTTAGACCTTTTTTGTGAAAGGTATTTTTATGTGATTCATTCGGTTTATTTAGTATGTTTTTTCTTTTAATTTGAGGCAGTAATCACGTGTATATTTATTTGAATGGTCCTCAGAGTTTCAGCTGTTTGGTTTGTATAATGTTTGGGAAGCACACCTTGAAAGACGCCGATTTACTCCACCTTTGTTCCAAATTTCCCACTCAGGAGACTCACCTGTATCCTGAGAGGGTGCATAAAAGGGTCAGTCTCAGGTGTTGGCCCTTCATTTGTTACTCAGAGGACTGTCAAGACTGAATCCAGTTGCTTCTCTTAGTTGTCATAAACATGCCATGTAACCACTGAAAGGCTTTTTATCGAAAAGCATCACTCCTCCACGCACAAGAGCCTAAAGCTGTTTTCTTTTAAACTATGATTCATTCAATAAGTCACATAATGTCCTGAGTCACTCACCTGCAAATGTGGGAATCCTTTCGAGTTCTGTGAAAAGAGAAATTAGATTTAAACAAGCGATTAAGATTAAAATAAAAAAGCACACCTTGGTTAAATAAACTCACCAACAGAGGAGAGTTTTTCCAGTTTCTCTTGGATTTGCTCCATCATGTTTGACGTTGTAGTTCTCAGTGTGCCGAATGAATATGAAGTGTCAACAGCGACATTTTTCCAATCCTGGGATTCATTTGGGCCTGTGAGAAGACAGACCTGTGTGTATGTGGGAGAAATATTACATCGCCAGAATTAAAATCACTTCAGTGAATTAGAAACAAGTGTAAAAATACACAACTGTCTTTTAGCTTCTGTGAGATCTGGATATTAGCTCAGATGCTGACATGCAGCATCTGAATCATGATGACTTTCTCAAAGGTTAAAGTGACCAATAAGCTCTACCTGCAGATCTGGGTTTTTGTTCAACTCATCAATGGTCTTTTTGAGTTTGTCAATTTCCTTTTGCAGCTTTTGAACCACATCCTGTGCTTCTCTCTTCACTCTCCTTCTCCTAAAAATTAAACACAGTGCATTAGGCAGTTAGTTTTATTCAATGATGAAATAAAGCTGAAAAAGAATTATTTCTTTTGCCGGTCACCTGCTGGACTACGCTCTACGCTGGTATCAAAAACAACTCAGACTTAAACATTTTAGATTGACAAATTGCACTACAGGTAATAAGAAAATATGCATATTTTAGATTTAGGGGTGAAGTTTATCTTTTTTATAATTTGAGCCACATATGATTGACCTTTCCTCCAGAGGCTGAAGCGCTTTCTGCCGAGCGTCCTCCACGACTTTCATCACCTCTGAGAACACGTTGTTGATCTCCAGCCATTCAGCATCCAAGCCGCCCTGAAAGGAATAATAGACATTGTTAAAGATGTATTAACCAAAAGCTTAAAAAAAAGTGCTGAGGGCTCACCTTGCAGGCTTTTACAGATGATGAGACTTCAGCCAACTTTTGCACTCTTTTCTTAATATTTTGCTGTAACTCAGCTCTCATCCTGTCTTGCTTTGCCTTAAAAGAAGACACAAAGTACTTGTATTAGTACAAACAATTGTAGCAACCACTTGATGTGCAGACAGACAAGTGCAATGCTAGCAGCTCTGTGAGGCTGCATGCGAGCACAGGAGCCCTATGAGCGGACAGCTAATGGCAGCATGCAAACAGGCTCAAAATGTCAAAGCTTAAAGTACAGCAGAGAATGATGGGAATGTCATTGCCTTTGTAATGGACAAATACAAATTCTGATGTGATGATCACTGCATATGGAGTCAGATCACCAAATTTTATTATGTTACAGTCTGAGGGAAACATGAATGTGTCATGATAACTGATCCAAAAGCTTTTGAGACATTTAACTTAAAACCACAAATGTCAACATGCTGGTGGCGCTGGAGGAAAATTCTGATTTTCACCTAACTCATTAGGATACAACATCTGTACAATTTTTGTGCCAATCCATCAAGTAGCCTAGACATTGAGATTTCACTGGATGAGTGAAAACCTTGACCTCATGGTGAGGTTTTATAAAAAGTCTGGCGATAGTTATTGAGGTGTTGTGGTGGACTCATTTTGGCTAAAAACAATACACTCAGTACGTTTACTTGTATGAAAAAGTTCCTGTTAGTGCGACTTAAAATGGATATTTAAAATATGTGTAAACACGTTAGTCCGACTGAAAATCAAATTTCTCCAAGGCAGAGTAACACACAAAGATCATGCTATTGGGGTCTATTTACTCTTTAATGTATACGCCTCAATCCAACCAGAACTGGCCTCAGCATTCTGCACATGCTCCATAGCGCTGGGCTTTGACCCGAAAGTCTAATAGCTTAAATTCATACAAGAAAGACGGAAAAAACAGAAGATGGAGAAGAAAACAAGACGAATGTACCAAGTAAAGCATAGCGTACTTATGAAATGTACAGTGCCGAAAATATCCATGTTGTCACTGTTTGACATGCAACCTGCTTGATAACTTGTTTGGTGTGTGACATGATCAACCAAAGTTCAATAGCAACTAGCTGAAAGTGGGCATATCTCCACCTACAGCAGCAGAGTGGGACCCACTTCCGCCAATAAATTGATTTTCCCTGGGTGCTAGCATACCGGGACAAGGACAGAAGCATAATTAAATGGCATAATCGAAGTATAACTGTAGCCCAAATGCACATAAATGTATTGACTGTATTAATAAAAGTATAGTACCTTTTGTAGTTTTTGAGCCTCCATCTCCTTCTGTCTCTCCATCTCCCTCTGTCTCTCCATCTCCCTCTGTCTCTCCATCTCCTTCTGTCTCTCCATCTCCCTCTGTCTCTCCATCTCCTTCTGTCTCTCCATCTCCCTCTGTCTCTCCATCTCCTTCTGTCTCTCCATCTCCCTCTGTCTCTCCATCTCCCTCTGTCTCTCCATCTCCCTCTGTCTCTCCATCTCCCTCTGTCTCTCCATCTCCTTCTGTCTCTCCATCTCCTTCTGTCTCTCCATCTCCCTCTGTCTCTCCATCTCCCTCTGTCTCTCCATCTCCCTCTGTCTCTCCATCTCCTGTCTCTCCATCTCCTTCTGTCTCTCCATCTCCCTCTGTCTCTCCATCTCCTTCTGTCTCTCCATCTCCTGTCTCTCCATCTCCCTCTGTCTCTCCATCTCCTTCTGTCTCTCCATCTCCCTCTGTCTCTCCATCTCCTTCTGTCTCTCCATCTCCCTCTGTCTCTCCATCTCCTGTCTCTCCATCTCCTTCTGTCTCTCCATCTCCTTCTGTCTCTCCATCTCCCTCTGTCTCTCCATCTCCCTCTGTCTCTCCATCTCCTGTCTCTCCATCTCCTGTCTCTCCATCTCCTTCTGTCTCTCCTTTGGGCGGACTGCTGGTTCTTGAACTGTGGTTGTTGGAATATGCAATGGCGGCTGCCTCACCTAAAGGACGAAAGCACTCAGTTTAAGCTGGACAAAATAATTATACTTAAGAATATACAGTAGAACTTCTCAGTCTACAGAGGATCATGAAGGTACATTTAAAAGTTTCCAATCCATCAGTATTTATAGATGCAGCTAGATGGTTGAACTGAAGAATGATTCATAGGATGAAACTGGATTTGCTCTCCAGTGAAACATTTAAATGAGATCTGCTGTACCTGCTCACTGGAAGAGAAATCAAGCGCTCGACGAACATTGGTGGCAGTTTGATGTATTGTAATGTGGCGTTGAGGAGTTTCAAACACTGTAGAGAAAGAAGCTGCTTAGAATCGTCTCTATGGCACCCTGCCTCCTAGGAATTACATTTGTATGTTACTGAGTTGCTTTCTTACAGAATAGCTAAACGTCCTACTTTCGGCTTGAGTGCCTCCTCACTTGAATGTACAAAGTCTCAAAAATTGACATTCCCAGTCACCCAACCGTGCCACCTCTTGATCCACAGCATCTCCCTGCCCCCACCACACTCAAAGTAATCATTTTCGTTAAGTAATCAATTCGTTGTCCTTTTGATAAGCTTCTTCCCATTGACTGCTCCAGGTGAACTGCTCCCTTCCTGAAAATCAGAACTTTTTTTTGTTTTTAAGAGAGCTAAAACAGACCCTTTAACTGTTACTGTTGTCCCTTAATTCCTACATTTGATCATTGGCAGCAGGTAAATCAAAGACACTTGTGATAAACATGGTGCATAATTTAGGACCATGACACCATGTGTGTTACTCACCAGGATTAAATAAGGAGGTGAAGAAATCCATCAGTGGATCTTCTACTCTGATTGGAGGTCCAGTGTAGGAAAATGTAGGAACATTACCGTTAAATCTAAATTGCTCATTTGCAGGGATACCCATTCCCTTTGGTGTGCATCCCATCTTCCCCTGGTGAGTTCTCAGGCCTTGGTAGGTCGTAACTTTGGACCAGCCACAGTGACAAACCTGGAGACTCATGTCTGATGTGTTGAGTATCTGGAAGAATTAAAAGCCCATTTTTATCTATCAAAGGCAGGATTTACTTTATGCATTCTTCTGTCATGATAGATTTAAAAGTGAAAGCAACAAGAATTGCCTCCCAGCATCTTCAGGAAAAATACTAAAACAATTGTGGCATGAGGCTTATTCTTTAAGTTTCCAGTGGTTCATTTTTTACTTTTGACAGCTGGCTCAAAGCCTTCTTTCCAAGGACAGAAATTTAGACAGAATGTAGAAAGTTTAAGAAATTTTATTACTTTCATTTCAGTGATGATTTAAAACCTGAAGGTGTAGGACTGAGATAAGACAGCGATTAGTCTCCCTCTAGTGGTTACCCAGAATTCATTGTGCATTATTGACTATTCCCTGCTGCAAACACACCGCTAGATACAACAAGGAAATAAAACAGGAATATGAATGGAATGTAAATGCTGGTGAGGAAACATTGCCAGTGTTGTTCAGAGGTATTTCAAAGAGGAACTGAATTAACTTTACAAATAATGCAAGTCTGGAACTTTATTTTAATGAATGGAAATTAAAAAAAAAAAAAAGAGGCAATCCTAATGTCATAATCACAGCATATTTGAGATCATTATTTATGCATTTGTATGCATGATGCCATTAATCAAGCAAAATGTGGAAAAAAAGGTATGAGTGTGTTTGATTATGCAACACATATATCAAATAAGAATACAGCAATATAATACAGTAGTATAGTATATGAATGTCAGCATAAAAATAAACATTAGCAATAATAACAATAATAATTAGGGTTTTTTAAAATTATATTATATGATGTATCTAGAATAGACTCATGTTGTATCTTAAGTATATATTCATATAATATAGTACAAATAAATATTAAAACAACAGCAACCATAACTTTCTACATATTTATTTTTAACAATTGATGTAGCGTTGTATTAGTCCTTTAAAGAGGTTTAAACAGGTAAAAGGGACTGTGTGGGATTTTTTTTTTTTTTTGATCTTTTATAAATCGGCTCATACAGACTGTGGATCTGTCATCAAACAGCTGATTCCCCAAATAGCGACCGATGTCGGGCGTCACTTCAAAAGTTGTCGCTGCAAAAAAACGTGGGGTCGATTCTCTTCTGTGTTAAAGGGGATAAAAAAGGAAGCATTGACGCACCTTTCCTTAGAACAGCTCTTATCATGGCAGCCACTCAGGTACTTCCGGTTCATCTCTGTTAAAAACCGTCCTATGCAAAAAGAGGTATCCTACCGCAGCTTATGCCACTTACCGGGCTCCGTACGTCACTGTTTCGTGTGTTTTTGTCCGCGCCCTGAAACCTGCGGTTGACCACACGGGGCTGTGTTTACGCTGCATGCGTCAAAGTTTGTTTCTGAGCTGCACCGCCGGGTCTTTTATTACGGAAATCATGAGAATTACCTGAGAATTACCTCTCTATTTTTTTTTTTATTTATTTATTTTTTTTTTGACACACTGCTGAAATTGCTCTTTTTTTTACAAAACATATCTTTACATTAGGCTTATCTCGTTCCAATCACGATTTTCAGGCGAGAAGCACTTGGTGGAATAAAGTTAGATAAAAGCAATAAAAACAATCAGAAAATGATCTATTACTATCTAACACGTCAAAAACATTTCTTATAAGTGCACTGACGCATTTTATTATTACTTCACTCCTCAATCGGATATTTTGTTTTTGCAAGAGAAACATAGGCTGTAAGTCCCTAAAAGTAGTTTAAAAGTAGAAAAAACACAGCAGCAGCAGCTTACCTGGCGCTCTGAACCCTCTTCGCTCTTCTGAATGATCTGTCTCTCATTTCTCCTCCTCTTTTCTATCTGATCCACAACTCTTTCAGTTTCGATTCAGCCAAAACAAGCCTTTTACTTTCCCCGAATCACCTCAGCTGCGACATACAGCAGAGTTTCCTGTTGTTATGCACCACTGTTCTCTGTTTACATCCTCATACTAAAACATCAGAAGGCCTAATAAAGATGTTTTAATTGAAGGTTATTTTTGTAATGTGGCGTTATTTTTAAACTGGCCATAGTCTTTTGACTGTACAAGAACATGTAGTTTATAATGTTTATAAGTAACATTATGTTGTAGAAACAAATTTTCAAAAAACACAAAAAAGCAGAAAAAATAAAACAAGTAAATGCCTCAGAAAATATGTTTATTAACAATAATAATAATACTTCCACAACAAATATGTGATATCATCATTCATTTTCCCCTAGCTTTTTTTTCTTTTTCCCTAAACGATTTCTTGAGCTTTTTCTAAATGATTTTACAAACCAAAGTACTTCTTGCAATTTGTGGACTTTGAAGTTACTCTTTGCTTTTTTTCCATGTTTTTAACACAAATCGTAAACATTGAAGAAGGAAAACAGAAATTTCTCAAAGTTTTAAATACTTGTGGCAGGCATCTGAAAGCAGCACAAGAAAAGTGATGTCACTTCAGGTTTCAAAGGTCAAAATAAAAAGTAAAGTCCTGCATTCAAAATGCCAAAATTATCAACATCAAAGTGCACTTAAAGCAACAAAAGTAAGCTAAAAGTACCACTTGGAAAATGTCTAATTTGCAAAGATGATACGTATTATTATTATTACTGGACAACAGGGTCATATCTAGGATTTAAGGACACTGGGGGCTTAAGTTTTTTATTTATTTTTTTAATGAACAAGCTCTTTTTTTTATACTTTCTTATGAACATACCCTTAATCATTAGCCTGACTAAAAAATAATAATAAAATAAAATGCAAGCTGGTTATGTCCTTTTACCACATGTAAGTTTGAGTTGCACTTTAGGGAGAGCAGCAGTTAGAGTAGCAAATAGAGATTACAATAAAGAAATAAAGAATAAAAGGAAACTGTTATTCGTAAAAATGTATCTTTTCAAACAGATGCATACTTGCACTTTCGAAAAGGGATAACGTTTATCTTCTCCAGGCTCCCTAAAAACTTGGCATTTCACCCGGGGGGCGGTCCCTAACTAGGCGTCTGCATCAAACAGTGTTTGTGTGCCTGATGCAAGTTCCCAGCAGCTCACACTGAGTTGTCTCCTCACGTTTTGGATAAGCTAGAAAATCTGTATTGACAAAAGTTGTTCATGAGCGTGCTCTTTGCCGTAACCTCAAAATTAAGCCTTTAAGAGATTTTACACCCAACTGTAACCTCAAACAGAATTTTTGAATTTTTTTTTGTCATCATTGACTTTCATTGATTATTTTAGTCTCCTGTGTGTCCCCTTTGACAAAATGTGAAGCTATATAGCAGAATTTCAGGAGCAGGACCACACCTCTACCGCACCTCAACTGCGCCTCTTCCCCTTTCGTTCTCGTTATTCTCCCCCCCCCCCCCCGACCTCTTTCCTTTTCCTCCCTCTCTCCGTAGGGTCCTAGGGGGTCTGTCGTGCCTGGGAGCCACGGCGGATTCCCACCGAAGCTTCCTCACACCGCACTCAACAATCCATCCCACAATAATTCAACATCAATGTTTATACCAAATTTACATTCACGTCAATAAATTATCAAAATGATTTCCTATTGAGGTGTGGTCCTTGCTAGTGAAGCTAACATTAACCATAAATCACTGACGCTGAAAGAAGCTGCAGGAGTGCATTTCCCACACACACTCATGTTAACATGCATAATTACAAATATTTCACGGCTGAGATAATCAGAGGATCAGCGCTCTCACCATTTTCTTTAGGGTACAAACTGAAATAGGGGTAGATTTCTCCGGTGAACCGACACTCGGTAAACGAGTAGATGTGAGATCGAGCCGGCACATCGTAGAAGGACACGAGACCTTCCTCGTAATCCACAAACACCCCAACCTTTTGTGGTTTC
Source organism: Plectropomus leopardus (assembly GCF_026936395.1). Lineage (NCBI taxonomy): Eukaryota > Metazoa > Chordata > Actinopteri > Perciformes > Serranidae > Plectropomus > Plectropomus leopardus. The sequence continues at coordinate 16,175,014 of NC_142198.1, forward strand.
GCTTTCAGGGAAAGACGAACTGGTGGAGCTGTTAGGGCTGCGTACTTGTTGTCATGATATTCGGTCACCCAGTAACCGTTGCCTGGGTTTAGCAAGAGTTTCCCCTTGTGGTTTACGTCACCTCTCACAACACCCAGATTCCACCCTGACCTGCTGCTGACAACAACTTCCCAGTATGACTTCCCAGAAGACAACCTGTTGAGTCCCAGGACGTCGCCAAACCTCCCGTGAGCATCCGGTTTCACTTCTCCGCCACTCACTTTCTTCCCATCTGCAGAAACAAAGCATCTGTGTGCAGTGCTCGGGTCCAGCCTTACATCCACTGCAGTAAAGACAAAACGATAAACAATTAACAGAGCTAATATCAGCAGGTATGAGTTGCACCTGCTAAACATGCACGCTGGCACATGTTAGCAGTTGACACTTTTTTCTTTTGACCATATTCAGTTCTATTTTATAATGGATTAAGTGCTCTGTTGCATTAGGAAAAACTGAATACAGCCATGTGAGCAGGGCCTCGTCATTTCTACGAGAGCTGCTCGGCAGCGCATGACGCCAAAAAACTCTATTTCCACAGTATGAAAATACCCGAATTACTGCTCTAAGGGCCCCATTACTGGGCACTGTGCCGGGAATGTAACTTCCACAGAACAGAGTAACTGACTTGCAGTTTAATGCTTCGTTAACTTGAGTGGTGATCAAATAATTTAATATTACAGCTCTTTTAGACTTTCCAAATATTTTACAACTCAGTGGATTAAATATTGATAGTGAAACCAGTCGATTCGTGGAAGAATCAATGCTCACAAAAATGTAATCACTAATTTACATATCTTTTTCCCCATTGTGAGTCATTGGAAAAAAGTCTTTCTGGGCCCCATGGCATCATGTAAAAGTGTACTTCCAGTTTTGGTTAATTTGTCAAATTTGCTTCAGTGCCTGATGCTCGGGTAAATGTAATGAGATGGACCATTGCATCGCTCTGTTTTTAATGCGCAGGCTACCGAACCAAAGGTCCCATATCGAAAGGTTCAATAAAAAATAATGTATATTGTTATAACCCTAGTAGATATATAGCAACATAACATTAGCTATGTGTGAAAACTCCAAATTAGTGTCTTGTCTCTGGAACTTAAATAAGTTGGATTTTTTACAGTTTGAATTACACACCTGCAAACTTGGAAATCCATTTCAGCTCTGTTTGGGGAAAAACATTTTTTTTAGTTAGTGACTGTTTATTACAATTATTTAAATTCAATACAAAGCAAACCAAATCTCACAACTGGTAAACTTCTTGACTCACCAATAGAGGAGATTTTTTCCATTTTCTGGTGAATTTGTTCCATCATTGTTGTTGTTGTCGTCCTCAGAGAGTACAATGAAAGGTAAAGGAACTTCTCCTGAGCATCCTCTGCAGCTCTCACCACCTCTGAGAGCACACTGTTGATCTCCAGCCATTCAGCATCCAAACTGCCCTGTAAAGACTGACATAGTGCTTTGGTGTTGGTATTAAATCACGTACAAAATTAAAGTCCAAAATCTGCTGCAGTTTACCTCAGGGGCTTTTACAGATGAGTTGCCTTGAGTCACATTTTGTTCTCTCATCTGGATTTTGTGCTTTATGTCAGCTCGGGTTCTGTCCGGTACCTTGGAGCGGAGATCACACATAAAGGCTTCAATGTTCGAATGCACATTCAACCACATGTATCTATGTGCTGACCGATATTTGGTTTTCAGGGCCGATACCCATTATTAGTAGTTAATGAGACAGACAACCACTATTTAAAACCGATATGCATTAACAATAAAAATGAAAATCTTTCTTTCAGTATTTAGAATTTGGAATATAATAAACTCCAACAATAAAACTTTGTTTAAATGTCTTGAAAAACTGAAACGTTCAACATCATATGCAGCAAGTTCCCAGCATTTTATGCCTTTCAAGTCAAGTGAAACTTTAGATAAAAAATGAATAAATAAAAATAGTTCCTTGAGGTTTTATTGAGTAAAATGTCATCCCATGCTGACACTTTATTTGCACTTTTTAATTAATTTTACAAGCGATTGTTGAAATAAAATGCCGATCCAGATAATCAGCAAAATGCCAAATATCGATAATCTGTCAACTCGAACACAAAATCAGATATAAAGTAGCAGACAGCTTGGTTTAAACATACGTAATGTTCAAGGCTGAAGTTCTCAAGTTCTTAGTAAATATTTGTGTCCATGGCTTATTTTTCCTAAATGCACTGTATGCTTGTTTGTGTGTTCTATGTAGATTCATGTGTATGTATGCTTGGATGTCTGCTTCTTTGAATATGTCTTACTGTTTTATCTATATACATGTTTTTATGTAAATCACTCTGAATTGCGTTTGTGTGACATAGTGCTATGCAAATAAATTTGAATTGGAACCTGTGATGGCTTTTGTTCCTCTCTGTGTTTCATCTTCGGTCGGACTGCAGTTTCCTTAGTTGTGGCAGCTGAAAACATCAGGGCCAGTTCCTTCACCTGAAATATGTTGAACAATCAACGCAAGCTGGGCACAAAGTAGACAAAGTCCTGAAAGTATATCAACCTGAAGAGTGCAGTAAAGAAACATGAAACCAGAGTGTGCATGTAACGCTTTGGCTTACATGCTGTAATAGAATAAAAGCAGCAAATATTTTTAAAAGATGGACATAATAATATTTTTTTCATAGAGTGTGTTTTAAGGTACTCAAAGACACTTTAGAAAAGTGAATAAAGATTATAAAATAGAATACACCAAGATACACACATTTGCAGGCAAGTCAAAAATCAGCTGTACCTTCAGACCAGAGAAATCTGTGTCATGATCCTCTGCAGTTGTGGTTTCTGCAGAAGCAGAATTCATTTGGGTGTTTGCATTTGTTGAATCTGCTTTATTCTGTCAGAGAAAGGTGGAACGTTTATAATATTTGACACATTTGCTAAAAAATGCTGCAAAAATGTATGTATTTTCTATTCTAGCTGTGCAAACAATAATGATTTAAGATGCACGATTTTGTTTTATATATATATATATATATATATATATATATTCTAGGGCTGTTAGTCTAAAACAAAGTTTTGGACCAACTTAATCCATGGATACAATACAAAAGATGTACTGTACCTGTGGATCCTCTTTGTCTTTCTCCTTCGGTTGGACTGCTGTTACTTTCGCTTTGACGGCTTCTGAAAGCTCCTTTGATTATAATTTCATCAGAAAGATATTATGCACTTAAGAATCAAACAAATGTTACATAACATCAAACATAACATTGATCACGTTCTATATTCTAGCAATGCTTCTCATATCCTGCACCTCAGTGCTATTACGCTATTATTCAAAATATGATAATATTCTTCATTTCATATGAACTGGCTATAAATGATGTTCCCGAATGTTCCAACACATTTATAAGAGTATGCACAGCTGCATGTAAACAGGAATATCAGTTAAATATTTAATTTTATTTGCCATCTTAGTAGTCTTTTTCATAATAATGGCAAAAACAGGAATATTTTGTGCATTCAAATATAGACAATGACGGTGAAAAGCAAGATTTATAGAGGTGTGCACCTGTAATACTTTCTGTTCCTCCCCTTGTTTCTTCTTTGGTCGGACTGCTGTTCCCTGGGTTGTGGTCCCTGAAAACATCTGGGTCAGTTCCTTCACCTGAAACATGTTAAAACAGCAAAAACAGGGTCCAAATGATAACATCATAACATTTTGTGGGGAAAATGGATTTTCATTCTATTAGTTCAAGGGTCTTCTGTGCAGATACCTTCATGCCAGTGTAAAAACCAGGCTGCGCAGCCTCACACACTGCAGAGAAAACAGTTTCTTAATTTCCATATTTAGCAGTTGAGAGGAACAACAGAGGAAACAATACTACCGCATAGCTACATGGTTTGGGATCCTTCTTAGCTGTGCCCTCAGCTGCTGCAGAATTCGCTGAATTTGCCTGTCAGGAAAAGATGGAAAATTGATCAAATTTTTCACTTCAGGTAGCATAATATGTGTCTTTTCTAGGAGGTTTCAGACTGTTTAGCAAACCTGTTTCTGTGCCAAGTCATTAACACTAATGATGCGCTGATATGAATGATAAGTTTGGCGTGCTAACATTGGCTACCGTATATGAAGGGGTCAAATCTCTCAACACTGCTGCCGACTCAATTTGAGAAGAATTTGTCATGATTACAAAAACAAAACTTTTCTACTCAAATATGGTTTAAAGGACTGAAGCAGAACTGTATTAAAATACAGCTAATTAATAAGTTTGACTTTAAACATTGTTTTTATATAGCCACAGTTGCAAAATTACCTCAACTTCTCCTCTTAAGTCTTTAAGTTAAAACAAATAGTTCAAGCGATGCATCTGTTACAACATCTAAAAATACTCAGTTGTTAGCAGTTGATTAATAATTACTTACTTATTAATAATAAGTAATTGATTTGAGTTCACATAAAATATCAAACAGACTCTTGCAAGACATAATGGGATCTTAAACACTGAAGAGTTTAATACCTGTGATAATGTTTGAACTTCCCTGCGCTGTTCCTTTGGTCGAACTGCTGGTGCTGGGAATGTCGGAGGCACCTTCACCTGAAAGATGGATGTTACAAACTCGGATTAAATTTATTTACCTCTTAAAACACTTGTAATTAACACAATCCATAAAAAAGTTACATAAAGAAAGAAATAAGGATAAAATACCAAAAAAAGATACTTGAAAATGATAAAGTCTGTGTTTAGGAAATGTCTAATGCAAACAGTTTAGCTCCAGTGATAATTTTTGATCCTTCCCGTCTTTATTTTTAAGCAGGCTGTTAGACTACTCTTACCTTGGGTGGAATAGGTGGACGCTCCCTGACTGATTTATTCACCTGAACATGGAACAGAATAAAATGTAAATCTAATTTATATTACACTTGTAGCAGCACTTGTCAGGAAAAAAGTCAAAATCAAACTTAAATCAAACAATCATGGGCATGTGATGTTCGCAGGCAAAAGAAGTCCAATGTCCATTCAAAGTTATTGCAGATCTTTTTTAATTCATTTTCCCCCAAAACAAACATGCATACAAAGAAACAGAGAAATCATGGCTGCTGCTGTAGTGTTAAAAAATGCAGACTATTGGGTGAAAAGATAAGAACTGGGCATAATGAGGAGATTCAAGGCCAGAGCAACTTTTGGTATGAGGCTTCGAAAGGCCACATCTTGCTGTGTGAGGCTAACGGGGAGATTCAAGGCCAGAGGTAACTGTTTGGTATGAGGGCTCAAATAGCTCCATCTCACTGTATGTGAGCAACAGGAGAGGTGAAAAGTTAAACAGCACACACACACACACACACACACACACACCCTTTTAAAGTGTCTGAATATGATTTTTACATACGTAAATTGAATCTTGATTTTTTGTTTATCTACTGAGTGGTCTATTATGCTGTAGTTTGAAACTGGGTGAACATTAAACCAGTATGAATAAGCCTTTTTGTAACCTATGTGTAAAACAAAGTAAACATTTAACCAGTTTGTAACCTGTGTAAGGTAAATAAACCAAGTTATATTCATTTTTTAAAAATATAGTGCTGACGGGGTTGAGGTGTGGAAAAGTACCAAGTGCCAACGGTGCCCTGCTGGCAGCCGGACACTGTTAGACCTGAAGCCAAAAGATGAGCGCATAAAAAAGGTGGAGACTCTTGGGAAGGACGAGAGACCCCAGCAGTCCCCAAAAGAGGATAAAAGTATCCAAAGTATTATTAGACCAAAGACTGCAATAAACCCTTCTTTGGATCTGGCTTTGCTCTTCTCCAGTGTTCACTGACTGAGACATCTGCACCAACCTGAAGAAAGCTTGCAAGAACTAGATAAATTAGATTCAAGTTAAAGTTAATTATAGAGAGATCATCAGAGGTGTCGAATTTTTACCACGACACTGCCTCTCTTGCTCTGTTAAAAACTTTTTTGCCCACTCAGGTGCATGCTGGTCCTACCTGTCTATTTATCTTTACAGGTGCCTCATAGTATTCACTAACAAAACAATAAAAGTACTAATTATGCAAAACTAGATATGCTAAACTAAATACTCACAATTAAACTAAATACTTAAGTAGCAAAAGAAAACACTATAAAAACCTCATCTGTCTAGAATGATAAAAACATTACTTATGTTTAGCAAACAACTAAAACCAACAAACAAATAGCTCCATATATACTTTTTAATATACCGAGCAATAAAAAAAACTAAAGTGGTTTATGTTACCAGTTTGAATTACACAAATTTAAGAATATAAAAGCTGAAGACAAACTGTTAGTTTCTTTTTATAGTCAAGAGTCAACAAATCAGTTTTACCTGCACACCAGTGGAGAAACCATGTGGCTGATGGCTTGACTTTGAGATTGTGGATGTTTGGGAAGACTGCTGTGAAACTGCTAAAGCTGTAATGAAAAGTAAAGAGTCACTTTCTTATTTTTCTGATTGATTTGTAAAATTTGCTCCGGCATGAGCAGCGATTCTAGCTCTGAACATACGTGATTTGGGCTCCTCTTTGACTGTTATTGCAGAGTCTCTATGGCTTTTGGTACTCCAATTTCCCTAAGGAAAACAAAGTGCCTTATAACCATTTTTAAAAGCCTAATTTAAGCATCATGTCTAAAACAAACATTTTAGTACCTGTGATAACGTTTGGTCCTTCCTGTCTTTCTTCTTCAGCTGTTCTGCTGTTACAGGGTATGTTGGTGCTGGACGCTGCCTGTCTGACATGGTCACCTGAAAGATTTTTAATTCATTTGCATGTTGCTGTACATACTTTGCTACTTCATGATGGGAGAACTTCATACAGCTGTTTTACCTGTGGAAGTGTGGAGAAATATTGCGGCCGACTGTGTGACTTTGTGGCTTTTTGGGAGGAGCATTGTGGAGTTAAAAAAGCTGTAGATAAAGAATAAATTTATTCTCAATCTCATCGTCAGATTGTTATGCAGAGTATTGTATTAACTGGATTATAACCCTGTTACATACATGGTTTGTTATCCACCTTGATTGTGTCTGTTACAGCTGCAGAGACGGTACAGCGGTTGGTGTATGGTGGCAGCGGCATCTGCAAGGTTAAAATACAAAATTGGAAGGAAGTCGATATTACTTGCATCAAGGTCACAACACTTAGCAAGGCTAAAAATATTACTTCTCTGACTGACAGCCCCAAATATGTTGTCAAAATCAGCTCTATGTTGGTGATTTTTATTGCAATCTGGCCCCCTATTTACATCCAGTGCATATCTAAATCACCGTGGCAACATTACTGGAAATCTGCCAATATCAGCCATCCTACCATGGCTTATCTACTCATTTCACTCACAGGATTCAAATTTGCAAATAAATGCAGATATATTTTCCAAAAGCTAATACAGTTAAATAAATGCAAGATCGCATGTCTACCAGTACTTCTCCACTCCACTCCACATTTTAACAGTGATTTTTCAGGATGTCAGCACACGATGCTGGCTATGGAAAGGCCTCATCAAATGCCACCTCGCCAGCTTCGGCCTCACAGGCTTTTCCTCTCAACACAGAGTCTGTGTTTGTGTTTTTAAAGTGGTTAACGACCTCTCGGAAGGAGATGTTGATCTGCAGCTCAGGTCTTTCTGAAAATGTCTTCATGCACAGAGGGCAATGACACACCCCCTGGATGTCCCAGTACATCTCAATGCAGTACTTGCAGAAGTTATGTCCGCATGGAGTTGAGACTGGGTCCGTGAAAAACTCCAGACATACAGGACAGCAGAAGGAGTGGTCATCCAGTGAGCCCGCCATGTCTGAAACAAAGTGACAGCAAAAACCAAAAATAAAAAAAACAGAACATTTATTTATCAGGAGGGAAGTTATTCGGCTTGTGAGGTACGCAGTATTTCATACCTTCACACTTACTTGAAATTTCCCCGAGTATACGGTATACAATGGTATAAGTGTGCAACACTAATACCCCTGGCAAGTGCACTACTTATTTTCAGATTTTCAGACTAATAAATGCACAATAGAAACCCCAAAAAGTTAAGAAAATTAATATTATCACACAGATTTTTCCTTATAATTGCCACATTATCTCATCATAACACACACTCATTTTCATTTAAACTCAACAGAAACAAAATAAAACTCCCCCAAACCGTCTTTGTTTCTCATTTGTTTGTTATCTAGTTAGTAAATCTACTGTTCGAACAATCACCACCTCTGCACTGGTCAAAATAAATTCTTAATTGTACAAATTAGATTAGAAATTAAAAACCATAACGTTATTCCGCAGGATCTCTCTACTGTTGCTGGCCGTTGGCTGTTTACAGTCCTGTAACTTATCCCTCCACTGCCAGGTGTTGCAGTGTCTTTCTGCTCAGCTGCCTGTTCCAGCAGCAGAGACTGAGCTCTGGTGGTGCGTGCTGTGCACTACATCCACAGAGTTTAATAGAAAAAGGAGCACCTGTATTTCTGACGAATTGTCGGTATTGCACCTATATGTTTTTGGCATGGAAAAACATGCCATGAGGATTTCTAAATACTCAAGTATGTGGTAAAACCATGAACCCACCCAAGCCTAGAAGCCATTATCTTTACGCAGGGTGGAGAGTGGTTGCTATATTTCTGCATGTTGACACAGCTAGATGGTTGTCTGTCAGCAGAGTGATCAAAATTAAAATATAAGGCCAGACATGTACACCACAAAACATTAAATGTCACCCTCTGAAAATGAATAGCTTGTTGAAATGCAGCACTGAAGCTAAATGAATCAATGGAGCGCAAGACTAAGAGGAAAGACCGCTTGATAATCATGAAATTTAGCTTTTAAATGGTTAATTACCAGTTAATGGGTGTTGGGCCTATTTCCACCATCCAAAACAAAATTTACCTAAACTGATATGAATTACAATCCTGTACATACATGATTTGGGCTCCTCCTTGATTGTGGCTGCTGTTGGCGAGTCGGTATGGCTGCTGGAATATCCTGTTCTTGCTTTACTATCTGCTCTCTATTAAAAGCAAAAAGTCACTAAAAAATACTTTTAAAAGTGAAATATAAAATATTGGGTGTAAAACAAACAGTTAAGTACCTGTGATGTTTGGTCTTTCGTCTTAGGTCGCACTACTGTTGTCGAGTATGTTGGCGCTGGAGGCTCCCTGTTCGATCTATTGACCTGAAAGATGTTTATTTTATTTATATGTTACTGCTTATACTTTGTTAAGCCATAGTATGAAAATTGGGAATATTCATTCAGCTGTTTTACCTGTGGAAGGGTGGAGAAATCGTGCATATGACTGCATGTCTTTTCAGCTTTTAGGGAAGAGCGTTGTGGATTTGACAAAGCTGTAGGAAAGAATAAAATCATTCTGAATCTCAGCTGCTTTAATTGTCAGAGTTATGCAAAATACTGTATATGACTGAGTACTTATAATCCTGTACATACATAATTTGCGTTCCAACCCGATTGTGCCTCCTACTGCTGCAGAGGCAGTATAGTCGTTGGGGCTTGGTGACAGCAGCACATCCTGTCAAGTTAATGTGCAAAGTTGATATTACTTACATCTACAAAGCACAGCCTAAAAGTATTACTTTTCTAACGGAGCTTTGGTCGTCCTAAATAAGACCTCTTGTAAGTGCTCGATCTCATACCTCTTTCTTAACAGTCTGTCTCCTTGCAGGCTGATATTTGTTTTCGTCCACTTCTTTGCAATGAGACATCCAGTTGTACTGCTCTCTCTTGGGGATCTTTGTTTTCTTCTGCGTGCATCCCATCTTCCCCTGGTGCGTTCTCAGACCGTGATAGGTCGTAAATTTGGACCAGCCACAGTGACAAACCTGGAGGCTCTTGTCTGAGCAGTAGGCTGTTTGAGACATATTGAGGAGTTGATTTTTGGAAGATTTTGGTTTAAATAAATAATAATTTCAAATTAGAGTAAACTGGATTATTTATGTTTGCTTGATCTTATCAATTAGAATGAGTTTTTGTTGTGCTCAGAAACTTTTGTGCAAAACCTACCAGTCTTGTATATGGTGTAGACATCCAGCCCCACGGCCGTATAATTGTTTGCAAGTCCTGCATGTCCCCACACGTACTGCTGTTCACTCTCTGGCACCTTGAAACTCCTCGACGTGCATCCCATCTTCCCCTGGTGAATTCTAAGGCCATGGTAGGTCGTAACTTTGGACCAGCCACAGTGACAAACCTGGAGGCTCATGTCGGATGTGTTGGTATCTGTTTAACCAAAAAGAGATGTAAAGATAGAAACAGTTGCTTGTCATTATGTTCAGGATTGAGGTAGAATATTCTTTTACAGTGACTGTTGGTAAATCGCCATAATAAACTTTGAGCATATTCTAATCCCAGTAGAGAGAGAGAAAAGTGGAGTTTTTCACTTCCTTTTGGTTTCATTTTCAGGTTTTTTTTTTTTTTTTTAAACTTGTTTTTATTTGACAGAAAGAGCAATTCACAGATATTTGTACATGTAACATTTTACATTTTATTTATTTTTATTTTCCCTACCAACCCCCTCATCCCCATCCACCCCCACCCCTGCTGTCTACACATAAGACACAAATTAAAAATTAAATGAATAAATAAATAAATAAATAAAATAATAATAAATAAATAAATAAATAAATAAATAAATAAATAAATAAATAAATAAATAAATAAATAAATTAAAAAAAAAAAAAAAGAAATGGAGTGATATCTCAACTATGAGTATTTGCCTACTGACCATTAGAGGTTTGCTGGGGGCCCCTCAGTTTACAGGGGAGTACAGGCAAAGGTGCACATAATCTGACAGTTTAATTTTTCAATCTTGTGGGAGGACTTCAAGACCCTCAAAATAGGTTAATAAAGGCCCCCACGTGTCATAGAACTTTTGGATCAATTCTAATCACTATATATTTTATCTTCTAATTTAAGGAAAAGTCAAGTCTTTCAGCCACGAGGAGGCTTTTGGGTGCACATGCTGATTTCCACTCAACAGGATTCTTTCTCCTAAGCAGGAGAGTTGAAAAAAAGCATGTTCTTAATTTTATTTGTCAATGATGAACCCTCTCCTGGGACTCCAAAAATAGCCAGTACAGCACTAGGTTGAATATCTTTGCCAAAAGCTTCAGATAGAGTTCGAAATATCATAGTCCAAAAATTACAATTTTATTACATGACCAGAACATGTGAGCAAGATCAGCCTTAGTTATATGACAACGCCACATGTTTCACTGACATTAGAATAGATCCTAGAGAGCCTGGCTCTGCTATAGTGGATCCGATGGAGAACCTTAAACTGAGTTAAGCCAAGACGGGCACATGAGGTTGACCCATTTACTCTATATAGTGCATCGTCCCAGGTATCATCAGAAATGCTCGTTCCAAGCTCTTCTGCCCAGTCTGCCCTAATCTTATCAAGTGTCACTTTATTGAATGACACAATACTATTATAAATTTTTGATATGAGGCTCCTACGGTGCATGGGGACCTGAAGAATGATGTCTATTCCTTTTTTGGAGGTAGGTTTGGAAAACACGGCTAATGGTGCCTAACAAAATGACGGATCTGAAGATAACGGAAAAGATTAGAGCGCTGTATATTGAACTTGGTGGAGAGAGCGCCGAATGTAAAGCAAAGGTTCCATCTATGTAGAGATCAGTGAACTGATCTTAGGCCTGCCTCTGCCACTGGGCAAAAACAGGGTCTGACTTGGCTGGAAGAAAGGCATGATATTGCAGATGGGGCTATAAAGGGAGAAGTCTGTCAGTTTAAAATTCTGTCGAAATTGTGACCAAATTTTTAATGTTGAAATTACAATAGGGCATGAGGAGTATTGTTTAGGAGAAAGGGGGAGCTTGGAAGTCACCAATACAAAGAGTGATGATGATGCACAGCTATTAATTTCTGATTGACACCAATCAGTATCTGGTCTCTGAATCCAGTAGACTATTTTTTGTAGATTTGCTGCCCAATAATAATACATCAGGTTGGGCAGGGCCATTCCCCCTTCTGTCTTAAGCCTCTGGAGGAATCATTTTCAGGTTTAAGAGAATCTAACCCGTCACATGAGACGACTGCCTTCTTATCAGCTGCTCTTCTATGCATGTGCATGTAATTGTTCCTTCAGTGAAAGTCCGATTCAGAGGAGAATCCTGCAGAGAAAGATGCTATTCCAGCACTGGAAACAACTGCCTACACTGCAAACAACCCAAAAAAGAAAAACTGACTTATCAGAAAGAGTCTTAATGAGAATCTGACAATAGATAAAAAAAAACAGGAAGTCTGTGAACCTCTCCGCCTGCGACAGCATACCAAGAGAGGACGGAGGGGACAGCTGCAAAAGGGTGTTTTTCCAAACTCTGTATCTGCAGTTTTTTTTTGTTTGTTTGTTTTGTTTTTGCCTTTTCCCAATTCCTGCCTACCCCAGCTTTAATTGAATACTCAATTTAAATCTTATAACTGCCAATCAATTGATCAAATTCCAGATTATTCATACATGAAAAATAAGAAACATTTTATATCTCTGCAGCTTTTCCAGTGTGAGGACTTCCTCTGTTTTATATTACTGTAAACTGATTATCCTCAAGTTTTGTACTGTATTATTATTTTCACACATACAGTATAAAAGCATATGGCTAAGGGCCAAGGTGCAACAGCTGCTGTATTGTGATAGTGACAAGCTTCCTCATGTTCCTTTTTATACACAAGGCATCACTTCCATATAAGCAGAGCGAATACGACAAAGCTAACCTCAGATGAATTTAATATACAGGCGTTTATTATTCATCTAATGTCCTGTTGACATTGGAAAAACATATCCTCATCTGAAAATTTTGTCTAGAAGAATAAATCTGATGATTATCCAGCAATATTTGGGTCCTCCCTATGTACAGTTAAAAGACATTATCATGCATTTTCCTCTGTTCTCAAATACCTTTTTAAGGGCTTTTACTTCATTTTCAGGTGACAGAAAAAAGCCTTGTACATCTGCTTTATCTTAGAAACTGCATTTCATTTGACCTGTTTATTTGAGGGGCCAAAAAAGTGAAAAACTAAAATGAAAACCCTTGATAAGCCTATTGCATGGGTTTGGATACTTATCACAACTAATTAAAACAATTAACCAACAAACATCTCTTAACAGACTTCTTAATCTGGTCGTGACACTTAAAGTGATTTAATACCACAAAATATATGAAGACAAAAAGTTTCTCAGATTTACACCCGTTACTTTGAATTATGCCAGACACTCAAGCTAATTAAAAACAACTTGTCCCCTGCAGATACTCGGCTGATTAATTAGACCAAGAGATAAGAAAATGTATCTCTGTGTTGCTTACCATGTGGTCTGCTTCTTTCTTCTGTTGCTTCCAAAAATCTCTGACACTGTGATACTCTGTTGGCGGGTCTCCTTTTCTGCTTTCAGTTTCATTTTTGGGGAAAAAAAAACTTTCTTTGCTCATGCAACCATGACTTAACCATATGTTGCACAATACAAATCTGTCCAAATGTTTGGTTTAGGCTACAAAAAAAAAAAAAAAATCTATTTTAAAAAGAAAAAAATACAGTTGATTGAAACTGAATTTTTTTATTTACAGTTTGAGATTGAAAAATTATATAATTACAGCAAAGTTTGTGAATAATAAGGCTACATTGTACAGACTACACACACACACACACACTTCATACCCCATAAAATGAAACAAATTCCTTTTTGACCTACATAATAAGTGTACAAACATGCCCAAAAACCTCATACAGATCCTTCATTGTTTGTGAAAAAGTCTAATCAGTATCCATAATCAGTATTCATCAAGTTCTAAAAGGGTTGATTTGGACATTAATTAAAGTATAACAAATACATAAATGTACAAAACTGCGAGCTGTATATTAGCTTTAATGGTGCAGCATTAGATTGAGACTTCACATTTTGGTTCACTAACTATGTAAACCTGTTACAGTTTATAGAGTCAATTTTAACCTTGATCATTGAAAACAGACATTTTTAACAGATGTTGGCAAAATTCTGGTCACATTTTAATCTCAAATCTAAATCAGAACGCTATATAAGATAGATTACACAATGCTTTGTGGTACTGGTTATTTCTCATGAGTGAAATTGACTAAACATGAATTATTATGATGCAGTTTCCCCTTAGCCTTGTTGTAAATGTCTTTAGTATAAGTAGTTGGGCTGCCAAGGGGTGGTGATTATTATTTCCAAATCCATTAAGCCAAAGAGGGCAGGGTTCCCCCTCCACAATCTACCCAACAAAACTTTTTGACTACCCAAATTTCACTCAGCTGAACACAAACTCGCACATTCTTCACAGCATATCACGTCTTGCTCACGATGTGTCACAGCAGAAATAATCAAAGGATCAGAGTTTTTCTCATCTTGCTTTACATGTGGACTGAAGTACGGGAGGAGCTCATCACCGAACGAACACTCAGTGAAAGAGTAGATGTGAGATTCAGCCGTCATGTCGTAGAAGGACACGAGACCTTCCTCGTAGTCCACGAACACACCAACTTTTTTAGGTTTGTCTTTTAGAGAAAGACAAACTGGTGGCACTGTTAAGGCTGCGTACTTATCACCTTCATAATGTACTGTGACCCAGTAACCATTTTTTGTGTTCAGCAAAAGCTTCCCTGTGCGGTTTGCGTCGCCTCTTGCCACACCCAAGTCCCATCCGGTCTTGTCGCTGACGTCCACCTCCCAGTATGACTTCCCAGAGGTCAACCTGTTGAGCCCCAGGATGCTGGCAAACAAATCAAACCTCTCTGGAGTTTCATCTACTTCCTGGTCCTCTCCTCCATCTTTCACTTCCTTCCCATCATCAGAAAGAACGAGGTGTCGGTGCGCTGTGGTTGGATCCAACTTTACATCCACTGTTGATTTAAAAGTCGAAAATGACTAAAAGAAGTCAAAAAAAAGTCTAAAAAAGTTTACATTTCTAAAGATATTGTCAAGAAGAAACGTACCTGTAAACTCTGGAACTCTTTGAAGTTCTGGAAAGTAAAGAAATAGTTTTAGATCAGTTTGGTCATAAAGAGCTTTTGGCATGTACCACCATGATTCAACTTTTACCGATGGCGGTCAGCTTCTCTAGGTCCTGTTGAATTCGTTCCATCATGGCTGTTGTGGTCTTTCTCATGGTGCCAAATGTCAGAGATGTGTCAAACTCCAGGTCTGTGGAGTCTTTAATGCTGTCCAGGTCTTGAAGAGATGGGTAACTCTGGGACAAAATGAGAAAGAAACAGGTGATATACCAACTGACTGATTTAGAGGCAATCGGGTAAAAATCAAAAAAGTCACTCTAGGGTAGTTGAACTGTTGTGCAGCTCTTCAGAAGGTATAAATTTGTTTCATCTGTTACACATAAATCAGCTGAAGTGACTCAAGTGTAGAGATTTCTTCTCACCTGAAGGAAAAGGATGTGATCCTCAAGTGCAGATATATCGTCCAGCTCAGAGATGGCTTTCTCAAGCCTGTTGATCTCTGCTTCCAGCTTTGTATTGATGTGTTTTGCCTCTTTCTCCAGAGCCTCCCTCCTGTCCTTTAGTGGCTTTTGAGCTGCCGCATGAGCCTCCTCTACAATGGCAAGTACAGCTGTGAACACATCATCAATATCCCACCACTCACTCTCCAACTGCTCCTGGAAACAAAGTTCAGGAAAAGGATAAGAGTTAGGCCAAGCATTGTCCTTTTGATCTCCTTTTGTCTGGCTTTTTTCTGAATTGTCCTAAAGCATGTTGGTTGATTTTAACAACATTTGTAGAAAGAAATTAGCTTTCAGTGTGAACAGTCTCTGCAGAAAGATCGGATCCGGGAAAAATTGCAAAACTGAGAATTAAACCCTGTAATGTGAACGTATCAATTACTGCTTCACAAATAATTTGTGTGGGACACTATGAATACTGTACAGTTCTATTAAACTATCACACTGTTGCAAACTCGCTCTGCAAATTTGACAGTCTCGTCTTATTTCCTCTTTAATCCAGGTGTATCCAGGACTGATTTTCTTTCTTCCAGTTTACCTTGCAGATCGTCAGTAATCTATCAATTTCATCCACCCGTGCTTTTCTCTTCTCAATTTTCTCTTGTAACTCTTCCTTTGTATTTTCAAGCTTGGCCTGTTGAAAATAAAAAAAGCAAGTCAATATGCCAACTTGCTCTCATTTGTGCACCGCTTTTTGGTGTATTTGCAAACTATCAATTTGTCCAACATCCAACAATGAATTAAATCAAATATACACTCCTGTAAAGACTTGAATCAATAGACAACGTGTTTTAATTCACCTTCTTCTTGCCCCATTCGTCTTCAGTAGAAACAACTTCCTCCTGATCTTCCTCCATACAGCGTACACAAATGCATCTCTCCTTCTTCCTGCTGTAAAGCTCCAAAGGTCGTCCATGCTTCAGACAGGCCCTCTCATCCAGGTTATCCACTGGTTCCACCAACTTGTGGCCCTTCAACCTTTGAGTCGACGAGTGATTCTCCAGGTGGGTTGAACAATACGAGGCGAGACAGACCAGACATGACTTCTTAGCCTTCAGCTTTCGCTCTACGCAAATGTCACAGGGCACTTCGCCAGGTGCCCCAGTGAACTTCTCATCGTCTTCTACCAGGGTCTTGTTCATCTCTTCAACAATGCTTCTCAGGGTGATGTTCACCTCTGGGATTTTACTCTGATGCTGCTTGCACAGGGGGCAAATCCTGTCATTGCAGTTGAAGCTGCGGTCCAGACATCCCTTACAAAAGGAGTGGCCACAAGCTGTGGTGACAGGATCCACAAACAGATCCATACAGATGGAGCATGTCAGGTGCTTGTCCAGTGGGAGGGTTTCACTGGATGATGATTGAGCGGACGCCATATCTGCTTAAAGAGAGCATCATGAGGTTACTCAATTAGCAATGTTATTTGTCTCTGATTATAATGTTGTTCACCTTTTGGCTTTTCGAAGAACTTTTAAATATTGGCATTTTGTTATACTAGACAGCATATGGTATCAATTGGTACCAGTCATGTTCATACTACTTCATTGTATGTGACCATAGCTTGTGGGGAAGGGTGCTAAAAAATGCTTCAGATTCAGCTTAAATTTCAGGGATGAAAGAAGTGGCATGGAGTACCTCCAACTCCCACCTCAAGATTTCATACTCATACCCAACTACACAGTGCACATCCGATAATTAGTTATTTTAACTGCAAAATAGGAATACATCAGTATGCAATTTATTAACTCATAATAACAGGAATATCAAGCTAGCCTAAATACTTCTTCATAATTCCTAAAATTCAGTCATGGCTTTTGGTTTTGGTGTGCCACCCCAAGAGTTTAAGTGGCTCCATCTGGTCACCCCCATGAAAAGTTTCTGGGGCCACCACTGAATAAATAGCTGCAGTCTGAAAAGATTGTCATTTCATTCCAGCAAGTCAATGATTTCTTCACAAATTGCTGATATTTTTGGATTACAGAACTACTTTTCTGCATATCAGCAACTTCATCCGCATCCAGTTAAACTGGTTCATATTCGGGAGATCTTGCTTGTAGAGACACAAGACGTATCTTTACTATAACGTTTGACGTGTAAACAGTTTTGAAGAAAGACCGAAGAGACAGGACACAGTTTTGCTTGCACAGGTAATAAAAAGCATTATTTTGTGTCTTATTACCTTTTTAAGCCTTGCACAACAAGGAAACAGCGATAAAGTCACCTGTTGTTGTTCTGCTGCAAGGTATTCCCAGGGACACACCCATTGGATAATTCAGCCTTTACTGCGTGTGTGTGTGTTTGTGTTAAATCCCAATAGCAGAAATATTACAAAAGTATCGAGACATAAGGAGACACAATTTCCCATTGTGGTAAATACACTTCCTGAAACACTACAGGTATCAACTGAGGTAAAAGGATTTTAACAGAACCTTAAAGTACTGTCATTTCAGTCATTTCCTTTATAAGAAATGTATGTAAAAAATGTTTTTTGATAAGGAGTGTAATATTACCTTTCAGTGATTGGAATTCTCCGAATCTCTCAGGCGTCTGTCTCCTTCCCTCTCCACTCCCACCTCTTGTGTGTGTGTGTCCTTCCTTTGGGCTGTCCTCCCTGAGTTAAGTTTCATTTCTGTTCAACAGCTCTGCCACTCACTTCCTTTACTGAAAGACACGTGTAGACGTGTAAATGAGCAACCAAATCATCTCTTTGTCTGCTGCAGGGGGTGGTGTATGTTGAGCAAGTTTACACAGATCAAATACTGGACTTGCCAAAAGGTTGTGCCGGGACGCTCACTTAGGTTTTGTATTTACTCTGCATTGCTCAATGTTTGACTGGTAGACTGAAAGTGATCCACAAACATCAAAAATAACTCCAACAAAACAAAGTATTGATTTTTGCTTTTTTTTTTGTTCAAAAATGCGCTTTATTTATTGTTTTGTGTCACATGTATAAATTGTTTCATTTATTTGTCACAAAGGAAAACATAAAAAGACTTAACATTTAAACACTGAAATATTGTTGCAAGCACATAACATCATTAAAAAATCACAACATCCACCCCGGCATAAATTACATTCGTACAATATGTTCTCACTGAGTCCCTGACCACAGCCTGAATCAAGTCGAGGTTTTGAAACCTCTGGATTCAAGCAATTATTGTGGTTTTTGAGGTTTACTGGTTCTGTAAATCTGTACAAATCATCAACAATATTTTACTTGCACAGAAGTGTTGAATGTAATGTTATGCTAAATATTTGAGGTTCTATGGTGAATGAACAATATTCATATATAGTCCCTGTTAAACTTATCGTCCCTTTTAATAGCCCAGTGAGACTACACATTTTGACTGATAAACACCTGTCTCAATTACAGGCCAGGCCTGGTTGTCATGAAGTTCAATTTTGTTGTTAGGTAGCTGCTTAAATTGTACATACAAATGCAAATGTTAAACTTTTGTCAATGTAAGCTACTCACATGGTCATCTTGGTAAAATTCTTTACAAGTCAGTCTTTTAGTTGATTCTACTGAAAACACGAGTACCAAAAAACACAGTACGACCAGCATAGTAAACCAGAGAGATACAAAAAGAGGTTTTAAATAATGATTGTATTTCCCATCTTTGCTGAGCAACAGTTTTGTGCAAAAGGAAATAAAAGCCCATCCTGTCACAGGCTTATACCTTTTTTGTTTAATACAAAAAACAATATGTAAAAATGACAATTCACCTTTATACAAGAGGTCTGTGTCCCAAACTATTTCTTTGCTCTAACTCTCCAAACTCTGCTTGGTAGCCTGGTAATAAATGAAATATAACTTGTTAGTAATTTAGCTTAAGAGCTGTTTATAGGTGAATTTTGTCACAGTTTCCACTTATGCTAAACTAAATGACCAGGCCTCATATTTAATCGACAGATGTGGGGTAGTATCGATCTTGTCATCTAACTCTCCATCAGAAAGTAAGTGGATTTCCACAGGTCAAACTATTACTTTGAAGGAAACACACAATCCAAATAGGTATTCTACTGCAAATAACCATTTCAAAAAACAAAAACTTTGTCCCAGTGCTCTTTAAGGTGAATCCTCAACATGTTTGTCCAATCGTTAAGACGAAGCAGTGTGTAGAAACCTCTGCAGAGACAAAACAGAGATTGCATTAAAGGATCTGTTTAGTTCAGAGTTTAACGTCACACATAATGCTTATTATGTAGTTTGTTAACTTTCGACCATGACGCAGACCTGCAGGAAGTGGAGGTCGTCTTCGGTCTGTGAGAGCTGCTCCAGCTCAGCGTTTCTCCTCCGCAGCTCCAAGATTTCCTCCTCCAGCTGTCTGATGAGCTCTTTATTTTGGGCCCATGTCTCTTTCGGATTTTCTCCACTTAGATCTGCAGAAAGCTTGATTGTATCGACTCTACTCAGTCTCTCTTGAATGGCTTGCTGAATCTTCATCCTTCTCCATTTTAGTTTGACCTGTGGAAAAAAAATGACGTCAACAGAACTGATGTGGCATTTAACAAGCTGCAGAGTAGTTTAAGGAAATAGAAACTAGTCCTCAATGTCATTGCTGCATTGTTCTCTCAGTGTTTAAAGTATTAAGCATGATGTTTTCCCAACCACGCCTTCATCTTTGGCGTCAGTTTGGTTTTATATTCCTTTGACAGCTGATGGAAACAGCTGGTCAGAGATTTTATGACCCTTATGCTCGAAAGTTTCTCTCTGAGTAATTCACTGTGTTTCTTTTTAAAAGATGCTGTGTGATTGTTATTGAATTGAAAACATGTTTCAGTAATTTTCATGCAGTGGTTTTTGCTTTTGTTTCTCACAATTAAGACCAAATGTTCTCTAATAGTTGCAGCTCACTGTCATGAAAGGAATTTAACTTAACTTTATTTTAGTATTTTGGCTAAAATACTAAGCCACTGTAGCACAAATGGAAAATAAAGGCAGCAAACTGGCTGTCTGCAGAGTATACCTAAAGTCTGTCAATATTATCTATTATAAGCCAAAGGTCACAGCAAACCACGTAAAGTTGAAGAAGTACCCGCATAGTCACTGATAGAGCTGATAAATTTCTTCATCCTGCGACTTTAAATGAGTTGCAAAGTCCAACATTTGGGCCAACAACACCACCGTCAATGAAAAGCAGTACATTAATGTTTCTATTGATACACAAAAATAGCCTTTGAATGTCTGTTTTTAAATCTGGACCGCAAGAAGATTAATTGTGCTTTGCGCCACAGCTAATGGGGATCCTAACAAATAAATAATGTTTCCAAGTGTGTTGCTTTTTTTAGACTTAACCTTTTTCTTTGCAGCTTCCTTGTTGATAGAAACAATGCGATGGCCCCTGTGTTCTGTCTGGGCACACATGGCACAGATGAAGGCTCGATCACTCCTGCAAAACCTGTTTAACTGCCTCCCGTGCAGTCTACACACAGAGTCCTCCAGGTTCTTCACCACACTGATCAGGAGATGGCGCCCAAGCTCTTCACTCTGGTAGTGTGGCTCCAGATGAGAGGTGCAATATGAGGCCAGGCACTTCAGGCAGGACTTGATTGCTCTTCGCTTCGCTGGGCAGAAATCACAGACAACCTCTCCGCTTTTTAAAGGCGCAGCTGCTTCCTCAGTCTGGGCAGCAGCATGTAGTGTGTGGTCTGTTTTGAGCTGTGGCCTGGAGGGGAAGAGGGCCTTGCAGAGGGGGCACTGACAGGCCCCATTGATCCTCCAGTATTCGCCAATACAGCTCAGGCAGAAGCAGTGTCCACAGGGGAGGGGGACAGGCCTGGTGAACTCATCCAGACAGATGCAGCACTTAGGAGGCTCTGACATGAGGTCAAAACGTAATGTCTGTGTTTGCATGTGTGCATGTACATGCATGGAAGCAGTGTTAGCATGAATGGATGATGATGTAATCCATTTGTTGTTGAATACAGTATCTGTACAGAAAACAAATCATTAGCATTAGCACTTGTATGAATTACAACATCTCTCAGCAATTTTCTGTACAATGTTAAAATCAGTATGTGATTATTTAACTACCCATATAATGTCAACTAGCCTATGCTTTAACAGCATATTAAAATTAAATTAAATTTGTTTTTTGTTTTTTGAGTGACACCCCAAGATTTTCAGTGGCCCCATTTGGCCACCACTGACATTAACAATGTGGCCTCCAGTTTCTACTATGTGTTGACTTTTGGGTACTTTGGCTTCCTCTTAAACGCCAATCAAAATGAATGTATCACTGTAAATATTCTATTTTTATTAACACAGGAGAGGTGGAGGGCAGATGATACAAAAAATAAACAGAACAATAAATATAGAAAAATGTCATTCTTTATTTCCTGTGTTTCATTTTTGGCCCTGATGCACAGCATATGTTTTGTTTGTCCATTTTTGGTGGGAAAGTACTCCATCGAGGACAAGTCATAACATCTGACAAGCCTTCCAGCTGTACAAATTATTCACAGACTGGCATCCATTCAGAGGAGTGTCGAAAACACTACGTCAGAGCCATGTGGTAATTTCAAAATGTCCACATCTCCTGGCCATTCACAATCAGGACACTGATAACAGTGTCAAGAAAGCCAGTTACTGCTGATTGTCAGAAGTACATACAGTAGAAGTATTGAAAATAAAATACACTTTAGGTTTTTGGATTAAAGTTTTGGCAGTTTGTAAGAGGCTAAAAGTGAATCCGACTCAACTTGCATGAACTATAAACAATGTAAAAATGTTTATTTCAGTCTCGTAAAATGATCAGCGCACAGCTACCACTTCTTTTTATCCATAATCAAGACGTAACTTATAAATACCGGAACATTAAAATATAAAAGTCACATACCTTTCTTGTGCAGCTACCAGCTTGTCTTTCTTAAGGCTCTGACAGTGTTGTGTTGCTCTCTAACCGGTCGGTTCCTTCTCTTTGACTTCACTGCTGGGAAGGAGGGAGTCTCTGTTGGACTCTGTCATTTCCTGGATGCTCTTTAACTTGTGTACACTTGATAAGGGATCACGTTTGAACATAAAAACTCAACTGCAGCTCCAAAGAAGGGCACCAACAACCACCGACAACAGGCATGTTAGTACCTTAATCCACCTTTATTCTAATAAAGAGATTTGATACATGTTCGTAGAACAATATAAGAATGTAAGAAAAAACAACTTGCTGTGTCATGACAGCATTGCAAAATATTTTATAATATACAGTTGATTTTACCTTCACCTGATAAGGAGTCCTTTGCATTAGTTTTAATGACATTGTGAGACCCTCTATAAGACCTAAAGTGTAAAGACTCAACTAAAACAAATTCCCATGAAATTTTGACGGGTGCCTGCTCCTGTAATACTAATACTAATAGAAGTATCTATTAGACCAAGTAGATGTACACATTTACTATATGTAGTAAAAGTATTACAATGTTTCTCAATGTTAAGAGAAATCTAAAAATAATATTGACATCAGCAGTGCAGAGAGACAAAGATGTTTATAAATATTTAGTATGTGTGTCACTGTGTGTGTGTGTGTGTGTGTGTGTGTGTGTGTGTGTGTGTGTGTGTGTGTTTGTCCGTGTGAGAAAGAGAGAACTTAAATCTGTTAACTCTTCTTTGTATTGGAGGACACTTTATAAAGGTGGACAACATGGCAGCTCCCCCAAAGTGTAACTTTTCCATCTCCATCGCCCCCTTGTGTCTGTCTGCAGTACAGGCCATAAAGCCCGCCCCTCCATGTTAGTGAATGGGACACATGGGCCAAACTAAAAACAATACATTTTTCCCAAAGACAGTTTTGGTCACTGAAGGTAGTTCTGCTCACCCTGATGTTTGTTCAAGGGTGTGTGTCTATAAGAAATTTGATTTTAATGAGTTATTCCAGTCTACAAAAAGGGGATTTTCCGCCATGATTGACAGCTGGGACAGCCAGTCTGTGCGCTTGCATTCCATGGAGCTGCTCGGCTGTAAAGCGTGTTGAGTGCGACTCGGCAAGATGGCGTTCTGTAGCCTCATTTGGCCATTTGTTAGCAGTCTTCTTTTTTAAGCGATAAATGCTTTAAAGTTTGAAAGTCGGGTATTTACTGACACATTTTATGTTATAGAAAGAAACATGAAACTCCTCTCTGCTTGTGTTTACCACAGACCTCATTTCAGGCTGCTAACAAAAAAATGAAAACACATTGACTTTGAGAAGATTAACTGATGTGCTAAAATGCTAACCCATTTCCAGATTTTAGGAATTATCACTTGGGCACTCTTGTTAAGCATGTAAGGAATGGAAAAGTTGACAGGCATAGCCACAGTAACCTAAGAGAGGCAGGGCTTAGTGAGTTTCTCATTTTAAATTTGATAATTTTGAAATATTACAGTATTTCATTGCTTTTTTTTGTCACATCATGGATACGTGGTGAGTGTTAGAGGAACTTTTTCGAGTTGGACCGTACATCTACTTCGTACTGTTCTGCTGCTCTTTTGCTCCTTTCAGAGAGCGAATGAGAGAAAGGTAGTATCCTTCATCATGCATAGATCTAATAAGCAAGGGCTCTGATTTTTTGGCCTTGCTGTACAGATAGAAGTACGGGAACAGTTTCTCCGTGAAAGACTCTCGAGTGAAGGAGTGAATGTGCACCTTCCTGTCAACATCATAGAAAGACACTCTGCCTTCATTGTAGTCCAAATACACTCCCACATATCTTGGCCTTGGACACAGGTGAAGGGTTGTGTAGGGTTTACAGTGGACTTCATAATCAAAACCAGTCTTTCCTATGGCGAAGTAACCATTTTCTTTCTTTACAGTGATCTCTCCTTTTCTGGTTACTGACTCCTTGGCAACACCAACATCCCAGTCATTTCTCAGGCCCACTTGGACTTCCCAGTAGTGACGTCCGGAGGTGAAGCCCTTCATCCCTAAAACTATGGAACAGCTGAACCTCTCTGGGTCAGCAGATGATGACGAGGGGTTTGGAGTTTTGTTGCACTTCAACCGTTTCCCAAATTCAGAAACCACAAGGTAGGTACCAGCTGTGGCTGAGTCAAAGGTGACTGACTCTGAGAACAAGAAATTAAAGCTCTTATCTTTGGTAAAATATGTGAATGTAATAAGAAAAGTAGATTCAGTGCATTAATGATCTCACCTTTGTATTGTTTCATCCTGGTCAGTTCTGTAGAAGTAAAAAACACACCTCAGTTACGGGAAACTCATCTTCACAGTTTAAGCAAATGCAGCAGATACTTACCTGTGTCCGTCAGAGTTTTCAGTTCTAATTGCATAGTGTGCACAAGATGAGACATGGCCCTCCTCAGCGTCTGCACGTACAGGTCTGAGTAAACGCTGATCTTAGACCAGTCCTTGGTGTCTGACATGGTGCTCAGAGCCTGCAGAGTCTGAAATGATTCACAAACACATGATCATGAGTGGCACAGGGTTATATTTAATCTCATTTTAAGCCAATCATCTGCACCCGAGCAGACACTTTGTTTTAGTCATTTGTCTCGACACATGCATAATGCAGCATCAAGACTGGAAACTGGAGGAACCGGTTTAAAGCTCAGATAAAATAAGATTAAATAAACAGGATATCATGTGTAATTAGTGATCTTTAAAGGTGCTCATAGGTGGACTTTGTTACCATTTGAGAGCGTCAGTTTTGTGCTAAATTAAGATAACCTGCTGCTGGCTGCAGCTTCAAACAGACACGAGAGTGTTGGAATTGATCTGGATGTGTGTGTTTTTAGCCGTTGTCCCTTTCCCCTCTGCAGATCTGCTCAGGTGTGCTGCATCAGCTAATGAGATGCCCTGCACCTGGCAGAGCTTTAAAAGGCCCTCTGACTGCAGCAGAGCAGAGATGCTGCTGGTGTGGAGACAGCTTGTCTTGCTGCCTTGTTGTCTGACTTTTTTTGTTGTCTTGTTTGCTTGTTTTTGTTAAAAATTCTACAGATTTGTTTTAAAGGTGTTTTATGTGATTATTTTGAGTCAGTAGCCTGTTGGGAGCTCCCATAGGCTTTGCATACCCTGCAAAATGATACTCACATTAACATGCTCTGATCGGGAGGAGACCACAGGAATGGCCAAAAAAAGCAAAACAACCACAAAGAGACAGAAAATGGCCTCCAAGACACACAAAACAACCAAAAATGCACAATATAACCCCCAAAAGACACAAAAACGCTCCAAAAGAAACCCCTAAGACACAAAAAACAGCTAAAAAAAGACACAAGTTACCTTAAAGAGACAGAAAAAGGTGCATGAAAACTAAAAAGAGATGCAAAGCCGTCATAAATGTTGGGAGAGGTGGGGGGGCATTTTGCATGTCTGTGCCCAGGGGCTCACTGTCTTATTATCCGTCTATGGTCTATCCTTGTATCTCTCCCATAAAATTGTATCTTAAAGTTGCATCAATTAAGGAGCGAAAAGATGCAAAATTAGGGAAACAAGGCGGCAAATAATGCTAGCACTGACTGACCTGCAGAAGCTGAAGGTAATCGTCACTTTTTGAAAGCTCCTCCAGCTCAGAGTGCTTCCTCTGCAGCTGGGCCACCTCCTCCTGCAGCTCTTCAATCATCGCTTTGTCTTTCTCTTGGGATTTTTGGAGCTTATTCTCAATGTTTAATTTCACCTTAGATTGCGCCACTTGTATGTGATTCATCAGAGTGTTGAAGAGCTTATCACCGTCTGCAATCTCTTTATTTGCTTTTTCCTATAAAAAAATAAGTAAAAATTGTGATATCAGCACAGATTTACAGGTATTTATCAGTCTACATGTGCAGAAATGTTTGAGGTACTCACTTTGCTCATTTCAGAGCAGTCTGTGAATTCCTTTATCTTTTCCATTCGGTCATCAATCATCAGTTTGATCTTTGCCATCTTGGACTCAATGTTTTCCTAAAAAAAAATGGCATTGAGCCAATCAGTTCTGCAGTTAACCATTTGGAACCTGAGCAAATTGGCTTGATTTCTTAAACATGTGAAAAAGGCAATAAGTAAGGAAAGAAGAAATGTATAAGAAAATAACCTAAAAAAAAGAGAGAGAGAGAGAGAGAGAGAGAGAGAGAAAAGGTAAATAAATGAAATGGATAATAAAATAAGAATAAAGAAAAGAAAGAGAAAGTAGAAAAAAGCAAACAAGGCTTATTAAAAGTGCTTAAAATAAGAAAAAGCAAAAAGACAATAAAAAGAAATGACCTTCAAAAAATACCTAAATATATGTTTATGATAATAAGCTACAAATAAAGTTTTTCCCTAGCTTTGTTCCTTTTTTTGCTAGACATTTTCCCCTTGCTTTTTCCTTTTTCCCCTGGACCTTTTTCCTCAGGCTTTATTAAAATAATTGTGTTAATCTACAAATTTCTTGCAATTTGAGAAGCATTTCTTAAAGTGTTTTTGAAAGAAATCACACCAATTTTCTCAGGGCATAAAGGTTTCATTACTTGTGAAAGGTGTCTGAAAGCAGCACAGGAAATGTGACAATTTTCCAAGATTTAAAGGATTAAGGCTTACTTTACTCTCTGAGGTATTCAACAAAACACTCACTCTCTGCTGAGCCCCTTCTTCTTCAACCGGCACCGTCTCATGGTTTTTGTGGTCGGTCTCGCTGCACAGCAGACAGATGCACACCTGCTCATCCCTGCAGAACAGCTCGAGGATCCTCTCATGCTTCTCACACATCCTCTCCTCCAGGTTCTCCACCGGGTCCACCAGCTTGTGTCTCATCAGGGAGGGAACTCTCTGGTGAGGCTCCAGGTGGGCTTCACAGTACGACGTCAGACACACCAGGCAGGATTTGAGGGCCTTGAATTTTATCTCTGCACACACATCACACTTCACCTGCCACGGTGCATCAGCGATTTCAGGTGTTTCGACTCTCCTCTTTTTAATTTGGGCTGATATTTCCTCGATGACCGCGTTTGTGGAGATCTCAGGCCTCATGTGGAATCTTTTATGACACACCGGGCAGCTGCATAATTCACTCTGGTCCCAGTGCTCGCTGAGGCAAGTCTTGCAAAAGTTGTGACCACAAGGTGTGGTGACCGGGTCGCTGAAGACTTTCAGACAGATTGGACACTGGAAATGATCCTCCGTCATTGAAGCAAGAACACCGAATGATGACATTATGGAATCTCTGTGGGAGAAAAATCAGATTTTTATGCTTTGCGTTTTTTCTTTAGGGCTGTATACATCATATGTAACATGACATAACACCATATGTTTGTCATGCACTGAATACAGACATGCAAACTCCAAAAAAAGAACCAAAAGGTTGGATAAATTCTTGAAATCAAGTCTATTTTTAGGTTGTTTAGAATGCAAATCCTGGCCCGCCCGATGACTCATATGCACATGAATCAACTTCCACATCTTAATTCTGAATCACATTCGTACATTCTGTATTTTTAAACCAAAAACAATAATAAAAAACAGTAAAAATGACTCACTGGACTCTCCGTAGTTGTTTTGTACCTTTTCAGAGGCTGAAACTGGCTCTCACAAGCAAGACCTTACACAGCAATTATGGCACCACAAACAATTCAACACTCATCATCTCAAGACAAGTCTTACAAAAGCAGAGGCAGCTCCAGTAACTGTAGTGGGGGTGGTCAAGTGACGTAAAATTACTGAAATGAAACTTATTTTTCAAACGTCCATGAAGCCAGAGACAATGATCTTTGGGTAAATTTGAACATTTATTGTCACAAACATTTCTCTTCAGCATACAGCCTTTGCAGCATCAGTCACACTCAATTAAAAATCAGCATGCAATAATGACATCAGTGATTTAGGAACTATACCTGTTGGTATTTTAAAACGGCATGCATTTAGTGGAATATTTAAGGAACTATGCTTGTTCACTTTCTTGTTAATTGTTATATGAGAGAAGATCAAAACCACTGTTATTTCTGTGATGTGAATATGGAAAGCATAGCATAAAGACTGGAAACAGGGAAAACAGCTAGCCTGGCTCTGCCCATGTAAATCCGCCACCAGCAATTCTAAAATTCACCAATTGACCAAGCAGCAACATCTGGGGCTGATAAAAGAAGCCAGTGTGGAACTGCAATGGGAAAAACTGCAGTTCCTCTAATGGCCACTTGAGGCTGGCTCCAGAAATAAGTCAATCCCCCATACCCCATGTTAAAATGGCAAACTTTACAGCAGAAATAAACATGTGTACGGACAGATACAAAAACAGTTTGGGTTTCTACAGCTAATTTCATGTCTACATTTCACTCATTGTCCAACAAATGAGGTTGTGTGACATTAAGAAAAAAAAGCTAGAATTTAAATAATGGCGAGAGAGTTGACCTTTGACTTATTAGATATAAAATGCCAGAACTTCATCATTATATTATTTTTGACATCAGTGTAAAATTCATAATTAGCATATGAATTATTGAACTTTGGCAAAATAAAGTGACCTTGATCTTTGACCACCAAAATTCAATCAGATCATTAATAAGTCCAAGTTGATGTTTGTGCCAAATTTGAGGGAACTCCCTCAAGGCTTTTTTAAGATTGCGTTCATGAGAATAGAGACACAAGCCTAAAGTGACCTTGACCTTCAACCACCATGTTCTAATCAGTTTATTGAGTTTAAGTTGACATTAGTGCCAAATTTGAAGAGATTTAAACATGGCCTTCTTGAGATTTTGTTCATCAAAATGAGATGGATGCAGGATTACAGTGACCTTGACCTTTAACCACCATGTTTTAATCAGTTTATTGTTAAGTCCAAGTGGACTTTTGAGCCAAATTTGAAGAAATTCTGACATGGCGTAAAATACCGCTTTCATCATGATGGGAGGGGTGGATGAACAACCCAAAAACATTATGCCTCTAGCGACGGCTATACGGGGTACTGAATACACAGGACAAAACGCAGTGGCTCTTTTGACACCGTCCACAACATTTGACAATTGAAGCACAAACATAACTTTTCTAATGTGTAAGAAAACAGAACTGAACTAAAACTTCTTGGTGGAAACAAGGCTTAACCCTCGGAAATATAATGAATGTGTATATTTCCCAAAATGTTCAACTATCCTTTTAAGGCTTGGTAGAACTTCCATGAGCTGACATAGATTGGTATGGTGAATAGTTAATATATTTGTTGAGCTAAACTATACATTTAATAAATATACACAAAACAAAAATATACAGGGTTTCATCGAAACAGGTTCAACTACAACAAAATACAGTCAGTATTCATTTTCATTGTTTTGTCATGTCATGTTCATTTGTTTTATCGTCAAACTTTGTCCTTAGCTTTGTTTGATCAGGCTTTTCTCGTTCACAGGGCAGATCACGAGGGTGTCAGAAGCTTTGTCGCAGCAGTACAGGTAGAAAAAGGGCAAGATCTTCTCTGTGAACTTATCTCTGAAGGTGTAAATATGGGTCCAAGCCTTCACGTCATAGAAGGACACTTGCCCTTCCTCGTAATCCACGTACACACCCACTCGCTTGGGCTTGGGGTTGAGGGCAAGCGGTGTTGGCGGGGATGTTGACACGCGGTACCCATGGTCTTTCTTCATGGCCAGAGCCCAGTAGCCCTGGGTAGTGCTTACAGAGATCCTGCCCTTTCTGTTAACAGAGGACCTGGCCACACCCATGTACCAGTCATCTTTGTCCCCCACTTGGACCTCCCAGTAATGTCTCCCTGAGGTGAAGCCCTCACGGCCCAAGACGATGACCACTGTGTCGAAACGCTCAGGGTGGTCTGGGAGGTCTTGCCATGCGCCCAGGTGTCTCACCTGATGTCTATCCTGAGAGAGCTGTAACCACGGGTTGGCCGTGTCGGGGTCCAAGGTGACGTCCACTGCGGAAACACCAGACGTAAAGAAGGGTTTATTTAGTTGCTACGAGATGATGAAAAAAATCAAAGCAAATGAATAAAAGTTTACCTGTATATTTCAGAATCTTCTTGATCTCTGTTGAAAGCAAAATATTCTTTTAAGAAACACTGAATCCACCTTATTCTGGTGATGAGCTCAACTTAAAATCAAAATAGACACATGTTATAAAAGGACTGGACTGTTACAGGAAATCCTACCACTTTCTGCCAGTTTGCTGATCATTTCATTTAACGTTGCCTCCAGTTTGGACACGGATCTTCTGATCATGCCCACGCACATGTCTGTGGGAACACTGGTCTCAGACCAGTCTTTGACAGGAGGAGGAGTGATAAGGGCCGGGAAGCTCTACAGAGAGATGGAGCAAAAGACTACAGTTCAGAGCAGGAAGGGGGCACTGTTGTTACAGCACAATGCAGATGATGGAAAACAAGAGGGCAGAATAAAGGTCAATTGACCTTGATAAAACCATTTAAAAGACAGTGGAGGAAGAAAAACAAACAAAAATTAGTTTTCAATAAAAAACAAAAGAAATTATTGTCTTAATGGAATCACTTGCAAGAAATGTTAAACCCCCCCAGCATGAAACGTTTGAAACATCTCAATCATGAACTGAAACTGAGACCCAATCCCCGACTTTGCTCAACAAAACAAAATATTCTCACCTTTAAGAAGTGAATGTGGTCGGTCCGAGCCACGTTTTCCAAGTCTGTGTTCCTCCTCTTGAGCTCAGCGATTTCCTGCTCCAGTTCAGCGATGAGGCCTTCAGCCCACCTCTCCGTGTGCCTCTGCTTCTCCTCTATGGCCAAAACCAACTCGCTCTGAGTCTTCTGGATGGAGCGCACCAGCTCTGAGAAGACCTGCACGCTCTCTTCCACCTCTCGCTGAGCACTCGCCTAAAAATACAGACAAATCTACGTTGAATAGGGATCTTTGTGTGAATGTATTTACGATTGCACCAGAAAACTTTGTGACAACAGTTCGTCACTCACTTTGTTTCGCTCCACGGAGTGTTTGATCTCCTCCACCTTCTTCACTCTGTCCTGGATCATCTGCTGGACGTCAATTTCTGTCCTCTTCAGCTGCGCCTGCACAACATCATTTCACACAAACAAAACTGATGACAGACATACAAATAATATCCATATCTATATCTTTACCATTGTAATTGTTGTCCTGGTTGAAGATACAAAAAAAACATGTAATTGCCCATAAAGCTTGGATTAAAACCTAAAACTTGTTGCGTGGAGTCATTAAACAAAAGCCTGATGCAATTAAAAGTTTAATCTTTCATTGACAACAATGATGTCACCATTACATCGGCACTGTTTACACGTGGTATTAACAAGCTTCTTGAGTAATTGTGTTGTTTTTAAGTGCTGAAAAAAGCACACATTACAAGTGCATCAAATAGCTATTTGGATAACCTATAACATGCCAAAGAATAGAAATGAACTCTATATTGTTTTAATTTTGCTGGTCATGACTCTGCAAACTTACAGTTCTTCATGGGAATTGCTCTTCTTCTTCCACAGAGGCCTTCTGCCTCTGGCCGATTCAAAACAAAAACGCAAAAGTCTTTGCAAATGGAAATTTACCAAGTGTTGAGCTGCAAGATTAAATCATTTTATGGCAATCATTTTAAGTGGAGTGATAAATAGTTGTCATGGCCTACTAAAGTTTCTAATGCACTTGTTCTATGAGTAATTTGATATTGAAGAAATAGAGCTTTTTTGGCTTCATGCACATCAGGGCACTGCAACCAATGTTGTATCCAAGTCTCTAAATACATCCATGATGTGAACAGATTTAGAGCCGTCCACTTGTAATTGGATAACCCAAGACAGGTTACTACCAGGTGTAAACAGAGCCATTGTGGTTAAATATTCACTCATAGCATGACACATTGACTTGCGTTTTGCCTTCTTCTGTTTTTGAAAGAAATCAGATTTGGTCAGGTTTCAAAGGGTTAAAGCTGCTCCAATAACAAATATTCATCGAACTAAAACTTTGATTTGTGACCCGTCTGACCTTTTTCTCTGTCCACTCTCTCTCCACGGGGACAGTGTAGTGCGCCCTGTGGTCCGTCTCGGTGCACAGCACGCACACACAGGTCTGATCCTTCTTACAGAACAGCTCCAGGAGCCTCTCGTGCTTCGGACACATCCTGTCCTCCATGTTGGCGACGGGCTCCATCAGCTTGTGCTTAGTGAACCTGGCGGAGTGAGACTTCAGGTGCTCCTCGCAGTAGGACGTTAGACACACAAGGCAGGACTTGACTGCTTTTGGTCTGCCGTCCCCGAGACAGACATCACAGAGGACTTCCTCCCACAGAAGAGGTGGGAGTGAAGAAGACGGGGGAGGTGAGGTTTGAGGAGGTGGAGAAGCGGGGATTTGAGGTGAGGGTGGGGGTGATGATTGGGGCAAAGGTGGCGGTGGAGGCCCCTGAGCTGTGGCTTGAGGGGAGCGCGGAGGAGAGGTTCTGGGTGGTGGAACAGGAGGGATGAGCGGTGGTAACTCTTCTCGTAGCTGCTTTTTCTCTTCTTTCTTCTTCCTCTCCTCCCCTTGCTTTTGCGTCAGCTCCTCCAGCACCTGCTCCATCTGATCCTTCGCCAAAAGCCTCTCCTCATCATCTTTCTTCCGTCTTTCCATCGTCCACTTCTTGTCTTCCTCTTCTGCCTCCTCTTTACTCAACTTTTCCTCCAAACTCCTAACTCTGATCTCCTTAAACTGCTCCGCAATCTCCCTGAGGACCGTATTAATGCTAATATCAGGCCTTTTATAGAAAGACTTCTTACACATAGGACACTGGTACAAAGGGCTGGTTTTCCAGTATCCCAAGATGCAACTCTGGCAGAAGTTGTGTCCGCAAGGGATGGAGACGGGGTTGGTGAAGACGTCCAGACAGATGGAGCAGTGCACCTGCTCTTCGGAAAGGTTCCCAGTAGAGGCCATTCCTGCACGGCGGAGAGGCAGGGTCATTTTCAGCACAAGCAACCGGGCTCTGAGCGGGGCATCGAACCTGCTGTGATATTGAGGTCGCTCGGGTTAGATGGCGTGACTTTATTTCGGGGTCATTTTCATGCAAATTTACTAAGCAAAGCATTACAGGACTCATTTATCATTACAAGTTTAAACCAAAAAATGTTCTGTAAATTCAAGGTTGTATCCCATAAGATTGAATTTTAAAAAGTTTCAATTTTTTGTAATAAATGAGCCCCTGTGAGTCTTGGGGGACTATTGTTTATTTTTTTATTTACTTTGAGCCTTGAGCCTTACCAATACCAGATTTCTGAGGTAGATCCAGATCAATGTTTAAGAACTGACCTCCAATTTTCAAAAATTTGTACAGTTAGTAAAAAAGTTACAAGACAAAAAAAGAAAAGAAAAAGAAAAGCTGCTGAAAATAACAAAAGTTTGCACTATATATGTTTTTTTCTGTAAAATAATTTCAAATATAAAATTCATTATTCTCATTATAAAAATAGCGCTTTGGACATTTTCCCTATTTTGTTTTAAAGTAAATGTTTTGGAATTTGTGTGACATTTCTTGTCAAGTTGGTCACCGCCTTTTTTTCACTATGTTAAGAAATCAAGTTAATTTGCTCTTTTTTTAAAGGGTCATATGGCTCGTAAAAGACGTCTTAACGCAGCACAAGAAAACTGCTGTTGATTAAGGTTTCAATAGGTTAATATAACATAAGCGAACATTTCTAACAAGGAGTACTCAAATATAGAGCAAGTTAAACTGGGGGGGTATTTTATAGTTCAAAAATTGAACTTGTGAGTGCCCTCTGATGGACAAACTGTGTAACAGCAACATTGTTGCCAAACATATTTTTGGCATTTACTGCAAATATCTACTTATCAGCCGACAATTAAGCCACTGCCAATTTGCTAATCATTTTGGCAACTGAAGTTTGAATTTTCAGCTACAAAATTTTTGCTTTTTGGAAAAGACATTTGTGCCTTTACATTAAAGGTCCAGTGTGTAGGAATTAGGGTGTATATTGACATAAATGGAATATAATATAATAGGTATGCTTTCTTTAGGGTATGAATACCTGAAAATAAAAAAAATATATTTTTGTTACCTTAAAATGAGCAGTTTCTGAGCAGGTCCTTGTCTACGGAGTCCGTCTCTACCAATACCTTTATCTGCTGATAAAATTAACTACTACAAATGTGTTGTTTAAGACATTTTATATTGCTGATTTGTGTCTTTACTTGAACTTCAAGCTAAATATATCGGGCAGGATTAATTAGTTTAAAGGCAGCATGAGTTTGACTTTTAACACATGCAGCTCTCTGTTTGAGGCCTGGTTATTCATGGCAGACCAGATTAACATCTTTCCAAAAATATTACTCTAGCAACTGACCTGTCTTGCAACTCTTCTCTTCTCTAAACAATAATCTTGATTATTTTGACATGGAAACACCTCAAACCTCAAAAAAATACAAACTTATTGAACAATTGAAGTCGTTTGAAATCTTGTACTGCGACAGAAAAAAAAAATCAGGTCGCAGCTCTTGAGCAGCCAAATAGTAATAAAATATATATAAACAACACTCCCCTAAGAGACCTACTGGTGCACAGAGAAGCAGATGTGACAGTATAGAAATGAAAACGCAGGACAGGACGAGGAGACGACAAAAAAGCAGGGACACTCACCAGAGAGCAGCTGCCTCAAGGCTCCGCTGTACACTGACACATGAGACAGGCTGTAACCACTGCCACCTCCAACACACACACACACACACACACACACACACACACACACACACACACACACACACACACACACACACACACACACACACACACACACACACACCTCAGACCAGAAATACACCCCCCTCCCTTTCTTTTTACCCCAGATACAAATTTATACCCTCTGGCCATGGCCCTCAGAGCTCCAGGGGAAAGACTTTAACCCTTTGGACAGCAGTCCGGGGATAACAACAAAAACATCCAAGTTCCAGTTTGTTGAAGCTCGTTATGTTTGACTTCTGTTGAGAGTGCCTGAGATGAAGTCAGTGTTTATGTTTAATGGCTATAATTGTTTTGTGTCTGATTTGTGTCACCAGTCAAAAACATCACAAGCTTCATTATTTTGGTGGGCTCTTAAATATATTGTAAGGTGTATTTTGTCCTGCAGGTATGGTAAATGATTGTACAGTTTGCCTTTAATCTGTTTGGAGGTTTACAATTTAGTCTCATACAAGTCATTTATTAGTGAAATGATATAGATATATAAATAGTCAAGCTCCAGCATCTCTCCAGAGCATGTTCAAGCCCTTCAGATACAGAAAAAAGATAAAAGGCAAATCCCTGAATAACTAGTTGGAAAAAAAAGTATTTAAATTCAGTATTTTTTTGTGACTGATCATCTTTATTGATAAAGTTAAGAAAAAATATCATACAAAAATACACAATAAAGCTCCATGGTCCTGGATCAACAACAAGTTTTTAAAAAAAATGCCCATTGCAAACAATGTCAGAGTTCTACAGTATGTACAAAAATATCTTATTTGGTCCCCCAGGCAAGCCCAAACCTTCAGACAGTAAATTTACATATATTTAAATTTATTGCTTAAACCTCTAAACGATAACACAGACTTAAACAGTAAGGAAAGTGCCAGAATTACAGCATTATTCAACTCTCTCTTTAAATGAGCCAGGGCTGAAATTAATTAGAACAACAGGTCCAATCTGGCTTTTATAATCCTCTCTGGTACAGGACTGAGTATTGTTAAAAAATGACAATACCAGTAACAGTACCTTTAAGGCCCAGACACACCAATCCAACGTCAAACAACTCTTGGTGATGAAGGCCGACTGATGCACCGCCTCATGTTGCCTAAAAGTTGCACCTAAACACAACACAAATGCTACAGCCTCCGTGTGTGAAGAAATAACTCTCCATACCAGCAGGCAGTTGTATTTTTGTCATTTCAAAAAGGCAACAGGAAGACCGACAGCACGGTTTGAGGACGCTAGTTAGCCCGTTAACACATTAAAACAACCTTGATGCTGATAGAACAAATGATATTCCCAGTGCGCTTGCAAACAACACAAAAAAATTACAAATTGTTTCTGCTGAAGGCTTAAAAACAAGTTTGTTTTGATCTTATACCCTCTGTGCATCATCAGAGGCAAGACTACACGACTTGAAGCTGTTTTAGTTGACTGAAGGGTCTCCGACAGATGATTTCAGGGGGCAGCTCTAAAAGTACCATCCATGTTACATTTTGGCTTCGTTTAATCTGAAAGTACAAGAAATACAGCGGCCAGGACAGCAGACTTTATGAAATCTGTAATGAGCCTGATTTTACTTAAACAAATACAATAAAATGCCCACATGATGACAAGGTCCTGTAGTTGATAAATTTGATAGATAAAATGACTTGTTTTGATTTTATTAGCTGGAAATTTGATTACGGTAAAGTGCTCTGCAAGCAAGTCTCTATCATAAAGTCGGTTCATTGAGAGGTTAATTTAAATAAAAGGATGAAATCCGCTCAGTTTTTTTTTAAAGTTTCTGCACTTTGCAGCAAACTTATTTTGACCTAAAGGTGTTTAACCCATGCATTAACTTGCCAAGCTTTTGATTGGCTGTCAGTCTCAGGTGTGTTTAACAGGCGTTATAGCGAGAGGAGAGGAGTTCTTTCCCTCCTGGGTGAGACAGGGGCTGAATATTGGGTACACACTCTCATTAAAGGTGTCAACAAAGGTGTAGAGATGCAGCCGCGCCTTCACATCGTAAAAAGTAATCTGGCCTCCTTCATAATCCAGGAAGATCCCCACTTTACTGGGCTGGGATGGCAGCAGCAGAGGCAGTCGGGACGATGCCAAAGCCTTCACCTCTGCGTTCTTGAGCCACAGGCACCAGTATCCGCCCTCGGGACTCAGCTTGATCTCCCCCTTGCGACGGGCTGAAGCGCTGGCCATGCCAAGCGTCCAGGCCGTCTTGCGCCCCACGTCCACCTCCCAGTAGTGCCGCCCAGAGCTGAGACCCTCGCGGCCCAGGACGAAGAGGGCGGGGCTGAAGCGTTTCTGACCTTCAGAGTGGGTGGTCCTTCGCTCTTCATATCTCACCTGGCGCCCGTCATCGGACACAACCAGGTTCTTCTGGGCTGTGGCGGGGTCCAAAATCACCTCACCTAGACAGGAAAGAGCAGATCAGTGACTTTTCTATGATAATTTGGATACATTTTTCGAAGCCTGAACATGTTTGAACAGTGAAAAAATGACATCGTCTGCATAAAAATGATAATACGCTTGCACCTAAAGTTTGATCTTAAACTTTTTTGGATTGACTAAATTTGGAAGTATGGAAGTAATTGCAAGTATGATAAACAGCTTTACAAATATCTTAATGAATTTAATTATCTTTTTAAGGAGGTTTATTTCCTCCTTTTATAGGTCCCAATACAAAAAATGGCGTATGCCCAACTCAGCTTGCCAGTATCAGCACACATCAATTAAGTTCGCCGACATAGCAGCACCACTGACTTAATGGAAGGCCGCTAAGCTAACATAGTTTTACATGACTCCAATTTGAGCGTCACAGTAACTGCAAACCTCTATGGGTGTGCAGGGCCTGTAATCCATAATAATCCATCATATTTTTTAATGTAATATAAATCTCGCTTACTAAAGTGGCATAAAAAGCACAATATTTGTTAATGAAAGTGACTTTTAGACTCTAAAAATCGATGCATGACCTTCGATTGAGCTCATCTGTGCTGTGAAGAAATGGCGCCATCATGTGGACAAAGAACAACTGAGCATACTAAGCTTAAACTGCACTGCTCAGCATTGTCAAGAACTTTCAGAAACAGCCCGACTCCCTGCCCGAATCAAAACATACATGGAAACTACTGAACACCAAACTGATAATTGAAATTTCACTCACTTGAATAGTTCTGTACTTTCCGGAGCTCTGAGAGAAAGAAAGAGAGAGAGAGACCAAGTCAGCAAGACATTCAGCCAAAAAGTCAAGCAGATGGCACGTGTGGGTGGTAAACATGTAGATGTAATCCAGAGCTGTAAATGCTGCAGACATGTGCTGCTGTCACTCAGATCTCCGCAGAGTCCATGCGGGTGAACCGTGGCATCAACACTATCTCCATCTGTCCGACCATCTTGAATGTGTGAACGTGTGAGTGCGGTGCAGGGCTGCTGGCGCACTGATGAGTCACTTTTCTATTTCAAAGTGCTCGTACAGTGACCTACATATCCCTGTTGTGGATTTTGCACAGGAAGTGTAGTCAGTATTTGACAAGGGAGGATGGATTTTAGTGTAACTTTGCACATAATACAGCACAGAGCAGCATGTTGGGTGGGATTGGTAATTACACCAAAAAGCAAGCGCGTCACCACAGATCTTGGGCTCCTTTGAGCGATAATACGTGGTAACACACGCCACCAGAATACTATTAATCCAGTCAAGGCTTTAAATAACTCTACCTGCAGGCTTCATGAAAACCCTTTGAAACCTGGAACGACATCCGGTTTCCTGTGCTGCTTTTAGATGATTTAACTCTTTGAACCCAATTTGGTGTGATTTATTTATTTTTCAAAAAGCACTGGGAAAAAGGCAATGAGCAACTTGGTAAGAAATGGTCCACAAATTACAAACAAATTAATTGATTTTGAAAATTATTTTTAAAAAGCTTGGGAAAAATGTCTAGAAAAAAAGAAAAACTAGGGAAAAATTACATTTATAAATATCATAATTGCATTTGCCGAAATTACGTTACAAAATTGTTCAAATTTTTTGTCCAGCTGTGTCGGTTTGTCACGGAAACCTGCTCATGGTCATTATATTACAGATAATTTCCTGTTTTATTTACTTGTTTTTATTTTTTGACACATCACTACATCCTTTTTTTAAAAAAAAAAATTAGTTTTATTGTAACAGAGAGAGAAATTTCTGCCCGCACCTTTCCCGTACAGTCTCTTGAGCTCCTCCTGGAACTTGTCTATGAGGCTGCTGACGGAGGAGCGGATGGTTCCCAGGTAGAGGTCGGTGTTGACGCTGACCCCTGACCAATCAGTGGGCTCAGGCGGAGGTGGCAGCGTCGCCAAGTGCTACAGGAAACAGAAGAGGAGGGTTATTGAGGGTAGAACATTAAAATTAAATGACCCCTCAGGGGAAATAAAGACTGTCGTAAAAGGACACACTAAATATGATTACTACAGATTTATAGGATAAGACATCTTGACAGTGTGCGGGTTTATTGCTATAAATAACAAAAGAGGCAAACTTACATCAGAGGATTTACAATGAATGTATTTGTCTGCATACTATCAATTTATTTCTTCCAAAAACACTGAGTTATGCCTTTGCTTTCTCATCTGGAAAAAAAATCCAACTTCAAAGATGTCTTTCATGAGAGAAAAATCAACATTTTATCAACATAAACACACCAGGGTAAACACACAAGGGGGGACTTCCATAACAGCTGGCTCTGTGCGTAGACGCTTTTGATGTTGTGTTACAGATCTCCTAGCAACCAGAGCTGGAGGTCCACAGGATAATTGGCTGTGTGGATATTATTTGGATGAATACTAACACAAAAACAAAAAAGAGATATTTTAAAGAAAATATGCTATTACAGCCTGGTTGGTAACATTATTAATAAAAGTATAAAGTCTGTTTATGTGGACTCTTTCAGATTTCCATCACTGTAATTGGAACATCAGTGTCTCTTTAGCATTTTAACTAATTAGCTCCCTTGCTGCGTCCTAAATGCATATTAAGTGTGTTTGTGTATGCAGGCTACACACTGGAAAAATAACTTATGAAGTAATGATTTATATGCAGGCATGCATTTTTAAAAATGCATTTGGAGTGGGGTCTTCATTTCAAATATTGATCATCAGAAGTGCCATCAATAAGCCAGAGAAAATTGGGACACTAAAGGTTCCATTTTATGCTCATTTTCAGAAAAATAACACATTATATTTCTCATATTGCCTGCCAGAATATACATGCTTTCTCCTTCTGTGTGAAACACTCAATTTTACCTGCTTTACATTGACCCTTTTAAACTTGGAACCACATTGGCCTTTTACATGCATTTAAATTTATTAAATGTCAGCAAATTTGTTTGATTTCTTTTCAAAAACATGAATTAAAAGGCAATGAGTAACTGAAAAGAAAAAAAAACCTGAAAATGAGTATTTAAAAAAGAGAAAAAAACGGTAAAGGGACACAGAGAAAAATATTAGAAAATAATTATTTAATCACAAATTTAAATGTTAATTACATTTCAATTTTAGCAGTGTTTCATGCCATTTTTGGAGGTTATTGTTTTTTAACTTTTTTTTAGAACTTTTCTTGTATTTTTTTTTTTTTTTTACTAATTCCTTGCTCATTTTGGGTAATTTCTTGTGAAGTTGGTTGTTGCCTTAAATGTTTTTGATTTTTGCCTAGGTAGTTTGACTTTTTACAATATGCAGCCTTTAATTGAGTTTTTTTAATTATTATTTTAGAAAATAACTCCATTTACATCAGAAATTGCACCAGATAGACACACTTTGGTGCATAAAATTTAACAAAAATGCAGGAAATTAAGTGTTTGACACTCACTTTTCTGACAGAAGACCTAACAGTCCCACCTTCCAATGCTGAAATGAAACCTACACCTTTGCTTTATGCCATCTGAACATAAACATATTAAATCACTTTAGATCTTAGTGATTAGTTTCTAAAGGGCTCGGCCTCCATGGCTGCTGCGGGATGTGTCTGTAGTTTACCTGCAGGAAGACCACTCTGTCCTGGGTCTGCGCGCAGGCCTCCAGCTCGTTGCTCCTCCTCCTCAGCTGGCTCAGCTCATTCTCCAAACCTCGGGCCAGTTCCTGAGCGTGCCGCTCAGCCTCACGTTGTCTCGTGGCGATCAGCTCCACCAACTCCGCCTGACTCTGCTCCACCATGCGCTGCAGCTCTGCGTACACCTGCCAGCTCTCCTCCAGCTCCTTCTGAGAGCTGGCCTGCAAACGACGGAGCGCAGGAGGTGAATGTGATATTTAAGTTACAAAAAAACAACAACCAATAAATACAGGACTCAACATAAGTCAAATCCACCTCGAGACCAAGTTTAAAGCGTGTGTTGGTGGTGTGTGTTGTCCTCTGTGGCGCTGAAGGGGTTTTCCCACGGAAATAACTAACGTGATGATGTCACAGTGATGTCACTGGGGTTTCTTAGTTGGACGCCTGCCAAGCTGCAGGCCACTGTCCCAAGACCAACAAACATCAAATCATGTGATTTAGTGAGTCAGTTTTGTTTTTCCAGTTTTATCCCCCCTGTGTGTCCTAATTTAAATACAGCAATGAAAATACGGCCTCATACAGCAAATATGGAAGTTTTCTGAACTTTCTGATTGCTGTTTAAGTACTAAAATATAGAATATAAAAACACACTGCTTATAGACATTCTTTGGATGACCACTAAAGCTAATTTTAGTCAGTTCCTATGTTATGCCTTTATATCCAGATGTGTTTGTGGTTTTTTTAATGGGACAAATGTAAACAGCTCAGTATCTCCTAAGTCAGACTGACCTACTGCGCATGTCAGTGAGAGAGGGATAGCGTCACGCTCATATTATGGACGCCCGATTTTGAAATTGCGACCGTTAACTTCACGGAACTTTCTGGACCCTCAGCTGGCTGGACTTTCTGGACCCTTCTGGATGTTATTTAGGTGGACCATTAACGTTCTGGAACCTTCTGGACGTTAGCTAGTTGGACCATTAACGTTCTGGAACCTTCTGAATATTAGCTAGGTGGACCATTAACGTTCTGGAACCTTCTGAATATTAGCTAGGTGGACCATTGACGTTCTGGAACCTTCTGAATATTAGCTAGGTGGACCATTAACGTTCTGGAACCTTCTGGATGTTATTAGGTGGACCACTGACGTTCTGGAACCTTCTGATTATTAGCTAGGTGGACCATTAACGTTCTGGAACCTTCTGGACGTTAGCTAGTTGGACCATTAACGTTCTGGAACCTTCTGAATATTAGCTAGGTGGACCATTAACGTTCTGGAACCTTCTGAATATTAGCTAGGTGGACCATTAACGTTCTGGAACCTTCTGAATATTAGCTAGGTGGACCATTTACTTTCTGGAACCTTTAAAGAAATCCTTCTCATTTGGTGAGTATTTCAGAAATCTTCCAACATTTTCGGTGTCATTATTGCGGTGAAAAACAGCAGTATTATTTGTTCTTTTTGATATATTACTGGTGTATTTGAAGCTATAATGTTATACTGTGGTGAAAATTGTTTCTCTGTGATTGGAAAACTAGTGTATTTTGGACAATTTGAGACTGATTTTAGTAACCTCAGTACCACTGACATGAGCCGGCTTGATGCAGTGCTGTGTCATGATTAAGGTAATGGTAGATAGCTAGCTAACTCACAAGCCATAACCTAAAAGTTGTGAGCTTAATATTTAACTTAACCCCTTTAATAAACTTAAAGGAGATCTCATGCCGTACTGTAACATCAAACAGAGATAATTCAGTATTTTTTATAATCATATATTCACGAAGAAACACTCTGTTTTTAGAAGGTCCTCTACAAGTTAGGCTACTGTTGCTAACAAACCACAATAACTTTCAACTTCCATACACTCAGTTGTAAATTAAACACAAACTTATGGTGAAGTTTTATAAATCAAGTTTAACCAATTTAATGTAAATGCTACCGAGCCTTTGTTTCCAAATGAAACCTACCAGTGTAAAGTTAGCCTCTTAACAGCTAGCTAAAGTAAGCTATTTTCATTCATGCTTTCAGGGTGGTAGGGGACTAAGCCTGGCCATGAAGATATTATAAATATTACCTTAGAGAATCTTTTGCAAATTACATTGCTGGCGTACTAATTTAATAACATCAGTTAATGGAGGTTATTTTGGTGAGCAAGAAGGCTGAGGAATAAATTAATAATTATAATATCAAATTTTGTAAATCTGTTGCTTTTTTAAAAAAAATTGTAAAAGCAAGAGAGCAAAGTGTTGCATTTAAATCCATCCAGTAAAGATTGAAAGAGGGGTGTGAACCTAAAAAAATGTTTATGGATAAAGAATTTCACTAAAAAAAACAACCCTAATAACATAGTTCAAATCA
Organism: Plectropomus leopardus; assembly: GCF_026936395.1. Lineage (NCBI taxonomy): Eukaryota > Metazoa > Chordata > Actinopteri > Perciformes > Serranidae > Plectropomus > Plectropomus leopardus. The sequence goes on from NC_142198.1 coordinate 16,218,513, forward strand.
TCATGACAGATTACATATTTAAGGGTAAAATCCAGGGTGATATTACAATTATTGAAAACATGGTCTGGCAGCGGAGGCTACTACCCAAAAAATAAGTAATGGAATATGTTTTGTTGTTTTTTTTTTTTTTTAAATTTTGTTTTAATTTATTTATATATATATATTTTAGATATTTATATAGTTGATATTCCCCCTTTTTTGTTTTTGTGTTCAGCTGATGTGGTGGGGGATAAAGTTGTTTTTTTTTTTGTACATAGTTTTAAATAGACACATTTTGTTTGTTATATCAATAAATGTTTTATAAGTACTTCTTTATCAGTCATCTCATTTTGCAAGGAAAAATTATAGATATAAGTATTAAAGATTATACATTTACTGTGTTACAAATTTAGTATTATATTGTAAGTAAATTTTCCAGCCATTGCTTATCCTGTGTGAATGCGCTCCATGAAACACAGATGTAGGGGGGTAATTTCGACGCAACATGAGGTCCCTAGGTTATAATAGTCCTGTGCAAATTGGCCTTATGTTTCTGTTGTTTTTTGGCCGCTGTGCAATGACTATCCCTCTATATCTCCTTATTCTTTGTCTTTGTCTCTCTAACAGTCCAGTTCCACTGGACTTAGCTACCGCTGCCAAACTAGATCTACGAATAGTAAGGACCATATTTATTTTCTTTAAGTCTGTGTCATGGTTTTGGTTGGCCGCCGTGCTGACCCATCTGTTTGATTATTGATCGTGGCTGTTGTGCTATGACTATCCATCACTCATCTCTGTAACTATCCCTAATCTTTGTTTTTTCCCACTTTATCCCCCTGTCTATCTCTATTTCTCATCCCTCTTTATTTATATATGGCCGCCGTGCCATGACTATCTCTCTATATCTCTTCTCTATCTCTCTGTCTGCCCTGAGATATAAGAGTCATTTACATTCTGCCACCTTAAAATTATGAGTTTCTATCTGCATTCTGAGCGGTTTTGAGATATTGAGTTTCAAAATTTTGCAGTCATAACTGCAAAAATAATAAGAATGTTTTTTTTTGTTTTCTAAATAAAAAGTCCAAAAATACATGCAACTTTTATTAAGCACCTAACATAATGTTAACTTATCACAGAATAAGAATAATAACTTTGACAAAAAGGTCAGCTATAATGCTGAGGTGGCGATTTGTGTTGTGTTTGGGTTGTTTGATTATCTGTCATGGCCGCTGTGCCATGACTATCTGTTGTCTATCCGCTTGGATCTATTTGTTAAGATCTATGTGATACAATAATTGTCAAAACTGAATATTACACTCTATTATTATTTATTACACACACACACACATGCACACATGCACACACAGGACCCATTGACATGCATTAGTTGCAGAGAGATGTTAGACTGATGGAGCTGACACATACTCAGAGCTCTTAGCAGTTAGAGGTTCACTGCCTTGCTTAAGGGCACCGTCCTCCAGTTTCCCTACAGTCTGAGCTATTGCCACGCAGCAAGGTACACAAAAAGTAAGTGCCATTTTTATTTTTCATGTTTGTGTTGTGTTTTTGGTTGGCCGCCGCGCTTACATGTCTGTTTGGTTATCATTAATGGCCGCTGTGTCATGACTATCCCTCCATATATCACCGTACAATGTCTTTCCGTCATCTTTCCAAATATATTTCTATTATCACTACCTCTGGCTCATCTCTCTTGCCTCTCACACAAAATATCTAGTGTTTTTATTTTCTTAAAATCTGTCATGTGTTTTTGGTTGGCCGCTGTGCTGACTTATCTCTTGGACTGATCTTGTATGGCCGCTGTGCGAGGACTGTCTGTTATGCTTCTATATTTTTTCGCTGAATCAATATTGATACAATGATATATTTTTAATTATTAATCCCTCTATGGGGAAATTAATTTTTTTTCACTTTTGTAATCCTTACATACACAGATACATCAAAAATACACACATTGACACACAGGACCTGTAGGCATGTCAATAATTGTAGAGTGATGTCAGAGCGATGGAGCTGCATAAATACCTTTTAATGTCTTACATATAAATCAGTGTGAACTGCCTTGTTGTTGAGGGTGTGATACATATTTGCATAACCTTAAAGCGTCTGTTGTCTACATTGTTTCCATATCTCTGACTGGGTTAGGCCTAAAATAATACTGTTAACTACTATAAGAGTCCATCGAATTAACCTGTGAAATGCTGGTTTCAAAGGTTATTGCTCACTTGTACAACTGGACTAACAGGTTACGTATTCCCTTTGCTGAGGAAAGGAAACTACCAAACTTTTTATGGCAAACTTAGCCAGCACAGGTTTTAACATTAATCTTCAATCCCTACTTTAGTTTTACTCTCTAAAAAATACATAAAATTATGATTAAAGCATTTTTTCCCCTTTTTTTTCAGCACTATGAACTTTATTTTTTTTCTTTATTTCCATGTCTATCAGTGCATCAGTTGAACACACAGCAACATGCTCATGTGCAGTCGTGTGTGTATGTAGTACACACACACAGATTTGAAAATCCTGATATTCAACCCTCTGGTAACTGGATCCTCTTTGTATCTGTAAAAGTAGATAAAAATGTCCCCAAGCAGGCAACCAAGAGCCGCACTCAACCTGGGGAATTTGCCATTCAGAACCTCATTAACATTTCAGTCATTGTAAAGCTACAATTAAAATCCTTTAACTTATAAACAAAAAAGCAGTTTAATTCTTCATTTACGGAGAAATTTTACTTCTGTTTTGCTCTTAATTGATAGCATTTTTTTGCACTTGAGCCTCTGAATACCACAAATCTTAATGTGAAACAAAAGGAAGTTGTAAAAAGTTGCATATGTATCTTTTTTGAATTGTCGACTGTGCACTTTAAATCTGTCAAGCACTCAAAATTGATAACATGTAATTGTTGATGTTAAAGGTCCAAGAATTTTTAACTTGGAGAAAAGTAACTCAGTTACGTGTAACACTGTTGATGCGCATCATTCGTTTTTTATTTATTGTATTTATACAAAATATTATTTACTAGTTTAGTTTAAAATTTTGGCTTAAGCCAGGCTAAAAATATAAGTTCATGCAAAGTGGGGAAAAAACTGTTTCGTGTAGAAATCATCACTTAATTATATGTAAAAATGTGCATTGATTTAGTTTAGATTCTTTTGATTTGACAGTACTTGACATATTTAGTTTGTTTAAAGTGAACTTTTTATTTTTTTTATTTTTTACTTTTACCTAGAGTCTTTTTTTCATGTTTCATTTCTCATCCTTGTGGTAGGGTTTACTGTAATGAGGCTGAGGGTAAAAACAGGGTGTGGGAAACTAGAGGTAAATGCATACCCTAGTTGCACCGGTTGGACGGCCTCAGACATGGATCTGAGTCTGTGTGAGAAAAACAAACAGCATTCACCTGTGCTCACCACAGAACACGAGAGGTATGAGAAAGATGTGGCCAACATCCTGAACATGTTTGTCAAAGATTTCCCTGCAGAGCGCAGCTAAATCTACAGTATAGACGCTGATCTGTAATCCCAGTAACAGCTGTGTGTCCTGCCCACAGCCTGCTCATGTTTTGTATCCATGCCTGGATCAGAGTGCTGCTTGAAGTGCAAATAAAGCTTTACAGCGCTTCATTAGAGTACACTGGGCAAATATTTAACATCCAGTACTAAAGGGAAGTACAGCAGCAATACTGGCTGATTAACACAGACTCAAAAACACATGGCATGCATGTTTTAAAATTGCAAAAAGTACTTTTTTACCATAAGCAAAAATTGTGCTGAATCTAACCACACATTAACCCTTTGAAACCTGACCAAATTGGCTTGATTTAAAAAAATAAATAGAGGAAGGCAATTAGCAACTTCAGGAGAAATGACCAAAAAAAGTGTTAAGTACATGAAAAAACAAGTAAAAAAACCCAACAAACAAGGAAATAGTCTAAAAAAACAAACAAACGTAAAAGTAATGAGTCTTGTACTTCTGTAAGAATTATTTTAAATATATAGCTCTTAGAATTTTAAACAACATAGTTTAGACATTTCCCCCTAGATTTTGTTTTTCAAAATGTATTTATTCTCATTAATTTGCAGAAAATGTTTGGCCAATTGCTCATTGCCTTTTCCACAAGTTTTGAAAAGATAACAAACCAATTTGCACAGCATTTGAACGTTTAAATACTTGTGACATCGGAGCGCAGCACAGGAAAAGTGATGTCTTAAGTTTCAAAGGGTTAACGACAGCGTTGTTAAAATGCAGACATTTTTTTCTGGTGACTGAGTTGTTGTCCTCTACCGACTCACCTTGATGACTTTAATGGATTGTTTGATCTCGTCCAGTTTCTTGGTTCTCTCCTTGATCAAATGTTTGAGCTCCGACTTCTTCTTACCCAAATTACTCTGTGAAAGAAAATTAAAACAAAAGGGTTGTGGCTTACTGTAATCAATTTTGACAACTTTATATCTCGAAAATTCAACACGTTCTGATCCCAAATCATCACATATTGCTGCTTCGTCAGTGGACTTCCATGTCTGCATATTACGCCTATCTCCCTGTGTCTGCTGTTGACTTTCCAGGATGCTACATCCAACACTGTGATGTCACCAAATCATGTGGTTAGAATTAGGCTACAAAGGAATGCATGGTTAGGTTTGGGAAAAAAAACATCATGGTTTGGCTCTACATTCAGATGGGATGCGAACTCCACCCTCTCGAGAGGAAGTCCGTGATTTATCAAACCGATACCCCACACCTCCTGCCCGCCCTTTAGGCACACTCGTTCTGGTGGCTTATTACATGACCACGTCAGGCGCTGTCTGGTTGACTGGCAATGTACAGTATCATAACACAGCAAAAAGTTGCATCCAGCCATGATACAAACTGACACCGCCCAGTGGTGTATCATACTGCCATGAAATGTGGATTTTGGTGTTGGTATCTTGCACCGAAATCCCTGACAAAGTGGTGGAAGAAAAAAGGCCTTTCTTAAAACTTAACAAACTGTGGCCACAGCTCACCATCCTCTTTTTCCACTCGTGCTCAATGGAGACTATGTCATGGGACTTGTGCGTGGCCTCGGCGCAAGCCGTGCAGATGCAGACGTGGTCCGTGCGGCAGTAGACCTCTAGGAGACGTTCGTGTTTCTTACAGATCTTCTCCTCCAGGTGGAAAGTGGGTTCGATCAGACGGTGAGATATCAGAGACTTCACCTGGGAATGAGTGCAACGAGAAACAGAGATAATGGGCAAAGGTAGACCAAACAAACACAGGACTGTGGAATAACCCTAAAAAAACTGACCTTTTTGTGATGTCTGAGGTGGGCCTCACAGAATGATCCAGGACAGTTCACACAAGACTTGAGCGCCTTCACCTTCCTCCCAATGCAAGCATCACAGGGAACCTCCCCTGCCCGGGCAAACTCCCCAGCATCGGACCCTGTGGAGCCCCCATGGCTCATATGAGAGCTTAGATTCAGTGTGGATCCCTTTGAGTTCCCCCCGGCCCCTCCAGTTCCTCCAGCTAGCATCAGCCCTTGGAACTGGGAGGAGATTTCTGCCAGGACCCTGTTGACACTCATCTCAGGTTTTTTGGAGTAGCTCTTCTTGCACATGGGGCAGAGGTACTTCTTGCTGTGGTTCCAGTATCCCTGCAGGCATGCTTTGCAGAAGCTGTGGCCGCAGGGTGTGGAGACAGGCTCCACGAACACCTCCAGACAGATGGAGCAGCTGAACTGGTCCTCAGAGAGGCCCCCGCCTCCCGGAGAGCTCATACCTGCAAGAAAGAAGAAGGAAATGGGAGACGCAGAGAGATAACATAGATTAGATGTGCAAATCGCAAGTTCAATTAATAGACAGACAAAATATTCCCTATCTAAAAATACTACATCGAGACTACCAGCTTTGTTTGACCTCCAACATGTCTTGTCACCCACCCAAGAGGGTTGTTCACACCTTATGTCCTGTATGAGTCACAATCCACACGGCAGTCATGGCAGAGTCATGAGAAATGAACTGAAATGTGAATTGCTGTGAAACTGCCTGAGATGGAAATCTAGGACAGCAGTCTAGCTGTTGCACTTTCAGATAAAAATATATATAATTTAATATTTGTCTAAGAGTGAGGATATATGTTAATGGGTATACGTTTCCTTTCAATTTTGGAGGCAGGGGCAGGGGTTAAGGCACATAAGAAACAGGCGTTTGGGCGTCCTTCAGCAGAAAATGCTGAGAATCAAATGATCCTGAATTCTGGTGATTTTTAATGCAACAACTTATGGTTTATATATTTTTTAATTTTGTCAAGATAAAACTACTTGGCTGCTTTTATTTTTCTGTAAGCGGGAACAAGTGCACATGTTTCGAAATAGCAACAACAAAGAGGCACAATTGACCACAAAGAAATTCAGAGGGACTGCAGAGAAACTCAAAATACAAAAGGCACAAAATGACCTTAAAGAGACACAAAATGACCACAAAGAGATACAAAAATGGTTACCAAAAGACACAAAATGACCATGAAGAAATTTAAAATGGCCACAAAGAGACACAAACTGAAAACGAAGACACAAAATGACCACAGTGACACAAAGTGACTACAAAGAGACACAAAATGATTACAAAAAGATACAAAATGACCACAAAGCGACACAAAATGACCATGAAGAGGTACAAAATGACTACAAAGCGATTTAAAAATGACCACAAAGAAACACAAAATGACTTCAAAAATGATACAAAATGACTACGAGATTTAAAATGACTACAAAGAGAGACAAAATGACTACAAAGGGACACAAACTGACTAAAAAGAGACACAAAATGTCCACAAAGAGACAAAATGACCAACGAGAGACACAAAATTACCAAAAAGAAACACAAAACTACAGAGATACATAAAGACTACAAAGAGATGTGCTGGAGATATGAAACCCTCAGTTTGACTACAGGGTCAAAGGTCAGCATTTCTTATATAATATCTATCTTGAACTGGGTCATGAAGTTTTTTTGATATATAGCAAAGGAGAACACAAAGCCTTTTAACACAAGCAGGAAGTAAATTAAAGAATGTCAAAGGCAGGTGAGAAACTATCTGAGGAATGCAGAAACTCAAGACCTTCAACCTCACAGCACCTGCCTCAGGTTTAAAACAAAAGAAGAAAACACCAACTCCCACTGGAAATTTAACCTGTACCAACTACAACACACAACCAGTGCTGCTGTTTTCTTAATGGACTAGACTTTATATCAGTATTCATGAATGTACAATATTGTTTTGTCAGATTTTTCACTGACAGTAATGTAGTTTTTGTTTTTGTGTTATGTAACAGCAAATGAGGACTGAATTAGACAAGATTTAATCATATCACAAAGTGCAGCATCATTTTGGGCTAAAATAGACAATAGTTAGACGAACAAACACATAAGCTCGGCTCTAGGTCTTCATTAATATATGCCACAGACAGAGTTTTTATTTTTCAAATATTTTGCTGTAAAGAAGTCTGTCTGACATCATTTTGCTCTGTTAAGCCTGTCTGTCACTCCTCTACACAGCCAAAAGAGGCCATCACTAATAAAAACAAGTAAAAGAAGAACTTACTCTGCATGTTTTCCTCTGACGTGCAGAAGTGCAGTCCTTCACTTCATGTACTTTGCTATGAATCACACAGCGACAGGTGCTGCACTCTTCCTGAAACTTGAATTGGCCCTCCCACTCTCAGTGCGGCACACCCAAACGTCCGCACTTGCCCTCCCTTTGTTATCACTGATTTCTATGGCTCTGCAGTGTAGATATGCAAAACCACACTAAGTGCTTTGTGGTTTGTTTCTCTTTATTTGAATAGGACTGAAAAAATTCAGTGGGACCCTTGCAGAAATAAGATAGCAGTTGTAGACGAGCTGAAGGTTTTTTTCTTGTTTTAAACAATTTTCTGTAGTTTCTGGCAGTGTGTCACACTAAACTCTTAGTTTATGGAATCATAAAAACTCTGTGGTTGTATCAAAGTCCCACTTGCTGTCAACCACCTGCACTCACCTGCTTTATAACTTTGATAAAAGTCACTCTCATATCAGGGGCCATATTTTAATGAAAATGTACTTTATGTACACCTATATTTGTTGGATAATGTGCGATTAACTGAAGGTATTTTTTATTTTAGATTGGAAAAAAACTATATATAAAGTGTCAGTCCCCAAACCTTTATCAAGTAAACATTTGGAATTTTACTAAACACTAAACACACAAAATACCTAAAATATACGTATCTTAAAAGGAGATATTTAAAATAAATGGATCAAGAAAAAAGTTGAACAAAACACCAACACTAGAAATCGTATGAACTAATTTCTCATTTAAAAAGGCACAACAAAATGATGCAAGGAAAGATGCAAACATACATAAAAAGACAAAAACATACAAAATAATGGCATTTAAAAACAAAAAAGTAAAGTAAAATTACATAGCATGAAATTTAACCATTTTTGTTGCTGTGAAATAACAAAAATCAGTTACTAGTGCTATAGTGTATAAAAATATATAAAAATGAATTGTAAACACTAAATTCCCCACTCTTAAACCTCATTATAGCTGGAAATATGTCAGTATGGTCACAATAAATTTAATGGAAATAAGAATATAAATAAAAGCAAACAACACTGAGCTTAAAAATATATCAGTAGCTGTATCGTGATACACATCGAAAAGGTGATACGGTTCTGTGCGTAGGATTTATTATTATATATTATTATTAGGATTCATTGACAAAAAATTGAATATGATGTAATAAGTATATTTTCTTTAGTGTATAAACACGTGAAAATAAGAACGACTGTGCTCCCGTTACTTTAGAATGAGCCATTTATATCTACGTAGGGAGCGGGTCCTCCGAGTCCGCCGTGTTGCATTTCCATGCTCCAAAAACAAACAAACTAAACACTAAGCTCTGGATGATCAATCTAGGTCAGTTTTTCATTTTGTTATCTCTATCATCATAATTTTTAAAGGGGCTACCTCCTTCTTTTATGTCGCCACACACGGATTAAACACGGGTAAATCCTCTGTGAAAAGTTGCACTTTGTGAAATTGAAGATATGAGTCTTGGCCTCCACATGGAAAAACGACACCTGTCTTTCCTCAAACACCCCTACCCTTTGGGGATGGGGAGACAACGTTAAAGGGAATGGATTTTGCGTGTACACAAAATACTGCCCTCCATCCCTTTGACCTACAGTCCACAAGCCTTTCTCCGGAGACGGAGTGATGTGTTCTCTCCTCTTCACAATGTCAGATGCGACTCCCAGCACCCAATTAGATTTCTCCTTCACCCCGACCTCCCAGTAGTGTCTGTCTGTGGTTTGACCCTTTGTCCCAACCGCAAAAGGGTTTTCAGTAAACCTTGTTGGACTAGTAGGAACCTTCTGCTTCTTTAGAGACTGTCTGACTTCTTTCCCATTATCGGAGACAATAAGCCTGGGCCCTGCACTGTTGTGATCAATGGTGATGTTGTCTGTTAGAATAGAAAGGACACAAGAATTAAATATGTTCATCTCATTCTTATAATGATATGGAGTCTAAGATAGATACATTTTAAGTTGAATTTGATTAAAAATCACATAAAAACTTTCAGTTTGGACAGTCGGGGTTACAAACCTGCAAATTGCTGCACTTTGTTAAGCTCTGCAGGGTGGAGATAGACCATAATTAGTTATGTGATTAATGATGCATTTGTGTGTTAAATGATAAATGACAGAACTAAAAATAGCTGTATTCATCAGATCACCTGTAGTGTACAAATCACCTTTGGTGGCAGCATAGTTTATCACTCTATTTTTATGTGCATTTTCATCAAAATAACACCACTCATAAGACTGCCAGTGGCACAGAGTCAGAAATAATGAGCAACTAATATGATCACATATTTGTTTATTTCTAACAGGAGTGTAGGTTACGCACATCCAAAAAACTTCTACAGGCGCTATAACAAAACAAAAACTGCACACTGTGCTGAACAACAAGGAACATGTAGATGTAGTGATGACTGTGTAATTTAATTTGATGGCTGTTTCAAAATGCTTTATGAAGAACTCTTAAATGTCTGTCCAGTCGCCTGAATAATATGTTGGCATTTTAAGTTTCTACAAACCAAAAATTGGTAATATGACCTTGTTTCAAACTTACCAGAGGCTGACTGTTTTCTAATCTTGTGGTTGATAAACTCTTTTGTGTTGATCAAAGATGTACGTATATAACCCAAGAAATCCACTTCATAAACAGGGATGCCCCTTAAATGCCCCTTAAAATATGATCAGAGTTACAGAAAAAAAAACCTCTGCAGGGTTACTAAAACTTATCAGGCACTTGCATTATTGACCCTAGCATTGCCATTTCAGTTTGACATTTTGTTTTCTGCTTGCAGAGTAATACAAAAATGAACCTGCAGTCATGTACCATAGACCAGCACAATAGTGTCTGAATTTTCCTATGCAGTTAACCCTTTGAAACCTGAGCAAACTGGCTTGATTTCTTTCAAAAGCTTGCGAAGAAAAGAATGAGCAGCTGAAGAAGAAATTAATTCATTATTTTCATTTATTCATTTATTCATTTATTTATTATTCATTTATTTGTCATGTCATGTAGTTTTGTGGACCCCCCCCCACAACTTTTTTAAAAACAGTTTTGTAATTCTATTGAATCTATCTGTATCTATCTTGCAGTTTGCAGGACATGTCTTTCCAAATAGCTCATTGCCTTTTTCCCAATATTTTCAAAAAGAAATCAAACCAATTTCCTCAGGGTGCAAAGGGTTAAATACTTATGAAAGTCATTTGAAAGCAGCACAAGAAAAGTGATGTTGAGAGAGCAAGAACTTCCTACCAATTCAAGACAATACCCATGTCTATTAATGATTATAAATGTCGATGTTTTTTCCTATCATACGGATAAGATATCAAACCATACCTGCTCATTCCTTGGCTGTCCGCTCAAATATGACAGATATCGGTTATGGTCTGTTTTCTTTGTTTGGATGACTGGGTGTAGCCGCTGAAACATGATCTGTGATTGGTACATTTTCACGTTTATATGAACAAGTGGCATATTTTCTTCCTCCTCTTGGCACTTTTAAGTGGTTTCGTAGGGAGAGGTTGTACATGTTGAGGTTAGTTTGACAGCCACTTCCTCATCTGTTTAATAATTAAATGAAGTTCAACAACCTTAAGAAGCTGCCCTGCATGAAGTTGCATGCTGCATTTATATAAAAATCAGTCTCTGGGGATTTTGCAAACCCTTAAAGATATAACCTTAATTTGTGAGTGTTTTTTGTGTACTTGCTTAAACAGTAGGACTATTAGTAGTATGGGAATATTTGGTGCGTTTCTTTGTGTAAAGACACTCTCAGGTTTAGAGAGTGGGGAAGTAATCAAGGCTGATCACTAACAGGTGTGTCTGAGTGCAGGCAGGTGAGCAGAGCTGCAGACTCTGAATGTCCTTCCTCTGGAGTGCAGAAGTGTTTTTTTAACACTGTTGATAAGTTTGGAGTTGCTTTGTTTCTCTGAGTGATTGATTTCTTCAGTCCTCCTTTTTTTGCCAATCCTGACTCACCAACTCCACTTCTCTGCCTCTCCTCTTCATCTGTATCTGGGAGGGAAATAAAAATAGCTGTAGTGGAAACCCTTATCAGGAGAGACACATTTATTTTCACATAAAATTTTTGATACTTAACCACTTGAAACCGAATTTCTTTCCTCTTTTTTTAATTCACAATAAAGACAAGACAAATTGAAAGCCACAAAATCAGAACAGAACACAAAGTGCCCAAAAACAAAAAAACAAAACAAAACATCACAAAATATTACTACTAATAACAGTAATCTTAGCCAGTAAAATTGACAAATGATTGTCTTTAATATACTTAACTGTATTTGATACCACTATACTTATACTAACCATTGCTATTGGGGAATAGTCCCTTACAAAAACCTTGAGTATCACCGCTCCACTTCTCTGCCTCTCCTCTTCATCTGAATCTGGGAAGAAAATGAAAATAGTTGAAGTGGAAAAACTCTGGAGAAATATTGTTACAAGTCTATCTTTGCCTGAATGAGGACAGAAACTTGTTTGTTTGTTTTTGCCCACTGTAAAACACGGAAAAGGTGGTAAAAAGGTTCCTGTTTGAATTAAAAATGACAAATCAGTTGGAAGTTTTCCAAGTGCAATGTTTCTAAAAACATTTTTGTGATCAATAATTACCATAAATGCCTGATGCATCAAATATGATACCAAATTATTATTATTATTATTATTATTATTATTTTTTTTTTTTTTTTTTACATTTTGTCATAAAGGCTCAAACACATCCATCTAAAAAATCTGGCTATTTTTTCATAGTTCAGGCTTCAAAGGGGTAATTTTGTAATGAATTTTTTCTTACCTCATTATCAGTTAAACTCAGATATATATGGTTTCCATACCATAAAACAGAGCCATCGTTTGTGTTATTAGTAACACCTGTGCTTTTCCTACTATGACAGGTAAAAGTGTCTGCTGTTAAAAAAGGCCTATTGGACAAATCTGAATTTTGACCTTGATATAAACTAAGTGGACATCACCCTGCCTGGAAATGAATATCATTGCAACCCATAACTAATAATAATAGTAGTTGAGACATTTCAGTTTGCCTGACAGACATAGACATCCCTAGAGTGAGCCATGCAGCTTTGTTTTATTCAACATCTCATAAAGGTCAGCTAAAGGGGCTGTATGACACTAACTGATTGTATAAAATGTGTATTGCATTCACCTTTAAATATTTTATATAAGTTTTCAGTACACAGTGTTAAATGTGTTAGAAGCTGCAATATTTTATCTCCACCACTAGTGGGCGGCCTTGGTCTGACAGTGAGGGAACGCCAGCTTCTGCCAACAGACGCTTTACATTCATGTTACATTTTTACCCTATACAGTAGCTGATGCTGTTGTCCATGGCAACGTATGAGCACAACAATAGCAGAGGCTAAAATTCTGCACATTATTCACATAACATTTCCAAAAGTAGTCAATGTTGTGTTAGAGTGAGAGTTGCTGCACAAATACTGCAGAACCAAGTTGAAGTCAGTTAATGTCATTTTGTCCAATTTCTAATTACAACTTTGAATTATACCCCCCCCCCCCAGCACTCCAAATGATTAATTCCTTTGCACTGCAGCATATTGACATTATTGACCATTCTCATTCAATGAGACACCAGAGGTTCTCTTCTGAAAAAAAAAATGCCATGTCAGTGCAGTGCAGGATGCAATTGATCCTCCAACACTGCATCTCTATTTTTCTGTTGCATATTAATGATAGTGTTATATGGCTTCATTTTCCTCATTTTCCGTCTTATTTCACCAGCTACAGTTGTAAACATGAAGCTGAATTTTTCTCCATTATTGTATAAAGACAACTTAACCCCCCCCAAAAATAACTTTTTCTCATAGCCGCAAATCTGTCTGTCCTACCTGCACAATTGCAACCCCAGCCTTGCATTGGCGTCTGATTTGCGTGCACGTGGACATGCATCTGTGCGTGCATGCTATAATATTCAGTGTAGCCCTCCAGCAAACCCACTGCAGAGATTGTGTCGCATGATGTTGTGGAGCTACAATTTCTTGGAGTGGGGGATTCTGCTTTCTCTCGCTGTCGCAGTGTCAGTCAAGGTAAATGTATTCCTCCCGCCCCCCTCTTTTTCTCCCCCTTTCTCTCTCTGGCAGCTCCAGCTCTCTTTTCATCTTTTTTCGCCCATCTGCTTTTCTTTTTTACTCCCCCCTTTGTCCCCTCTGTCTCTGTTTTATTTTCCATAACCCAATCCAAAAGGTTCTCTTTCAGGTTTATAAATAGAAGCTATACCCCTCTCCCTTGCTGTCTCTCTTATTCTCTCCATTGCTTCCTGTTTTTTTTCTCTCCTTCCCTGCAATCCAGCATTCGGCAGAGTCTCTGCTGGCACTGCGCTGTGTTTTTCCCATCTTAACCCCCCCCCCCCTTTTACTTTTACACTAAACTCCCTCATGTTGCACCTACACCCCCCTCTTTTTTACGTTATAATTTCCATAATCCCCAAATAAACATTTTTTTCTCAAGGAAATGTAGCTCTAGGTTACCCACTCACTCCATTTCTCTCCTCTGCAACCAGTAAGCTTGCTCTTCATATAGTTTTCTCACATCTCAGCATGTTGCTTCCACTGCATCCTCCTCCCCTCCTCCTCCTCCAGCTCACCTCTTCTGTGTCATCTTCCGCCTTCCTCCCGATGCTCTCTGGTTTCTCAGAGAGGGTATCAGTGCTCTAACCTCCTTCGGGGGATACGGTAGCGTTAGTGAGCATTATTGATAGTCAGTGCGGATAGTGTCACACTCTCTATGTTACTGATAACCTCGCTGTGCCACGGCAACTGGAGGACAAAACTCACAGCTGAAATGATGCCTCCTGGATGTGATCATGTGGGGTTTCTCAATGGCGTTAACAGCAAAATGTGTTGCATTAGCACTTCTGTTAACACAGACTGAATATTAATCCCTCTCGGGGTATTCTCTTTGGGGAAGTGAGATCAGGAGCCAATCCTGCTCAAGGGCACTAAAGCAGAGCAAGTGCACATGCCTGCAACTTGAAACTTTGTGAACACTCAACTAACCCAGCCCGTACTGAGTGGTTATGTAAGCGTATTGGTGCACACTGCATTATTGATCAATCATCAGTGACATAACATGTAAATTACATCAGCATCAATACCATTAACAGCTGATCCAACTACCAAGTGCTTCATCAGCTCATGTCAAATAAAAATCAGTGCACTTATGTTACTCATTCACACTGACGAAATACATAAATACATGAATCCAGCACATATCACAGCATATGGATTTGCTGGATCAAAAAATCACAGTAAAGTTTGAGGTATCCTGTCAATGGTTTTGTGGAAATCTTTTGGGGGATTTTTTTGCTGCAATACAGAAAGTTACCATTGGGCAAAATTGAAAGCAAAGCTGAGCAGTGCTCCTGGGACCCTGATCATCATTTAGCATCTAGCTCAAAGTGTCTCTGTGCTCCTAAGTATAGCCTCACAGAGCTACAAGCGCCTGTGCTTTGCAAATATCAATTAATTCAGTATCCAAGTAATTATATTTTTTTTGTCGTAAGATGTTGACCCATCATTATAAGGCAGCAGCTTAAAGGTCTAAGAAGGGAGATAATGAGTGGAAGGTCTGAGCAGAGCTATGAAAACTATAAATCAGCAGCACCATTAAATCATCTGCGAGACTCAGGCTGCTGTTGATTTAGGTGTTAGTCATCACTTTGATGTTTTGCACACCGCTCCAGAAAAGTGATAAATAAGACCCTGTATAGACTGCAGCTTCTCACATTTGCTCCTTTCGTTTTATTTTTACTCCAAACATCTTTAAATTTTGAAATTCATCACCTCTGGTGCTGCCAGGAGAGGATTTTCCCATACACATCAACAGCCACTAACGACTGTCACTGCATGCAAGAGTGAACGTATTCAGCTGTGTGAATGTGAAACAAATCAATGCTGAGAGAGCCAAACCATCCCAGTGGTTAATAGAAGCGCAATTTCTGTGCTGCTTTAGAGAGAATTTTTATTTTTAGCCACATCATTCAAAAAGGAAATGTGTGACTGTATGTGCTTTCAGTCACTGATTCATTCACATGAACCAACTCCTGCCTGTTGCCGCATGTTTGCTCAGTGTGCACGTGAGTGCTGTCCCTGCATGAGAGAAGTGAATCTTCCAGTGAATTCTGTAATATCTGTATCACACCCGTAACAGGTAATACCTTTTCATGCACCACACGGCTTTTGTTCCCCAGATGACTCATATGTGTTTCTTGAATGTAAACATGAGAGCATTCACAATCGGGGCCAATGTTGGATTTTCTTTAAACTGCATTCTGCTTTAAATGGCTTAAACTGGCGAGCGTGACGCTGCATACGACAGCAACATTAACCCTTCTGCCTTCAGACGTGATCTGATTGAATCTGATGCCATCTCATCTGATCCCGTCTCTCCTCGTCTTGTACAATTTGAAATATTCTCCTCATTTGTCCTAATAAAGACACCGAGAGGCCACGGAGGACAAAAGGCAGGCGGCGTGTCTTATCATCATGCAATCATATGAGACATTTTGAGGCTAAAGATCATGTGGTTCAATTCCAATCCTCAAAATGATGGACTCCAGAAACAGAGCTGTTGGAAACAATGATTCTGTCTAGCAGCAGGATTTTCTTTTGTTTTTAAGATGAGTGGTAAAACACAAAGTTCAAAGAGCAGTTCAGGCTGAAGGCAGCCAAAAGATGAAGCGTCTCATCTCCAGCTAAAGGAAAAACTTTTTTTATTATTCCCCATCTGAACAATGTATCCAAATATCAATGAAGACAGGCCTTCAGAAAACACTCTTAGTGTCTCTTTATATATTTGGAATTATTTCTCAGTGTGTCTCACACATCTTTTTAGCTGTATGAACAAAGCAGGATGACCTCTGACCTCCTACAGTGTCCTTAGTGTCTCCTCTATGAAAGTTTATAGATGATTTATGGGAAATTAACTCAAAAAGTAATCAATCTTCAAGACTGAAAAATGATCCTCAAAAGGAAAAAGAATATTCTCAAGAGACAAATAATTGACGGGACACGGACACGGACACGGACACCATGTTAGATGTTCTATACTCAAAAGCAGATGTCTTGTTTGGGACCTTTGTGGACAAAGTGTGAAGACAGGTTGAAAAATACAGTAGTTTCCCTTTAAGGCATATATTACTGGTGCAGTGATGTAACATTATAACAGCTGTGGTAACAGACGATGGCACGCATTTATCCCTTTAATGGGAAACTCAAGCATTTGGTAGACATTGGGAGATGTGCTATTTTGCAAAGTATCAGCCGTTGTTAATTCAACTTCATTTTAGCACTTTGTTAAAGTGTGTAAGGCATCCCAAAAAGTAACCAAGTTGCACCGCAGTTTTTGGCGGGTGTTTGCAAAAACTTTGATTTGAGACACTTAGAGGCAGGGTCTACTAAGTATTTTTCTTGAGTCCAACTTATTTATTAATTTGTTAAAGGAGCACTGGGTTTTGATACTAGTCTACTAATGGCAGCAACGTGACAATGTGCTGGGTGTTCATGCTGCGCTGAGCACCACCCGTATGGCTTTTTTTTTTTTTTTAGCGGCAAGAGTTGAAAAATGTTAAATTCTTGGTAAAACCCTGTACTCGTCACTGTAACGTTTAAATGAAAACAAGGTCATTATATTGTAATGAAGCAAATCTGGGTTGTTACAGCTAGTAATGGTCACAAATATTCAACAAAGCCAGATTTGAGCACAATAACAGTTGTGGACATAAAGCTGTGATCACTGACCACCGAAGCTGGTGACGCTGTCTACACTGGAGTGTACAGGAAATTCTCTGTTTTATTGTGTTTGAACAATTAATATCGTTTGTAGCAAACCACAGGAAGAGTATCCAAAATGTTTCATGCTTATCTTGACATTTGTAATTTCAAACAAAAAGTTTCTGTGTGGGACCACTGAAACATGCAAGACCCCTCTGACCAGTGTAGTATGACATGTATACACATTCATGTGTTTCAAGGGGATATGCAAAGACAAAGCGTCCCATTTACTCTGTGCATAATTAAGTGCTCCAAATTCCTAAATTCCAGTGATGTAATGAAGAAGCCATGTTCTGTAGTGTCATCCACGAGCCTGTTTGAACTGGAGCAGCACCCAGAGGGGGCGAGATTGAAACCAGCTCCTGCAGGGACCCTCATAGCAATACGAGCATCCCCTTAAGGGTCCCGGTCAGGAGGATATTCTTTAAGAAAATGAAATTATTTTAGGAGCTCTACATTTAACACATGTAATACACTTGCAGAAATGGAACATTTCTGGTTTTATGGCTTTCATGACCATGTGTATATCAATTATTTGTATCAATTATTCAGCCCTTGTTAAAACTGGTGAATCTGAACAAACCTTTTAAAACACCAAAGTCACACAGTAAAACAAACTTAAGTGATCGAGGCAGCAACTCCAGGGTTCAGCAAGGTAAAATTACCCTTTTAGTCAGTGATGGCTTTTAAGAGATCATGGGCAAGTTTCACTTTTCAAGTTTAATTTTTAAAAAGGGCTGCCAGTTTGGGAAGTACTGAGCAAACGTGATAAATAAGACTTTTATTATGCTGCATGAGCTGTGCGAGTGTTTGTAAACTGATTTATTGATTTGCTGTTGTTCCATGTGGACCCCCTTTTTTGGATTTTTCGTTCACTGGAGGCATGTAAGAAAAACAGTTTCTTTACAATTTCAATGACAGAGATGTTTATTGATACACAAATAGTTATCTGGGGGTTGAGTAATTCCTTTAAAAATAGAAACAGGTTTTCTTAGCCATTTTTCTCTTTCTCACTCTGCATTTGGGATTTCACTGTCATATTTTCCATTTTGCTTAGAGCAATGTCAGTTATGCTCTTGGTTAAATAGCCATTTTTTGTTGAATTGTTTATTTTCCTTGTCATCCAGTTATGCAAAAGGCATGGGGTAAATTATTTGTTTATTTATTTTAAAACATAGATTCTCTATACAACGTCAGAAAAACGTGATTCATTACATCTTACTTACTGTCTTGGCACTTTTATTTTTATATCCCTTCAAGCTTTTTAAAGCATCCAGGGGAGTCCCGTGTTTGTAAGCATAGGCTGAGTTTAAAAAGACAAAAAAAGGAGCCTGTTATTATTACTGTCAGTGTTGTTGATGTTTAATGCAAGTAATAGAAAAAAATGACAAAAGCAAAGTGTATAGAGTTCAAAGCAATATGCAGCAAATTTTATTTAGTGCAGAAAACACAGTACAGGGAGTGTTCTTGTGCATTCTCACCTTAGCCACCATTTCTGAAAGTCCAACAACACATCATAGATTGAAATGTCAAAAATACACACAGGGGAATTTATAGCCTAAAACATAGAAATATGGATTTCACATGCCTTCACACCAGGAACACAACAAAACAAGTCGGCGGAGTTCACAAAAACATTGGTATCCACATGAATCAAAGAAACATAATTTAATATAACCTGCAATAAATAAAGCGTCGAGAAGAAGTGATGAGGCAATAAGGAGCTTGGTGGGTTGTGGGATGGGGCCCTGTAGAGCTTCCTGATTGGCAGATGCCTCCCTGAAAGGACAGTGGTCACTGACTGGCCACGCTGTGAAGGGTGAGCCCACACGGCAACGCCACGTTGTGAACGTACAATCATCTCGAACACAAAAATCCTATTTTACATGCTTTTATTTTGGAGCATTTCAGCAGGATGGGTTTTATTCTTCTTCTGGGCTGCTTGACTGCTGCTTTGCGGCACTACAGACAACACAACAGAAGGGATGCACAAGGAAAGATTATCTAAATATACATGTTTTTGTTCTCTAAAGTATGGCTTTGATGTCATTTCTAGGCTGTAAAGCTGTGCCCAAATATCCGCCGTTGGCATACCGCACCAATTACTTTTCACTATCAAGTATATTCTTGTCAAGCATAATAAGAAGTGGATGTAGATAAACATATACAAGCAGAGGAGGATATTAAGTCAGCAAGCATGGATTTGGGGAGACACTGCACAGACACCGAAAGTGTATAAATGGTATGTACAAAAGCCTTGGCCGCTGTTTGCCGAGTTCTTGTCTGCCGTGACGTCAAGAGGTTTTTAAGGAGGATGTGGGGACTTTACTTAAGCCATCTTGGACAAAATATGCGTGGATTTGCTCCATTCATGATCACAGACAAGCTTTTTATTCCACCCATCCTCCTTTAATTCACAGCAACCATACTGTGCTCGCCGAACCCCTCGTTTGGTTGCCTTCGGGGGAGGAAGTGAAATGAGGTCAGGCTAACAAAGCAGAGCAAAAAACATGGGAAAGAAAGAAAAAGAAAGACCAGGGTCCTTATACGCTATTGTGTTTTGCAGTATAGGGGGAGTTAAATGTCTAAAAATAGCCAGAATCAGATATTGGAAAAAATAAAAAAACAGGATGTGATATGATGCTTTGACAACCTGAAACATCTTGCACATCATGCCGAAGTAGCAGCATCTGTCATGTGATAATCGTGGTGTTTGTTAGCAAAGTGCATCCACACAAATGGCTTATTAATAGTTAATTAGCTGTTTAAGAGAAACAAAGTGTAGGTTACTGGATCGGTAAAGGTCTTTGCTGTTGTGATATCGCAAAGAAAAAAAGTGATTTCCCTGCTTGATAGTAGTAAAAAGAGATTTAAACTGTATTTGACTACATGCAATAAGGAACTTTGATGGCTTTATCAACTTTCCATTTCATACTGAATTTGTATCAAACTTCCCTTCTCCCCTTTAAAGTGACATTTAAGCGGAGGAATATAACTCACATAATCCTTCGCTACAACAAGTAAAAGAGAAACATGTCAGACGTCATAAGAAACATGTCTGCAGACTCAAACCTTTGACCTTTCAGTCGCAGGGTCACCTTTATCTAACAGCCCGGATGATCTCACCCCCTCAGATCCCCCAGGCTTATCACAAGTCATATTTCACATTGAAATGACCAGCTTGGCGTTACTTTCTTGAGTTGTGTCTGTTGCCAAGCAACATTAAGCTTCTTTAGACTCTGACAGGTAGCTATTTACAGCCTCCAGACACAGACTCTGTTTTCAATTACCAGGATCTGGCTCCTGAACAGCTCCTACGACAGCAATTTGCCATCTTTACAAGCAATATATATTGTCAAATAAGCTGAAGTCAAAGCAAATCACAGACTGACTTGGTCTTAGTTTGATACCCACATTGACTGCTTTCTTAAATCGTTAAAATCATGCAAATATGCAACTTTTAGATTTAAGAAAAGTGAAAGTATTTTGTTTTGGAGGAATCCTTAAAGTAATAATCTCAAAGATTTTCATTTAAATAAATCTCTGTCAAGTTTGTCTATTGCCGAACGAGGTAACACACTAGAGATTCTAGTGTCTCTAGTTCAAGTGCAACTTTTTGGCCAGGAGATTGGCGTCATGAAGTGACAGCCCTCTTTGACACTTCTTATTTGATGTCGGTTTGGTGTGTCTGGGCCTTTTAGATGAAGAGCCATATAGTCAGCCATTGTCAGCTGTTTTTTGGCGAAATTAGCATATTGAATTGATGTCGAAGATGGTGGAGCCGGCCGGTGAGAAAAATCCCTCTGATTGGCAGTTCAGCTACGTGCATTAGAATAGAAATGGATGCCAGGTGTCATTTTGGTGTGTCTGGTCCTTAAAGTAAAAAGAGGCCAATTATTGCCTGACTTCTATACTAAAACTACAACAGTTTGTTTTGCTGTCCCCCAAGAACTCTGTGACCTTTAGTTTTATCTGCATTTGCTATTGCCACCACTAACTACAGGCTTCACCAAACAAGCACAACTGAAATCTTTGAGATTGCCACTTTAAATGTGATTTCTTAAAAATCTGATTGTTTGTCTCACAATTATTGCTTTTTCATTATAAATACTTTATGCACTGATTAAGTCACAATTTGTTAAAACTCAAATAAACCACACATGTTGTCCATCGAGTCTTATGAAAATCTCTCACGTGAATTAACCAAAAGACCTTTGCCTGAAAATATTGTGTTTATATAGTTTTCGGGACCTTTACATTCACAATGAATGTTATACGCCTATCTGCAAATAGTGTACAAACACGGCCTAAGTGCACAGTGTTCAGTGATGTCGAACAGCTGGATATAAAAGAGGCAGGTGCAGCCACATAAAGGAGGTTGAATCTCAGCAGTGTCCACTAAGCTTATCTGAGCTGTTTTATAACTTGTTAATCCGATCAGCTCAAGCACAAATGTATCTGCGCCGGACAGGCCCACACAGATTTAACAGTTTTCAAACATTTATATACAAGCGATGCTTTTACTTGAGGTGTCAAATCCAACTAAATCCGCATTACTGAGTGTATGTCAGGTAATTATTTGAAAACCGTGCCGAATCCAGTTACGGAGGGAGAAAAAGGAGGTTTGATATCAAACTCAGGTGATGTCATCAACAAATCTCTACACTGTGAGGGAAGAAGGAAGCAGTCGGACTATGACAGAACAGCAAGCGGCGATGGCGGCCGTTTTTTTTTCTTTTTTCTTGCAACTGCTTCCTGTCCTCGAAATAGAAAAGAGGTTACATTCCAATAATAATTCTAGTAATTAGTGAGATTATTATTAAAGCGATGTAGAGTAAGTCTGGCTTTGTCGAAGCAGTTCAGTGTGCTACATACATCGAGGGGAAAGAGGAGGGGACATGGATGAAGCAGTGTGTGTGTATATATGTGTGTGTGTGTGTGTGTGTGTGTGTGTGTGTGTGTGTGCGTGTGTGTGTTGCCCCAAATTATGTACAGTGTGTATATTGTAGGAATCATTCATTTGTACAGTGTGCTTCATATTTGCCACCGCATTCTCATTTAGTGTCTTTCTTTCCGTCTCGGTCCAACAGCTGCAGTGTCTCTCTGTCTTTCTGTCTGTCTGATCTAAAGGTGATGGGGCTCAGGTTCGCCGCTGGCATCTGCTCTGAATCGTTATCGAGAGTTTATTTAAGGATGCCGAGGTTTTAGTTACTCACTGGGGGCACTGAGTAACCTAACACCGAGCTGGTTGGGAGCTCTCAGCCGGGGACACACACGTTTAAATGTAACTGTGAGTTACGGTGGACAAGTAATATGATGCCGGTTGTATAGGCAAGCAAGCATCTTTCTATATCCGCAGCTTCGGGCCTGCTAGAGGTCAAAAATATTCTTGGTTGGACAAAACTATTCTTGGTTGTGTAAAGATGGTCGAAACAAACAGAGGTCATAAGCTGTGGCATGATAACAATGTATTCAGTTTCTAGTTTGTTTTCTACTCAGTTGTTTTTTTTATCTATACCTAAATATTTGACAAAAAGCTGTACTCAACGTCCCCTCAAGCTTTTTTTCCAAAGCTTTCAAATGCAGTGTTTCTCAGTGGATGGAGTTTGGTAAGTTGCTAAAGAGATAACTTTTCATATATTGTATTGTTACTATTTAAACGTTTTTCTATGAAAAGTAAACAAGTTGATAACGAAAAGCTAAAGAAACACATTAGATGAGAAATATGATTACTAGGACGTCCACTACTCGCCCCTCAAAAACCAACAGATTGTTTATCAGTAACATTTCTGTAACATCTTATAACGTGTCCTACATTCATGCTGAATCAGTTTTATCTTAATTTATGTAAACTTAAAGATGATGACTGGTAGTTCATTAAAGAGAAGTTTTGTGGGAGGTCTGTGACAGTCACTATTGGAAATGAGAAGCCTGCTTTGGTATAACTGTGTCTGGCACGGAGTAAAGTCAATTCACAACCGCAATGTGTGAAAGAAAACAACATCTTACAGTGCCAGACTTCTCCTGTGCCAAACCTCATTGTTATTTTAATCAAATTAAAATAAACAGTGGGAGTTATTTATCATTACCTCTTGTCCTTAGACTATCAGTGACAGAGCCAGTGATACAAAGACACATATTTTATTAAAGCTTCAATTTTGTTTTAAATTGAGCAAATATTTGAAATTACCATTGATATTAAAGGGCATCATGTATAACTGAGGGGGCAGTTGAAAGATAGAGATGCTGTCGACACAAACACTTGATGACCACTAATGTGTCAATCACTGACCGCGGCGTGTGAGCGAGGTGTTAACGAGTCGTGTGAACGCGCAGCGTGCCTACTTTCCATCACATATTGATCTCGCCTGCAGCAAATTGCCTCCGACTGTGCGAGTTAGCAGCCAGTTTCCATGACCACCACCTCCGTCACCTGTGAGATCAGACTGGCAGAGGCAATCCAATATCTGGTCTACATGGGAGGCGATACAGAGGTGATTTTACACCTGAGACAGTTACTCGGTGTTATTTTCATCCTTGCAGAGAGAGAGACAGAGACAGAGAATGAGAGGAAGCCTGTGATGGTGAAGGAGGCGGAAAGAAAAGAAACCAGAGAGTGTGCTTCTTTTTTTTGTGCGTTCCTGTTTCATCGATGTTGAAGGACGTGTGCTTGTTCTGTCAGTCAGCAGAGTGAAGTGTTTATCCGCTTTTAAGCACGACTTCTGTCTGCTTGTGTGCTGGGCTCATGTTGTGTCTGCAGGACTTTAGCGAGGACGAGGGGGTAGGAGTCGCATGTTCGGGAGCTTCGAGGGACACACAGGTGATATGTAGGGACATTTGCAAAGGTTAATTTGGTGACGGGAGGTTACAGTATTTTGTCATGCTAGGTTATAAATCCCAAACCTTTTTTTCTCATCTTTCCCCCTCTGTCTTTCCCCCTTCCAACTTCCTCATCCTTTATCAGTCGGACTCTCATGCAAAAAGGCGTTTCATGACACTTTGCATAATATGACAATAAATCCTGAACAATTCCGTCACCCCCAAAACCATTCAATCATTAACTGTATTTCTGTACATCTGCGGAAAGTTTTTTTTTCTTTTTTTCATTTTTTTCTGGTTTCATTTTCTGTTATAATCAGTCACTCTACTTCTTTTTCTTCTGGAAACGTCTGAACTGGTTCTGGATGGCGAGCGCTGCCTTCTCTGTCTCGGGCGCCTCCAGGTCGATGTCCACCTCCTCCTCCTGTTCCTGAGGCTTCGCTGCTGTTGCCTTCTCTGGAGAGGCAGAGGGGAGAGGGCAGAGGTTAAAAAAGGTGAAAGGGAGTGTCAGTGAAACGATCAATATGTCAATATTTCACTTTATTTGCAGTACTCTCAATTTTCCTCTTGACTAAACCTGGGATTGGTCCAGGAAGTGGAAAGATAAATGCTATATAGTGAGTTTAGGGAGTGATTTCAGACCAAAGCCCTTTCCACATGTGAGTAGTGGGGACCTCATGAGATTCAGCAAACTGGCCTCACTACCAACTGGTCAAATCCAGATACTTGGTCAGTGGCCCTTAGCAACAGACACCAGCGCCCTTTTGCAGAATTTTGGCAGCATTTTTTCACCCCTTAAATAACTGCTGTATAAAGAGCATTTGGGGAGGATTTGAGGAGGTGGATGGGTCAAACAAACCCTGGACTTTCACCTAGGAGATCCTTTCTTGTTCCAATGCATTGTGCTATGTAACTCATGTGACATTACATTACCTTACAGAGTTTCCTACACATTCATTTATTTGTGGAAGCCCGCCACAATTAAAGCATCTGCTGCCACATATTGGTTTTATATTTTTGGAGCTGGACCATTCTTTAGAAGAGCAAATACAGTATATATATACTGTATATATATATATAGACTAGGTCTAAAACAAAAGTCTGAGAAAGCAATTAAAAAAAAACAGGAAGTTTGATGCTAGGAAAAAAAGGCATAGAGAAAACAAAAAAATGGATTGAAAAGATTGGCACACAACTAATTATCAAATAACCTCTGTGTTGGGTGAAATATGCTACATTGCAAATAAATACTTTGTGATATATGACAGACTATTGGCAGCTGTAGTTGCCAGAATTTTACCCTATAAAGTATGGTGACGATGTACAAGACATTCTGGTTAAGGTTTTTTTACAACTATAATTTTCACAGTTGAGAACAGTTGTTCTAACTTTAAATTACTATGAAAGAAAACAGATATAAGCCTGTTTATGGTAAACAGTTTTAAAAACAAATATATTGTAAATTTAATTATAGTCTGTCTCAGTGATAAACACAGTACGGCTATATCATATATTGCGGTATTTTATTGCATAGATCAAATTACTGACAGCTGCCGGAATTACATAGCAAAAAATATGTTACAACACTAAAGGCTATACCGTTGGTTGCCATATAATTTGCAGTGGAATTTTTACCGGACATGTTACAGACATGGCACATTTACACTGGATTTAGATCACAAACGACCTCCACAATTATTGCAAATTACTAAAAGGTCCCCAGCTGATACTGGTGGCTGGTCCCATGCGAATAGGGCTTAAGACCTAAAAATAAAGTGCCTGTTATAGTACAAGGCAGTTTGGAGCTGCTCAAGTCTCTCCAGAACATCCCATCTCTACTTTGAGAGGTAAAAATGACAACAAAGACAGAGAAAATAGAGGCGATAAAAGCTACAGACTATAAATGTACCTAAGTGACAGTAACAAGTCAGTGTTTGATGGTGCTTTAAAAACCACACTGCGTGTCGGTTTAATCTGCAGTGACTTCTGCAAAGAGTTGTGTGGATGAACAAACAGCACATCCTGCAGATGAGTCCAGTCATGCAGAATGATCTCTTAAAATCTTGTGTTTATTAAGGACTGGGGAACATTTGTGGATATTCTAAAACCAAAGATGTCACTGTTATTTTTCAGTTTTAAGGAACAGCTCATCCCCTCTGCAAAAAAAAGACCATTCAAAATGTTCAGTCAACTAAAAAATGCCGACTCAGACTGAATCAGCAGTATTTATGTTTGTAATGCTGAAAGACTTGGCCATGTTACTGAAATTAAATGCTGATATTCCAGCATTTTTTTGTGGTAAAATGCTTTAGAATAATGGCATGAGAGAGGATCATTTTAAATGTTGATTTTTGTTAACAAGTAGGGATAATCAGGATTATCAAAGGATTGGCTGCTGATTAAGCACAACAATCTTAGATTCAACCGACAAGGATTACAAGAGGTGATGAAATGAAAAATCCATCGAAGAGGGACGTTGATTTGTTTTTTCAGAATAAAGTTGAATCCATATTGAAACTTCCAGAAGAAACTGATGGCATTGTCTCTGCAGACCACAGATAGGTGTGTGGTTTCTATGCATATCATATCAGATTGTTTTTTGGCGTGTTTTTCAGCGAGACATCAGAAACTTTTACAGCGCCTATTGTGCCAACAGTACTGGGACTTGTAAGTGACATTGACTTCTGGGAGCAACTGTGCAACCAAAAGTGGGAGTTTTAAGCAACATCGGCGGCACTTCTGGTAGAAACTGTGCCACCAAAGCTGGGTTGTCTTTAGTGACACATAGACGGCGTTTCTGTTTTTAAGAGACATTGGTGGCATTTCCAGAGGTGATTGTGCCACCAGAACTGGGTGTGTTTTGGGAACATTGACGGTATTTTTGGTGGTGATTGTGCTATCAAAACTGGATGTTTTTCGGAAACGTTTGTGTTGTTTGGTGATGATCATAACACCAAAACTTGGTGTTTTTGAGAGACATTGATGGAATTTCAAGAGGCAATTTCGCAACCAGAACTGGGTGTGTTTTAGCAAGACATTGACAACATTTTTAGCAGTGATTGTGTTAGCTGTTTTTAATTGACAGCATTTGAAGTGGTGATTGTGGCATTTTTGATTGCATTTCTGGCGTTTAATAATTTTTTCAAAGATTAATTTTTGGCCTTGCATGCCTTTAATTGAAGGGGGAGAGAGAGAGGGGGCGACATGCAGCAAGGGGCCGAGGCTGGAATTGAATCTGCGGCTGCTGGGGCGAGGACACAATCTCTGTACATGGGGCGCCCGCTCCATCCATTAAGTTAAGACACTAATATACTATATGGGGCTCCCAGTGGCTCACCTGGTAAGGCAGGCACACTATGTACAAAGGCTATGTCCTTGTCGCACTGGCTGTGAGTTCGACTCCAACTTGTGGCCCTTTGCTGCATGTCATCCCCTCTCTTTCCCCCTTTCAGTCTTAATAATTTGACCAATTTAATAAAGACAGAAGCCAAAAAAAAACCTAAAACAAAAAACGAACTTTGTATTTACATCTGTGGTTTGCTGAGATGTATCATACCAACGTCTTTTCTGTTAACTGGGGTTGACACAGAACATTTAAAAAAAAAACTGCTTAAAAAATGTTTCTAGAAAAATGAAAATGTCTAGAGAGGCCAAATGATTTGGACTGCAGTCAACCAAGTCTATGTGTCTAATAGGCACGAGTATGCATCAGAGCACCATGATTAGCCTGGAGGTATCTACATTTCTAATGTACACTCTATTCAAGCATGTATGTTAGCTTTAAGGCAGCGTATGCAGTGCTGCAGGTGAACCTTGCTTTCAGACTAGAATGGAAATAGACTTTTGGCACATTCAAACAGAGGAAGGACCAGTGGCAGAAAGAAAGGCAGAGATGAGCAGGATGAGGAGAAGATTATATAGTCTGAGTTACAGAGAAAAGCACAGAAGAACAAAAGGAAAGACTGTTGATATTGTTTCATGAAATATTTCACAAAACAGAGAGGAAAAATATTATGAAAGAACACCCAAAGAAAAAGATTTGTGGAGAGGCAAATAGAAACTGTGTATTCATATGACAAGCAACCTCACCCCAGGCTGGTGGTGCATTGATAGATGGTAAATTCTGCAGTGCTGGAATTGGTTATTGATGAGCAACGTTGCACAAAAAAAGTTGAAGCTGCAGCCAACTTTTCCTGGCTGACGACACTGGTGATTCCTGCCAAAAGACTGCCTTGTCTTGGTTGCTTAGCTCATGGAAAATCTGTGGTCTGACCTCCATAAAACAGAATGTCAAGTTTCTTGTATTGTTGAAGCTCAAAGAGTGAGAGAGCAGTGCAGGGAGAGAAAACAGAACGAGATAAAACTAAAAAAAAGGATGAGGAAGAGAGAGAGAGTAACATCCGTGCCTTTCAGACTTATCTGCCACTCGGCAATGTTTATCTTCAGATGGACTATCTACAGCTTTGACTTATGTAATCATCAGAAGCAATCCTTTATCTTTACTTTTGCATGATTTAAATGAGTGATTATGAAGCCTGTAATTAAAAATACTCTGGGCTTTCCTAAAACTTTTTTTCTTGCTTATGCCAATGAGCAAACTGCAGGCATAATGCAAGTTTGAGAGAGCACAAAAAAGCCTGCAGACTCTCAGATCCTAAATGGAAAGTCTTCCAAGGAAAGTCATTACTGTTTTTGCTCAACTCTTGATGAATACAGATGTTAAGGGGTTGCCTGAAAAGTTGCCAAGCCTTGCAACAAAGTTGCTAAGTTGGCTGCACTGACACTGGTCACATTGTTTGCCAATTCTGCAGCACTTTTCCTCTGAAGAGAAGAAATGATGAAATGACACCCCCATCTATCCAACACGTTCTCACTCCAAGTCATCACATGTTGCCGCTTAACAGTGGACCTCCATGTCTACATATTACACTCTGTGTCCTTCTACGTCTGCGTTTTTTTGTTTTTTTTAAATCAACAAACCATACATATAAAAAACATCTAGTAAAAAGTACAGCACAAGTTAAAAAATAAAAACAATATATCTGAAAGAGTTAAGTAAAAACGTGGCATACAAATAGAAAAACAGGATACAGAAAAATGGGCAGGTGAGAGAATGCATAGGCAAATAAAAGCACATGGCAACCGATGCCAGGATTTCAACAAATGCACATGCTGGCATGGTTAGTATTAGAGGAAGGAGGCACATGGTAGGGTGTAGAAAAAAAAACATCACATTCAGACAGGAAATAAACAAAACACACTCTAAATGTTGGAAACTGACTGTTGAAAAAATGTGACAAAGACTCTTAACTATATAGTACTGAATTGTGGAGTGAGACGGTTGACTGTTTTTCTACCATTTTCCTGTTTCAGGAGTTTTTGGGCGGGCCTTAAACCATAGCTCGATGATGCAATGGAGCTATACTCAGCATAACCCCGCCCCTGACAATGTAGCAGTATAAAAACGAGAAGCATCATTAGCATAGTCCCGCGATTAATTATCACTTTACCTGGACTTTAAATTTATTCCCGGCAGGGTTTCAACCTGACGCTCTTCTGTGGCGTGTCATGTGGATGTGACAGGTACTGTCCGGCCGCATAGTCAAGTGACGCTACTCGTTAATGTATCAGGCTGCCGCAACAGGTGCTGACTGGCCATCCGGTGGCATATAATAACACAGCAACCACTTTTGCTCAGCCATGTTCTC
This sequence comes from Plectropomus leopardus, assembly GCF_026936395.1. Taxonomy (NCBI): domain Eukaryota; kingdom Metazoa; phylum Chordata; class Actinopteri; order Perciformes; family Serranidae; genus Plectropomus; species Plectropomus leopardus. The sequence goes on from NC_142198.1 coordinate 16,248,466, forward strand.
AGCTGATGCCGTCCAGGCGTGTATCATGTGGGTGTGAAATGTGGCCTTTAGCATCGGTATCATACACCAAAAGTACTGTCAAAGTGGCCGTATCTGACGACTTTGGAATTTATCAGTGCTTTAAGCAACCAAAAGCTATTTTCCTACTTTATACAATACAAAGGGACATTTAAAATTCAGGGTTTTTTTTCCCACCAAAGCAAGTTGGACATCATTATAGAGAGAAAAACTCAGACATACCTTTGTTGTCAGCTGCAGTCGTCTGGCTGCTGTTAGCAGAGTTAGTGGATGCCAGCTGTAGAGAAGAAAGAACACTTTGAGTAACATGAACTGTGTATACTGTCACATTACTTTTGTACTTTACTTTTGTTCTGCACCTGAGAGGAATTATGAAGAAGTTCCTGCAATAGGCACAAAGAGGTGACATCCATAAAAAGCATGTGACACAACATATGCATATTGCACAATAAAGCGACTCTCTCATTGCCAAATTTAACTGTTTTCATCCATAATTAAATGATCCAAGTGTGATTTTATTAATAAACACTGCAGCTCCCACACACTCTTTGGATAAATCTGTACTCAGTTCTGTTACTGCCAAACAGCACAGCCAGATAGTCTCATATTTTGCTCAGAAATGCTTCCTGGCAGACTGGATGAGGAGCAGAAGTCTGTATGGTGTCTTCTTGGAACTGTTTGAATGACTGTGATCGACTCAAAATGACACATTCGCTGTGCAGAGAGAGCTGAATGAGAGGGAGCTGAATGAATGCAAGCCAGGTTCTCCTACATCTTGTCATATGCCAAATTTGACATCAGTCTACAGGCGAAGAGGAAAAACAGAACAAGGAAGGGGCAAACTGTGGCTAACATCTCAACCGTGTCCAGATGACAGGGAATCTAATTTTGTAATCTTTTGTTTTTCTGCCTAAAAAAGTTGTATTGTTTTGGTTCAGTCTTGCAGCAGCAGCTTGTTTAATCAAAAATCAAAAAAAGCTTTAATTAACCCAGATATTTTGATGGTGGTAACAGCATTTTATTCAATGTTAATACATGCTACCTTGTCTGGATGGCTTCGGCGAAATCCTACTTCCATTGCCAATGTGTGCTCGCATAGTTTTGATGATCTCGGCTTGGAACTAAAGTTAACTAGGAACCACAAGTGGGTGTCGATTTCTGTGAAACTCTTTGGCATGTGCCCTGTGATTGTCATTGTTATTGTCACCTCACTATAATTATTACTTTTAGGTCACAAGGTCATGGATGGATTACTCAAAGAGCCTACAGGGCCCAAGGCCAAGGGGCCCAAAGTGTCAGTTGGGCCCCCAGCCTTCACTGGCAAAGTGCTTCTCAAATGAACACAGATTGAACAGGACTAGACAGAAAGTCATTTAAAAGAGAAACAAAAAGACCACAAAGAGACCCAAAGGAACTGCAGAGAGGCACAAACTACTAAAAACATTTGCAAAATGACCACAAAAAATGACCAAAATGAGATGAAATGACCTCAAACATACACAAAATGACCTCAAAGAGACATAAAACAATTTCAAAGAGACATTAAATGATCAAAAAAGACAAAAAAGACACAAAATGACCTCAAAAAGCCATAAAACAACCACAGCTCTTATGAGAGGCGGTTGGGGCCTTTTGCATACCTGTGCCCTGGGGCTCATTTTCTCATGATCCGCCTGTGCATAAGATGCAACAACAAATGACTCCCCGATGATTACGGATTTTTCTTGCAGCACAGGATGTTCCACCCTCCTCTAAGCTGTCATTTTTTCTACTTAAATGCTTCTGGACTTCACTCGTTTCAGTTGCCAAAAACGTTATTTTTACTCAGACCTCCATTAGCTGTCATACTTATAACAGCTTCGTGCTTCTCTGTCTTTTTTTTTTTTTTAATTTTTCCTTCTGTCCTTTAAGCTCTACTTGCTTTTCTGCCACCACACTATTAGTGTTACTCTTGCGGGTATGTGAGTCAGTGATACAGGAGAGAGAGTGAAGAAAACTGACAGAGAGGGACACGGACAGAGAGGAAGAGAGAGATTTAGACAGATTCTGCGATTATGCAACATCGTGTCAAAAAAAAGGAAAAAAAGAAGTCTGCGTGTGTCAAAGTGTGTGTCCGCATGCATATTCATGTGTGTATGAGTTTATGTGTGTCTATTCCTGCTTAACTCTGTCCTTATTGCACTTTATGATCCACGTAGCAAATGGCCCATGCATAACACAATCTCCAGTAGAGCATGAATGAGGTGGTGAAGAGAGGCCTGTCACTCCAGCCCTGCCAATAACTCAGCAAGTGTGTGTGTGCATGCGTACATACGTCTACAAGCATGCATGAGCGCATGTGTGTGCTGATGTGCTGATTTGTGTGGGAGTTTTTTTCTGCGCTCAGGGTGTGTGAGCATGATTATGTGTGGGATTTAATGTGTGTGTGTGTGCACACGTGCAAAAGGAACCCATCGGGTCAACAGCCAATCCGGGGGGCCCACGTTCGAAGCCAGACAGGGGAAGAAAACTAATGTTCAGTGACTGTGAGTGTATACAGTATGTGTCTGGTAGGAGAAAGAGAGCAAGTGAGGGTGAGAGGCTTAGAAAGGAAGGAAAAACACAGAGAGAAAGGCAAATGAGGGAGAGACCAAGAGCTGGGAGAGAAGAAATTCAAATGACAGGCAAGGAGGAAGAGGTAGAGACGAAGTGTCACAGAACAAGTCAGAATGAAAACAATGTCTGAGCAACTTTCTAAAGCCTATCAAAACTGCAATTTCAGAATGTCAAATATAATTTTGAGTGCCTTAACAAGCTGTAGGAGGTGAATGAACTATAATAGGCTGTTTTCACAGCAGACTTTTTGGCCTGTTATGGCAGAAAAAGCAAAGTTTACATTAACAACATTAACAATGGCTTGGTGCCAGTGTTGAATTCCAGTCAAGGTTGTAAGTCAGAAAGCGTTCCAGGTGCAAGATGCTAAACGAAAATAAAAAACATGGCTGGCGGTGAAAAACTGATGTTTCTTTGGCAAGTGAACAGTCAAGTTGAACTCAGCAGTGCAGCCGCCTTGCATATATAAACAAAATAAAAAAGGCGCATAAAAAAAATGACACATTTAGTAACAGATGCCTATTATAGGCCAAAAATTGAATGGCACCTTTAAATTTGTAAACATATCTTAATATCTTCATTCACTAGCTTAGTACAAATACGTTTATCTACAAATATAACAACATAAGTCCAGAGGTCAAAATTTTTTTTGGCGCTGTGGCATCACATGATGGACCTGGATGGTGCGATTCCACTTTTTGCCACAATGTAAAATTGGCTTCAACGTGTGGTGCTGTTCTTGAGGGCTTGTTGTAGGCGATAGTAGTAGAGTCCATGTTGCCGTTGCCTAGCAGGGGTGCTCTCACATCTTAACCACTTGAATGCCAGGCATATTGTGTACATGGCCTCCCATGTGATAATCACAAGCTCCATCTGAGGACAGCTGGCGAATTTACAGGAGTAAGTCTCCCCCAGTGTGTGTGATGAGAGCCAGCACATAGCCACAGCCGAAGTGAGAGTCCATGCTGTTTAGGGTGCACAGATTGTCATCTGCTGCCAGAAACTGGACATCAACAAAGGAGCTGGCTTCATTTCATTTTAAAAAGTTAATTCTAAAACAATCCAGGGATTCGCTGTACCCTGAATTTGAACAATTTGTCATCCTTCTGTGTTTGTGTATCTTTTTCATACATCATCTAAATTTTTCACCGATGCTTTTTGGTTTTCCCCCTCATGTTTTGTCAAGGCCAAACTCTCTCTCTTTCTGAGTAAAAGCCTGTTTTAATGCCTCCTTCACCGCAAGCATCTGCTCCTCTCACCGTGTGATGTGTGCTAATGTTGAATGTACAGCCTCCCCATTTCTCTCTGCAGTGTTTCACCCTCTTGCTGCAGACACTCTGCTGTCTCTCTCTTTCTTTCTACCTCTCCGTGTTTTTTTCATATTGTTTTATCCCCTTGTTCTTGCTGCCGCTCTTCCCGTTTCACCTTTGCTGCTCATTTTCTTGTTTGTAGTCTGGTGCCTTGATGTCTCGGCATGACTGCAGTGCTGCAGCAAAGATGCTCTCCCTCAAAAAGGGGCTGAATAATTTAAGGAAACACTCAAACTGCTGTTTTTCTGACTGATATTGCAACTGTGATTTTATTTTTTATATAAAATGTTACTTTGGCAGATCAGCAGCTTTGGTTTTAGACTGATTTACTTATCTTGACCATCTCATTGGTAACTAGCTCTTAACAGTCCAGGACAATTATGTGGTGAAAATGAGGAAAAAATTGGCACCATGTAAACACAGACCTTATTTCTCATTCAAATAGTTAAAACCTAATTTGGTGGCTAAAAATTTAAACTTAAATTTATCAGGGCTGTCCGAATAAATGTGTATAGCCTTCTTCTTCTTCCCTCTAATTCCTACCATGGAGTGTTTCACTTTCTGTGTGTGTGAGCGGCTTTATTTTCATTCAAAGTACTGGATATACTGTATGTGTGCAGGTGGTGACTAGAAAACACCATTAATGACGGGCGAATAAACAGCATGCAGGCATCTGGCTTGCAGTGGGATATAACTGAAGACCCTGAAGTGCCAGAGAAAGACAGCTTGATGATGTAAGAGTGCAAAGATTTAAAAGCACTTCAACTAAAAAAGTGAGAGGTAATAAAGAAAAGAAACAATCAGGGACACTGAAATCAAGCATTTAGAGGAACAGACACAAATTGAGATTGTGGACTGACCTTGACTTAACCTTTAGTGATACTTTTGCGCCCATAGGAAATGCTGTTTCAATGCAGAATAATGTATTTCTATTCTGTTTTGCAGTTTTTCTTTACTTTTATGAACCATTTATTATATTGTTTATAAAACGTCCTGTGCCAGCACTTTTAATGTCTTCAGTTGTCTTCCTATTTCATTATGTTTTACTTTTTTAATGTTTTATCCTTTCCTGATGAAAAATAAATTCCTCTTTTGGGACACTGAATGTCTAAACAAAACTTATTGTCTTCTAAGCTGATCGAGCTGAAAAGTTACCAAAATGCCTTTTGAACCTTTAAACGATGAATTTGACCTTTGTAGCCAGAGTGACCTTGATGTTAGTAATTATTTATGCTTTAGAAAGAAATTTGTTAGAAAAGTTATTTCTTACCAATGTACCTTCAAGATATTAAATTTTAAATGATAATCAACATGTTTCAATAGTCCAAGCCATAAATAAAAACATCTTTTTTCGTTGCATCCATGTTGTTTCCGAAATTACGACTTAAAGCTCAAGAATGCATTAAAGTCGGAAGAGTAACTTCTTCAGAAAATGGGACCATCCAAGGAGGGTTTCCCACACATTAATTTATTTGTGGCAGCGTCCCACAATTAAAACATCTGCCACCAAGTATTTTATTTTGAGAGCTGGTATGTTCATTAGGAGCGCTGTTGAAATATATTCACCATCTGGTTATTAACTGCATCACACTGTTGGAGCAGAAAACCTACTCTGGACACAGGTGGAGCAGCTGAATGTCAGGCACAGTTGTAAACAGTGAAACTTTCTTCTTTTTTTCAGCTCTGATAGATCCACTATCCAAGATGTTTTCATCCCAAATTGCCACATTTCACCACTTTGCAGTAGACTTCCGCATCTACAAATTGTGCTCTAGTTATCCTTCTGCGGTTGATATTCTGAGATGCCACTACTGTGATGTCAAAAAATGCACATGGTGGGATTATGCTGCACATGGCTACGTTTAGGCAACACAAGCACATGGCAACCAACACCAGAACGTAAACAAATGCACATGCTGGCACGGATGGTTAGGATTAGGGGAAGGAGGCACATGGTACAGTATAGAAAAAACATCACATTCAGACAGAAAGCCAACACCAGAGTCCCGCATGAAAGTCTGGGTGCTGGATCCATCCAACAGCCCTCCTGCCCATCCTATGGGGGCCCTTGCACTCTTCATATAATGTTGTTATATGAACCTGACCCTATCCAGCGGCCTATTATGTGGATGCGACAGCTTCCGTCTGGCTGCATTCTCAAACGATGCCACCCAAAATGCGTATCATGCTGCTGTGTTGTCCGGCAGCTGACATACAGCCGCATAAAGGTGCCTTTTGGTGTCAGGATCTTACACCTAAATCACTACAAAAGTGGTTGTATTTGACAACTTTGGATTGAGAGAGGGCTTAATTATCCACCACACCACTAAAACTCCTGAAACTGCTGCTGAGAAAAATTTAATGATGATGTCCACATGCACTGCATTTATGGACCCCCAAAAAAGTCCAAATTTAGAGACAGGACACTAAATGATAAAAGGGACACTAACAAGATTTTTAAAAAATAGAATTTTTCTGACACAACCCTAATTCTGTGGGAAACGCTGGCATGTTTTTAGTTACTATTTTGGAGTCTGTCAACTGTGGGGATAATCACATGTGGTTGATTTCCAAAGTTTAATTAATTAAACTTTAATATTCAAATTTTTGTTTGCCGCTGATCTAAAAATTACATTGATCTCTTTTTCTATCTCTTCCATTATCATTTCCCTCCTGGCTGTCTTGCCATTTCCCACCATCCTTAAAATCCTCACACCTTCTCTCAGCGGTCATTCAAGGTGGCAGTCAATTTACTTCCCTTATAAAACCCAAACTTTGGGTTTAAAGAAACCTGCCATGTGACTACAGGAAAGGTCATCAGTCTGGTGTCTCAAACCTGCTGGGAAATCCTGCTTGAAAATAACATGTCAGACACACTTTTCCCTCCCACCACCATTAGTTTCGAAGGGCACTTAGCCCCCTTTTGCTCCAGTGAAGCTGCTGTGTGATCGACAGAAGATTAATGTTACTGTGCTGTGCTGCTTCCCGTAAGAAAGTAACTGTATTAATGTGAAGCGGAGCAACGTTATTTGCGTGTAATTCAGCACTTTTCTCCTTGCAAAGAAGTTTCCGCGTCTAATGGTGTCAGAAAATAGCTTTCTGAACAGGCTGAAATGATGTTAAGAATTGACCTCCGACCCTGAAATCCCCATATAATAATCCTCGTATCATCTTTCCATCCTTTGTCCCATCCTTTCTTCTCTTGTCCTCCCCACTTCATTCCTTCTTAATCACAAGCTAGCATTAACCCACCCCCCCTTGAGATATGTCCGTATCACCCGCCTTCCCTCCACCCTCTGCTTTTAGTCAGGGATTTCCCTCTTTTACATGTAGTAGTTAGTGCCGTGATTCATGAGCGGCCAGCCTCAGAGAAAGGCTGAGAGAAAGGGAGAAGAGGGAGGGAGGGGAGGGTAAGGACGGGAGACAGAGACAGATTGCAGCATTTAACAGGCTGCCCTGGGGAGCTGCTGAAGGTGATAGAGAGAGAGAAAGACACATATGGAGGAAGAGGGAGGCAAGATAGAGAGAAAGAGACATGCATTGTAGCAAGAGGGTGATAAAAAAAAAAAAGCTCACAGACTGGCTCAGTGAAAAAGATTGGAACATACACGTTCTATTCAGAAAACACTCGGCTGGCATAAATGGAGTCCAGATGGACGCACGCGCGTACATGCTCGTACTGTACACACATATACAGAAGCAAGAAACTCACGTACCACCCCCCCTCCACTCCCAGAGTCTCTCCTCCTCTCACACAATGCGATGCACTTCATTTACAACAAGGTTTTCCCGCGGGGGAATACACCTCTCCGAGCTGTTTTCCTCACACTTCTGTCACATTTCCTTATCTGTTCTGAGCTGGAACCTTTTCCACCCTCCTCTGAACTCAAAGCCAAGTCTTCACGGAATAAACGTAATAAATATTAAATGAGTTATATAATGTCCTAGAGAGCTGCTTGCAGTTGTCAGAGATGATTAAAATCACAACCCGGCCCACTGTTTCCTGTCTGTAGTACAATCCAAACTTATTAGTGGAGCAGTTGCTTTGTTTTCAGGGGAATGTAGGGCCATCATTTTAGGGACTATATAGACCATCTTTGTTTGTCCATCTGCATTTGGGCTGCAGCTAACAATTATCTGCATTTGTGATTAATGTGTTGGTTATATTTCCAATTAACTGAGTTGTTGTTTGTTCAATAAAATGTCAGAAAATAGTGAAAAAAAATCCCCTTAATAATCAGAACATGCACATTTATTCCCCCTCAATTAAAACATAAAAATAGAAAAGGGCTCGTATTTGGACAAAATTAAATACATTTACACAATAATCAGATAGAGAAAATGCACAAAATGAGGAAACCCAGTGTTTAATGAAGGGTCTCCCACATATTCATTTATTTGTGGCAGCCTGCCACAATCAAAACATCTGCCACCACTTCATTTCGTATTTTTGGAGCTGGACTGTTCATTAGTAGCACTATTGAAATACTGTTCAGTTATGCATTGCACCACACTCTCAGAATGCAGGGTGTACTCTGGGCACAGACGGAGCTGCAGAACATCAGTGAGCATCAGTGGTCACTGCGCTGAGTCTAAAAGTTTGCTTTTACTGGCCTCTGCAGCAGCTGTTTCTCTCATCCATCAATCTGAACAGGTCTGCAGATTAATTATCCACCATAGGACTAAAACTGCGGCTGAGGAAAAAAAAAACTCAGCCAATGAAGGGTTTTGCGCCTGGACCTGCAAAAATGTCCGTTCTTACATAGTTGGCTGCTGCTTTTAATAGTCTTATTTCTGGATGACTCTGGCAATCCTTTTTTTCTTGTTGTGGAATGAGAAAACTGTCCACACATCCTGACCCTAACAACACAGCATGGTGACTCTTCTTGAACACCTGCAGTGTCCCACTGCAGTCACCTCTAAACTGCAGGAACTGGACAGCAACTCACTTTCCCAAAGTCACACCAGTCCTTATTCACCATAAAGCGCACGCCTCCGTACAGTTTGTATGATATCATACGAATCAGTGCCCAATCAATGACGTTATGTCCTTGACATACTGTTACGTAATTAATGTACAGTTATGGAACTTAGATTAAGCAATACGTTCTCATCCCAAGTTGTCACACATGCTGCTTTGGAGCGGACTTATATACATATTGCGACATCCGATGGCGTTTCATGTGGACATGAAAGGTGGCTTTTGGCATTGCAATCTTTAGCCAAAAGCACTGTCAAAGCAGTGGTATTTTACGAGTTTGGAATGAGCTGCATATAGAGAAACAGCCTACCGGTTGAATGGTGCTGCCCAGGGTTTAGCCAAGTTTTGATGAATCAAAGGATCTTACAGTTCCTGATTTCTCTTTGGAAGCTGATGCAGCACGATCTGATCCAGTTTATTATCCAACAGCCCTTGTACAATAGCTAGAAAGATGCTAGTTTGACTGGTGCCCATCTCCTACATCTTTTTATGTAAAAGTTATATTATAGTTTACACAAACAGTCAGGGCATTCAAGCCAGCCAGTTGACTAATTGTTCCAACATTACTTTAGTCAATCATTATTAAGTTTTTAATTGCTGAGAGGAATGTTTCCATGATGAACATAAGAGACGCTTATGCAACATCAGCGGGACAATAAAGAGATTATGAGATAGTTCAGTCCCATGCATGAGAAAACAATATTTCCATCCCCACATAATGATGAAATTAAAACATTGTCTTGGGGAAACTGGCCTCAAAGATGAATGGGTACCACAAAAGTGCTAACTAGCCCAGAGGGGATGTAATAATTATGTGTCAAAATAAGGTGACGTACTGGATTCATTACAATCGGTCCAGAGGGAGGGTGTATCATTCGTCGAGGGTGACTTTCTTCTTCAAGAAAGGGGAAGCAGGCTCTAGCTGGGGATTTCTTTATCTACAACTATTCATCTCCTGTCTCCTCTTTTTTCCACTTCTCTTACATAACGTATGCTACTCCGGGGGCTGTTTTTATCCACCTTATAGTTTCCACGAGTGCTTACGTTTTTTAGCCTGGGCGGACTCACTCTCTTCTCTCTTTTCATCTCCTCTTCTGTCCTCTTCTGCACTTCAATTTTTACACCCACCCAGTTGTTGTTTCCATCTCATCTGCACTGCATTTCCCCCTCGCTGTCCTCCTCCGCCTCCTCTGAGGACACTCAGCTAACGGTCTGTGTTTGGCCGGGCAGCCAGATGTGCGTCGGTGCTGAGTGTGTGCTACTGTACGAGATGAACATCTGCTCAAAGCTGCTCTTACTGTACATTAAGTGAACCAAGCTGTCAAGCTCTCTGGATGCTTCACTCAGCCAGGAGATTTTTTGTTCACTGCTGCTTTTAGAGCTTATTTACAGACTCTGATGGGCTGTGGGATCTAATGAACTTTAGCCTCTAATGTAATTAGAATGAGTGCCATATAAGATCCGGTCCGACATACAGAACAATAATGACACGATTATGTTCTTATCATGGCTGCATTGTATTATTAAATCTGCTTTTGGCTCCAAAGCCAGGCGACTTCCATTTTAAGAGCTTAACCTATGCTGTAGGTCCTCTTATATGTTAATAATCTGCCTCTCTGTCCATCAAAATCAACATTTGCATCCACGTATAAACTCAGCTTGATCAGCATACGACAGCTTAACCCCTCAAAACCTGGACAAATTTTCTTGTGCTGCTTTCAGACATCTTTCGCAACTATTTAAATCATTGAACAATCCTGAGCAACTTGGTGTGATTTTTTTTTTAAATCATGGGGGCAGGAAATGAGCAACTTGGTAAGAAATGTTCAACAAATTGCAAGAAATTAGTAGATTTAGAAAATTATTCTTAAAAAAGGCTTAAGAAAATATCCAGGGAAAAAACTATATTCATAATTATTATAATTACATATTTAAAAGTATGTTACATTATTATTATCATTATTTTAAAGCACTCTGCACATCTTGTTTGTCTTGTTTGTTTGCTTTTTGTTTCTGGCTAATTTCTGGGTCTTTCTTTTTTCTTTTGCAGCAAATTTCCTTCTTTCAAGCAGATTCTCCAAGGTTTACAGGGTTAACACAAATAAATGCAAAAATATAAAAAACTGTTTTGCTGCATTTATTCACATTTACACATCCATGTGTCTCCTCTGACTCTGTGACCACTTTTATTTTTAAAAGCGGAGCCCGCTCCCCCGTCTGCTAAATCCTCCCCTCAGCTTCTGCTCTCGAGCTGTAACCATCTCCTCATGCTGAAACACACGGTACCTGCCCACTAAAAATAGCACAATGCTGGTTAATGGCTTTATATAAGTCAGTGGGTGTGGGTCTGCGCTGTGAAAGAACGATGCAGAAATAGTTATGAATCCTGGGGGTAGTTGGGGATAATAGCTGGAGTTGTGTGTGAGAAGACTTGGTATGAAAGGGGGAATAATTATAAAAAAGCATAAAGAGAGTGCACCAGAATAGAGGACCTAATGTATATACATAATATGTTCTATTATTACATAGATTTTTTGATCTCTGTTTTCATTTTAGTCTAACAGCTGTTGAAGCTGAATAAATATAAGACATAAAAATGATTTTTTTTTTAAAAGAAGAAGCAGTAACTTAGCAACAAAACAAAAAATAAAATATTCAACAAACTAATTTCAGTTACATTGGCGAGAAAGTCATACTATTAACTATTTTAACCAGCTAATGCTTTTTCAAAACAGCTTGTTTATTATAGTTTTCAAAAAAATTAAATCAAAACGACAAATGTCAGCTTCATGGTTGGTGCTAAAGGGTCACCAAAGTGATTAGGATGAATCCTCTGAAAAACACAAATGCCTGTAAAAGAAATTGGTGCCAATCCATCTGACAGATGCTGAAACATTTCACTGGATAAGTGAAAACCTTGACCTGCGGGTGGTACTAGATGAAATTTCAGAGGATTACAAAAGTCGTAGTGATTTATCCTCTGGCAATAATGAATATACATACAAATTTTCATAGCAGTCCATTTAAGAATTGATTGATCCTTATCCTCCGCCACATTTGATTACTGTTGCTTGGTCAGACAAGCTTGTTTTTATGCTTCATCAAAACATTACAGTTCAAGTGGCTTTCAGTGGTACATTTTTATGTATTTAACATTATGAATGTAACAGTTTTGTATACACAGTGTATTTTAGACTTATTGTAGAAGCTGAGCTGGAAGTTCCAAGATTAAAAAAAATACACAATCTTTAATTAAAAAATTAAAAGTGTGAAAAAAGCACCAAACAATTCCTAAGGATTAATTATGCTTGGCCAGAAGGAGTCCTAAAACACTCCTAATTCAAAGTCATTGTTTTGAATGTTTTTTTTGGTTAGAAGCCTGAAATAATGTCTGCAGTTAACACAAGCTAAAGAGACTGTTTTGTTCTGCGACATAAAATACGTCACTAAATACCCCCTCCTGAAATTTGTAGCCTTTAAATGTCTCCAAAAGTGGCCAGATGAACACGGCTTAACAGCTTCGTTGTGGTGGCGACATTGACGTCATGCGTCCGCTTTGAAATTCATTTAAAGCCTTACATTAGCTTTTTACTTGTGGCAACTGAGTTTTTGCTTCAGAAAGAGTGATTTTTGAAGATTGTTTTGAAGATTGTTTTGTGACCAAACATGTAAGTATCATAAACTTTGGCTTGCCACAGAGCTTATTTTCTGCAATAATGCTAAAATCCAATGGAAAAATCTCATTGGCTTTTTGTTGAGGGAACCAAGGAGAAGCTAACTTCCGGGTTAGCCTACGAAATGTGTTGCTCCAGCAGCACTATATGTGTCACACATCAGCTACTAGTTACTCAAATGTGAGGTTTTGCTGCTTTTCTCCATTTTTAATGTGATTGTAAATTAATAATGTTTTGGTGTTTGGTTTTCTGACTCAGAGCAAGCTATTTTAAGACGTCTCCTTTGGCTTTGTAAACTTGTGACAGTCATTTTCTTACTAACTTTTGTAGAGCAGACAAATAGTAAACTAATCTAAAAAGAAGTATAGGTCCAAGATCCTAGTTTACAGAGAATGGATGAGAATTGTTTTAACATAAAAGACCCTGAATATCCATGTGCTTGTTCAGAGGAGTACTAAGTGCTGCTGGTAGGATGGTAAAAATTCAGTGGTGGCTTCGACATCTCCAAAGTAATTTGCAAATGATATTCAAAGCACACATCGCAGTCGTCAAACATTCATCTGCTCACATTTCAGCATCTGGTATCGGATAAACACTCATAGTTTTACCCCACTTTGGAAATGGAAGCCGTTGATTGTGTAAAAGAGTGGTGATGGTGAGGCTAGAAAGCAGCCCCAACAACCAAGGGACTGACGGCACATATTTCCTTCAATAGAAAAAAACGCTTCTTTTCCTGGTCGCTTTTCTCAGCTTGTGCTTGTCTCCGCTCAACCCTTAACGGTGTCGTCTTGAAAACACACACATACAGTACATTTCTTAAGCCATACACACACAGGGCTTAGTGCTGCACTTGCTGTCAAAGGGGGGGAAGGAGAAAGAGGCAGCAGAAAGCCTCTAAAAGCTCAGCAGAAATGTATTTATAGACAGAAATAAAAGGATTATACCTCCATGAAGGAGTAGGGGAAAGCCAGTGATTTCCAGACATGCCAGATGCTGTAGTTGGAGGGGGGAAGGAAGATACAGAAGAGGAAGGAGAAAGTGGGAGAAGGGACTGACAGATGGAGAGAGACAGATTGACAAAGAGAAACACGGATTGGTGCTCTCGGTTTTACTTCACTAGCTTCGGATTGGCCCCGGAGCCACATCAGACCCTGGTAATTATCCCCTGCCAGCTTGCTAGCAATAGGGTGGCTTTTTGTGCAGGGTAAGCCTGCTAAGTGATAATTACCAGCATAATGAGAAAGCTACCTTTCTCTTACTTTGCGTGTGCGCCGTTGCACATGAAGGCACCTTTTGGATTACCGGCCTTATTTTGAAAGTATTAAAAGCGACTTCTTATTTTTCCCAGCGAGTGCGGATAAAAGGAAAATCCACCAAACAGCTGTCAAAAGTGGAACTACTGCCAAACAAGTGTTACATAACAGCCCATTTCACTCCATATTCCATTCATGTTCCAACAAATTAAAAGTGTTGCCCCCCTCCTCTTGCTCTTCTTCCTCCTCCCTGTTCTCCTTTTTTTTTACTTTTTCTGCGGCTCACGCTGTGCAGATGTTAGCTCCCGGATGTGCGCATGCAAGTGTTAATACCCTGCATGAGTCCTCGCTTGCTGTTGCTAAGGAGAATACAGTCAAGGCTTTAGAGGGAGGGAAAAAAGCAAAGAGGTGGTGGTGGTAGTGGTGGTGTTGGGGGGATGGGGGAGATGAATAGAAGCTCGTGAAAAGAAAGAGGAGGAAATGAGGCAGTGGGTGACAAGATTTCAGCTGGAGGAGACAGTCTGTCAAAGCAGTGGGAAGGTGCAGTGCGATAGCTCATCGCCATTACTTCAATGAGGCCGTGCGGAGCTCGCAGATAGGCTGGATTCACTGTAAGACTTATGACACGCACCCTCGTCCTCATCCGCAAATTAAAACAAGAGGAAGTGCACATTCAGCTTATCTGTGGGATGTAATAAGTTATTGAATGTTATCAGTGATCGTTAAACACTTAACCCTTTAACATCTGGACCGTCATCAGTTTTCTTGTGCTACGTACCTTTTACAAGCATTATACCTCTAAAAAAAAGGATTGGTTTCTATGAAAAAAAAAAACTTTGGGAAAATGGCAATGAGTAACTTAGCACAAGGTGCCCTACAAACTGCAAGAAATTAGGAAAAGATGTTAAGAAAATGACCTGAAAATGTGTTGGCTTGTTTTTTAAAAGGCAAGATGAAATTATCAGAAGTGTATTAAAAAAAAGGGGGGGGGACATATATCCTGAAAATATAATAATAATAATATTTGCATGGTTTAAATCATGTCAAAGAAATATGTATGTGTTTGTATATTAGCACATTTTTTCAAATCATTCCTCCCTATTTTATTCTTTTTTTTAATCTTTTATGTGCTAATTTTCAGGTCATTTTCTTTTTCTTTGTTGCTCATTGCCTTCTCCCAATGTTTAAATTTATTTATTTATTATTTTTTTTTTACTTTATCACATCCTGTCTGCTCTCCACATGGACATACAGTACGTGAATGTCTTACATAAATTTGTACATGTTTGTATGTTCCAATGCCAGGGGAGGTGGGTTTAAAATTAAAATGAAAAACAAGAAAGGCTTTATGCACTCCATTTAGTGCCCTATCCATTGGGATTGTGGCATGGTTGCAGTCTAATGCATGAGGTCACAGGTTCAACTTGTATCCGTCCAAATGGCGTGCTATAGAAGAAAGATGGCACGGAAGGTCTCCAGAGATTACAGGCTGATGAGGAGGGCCACTCTGTGCACTGTATGGACTCTGAGGCAGCTGCTGTACAGCAACAGCGCTGCATTTAGATGGTATGAAAAATTTAACAGTTAAGGCCAAACATAGATAGAAAGGGTTGTTTGTCTCCTTTGAAATGACTGTTAAAGGTAGATTTTAGATTTTAGAAACTGAATGACATAAAAGTACTTTTTTTTTAACTATTTGAGATAAACTATTGCTTATTTTCATCATCGTTTAATTTGATAATTTGTTTCTCGGATCAGTCATTCCCATCAAACATTGGTTGGATGATGTGGTGTCCTTGGCCAAAAGTGGTCCTGCTGGACAACAAAAATGGCAACGTGGTTGTGAAGCGGACAATAGTCCAGTTAGTCCCTCTTTCATGAATCAGGAAATATTGCTCATATTATTGTGATGACAAAAGCAAATGCACGTATCTTTGTTTTTGAACCGAAAGCCAGGTGACAAAAATTAAATAAATGTCATATTTTTGACCAAATACATCAATATTGCAAGTGTTGATTGCTGGTGGTGTGTCACATATGACATGGAAAACAGGGTTAGTACACAGTAGAAAGCAGCATGGAGGCCAGTGAAAATGTTACATTGGTTACCAAGGGTTTGTACCCCGAGTAAGTCAACGTTGGCTTATTTGCTGGTGTTGATGTCGTATTTCGACGTTCCTGGGATGCCAAGAAAGGACGTCCAGTTGATGGCCAGTTAACATTCCAGACATTGGTACAGTCATTCAATGTGTTGTGGGTTTTGTCCATTAAATGCCTATAACAGCTTCATAAAGCACATGTTGGTGCCTTCAAATAGCTTGTTTTTTTCTGATAATTATTATTGATTTGCTGTCACATAATAAACAGAAAAAAACGGTAAATCCTAAAAAATGACAAGCTGAAATAGTATTAAGATGAAAAATAACGATTCATTGATAATCAAAATAGTTGCTCATTCAATATTTTTCCATCAAATGATTGGATCATATCAAATTAAGAGAATTATTCATATATACGGATATTATAATGTCAGAACCAACGCAACATAATTTTTCGATGTTCTATCAGACACTTCCATCAGTAAATGCATATACTCTTAACAGCTGCACTGAAGGCAATAAGCGGTCTGTCAAACTATCATGGCTCATTTTCAGGCCTCAAAAAATGCTGTGATTTCTAGTTATCAGCAAGCTGCAGAAGTGACCAGCAGATGTTGTATCACTCTGTGTTTACATTTCAAACCTCCCATGTGCAACAGTGGCATCATCTGCTACGTTTCAAAAGACACTTCCCGTCTGTCCAGGGGCCTAGGAGTATTAACGAGGACCGTAGATATACAGCACATGCACATATAGAGTGAGCAGTCCCAATGGAGCAATGCTCTACTTCCGTGATAGAAAAGTGAAAATAATCACTCCACTGGGACGTCATTTTTATCAATGTCGAATTGGCCGATTGAGTGGCCAGCGTTGCAACTCCTGACAAGACACCCTATACTATAAAGGTTATATAACACTCTACAGCCAGAGCTAAGACACACAACAATGCCGTCTTATGGATATGAGACTGATTTAAACAAGTTGTTGGTCCAAGGAGAGGCGAAACATTAAATGTATTATTCCTTTCTTTTCCATTGGAGAGCTATATCCCGGGTCAGTTTACAGGTTAAGCCTGGATTATATCCCAGAAGTAATAAAGCACTGGTTTAGAGCTTTAGCAGACAACTGAGTACACACAAGCCAGAGTCAAGCCATATTTTAACACATTTTCAGTTTGTAAAAAATGTGAAGCAGACAAAGTAAAGACTAAAAAAAGGTCTTTTCTGCCACCACATATCGTTACAGCATCATCAGCAATCTGTTAGGTGTCCATAAATACTGCTACTGTAATCATACATGAAAACGACTCCCTCCAAAGTCTTCCTCCATTAGCACGGCTGCAGCATCAAGCCCCATATCCATCATTAAAAAGCTACTTTATTATGCAAGGACAGAACTGATGCATATGCAGCCAGTATGGGGAGGGTCCATGCAGTGATTCTGCAGCAAATACAGAAATGTATATACCAAAGCTTTCTTTAAACCCTTGGAATCCTGAACCGATATCACTTTTCTGCTTCTCTTGTTCAGACACCTTTCACAATTATTTACACCTTTGAATCCTGATTCTTCTATTGTATTCTTCACTGAAAACATCAGGGGAGAGGCAATGAGAAACTTGGCAAGAAGTATCCCACAAATCGCAAGATTTATTACATTTTAAGAATTTTGAAATATAAAGTTAGCAGAAAACTATAGTTATTATTATCATAATTACATATTAAAAATTATTTTACAGAATAATTATTTAATTAAGAACTCTTTAAGTCAATTCCAAATTTGTGAGTGTTTTTTTTTCTAATTTGAATTCAGGGAAAAAATGAAAAAGTTAGAGAAAATAGTCTGTATTTATAATTATTATAATTACATATTTCAAATTATTATCATCATTATTATTTTTTTACAAATTATTTATCTTTAAGGACTTATTTCGGGTCATTTCAGTATTAGTGTTTCTTTTCCTTAGATTTAAGAAAATAAAAATAAAAATTTAAAGAAAATTTTCCAGAAAAACGTATTTATAATTATCATAATAACATATTTAAATGTGTATTATACCTTTTTTTCCTAATTTCTTGCTAAATTTGCTAAATTTTGAGTTTTTTTTCTAAATTGCTTGTTGCTTTCTTCCTATGTTTTTGAAAGAAATCAAGCCAATATGAAGATTTCAAAGGGTTAAACACTGCAGGGGGAAAACATAGGATTCTCCACAGACACCAACAAACCATAAAGCATCACAAAACGCACTGCACGGTGATTCACATTCCTCCCTTGCGCAAGAATCATTCTTACACATCATCCAGCTATTCAAATTCATAATTTCCCCCATTTGTGGACCCTCTGGAGCCCCCACAAGGCCCCCTGCGGGTCCCCGGACCCTACTTTGGGGAAACCCTCCTGCTCCAGCACCACCAGATGTTCACAGTGCCCACTGGCGATGTGAGCTGGTGTCACTGCTGCTGCCGCCTCTCGATGCAGCGTTTCTGTCAGATTTGGGACGGAAGCCAGGCAAAGAGTGGAGCTGCTGCGCTAAAACATTTTGTTCTTCACCGCACCTTGGTTGCGGGGGTTTGGGGGATGGGGAGGGGTGATAAGATTATGGATGGAGAAATATCAGGAGGTTGCATGCATGCCGGAGTGAAATGAATAATTCCACACAGGTGCACAAGACACACGGTTCTGATGGAGAAGAAAATGACCGCAGCGCGTTAAGTAACTTGCACCAAACTGGATCTTTAACGCGATTTATGGCTCAAACGCGCGCGCACTCACCTCGCTCATCTTGGAAACGTGCGTGGAGGGAGTTCTGCAGCAGAAAGTGGACTTGTTCTGTCCGTGTCAGACCCGAAGCCAAGCCGCGAAAAGAGGCGCGTGCTGCAGCAGTGTGGGAGAAAACAGATCAAACGGTCTTGGTGCCTGTGGATGCTCCGAGAGCGAGTCGAGCTGGCGAAGTGAAGTGATGCTCAGTTCTCCTCCAGTAGAGATGATGGAAGGAAGCTTTAGTGCCTGTAACGGTGCGGTTTATCTCTCCCTCTCTCCCTCTCCCTCTCTCTCTCTCTCTCTTGTCTCGCCCACTCAGTCTCAACCAGTCACCAGGGAGCAGACTATTGCCCTAGTACAGGGATGTAGGCTAATAGGCACATAATAAGAAGGCTAACCCTGGAGCATTTAACTCTGCCTTTCACGAAGTAGTGTTAATTGATGTTTTGGATTTATTAATTTATTTCCTTTGAAATCTCCTTATTAGCTTCCAAAGACATGCAGTTTTACAAAATAAAAGGTATGGAGGATGCTTTCTCTCAGGTGGATTTTGCACCTTTTTTTGTGGATCCCCATAGAGCAGAGGTGATGATTTTCCATCACAGTGCAGTGATTAAATTTTTACGTCCTAGTTTTATAAAGCTAGCCAAAAATAATAAGGGACTTCCTTTCAGAAGTTTCAAAATAAAACACATTTATTAACCCTTTGAAACTGGCGCAAATTGGCTTATTTCTTTCAAAAACATGAACACAGTTACAGTACTTGCATATTTTCTTGGAGTATCTGTACTTTAATTGAGTTTTTATATTTCTGTCAATTTTCATTTTTACTACACTGCATTTTCTGAAATAAAATGTATACTTTTACTCCACTGCATACTCCCTAAGCTTAGGGAACTGAGGAAGAGAGGAGGGGATGGACAGATGAACGAAGGAATGGGAGGGGAGAAAAAACAGGATTTTTTTTTCTTTAAATCCTTTAATTTATGTAAAAAAGAGCCTGGTTTTCTTCAAGTGTAATGTACGCTCCATTTTTAAGGTGGTGAGGTACAAAGAGATTAACTTCACAACTTTTTTTACTAACAGCATTTACTTGTAGTTTACTTACCTGTAAAGTACATTTAATATCATTATCATTACTTTTGATACCTAAATACAGCAAATATCAGATACTTTTAACTTTTACTCAAGTGTTATAATAGGTGTCTTTCTGCCGTAGTAATTTTCTGGTATGATGTATTTTTTTCTCAAGTGTGGCTTTCAGGTACTTTTTTCATCACTGGGAAGAAGGCAATGTGCAATTTGATAAAAAAATGACCCAGAAGGACAACAAAATGTTTTGTTTTGCTTTGGTTTTTTAGGTACAAGAAAATAACACAGAAATTTAGCAAAAACAAACAAACAAACAAGCAAGCAAAAAACACTGAAAAGTGAAAAAGAAGCAGGAAATGACCTGAAAGAAGTTTCTTAAAAATATAATAATTGTATAGAATAGTTTTAAATATTTAATTATGATATTTCCCTAATAACATATCTTTTGTTTGTTTCTTGTTTGGCTGTTGACAGTATTTTCTGATTTATTGATTGATTTAAAAAAAAAAAAGATATTCAACATACCCAAAAACAAAGTTGACTCTTATGTGTAAACAAATATTAAACAAACAAGAAGCTTTATCCAATCTTTAGATTTTTGCTCTGGAAATGTATGTCAATCAATTCATATTTAAGTAGATGATGCATCATGTGCACATTTAAATGTGAAACTTCAGGTCATTTGTTATATAAGAAAAAATGTCTTACTGTAAGTAACATGAGGAGTCTCCCCTTAAGCTCTATTGTTAATTTTATTTTGAAAGAAAAATCAGTGACATCCCCTTTATACAAGCTGACCTTATCTAGTTGTATTTCTTAACATGGACCACACACGTAATTTCCATAATTAATAGTGATATTGTTTACCTCGTGTACTTGTGTCTTTATTAGTGTCATTAATGGTTATAATCCAAAGTTGAACATGTCAAACCTGTAATGCAGTAAATGTCTCCACTGGAGGGCGCCGTTGCATCATAGATCATCATATCCTGAAATCCCAAACTCCTGGTTGGGGATTTGGAGGCTGTTAACTCTCTCTAGACACAGATAATAAGGAAATGATTCGTTAGTTGATGCCTGAAGACACTCACAACTCTGCAGTGGTCTTAATAGTTGACATCTCTGTTGCAGTTAGGAGTTACAGCTGAGAAACCTGGATGGATGACAAGTTCATACTAAGGCCAGAACCCTCTGTGCATGCTTATTTGGAGTTACATAAACCTGTTTATGTTTTACTGATACAGCAAAATTTGAGATAATACTGCTGCCGTGCAACCTGGTAATTGTACACAAATCAACAACAGTTTGTAAGGCTGGGGTAGAGATGCGTGGTCAAAAGAAAAGCCCTAAATTCTGGTCAAAAGGAGAAATACACCTACTTTCAAACATTATGAACGACTTGAACCGCTTTTTTGGTACATACAAGTATCGCAACACTAAAGATGGTGGATGAAGAAATGAAAAAGGGAGGCTGTTAGCACAGTCCAACAACAAAACCACATGTGGAAAACTTAAAAAAAAACACATCTGTTTTGATGCAAAACTGCTAAAATGGCTCGAGCTGTTCAGCTTTTCCATATTTATGTATAAAATGGCATGTGAAGGTATGTTAATTGGAGTTTACCCGTCTGCAGGAATATTAGTGGAATATTTATTTACAAGGCTTAAAGCTTAGTAGGAATATCATCTTTTTCAAAATAAGGGCCAAGGCATTTTAATATGCTGTGCAATTTTGAGCCCTAAAAAAGTCATAATGTACTCTTCACTAATGCCATTTCACAACAGTGAAACTGTATGTAATTTTCAACCTGCCCATTTTGCATACTGCAGTTTTTTTTTGTTTGTTAGTTTTTGTTGTTTTGCTAGGAAGATAGATTTTTATATGCAAGCAAATCTACCTGTAGTATTTTCAAAGTGGCCTTTAGTAATGGTCATTGTTCTGTCTTGCAGCTTGACTGGATGATGTCGGATTTGTTCAAACAAAGTGGATCAACTTGAGAATTAAATGACAGTTTGCTGCCAACAATTACCATAACGTTAGTTGATTCACGAAAGGAGGGAAAATGAATGATTCATGGCACACTTTTAAAATAACATACTTTTTAAATCCTTAAGCTTGGGGGAAG
Organism: Plectropomus leopardus; assembly: GCF_026936395.1. NCBI lineage: Eukaryota > Metazoa > Chordata > Actinopteri > Perciformes > Serranidae > Plectropomus > Plectropomus leopardus. Next base: position 16,270,371 of record NC_142198.1, read on the forward strand.
GTATCAAGTATTTTCAAGTTGTGGTGTTGTTTGCAACAGCCCTGTAGAAACAGACACCAGCTGTCGATCGTAGAAGCTGATGAACGCCTCCCCCGCCACATGCTGCAATCATGAGGAAAACCAGCTGAAGCTCGTCTGCAATTAGTTCAGTAAGGACAGAAAGCTGCTCTCCAAACCTCAGTCAAGAGAGAGAAGGGCAGGAGGACAGACCTGCAGTAGGCCCTCTCTCACAGTGCCAGCTCCAGAAACCCTTTAATGCAGTTAAAGTTTTCTTTATTGTTGCTTTGTCCTCGCAGTGTGATTTCTGTCCCCGTTTTGGAAGACTTTTTGTTTACAACAAAACTGAAATTATTGTGGACTGATCCATAACCTCTGTGTCAAAGTTGTTACAAAGTCAAAAGACGGAAGTCCAAGGAGAAAACACGTCACTACTCAGTTACAAGTGAAAGTAGCTGAGTTAAATTATTACTTAAAGTCCCAGTGTATTCACAATCATTATTAGCACAAAAGGGTTGTTCCTAGTGACAAAATCCTAAGAAAATTCTTAGAATTATGACATTTTCTTTTTCTTTAAGACTTGATCCCGCTAAAGAAAAGTCATTCACAAAGCATCTAACCCCCTAAGAGAGATCCTAAGGTGAAAAACTGTTAGGAGTAATGAGGAGGTATTTTAAGAGACTTTCTTGAGTTTCTTAAGCAGAGAACAAAATGCAGAAAGACCAAAAGGAAGGCGAAATATTGTATATGTTTGTGGTTATTCTCATTAGATATGTGCTTACATTTCCCACCTGGGGCAATGACGATAGAATGCCAGAAATAAAGTGATCATAACACTAAGATAAATAGCAACTGAAAAATGCAACAGTGCAGCAGTGTGATAACACCAACAGCACGTACAAAGTCTCGTAATGGGACGCGGTTCGTTCTGTTTTCACTGGGTGTCCACACAATCACGTCTGTTACCACACCTCCTCGCTAAGATAAAAGTTACTGTCCCCTCCTTGCTCGGAGTTGCTCTGAGAGGTTTTCTAAATCATTCCTTGCTTGAAATGTGTATCCTGGAGTACCTGCTTTTTTTAAAAAAAAAAAGTATGCAAAGTACTATTTATAAAATCTCAGCACATTGTTGTATATTGTCGCAGTGCATTCACAGATCGTAATGACTGAAACAACTCACTGAAAGCTCTGACCTGCTTGCTTTCGAATGCAAAGCTTGAGTCTACACCTCTGGTCTTTACAAAGCATCACAAGATACAACTCTGGAATTAAGATATAATAGTGGATTGAAAAAAATGTGTGAAAAGTTGGGAACCATTGCTGTAAAATACCAATAGAATTATTCTTAATATGCTTAAAATCCCCAATTTCTGACCTTACATGCAGCCATAATGTCCAGACAACACGACAAACTATTCTAAAGGGTCCCTTACTTATTCTCCTTATTCCAATTATTCTCAAATTAGTGTTTCAATGGTTATTCACCATTTGTAATACATTTTTTTTTAACTAATTATAAAATTTAGAGTAAAAACAAAGACCAAGTTGCTGCTGTTCCACTCAAAACCACAAGAGGACTCCCCTTTCTAAAAGTTGCTTGATGGAGACTGGATTGTACCAATGCATCCAAAACTTCTCTTGACAAACAAATTTTACACGCATTAAATATTCAGGGTTGATCACTGTCAGAAGTGTAGGAGTTTTATGGAATAATTCGGTGTGTTGACCATCTTGAGTATCGAAAAATTAGAAGTGAAATGGCATCGGGTGTAAAAAGACATGAAAAAGAGACTGGTTTGTTTTGCTTGTTTTTATTTATTTCTAATGTGTTTTATTTTTATTTTTTTATTCTGTCCACAAAGTCATATTAGTCACTACTATGTTAGATCAGTTTTCCCTCACTGCAATGGCAGTCAACTACACAAGAGCCCAAACCCAGCATGGCCCCCTCACCTCGCAGAGATTTGTCATTTCACAATGAACAACGCCTTCAACACGATCACACCTACACATACTGTATATGAAGGATCAGCCCATATGATAGCCACTAAATAATTAAGGTTTTAGCGAAGTAATCTGATTCACAATCAGGAGATAAGGTGCAATTTTCACGTGTGTTTTGATAAGGGAGCTACATTGTATTCAGTTGAAAACAAGTGCAAATGTAAAGGCATAGTTTGTTTTCTAGAGATTTTTTGCTGTTTATTTAACTCAAACACAATGGTGTTCTGTTGCGTCTGTTTTTTTTTAGCTTTTAAGGTAGTGTGAATAGGAAGCTGCCCTTGCTTTGCTAAATTAATGTAAGTGTATGAAAGCAAATAAGTGACAACATTTTTTTAACTTTAACAGCGACTGAATACTAACTATTATTTATTATTATTATTATATATATAATATATATATATTATATATTATACTGTTTCTGACACTGCTGGCAAATACTGTAGTATAAAGAAAGACACAGTCCATAAAGGGTGGGCAGGAAGGGAGGTAGATGGGTACAACAAATACTCAAGAGCCCACTGTTTGCTTCATGTGTGAAAAAAAAAGTCAGTGCAGTTATTTTAATAACGACATAGTCTGCTCGTATGTGTAGCAAAAACACAATGCATGTAACAAGCGTCCACTGAGACACCATCTATTAACGTCCAGAATTGACTTGGGAGGCTACATAGTGTGTCATATTTTGACATGTAGATCCACTAACAAAGTAGTGGTATTTGACTTAAGATAAAGAGATAAGATAAAGGATTCACAGGCAACATCCTGAATGCAATAGTACTGACTTCAGACTCTATCAGAGCACAATTGCTCATTCATATTATCCAAGAAAGTGGTTTGAAAATTCGAACCCTTTATGTGCGATTGATTGTGTATAAATTTTGCAATTTGAATTATTTTTTTTTTACTTTAATTTTAGGAACTGAATTTAAACAGGAGCCTGAATCTCTTTTTAATACTGAAACTTAAAGTGTTGGGTCTAAATTTGTTAACATTTAAAATATATATATTAAAATTCAGCTTATTGCAAATCAATACATTTCTTGAATAGGTGAATTCAAAACAAAAAAAATCAAATATTGGTTTTCTAAGTAAAATATTTTCAGTGGGGTTTATTTTTCAACATGAAGTGTTAAATGTCTATCAAATGTCACTTTTTTGCTTCCATATCAGTAGGAGCTTCTCTCATTAATGGGGAGATACACCTTTTAGTACTGATTTAAAAAACCTGAACCTTCATACAATGTCACCTCTTTATGTGAATTAGCAACTCTAAAACATTTTTTTATGTAAGAGGAGATTTAAGAAGAGCAAGTGTCCATATTTGGAACATTTTAAATGTATATTTCACCAGTTTTCAGATGCTTCTACTAATCCCATAGATATACATGAACTAAAATGGGCTTCACTTGCTGTTAAATATACTTTCAGACATTACAGGCGCCCATGCGTTTCTTAGTAAACAGGCAAAAAAGTCACTGAAATCTATCTATACCTTTTTTAAAAGAGTAAAAATATTTGATCGAGTGCTTTTGTTTTCTGTGCAAGAAATTTGGAAATGGAGTTTGACTCAAAGGCTGCCTTTTTTTTTTTAAACATTCAAATCTCCAGAGACGAACACTACTCAGACAAAAGGATTTGTTTAAAAAATCTGTCATCACCGCGGACATTTTTGTCATTAGACATCTAGATTGATTGGCAGGCTGTTTTATTCCCATCTGCCAGTGGGAGGAGTAGAAGGGACCATCACTCAGGTTTGTGCTCTCTTTAAAAAAACACAACATCTCTAGTGCTATCTGTACAACATTCAACAACACGTCTCTTGTTTTTTTGTTTTGTTTTGTTTTTTTAACCATAATGCCAAAACAATAATAATTATCATTATAAGAAGAGCATTTTTCCATCTCAACGGCATTGAACAAACACCACACAAACTGAAATAAAAATCTAATAAAGGCCTCAATACCAGATAGTACACGTCACCTTCAAGTGGTGCTAGAGATAGACAGTTTACGGACGAGAGAGCAACATGGAGGAAGAGCAAGCATGAGAGAGAGAGAGAAAAGAGGGGAAGGATGTATTAAAGAGAGAGAAGAGAGAAGTGAATTATTTTGTTTTCTCAAGTTGAGCTTTAGTGTCACCTCGGGACATGTTTTGGCACCTTTATGAGATTAAATATTCATTAGACTTGGGCTTTGGTTTACAAAGGGTTAGTATTAAGACCGAAAGTAGACTAACCCTACATCTATTCACTTGTCTAAAGGTTAGGTAGTCCATTCTTAAGGCCTAGTGACCTTGTTTAAGGCCGAACGGGCCTGAACAGTAGAGCGAAATCTGGTATGAAAACGGCTTCCCCCAGGAGAGAGGGGTCAAGAGGTAAAGACATGAGAAAAAGATTAAGGAAATGGACTGAAGTGATGAAGGAGAAAAGGAAGAGAAAAGAGGAGAAAGGAGGGGGGAGGTGGAAGGACAAAGAGAGAGGAAGAAGAGAGAGTGTGTAGATATAGGCTAAGTGCTTTTGGTGAGTTTTACAAAATACACCAGGAAGTGCTTGAAACAGAAGGCACGATGGCATTGACAGTAGTTGTTAGAGGAGACACCACTAAGGGACTTTTCACTACAAAACTCATAAGGTGCTCTAAAAAAGGAACTTAAAACACATTAATGCACATTAAGGTGTGGTTGTAATCATAGAATACCCCATCAAAAAGTAGTCTAAGTAGATAAATAGTGGTTGTTAACCCTTTAACGTCTGGATTGACTTCAGTTTTTTTTTTTGTGCTGCATTGAGACACCTTTTATTTGCAATTAAACCTCAGAAATCTGGTTATTGGTTTCATTTCTTTCAAAAACTAGACAGGAAATGGCAGGAAAACGGCAAAAAAAAGTGATGGGGACTATACGATCTAATCAAAATAATGAGGAAAAATGTCCAAAAAAATATATTTATAATTATATATTCAAAATTATATTGCAGGAAAAAAAGAAAAATGCATTCAGTTATTAAAATGTTTAGCACTTTCTTTAGGGAACTTCCTTGTTGTTGTTGTTTGTTTGTTTTTTTACCTCATTTTCTTATGTTCAGCAAAATTTCTTGTAACTTTTTACCAATTTCTTGCTCCTTTTTTTAACCATTTCTTAAGTTGCTTGTCACCCTCTTCCCATGTTTTTGAAAGAAATCAAGCCATCTTGCTCAGGTTTCAAAGGGTTAACCAGCATTCGGGGGATGTTCTTTTTTTTTTATCTCTTTAAAACTCAATAATTTATGATTGTTTTAATTCATAGCAGTAACATGTTGATGTTTTCACAAAAAACAGCTTTTAAATTTATTTAACAACCACTTCAATGGTTGGATATTTGATGCAACTGACAAATTTCCGCTAATCGATGGGGTTAATCTATGGAAACCACAGCTTCACACATTTAAAAACAACAACAGAAAGTGACAACTTCCATTGAAAAAACGTTTGGTCTATCCATAAAGGTCGAAATAAAAACAACTACTTTGGGAACTCAAACCTTGCACAGTGCTCTGTATAGACATTCCAACTAGTCTTAGCTCACAAACATTATAATCAATATTACCTATATTGATAACCTTTTTCTGTAAGCATCTTGAAACGAAAATAAACAAAAGTCTGCTTTTTTTTCTTGTCTTTACAAAAGCTACACATATTCTACTGGGATGTCTATGCATTTGTTAGTGTTTTAATAATTACTCCTACCATTGTCTTTTCTTTTCTTATAAAAAAAAAGAAGAGAGGGAATCTACTCATCTAAAAGACACCATACCCCCGAGAGTACAGTTTGTTTCTCAGATTTAAACCTGTTTGGCGGCTTTCTTTTTCGGCCTCTACCTTGTATCTTTTCTCCTATGGAGAAACTGTATGACACAGTAGCTAAGTCTCTTTAAAAACGTGTCCGTTGATTGTGTTCAGGGGCTTCGGCCCTCAAACAGACTCCCGCTCCAAGTTTTGTTCTTTTCCACGCATCTACACTGCCTTGACAACCCAACCCGCATAGGGCGCCATTGTAAACACTGAAATTTGAACTGTGACCCCATTTTTATCGCTCAGCTGTTTACCTCTTTTATCACATTATTTATATCACCTACTTTTTTGTTTTCTTTTCGAGCTGAGCCAAAAACGTCTGGCATTTATGATGCATCATTTCTTTTACAACTTAACTATTCACAACACCCTAGAACCACTTTTAACAAATATACTGTACTTAAATTGTTTTAAACTGTATATTCAGATAAAATGAGTGACCTATCGGAGCCTCAGGAATACCGGAAACTCTCTTGATGACACACATGAACAGGCACTAACTGAAAAAGAAAAAAAAAGTTACAAACTGTTTCTTTTAGCTTTTCTTCAGGACAATCGTGTAGAAACACTTCTCAAATAAACAAGGCAGTGATATATAGTTTAGGGAAAGCACACGGCCTGCAACAGTAACCTCATGCCTTAAATTAATACCAAATAGCTTAGCTCAGGTGCACAGCTTGAAACCTTTCTCGACTAAACTTTCCTCCACATATTTGTATGTTGAGAAAGAGCCTGAAGTTTGAGGTTTCCAAACTGTTCATGGGTCATACAGGAGAGCATCTCTTCACAGCTGGCTTCAGCTTGGTCAGTATAGTAGTCTGGGATATACAGTCCAATATTAGTGTGGAATAAATGTGGAATGATGCCCTAGACATGTTTCTTTCATTTATCAAAGAGGAGATCACCTTAAAAATCATTCATCTTGATGTGAAGCTTGAAAAAAAAAACATGAAGTGGCCAACAAGATCCCATCAAAAAGATGCATCTATGCTCTTTTGTACAGGAAGTTTATGTTGTGGATGACCACACTGTTGGAACTGAAGTAGGCGAATAATGTCAGAGAGAAAATGATAGCTGTGAATCCTCTGTCCTCAAAGCTACCTGTTCGTCTTCAATCCAGTCTAAAATATGGTTGAAAACAATGAACCCAACTCTCTGATTAAAATGGTGCCATCCCATATCGTTTTAATCTGTTAAGACTCTTTCCTCCTCTCCCACCATGTGGTTGGAGCTCAGGGCAGGTGAAAGAGCGAGGGACATCCTTAGATCCTGGTCCTCTGAATCCTCCAGACTGCTGTTCTCCAAAGTCTCTTCCAACTCATCTTCTTGCTCCTCTTCATCCCCTTCCATCTTCCCCTTAAGAGGCAAATCGTCTCTTACATTCTTGGATACCGAAGCCATGTCTGGGTGGTCGAGGATGTCGTCCAGATGGTCGTCTGTATCCTCAGAGAGCCCGTTCAGGGTCTTGGCTTGGGTTGAGGACCATTCCCTCAAAGGTGCCTGAGACTCTGCCTCGGCCACATGCCTCCATATTGTTAGAGAGTCGAGGTCAGGCTGATCCATCCGGGGCTTGGTGGTCTTTGGGGCTCCATCGTCATCCAAGGTAGTTGAAGAAGCTCTTTTGCGCCGGGACTTACTGGTGTGGTTGACCTGAAGGTGCATAGCCATTAGCTCGGCTGAGGATGTACGGAAAGGGCAGAACAAACACTGGCTCAGTTTGACCCCTGCTGAAGTATCTCCTCCACTATCCCCACCAACAACACCTCCTCCTTCCGCTACGCTCATACCTCCATCATCCTCTGTGCCTCCAAGGCCAGGTGAGGGGCGACGAGACAGATCCAAGGGTTCAAAGCCACCCTCTTGAGTTGCAGACCCTTCCTTGTCACTCGATGGCTGAACCATTCGGCTTGTGGTAAGGGGCTTGCGGCGGGACACTTTGGGAGCCTTCGGTGGGGGAGACTCCCTGATCCAGCCTCCTTCCATTCCACCTTGGTAAAGGGCCCCCATCACCCCAGACAGATACCTATACTGGGTCTCCAGGTCGACATCCCTTAGAGCTGCCAAAGCCTTCCGATGCTCCCGCTGGTCTGGGAGCCCCAGGAGCCAGGATTGCTGGCTGGGCCGTGAGGTGGGGGCATCAGTTTGGCCTCGATTGACGGGGCAGTGGTTGAGCTGAGATCGGCGCTGCTTGGCCAGCCCAGAGGTTCCAGAGGTCAGACTGTTGATAGTGGAGGTGAGACCAGTGGAGGAGGAATTGGAGGAAGCTGACAAGGCGTTGCGTTGCTCCCTGTGGTGTCGCTGGAGGTGGTACTTAAGCGAGCCTGACTGGGTGCCAGCATAGTCACAGTGGGGACATTTGTAGGGTCTCTCACCTGGAGGAAATGAGACAAACAAAATAAGACTGGGAAAAAGGTATGACCATTTTAAACTTGAAAACAAACATTGAGAATGAGTCCCTGTGTATTTCCTTTTTGAATGTTTGTTAAGCTGTCAGGAAATAAACTGAGACCAAAGCTGCTGCCCTCGCAACACTTTAACATTAACAGTCTCACACACAGAGCCTATCAGATATGAGAAAATATTTTAAATAGTAAAGTTTTAGCAAAAAACCTATGTCCTGGGGAAGTACCAGGCATACAACTAGATAAATGAGAGTTGTACTGCACAGGTTGTGTGAGTGTTTGGCTCTTGTTTAATGTGGACCTCTTTAACTCCAGTTTTTAAAGAATTTTCACCATTTTTCTTTCGATATTACTGTATTACAGAATTAATGTCCCTTAAAGGAATGAAAACAGAGGGGTCAGTTTTGGTTGAACAAATATTATATCACTATAATCAAGACTTTTTTATTGGAAGTATGTGTACAAAAAAAAAACAAGAAAAATAAAACTAAAGTAAAGGTGAGATTTTCCATTTTCAGTATCCTATATATGCAAATGTACACAGTATGAGTATTGTCAACTTATATAACTTTCCCAGCACACCGGTATAAAACTGGTGTAAAGCTGCAACCCTAGTAAAGACCGATCACAATTACATAGATGTTGATTTCCTAAGGTGGGACTTTTTTGGGGGTAGAAAAAAAATACATGTTAAAACACAATTGCTTAACTTCTTGTGAGGGATGTCGTATGCTGTAAAGACCTCTGAGGCAAATTGTGATTTGTAATCATGGGCTTTATAAATAAAACTGACTTGACTTGACTTGACTGCTGTTGTGGTAGAATTGCAAAATTATGAAAAAATAAGCACAGAAGAAACAGCAGATAGGTTGGACTACTGCGTTTAACTATATATCTTTAAAAGTTATTGTTACGGCTAAAAATGAAAACAGAAATAAGTCTGAAGATTTCACATATCTCTGCAATTCAAATCAACTGCCAGTTGTCTACCCAGTAGGGATTGTTGTTGTCGGCATGACATCACGGTGATTCAGTCTATACACTCACACACTCTCAATCATCACTGAAGACACACTAGTACTGTGTGTGTAGTGTATTTTCTTATTTTTTGCTTATATTCAGTGCTCGGGATGTTTATGGGCATGTACCCCCACAGCACTCAGGTGAGGTTGGGGCTTTATAAAAAGGTAACATCAGGTGCCAGACTGTCAGCAGCAGACATCCAAGAGACAATATAGCAAGGCAAAATGACAAATGAGTGAATCTGGGGTTGGCTTTTACTTTTACTTTTGCTGGTGAGCATTTTTACAAATAGTAACCAACAATTTTGCATAGTATACATTTAAAGAGAATACGGATTTTTCATGTTTTAGCTTATTTAGAACAAATTGTGCAAACTTAAACCATTTACCATATCTCAAAAACAAAAGTATTCATTTAAAAAATGGTGTACAGTAACAAAATAACTGACATGGCCCTTTAAAGAGTGTTTAGTGGGAGATGTAGTTTTGCATTTTAGAGAAAGATGGCAGTATTCCATCGCTGATTTAAAAAATCACACTGCTGGCAGATATACAGAGGAGGGGGCATCATGCTGGAGGCAAATCAACAGCAGGAAATGCATTACATATGAAATGCGTAAATGATCTTATTCACAAGAACAAAAAAAATTAACACAAGGAGAACACAGCTCTGTTGATAAATGCAGATGTTCATTCAAAATTATGAGCAATTTGATTTTCTTGCTGAAGCAAAAACAAAATGGGATAGAAGTCTCAAGGGAAAATAATCTCAAGAGGACAGTAATATCAAGAGAGTATTATTATAATTTGATACCTTCACTTAAATTACTGACCATGTGGTAATCACTTGATGGCACAGAGAAGCAATAGTGTGGAAGAAAAAGAGCTGTTTGCTATCATGAATAATACAGCTGTGATGTGATAGGTCCTGTCAGCTATAGACGATTATTCATAATGGCAACATTGAATAGATTTCATTGAATGCATTTTAAAAGCCGTCTTTCTGGAAAGACTTGGATGTGCTCCAGTAACTGGAGATTGGTGGCATCTCAAAAAAAAGGGAAGAGGGGTCTTAATTTTGATCAAATACATCAAGTGAATAAGGCAAATAATTAAAAAAAATGACTCATGCTGATAAAGTCTTATGAATATGGATCATTAATTAAGAGTGTGAGTGAGTGCTGTGAGATTTCCCCCAATTTTCATTAAAATCCTACTCACTTATCACCAGAAATTTAGTATGAGGCTTTTTTTAAATTTTGGTTTTGTTTTTTAAGTCCAGGAAAAGCCTATTAGAGTCTTTTGGAGTGCCCCGTGTCTCCGCTCTACAGTCAGCTATTTAGAAACTACTTGAGGTAACTTAAGGGAAAACAATACTTGCTTCATAAGTCAAAGACTGTGAATCTTTGAAAGATTTAAGGCAATCTATGAGCATATACTAATTATGTTGTGTTGTTTATGTAAGAATCATTGTGGTTTTCCACAAATTCATTTATTTGTGGCAGTGCGCCACAATTAAAACATCTGCAGCCATGTATTGATTTTCTATTTTTGGAGCTAAACTGTTCATTAGGAGCACTGCTGTTCATTTATTCATTATACCACACTCTTGGAGCACAGCACGTGCTCTGGGCACAGACAGAGCAGAAAAACATAGCAGGGTTGACTGACCAAAGTGAAAGTAAGCTTTTTATGGAGATTTAACCATATTCAATCCCTGAAGGGGCTTGATTTTTCCTCAACACCTACTGTTAATATACCCTCGAGCAAGGCAGTTAACCAGGAGTTGCTGTAGTGGGGCTGCTCGGCTGCCAGCAGTAGAGGGCTATGATTAGTGCTGGCCAGCTCTCTGGGGTGAATGTGTTAAAAAGAAAAAAGGTAGCACTGCTAAAGTGAGAATTCTCAATGAAACCTTTCCAGGGAATTTTATAAAGGTTAAAAAAAGTAAGTGTGGTTTGTTAAACACACAGCAGTTTCTCACCTGTGTGAACTCTCAGGTGCACTTTGAGATGGTGTGAAGAGCGGAAGGCTTTACCACAGTAGGGGCAGTCTTTTATCCCTCTGCCACGCACTCGCTCCCTGGTGGGAACTGAAGGTATGGAGGAGACTGCAGTCAGGCCATTTTCTCCTGCAAGTGGAGAAAAATGTAAAGATAACAGCTGGTGTGAGCGCCCCAACGAGAGCTTCTATTTACAGAAAAAAATGTATGAAAATAGTATACTCTTGTGATAATCACACCATTTTGTAGAGAAAGGCGAATGTGAGTGTACCTTTGAAGCTTGAGATGACAGAGTGAAACCCTGTAGCTGCTCCTGCTTGTTGTGATCCACCACTGTGCAGTTTTGATTCCTGTCTCACTTCCCCCGTTTGTTGGGATCCGCCACTGTGTAGCTGAGATTCCTGTCTCACTTCGCCGCTGCCACCTCTTCCAAGTACCGCTCCTCTACGACTCCCCTCCTCTTCGCCACCACCTCCTTTCTGGGGCCTCTGAGTATGAACCCGAGCATGAACCACCACCTGCTGCAGACTGCGGAATAGCTTTCCGCAGTCTGGGCATTCCCATGGCCCTCCTGCTCCGCCAGACTCTTCTCTCGGATCAAGGCCTCCGAGGTAAGCTCTGACTTGCTCGGCCTCTGTGATCACAGAGCTCCGACCTGGGCCTCGCTGGCCGTGCTGCTGGCCTCGCTGGTGGGGCCTCTGCTGCTGCTGCTGCTGAGCTACTGCCAGGCTGCGAGCCACCAGCTGCCACCAAGTTGCCTGGTCGCCCACTTCTGGAATTGATGCGGTAGTTTCACCTGTGCTGCCTCCTCTAGTTGCTCCCCCTCCTCTTCCTGGGCCTCCTTCTCCTGAGCTGCCACCACCATTTCCCATCTCTGCGACCTGAGCCACTGCTTGAAGTCTTTCCATGCAACTGGCCCCACTGCCATCACTAGGCAACCCCAGGTAGCCCAGAATGGCTGACTTGCTTGAGCCCATGCCCATTCTTCCCCCACTCTCCCTATCTGATCTTCCTTGTCCACCTCTTCCACCTCTTTGCTGAGCCAGAAGGAGGCTTGAATAAAGGGCATTGAGAGACTGATTACTTGCAGGGCCTTTGGCTTGCTGTTCTGTGCCTCCTGGTCCCCCGAGAGTTCCCAGCCCGGCCTTCAGCCCAAGCTTGTTGAGATGTACTTTCATGTGGTTTTTGAGGAACCAAGGCTCTTTGAAGCCACGGCCGCACACTTGGCACTTATGGTCCAAGGAGTCTTTGTGCTTTCGCATGTGTCCCTTCAAGAACCAAGACTGGGTAAACCGCTGTCCACATGTATCACAGCGAAATGCTGGCAACGTAGGGGACGCTGCTGCTGTCACTTGTGGGGTATTTGGGGTCGGGGCTGGAGTATGGGTCGGTGTGGGCACAGGAGTATCAGGAGTCGCAATGACCGGTCTGGAATTGAAGGTCGGCGGCAGAGCAGGTACCTCAGGGGAAGGGTGGCACTCCTGCAAGTGAGATGCCAGGCTCTCTTCTTGGCTGGCAGAGAAAGGACAAAGAGTGCATTTATACGGGTTGTGGAGAATGCGGACATGGCGCGCCAACTCTGAAGCCGTGCGGAATTTTCCTTTGCAGGCATGGCAGCGAAATGTAGGCGCTGTAGGAGTAGACACACCCTCCCCAATGGTAGAAGAATAAGGAGGGGTCACAGAAACAGGATCCTCTGTGAGTGGAGGGGTCAATGGTGTGCTGTCATCCAGCAAAAAGTTTGGGTTCTGGTCTGTCTGTAAGCCGTCATCTAGACCTTTGACCTCATCATCATCTTCTTCTGTGAGGTGCTGGATGAGAGTCCCTGGCAGTATGCGCTGGTTTGGGTGACTTCTGTGATTCGGGATTAAGTCTTTGTGGTTCTGTTGGATTTTTAGGTGTTGCTTTAGGGGTGCTGAGGGGAGTCCAGTCCGGTACAGGGCTGATGCTCGACGGTCTCGGTCCAGACTGTGAGCTCGGGCGTGAAGAGACAAAATGCTTTGGAATCGGAATCTCTTCCCGCATACATGACAGGGAAACCTGAGCGCTGGCCCAGATGAAGCCACTCCCACTCCAGGTATCGCCCTGGTCACGGTATCTTTCTGAAACAGCTGGAGGTCTAGCTCGTCGCTGCAGTTTCCACTCTGCCCAGTTGAGAGGGCAAGCTCCAGGGCTCCGAACCCAAGGGGCGGTGCTGATGGTGTGGCTGGCGGAGAGGAGTCCAAGCAAGGGCTGCATCCAGCTTCTTGTCCCCCTCCTCCTGGGAACAGAGCCACTGCTGGGGTCGGGGACGGAGGAACTCCATCCAGCCCTTCCTCGTCATCCTCTTCATCAGCGTCGTGGTTATTGTCCTCGTGAAGGGGAAAAGGAGAGAGGGGGAAATAAGGCGTGGTGTCCGGGCTCTGCGGGGAAGGTTCGGGGCTTTGAATGGGCAGGACGACAGGACTATTGGGTAGAGAGAGCTGGGTGCGAGGTGAGGAGGCCTGGGGGCTGTGGTCCAGGGACGGCAGTGTTGGGGGAGACTGGGGCTGCTCACAAGAAAGAGACAACACACACTCTGGCGGAGAATCCATCCTCTATCAGTAGGAAACACAGAGAGATACAGATAGTGAGCAGAAGTGATGACATAAAAGGATCCACAACTTAAAAACATAGAGGAAAGGTTAAATTTGCATGTTGTGCATAATCATCTCAAACTGTAACATGACCTTGACCAGATATGGAAAAAAGCCAAAAAATAGACAAACGATATTAGTTTGCCTAACAGGTTCATATGTCTGAATGCCTGAATGTCTACAATGAAGAGTAGAGATTTACCAGAAGTGTGTGTGGTGTTATGCCATTCTTCAGTGTCTCGGCTGACGGGGGACACACTTCTGTGGCAGCCTTCTCCTTTAATTTTCTGGGGATAAGAGCAAGAAAAAAGGAGTTATTTGCAATCAGAAATTTAACTCCAAATTAGTTTAAAAACACATTTTAGCACATTATTGAAGCTGTTATCTAACTAAAGGCTGGATTTTACTAAATTAGAATTATCAGTGTTGATGTAGGCGTAAATGCTTTTTGAAATATTGAGCGATGAACTGCAGGTAGCAGATTTTTGTCAAACTGGATAAAAACCAATTTGCACCGAGACCCTTTGAATATATTCCATCATAAATGCTAATAGCAGAGAATCAAACACACACTCATTACAGCTCTGCTTTGCATGTGTTTTAATGCATGAAAATGTTAAGTACAAAAGCAAATCTTCATTTGATCTTCATTTACTCTTCACTCTGCGTAGGTGTATGCTATGCATGTGCTTGAATGTGTAACAGGTGTCCACCTGTTCTGCCTCCAGCTTGCGTTCACAATGCACTCCAGCATACTGTTAGCACATATGGGATGATTAGCCGGAGTGTGAATGTGCATCAGTGTGTATCTGTGTGTGTGTGTGTGTGTGTGTGTGTGTTTAGGAATTAAGGGCACCACCACAGGACATGGACTGTCCCAAACAGGATGGGCGCGTGATGTTTTGACTTCCCCACACACCCTTCCTGTGCACTCATACAGTAGCAGCTTCTTGCTTAAATCAGGAGTGTATACACATGCTCACGTACAGTATGCATGCACTTATGCACAACAATGCTTGTTAAATCTACAGCCTGGGTGTGGTGGCTTTGACCCTGCTTAGTCATGGTTACTTGTTGAAGTAATGTACAAAGCTTATTCTACTGTTGTGTCGACTGTACCGCAGATAGCAAGAGTCAGCTGAAATGTAAAGTGTGATATACAGCATATTGAACACACACACACACAGGCATTCTGGCAAGCACACACACACCCAAATATTTTGAGTGCACAGCAGTTTGCATCAGTTAGACTGGATTTATGCACATCGGCTGTTTTCGTCCATCATTTGGCGGAGTTGAGAAGCAGCAGAGGCGCCCGCAAACAAAACAAAAGGTCATCAATCATTGTGGCAAAACAATGGAACATCTGTGTTCGCAGGTGTGTCGCCCATATTTGTGTTCACGCGGCGGTATGGCCACATATGTGTTTATATGATCAGTTGGGTTTGTGTGTGTGTGTGTTTGTGTGTATCACTGAGCCTGGATGACAAAGAGATTCTCATGTAGCCAGTTGACATTTTAGCTCAGCTATGACTCACAGGGATATCACACCATATCAATCACATAAACACACACACGCACAGACACACACTCTCACACACAGAGTCCTTTCTTAATCCACCATTATTGTTCTTTCTCTCCCTGTCTTCCTCTCCCCTCTGTCTTTCTTTCCCCCCCGATTCACACTCCTCCCATCCCCCTCTCATTCTCTCGCTCCCTCCCTCCGTCTATTATTCACTAATTTTCTTTCATTCTCTCCCTCTCTCTTTCTTTCTCTCCTGCAGTGTTGCCAGTTGGCAGAGTGCCAGGGAATGCTGATATCAGCTGGTAGATTGGGCCCTGCCAACATGGCGAAGAGCAAAAAAATGAGAAAGGAGGCAGACGGAGAGAAAGAAAGAGACACGGAGAGAAACATACAGTGCAGTTACAAACTGGGCAGCGTTAAAAAAAAAAAAAAAACATTGTCAGAAGCCATGTGAATGAAAATGATTTAATGCGATTGCCAGCGTGGTGTTGAGGGGAAAAGGGGGAAGAAAAATAGGGTAAAGCGACAGACATGCTGGAACAGAGAATAGGAGAGAAATCAGTGGTGGAGTGGCAGGCTGGGGCATAACGTGAAGAGAGAACAAGAGATTTAAAAATCATTTGAAAAGTCAACACACACAAATATATATCCAGACGAGAGAGAGATACAGCAACTGGAAAAAGACAAAAAGGGTATCTGAATCTATCTGCAGCAGTGTTAAGTCTGATGGCATTATCATATGAATATCACCATCACAATGCATTGTTCCACCGTGACGGTGGCTGTCGCCAACCACCAGCCCTGTCATGCCAATAAAGAAAATTTGGATAGATGGAAAGAAGGAGATAAGGTGCAGCGGTGGATGCAGGGAAAAGGGGGGTTGGGGCAGAGTGAGGGACAGGAATCAGATTGGAATCAGGTGGAGCAGAAGCACATGAAACCCAGGTGTTAATGAACCAAGAAAAGCAGTGAAAAACCAGCCAACGAACGCTACTCCAGACATGGTCAGAGACACATTTGTCCGCATTACTTAAAAAATGCAATTCACTCTCAATCCGTAAATTTTAAATACCTTTTTGTACAATTGCACTCAGAAATGGTACACCAGTGGATTGTGCAGGTGCTCAACAAGGTGTTAACTGTCAGTTTTAAAGGATGTACGGAGAGTGATGCGTGCAGCGGTTTTGCAAGGGAAGGAGAAATATGATTTTAAAAGATTATCATGGAAATGCATTTTTAATGTCAGTTGCAAATTTGATCTACCTGAATCATACCGTATGTCTTGTCGTAAGATACATGTTGAAACTGGATACTAGAAGTGCGGGGGGGGGGAGCTATCCTTTTGCTAAAACTGGTCTGGCTATGCAAAAGAAAGATGCACATATTTTTGAAATTTGTGTTACATGACCAGAGAAAACAAATAAAAAAGGCTGCGAAATTGCTTTTGTTCAAGAGGTAGAAAACCTAAAATTACCAGAATGCACTGTGATGCACCAGACTGATCACTGCTCCCGCTTGTGTGTGATGAAGTGCAAGCTTAGCTGTCATTTCACAGTAAACAATATGGCACCCCGCTCAAATTACAATTAAACAGTGCACTAACATATGTTTCCGAAAACATTTAAAGTGAAAAAGCAGGTTTTACATTTTGATCTCCCTTTTCCAGACATCGTTTTTACTAAACAGGAAACAGCGGTACCCACTTCCTGTTCCAAAATTTCAATTCCAAAAAAGTGAGAAATCAGCATTACAGCATTAGAATCTTGGTTTATACTTGATCAGCAGTGTTTACTTTTACCGTTTGATTGAAGTTTGGTCAAAGTTTCATAGAGAGAAGGAGCAGGTGTCTCTCTTGATACACTTCTTTGCATAAAAGCAGATCGAGAGAGAGAGAGGGAGAGAGAGAGATATCTCTTGACCCGCAAATATACTCTTTGCATTTATGTGGACTGAAAGACAGAAAGAGAAAGGGATGGCTTTCTCTTGATCCATATCTGCACCCTTTGCATAGAAGCGGATAAAGAGAGAGGAAGAAGGACGGCTCTCTAAATCCACTTCTATATTCTCCGTGTCAATGGTGGCAGGCATACAAAATTGTGGAAGTACGATCTGTAGTTTGAGCAACAGCCCTTAAGCCATCTGATTTAAGCTGAGAGATGAACAGGGAGATCTTGAAACTAATAAGATTGAGGGAAGTTTACCACAGTTCATTTACACATACTACCCACACTGTAATGATACAAAGCAGGTTGAAAATGTGCAGCGTCCCTTTAAAATGTTCTTTAGCTGATTTTGTTTGTGCTTTTTTCTGACCCTGAAATCTGCAGCGTATGTGCAGCAGTGCAACAACATTGCAATTCACTCAGTAATGACAGCTTAAAAGCATATCCTTGTTGTGTTAAGCATGTTGTCATTACCGTAATTGCAGTGCAACTTTGTGGGCACTGAGATAACTGATGTACTGAATTACCTTCCCTGGAAATGAGCTTTTATGACAGAGGTCAAGACGCCAACTTTCTTTTTTTAGCCCAAATCTGCATTGTTTAAATGCTGATAACTGCGTACTCCTGCACTTGTGTCACAAGGTGTGTGTATATGTGTGTGTGTAAAAGGGAAAAGGGGGGGGGGCAGGTTGCTGAGTCATACATCACATTTGTGATAAATAGTTGCCGAGGGAGTAGGAGCACAATATGTTCAGACAAGTTTATTTTGGGGGGTTTTGATGTCATTGTGTAAATATCCACTGAGTGGTACAGTTTTATTGTGAAGGCAGTTAGTGCATGTTTGTACACGCCAGAAAGCTACACATCATAATTGTAAATGTGAGGGTGTGAACACCTTTCACTTAGTGTTTTTAACAGTGTGTGTGGGCAGGAAGTGCTCTATCTGCTCAGCTTTACATTAATGATATAAGTGTAAATGGGTGTTACAGGCTGAGAGGGTTTATATATTGTGTGTCCATTGCCTGTAGTCTACTTAAATCTGTGACCTCTTTCAGAGTGTGATTTGTCCTTCTTGAAGACCAGACACACCAAACTGACATCAAAGAACCAGTGGCGACGAAGGCCGACTGTTGTGTTACCTCATGTCTCCAGGTGTCTCGGCACTTAAACACAAAGACCACGGTCAACTAGCACAGGCATTTGGCCCCTGCATGAGAGGAAATAACGCTCCATACCAGCAAACCATGGTAGTGTGTTTTTGTCATCCAATAACCTGAAGACCAACCAGATTCAAGAAGCTAGTTAGCAAATTAGCACTTTAACAACAACAACACCTTTACAACACATTTACTGTGCATTTATCAACATTTTCTGCTAAAGAGCAAAATGGTTAAAAATCGTACCTAACCAACCTAAAAGGTTGGTTTGATCTCACCCCTTCTTGACTTCAGTCGTTAGTTTCTCCTCTCATACGCTGAGCTGAATTGCCAATCGGAGTGACTTCACGCATTGATGGGCTCCGCTGTCTCAAATGCCAATTCAACATGCTGAATTGGCTTAAAAAAAGGACTGACTAAAACTCAAGTGACAGACCGTCACCGATGGCCAACATTGACTAACAGCCGACCGTCAGCTTGGCATGTTGGAGCCCTTAGATTGTTTCATTCAGGCGCGACATGTCAAATCAGGCAAATACTAGGGGCCCCGCAGATAAATGTGGGAAAATGGGGCCCCAGTGGCCACTCATATTGACATATGTTGCAACTACAAACCCCCTTTGACCTCCCATAAAAGCACCCTACACTGCACTGCCACTGCCCCAGAAAAACCTTAAAAGGTGCCCCCTCTGGCGACTGTATGATACTTGGATAACTTTTGTTAGGAAATGGCCTCTGTGGGTGTTTTACCTGGGGCCCAACAGAGTCTAGGATTGCCCCTGGTTTTTGCAGTATTTATAACAAAAAAGAAAACGATTCGAGGAGAGATGGAAAATAATAAGCATACATTTCTGTTGCAGAAATATCTTTTTCTTTTTCTCAAGCTTGTTAATCTCTCTCGGTACCCCTACAATTAATTTTGTGACCTCTTGGGAGACCCCTGACCTGTAGGTACACTGTGGAGAGAAAAGGATACACACCAACTCAAGAGTGTGTATTTTGTGTTGACACATGAGGGGGTATAAATGAAAAAAGTGGGTTGGGGGTCCTGCCTGAATATTTTGAGCATCAAACACTTAATTTCATGCATCCTAGTGATGTTTGTTTGTACTAATTTGTGCCTTTTCTGCATCAATTCATAGTATAAATGCATTTAATTTTGTCAAAATGAAAGTCCTTTGCTACTTTCATGCTTTTGTGTTCTTATCTGTGCCTGTATAAGTATGTTTTTTGTACACGTCCTCCTCCGTGAACCTAAAAATAGGCATCTCCAAGGTCTCCGGCCTGGGCCTTAGGGCATAAAGTAAACAGTGTATCTGGAGGCTGTTTACGTCTTTGTGTGTCAGTGAATCTTTACAAGTGCACCTTTCTTCCAGATGCATTACTCGATCTCTCATTTGATGAAGCGTGCGCGAGGTGAGGTGTCCTTCGGGAAGTGAAGTGAGTATATAAGAGACTGACCACAAAAAAAATGAAAGAGAGGATGAGCAATTAAGAGAGGAAGAGAGAGTGGGGGGGCAGTCGGATCTCTGTGCGGTACAGTATAATTTGGTCCTGTGGATTTTATCGCGTGGTCACGTGGCGAACTTCCCCACAGACGGTATTCATTTCCTTTACTTCACCTTTCCCTGAACCCCCTGCTTCACTCCCTGCTCCGCTCCAACTTTGTCTGGCTTGCGCTCTTCCCTCCCCTCATCTTCAGCAGTGATAATGGGGAAAGTCTCCCACTGTGCTTCTGCCGCTAACTGTAAAGATGTGACTTTTAATAGAGGAACTTTTGTGCATCACTTTGGGGTGAGAATGGAAGTAATATAGCTCTCAAAGGGCTCAAAAACAAAACAATAGGTACTTCTGGCAGGCTCGCCATCAAGGGGGTCAAAAGGCACAGATGACCCCGGCCCAAGGCCAAGGGGAAGCCCACAAAAGGGTCGATGAGTACAACAATTTATTCATTGACTCACATTGGCAACAATATAATTTATCGTTTTCAATAAAACACATTTCAACTTGTCATCTGTGTGGATGAGGGGCCCACTTTGGGAAACTTGCCCAAAATTCCTAATGGCTGGCCTGACTCATGTTGCTGTTGGGAAAAATTTGTCCTTCAAATGCCAATAGACTGACACGTGTATCACCTTTTTGATAGGAATTTTGTAAGTAAGGTGAGGTAGAACTTGTGGAAATTATACATTTAGCCCCAAACTCTCAGTCTGTCCTCATCTTTTTTATCTTATGCAAGATCCAGGGAGGCCACCAGCAACATTTAGCAAAAAAGAAACTGCTTATTTTTTCTTCCTGCCTAACCGTACCTCTCCCTCCACTTTCCATCACCTCTCAAGCTGTTGCTCCTGCTCTTTCTGAATGAATTCCTCCTCCAGCGGAGAGCACGAGCCGACACTTCCCCACAGTCGCGGGGCGCCGAAGTGGGAGCGACGCGGCGCTGCCAGATCTGAGCGAGTGAATCTGAACGCTGGAAAGCATCACAGCGTCTCGGCAGAGAGACGAGGCTCTTGCTCCGAGTCATACAGGGCCGTGCTGTGTCTAAGCCAATGAGCGGAGGCGCTGACTGACTCGTCTGATTCAGGATTACAGGATTGAGGCCTTAAAAGAAGAATCGGTTCGGAGCATGCAAATGTCATAAGCAAATCACTGGATGTGTTCTTTCTAAAAGGCTTATCTACGCGCATTGACGATCACCTGCAGGGTGTTGAGAGAGAAAGCAAAGGATGGGGCAATCATGCACATCCCACAGGTGAAACAAACGCCTACGTGATGTCTTTATTTTAATCAAAAAGTGCACCGAAAACTGTCAATCAAATAGTGATCAAATTTAAGCAATAACCCCCTTTAAACCCCCTTCCTCTGAGGTGTCCTTGAGCAAGACATGGACTACCCTAAAGCCCCAGGGACACTGACCCTACACTGTGACCTCCTTGTGGAATAAGTGTATCACATATATCAGACATGTGAGCACCTATGGAAAAAAATAGAAACTCTTAACACAGGATGATTCTTTATTTACCCTGGGGAAATTTGTTGAGCATGTGCTCTCTTTCTTGGTAACACTATGCTTCACACACATTTAATTACGCTTTTATACATCTATATATACAGTATGTAGGAGTGTCAGTATTATATCGACACCTCTTAGTGTAACTTGGGGTGACTCACCTTGCACAAGGGCACCTTGACAGTATGTATTCGAGGTTGGGAAGCAACTTTGTTTACTCTGTCAGGGGATTTGAGCCTAAAGTGAATGGATGGAGCGCCTTTCTAAGTTATCCCACCACTCAAATTGCTGTACACTACTTGTCACATTCACACACAAATTCACACACTGGTGACCGTGGCTACCATACAAGGTGCCACCTGCTGCTCAGTTTGCCATTCATCTGCATTCAATTTGGGGTTCAGTGTCTTGCCCATGGTTACTTCAAGATGTCGATTTAAGGACTCGTGGATCGTACAGCCGATCTTCCAATTCGCAGACAAACTACTCCACCTCTTGAGCCAAGGCCGCCCATAATGGTACACATTAAAATAACTACTTTGTAGAGGACTTGACTGGAAATTCAAACCGCCGATCTTTTGATTAGCAGAAAACACACTCCACTGTCTGTGCTCCCATTAATGATGAGGGTAAACTTAAAAAGAACAACTTCCTGGAAGAAATGACTGAAGATTTGAAGCGCTGATCTTCGATTAGTAGATGAGGGTACACTTATAAAGGCTTCGTTGTGGACTTGACAGAAAATTCAGACCGCTGATTTTCCGATTAGTAGGCAACCCGCACTACCGCCTGAGCCGCCCTTTAAAGTTAAGGTACACTTAAAAAGAACCAGTTTGTGTTGTCTGACCAAAAACCAAAGTTCTCATGGCTGTTCCTAAAGGCGGGGTGAAAAGCCTGCCGCCATAGAGAGGGGCGTGATATGATAATTATTTAAATACGGAGAAAAGGGACAGACTTTCCCAGAAGGTATTCGTGGTGTTGCAATTGATTGTTCACATAAAAAGTGCCAAAAATAAGTTGTATAAAAAAATAGTGCTTCAGAGAAAATTGCCTTACTCTCTCACCTGTTCAGACTGAGCTAATTATGTGATGCGGGCGTGCTCAAGGGCATAGGTTTCGAAATTAGGGGGTGCATATATAAAACAGAGGGTTTGTGGTTATGTAAAGGAGGGTATGTACAAGTTTATGGGGTAAACCCGCCTCTTTTTCTGCCTGATCAGCCATGAAGGCGGTGAAATTGGTCACTTCCTCCTCAGTAACCTACCTGTCTACCTTGTCATACACCCACGTTCAACGACATACTACACCACTGAGGGTTTGGAGGTCCTCCAAAAAAACCCCATTGAGCATTAAATACTTAATTTCTCGCTTTCTGGTTAATTTGCATGAACTTATTTGTGTCATTTCTACATCAAATTTTGGGGTTTATATCTTTAATTTTGTCGAAATAAAAGTCCTCTGCTGCTTTCATATTTTTTATTGGGGACGTGTCCCCTCTGCCCCCCCCCCCAAAACCTACACCTTTGGGCATGTTTGTCAATATCAGAAAGTTCGGATCATCCAATTCATGTGGGAAAGGTGTGGGTGGATGAGTTTTTAGACTCTGTTATGACACCCAACAAGCTTTTGAGACGAAACGTACTGATGCTTTAAAACATCTCTAACTAACCTTAATGCACCCTCTGCTTCCTCTGTCTCCTGATAATCGGACCACTGCCGCTCTATCTTTTGCTTGACCTGCTGTTTGAAATCACAGCGGGCCCCTTTTGCTGGTGCTGTGACCCGCTTCACTATCGAACTTAAGACTTTAGTCACACACACACACACACTGAAAGAAAAGCGAGCCTCCTACCTGTCTACCTCTACTGTAAAAACACGAGTTTGAATCTGGTCTGCAAACTCAACACAAGTGGCACAAGTGGCGTACTATTTAAGTAAGACCCTAATGCTCTAAATACACGCTAATCCCGAGCAGGCGGCAGAACTCTCAGCGGTCTCAAAATGTCACAATGCAGTAGCTTCTCCCTAACTGAGGGCAAGCAGGTGCCTCTCCCGCAGCGCACTAATGACCCAATTATATCAATCAGAAGCCTTGATTGGTGCTACACTCCTCTCCCTTTTACTCTGTCTCTTTCTCCCTCGCATACAATCTCTTCCCCCAAGAGCCACCTGGATTGGGGTGTATGTGCCCCCTTCAAGTACAGTACAGTATGTACAAAGATGGGGAGGAGGGCGGCGTTGATGGTGGCAGAGGAGGGGGAGGAGGATGAGAGGGAGGAGAAGGAGGAGGAGGAGGAGGAGGAGGATACTACTTGAGTACAACAAGCAGAGAGAGAGAGGTCTTAATGAGGCAAAACCATTAAGACTCTTTTTAACATGGGGGCCAGTGTTTGATATTCGTTAGTACAGCGAGTTCCTGATGGGTATTTGAAATGAGAAAACATCATCTTGTATGAAAAAGTAGATGTACCTGTGGAGGGATACTTTTCAGGTTTTGTTGTTATTACAAAGATGCTTTTTAGGTCAGATTTTGGCAAAAAATAAAAGAATAAAATTTAAGCATTTGAGGCGAGGTAATGAGGTGTTACCTTGTTTTTATCTGTTGTTTCCCTGAAAAGCACTTTGTAACCTCGTTAAGAATAGTGCTATATAAATAGTTTATTATTATTATGTTTAGGGACTTTTCTGAATTTATCAGAGTAAAGGGTTTGCTGGGGTGAATTTTTCTTTTAAATTTATTTTACTTTTTAAGATATCATGAACGTTTCCCAAAATAGAAGTATTTTTGCGTGAACCTACCTGAGTGACTGGGGGGAAAAGCATGACTCTCTCTCCACCATAAACAGCCACGTGAAACTGTTGATGTCCTGGGATGTAAGACAAATTTCAGAATTTTTCTCTGACAATGAAGCCAAATCAATCAATATTTCATGGTTTCTGGCTGTGAGAAATTGTGCAATTTGGGAGATTTTTAAAGAAAACATACCTTCAAAACCCACTTGTGTTACTTATTTGCTTACTTGTGGGTTTTGGGGTTCTGAGCATATTTGAAATACGACATTTTAAAGATGAATGTCAATCCCCAAAGCCAAATAAAAAACATAATTCCCTCCCCAGTGCTTAAAAAACACTTTGAAGTGCCTCCCCCTTCTTCACAAAGGACGTCATGTTAGAACAAGAAGGTTGTAGTAAACATTGTAGTAAAGAAAAAAACGCTGGGGTGTGACTTTCTTTCTTTTTAATTTTTTTTAATTTGAGCTAAAAATATATTTCCTTGTGCCTCCCTCAGTGAGTAGGCGAAAATGTGCGAACCTCCCTCGGCCATAAATAACCACGTCACACAGCGACTTTGGAGATTTTTAAAGAAAACATGCCTTTAAAACCCACTTGTGATAATTACTTACTTTACTTACTTGCCAACTTACTTACTTAGTTGTGGGTTTGGGGTTTTGTTTATTTGAAAACAAAAAAAACAACAACAAAAACGACCATTTGAAGATGAATGTAAATCCCCAAAGTCTAACAAAAGACATAACTCCAACCCCAGTGTTAAAAAAAAAAAAAAATTGAAGTGCCTCCCTCGTTTTGCACCGCCCCCTCCCATTTCATAAATAACGAACAGTCCCTCACAGGAAGTCACTATAGTGCGCAAAAATCACTAATTTCAACAAGAACGTTCAGTTTTCAGAGTTATTTCATCCATGTATTATCTGTTTTCAAGTAGCACATTTGTTAAGATAATTTATTTAATTTCAAGATTTTTTTTTTTTATAAAAAGTGTCTTTCCACAACATTCCTGTTTATAGGACAAGCCAGCAATGTCAACCTACTTCCACTGTGCACACGCTCTCATAAGTGTGACATTTTGGGTGGATTTTCAAAAAAAAAACAAAAAAAAAAATAGGGCATTTCAGGATCCCTAAACATATTCCATTGGATATAGAAAAGGCGACAGGAGTGTCTTTGGTCAACCCAGATGACACGTCTGCGCCTTATCTCATGAGGAATTTCCTCCTCGCCCCTATGATGTGCGTCAATAACGTGCAACCATTTTCAGTCGCTCTTTCCCCTCTTCTCTCTCGCGGCCATCTCAATTAGAGGCACATTAATGAAATAAATAACCATCAACAAACAATGCACTAATAAACACCAACCCCCCGCTAAAACAAGATTAACCCTGCTTGCAGATGGTGTTCGCGCACGATCCAAAAAATAAATAAAATAAAAATCATAAACAGTGCGATGTAGTTTGGAGAAGTCGGGGAGGTTGTGTGTGTCATGTCAGCCCTATCTATCGCTCTCTCCCCTGCTCCATTTTGTTCTTAAATTTTCTATACAAAAGATTAAGGGAGGGGAAAAGACGAGTGAGCGAGCGGAGGGAGAGGACGGGGAGGAAGAAAGTGCCATCATGGATTTCATCTCGAGTCCCTCTGCCAATCTCCCAAAACCGACACCAAAAAAGCGACATCGTGTCCAAAAAAACGCACATTTTCTCCCTTAAAACCGGTAACTTGTCTTTGCAGAATACAATCTGGAAACACGCGTGCATGCCACACTTGCTATGCTACTTTCTGAGCTTGTAGAGGAGGTGATGTTAGGACAAGTAGGTTGTAGTAAACATCGTAGTAAAAGAAAAAAAGGTGGCGAAAGTATAACGTTTATGAAACAGTGGTAAAGCCTGTGGATGCGTTTTTGCGCAGATGAAAGTGGCGGTGCTTATCTCGAAAACAATGCACTCCACAATGCCCTAATGTGCGTCCAACAAAAGAATTAGTCAAGCTAATCGCATCTACCCCACAAATTTTTGTAAATCAACTTGCTAACATGCAAAAATCCACTTTTACGCTTGGACAATATGTCTGCGGCTTATCGAAATCCTCCGTTACGCACCGAGAACTTGTGTCTCTTTTGGTAAAAGCTACTTTTTTGGGGTCGTTTATATCCACAGAGGTTAAAACGGGATAAAAGAAGAAGAGGTCAAAACGCTGCCTCGTTTCCAAAAACTACCTTCGTCGCGCGGATAGAAATGAGAGCTCGCGAGCAGAACTTGCTTTAAAGTTAACGCGAATTTATAAAAATACATTTTAAAACACTCCGAGTGACTTTGCGTGCTCGTGCAACCATTTTAAAGTCGCGTTTAATACCGAGTTGACCTATCGAGTATTTAAAATGTTACCACCGAGTGTTTTCGGAATTATTTAGCAAAAACAGCTTTTTTGTCATGTCACGGGCTATAGGAGGTTCTACATGCATGTCGGCCACGCGCGCACATACGCCGGCTTACATACATGACACACACGTAAAGTGGTCCGGAGCGCGCGGATACATACATGCTACATGCCAATCACTCACATGCAAGCACCCGCGCGCACACATCCCAAACTGCAAGAAAAATAAAACTGTATTGGCCATTATCCCGTGTGTTGCTCGTGAGAAGAAGAAAAAAAAAGAAGAACAGAGAGGCAACAACAGTCGCAATAAATTCAACAATTTTGGAAATGTTTCATCACCGGTGTTTCATGGCACCATGCATAAAAGTGTATATGTAAACAGAGTGGTGGATAAAATTAAAGTAGATAAATGGAGATATAGGATATATGTTGAAAGTAAAGACTCAGTGTACTTACGGGAGAGGCGGCGAGGAGATTAATGACACGACACGTCATGATTACGTTTCACTTGAATTAAATACATTACGAGTTGGGAAAAAAATGGAAATCAGGGTTGTATACAAGCATACGCCGTTTCCCCCTCCCTCCTCCCTCCGTTTGGTCACCCTCTTCTCTCTCTCTCTCTCTCTCCCTCTCTCCTCCTCCTCCTCCATCTCCCTTTCTTTTCCTTCTCCCTTTCTCTCCTTTTCTTCTTGCATTTTTTCCCATTTATTGTACAGGAGTGGGTGAATAGGGAGAAAGCAGAGGAGAAGTGGGAGGGAGAGTGATGTAGGTTGGAAATGTTAATTATAATCTCGGCACGGGCACCATTTTACAACGCTGTCATCTCTTCACATTTGTATCCTAAATATGGCATCTGGGGTGGCGGGTAGCTGACACTTTAGAGAGACATTTTTTTTAAGAAAGGAGAAAAAAAGGGAGAAAAAAGTTTCACACCAATTGAAGTGTGTTTAAAGTGATGACAGGGACAAGAGGAGGCTTAAATATTGTGGTGAGCCACCCCGGAAGCACATGGCCACTTCCAGGATGGGGAAGATACAAAGTGCACATATTTGGATGGAGGGTTCCCAACATAAGGTCCGGGGACCACCAGGAGTTCCTATGGGGGTTCCCTGTGGGTGCAAAAATAGCAGCAGTGGGAAAGACACACTAAAAGTGCAGTACTGCTCTGGAACAATACTAATACTGAGAAAATAAAAGTAGTCAAAAATGGACTTTATACAAAAAGCATCAAAAGTAAAAGCACTTGGCTTCTTCCTGATCTTATAATACACACTTTTGCACATGGCTGCACCCGCTTTCTTCAGTTGCCAATGGTTTAGCCATAGCAGGTGCATGTCTCCAACAACACACCCGCATTAACATTTGCATAAAAGATCTCCTGCGTCATCCTATTTATCCTCTTATTAATGGGTCCTAGTTTAATGCACCTCCCTGTGCTGAAAGTTGGACATTTCTCAACAGTTTCAAATTCATAGGGTTTGGTGCCGGTCGAAGGAAGAAAAACTCCAAGAAAAGTTATGACTAATGTGTCAGTTAACATCTGCATCCTCAAAAATCCAGCAGACATGGAGCAACATCTATTCAACTTCCTTTTAGATTCAGAGTTGACCAACTTAAAGAAAAATATCTGTCTTCAGCAGTTAGATATTTGATTTTCTTTACCAGCTGGTTGCTAACTTTGTGTGTCAGCTGGGCAGCTCCCATACACTGGCTTAATCCAAGCTTTTTTTCTGAAAACAGCTGCTGGAAACCTAAAATATCCCCTCAAAACATGTTTTTAAAGACATGTAAGTACTACAATTTTCAGTGTATGATCATTGGAAGTTCCAAGTTTCCACATGGCAGTAGTGTAAGTTGCATACTGGAGCCAGATTGGCTCCCAAACTAGTCCTTCTCATACATCCATGTTAAAGTGATCTCGGTAAAACTTTCCTCCATTAGCATTCACTTCAAATGTTATCACTCCATCCAATTGGCACTATCAGTAGTTATTAGTGTCATAGATATAGTAAGAAGGAAGCAGCAACCGCTGCAGTTGAACAGCGATGCCAACGCATTAGTGCCAAATATTGCAGTTTCTTGAGGCTAACTCCAAAAGCACATAGACTCAACTTTGCAAATAAATAAATATGTTAACAGCCTAGTGCAAAAAACATTTTTGGTCTTTACAGCTTATTTCCTATCCATGAAAACCATACAGGGGAGGAATTTAATACTTCTATCAATTTTATTAAGATTTAAGGTTATGTGTCTGATCTTTCTCCTTTGCAGCTGCACCCACTCATTAAAACATGATAAAAAAAATTAAAAATCAAAAAATCAAGATGGCAATGGCCAAAATGTCGAACTTCACAAACCAGTGGGTGACAGCATGTTGGTTATCTCAATTATTTTTACCGTCCATGGTTAGTCGAAGCCTGGTACACCCACTGTTGGGCATGGAATGGAAGTCCATCATCAATCCATTATCAGGCCATTAAATGGCCATTATCAGGAGCATAGACGGCGACCTCTAGTGGCTGTAATAATTATGTGATGCATTATGAACAGAGACAAAGTTCACACGGGTAGGACGGTCAGGGTGGTGGATGGGTTAAACAAACACAGGATTTGCACCCAGAAGAGCACTGCTTGTTTCCTGTGTGAAACGTCATGTCATGTGACATTAGGCAATAAACTTTTTTTAACCAAAGCCACGATCATTTTTTTTTCAAAATCTAACCCCTTAGCTTAAACCTGTTGAAACTGAAAGTGAAACCCACCAAAACTGCTACTGCATAAATGAGCTTATAACCTTCTGAATCTACTAGTAAGTGCAGCAGGCCCCTTCTAACCCATATCTGTGAGGTGATAACCACTGATAATGTGTATTCAATCAAGTAATTACATTGAAAGGAGTGTTTTATTAAACATTCTTCTAGAGTAAAAATCTGCAAAAACATACTTCATTTTGCACATGAAGGTCAAACATATTGAAGAATCAATACAGACTTAAGCAAAGATGAACTTTTTATAAAGTTTTTCTGCCTTTAACTGAAAAAAATCTAGGTGTATGGCTTTGTGATGTTTAAAGATTTCCAACAAAGTGAAGTATTAATACGCAAAACTTATTTTTGAAAAGAGAGGGCTTTAAAACCAAAACTACGAGCTAAAGGAGGGTGAAAGAATTGCAGTTAGGTAACAGTTCCCTGTGGGATCTTCACCATGAGTGACCCTGATCACATAAGTTGTAGACCTTGAATTTAGTGTTATTAGAAAATGCAGTGTAGCTTCTAACTTTACTTAAATCTGCAACTGGTGTTCAGCACTTTTCCTCAACATTCAGACTTTCGAATTTCACCCCGTGTGGTTGTGCAGGTGTTCTCATTCGCCGTTTGTACTTACACCTACAAAAGTAATGTGCTACAATTCATACATAGCCTGGAGGCTTTGCTTTTGTGACCTGTGTATTGCCGGTTCGTCCAATGTAATATAATTGGTTTCCTTCGGGTGCTCCAACCATCCAAAACATGTACTTAGGGTAATACTACTGTCAGTGCTCCTGAGCAAGGCAGTGGCAGAAGATCTGGAGTTGGTCTCCGAGCACTGCACACAGCCAAACTGCTTTGTAGAGGTTGGGTTAAATGCAGAGGACAAATTTCATGATACAATGTGCATGTGATAATAAAGAATTCTTCTTCTTCTAATGAAGGAAGTCAAGTGAGGTTAATATAAAGAGCTACAAAGTTTGTATAGGGAGCTAGTCAGGATCAATGGATGGGTCAAACAAACACAGGACTTCAACCCAGGAAACTTAGGTTTGTTTCCTGTGTGAAAACAAAACTCATCATTGAGTTATTTTAAACTACATACAATCATGATTTTTTTCTAACCAGTGAGGTAGGCTAATTTCGTACAATATTATACGATCCATTTTATAAGGATAGGCTTTGTTGGTGTAAAAATGCTCATGTGTGGGGCACCTGGTGGCTCAGTGGATAGAGCAGCGCCCCATGTTCAGAGGCAGTGTCCTCGCCGCAGCAGCCGCAGGCTCAATTCCAGCCTCAACCCTTTGCTGCATGTCTCCCCCTCTCTCTCTACCCCCTTCACACTCACACTGTCCTGTCAATTAAAGGCAATAAAAGCCCCAAAAAAATAATCTAAAATGTTCATCTGTAAAAAGTTCTTGCTGTGTTTGAGGCTCCGCAGACAAGTGCAAGTCTTATCCTGGATCAAATTGTTTTGTTGACCTTGATATGACTGATGTAGATTTTGGTCACGCATGTCTTTTTTTTGTCTGGAAAAAAGGTTATTTCAACTCTTTCAACTCAAATATTCTCATCAACCCTTCACCATCTGCTTTATCTGCTCTATATAAATCAGAAGTTTAAAATTTCAAGTGCTGACTTCAACAGACTTTTTTTCTATTCTGACTTATTCTTTTTTTTTTCCATTTTCTATGTAAGTGGCTGGCATGAGCGAGCGCACTCTGCTGTACTGTATAAGGGCAAACGGCAACAACAAAAAGCAGAGAGTCAAATCTACAGTACGTGGGCTAGGGATGCGCGTAGAGTGGTGAAGCCCACGCGCCTCTTCCACCACCTCTCTGCCTTTATCAAAGAGAGTTACAGAGCGAGATATACACAACATAGTGAAGAACAAAAAGCAAGCTGAATAGTCTGTTAAGTAATGATTGCAGAAATGTTCACCTTTACATGTTGTTTTCCTCATTCTCTCACTTTGAGTTGATTCTTTTTAATAATAGGGCTTCAGTCTAAGCAGCATTGAGATGTAACCTCTGCCTTTGTGTATTTTCCCCGACATATGGAAGAAGTATGAATTGTGAGTCGTTTCTCAGCTAAAGGCCTTGGTTTTTAATATTTAAATGCGATGTGTTCTGTGTGAAGGTAAATGTTGGCTGGGAAATTCAAATGTCTTTGCTGACGCAGAACATATCTCCTGGATCAGCCATTGTAAGCCTGCCATTGTGTATCTGAGAGTGACTGACTAAGTCTGTGGCACATGTGCAGTGCATGCTTGTCTCAGTGTGTGTACATAGTAAATCAGCGTGCGTGTGTGTGTGTGAGCACATTTTTGCATGTCAGCAGCTTAAATGTATGTATACAAGCGCATATATGTATGTGTCTGCTGATGTGTCCCTGCAACTGAACTTATGTGTGTGTTGGCCTTGAGTGTGTGTGTGTGTGTGTGTGTGAATGTGTGTCTACAGCTCGCTATCTGTTTGTGTGTATGCTCATGGTACATATGTGTACGTGTTTGCGGCTGCCACAATGGCATCATCACCCGCCCCTGACGCTTTGATTGTTTTCTCCGCCGCAGCAGAAATGCACCAATTAATATGCAGAGAGTGAGTGAGACAGTGACACACACACGCGCACACACACACACACACACACACACACACACACACAAAACACAAAAACACAAAAAAAACAGCCGTGAGGGAGGGAGACGGGGAGGGAGGTGTGATGGAGAGAGGAGTGTGTGGGGGGGGGGCAGAAGAGATGGCACAGAGAGAGGGAAAGAATAGGGGAGATGAAATGAAAGATGAGGAAAGTGTATGTGTGTGTGTGTGTGTGTGTGTGTGTGTGTGTGAGAGAGAGAGAGAGAAAGAGAGAGATGGAGTGAGATAAGGGGCGAGGGTAGAGGGGAGGGGGCGTAGATGGGGGGGTGAAATCTGATAGATGCTTGAGTAAAAACAAGAGAAGAAGAGAAAGAAAGGAGTGAGGGATGAGGCTGAGGTGGGGTGAGGAGGAGGAGGAGGGGATCAATATGTACATATTCAGTGGGATATGGTGGGAAATCAATTGAAAGGAGGGGAGGAGGAATTGATTCGGGAGGAGGAGGAGGAGGAGTGGGGGGGTCGCAAGGAAAGAGGGAGGGAGGAAGGAGACGACGGAGGAGGAGGAGTGCAGAGGTGGAGTGATATGTGGCTACGGCTGCTGTCCTTTTGTCGCAGTGTCAGGGTATTGATACTGTAATACACTCCCACCCCCACCCCCACACAGACACACCAACACCCCCCCCCATCACAATGCTGCCGTGACAACGGCTGTCGCGGCGACGCCTACTGGCACAATGCAGCCACAATACAGAGGGCACTGAAGCATCACACACACTCAGAGAGAGAGAGAGAGAGAGCAGGCCAGAGAAAAAAAAGACAGGAGGGGGTGAAAGAAAAGAGGAGGAGGAGAAATATAAGGAGGGAGAGGTGGAGATTAAGAGGGGAGGGAGGAAGATGGATGGAGAGAAAGAGATGGAGATGGAGAGGAAAGAGAGAGGGAGGAGGGAGTTCATGGATTGATGGAGAGACAGGAGCCAGGGAAGGAAGGAAGGAAGGAAGAAAGGAGAGATGTGGCGGGATAATATTACATGTGTAAAACGCCGGAGGGTGTGTGCCCATAGAAACATGTTTAATGGCTTTTATTATTGCAGGGAAGGTTGTGTGAGGTGCAGGTTTTTTTCATGACAGAGTGATGTATGCACTGTGTGTGTGCAAACAACAAGGTGTTTATTGTGTAGTGTGGTTGCATTACAAATATATACCTACCTGTGTCTAGACAGTGTGCATGCATACGTACATGACTGTCTGGGGATACAGAGATCATATAGCATTTTTAGGGTGTATTGATATAATATGTAATGTCTTTCATAATCAATTGTTTTGTATTTTTACTATTTATTGTGTAGTGTGGGAGCATTTTGGACGGCAAATATGAGGCTTTTAGATACCTGTGTAGACATTGTGGGTGTACAAGCATGTGTGTTTGGGGTTCATAGGATTGCCATTGGAAATTGAGAATGCATTGGTAATAAACATTATTATCTTTGATGATCATTTCTTGGTAATTTCTGAGAATTTTATATATTAATAGTTTGTTGTATGGTGCAGGTGCATTATAGATGACAGATATATGCGTCCTGTGTGTAGACAATTTGCATGTATACATGTGCAAGCATATATATGGCGTTAACGAGATTATTATTCAGATTTTGGGATGTATTAGTAAAAATTAGTGTTATCTTTGATCATCGATTTTATTTAGTTTTCAAGAATGTTATGTATTAATAGTTAATTGGGTGGTGCAGGTACATTTTGGATGACAAACACATACATACATGTGTCTAGAAATTGTGCACAAGCATGCAATAACGAGTTTCATAAGATTTTTTTGGATGTATTTGTAATAATCAGTGTTGTCTTTTATGATCATTGTTGAATAATTTTCAATAATTTTAAATAAAAATTGTTTATTGTGTAGTGTTTTCGCACAGCAAATACACGTCTGTGTCCAGACAGTGTGCATGTATGCATGCAAAAGCACGCATGCATTAGTTGACAAGTTTATTATTGGAATTGTATTATATATATGGAATAATCATTATTGTCTTTTATGATCAGTTTTATGTAATTATTTTTAAGAATGTTACAGTAAAATGCACCCTCCTGTGAAACCCATGCTTCTCTAAGATGTTTTCAGTTTTCAGCTTTGTGATAACACATTAATCTGCTTATCCAATTGGTTTTAAATGGTTTACTGAACTTAAGAAGTCGGATCATTTTCTCAACCCTTAAGAAAGACTTGATCTTTCAGTTTGGTTAAAAAATGCAGTTTTTGGACGTTATAATGGTATTTTTTTAATCAAATCTGCTCGGTCAGTCTTTGATCACTCTCTTTACGTCCGCTCTTTTCTATTATATTGTGAGTCTGTACTGCTGCTGAACAAGGTTTTTAAACTAAGGTTTTTTTGGGGATGAATTTGACACGATGCTGTAACAATAAAATGCTCAAATCATGGCGTACACCTAAAGTCAGTGCTCGTGTGTTTGTTTAAGAGATCATTCTGGTGGCAGATTGTTCCTTGGCGCTTTAAATCATTTGTGTCAAACTTGTATTCAAAGCATTAAAAAAAAAAAAAAAAAAAAAACCTGACCTCCCTTCGCCAAAATGTCTGTGCCGGCATATTACTGTATCTCCCTCCAACATGCACTCTCATTTACAAAAGAAACGCTTGGCTGGCTGCCTATAAGTCAGTTTATCCGCGTGAGATGACCAACGTCCCTCTTTTTCTTTCTGTTTTTTTTCCTCCCCTCTCTCACTATCTCATACAGTGTGTGTGCGTATGATCTATAGTTCCCTGCCTCCCCTCACCCCTCCCTCCATCGCCCCCGCCTCCTCCCTCCCTCACCCTAACCCTTCTTAATATGATGTAAAAAGCTAATCGCATGCAAATGTCTGTTGTCCCGGTAACCGGGCCTGAAAAATCCCTTTGATGTTTCCCCCGACTCATTCTCTTCACGTTCTCTTTGTTCGCCACAGTCTCGCTGCTTTGTCAACATCCCCCCTTTTACCCCGCTCGCTCTCTCTCCTTCATCCATTCTGCAGCTCTCTCGGCCCTCTCTTGGTTCTCTCCATTAGGAAAAAAAAAGTTCGAACTCTACTTTGTGTCTCCCTCTTTCTATAAGCCCCCCTCTCTATTCTTCCTCTCTTTTTTTTTCTTCCTCTCCCCCTCGTGCTCATGCTCTCCCCTTGACTGTGCCTCTCTGTCTGTCTGCCCCTTCGCCCTCGCTCATTTCCCATCATTCCCACCTACTGTCTCCTGTCCTTCTCCTCTGTCGCTCCCTTTCTCTCTCCCTCAGTTCTGCCCCTTCCTGTCCCTCCCTCCCCTCCTCTTTACCCACCCTTTATCTCTCATTCCTCTCTCTATGTCGCTCACATGCACAGATGGACACACACACTCCCAAACTGCCCTCCCTCCTTTAGAGAATTTGATCCCTGGAACTATTTGATATGGCGCTGCACTGTAGTTATCTAATCATTCTGGTTTTTGTGAGGCCTGGTGGAAGCGGCAGCACAGCTGGCTCTCACCGAAGGAGACCCCACTCATTACAGCGAGTTTAAGGTCACGAGGTTACAGGCCTCATTTTTGAGCTTAGACCTGCAACAAGGCTCTCGCACAACCTCTAACCTACCACTTCTCCTCTTAAATCTCCTCTGAGACGTTTGGAACTTGCATCCAGTTTTAATTCAACACAGAAAAGTAAAAAAACAGTACAAATATCAAGTAAGCATAACATGCATTTTCAACATTCCTTCCAAAAAAATGTAAACATCAGGCAGAGTGTGTCGTAGAAAAAAAACAGAGCAGGAGGAAAGTTTCTATACATTAATACTGCCTCGCCGACAAAAGTGAGGGATTTTCTGCATATGACAATCTATACTGCGGTTAAAATGAAAGATGGTGTTCATTACATTGCTTCCAATATAACGCAATGTACCAAACAGCTAAAGGCCACGAAGTGTACAGGCCTTCTCCAAGCCAACAAATTACATATTGATTCAGAAACGGCTCAATAGCCATTTGCAATTTTTGAATCTGAATGCAGATATGAAACGTGCTAAATCTGATAACGGCAGCAAACTGCTGTGGCCGTCGTCTGCAGACGGCCGGCTTGACCTCCCGCCGCCTCCGCCGCTGCCTTTCACTACCTGATGGTTTTATATTGTACCTTAAGCGTGATATTGTTTGATAGCAATGCACATGCTATGATTGGTTTTACTGAATGTGTGCTTGCTGTCATGCAATATGAACTACATCATCATATGAAATATTAATAACTTTTGTTTTGGCTGCATCATAAATATAAAATGACAAGTTCTATATATGTATTATTCTGTACGTATTCAGCCCTAACGTGATATATATTGGATCTTCACTATAATTTTTGTGAGTTCTGAGAGTCTGAATAAAGCTCAGCAATTTAACGAATAGTTGATTACTATTAATGGACCCACGGTTGATTCTGGCAAAGCAGTAGACATTAAAGGAGCTCCATGTGATAGCCTATTCAGAGCATTAGCTACTATTTGCTACGTAAAGATAGAGTGAAGTAATGGTGTCCTGAGCTGAGAATGAAGTCATGCTACCTCTATGTGTATTGTTACCAGTTGGTGCTGTTGCATCTGGTAACTCTCTCAGAACAATTGCCATTGTTAGCACTGTTCACACTGTTAGCACCATTAGCTATTAGCACCGTAATTTGCTAGAATTGCTAGCTGCTAACTGCCTGCTTAGCCATCACCACGTTGAGAGCCATATGCAGACAACTTCTGAACCTTAGATACGCTCTGAATATCACAAAGACCTCCTTTAAGTTGCAACTCTGCAAGGGGAAGTTATTGTTAAAACACGTGTTCAGAAATACACCAGTTCTTTCTTTGCAAGAGGAGCTATCAGCTTTGTACAGAGCCAGGCTAGCTGTTTACCCCCGTCCTTATGCTAAGCTAAGCTGACTTGTGGCTGGCTGTAGCTTCATATTTAACATACAGACTTTAAAAAAATGGTGTCGATTTTCTTATTTAACCCCTGAAAAGACAGTTTTTTTTCCTACAATGTAGAATCATTCCTTTAAACTTTAAGCTGAAGCAATCCCTTGGCATCACAATAGCAACAGGCATTAAAGACATCACTGAAAAATATTCAAATTGTGATCTTAAAACTCCAAATATTCACAACCAGAAACTAAAAAGAAACATTTTGGGGAATTCTAGGAAAACTGCCTTCCCTTGAGCAACAACCTAGAAGTCAGATTATAAATTACCTCTTTAAGAATAATCAGATGTAGTTCATGTCTTTTGGCCGCAAGCACAAGACCCAGTAAAACTAGAATATAGCACTTCGAACAGATCCACCTTCCTCCATTTCATGGAGCTCAGTAAAGCTCAGATTAAATGCAACAACAATTACTCTTTGTACACAAATCAACATTGCACAGACACCCATTTTATACCTTTGGCACATAGAATATGGAACTTATATCAAAAGGTATAGCATTAAATTCATTATCAGTACTTATAAGTACACTTATAAGGCACCAAGAAGCTCATGTTGCTGACATAAGTTATACTTTAAAAACGACTAAATACCATTTCGCCCTTGCATCTGTTAATACATTATTAGCTTAAACAAACACTCAGATGTGATACTGTAAGATGTTCATTATCAATGCTTACTGTAATCAGATGTGACCTTGCCTGATGTTGATTTAGCCACTGTACCAGGCTCTAAAAAGCCACAGTGAGTGTTTGTGAGCATGAGTGTGAATAGAGCTCCACTGTCTTATAACAATAAGAATGACTGCATGTGTTGAAGGACACTGTGTGTGTGTGTGTGTGTGTGTGTGTGTGTGTGTGTGTGTATTTGTGTGTGCTCACACCACCCCTGCCTCATTTACATAGATGCAATCACACCTAGCCTATGCCACGCATTTTTACACAGGCAGGAGAAAAAAAGCCTACAGTACTCCATTCAGCGTTATGAAAATGACAAAGTACATAATACATTCTAAATCTGCAATCCTACGGTGGATTTACGCCCCGCATATTACTTCCTGTTTATTATCAGATGCTGGAGCATGTGATGCGTACAGTCAGCCAGCCAGGCAGTCAGTGGTTCAGACCAAGTGGTTTGGCCTAGTGGGGAGCCGCGGGGCAGACAATGGCCGCACTGTGTGGCTGAAGTGCCTTTGGTGTCAATGACTCTGCCAGCAACTGAGACTGGCAGATCCAAAATGGCGGAGTGCAGAGAGCCCTGCTGGTGCTTGTCATGGTTTAAACAGGGCAGTTTTGATCCTTTTTTGGAGGCAGCTTTCCTTCAGGGGTTCATATCAGAGCTGGGAGGTTTGAAA
Source organism: Plectropomus leopardus (assembly GCF_026936395.1). Taxonomy (NCBI): domain Eukaryota; kingdom Metazoa; phylum Chordata; class Actinopteri; order Perciformes; family Serranidae; genus Plectropomus; species Plectropomus leopardus. The sequence continues at coordinate 16,308,735 of NC_142198.1, forward strand.
CGTGGGGAAAGCAGTGCAGTAGTGCTGCTCCGGCTAATCTGCTGGCATTTTATTTGTTTTAATGAGGCGAAAGGGGGGAAAGGGAAGGAGAGCAAGCATGTGGGAGAAGTTCAAATAGAGTCCGAGGGTTTCTCTTTTGAGTTTTTGCTCCTCGAAGTCCAGTTTGGCTTGCCCAGAGGTGGAGTAGATGAGATGTTTAAGTCTTCAAACAATCCAGTATCCAGTTTCTGGAAAAGACAAAAAGAAATCAAATATTGCATTTTTTTTTCATTAAAACTGCATGAAATTTAAAGGTATACTATGCAAGAATTGTCTGTAAATGTTTGGAAATACAACATTCAAACTTGGTCCCTGCTCCCTACACTGCTTGTACATATACTGCAAGTTACTATTGTAGGAACGTTACATACCTTTTAACAGGAAAGCAAATACTTAAGCAAGATAACTAAGCTAAACACTGGCTACCAACTTTAAAACAGAAAACAGGCCAACAAAAGTGAAAACCCAACCCCAGGATCACTCAACCCAGTCGCCAGAAAAAAATGTTCGTACTGTACATTTTTGCAAATCATGGATATGTTACATTTGTATTTTATAGCAGATTCATTGAAACTTCATATTTCTTAACAAGGCTATGATTAAGGTGTGGTTATGTTTAGGTAGAAAAGGTACTTGGTTATGGTTAGAAAAAAAAAAGATTAGACCTAAACCTCACATCAGATGGCACACAAGCTGCTGGAAAAGCAGGGATGGGTTGGTAAAAAAAAAAAAAAACAGGTTTGGTAGCTAAAATGCAGCTGGGAAACACTGCGATGTGTCACAAAAAAACACCCAGATTTGGTGTTTTGAACACCACAAAGAAACCCTTCTATGTGTCGGTAAAAAATACCCAAATTTGTTGACTCAAATGCCACTGGGAAACCATACAATGTCACAGTAAAAAACACCTAGATTTGATGGCACAAAAGCCACTAGAAAAGCAGGGATGGGTTGGTGAAAAATACAGATTCGGTTGCTCAAACACCACTCGTAAACCTTGCATTGTGTTGGCACAAAACACCCAGATTGGTGGCTTAAACACCACTGGGAAACACTGCCTTGTGCTGCTTAAGACACCCAGGTTTGGTGGTCTAACAGTAGTCTGCAGCATCACAGGTGTCTCACCTAGGTGACACGCAATCCACCATCCCCTCCATCTCCTGATGACAGAAATCTGCTTCTATGCGTAACCTTAGAAAGGTTGATATTTTCCGTATGAAATGTAATCTATTCGTTTCATTCATCATCTGCATGCCATTATTGGCTGGTGGCTACACACTACTGTCATTTTTTTCTGGTGACTCTGCTGTTCATTTTTGGAAGGTGCTTTGTCTGCTTGGGGTTTTGCCTTGATATATTTGCAATACTGTGTCCATGATTTTCGTAGCTTCCTCTTGGATGCATCCTACACGGTCCAAACCTTTAAACAAAGTCCCACCCTCACCTGCATGCCGTTACTGACTGGTGGCTACACACCACTGCCCAAAGGAAACAGCTCATAAACATCAACAAATAAAGACAAAATGGCAAGGGGTGGAGTCTCTGCAGATGAACACACCGTCACACACCTCTAGTGATGGTTGAGAGGGATTACTTGTGTACGAGTCTGTAGTTTTTGGAAAAATACTGCGCAGCACAGCTTAAAAAAATTCTTGAGGGTACATTTGTGATTTCTTTCAGCAAAAGGTGTATAATCAGAAAGTGAGCAAAGGAGGGACGCGTTGACACGAGCAGCAACATAAAGAGAGCAACAACAGAGAGGGAGAAAAAAAGATGAAAGAAACGTGTAATAAAAAACAGTAACTTACTCTTATTGAGATGACAGTTACACAGCTGTGGAGGGAGACTGACTCTGAGGAGGAATAAAGGAAAACAGAAACAGTCACATTTCAGCATTCTGCGCTTAAGTGTGTGTGTGTGCGTGCCAAAACGGCGTGCACGACGTGCACAAGCGGCAATCCTCCCTCTGTTGTTGAATATGTGCGTATCGCTGTCTGTGTGTTTGCCCTATCTGTTTGGGCTGCGTGTGTCCGTCTGTCTGTCAATCTGTTCCCGGCGCAGTCTGTTTGCCAATCTGTCATATTCTGTTTGCTAGATAAGGAGATTGAGAGAACGTGTGTGTGTTTGTCTCTGTGTGTGAGCGTGTGTGTCTGTTTGTGTGTGCAGAGCAAATTCATTTAAACTTTACCATGGAGATGGCAGGCAGGTATTGCTGTTTTCTTACAGCTTAGAAGATGCATACTGACTGTCTTCACTTTACTAATATATAGAAATGCCTTTGCTGTCTGAAGGACACATTTTTTTATATAAATCACTGAAACTGTAGCAGGTGTCGCACAATGACAGGTTACATTCAAGTGTCTGCATTTCAGTGTTGCACAATAGACAAAAAAATCTTATGTTTAAAATGGAGAAAATTAAAAAAAAATTGGCTTTTAAATGCAAAAAATAAAGATCAAGACATTCACTTTTAACAGATTGGAAAATGACACATTTCAATAATATCTGATTGCAACATTCAGTCGGGGACCTTTACTGCAGGCCATCGCTGCTTTCTTTCCCCTCATGCCTCGTCCATTCTTCTGTACTGTCTGCTATCGAATTGAGACAAAAATTCTTGCAGAAGTGGATGATCTACAAAGTGTTTTTTGCATTTTTATATTTTCATTCAATAGCCGAGAGATGAAAGGAAATCAGAGAGCGTTACAGAGAACAGACGGATTCAGACGAGGCATGTTGTGGTTCATGGTCAGCATTTCAAAGGATAACTTTGGTATTTTTCGAACTGAACACTGATATGCATTGACAATAAAAATGAAAATCTTTCTGTCAATATTTAGAACTAAAACAAAATTTTCTTTAAAAGTCTTAAGCAGGTGTTGATTAAAACTGAGACTGTCAGTATCATACAGCAAGTTTCAAGCAACTTTTTTGTAAAATCAAGTGGAATAAAAAGAAGAAATAAAAAAAGCTTCCTGAGGTTTGATGCTGACACTTTCCTTGCACTTCTTAATTAATTTTATCAGCGATCATTAAAATAAAATGCCGATACAGATAGTCGACAAAATGCCAAATATCGGCCGCATAGATAATCAGTTGCCCCCCTGCTCCGCTCGCTGTGACAAAATCACTGCAACTCTGTTCGTGCTCCACACTCACATAATAATCTATTCTATGTTTGTTGGCTGAATGAAGTGATACAAGTGACAACCGCAGCGTGGTTTGAAAGAATGCTGCACTCATTAGCAGTCTCAAGGCTCGTCTTTGACCATGTTCAGCATCGCAAACTCCACCCTGATACTTCTTGGGCTGCCAAAAAGCCCTATCAGGGACATTTTTTGGGAAGTGCAGGTTCTTAAAAAAGATTCCTGGAAAACCTTCTGATATTTGTTCAAGCGCCCGTGGTTCAACTTTACATTCCTCACATTCCAGATCTATATTTAACCAGCGTTGAGCCATTTCTGCAAATAAAAGTGTTCTCATCCACGTTGGAATGAGCAGATTGTGTGTTTCTGGATGCGAGTGAACTGTGAGCCCACCTGTGAGTAACTTGTTGATCCCGAGCTTCTCCTGGGGTCCCTCCCAGACGCCGGGGATCCCCCCTCCTTCTGGCTGCCGACAGAGGAGGAGTCTGAGCAGCTACTGTGGACTGAGACAGACAGAGGCAGTGGAGGAATGTAACTAACCGCATTTACTCCGTACAGTACACAGGTATTAATTTGAAATACTTCAGTATTTTCTTTTCATGCTACTTTATACTTTTACCCCACTGTTTCAGAGGGAAATATTGTACTTTTTACTTCACTACATTTATGTGAAAGCTTTAGTTCCTTCACAAATTGTTGCATAAAAACACACAGGTTTCTAAAATATTGTGTTTTTTTTTTAAATAAATTAAAATAACAGTTTATACAAGTGTAGCTGCAACAATTAGTTGATTAACCAGTCGATTTACAGAAAATTTAGGTCAGTTTTCATGTTTTAAATCATTTTGAGTTTTGGAGGGGAGTTCCTTTTTTCGTAGTAATTTTCAGTTATAGGGCCTTTTCCTATTTTACTTTATTTTGAGTAATTTGGTTGGTTGTTTTTTTGAAGATTTTGATGTTTGTTTGTTTTTTTTATAATTTAGAGGTTTAGGGATTTTTTTCTTCTTTTTTTAACCATGTTGAGTTTTTTTTCTTTAAGATTTTTCTGTATCGGGTACTTTTACTTTAAATAGCTTAAGTACATTTTCCTACGTATACTTACTTTTACTCTAAGTAACATTGTTGGTGCAAGACTTTTACTTGCAACAGAGTATTTTCACAGGGTTGTATTTGTACTTTTACTCAAGTAAAGGATCTGAATACTTCACTGGTGAGAGTTTGTTATAGATTAACAGGTGGCATGTACACACAGTACATCTAGCAGGTTTTTTGTCACTTAAAATATGTATTTTGCTCTGTTTTTGCTCCTGTTAGTGGAACAAATATCAAATTATAACATCCTACATCCAGGCATGATTTGCGTGCATGGATTATTTGCATTTACATTATGTGTATGCACTTTTATAATGCCAAAAAAACCCCAAAACATTGTATCATCTTCTTGCGATGAAAAAAGGGGGCAGATTGGGTGTTGGAGAGACAAAGAGAGAGGAGTCAGCGAGAGGAGGCATTTTTTCTCATCCTGTTCAATGAATTTCTAACACAGCGTTCTGTCCCAGAGGACAATTCATGCATTGAAATCCTGAGCCGCTGCACTCAATGAGACACCTGGTGAGCAGTATGTGCATTACACTGAGCTATGAATGGGAAATCACTTTGTGCTCCAGGGCAGCCGCGGCCTTTTGAAACTGGATGGTTCGCCTGGAATCTGAAGAATTATACTTCAGATTATGTCTCTTCTTTCAAATTTCAAACCTTGTGGTCTGACCTCGCTTCTTAAAGGAGAACTCCAAGCTTGGATGTTGTGTTATTATGATATAGCATCAATATGAGGGAGTTATTTTGTTACAAAGCTCTTACTTTCCTTTAACCCTTTGAAACAGGAGCAAACTAGCTTGATTTCATTCAAAAACATGGGAAGAAAGCATAGAGTAACTTGAGAAGAAAGGGCCAGAAAATTGGTGAGAAACTGGTTAAAACAATTACAAGAAAATTAGCAGAAAAAAATTAAAATAAAATATAATAAAAAAGAAAAAAAAAACAAACGGGAAAATGATTTGGAAAAATTGCTAAATTGTAATAATAATTCCATTATGTAATTTTCAATTTCTAATTATAATAATTATAAAAATTGTTTAATGGACTTTTTTTTCTAGTTCATTTTTAATTATTTTCAAATTCTACTAATTTCTTGCACTTTGCGGGACATTAGTTCATTGCCTTTCTCCCATATTTAAAAAAAAAATCAAACCGATTAACTCTTGGTTTAAATGATTGTGATCGGTAAATCAAAGTGATGTTGGTCTCTGTTTTAAAGGGTTAACCTGCCTCTTGTGTTTTATCAGTTGGTAATATCCTTGTTTTTTAGGTGGAGTTGTCACTATAGTCCGTGGATTAGCAGGGGACTGTTGTTGGCCTGTTGCTGATTACATGTGTAGGTGGAGAGTGCACTAATGCTGCTGACAGCATTGGGTATGATAGTAAGAGCATGGTGATGAGTTTCGAGTGTCTCTTACTCATATTATGGTTGTTTTTTTGTGAACTTTCATACAGTTGGCAGATTCAGATTGCTGACAGTAATTCCATGAAAAAACTACATTGTAGCCACTCAGAAAACATAGCTACAATGTGAAAACATTTTGTTTCATTTGATCATTTTAAATATATTTTTTTATTTTATTTGATCTAGCTTTGTTTTACTCTATTCCACTTATTGGTTTTAACGTACGTGGGATTTTATTTGTGCTGGTTTATTGGTTTATCTGTTATTTGGCCTTTTTTTACTCATCATCTTTTAGTAATCTGTTTATCTTATTTTATTTTATAAGATAAAGTTCTTTTATTCATTTTAATTTATATGTATTATCCCTTTTAATGCTCAACTTTAGTATTATTATTTAAAGTAGTTTTAACAATGTTTTATCAGTTTTGACTCACATGTCTTTCTACCTTTTATTGGTTTATCCTTCATTTTAGTTATTTTCTGACTTTTTATTTTGATAGATTTAATTCACTTTTATGGTCGGTTAAAGGCTTCGTTTTGTGCAGCACATTGTGCTTCCACCTGGGATTAAATGTGCTATATAAAAAAAAGTTATGTTTGCTTTATCTACAGGTGTAGGGATGGGCAACATAGTCAATTTTACTATATTAAATTTAAAATTGTATCAGTTTCTGAATCTTGAGTATCATTCGCCTTTTTTTGGTTTATTTTAGCTGAACGTCACAGTGACCTGGAGTTAATCAGAGGGTGATACAGTGCACCTGTTGTGCAGGAGTGGGCACTGAATTGGTGCATTCCCAATCAGAGTGTAGCGACGCCCATTTCTGAGGGCTTAAGACAGTTGAGGAAACACACACACACACACGCACACACACACACCCCTCTCATGCTAGCAGAAAGTGTCAGACAGAAACTCTGCTCCTTTGACTCTTTGACATTTCTTTGATGTTCTGTTTGAAGGTGATTTTGTTCACTCTGAAACTTTCCACAACTGCATCAGGGCAGTTCTTTGTGTTTTTTCAGGCAAAAGTTTTGCTTCCCTAACAAAAGCCTAACACCCATGCGCTTTATTTTGGTTAATTTATTTTCTTTCACACCTAACATAACCCCTCAGTCCTGTCTATGAGCATATTTGTGTATTTTTGAAGACAAGATGCTTGAAGGTGTCAGTGCTTCTCAGTTGTGCTATCCATATTGTGCATCCCTAGTAAAGAAATTCAATACTTCTACAGTACCACCACTGATATGATACCATATTATAAATATATACGAGCTGAAATAAATCTGCAACAGTTGTCTAAACAGTGCACCGAAGTCAACACTAGGATGATTTTTTTATGGATACAGTTTAAAAATGACGACAAAGCCACCGTTTCAGGGAGACACAGGACTGAACGTTGTGATGGGATTTGATCAAAGCAGAAGTAAAAGGTGCTTTTTGACTGAGCTACATATTCTCCGCAGGCACGTCAGAGCTCTTCAAAATTTCTCAGTGTGAGACAAATATCAAAAATTCATAGAATAGCCCGGGGGCGCCAGATTGAAAAAAACATGTAGCACGTTATTACCTTGTCACATGGGGAGAAACACCCAGAACCCGTTTTGTTTCCTGTCTGTATTCTCAGGGCCACAGCACTTTGAGATGGAAAAGTATATTTGAACAATCCAGTAATCCGACCCGGTCAAATAAAACCAACCGACTTCCTGAAGCCACAGTTTGAACTGGAAAACGTTTTCCGTATTTGTAAAGTGAGAAAAGGGCTTCAAATTCAGATTCTACACTCATATTTACTTCTGTGTGTTCATTGATTTAGTGATCTACCTGCAGAAATCAGAGAGTTTTTACTAACACTATCATTCAAATCCCTGATGCAAACACTTTTCTTCTCCTTTTCGAGCTCCTACCTCTGTCATTAAGACTGTAGATGGAGTCCAGCTCTGAGCACGGAGTTCCTGATGCATCCAGCAGCAGCTTACTGGAAATCCCCATGCAGAGTGACTCCTTCAGACACAACTCTGGGAGAAAAAATCACATAATACATGAAGCTGCGTTTGCAAGATGTTCTTATATAAAGAACATTGAGGGAATACAACAGGTGTAACAGGGTAAGGGAATGAACAAGGAAATGATATTTTATAGTTTGGGTACATAAGAACAATGCCGTTTGAACACCAAGTAACGGTGCCTAACACTTGGCTGCCAGCTGCAGAGCATCTTATCCACTGTGATACTGTAATCTGAACCAACTGCAGGAAGCACGCAGGGTTTTATGGATACGAGGAGGTGGATATGACATGCGATAGCCAGCAGCATTGCTTAGAAAGCTGAGCAACAATTAAAACAGCAGATTGGACTGCTGCTGATAGTTTCACGTTTTCTACTCGTACGAAAGTAGAGAGGCAAGATAAAGTTACACACAGGAATTAGCTTTGTCTCTAACCTGGCCAGGGGACGAGTCAGTTGTGAGACATGTCCAGTCCTCTTTTTTTCTTTCAAGTGAGGATTAAACTAGAATCACCACCTTGCTGTTGTATGCCTCTGCACACCAGTAAAGATGTACTTACAGTATACTTCATGTCTGCAAAAACATGGATACTCACACACACGGTTCCAGTGTTCCCACACATTTTCATTGATAAGATTTGAAAACTTTTCCATGACTTTTCAAGGACCCTAAATATTTTTTTTCCTTGCCCCCAGCATTTATCAAACAAATTTGATTCAAATGGTATTAAACACAATTTCAGCCCCCCAATAACGAGAGCCGTCAGAAGTGGAGTAATTAAAAACAAAAAAAAAAGCCAAAATGTTTTAATTAAAAAAAAATTAAAAAACGTACAAAAAATACATTTTAGTAAAAATAAATAAATAAAATAATGCTTTCTTTTTTTTAATAAAAGCAAAAAAAAATGACAAAAAGAAAAAAAAGAAGAAAAAAATCGCAATTTTTTTAAAAAAAAGAAATCATGCCTTCCAGTAGGTTTGTAAGGCCACTCAGAGTCTTTCTTTCCCTGACACTGATTTGAAATGCTAAATTAGCTGTTAAAGGCCGACTAGTGGGTCAGACTGCACGACGGACTGTCCACAGTGTGTCAGGGTCTCTACGTCACAACCTATCAGGTTTTTTACATCCTCTTCACGTGTGCTGTCATACGCCAACAAATACTTAAAATTGGTGCACTTCTTTACAGTCTGAACACTTAAGGTTGATGGAGTTTTCCTTCAAATTTCTTAAAGTCTAAAGTTGATGCCTGTGAGGTCAAAGGTCAGACTGTACCTGTGTTGTTGATGGCGTGCGTCCACAGCAGATGGGCAATGTCATGAGTCCAGGCCGCCTTGTCCTCCCTGTCCTTCGCTTGCAGCGTGATGCAGTCTTTGGTTCGAGGAGCCTGTCGCACCCAAACTTCAAACTTCACTCCTTCCACACCCACGTTTTGAGTCAGACCCATCTCACCCGTCTGCGGGAGAACAGGATGGAAGACAAAAAGACAAAATCTGTGTTAAAGGACAAAAAATGGACTGTTAAAGTCACAGTTTAAAGGAATGCTTGTGTTTATACTGAGGTGTTTTAAATAGGGTTTTAGCAAAATTGTATTTGTTTGGGAAGCATTGAGCATACGACTGGATAAATGAGATTCGGATTACACTGCACGAGTTGTGTGAGAGTTTATAAACAGATGTTTTGATATAGTTTTGCTGTTTTTAAAGGCGGTCCTGTTTTATTTCAATTCATTTATATTTTTTTCAGTTTTTGGATTCTTCATTCACCATGAATGTATTCCAGAAGTTTTCCTCACAAATTCAACATAATGGGGTAAAGAGCTGGTAAACAAATACTCATTTTGTGGTTGAAGTATTCATTTAAAGCAAAACAGAGCAAAATTTCTAAGTTTGCGTTCAATTTAATCTGCACAGAAAGTGGATTTTCCTCTAAACTCTTCGAACACAGAGCACTCAGGAGATAATGAAAACTGACGGAAAAGATAATGTGTGTGTGTGTGAGGGGAGAAGACAAGGCGAGCAACAGTGTGTGTGTGTGTGTGTGTGTGTGTGTGTGTGTGTGTTTTCGAGGTGTGCACCTTGATGCTGTGTTTGTAGCTGTAAGAGGTGCGTCCCGGGCCGGGGCTCTTCTGTTTAGTGAAGATGACAACATGCTGGTAGAGGAAAATGTTCCTCACGCCCGCCCGCTTCCTCCGATTCCCCCCGCACACCGTCAGCTCGCCGTGCCGCACCAGCTCGCCGCGCTCTGCCACCGGGATCTGAAATCACACACACACACACACACACACACACACACATATGCACACGTTAGGATGCACTTATCTTGGCCTGAGGCCCAGGCCGAGGGCTCTAATCTGCAAATGATACCATCTTAATTTATATCTTAAGAGGCCATTTAGCCTTGAACTGAGTTTTAAATTATGGGGCTTTTTTTTTTTGGCCAGTGGGTTGAAATATTTCCCTTTTTTTTCACAATCTAGATTCATTAATTGCCTTGAAACAAAAAATAATATTGAAAAAAGTGCAGATGACTTTATTAGATTCTTAAAACAAACGGCTTTGGAAACAAGTGAAATTATCTCCCTGGAACACTTTAAAGGGCCAGCATGTACAAATTCATCACTGACTACCACAAAAATGAATAAGTGCTCATCTGAAAGTCTTTGCACAAGCTTATTGATGCCTTTATTACCTGGCAGGAGCTCGTTTTGGGCTTCAAACACTCCCTCTCTGGCCTGTTCTTTGTTTCCAAGCAAAATCTCCCCTTCACCTACTCCAATTTTCGATTTGGAGTTGCGAGACATTTCAGCGACAAAGACTGAAAAGCCTTATTCTCGAGTCAATAAAGAAAAGGACAAAGCAGTATTATAATTACAGTGCCGTGCATGGTGACAGGCTGAATTCCCTCTTCACTGGGATGCTTCTTTCTGTTGGATCTTTGCTCTAATTGGCCAGCTGACTCACGGCTTTTGTGAAAATATGACTTTATTGTTCATGTTAATTACAGGGTTAAAGGACTTTGCGATGTTGTCGCGACTCGAACCAGAGGCGGGGAGAGTTTTTTAAAGTCAAATCTTACGTAACGCTCCTTAAGGACTTGATACGAGAGGCTTGCAAAGACACAAACAAACAGTGCTAACATTTTCTCAACCGTAACCGCTCTGCCAATAAAAATTAAAAGGACTGATAATTTACCAGCAAATGGTCACACACAGCCTTTATTTTTAAACCCCTAGAGATGTGTGGGTCATGATATAAGTGATGCTTCACACACATTATGAACACCCACATACACACACGCACACCTGCACTTACGGTCTTTTCACTTGGAGAGCTTTTGCAGTGCGATTTGAAGTAGCTCAATGGGAGTGTTTGTGCTGCCGTAATCTCTCCCCTCGCTCGAAAGGGGGAGGAGAGGATGGTGTGTGTGTGTGTGTGTGTGTGTGTGTGTGTGTGTGTGTGTGGGAGTAAAACATTTGTCACGACTAGCTCTGAATGACACTGCTGTGTCAGAGTGGCACAGTATGGGGCAAGTGGATGTGGTGTTTTCTGACAATTTGATAAAGGTTAAAGCTGTATTTGTCAAATCCATACGAACTGACAAAGTGGTACCAAACTGTCTTCCTATTGGTCTGTCTTTTCTCCTACTTTCTTTTATTTTTTAAATTTTGAGCAAGTTAAAGACAATAACTTTCCCTGAAAAAGCCAAAACAAAACACAATTCAAAGGAGCAGAATGGTTTGCAGCTATGTTATTCTCTCCTGGATTTTAAACCAGCACAGTTTAATGTTGCTGTCATCCCTTAAGGGTAATTTATGTGTTTAATGTTCAGATTGTCATTGGAAAACCGCCCCATGATTCCAAGCACCTACATTATTGTCTCCTGGATTTTATGTTGACACTTTAAAAGTTGTTTTTTTCAAGACAGTTAAATTGTTTCATGTTCAGATTACAGTATAACAGTTTGCACCTACGTTATTTTATCTCTAGATTTTTCCTTGACACACACACACCTCTAAATTTGTCTTTCCTTGGAGACAATTTAGTTGTTTAACATTGAGATTTTCACTAAAAAAGAAAACACAATAACGTTCTAGAGGCACAGCGGTTTTGCTCCTACATTATTTTCTCTTGGATTTTACATCAACACGCCTAAAAGTTGTCATGTTTCCAAATGAAAAAACATGTTGGTTAATGCAGTTCACAGTAAACTTTGTCTCTTTGTGATGAACAAACCTCACAATACAATCTTCTTAAACACTTAAAAGTTTTGGTGTTTTCTTAGAGGGAATTTAAATGTTTTCGATGTTAAATGTTAAATGTTTAGATTTCATCAAAGAAAAGCAACACAGTTCCAAAGAGCATTTCGGTTTACTGGTGAATTATTTTCTCCTGGATTTTAGGTTTGCACACTTAAAAGTTGGTGTGTCTCCCAAAGGACAATTTTTTTTCTACTTAGATTTTCATAGAAAAATCAAACCACAATTCGAAGAAGCAAAAAGGTTTGCTCCTGTATTATTTTCCCCTGGATTTTACATTGACACATTTAAAAGTTTTCATGTTTCCTAATGGAAGAGGATTTTGATTAGTGTTATTATATGAACTCCGCGTCCAAAAGATTCCTTTGAAGTGCATTTTAAGAGCATTTGACCTTTTTAAAATGCTAGTAAATACTAATTAATTCCCTTTTTTTGAGCAAAAAAATGTAAATAATGAACTCTCAATGAAAGGCAGACGAGCAACACAATTCCATCTCTCCCAGCTGCCTGACCTCGTCAAAATGACTTAGTTTCTTCCCCTCTGAGAGAAGAAAGTGGGACTTGATTCACAGTTGTGGAGTCATAAACTGGGACAGGCGTTCTCACCGGACATCCGACGATGAGGTCACTGGCCCGGAGGTCCTCGCCGTGCCGCTGGGCGTGTCTCAGGATGGAGAGGGCGGAGTCAGAGGCTGGGTTTATCCCTCCCAGCTCCTCCAGAGCCTCGCAGTATTGCTCCAGTCTCTGAGTGGGAGCCTGGAGACAGTGAGGGAAGGAGAGAGGGGAGAGGGGGGAGGCTGGGGGGAGTTTGGACTGCAGGAGAGGGGAGAGAAGATTGACATTGCAGGAAAAATAAAAGTTAGACCTAGATTTCTCTTTTGGAGTCTCAACATAATGTTCAGACCAGAAGATATGTTATACAGCGCATAAAAATAACCCACAGTAAAAGGCAGTGTAAAATATGGATACTGACCCAGATTTATCTACCATAATGCATTGCAAAGACCAAAGAGGGTAAATTTAGACCAAGCGACAATCTCGGGGGCTAAAAAATGAAGCCAATAATCACGTGCTAAAAATTGCAGTTCCTTGAATGGCCACTTGAGGCTGGCTCCAAAAATGAGTCAGTCCCCATAGACCCAGTGTTAAAAGAAAAACAAACATGTTTAAAGTCTGTTTAAAAAAAGGCTTTATAGCTAATAACAACATTCATGACAACTGGTATGGATGATGATTTTTATACAATGAACGGGTTAAATGTTATTAAGGCTCAAAGTTGAGCATAATTACGGCCGGTTTGAGCGACAGGTGTGTGAAGGCTGTTTGAAAGTCGCTGGAAAGTACAGACATAGCCACTATGTTTTTGTGTTTCTAATGTGAAATATATGATATGTGTAATGAGACGCAAGGGCATAGGTTTTATTTTGAAGGTGGGAAAAAAAAAGGGAAAAAAGGGTGTGTGGGGGTCCTCAAACAGAAAAACACATCAAACACTTCCTGCATTCTGGTGATTTTTTTTAAGTGCACAAATTTTTAAAAAATGTATATTTTCTAAATATTGAGGGGCAAGTGTCCCCTGTGTTCCCCCTAAATCTACGCCTTTGATAAGTGAAAATGAAAGAACAAACATATTTAGGTTTTCTCTTTTTTTATGGTTACGAATTAAACTTTTTACAAAACAGCTTTGCACCCATAGCTTCATATTTCACAACATAAATAGTAAAAATGACACATCACAATACATAAAAAAACAAATATCAGCAAACCAAACGGAATCTGTTTTTGATGATGAGCCTTTTTTGTCTGTCACATGAGACATTTTTCATTGGGATAATCATTTTTTGTGGTCGTTATATCTCAAACTAACTTGATTTTAATGTCATTTCCTGGCCGAGGAAATGCAAACATAGTGCAAACATAATGACATCTCAATCTGTTCCTTTCTTTATGTAATCCCATTCTCCTTCTGGCTTTCCACTCATCACAGAAACCACGTGAAAGTAGCCACATGTGCTGTTCCCGTCATCATCCTCATAACAATCATGACCGCCATCCCCAAAATGATCGCCATCATCACGTCCATCACGATAACCATAAACCCTCCTGCAGCCATAATCCACAAGCTGTTTTAAAGCTGCTGCTTGACTCGACATGAGCTCACACCGCCTCCTGGTGGTGCCTCCTCAGAAAGTCTGCTCCTTTATGAAAACACTCAACAACTTGAATGAGATCTTAAGCACTGTGATCTCTCCTTGTAAAGTCCTCTTAGTAATCTCACGATGCCGTCGATGCATTAGTTTTAGTTAATTGTAGCTTGCAAGCTCAAATTACTTTCCCTATAATCCGCCTTTAATTGGCTTTTCTAGTGTACATTAAACATGTAATTAGCTTTACTGTATACAGCTCATTTTTAATTGCAGCAACCGTTGAATAAAGCAACTTTAATTGCTTTGTGCTTGTGATGTGCTCCAAAATTACTCATGATGTTCTCACATTGTGGTTTTAACTGATTTTCTAGAAGAAAATAAACAAATAAAAACCTCATGACCCTGACACTCTTATTATGTGGAGATTCAGGAATGTTTGATCATCAGCGAGAAAGGAGGGCACTTTTCTTTAATTGAAATTATGTTTACTGGAATAAGAAAAGCAAGAAGACACGGGTTGAACTCAAACACTTCTGATGTAATCTCTGTGGGCACAACACGCTGTTGTTTTAAAGATTCAAGGATCTGATTAGACCACAGCAACATGATGAGATTTACCTTAAAGAAGTCGGCAGCTTGTGTGACCAGCGGAGAGTCCAGTTCTGGTTTGCTCCTGATGTAGTGGGAATACTGCAAAAACTGCTCCCGCTGTATGTGGAAAAAATAAATATAAATGGCAGAACATAATAGAAATTTTTCTATAAAAAAGGTTCTTTTTATTGCCTTAAATCTAAACTGATCGCAAAATAAATAAGTTAAGGAAACAAAGGTTTATTCCAAGCCATTTCTAGTCAATTTGGAGTAAAAATCTGTAACATTTTTGTATAAAATGTCTGCATGTCTCTATGTATGTACCACAAAAAAAGGATTCCTTTAAAACAATTCAAATTTCAACAAAATATGTGCCACGTTTACATGATTTTGTGAGGTTTGACTTAAAATCTTTGTTTCCAAACTAACCTTTTTCTGCCCAAAAGTAAAAAGAAAACTTTTATTTACTCAAACTGTCTCAAAATTCTACATAAAAGATTTCTTCAGTAAAGTACAATGATGAAATAATGTTTTGTTTTGTTTTTTTTGATTGGCAGAAATTGGCATCTATAAAAATGAACCTTCAGTGGAACGATTCATATCTCATTGACATGCGGGGGCTGTGATGAGGGGTTGCAAGTACCCGCTGCTTTTTTAATGGGCCACAAGCCAGAAAGTCCTGGGACTCTTAGTTTAAACTGTTCAAATCTTGTCCAAACATGATGCTGATAACAGCTTAACCAACATAAACAAGGTCAAGATTTTAAAAACAATGTTTTTTTCCCAACATTCCTCAACTTACATATTTGCTGAAACAGTCCTGTTGCAACAAGCTCTGCACAAGAGCGCCCTCCATGGCAGGGAGCAGGTTCTGTGAGTGAAAGCTGCTCAGGCTGGCCCAGTTGGGGAAGAGGGTGTCTGCCTTCCCCCTGATGGAGGCCGGGGTGTCCGAGAGCTCCAGTAAGGGGAGGTATGTCTCTTCTACCCCCTTCAGGACGGCCACATACTGCCTCTCTGAGCTCAGCATCCGACACCAGAGCAGGTACAGCTTACTGCGGAAAACAAGGAGATGTGATAAAGAGGACAGGGAAATGGATAAGTAAATTTGCAAAAGAGCAAACAAACATGGGAGACAGAGGAGAAGCGGAAAAGAAGTGGGAGTGAAGATAGCAGTAAGCAATGGCCAGAGATCAAACAGTTAGTAATGATAAAATTATCTGAGATTGCACGCTGACTGATAAAATCGCTCTGAAACAGACTTCAGCTGTACTTAAAGGATCCCAAAAAGGATGAATCTCTTCTCCCTTTCATCTCAGCTTTTCCTCTTCTTAATGTAATTTATAATGTTGGTCTTGTTTTGGAGTTTTCAGCCAACTCAGAGCTTCTCCAGCTTATTTTCTCACACAGCAAAACACACACAAGACGGACTTCTTATAGAAATTAAAAAAAGAAAAAGAAGTAAAAAGACATACCTCTGCGCCGTTGATCCAGCTCTATCTGTCCCGGTCTCCCTCTCAGTCCTCCCGAGCAGCACGTGTTGCCGTGGCGACCCTGTATGGTCCACCACCTCCTTGCTGCTGACCTCCACCCCTCTGATTAACACCCCTCCTCCTCCTCCACCTCCCCCTGAGCCCCATCCAGGGATGGCTGCAGCCATGCTAGTGGTAATCACTGGGTCAGCTACTGCCCGTCTGCCCAGCCAGGACATCGGGGAGTTGCGGCTCGCCCCGCCCACTGGTGACTCAGCAGGTTTTGGGGTGGCCGTGCCTCTGCGAGGAGCCAGGAGAGCCTGGAGGTCAAAGCTAGGGTGGCGCTTCCTGGGGGGTTTGGGAGGGAGCGGGGCCTCTGTGGGCTGAAAGTTGAAGGACATAGTTATAAACATGACTATAATGATTTTTTTACCTCTTAACTAATTTGGTACAATACGAGTTTAAAAAAAAAACAATAATAATAATAACAATGCTCAGAGCATATAAATAAAACAAAAAATAGCAGCTTTAATGATGATTTTGAAATAAAAAAAAACTCCAGTTTATTCTTGTAATTTTGGCCCCTCAAAGAGGGTATTTTTGAGGATAAGCAGACAGACAAGATATTCAATTAATATCAAAGCACAAACTCACACTTTTCTTTGCCGGATTCAGGAGGTTCTGCAGGAACTTCCCTCCTCCAGCCCCGCCGGCCCCTCCGCCCCCTGCTCCCTCCTTCTTATTCCCTTTCTCCTCTCCTATCTTCAGTGTGGAGCAGGTCTGTGGTCTGAATAGCGATGCCAGGGACCCCCAAGACTGCAGCCCGCCCTCACTTCCTCCAGCTCCCAGTCCCCAGTCGCCCTCCCCCTCAGGACCCATCAGGTCCCAAAGGCTGCTGGCGGACGGCGTCTTTGGCTTGCCCTGACCCTGATTCTGCGCTCTATCCGGCTGAAGGAAGCGGGGTTTAACCTGTGCTACAGTCCGCTGGTAGCGCTCTACGGTCTGGGTCCAGAGATCCAAGAGAGCCCCCCCGCCCAGCTCTATGGCTAAGGAGCGAGCATCCTGGAAACGAGACGGGGGGATGGGAGGGAGGGACGCCAAAGGGCAGGTCGAAGATGGGGAAGAAGAGGAGGAGGAGGACACCACCTCGCACCACTGGGTGGCCTGCAAAGGAGACGAGAAAGAAAAGATGACTCTTGTTTGCCTTTAGGAAGATTAAAAGCATTAATGTGTGATCATAACTAGGGATACAAAATATTACGTCATCGGTATCGGCCATTATTGGCTTTAAAATGACGTCTCAGAATCGGACAACATGCTAATTTCTGCCAATATGACAAACCCGATTATGATAATTTCTTTTTTATTTTTTTGACAAAACATTAATTAATGATACAGCATAGATAACAAAGCGACATATCTGAAAGATATACCAGTATGTGTGAAGAATATACATAATATTGAACACATTTTTAAAAAAATAAATAAGTTAATGAATGAAAATGAAACTAGATATACCAGCACATGGCTGTACGCCTCTGCACACCGGTCAAGTTGCACCCACAGTCTAACACCCATGTTTGCTAAAACTGGGTGCTTCACACTCAGAAGATCTATAAAAGCACAACAGTTTCAAGGTGGTTCTTGAATTATGGCCAATAATAATTTTGACCTTCAAACACCAGATTCTAATCAGTTCATTTTTGAGTCCAAGTGGATGTTTGTGCCAAATTTGGAGAAACTCCCTGAAGGCCATCTTCAGATGTTGCATTCATGAAAATGAGATAAAGGTCAAGGTCTCAGTGACCTTGACCTTTACGCACCAAATTTGAATCAGTTAATCATTAAGTCCAAGTAAACATTTGTGTCAAATTTAAAGAAATTCCTTTAAAGTATTCTTGAGATATCGCATTCAAGAGAATGAGACCTTGACCTTTGACCTACGACCACCAAAATGTAATCAGCTCACCGCTGAGTCCAAGTGAATATTTAAGCAAAATTTGAAGATATTCCCTCAAGGCATTGTTGAGCTTTTGCATTCACAAAAATGTGATGGGTGGATGAACAACCCCAAAAAACCTTCTTAGAGGCATAAAGAGTTATATTCAGTCAGGGGGTTCGGATTGAATTTGTTTTTATTTACAGAGAAGTTGATCAGTATTGGTTATTGACCAAAAAATCCAATGTTTTGCATCCCTAATCATAACTTACTGTGTGCGTGAGAGACAGTTTCCTACCTCAGTCAGTGTGGACAACAGCCTCTGTGTGTTATCCAGGGTGGTCCAGCAGTCAGACAGACAGTGAGACATGTCTCTCAGCTTCTCCCTGACCGGAGGAAGTCGGATCTGGACGTCACTCAGGCCCACCCAGTCCATCTCGCACCATCCCTCCAAATCACTGAGCACCGACAGAGTCTCGCTGTGCAGATCCTAAAGGAATCAGGGAGATCCGCTGTGAGGTCTTTGCCTGGAAAATCCTCAAGTGTTTACTGTAGAGACCTGACAATCGTGCACTTGGGAAATAATGAATGGAATAATGGCAGCCGCCTCTGCTGGGAACGAGCTGACAAAACTTCTACAAGAATGAGCGAAATATACCACCGAACGGCAAAGTGGGCTCAAAACACATCTGTTTACATTTTAGTTATTGACTCCTGAAGTATTTCTGTAGTAATTGAGAGTAACGTGTAGCTTAGGGGTCTTGCGGGGCTAATAATCCAATTGTTCTCAAGGAGGTCGTTAGAGTGCCTCCATATAGAGAGACGAAATGAAACCAAAACCTCTGCATTCAGTTCCAGAAGGAAAAAAACCTCATTCAAAATCACGTAAACAACTGAAAAAATGCAAACTGCATCATTTCTAGCCCTCGAAAATAACCCTGCTAATCAGTACGTTGTGCTATTCAGCCCATTTGTCTAAACAGGGGTAGAAAAACTAATAGAAAAACAATGTAATATTGCAGTTTATATAACATGTCCAGTTTTACCCAGTGCAACATCTGCTGAACAGATTCCACTTTGACCACAAGTTGTAATTACAGGATAGGTCTGATGGTAGGAGCTAAAACATGAAACAGAAGTGCAAGCAGAGACTCTGTTATGTCATTCATGCATTAATATCTATGCAATATATTATAATAATATATAAGAATATTAGCTAACATTAGCTACAATAAGTTTTTGGTCATATACCAGACCAAGTAAATCTTTAACAGCAAAACCTTTGACAGTTTGAATGAAGCCACATTTCATCTGACTGCTTATTAATTCAGCTTGTATATATATATGTGTGTGTGTGTGTGTGTGTGTGTGTGTGTGTATATCATTTTTTGGTAGGAGGAGGTGTACTCTTTGCTTTGTAAATTTGTTACTCTAAACTCTCCAGTGACTTTTATTGCATAGTGTGCACTCATTTGGTCTTCATCCATTTTTCTTTTTTTGCATCCTTTTCTTGTGCAATAGTATAATGGCATCTGACTGAGTAGTTAGCGCCACCTACTGTTTATCTCAACGAACCAACTCCCAATATTCAGTAACATTAGTGGATGGTAAAGCACGTAAATTCATGTTTTCCTTTGCCGATTTTCTGAAAAACAGGTTAAAATTTGCTCTGCACTGGAGCAATGGAAACCTAATTATAAATGAGCTTAAAAGCTACAATGTGTTGAAGTTTTATGTAATCGTATAATCTTCAGAATTATTCTGATGGGCAAACTTAATGTTTGTCGCAAAATGAGTCACTACTGGTGAAAACTGCTGCAGTCTATGTGCCTTCGTGTCATTCTTAATACTACCACTAAACGGCGCCAAAGTAAGAAATTTCAAATTTGACCTATAGTGGCTTTAATTTTAAGAATCATAATGTGGTTGTGAGCCAAATACATATTTTAATCTAACATATAATATACACTGTGTATGCAAAGAACTGTATACATAAATGCAGACTATTCTATGGTGCACAAAAGGTTCAACAAATACCAAAAAGTAACTCTCACATTGGCTGTTTCTCTGAATGTCTTGAATTTCTGCTGCTTGAGCGAGAGTCTGCTGAGGGACAGAGGCGGGTCCTTGTAGTCTTCCAGCTGTGACTGGACTTGCTCAATCTCCTTATCACACTGGGGTAAAAGAGAGATAGAGAGAGGGGGTGAGAGGAGGACACAAGGCATTTACTGTACATGGGGGACGAAGAGGGACGTGGGAAGAGAAACCCTGCGGAGGAGGGGAGTAGTTCTCATGAAGCGGAAAGAGATATGGAGGAGAGATCACATCTTTTCTTTGACCAGTGTACTATATTGCACTGGGCATCTGTCTTGTTGTGAAGAAGAAGCATATCTTCGAAAAGACACAAAACAGCAAATCAGGGAGTTTCCGAGGTAATCCCTGCTGGGAACTGCGGAGAAAAAAGGGAGGACGGGTGGAGTCAGAGCAGTGACAATACGTCATGCAGAGTGCACTGCTGGACACTGAGCAGCTGCTAATAGTCTGCCAGGTCTGTGAAAACGAAACTAGAATTTTGAATCAATTCAGTTCGTTCATGAGTTCAAATGGATGTTTGTGCCAAAATTGATGAAATTCCCTCAAAATGTCCTGAAGATATCATTTCTGTGCGAATTTTTCATATGCAAGGTCACAGCAACCTTAAACTTTGACCACCAAATTCTAATCAGTTGATCCTTTAGTCCAAGTGGATGTTTGTACCACATTTGAAAAAATCAAATCCCATAAGGTGTCCTTGAAATATCGCATGAGACAGATGAGGACTTCTGACAACCAAAATCTAAGCTAAATCTTGGGTCCAAGTGGAGGTTTGTGTCAAATTTGAGGAAACTCTCTCAAAGTTTTCTTGAGATATCACATCCAAGACGATGAGATGGACACAAGGGCACAGTGACCTTGACCTTTGACCACCAAATTCATATTAGTTGATCCTTCAGTCAAAATGGACGTTTGTGCCATACTTAAAGAAACTCTCTCAAGGTGTTATTGAGACATCACATTCAGGAGAAAGAGACTGAAACAAGGTCACAGTGACCTTGACCTTGACCTTTTGACCACAAAAATGTATTATATATATACTTTAATTCCATGGTTCTGTTTCTTGCACTGTTACACTGTTACTTGTGTTACTTGTTTTGTTTTGCACTGTAAGACTCATAATTTTTATATTTTATATTTTATATTTTATATTTGTATCTTCTATTTTATCTGTTTTCTTTTTCTATATTTATGTTGCACCAACCCACCAGAACAAATTCCTCGTATTGTGTTAACTATACCTGGCAATAAATCTTTTTCTGATTCTGATTCTGATATATAGCTATATTAATCAGTCCAGGTGAACATTTGTGCCATAATTAAAAAAAAATCCCACAAGGTGTTCTTGAGATATCTTGTTTACAAGAATGAGACGGTCGAGGTCACAGGGATCTTGACCTTTGACCATGAAAAATCTAATCAGCTCATTTTTGAATCCAAGAAACTCCCTCAAAGCGTTAAGATACTGTGGTCACAAGAATGGGAATGACGGACTTCCCAAAAACATTATGCCAAGGCTGTTGCCGGCATGGAGCCATAATAAAACCACACTCTTCCTCCTTGCATACCTTCTCCAGTTTGTCCACCAGCCCCGCTAGTCGTCCCAGAGCCTCCAGGTCACGGCCTCTCTGGTTGGAGACTCGGACGAGCCGGTGGAGGGCGTCATCCACGCTGTCGTAGAGTTTAGAGGTTGCAGCAAGAGCAGCCCTGATAGGAAAAAAGTAAAAAATTACCAGGCAATTACTTATAAATAGGAGCAAGAAGTTTATTTGTTTATTTCTATTCTAATGACAGAGAGAACTTGCCAAAAACTCACATGTTTTGGCTGGTAGGAATGATGTAATTATGAAAAACAAAAAAGCTTTGCAGACCAACTGCCGGGCAAAAAAGGAATCAAATCAGCAATCAGCCTATACTTGTATTTGGCCTCATTCTTGTACTGACTGAGCCAAAACTCATTACTGGATGAGACGAACAGCTACAAATACAGCAGTCTTTAGATCATCTTTAGTTCTGTAGTCGGGCGCAAACAAACAAGCGGCACCGCTCTGTCCTCCATTTGATGTTAAGTTCACATTCCTTTTCTCCTCCGGCTGGTTTTCATTTTTTTGGGGCTGAAAACAAACAACTTTGTTTTCACGATGAGGAGTATTTTTAACCTATAACTCATTTTGACAAAAAAAATCCCTCAATCGAATACAAGAGCTGAGGAGGCAAAGGACATGCAGATCCCTTCTGTGCCCCCCGGGACCGAGCTGCTTGTGTGAGGTGGTTTCTGCATGTCTAAGTATTTGCCCAATTAGAATTGTTGTGTTTGTCATGACGTCTTTGTATTTAAAATAGTCCTACTTCAATAGGCCTCTGTCTGATGTATATTCTAGTGGTATACACTCTCATTAGCATCAGAACAAAAAAATGCAGACACACACACCTCTACTGTAAGTAATGACTCTAAATTTGTCTTTTAAAGGATAACTTTGGTATTTTTCAATGTGGACGTGATTTTTTCCCATGCTTTTGTGTCCAAGTGACTAATAGGAACAAGTGAAACTATTCCAGTATTGAGCAAGACAAAAAGGCTGAAATATTAACACCCAGGGTGTGGTTACACCATATTTTTACATCCATTAAAATTGTTTGTTTTTGCCACTGACAGGCTGTTTATTATTCAAAGTGTTTGACAGCATTATGGAAAGAAACAGTAAACTCTCACGAAAGATACCGGACTGGTAGAAATGGGTGCGATCCGTCGGGCTTTTCTATTCTATTTTGGCCTTTATCTCTATCTTTCTGCAAATAAAAGAAATGGCATATGAAAAGATGTTAGCCAGATGATGGTGAGAACTTTAGAGGTCATGGGACATTTTTTCGCTCACAGTATTGCTGGGAAACTATGATGATCCAATAATATTGTTGAAAATACTATATATTTATTTCAGTTGTCAGAAATATGTGCATTTTCTGGAGGCCTTTTGATTTGGTATAACTTAAGGTAATAACTGCCTGTTTGCTTACATTTAAGTAAATAAAAATCTAAAAAACTTTATTTTTTAACTTCTAATAAGTAATAAGAGTAATTTATCAGTAATCTGAGTCCCTTAATACCCAACAACAAGACACGTTTTGTCTCAAATCAGCAAGAAGGGAAACAAAATTTGTGAAAATAAACAGAAAAAAAGCAGCAAAAATTGTAGTGCACTTAAAGCATTTGGCTTCTAGTACCTGCAGTCTGGTGACTTCTGTGCCAGTCCAGATGCGCTGTTGGTGAGTCCTGCGAGCCAGGCCCCGCCCCTTTGCTGTGGCTCGGTTAAGCGTTGGTCGGCCAGGACGCTCGCCATGAGCTGCCTGTGTTTGTCGATGCTCAGAGGAACAGCCTGAAGAAGAACAGCGTGTTTATTAATGTTACTGTGGAGAATCATCAAACTGCACACGGTGAAATATGTCCCTGGCATCTCTGTGACACGCACATGACAATCGCGTGTCATTAAATCACTGGTACACTGACACAGAGAGGCTAGAAAGCACGCCATGTTAGACTTCTGTCGGAGTTGAAACGAATAGATCCACATACCAAGCAGCTACCATTGAAAGGATTTTATATAACACACACACACACACACACACACACACACACACACATATATTTATAACCCACGTAATCAGAAAGGCTGCAATAATGTGACATGAAGTCCATGAGTAAAAAAGGACGAACTTTAAAGAGCAAAAGTTCGTCTAAAGTGGATGGGACATGACAGAGTATTAAATCCCCCCAAAATAATAAATCATGTTAGATTTTTATACCTTGATGTTGTCTGGCATTGGCTCAGTGTCCATTGACTGCAGTGCCTCTCCGAGGAGTGCGAGGGCGCTTTCACAACGCTCTGTGAGACTTTCCAGGCTCTGAAGGAAGACAAAAAAGTATTTTTTTTACCATCAAATTACCTTTAACACAAACAGCAATATGTAAACAGACACAGGGTAGTGTATAAATTTGATCAAATCCCTTCTTTCTTTCCGCTTTTTCAAAATCCATGAGAGAGGTCAGACAAAGTGCATGGGGACAGGAAAATGTTTTCATCTGTTTGGATAAAGAAGTATAAACTGTCTAGGGAAGAAAAAGCCATTAAGATTCTTCTCAGACCTTCTTTCCTTTATTTATCCTCCACACCCAGTTCATCAAAATTTTCTAAAATCATCGACCACCACCGGGCAGCCAGCGTCCTTTTATCTGTCATGTCTGCAATTCACTTTCTCCCACTCGCCTCCTTCACTTTTCATGGTAATATGTTAAACTTCCGGTGCACAAAACTCAGTAGTTACCAACAATTAATAAGAACTACACAAGTGCTGCACTAGAACTGAAAAATAAAACAGATGGCAGATTTTTCACGCTAAAATGGACACGGGTTTATAGGCTCCAGCTGTGATGCTTTATATTGAAAGCCGTCTATATGTGTGTATATAAATATATTTTACTCATGCTAAGAGGCTGCAACATTCACTCCGTGGCACAATGGCCCAAGTTCAAATAAATAAAATAAATCTGAATAATTTGCAAAAGCATAGTTATCAGTCCATCTTAACTGCCTGAAGTGATCATTTCCTGTTCAATTTCCTCAGAACCACTTCAACACACGCTCAGGTCAGTAAACCAGTCCGCCTCGGCTGAGTGAGTCTACTATGGAAATTTTTTAAAAAACAATTCTCACCAGTCTGAAGGCGAGCCAGTCTGAGTGACAGTGTGTAAAGTCTCCATCCATCTCTTTGAGCAGCTGTTGCTTGTCAACATATTGCTGAAGGATCCCTGTTCCTCGCACCATATGGATCTGGACAGAACAGGAAAAGGGGGACAAATTAAGTGCAGGCAGTGGTGCCTCCAAGGGGGGGCACAGGGGGCCATAGCTAGGTCAACCATCACTAGGTCAAAAAAGAGACTTCAAATCTCAGTGAGTCTTTTAACTGGTTGCAAATATCCCTATATAAAATAGACTGAACAAAGCACTCCTCTTACTTGATTCTGAGCCCCCCCCCCTTTTTTTTAGAAAGAGCCGAGCAGGCAAAAACATTTATAACTCTTGCATCATTTCCATTTGTTAATTTATCTGCAGCAATAAAACTAATTGCAAACAAACAACAAAATGGGCCAGAGAATGCAGTTCCGGCAACTGTTAACATTTTTTTTGGGTGGGATTTCCCTTTAAAGTGCAAACTCTCAACGTTGCCAGGTTGAAATGCAAACCACATGACAACAAACAATTTCTCATGCGTGTGTGAAAGACAGATCTCTGCGGATCAATGCAAAGCAATGAGATGAATTGCCGGTAAAAAAAGAGTTATTTGCAAACTCTAGATGTGCCAAATGTGTGGAAATGAGGTTCATTTAGATTCAGGAACAATGTGAATGTGCGCTGCAGCCAACAGCAGCCAACATCCATCACATTTTAGCAGGAGTTAGAAACAAAGTAAGCTGTTGGAAATGTGATTTGCTCTTGAACATTTTGCATTCTGTATATGAGCAGTTATCCCTGCATTTATGAAGGAAAACTTTCATTGTGCTAATGTTTTCCCACAAAAAGTTCCATGTGGGTGTTCTACCTTTGTTTTAACATTTAAACGTACAAATAAAAGTCATAAAATTAACTGTGAGCTTAAAGAAAAACACTGTGCAGTGTGTGTCGGCTCATAAACTGCAAACATGATTAGTGTGACGTCACCTCTGCTCCTTCCACATTATAAGAAAGGGACTCCTGCTGCTCCTCCACCAAAACCAGAACAGATCCAAGGCCGCCAGGAACCAACACCTGGAAAAGACAAAAAACACACACGCCCAGGCAAACACATGTGTTTGAGCTACTTCATCACATCTGCAGGACAAATTAGAGCAACACAAACATTTAGCACATTTGGCTAAACAATATATATTTTTTTCAGCCTCACCTGGAACAATTTAAGCGCAGAGAGAAAGAGGGTGGAGGGTGGAGAGCGTCTGCTGTCCATTAACACCGTGAGACCTTTTTCTTTGGCTGCAGGCCTGATGAGGATGGACGGAGAGAGGAGAATGTGGTGTTTAAACAGAAGCAGCATTTTGAAAATGAGACGAAGGGACGCGTAAAGTAGGAAAAACATAGTCTTACCGAGTGATTCTGTGGTAACAGGCCAAGACCCGGGCCAGCTCCTCCTCAGAGAAGCCCTCCTCCGATGCATCCGTCTCTGTGACAACCAGAGCGCGTCCCAGCCTGTCCACTGTACCTGCGGTGGAGAGGCATCAGGTTAAGAACTGAGAGAGGACTAAGTTCAGCCTGTGGAATTGGTTTTATTTGTTTTTGATTATTTTGGAGTTTTTTTTTACATATATAGAATGTAAGCTTGTCAGTTTTTTGCACATCTTTATAATATAATCATGTTAGTTTTGGCGCTGCCGTTCACATAATGGTTCAGGGGATGCAGCAGGAAGTAATGAGTTGCCATGAAGTTAGTAAGAAAACTTTGGGCTACACCTTGAGGTCTGTTTTTAGCAGGTATTTAAATTTGCACCATGCAGAATTAGCTATTGACTGTTCCTGTTGCATTGTTACTATGGATTATGAGAGGACATGGATGGAGGACAAATGTAAACTACTAGATTACTTTTAGTTCAGAGGAAAAAGTTCCATATGTGATGATTACAAAGCAAGATCTAAACTTGTAAGGTCTGTCTTTTTATCTAGGATTTCTGTGGTTTTATGAACTTTTATATGAGATGGACATTAAAGAAATTGAAATTCCCAGAGACTGAAGTCAAACTAAACTTAGCAATATGTGTATCATGTATGTATGCTAAGATTTGGCTGACTCGTGACTCTGAAAAGAAGTGCAACTTATGACAAATTGTGCTAATTCTACATTTAGGTGTAAGAAACTACCAGCCAACCAATGTGTACACGTCGATGACAACAAAAAACAATGGCTGAATGCTAACCAGTAAAACAAAAACACACACAAAAAAAACTTAAAGTAACTTGCCTGTCAACTTTAGCTTCCCTGACTGGAGAAGCTCGGTGTCCAGTTCCCTCAGCAAGGGAGGCTCTCTGGATGTAACACCATTGAGTTGGTCGGGACATGTCTCTCCTGACCCCGCCTCCTCATTAGAGTGGTTAAGTAAGGATGTGCCTGATTGGCCATTGCAGACAGGCAACGATTCAGCTTCTTTCTCTGTTGAGAAAAGCTAAAGTTAAAGACAATATTCCATGGGGTGTTTTA
Organism: Plectropomus leopardus; assembly: GCF_026936395.1. NCBI lineage: Eukaryota > Metazoa > Chordata > Actinopteri > Perciformes > Serranidae > Plectropomus > Plectropomus leopardus. Next base: position 16,336,163 of record NC_142198.1, read on the forward strand.
GGACTTGTGGTTCATGCATTCAGTTTTCTTCAGACCTGTGCTGCTTTTCTTTGTGTCCTCTGTCCCCTCATTAGTTGAAGGTGGCACTCCATCAGGTTCGTCTGCGGGTTTTCTCTGCTCCAATTGGTTCTCCTCTGTGATTGGCAGCTTTTTCAGATCAGAGGAGGTGGTGGGACTTGGTTGAACACCTTTCCCCTGCTGTTTTGATCCCTTCTGGTGTGCACGACCACCAGACCTCGCCCTCCCTCTGGCCCCCTTTCCCTTCCTTTTCCTCCTAAAGACAAAGCACAGGAAGGTACTAATGAGGTGCAACACACTTAATATTTTATATCACTTTAGGAAAGACTTTCTTTTGGACATGATGTCCTTTAGAAGGTGTCTTTTGTAACATTGGTGTAAGGCAGTAATACTCAACTTACTGTCAACTCAGCTGGCCAAAGCTGGCCCTCAATAGGGAGCCGCATGGCCCCCTAATCATTTTTTAACTCACAGTGAAAATAAAGTGAATCACATTGGGAATTGTTTTTGTACTTTTAAAATACACAGGGTGCCAGATTGCTTAAAATTGTATAAAAATAGAGCTTTTTTTAAAAAATCAAAGTAAGTGCCAATGGGGGATCCCATGCACTCTGCAACAGAGGTCCGAGCTAAACCCCTAATGTCCTAAAATCATTAAAACATCCTGAAATCCTAGAAATATCCCAAAACCCTAGAAATGGCCTAAAACATGAGAAATGTCCAAAAAAATCCATGAAATGTCCTTAGATCCTGGAAATGTCCTTAAATTCTAAAAATGTCCTGAAATCCTAAAAATGTCCTTAAATCTGAGAAACATCCTAAATTCATACATCAGTGCGGCTGCTGTGACGGGCCCTTGGCCTCCTGTCATTCTGCCAAAGTGGCCCCTTAAGCAAAGCAAGTTGGGTATCCCTGGTGTGAGGTCTATGTGTGTGAGTTTGGACAGACTAAACGTTATGAGCAGAGTTTGCACCTAAGTGTGACTGATCTGTACTTTCATAAAGAAGTGTGAAAATGAAAGCAAACATAAAGAAGGAATGCTCATAGGAAATACAGCAGTACCTTGGTGCTCTAAATCCTGCAGTTTTAACTTCCTTTCCTCTGGGACACACTCTGTCCTCAGTCTTTCCGTCATCCCTTTCCGCTGTCACCTTTGGATTGGATGAGTTCTTGATTTTAGATCCACTGCTGGTAATTTCTCCTCTTTCTAAAACTCCAGTAAATAGTCCTTCTGGTGCGTCTGATGTTGGGGTTGTGGCATCACTGTCTCCGCTCAGTGGTTTATCTGTATCCTCAAAAACAGAGTCTGAATGAGACCCGTGATCGGAATGGCCCTCTATAATATGTCCAACTTTGTGGTTCATTAAGTCATTTGCGACCAAACTGTCGCTGCTCTCAGAGTCTTTGCCTCTGTGGCTGTCTCTGCATGCCTGCGTGAGGCTGTTACTGTCTCTCTCCTTGCCCACACCGGGCCTCCTCTCTTTGAACGCGCCATCAAAATAAAGCCGGTGGCTCTCCAGGCCCTCAGAGTCTCTGCTTGTTTTATCTCCTTCATCAGAGTCGTGGACAGAGGAGGAGTAAGACCGCCTCCCTCTGCCAGATTCACTGACTTCTTGTTGAGGCTGAGCTGGTAAAATATCACCTTTTGGGGTAACTACGTCTCTTTTGGCACCAAGGACAGCTCGAAAGCTTCCTGACCCTTCCAGTCTTCCATAACCCCAAGCTTTCCCCTTCCGGAGCTTGATGGCTTTACTCCTCCTGCACAGAGGCAAAGTCTTGGTCTTACAAATCCCATGCATCTCCAGGTACCTCTGCCTTGTGTCAACCCCCCCATCAGGCCCCAATCTGGGCTCCAACAGCTCCACGTAGTCCCCGTCCAGCTGAGGGTGCCTCGCCGTCCGCCCAAGCCCATCCTCACTACGCCTTCGCCGGGAAAGCCCAGGCTCAGAGTCCAAGCCGTCTGGTGGTAAACCATCATCTTCCTCCTCATCCCAGGACCAAGAGTCCAGTTCTCCGGAGGATGAGCCACCCCAGCCCCCGAGGCTGCTGCCCCCCTCGCTGGGGAGGCGGTCAGAGCCCTCGTGGCCTGACATCAGGCCCAGCTCCTCAGAAGGGTCGTGGATGAACTTTGGGTAGACGACCTCCTTCCAAGGAAGTCGGACCACACCATCACATGTACTGACCAGGCAGGTGTCAAGTCCACCTCCAACTGTGCAAAGATGAGAGAGGACTGTCAATTTTATATGTTTATTGAGGGTATACATTAGCCGAAAAAAAACTCCTATTTAATATAAAAAGAAACCATAATAAGGAAATAAACTTTTGCTGCCTTTCTTTTTTTTAGCTTTACTGTTCTTCTGACCATCCAGCACCTGCTGACACACTCATAAATCTCTCCATTGTCTTCTTGCCTTTCCACATACCATGCCTCGGTCATAAAATTCTTCTTGCCATCTGTTTCACTTCCCCTGTTTTTAAGTGTAGTCTTCTTCACAGTCATTACTTCCTGGCTAAGCTACAAAGAGTCACTTGAACACCTAATTACAGACATAATTATGGCTTAAACCTAAGAAAAACCTCAGTGGAGACCTTTCCAGACCCTTAGCCGAAAAAACCCAATAACAAGAAGAATCTATGAACAGTAACAAAATGAAAGAAGAAAATGTCAATGGAGTATATGTCAGTGGTTTTCAACCAGGTGGACCCCAAGGGATCTTTGAGGGAACTCCAGGCGCCCCCAGAAAAATAGAGAATAGTTTATTCTCACCATTGAATTCACTATGGAAGTGAGCCCAATGTAAGAAATAGTCATAACAGTGACTATTCTGATCATGGTTTCACTTCCTTTCATGGTATCTCCTAAACAAGTACTTCTCAAGTGGTGGGTTTCAGTCCAAAAGTGGGTCACAGATCACGTTTGTAAAAAACAAACTTTATTTTGAATTTGGAATAAAACTGAACATTATCTTATGTTTGGACCTTGACTATGAACAAAATCCTTGGTTGGACCAGTTGGGAACCACTATCCTTTACTGCAGTTGATTGGTGTCGAATTCTGGTTTTTGTCATATCCAACAACCAAAATCTTTTCAGATGGAAGTCCCTAAAGCAAAATCCTACCAAAAACGTGGGGTCTGTGACCCAGTGTGTATCATTTTAGCAAAGAAACAGTTGAGAACCACCAGTACAGGTAATCCTTTCCTTACCTTCTCTCTTGTGGCCACGTTCTTTGTTGATGCAGTGCAGCCACTCAGTGGTGAACACAAGAGGGTGCTGTGACTCGGGTACCAAGATTTCCTGAACGGTACGCCCCCCAGGGGCTAGACATTTTAGGGCAAGCCGAGGGCAGCGCGTAGAGAAGGGCACCACCTGCAGGTAAAAGTCATTACTGCGCAGAATCCTCCAGTCGAGGGTGGAGAGCTGTACGACCACTTTTTCGCCTAAACACAGTGGCCAACCGGAGTGAAGGAATAGGCAGCCCAGGTACTGAGACTGTGACAAGAAGACAAAAGATAGCGTGTTAAATGTGTTAATAAAAATGAAACCTTAATTTGCATGATATTAAATCTCCTCTCTGTATCTCTCTAGGTTGTGTGGTGCACTGTCTGCCCTTTAGAAATGTCGCCTCTAGAGTCCCCGCTATCCTATTTAATGCTCACGCACAATCTTGCAAACAAACCACAGCCCACATGAGCCAGTCAGAGCTTGTCTGCATGGTTGTTTCAGATGAGTCGAATTTCTAGAACCGATAACGCACCAGTCAACACTATTCACTAGCTAAACTGGCCAAAAGCCAGCACCACATACAAATGTCAGACATGTGACTCACGCAGTGTTTTCCAGTGCTTAGCTGGCATGACACAGTGAGAAGACTCTGGATGGCTGCAGAGAGGCAGTGTGAGTCAGACAGAAACATGCAGATGACCAACTCTTCACAACAGCCAGCCACTGTCAGAACAGTCTGCTGTTTCATTAGAGGAAAACACATTAGGTAAGGCTGAGGAAAATCAATCTAAATCCAGCATGCTAAACTACATGAGTCTAAATATAGAAAATCACACATATACTCTAAAACTGTGAACTGAGGTGAAGAATAGAAGGCCCCTAGTGTGATCCTCGCTCTATCAACTGATCTATTTTGAAAAAAATACCTTATTCCATGCGCTATTCCCCTCTTAATCAATCCTGTGTCAGATCTATATCCTCTCTCTCGCAGTCTGAGGTATAAAAGTCATCCAAAACCTCTCTCTGGTGTTCCCATCCACATCTAATCGACTGACTCGGGGCTGCTCCCTCCCCCCTTCATGCCCTCCCGACTCACGAGACGTGATCAAATTATATTCCTTTCTCGACCTCTCCTTCGTCTTCCCTTTTCTGCCTCTGTCCTTCATTCAGTTTCTTTCCTGTAACCCTTTGGAGCATCACTTTTTTGTGCTGCCTATTACAATTATTTAAACCTTTGAACCAAGAGCAAATTGGTGCAATTTCTTTCAAAAACATTGGAAAAAGCCATAACCAACTTGGTAAGAAATTTTTGACAAATTGCAAGAATTTAGTAGATTTAGAAAATTTGTTTTTTCTAAGCTAGGGAAAATGTCTCTGGGGAATAAAGAAAAAAGCTAGGAAACAATGTCAAGGGCAAAAAAGAGAAAAACTACAGAAAAAACACATTTATAGTTAAATATTTATAATTATGTGACAAAATTATTATTAAGGTCATTTTTTTGTTTCTTTACCTTTCTTTTTTTCTGTTGTTTTGTTCCATTTTTTTTATACTATTTTCAGACATTTTTCAGTAAAAACAATTTAAGATAAAAATTATTATTATTTTCTATATCTAATTATTATTAGAGATCCTGAAATTGGGGAAACTGTCCAGAAAGTATATTTAGAATTCTCATTATTTTAAAAAAAATGTTACAGGAAAAAAGAAAACTGTAAACTTTTTTTTTAGCACTTTCTTGAGGTCATGAATGAAATCATGACAATTTGCTCAGTCCTAAAACGGTTGACGCTTTCCTGTTCCGTTGCTGAAGCGACAGCCTGATGGCTGTCAGGGTGGATATTAAAGAGCATGTGTGACTTTTCCCCTCTTAAAAAGTTTGTCTGCGTTGAGTCAGTCCACATTCTGTAACTCCCAGCGTCCTCTGGCCCTCCTCCCACTTCTCCCTCAATGTACCCCAGTGTTTGCTCCGTCTTACGCGCCTCCCGTTTCACAAGAAATTCCTCAATCAGTCCACTATAGTCTGCAACCTCCAGCATCTTCTCATTTTTCACGCGCACACGCCGGCGCACTGAATGAAAGCCATGTTCATTCTCTCTTTTGACTCCCACCGCTTCTCACTCTCTCTTTCTCTCACTGCAGTAACGCACTCACATATGGAAGAAATTATTGTCATGACTCACAGTCTAACTCCCGTCCCAGGCAACTCCACTAAGCGACAATGAAAACATCGTTTGCTCACAATGCCGTGGCATGTGTGTGTGCGAGTCTAGGAAAACTGTAAAGGGAAATATGAGACGGTTCTGAGCCTCTGAGCTTGGTCTAAACAGTGTGTGTGTTTATCTTTGTGTGTTTGTGTGCTGGAAAGTAAAATAAAAGGAATACTGTTCAGTATAAACCTCCGAGCTTTGACTTAAACACATGTTGCATCTCATTTGTTTGTCTTGTTTCATGCGTGCGAGGCAGAAAGTGCAAAGAGAGCGATGTGAGGGCACAAAGTGGAACTTTCAGTATCCAGTATCATATTTCCGTGCATTTCCTTTTGCATGTGGGAGTCTGAAAATCAAAACCAGAGCTCTTTTATTCATGCTTTATTTCACTGTGTTTCAGTAAGCTGTCGATTCAGTGCAGCTCCCAAGGCAGAAAAAAGGAGGTGGTCCTTTTGTCTGCAGGTCAAAGCGGCTGGTAAATCTCAAGTTTCACCAGTCACTTTCACTAATTTTACCGGCCGGCTAGAGTTTTAGAGCAGACTCGACCCTCCAGAATGTAGTGAGTAACTGTACTAGGGTCACACATGTGCCAAATTATTAAAGCCTTGAACTTTTCCTCGCACTGGTGTCTTCATGTCACCAGATGCTGTGATCCAAGGCTGAAGACTTGACACTTAGATTCGAAAAGACCTGAGACTGACATGACTGCTGTGAGTCTTAAAGCAGGGGTAGGCTGTTTTGTTTTGGTGTCAATGGGCAAAAATCCCATAATGAACTTTGAGCATGTTGTAATTCAAGTGGACTGAGAGAAAAGAGTCTAATAAAGAGTCTGACAGTAAACCAAACAGAACACATAACATCGGTAGGGTTTCAGAGATGGACAGAAAATGTTTTTAATAGTTATGTGCTGAGTTGAAAATTGGTTGTCCTGTAGAAAACCAGCTTTACCAAAACTCACACATGAAAATGAATCAAAAAGCTAACAGCTGACAGATTCTTAACACTGTGCCTTTTGCACTTGACAGCTGATTCTGCTCCTGATTAAACAGCTATGTGTGTGTTCTCATCCGCAGTGTTTGCAATGTGGGACTCACGCAGGCGTGCTGCTGCAGTTTGTGCAGGAGGTGCTTGGCAGGAATGAAGTAGTCCAGGAGGTAGCGAAGACTGTCGTGTTGATAGGTCGACTCCAGGACTGAAAAGACCTGAATGAATATGCAAAAGTGAAGAAGAAAACTCGAGTAAATGCAGTTGTAGTCAGTACATTAGCAGATTAGATGCTTCAACATTCACATTCATTTGTGGTGGCCGGCCACGATCAAAACATCTGCCACCACTTATTGATTTTATATTTTTGGAGCTTTGTTTTTCATTGCATCGCAAACTCAGAGTGTAGAGCATACTCTGGGCACAGATGGAGCAGCAGAAACTTAATCAGTAATTGCGCTGCTAAAAGTTTGCATTCACTCGTCTCTCCTCCTCTCATCCATAGATCTGATCTGATATGATGTGATCAGCTCTGACAGGATCAACAGATCAATTCTCCACCCTGCCTGAAACTAAAACTCCTCAAACTGCTATTGAGGGGAAAAAACTCAAGAGTTCTGTCTGTGCTGCGTTCATGGACCCGCAAAAATGTCTGAATTTAGAGAGGGGGAACAGAATGATAAAAAAGGAGAACCGGTACCCGTTTAAATCTTTTGTTTTTGACCCAAGTGTTAACATTTCAAATAAAAGAGGAGAAATAATCAAATCTGGTAAGGTACATTATGGCTATTTTAACCCCTTTAAACCTGAGCACACTAGCTTGATTTCTTTTAAAAAACATGGGACAAAAGCAATGAGCAACTTAAAATAAATGATCAATAAATTAGAAAGAACTTAGTAAACTAAATAAATAAATGGGAAAGTTTAAAAAGTAGGGAAAAAAAGAAATGACCTAGAAAAAAACATTTAAAAATTATAAAAATTCTACAACATAAACATAGATAATTATGATAATTATAAATATATAGATCTATTGACATTTCCTTAGCTTTTTTCATCATCATCAGTGGCATTAAATCATCTTAAAATTACAATAATGTCATTTATTGCAATTATATCTGTAATGATTTATCAGCTAACAAAAGTTATCATGACAGTCCTTTGGCTAACTGCCCTGTAAATGTTACGTAATAGTGTTTGGTTTTTGGTGAAACAAGTCATGTGAAGCTCCTGGTTGGAGGAAGAGGGCTTGGCTTTAATTGACCATCTTGCTTTTTGTTTGTGTTGGCTTCCAGCAGCAGTTTATATCTCGGGAAAGTAACGTTATCTGCACATAGCATCGCCTTCCCCACATGCTCCCAACATCCCCATATCATTTAATTGAATCTGCATTATTTATATTCCCCTGTTTATTACTGTAAATGTGCGAGACTGGATATGAGGTGTGTGTGTGCATCATTGTGGGACGTACCTGGGAGAGGAGGGGTGGCGCCGTGCTCTCAAAAGGAGGATAAAGCGACGAGAGCGCCCCCTGCACACAATCCTCCATTGCCTCCGAACCCTGAGGGAGACAAAGGTGGCATGAAAGGGTTAATCCATAACCGGATGTTAAATCAACTCTAATGTCTGTGTTTGTGTTCAACAGCCGGGTTGTCTCGCTTTTTGCTGACACACACACAGACAAATATACACACATATTCGATTTTCAGCTTCCTGTTGTATGGTCTGGGAACATTTCCTCCGAGGGCCAGTGAATGCGAGCACCCCCAGAACAAAAGAGCCCACTGCAACATGTTAACTCCCTTCACACATGCGTGCACAGCTGCATGCACACACACATCATAACACAGGGCTGGCCTGTGAGGTGGAGGGTGACGGAGCAGAGCACGCAACACATGCAGTGTTTATTTTTCTACAAGGCCCGTTGGCATGGCAACTTTTTTCTCTCTCTTTTCCAACTTCTCTCTTTCTCCCTCCCTCCCTTCACATTTCCTCCTAAACCTCCCATCTGCTTCTCTTCCTCAATTCGTTGCCCTTTTTTTCTCATCTCCTAAGTCCAACTTTCTTTGTTTCACCTCTATCCGACTCTCCGAATGTCATCTGACAACAATTACATTGGGATTCTCTTCAACAGACGGCATATTGTCCTGAATGACTACAACGGCCGAGGGGATGGATGGAAAGCCAGAAGAGAAAACCCAGAATGGGAGAACAGAGTGTACGGAAAAAGAAAAGAGCGGCTATAGCGAAAGGGGGGCCAGGAGGGAATGAGTTGTTGGTGGTGCGGGGGTTTATGGAAGAAGACCTAGGTTCAGCCGTTTTGAAATTATTTTTTGGGGATGTTTTAGTGTACACAGAGGGTTTGGGGTTAGCCACAGAGGAGGAGAGAATGAGTTTTACCAGCAAGAAAGTACTGTTTTCCAACTTACGCAACTTTGCCTAAAATGTCCTAGCAAAATAAACTTGACAAATTCAATTTTTAAAGAAGTATTTCACAAATATCAAGAGGGTCCTCACATAAAACTCGGCTGTCAATGCAGTAGACAGACGCAAATACTTTTGAAATTGGTGCTAAATGACCAGAGAAAACAGAGAAAATGGACTGTGGCATTCCAACGCATTCTCAGTCATCACAAATTGCCACTTTGCAATGGACATCCATGTCCACATATTACAGATATCCCTCTGTGTCTGCTGTTTATATTCCAGAACACCGCTACTGTGACGTCAACTCAAGCACATGGTGGGATTACACTGTACGTGGTTTTGTTTAGGCAACAAATGCTGGGTCGTCAACAAACGCACATGATGGGACGGACGGTTAAAAAACATCACATTCACATGGGAAGCGAACACCAGACTGCTGCATGAAAGTCCGTTGTTTGTTGGACCCATCCACCACCCAACCCCACCCCACCCCACATCGTTACCGGCAGCGTCTCAACCTGACGCTGTCCAGCAGCGATTCATGTGGACATGACTAGGGCTGAAACAATTCCTTGAATAATTCGAGTAACTCGATTACAAAAATGATTGAGGAATTTTCTCTGCCTCGAGGAATCATTTAATTTTGCCAGCTCAAAGCATGGTATTTCGCCCGGACTACTTTTAATGCGGCACAACGCGCTGACGTCACGCACGTAAAGGAAGAAGAAAGAGGCGGCGGATATGTTTGGTTTTAACCATGGATGTAGAGGTAACGACAAAGAAGGCGACGAAAGCGAAGAGAAAGGCACAAAGAAAAGGCAGAAAATGTCAAAAGTGTGGGAGCATTTCAAGCTGGACACCAAGGCGAACACTGCTGCGTGTATTCACTGTAAGACAGCGCTTGCATACCACAACAGTACGTCTTCAATGCTGCAGCATCTCCACCGAAGGCCCCCTGTTTACTCCGAGAGCGGAGGACCGTCACCCGAGACAAGGCAAAATTAAGTTAACGTAGTGCTAATTAATGAGATTAACGTTAGTGTACCTTGCTAACATAACGTTAGCCCTGCGGAGGGCTAGGTTTCTATTAATTATGACTACTGTCGATGCGTGGCTAACGTGCCTTTCATACAGGCTTTATTTAATCTGTAAAAACACAGCGCTGTAGAGTGATGAGGGTGAAAAATAAAAACATAATAAAGCTAACTGGGTATTTAAAAAGGAAACCAATGGTTCATTATTAGGTGAAATGTCTTACTGTCTCATGTATATTTATAATTGCTCTTTAACTAAACAAAAATATGTTTTATCCGATTACTCGATTAATCGATGAAATTTTCAGTAGAATACTCGATTACTAAAATATTCGATAGCTGCAGCCATAGACATGACAGGTTCTATCTGGCCACATTGTCAACTGACATCAACAGTCCACGTCTCATGCTGTCCGGCCGTCTGCCTGTGTATAATAAATCTGACAACAGTTCTTTCGGGTCGGCGAATCATGCCAATCTGAAAGGTGGCTTTTGTCGTTAGGAAAAGTGTGCCATATAGAAAAGAGAAGGCTGAACGCTTCTGCTGGTGGATGACGTAATGCAAACTTGTTCGTGTGAGATAAAGGCAGCCGACTGGTAACAAACAATCTAATATAATAATCGAATTATTTTTGAAAACATTTGAGACAAGAAGTAGGCAGCACAATAACAGAATCTTGGTTTATATTTGCTCAGTGCTTCTTCATTTTACCGTTTGATCTCAGTTTTTTTGGCCTCCACTGTGCAGGAAGCAGTATGGCCTCCACTTTCTGTTCACAAACTCTCACTGTTACAGCGAAACACAGTCATAAATGTCTCTCTAAAAACATTTTCTCACACACACAAGGTTAATTACTGCTATTATTGTTAGTAGTATATTTGTAACATTGCTGATATCCACCAGTATGTTTAGCTTGCATTCGTTAATGTTGACATTGCTGTTGTTTTTGATGTTAACATTTTTTTATTGTGTGCATTTTAAAAACTGTACTTTTCCTGTTAAAACCACCTTGTACAATGTGCTCTGGCAATACTGTTTTAATATGGTCATGCCAATAAAGCCTCTTTATTTAAATTCTCTTGATGCACTTCTATCCTCTTTGTGTCCATGGTGGCGGGCAATATGTACACCCTGTACTTCCAGCAACAGCTTGAGAGCCAGCAACTGTTGGGGAGAAGGGAAATGTAGTCCCTGGTTAGATGGAGGACAGTTACCACAGTTCTTTGACACATACTACCCACATTGTTTTGGCACAAAGCTAGTTTTATGGTTGTGTCAAATGTCAAGACTTATTTGTAATTGTGTTTTGAGCAAAGTCTGGGAAAGAGATGGAGAAAAATGGAAATTCAAGCACAGATGAGATTAAGTGGTCGTAGGGTGGAACAGAAAACAGAGTCACTGGGGGACTAAAAACTAAGGAGGAGAAAGTCTGAGACTTATTAGCAGAGCAAGACACTTGAAAAAGCCACATCAGATCTACAGTGTAACTCTGGTGGAGACCTGCTCTGCAGAGGTTGCTCAGGGTCACTCACAGACGATGTTAGGTTCTGTTTCCTATCCACTCTCTTGGCGGCAGAGCAAATTTTTCAACTGTGACTTCAGCCCCAACAGCAGAGTGGCACCGCCGGGCTCAAATTCATGCAGCTTTATTTTTCCATAGTAACTGGGAATTTTGGACGGGTGCATATAAGGCAACGTAGGAAAAAAAACAAATGACAGAACTTACATAAATGTTGCTGAACACAGATTTCCAGAGAAAGAGCAGCTCTAAGGGTCATGTCAGTTTGCTGGCGTTTTAGTAAACAAAACCACTGAATCACCAAGAGGACTTTTTTGGAAGCCAAACATAAAATGCTCATATTAAAAGGCCGTAATTGTAAGTGTCCAAATCATCTTATTTATCATAAAACGAGTGAAAACTTTGCCAGATGTTTGGCATGTCACACGAGTTTCCAAGTAATTAACCTTTTTAGGAGTCAGTACGAAATAACAAGGTAGGAAAAAAAGCACTTTTCCACATTTGAAACAAGTTTGATTTTTATCACAACATTGACAGGTAATCTCCCATTTTCAAAAACACAACTTTAGCAAGAAATTTAAAAACAAAACTAGCATTAAATATATACATCTGGCTTTTTAATGCAATGAGAATGCGTACAATCGACATTCAAACTCGGGTGAAATGACTCTGCAGTAGACACGTGTTTTTATTGCCTCTGCCTCTGACTGGCATTGATGGGGACACAACAACCGAGTGAACACGGTGATTTCAGCTCCTTAACTGGCGAGATGCAATGACGTGCCACCACTAATTGCTGTCCGTCTCCTCCCAAGCAGAGCTCAAACATTATTCCAAGTTCATCTCCACCAAATTTGAAAAGGAGATCAAATAAGCGAGAGATATAAAAAGAAACCACTGAAAAGTTTTCATAGACCTCTGTTGCGTGTTTACCGCACACACACAAGCTGACAGAAAGGCAGACTTGTGTGCAGCAGCGGTGTGTTCACAAGCAGTGGGAATGCAGCCTGTCACCTATATTTAACGGCTATGCTTGTGTTTGAAAAACCCCATGTGCATGTGCTAACTTTGGAGAAGTGGTATGTGTTAAGATGATTACATCATGCAGACAGAAGAGGTGTCTCAGTGTGTAGGCTATGGTAAACTGCAGTCTGTCAGCGGGCATGAAGGAGTAGGTGTAGTGGTTGTAAAAGAGGTTTAATCAGCCTTCTGGCTCACTGACAGAACATATTGAGTCTAGTAAAAGCACGGCAGGAGGTTTAGGGGGATTGCAAGGCAAGCCAGCAGGAACTTCCTCTTTGACTAAAACCCCTTTAAAGCATCCCACCAGACTCGAGTTAATTCAGCACAACACTATATTAAAGCTAAAACTCGCACATGACAGTGGACACTCTTTAATGTCTTTTGGTGTGTTTTCTCAAAGGCCCAGCTCTTTATGTAGAATCAGACTGCCTGTGAATGCCAATACAATTGTGTGCAATTCTGCGGTACTTTCAACACTGTCTCACAAGTTGAATGGGAACAACTCTGCAATCTGAGCCCAACTGGCTCAGTGCAGCCCCTCGGGATCAAATATGCAGCTCATGCCAGAGAATTCAATGCAGCGCTCATTCATTACTTAAGTGTTGGTACAAATAGGCCACTCAGGTTTGGAGAGCTATCCTAAAACCATTATTTTTACTTATTAGCATCATATTACTTAACATTTTGGATTATATTGAGACTAGCTGATAGAAATCCATGTAGCTTATTTAGTGATGAGCTGCAACAATATTTAGTTTGGATGTGTGATGTACTATTGTGTGCCACCAGCATTGTTTCCAGCATTTTATTTCCTCAGCATTCACACTGTGTTTGCATGCCAGTGCTGTGCACACAGCTTTCAACAGGATACTCCACAGCTGAAATCCAAAGAATGGAATTTCAGTCTGAATGTACAATCACACAAATACACAAGGAAAGATGTCTAATAGAGGGAGGAAACAGAAATGCTTCCCTCCAAACCACAAAATTGACGTCAAAATCAGAACAGTACTTATTTTCCAGTAAAGTCGAGGTAATGTTTTAAGCTCTGTCGTGTGTTTTGTCTAAAAGGTTTGATTCATGCTTCACTCCTGTCTACCTGCAGCTTGCAGCACCAGTGCATCTAATGCAATTAGTCACTCTTCATTTGGACCAGGGGCCCATACGTGCACATGAAACAAAGCAGCCCTGATGAAATTTGTAAATTAGATTTCCTTTCGGACTGCGAGACAGCAGGAGCCTCTCACGTAAAAACTAGGTGCCTCTTCTTTGAGGGACTATAGGTGTAATTCAGTTACTCTTCAATCAGATACTTGACGCTAATGCACTCAGGTGTCTTACTTACAGTAAGTCACTATGGACAAATCTGCACAAAGTAATGTGGAGTAGAAGTTTTCTGTTCATAAGATTTTCCAGCACAGTCTCCAATGTCCTTTGGAGAACTTTCTGTACGCACATTATCACCACATGAAACCAAACTAGAAAGATAATGAAGAACAGATCAGAGTCAAGAGCTTAACAAGAAGCATGACAGTTCATTTAAGACATGCTGAGACTAGCTCTCATCAGGACAGCGCATGAGTATTCTGGTTTGTTTAGCAAGTTCATAGACTTGTTCTTAGTGCATGTGTTTCCAAACACACATTGTCATTCTTGAAGAAAGTTTGGAGGAGTACTGTTTGGAGTCAAACTGTTGGGTTTTGTTGATGCAAAATTGAAAGTTAAACACTCAAAGTATTACATCTGAACCGACATGCAGAGTCAAGTAAAACATTGCAAATTTCTTCTAAAAATATTTCATTCTGCTGCAACTTTTCCCTCAAAGTTCTAAAACGGTTTCATCTCTTCAATAGTGCTTCAGTCCCAATCTCCGTATTACATATCTTTCCTCCTTATTGGCCGATAACGATCAATCTGGGCCAAATACTTTAACCATTATGTATTGATGGAGGGAAGACTGTCTACAGGAAAGAAATTTATCTCCAAATCTGGTGATATTTAGTGTTGCAGCAGAAAAATGGAAGTTCTCCTTTTTGTGTTAAACAAATTTTCCTATATTTAAGGCTAGAAAAAACACGTTAAATCTCCTTTGCTAGTAGCTAAAAATGCATCATCATGAAGCTTAGAGTTTTTCTGGACTTAGGACATGTTGGTGTTTTGGAAATACATGGCTTGCACGGTATACTGGCAGGATGATATTTATAGAAAAATTCATGTTGAGGGAAATTCCAAAAAGTTATTACATGACCAAAGTACCATACTAAGATCACATGATTACCGCTGTGCTGTTGCCATGACAATGGAGCAAACGCCGTCTTTTTTAAACCTTTAGAAAGAGGTAGAGGTGGGCCTTCAGTTTTTTGCTGTTGTTTCTTGATGTTTTTGCCTACAAATATGCAGTTTGTGTATCTGGCTTATCACAAATTTCACCTCCTGACTTTTCTGTTGACGTATAATTACATCATGGGTTGTAACTGCAAAGACAAATGTCCTGTCTCCAAAACTACTGATTACAATCTGGACGTTGGCATCTTACTGGAAAAACTGGAAAAAATAGCAAGAAAAGTGTGTGTGTTCATACTCATACATACACTTGAGAGTGCGGACAATCAGGATGCATGAGTGTGTATCCTCCTGTTTGTGTCAAATGTGGACACAGCACAGAATCAGGCTATGTCATTCTTGCGTCACACTTCCTGTCTTTCTCTCGTTACCGGACTAAAACGGAAGTGGTCTTCCACACAGACGCCTGGCACAGACAGAAAACCAGAAAAAGAGAAGAAGATATCTAGAAAAAAAGAGAAATTAAAAATTCAGAGGATACCGGTAAAGCAGCAAAGTGGAACTCACGTGGTTCTGGATTACATATATATATATATATATATATATATATATATATATATATATATATATATATATATATATATATATATATATATATATATCCCTTGATTTGGCCTTTATGTCAGATCAGCTTATTCAGCTTATTGAAGTGTGAGTGAATACAAAAACAGACTGAAAAAGAGACAGAGTGACAGAGAGACACTGAGAAAACCAGACATGCCTACAGAGACCGAGGGTTCAGACAGAAAAAAGGAAAAGAGAAAAGAAAAGGAGGAGGAGGCAGACCGGTGGGAGAGATCGATGGGAAACAAGAGCAGCGGCGACCATGATAGAAACCAGATGTAGACCCATACAGTACATGAACGAACGGAGAGGGAAAGCTGCAGAAAGGAGCTCAGAGAAGAAGGCATGATTAGGAGCAAAAAAGAGAAAGCTGCCAACAGAGAGAAAGACAAAGAGGAGACAAGGAAACAGGCAGAGCAGACAAAGGGAAAAGGGGATGAGGAGGAAGAAAGAGGCCTGAGAGTGATTTCCTGTCCTAAATCTTCCTGTCTAATCTAACCTGACCTACAGCAGGTCAAACAGCTTCTTTACAGTTTGTTTTAGGCTCCTTAAGTGCTACAGTGTGTTGCTGAATCCAATCCGAAGGTTTCACAGCAGATGAGATTTCACACTTCATTGTCTATTTATTGTCTGTGACAAATGAGCACGGTATTTTGTCACTTTTATTGGTGTTGTTGGTTTCCTTAGTGTGGGACATTTCCTCAGGCAACCTAATTTAGGCTTTGCAAGGCTGAGCAGGATGTTAGCTTGTTAGCTTAGCTGCCTCATCAGATCAACGCAGAGTGCGATCATATGGACGCGAGTTACCCGTTTAAGATGCTTATCCTGGTTATGATCGTTTTTGGGATATTGTGTTTTTCATGAGCACAGAGAAATTATTCATGTTCCCCTAATACACCCCACTTCCTTTAAGTATTCTAGCTAGCGTTTTTAGGTTTCTCAATAACAGCGATAGGTGGCATGCACAAGACGTCATCAAAATGACACAACCTTGCCGCTCATGATCCCATCCTGCTAGTTGGGCGGTTGTGGCTCAGAAATAGTGTGAGTCATCCTTTAATGGGAAGGTCAGTGGTTTGGTCCCTGGTTCCTCCAGTCAACATGTCGAAGTATCCTTGGGCAAGAAACTGAACCCCAAATAGCTCCCGATGCTTCGTCATAGGAGTGTGAGTGCGTATGAATGGTTACTGAGTAGCAGGTGTCACCTTGTACGGTAGTCTCAGCCGCCGGTGTGTGAATGGGTGAAAGCGCTATTCAAGTACAGTCCATTTACCATTTAGTTGTCCTGTTTATACACACATAATTTCGGCGCTGTTACTACCTTCACTGCCTTCTTAAAGGCGAGACAACTCTATGCCGAGGTGGAATAACGGTGTTAAATTCTTGAAGTGGCAGAGTCAAAGGGGCTAGACACTTCCTCCATTTATGCTTGAATAGGCTATATCCTAAATTACAGCACAAAAGAAGACGAAAGTCATTTAAATTTAAAACAAGCAAGTTCTATAGATGCCCAATAAAGATGCATTTGATACGGCTGCGTTGAAAAGTATCCATCCTCGGGCTGCAGGCACTGTTTATGTCAGACAGTCTTGACAATCACAGGAAACGTGGTTCAAGAAAGATCCCCGTGATTGACAACAACGCTGACCCTGTCTGGATTGTTCTGCTGCTGTTATCTCCACCCGCCTGGTACTCCAAGCAGGTTAAAACAAACACAGAGAATCGATTGCAATAACTTTCATCAGACTTTTTCCCCTCTGGCCTTGAGACTGGACTGTCTGGTTCATCCCATCAGCGTTTCAAAATCAGACGGAGGGAATGGAAATACCCTCTGCCACATATTCTTGGCAAAGTTTGCTGTGTGTGTCATTGTGTATTATGCACCTTAACACATATGTGCATGTGTTAGCAGCCCTGTTTAGTGCAAATGCACACTTTTCTTGTGTCTTAAATGTTTGCTTTTTGGACACATGTTGTTTGGAGGGTTGTTTTTTGGCACATACAGGACTTGTGTCACTATTTTGAGTTACAGGAAATGTTTTTTTTTTCTCTACTTCGCTGTGTGTACATCTGTTACTGTTTTCCACTTTTAACCTTCCCAACTGCTTCACCCTTTGAAACTAGAAAAAAAGAAAAATGAAAATCATAAAAAAAAACAAGAAAATTACCCAAAAGTGCTGAAATTTGAAGAAAAATCACATGTATACATTCCTTTCTGTCACATAAAAAAGATAGTAGTAATAATAGAGTTAGAAATATAGTTTTCTTAACATTTTTTTTATTTTGCCCTTTTTTTGCCCTTTTACTTAAACTGGCTTAATTTCTTTCCGAAAAAAGAAAAAAAAAGTTGCAAGAATATTTCCTGGAAAAACAGTACAACAACAAACTAAAAAAATAAATAAATCGTAAAGTTATTTAAAAGGGACAAAAATGAAAATTACCTCAAATTTTATTTATTCCATTTATTTAAACAGGATTAGTCCCATTGAGATCTCTTTTCCAAGGAAGTCCTGGCAAAGACAGCAGCACACAGAATAAAGTACTAAAAAGTGCTTAAATAAATATTTTTCTTTTTTTCTGTAACAATTTTGAATGTATTAAATAATTAAGAGAATTTTAAATATATTTTTGGGACATTTTCCTATATCTAATAACTCCCTCAGGTTAATTTTCAGATCATTTCCTTTTTAGTTAGTTTGTGTTTTTTTTTGTTTGTTTTTTTTTTGTTTTGTTTTTTTTGCCATTTTTGGGACATTTCTTGCCAAATCATTACCTCTTTCTTCAAAGTAAATCAAACCAGTTTGGTTTCTTATGGTTAAACACTCATGAAAGGTGCCTGAATGCAGCACATGAAAACTAATGTAGATCCTGGTTTCAAAGGGTTAAAGAGGAAGATGAAACTGTACTGCACGTGTTCTTCCTCCTCTAAAGTCCATGCCATCCCTTGTTCCCCCTTTCTCCCTCTTTTTTTTCTCTTTCCCCTTTTCTCAGGTCCAATGTGGAAAATGCGGCATCACCGAAACCACCGTCACTGGCGTCCAAGTCTCCTAAAATAAAAAGTAACCCTACCCTCCTCTTTTATTCCACTCTTTCCCACTCCAGCTTCTCTCTCTCTCTGCTTTTTCTCTTCCTCTCCCTGCCAAACTGCTCCACCCTTCTCAATGCACAGAAGCGGGAACATGATCCAAATCTTTGTTAATCTCTTTTCTCTCTTAATTCAATTTATCTGCTCATATGTGTGCATGTGTCTGCCTGACTCATCTCTCTGTGTCTCCCTGCCTCTGTGTGTCACTGATCAGACCAGGAGTGGGTGGGGATGGTAAACAAAATCCCTGGAGACGCAACAGAGAGTCCTTGATTGCCTCTGCAGGGCAACCACAAAAATCATCACCGACGTCACACCGCTGAAATCGTGTCAATATGATTTGCTGCCATTTGGGAATCGTCAACTTTGCATGCTAGGAGTTAGAAGTGCTGACTTAAACTTCTTCCAAAACTAAAAGCATGCTTTTAGGGGAATGATTAACCCTTTAACATCTGGATCAACATCAGTTTTCTTGTGCTGCATACAGATGTCTTTCACTTGCATTTAAACCTCTAAAAACCCCAGAAAGTTGGTTTGAAGTCTTTCAAAAACACAGGGAAAAAAAAAAACACATGGCAAGAAATGTCCTGCAAACTGCAATTTAAAAAAAAGTTAAAGATGACAATCTCAAAATTAGCTTAAACAAGGGAAAATGTCAAAGGAAATATATTCAAAATTACAGGAAAAATAGAATCTAAAATAAAAATCTATTATTTCATTTTCTTTTTTTCTTTTTTTTTTTCTTTTTTTTTTACATGATTTTGTTGTCACTTTTTACTATTTTTTGGGCCATTCCTTGTCAAGTTGCTCTTCACTATCTTACTGTGTTTTTGAAGGAAATCAAGCCAATTTGCTCAGGTATCAAAGGGTTAAATAAAGCATATCAAAAAGCGGTGCTGTTTTGAGTTTTAGGCACATGTGGAACATCTGCGTGTTTGCAACATCTGTGTCAAGCACATGCAAGTCTTTGAAAAGTACGTTTAAAGTCAATTCAAGGCAGACAAAACCTAAAAAGTCATGTTGCCATGCGTCAAAAACAGAAAACACTGTGATATCAGCATTACTGGATTATTTTCAAAATGTAAATTAAGTTGAGTACATGAGCACTTTGAGTCACTGAAGGAGTTTGATAATGTTTCGGAAAACTTCCTTGTAGTAAAGCGAGATAAATTTCAGCATTTTTCAGCAAAACTTCTCCATGAAAAAAGGGGGACTTACCATGACTTCAGTCAGGAATTCCTACATAGTCCTCAGCTCCTTTCCTGCTTCCTCTAAGCATTCTCCGCAAAAACTTTCTCCTCTTCTTATCAAACAGCCTCCATTAGCTCCTTAAAGCGACTTTCCCCCTTTTCTTTATGTAAGATTTCAGCGCGTGAAAACAGTCCTCCTCTCTTCCCCTCTCGAACTCCGTTATGTTTCCCAGCCTGGGAATGTCCAAGCTACATTTTTTTCCTCCCCTTCTCTGTCTGCCGGGCAGTCCCACTCACTCCCCCACCTCCTCCCTCACCTCCTCCCCTCACCTCCTCCCCTCCTCTCACCTAACAAGAGCACTACAGTCCCTCTCTGCACTCAAACTTTCCATTTAGCCCCCAGAGTAACTTAAATGAATAGACAATGAAAAGCTGTTACCCCACCCAGGCGTAATTGCAAAAAAATAAACCTCTGATGTTTTATTGTGTGAAATGGCACGCTTTTTTTTTTGGAAGGCAATTAGGTCTGCATGTGATTTAGCTTAATTTGATAAAATGCATCAAATAAAAGATGCCAAAAAGGGTCTGCGTCTGCACGCGTTCTGTATATTTCCAAAAAAGTCTCAGAAAGGCAAACAGGGGCGTTTCTAGGATTTGAAGACATGGGGGCTTGGCACAGACCTCTGTAGGGAGGTCCAGAGGATCCTACTTTTTGATGAACAAGCTCTATTTTTATGCTTTTGTATACACCCTGTCCCCATGCCAGGCATGTTTTCTGATTTTTTTTTTAATTGATGCACACGCCAGATTGCATTCATAAATATCCAAAGGTAAACTTTGAGTTTCTGAACACGTCATAATGCCCTCCTCACCAAATACAATGCCATTTTTACAACACCAGAATATTTTTTTAATTTACAAATATCATGAATACTTTTTATAATATGCATTTATTTAAATAAAATAAATAAATAAAAATGAGGACCTCATCAGGGGCTCTTTTGTGAGACTTTCAGACAGCTCTCCCCAGAGTCACAGAAGAAATGAAACCTCTATTTTCACTTCCTTTGTAGTGCTCACCATGACAAAGAAAACTGGTCATGAGGAAAACCTCTTTAAAGGTATTTGCCAAAAATTTGTCTGTTAGGTTTGATGGGTTCATAAATTTAAGTGTCCTTCCAGTTCAATCTCCAAAAGTCTGATTTAAAACAGGAAATACAGTCCAGTATTTATGGGATAAAAAGTGTTCATATCGTAAATTTTGTGTGAATCATCCAGTAAACCTGTCGCAGGTTATGGAGTCCATTAAAACAATGCCATTGCTTAGCTGGAGGTGCTATCCATCTACTGAGCGTAACAGCTCTTATTTTGTCATTAAAGGACTCCTCTGTGTTTTTAAATTTGACTTCACACTGTTATCTGTGGAGCAGACATTTGTATGTGGGGCCATGTGGGTAGGAAATGGGCCCTATATGGCATCGCCCACAGGTTCCATAATGGCCCCATGCCAATTGGTTTTACTGATGTGGGCCCCACATGGATTATTCTTGGGCCACTTGGGTATCAAGTAGGTATGAGACCAAAACGGGCATCTCATTTAAGGCCCACTTTGGTTAACCCTGCATGTGGGCATTTGGCATAGGGCCATTATGGACAATCCTATTTAGCAGTGGTACTCATCTTACAGCCGTTCACCAAATCTGGCCCCCATTAAGGTGCTAGGTGGCCTCCCCAAACCTTTTCCAATTCACAGGAGAAATAAATTGATTTTTTTTGTAATTTTAATATATATTAAACTGCCTTTGCACCACCACGTGGTGACTACCCGCAAGAGCGTTCCCCAGCTGCTGCTACAGTCCAGTGAGCGCTGCTATCTGCAGTGCAAATAATGGCATACCACAGCAAGACAACGGAAATCACTGAAATAACCAAAGTTTTCTACATCTTTGGACAATTTACCTTCTGAAGTTTGGTGGAAATGTCATCACAGGCCCAGTTTTTCCTCTGGTTTTCTTTATAAGTTACTAGAACTGTATTGTATAGCTCCAGGTATACAAACACCAACATGATCAGCAACTCCATCTCGTCTGTCTGCTTCCATAATGCCCGCCCCCTTCTATTTAATCATCTAAAGCTACCGCAAGACGTTTGACATGTTAAACTCTGCGTGGTACACCAAAAGCTTCCCCTCTGCCACCTACCCATCACTGAAATGACTGGAAGCTGTGAGTCATTGCGCATCAGTGTGTAAGCAGCTCAAGGTGCCAGAGTGTGTCGAGAATATCAAAATAGAAGTTGTTTATCAAATAAGTGCCAGCGCAGGATCCCCTGGATCCCCTGACAGACGTCCAGGCTGAGCCCCAAATGTCCTCAAATCATAGAGACGCTCCCACGTACGTGTGAAGGGCTGCTGAGTGGCCCCTGTCATTTTGCAAAAGTGGCCCTCCTAGCAATGCAAGTTGAGTATCCCTGCTACATAGAGCCCATTCTTCAGCCCATTTACTACCCCACATACAAATGTTGGCCGGGATGAACCATGTGCTAATGCCATACGGTAGACTTGGAGTGGAAAACTGTTTATATCACGGTGATGGGGACTTAATATGTGCTCGTATATATAATGACATGAAGTCACATTTCAGGTTTAATTTGCCATTGCTCACTTTTTCTCTTTTATTACCTTTTTGCCCAATAATTGTGAAACATGGTTGCTACTAGATTTAACCTCTATGGTTTCTGTTTAGACTGCTGTAAATGAAGGACTAGAGTTAGTTTTTAATAGAACAATGTCGCCTCCTTGTGTTTATTGTGTGATACTGAAATAATGGACAAGTAGAGGAGAGAAAGGAACTTAGATTACCCTATAAGCATTTCTTGCATCAGACATTTTGACTGTAAAAAGACCTATAAGCAGACTTCTGCATGTTCTTCACCAAAGGGCAAATACTCACCTCTTTATTTTATATTTTAGATATAAAATAAATAAACATTTGTAGTTTTTTTTTTGTTGTTTTTTTTAAAAAGTTCAACGGGGGTGAAACTATTTCTTACTGTGTGTGGGATCTTTATGACATTTTCTTTTTCCTAATTGTTTCTATGACATATTGGCTTTTCGAAAGCATTTGATCAAAGCTGACTTGTTTATGTGCTGGGAAAAAGTAACGACTCAACACGTACACACCTGGCCAAGAAACGTGGCAAGAAGGACAAGAAGAACCGGGTAATTCCCCCTGCTTCTGGGTGTGTTCGTCCGAGCTGCAGCTTAGTTTATTTACACACTCCTCGATGCTGTTGTGATTACGCTCTTTACTTACACTCCCTTAAAAGCCACAGGATTGTGCCACACCTAATGCAAGGCACCCTGAGATGTGTCCTGGCCAACGTTTTAATGTTTATTGGTGTATTGTTAGTGTTAGTTCTGCTGCAGTGTGTTCAGAGAGTGATGAAAGCGTTCATATGACCTGAACTGCTGTGAATCAACATTCCCTACGCCACGACTGGTTGACAAATGTCTGGTTCAACAATTCAGTTATTCGTCTCTATTCACACCTCCTATGAAGGGACTTGCATATTTTATTATTTAATGCTTTCCTACCTCAAGGTCAATCAGACATTTACAGAATAAATATGCAGCAAAGTCAAATTTCTTTTTTTTTTAAATCTGATTTAACTACTTTAAATGTAGTGAAAATTGCTACTGATACTTTAGTTCTACATCTCCAAGGTCTTCCTATATCTTAGACACATAAAAATGGGAAAATGGGGTCCATATTTAAGTTACCATTTAGATCAGTGGTTCAGCACTGTGATTTCAGCTCAGTGCATCCACAATGTGGCATTATTGTTAACCCAAACCACAAGAGGTGCACCACAGTAGAAACATGAACATCACAGTTACTCTATCCCACATATGAATAGCATGAAAATAAATACATCCAGGTGGTTGAAAAGGGGGCGGGAAGATTAAAATTGCTATTTCTAACTTAATAAATACAGGTTCCAATATTGCAATACATTGTCACTCCCAACTCATCAGATACAGCCGGTGGGTCAGAGGCCTATGTAAGTGTCTAAAACTGTGGCGCTCTATGTACCCCTCTAGCGTCAGTTTCTGCTTCTTACATGCACACAATGTCTTTTTAAAATAAACTTCTGGTTAGGTTCAGGGACCAAAATACTTTGTTAGAATTAAGAAAAGACCATGATTTTGGTCAAAATAAGTACCTTTGTAAGTTATGTTGCGTTACGTGCCTGACTGTCTTTTTGCACCTTTTTTTGGAAACCGTGCGGTCAGGAGAAAAGCAGTACCACTAGCATCTAAGTGAAGTACCTTCACCTTGGCACAGGGACAAACAGCTACAACAGAATATCTTGGAGGACAGCTATTAAGTGTCTGTTAAGTGTAAATTAGACAGAGGTGAGGGACAAGTTGAGATTTGCGTGAGACCGCTGCTCTCTGGTGGACATATATTGAAGTATCTGAGCAGTGCTGGTTATAATATTTGAAACAGACTTATCTATTTTTGTATGTAAATGAAGTATAAGCCTTTCGTCAAAATTGAATTTTGATTTTACACAAGACACAAACAGCGGTCTCCTTGATCAAAGTTCTGTGTTTGTTTGATCCATCCACCAGGATCTCCTCCATTCTGGTGCTCTTTATACAATGTTACCTTACTCTCTCCTTTCCTCCCGTCATAATTACTACAGCTACGTAGAGCATCATAGTTTGAAAAGCAGGCTGCTGTGTATGACTAGTTTGGATTAAGACTGCCCCGAATATGATTAACCCTTACCAAGGACCTGTGGCTTAGTCTGTGCTGTAGAAATACAGTCTCTGTTCTCAGCACCTACGGGACAGACAGAGCAGGTTAAGATATTGTGGTGAAATAAGTGTTTGTGTGCAGGTTATGAGGTATAACTCCAACCTGATTGGCAGATGAAGTTGAGGTGCTCGTCACAAGGCTGGTCCTCCCACAGGAAGTGCTCTCCTCCAGCCATGCTGGCCATCTGCCAAAAAGATTAATTAACAGATTTCACAAAATGTTTTGTTGATATTCTGTACACACAGCTGTTTCTGGTTGTACTTTGTAGTCACAAAAACAGATGTCAAGTTCTAGAGCAGCTATGTATGTTTTACAGAAGAAATATTTAAAATCCAGCTTTATCTTCATGATGTTGTGTAGCACTACAATTGACAATTATTTTATCAATGTTAAAAAAAAATCATATTTGCAATATCAAAAACCTGGAAAAAGGTGCCCTAAAAGCTCAAGATGCTAATGCTTTACTTGTCCAACCAACAGTCTTGAAATTAGCAAATGAGAGCATAAACTTATTAGAAAAATATTCACTGAGGTTATAAGCCAATTAAAAATTGGGGCATTTTTCTCATAGATTTCTATACAATTGGATTTATTTTTCTTTCTGCGGCCATCAGAAAGACTGCTGGTTGAAGGCACTTCATTCATTTAAAAGACATAAAAGCAGCAAGTTTTCTCACTTGAAAAGATAGAACTAGATAATGTTTTTGCATGATTGAAAAACTGAATGTTATTGTCTTATCGTGCTTCTGTCAATGGACAAATCACATGATGGAATGTTTTAGCTCTAATGTTACAGTAGGTTGGGTGCGGCCTCAGTGAGAACGGTTGGAAAAGCACCCATCCATGACTGTCTTGGCATGGTAGCGATGCACATGAGTCAGTATAAGCACAAACAATATTTGACTCAATTGACCTGTGTTTAAATAGGTTTTCATTTGCAAAATTCAAATGTGGACTGTATGAAAAAGAGAACGGGGTAGGGTTTTCTCAGTCTGTTCCAGTACACAAGACAGGAACACAGAAACCCAGGGCCTTATAGGAGGTTAAACTTTTTTTTAAAAAAATGAGCTTTAGAGGGGTGAGCTATGTAATGCTGCAAAAATCACATGAAAATTAGAAGAAAAAATATAAAATTATGATAATTCCAATTGTGATTTTTCCCTCTAGACATTTTCCCCTTCTTATAAATCTTAAAAAAAACACAATAATCCCCTAAATCTTCTTATTTCTTACAATTTGTGGAACGTGTCTTATTAAGTTGCACATATCCTTTTTCCCCATATTTTTTAAAGAAATTTCACCAATTTGTTCAGGGCTCAAAGGTTTAAATGCTTGAGAAAGTTCATCTGAAAGCAGCACAAGATAAGTGGTGTTGTTTGAGGTTTCAGTGTATTACAGATGATTAACAGATTAGCTGGCCATCATGTAAAAGAAAATTAATTCATATTACTTCATGTTGTCCTTGAGTGAGACAGAGAAATTTAAAGCGTCAGTGTCAATTACCTGCGCAGTGCCAGCCAGACATAGTCTGTGAAGTTGAAAGGACTGCGACTTAGCAGCTGCTCCACCTCGCTCTGCTCTCCCTGCCTGCGCAGGCTGAGCAGGTCCCAGTGGTGACGTCTGCAGAAGAACATCACATCGGACCTGCAGAGCCTCTCTCCTACCCACGTGACACTCCTGCCACCCAGCAGGACGCTGGCAGTGGCAGTGACAGTAGCAGAAGGAGGAGAAGGAGGAGGAGGAGGTCAAGGAGGGGAGGGAGTGATAACTTTTGGCACTGGAGCAAAAAAGAATGTTGCTTGGTTTCAGTTGGCCCAATTCATGCCCGATACATATTTTAAACAGGCTTGGCTTGAAACTTAAGTTGCCTGGGGAGTTTTGGTTCTAAAATGAAAAGTAAACACCTGGCCTTGTTGCGAAAGAGCAACTGGAATCAGTCCACATCTCGTCAAGCTATTGCGCTGTCATTTTGTTCAGCGGAAAACAAAAAAAAGTAAAAGAAAATGTAAACTTGTTTGTTTAACCAGAAACAGCCCCCGAAATCACGATCACAAAACCCACCAGAATCCACTGAAATAAACAACGATTTCAAGGTTATAAAACATTCAAAGTCAACAGAAAATAAAAGCCAACTCACAAAACCCAGCTTGGTTTGTCTGTCCTCTGTTCCAACATTCACCAGCTCTGATTTGGTTGAAACACACCCTGAATTCTCCCCGTTAGATGTGTAATTACGGCAACTGTATACACAGTAAAATTACTATTTATTTAAATGGAGCCTGATGGCTTCCAGGTTATGATTTCTTGGCTGTTCACAGTTAAACAAAACGAGGTCTGTCTCTGTAGGTATCCTTTCCATATTGCACCTACAATGGCCCATTTCAGATTTATATATATCACTTGGTTACACTGTTGATGCAATAATATGTACGTTTGCAGTAAAGATTGGGTTACGTTTAATTACTTCATATCCTGCAGGGCATCTATTGTGTCACCTATGATCAGATGATTTCTATTTTGTGTGAATAATGTGAATCTGCAGACTAACTAAAGCTGTCAAACAAATGTAGAGGAGTAAAAGAAAAAGTATTCGCCTCTGAAATTTAGTGGAGTAAAAATAGAAAGTAGCATTCAATGGAAGTACTCAAGTATAGCACCTCAAAATTGTACTTCAGTAAATATACTTAGGTGCATTCCACCACTGGTATTTGAAAGCTAATTTTTCTTTTTAATTTTCTTTCCTTTTCTTTCTTTTTTTTTTTCTAAATTTCAGGTAATTTTCTTTTAACTCATTACATTTTACTGTTTTTGAAAGAAATTAAGCCATTTCACTCAGTTTTTAAAAACAAAAAACCCTAAACTGAACAAAACATTTTTGTCAGAGCCCTATTAGAGATTATTTTATTTTTTTTATTCTAGTGCACTAATTTTGGTGACGCAACGTCGAACATTATATAGCTGTACGTCACTTCCGGCCGCCATCTTTGTTTTCCTTAACAACAAACAAATCACAAAACTGTGTGAGAGCGTCTGCACCGCGCAGCACACGGAATATGTTTTATTATTCTTTCTGCTGGATAGTCACCGAGGTGTGCCGGCTATATTTTTAACAATGGTAAGTGTTTGTTTGCGTTTATCTTTTAGACAAATAGCTGTGTAACGTACCGAAGCCGCGCATATCAAAACGGCGAAACAGCTACTAGCTAACCCTATCCGGTTAGCTAGCGCTAGCTAAAACGTTTAACCTTGACATCGGTGTAACGTTAAACTTACTTTAATTTTTAGCTTAGTATAAGTTTGACGTCTTTCCAGCTCGCCATTACTAACTACCGACGTTGTTTTGAGCCAGTTTAAATGTCGTTAATGTAATGAACGATGAATGATACATTTCGTTAGCTCGTGTTTGTTTGCTACCGTTAGCTTTATGTTGATACCAGGCGAACTAGACAATATTAACCATGCCTGGAGCTAAAGCAGGCATGGTTAATATGATTTAACTGCCCGTGTTGTTCGAAATATACTATATGCGGTCCCACACGTCGTTAAAAAATATAAAGCCAGATCACTTTGCGTGTTTTGCGTTAACTTAAATATGGCAGGACTATTACTCAGTTTGTAGACATGTACCAAGTAGAAACTGTGCGGGCGCAACTAATGTGTTTTCACCAAGAGACAACAAATAATCAATCTACGAAATCTAAAAATAGACATTTCCTGCAGGTAGCAGACATGGTCCAAGAAAATGTCCATACACTTGATTATCGCGATTTTATCTGCTTTGATACAGTGTGAGTTTTTGTAAAGGCAATTTAGATGAATACCCTGACTGTTGAATAAGAGTGCTGTAACATGTCTTACGTGATATGATTGCTTTTTCAACCTTGCCACATATTCCTTGCATGATACTGAGGCTGTGATAAATAAAGATCTTATTGTTCTGATTGCATTTAAACTAACAACATGCATATGGTGGAGTGGTCTTTATGACAGCTTTGCTTTAAATACAACAATATATTGTCTTACCTACAGTATTGCAAAATATATCGAAATATTGAATTGTGACTTGTGTTTTAGTATGTATTGTATCACCAGATGCATGTCAATACAGAGCCCTACAGTAAACAAGTGTTGAGTTGACAGCAAATTATTTTTCACTGAAAGACGCAACAGCTGTTTGTCTCATTTTAACATAATTTTAAAAAAAATCTATCATTGTATCCAATCTGGCCCCCACTCAAAAAAGTTTGGACAACACCTGAGCTAGAGGGCTTGTTTAGAAAACAGAGCCCAGAGTGACCTTGACTATTTCCTTTGCTGTTTCAAATCAGCTGCTATTCTGTTTTTTTTTAATTTTATGGAGACAGAGAGATTATTTTAAAACACAGAATAGCTCGATTAATAAAAAAAAGTTACAGAATACCTGAAATAAGCATTAATAAAAGTAAAAAACAAATAAGAAAATGATTTAAAAGTGCTGACAGTAAAAATATATGTATTTATTTTACATTTAATATTTGTTGTAACATAATTTTAAATATAAAATTATTATAATTACAAATACAATTATCTGGACATCCTCATTTTTTTTAAGCTTTTTTTAAACAAATACTTTGGTAATTTTCTCATCACCTTTACTTTCAAATTATTGTATCTGTTACACTGTTAGATTTTTTTTTTTTACTGCTTTTGTGACACTTTTAGATCTTGTATGGTGCTTGTATCTGTGTCTGTTAACACTCAAAATTCTCCATGTATGGCTGTTGATCGTATATTGCCCTCTTGTAAACATATGACAGTGTGCTGATGCTGAAAACTAATTTCATGGGAATTAGATTCAAATTTCAAAAACTGATCTGTGAACAATATCTGACATTTTATAAATGCCACCAAGATAGTCAGTTTGGTAAAATATTTATTTCAAAAATACGTAATAAAAACTCAGTTGTTACATAAAGCCATGTGCAAAATGTGTTTCACCAATATATGGTATCATATATAGCATTCATTATAAGCAAGTTCTCATTTGCATGTGTACTTGCACATACACATGCACATGAAAATATCAGCCAGTGAAGGCTTCATTTTAAAGGCACTGTTGAATCATCAACAATATGTTAATATACATTCACACAAAAGAAAACAACATAATAATAATAATAATATTAATAACATAATGCAGACATATATATCTTCCATTTGCTGGTATCATTCGCTTGTCTTGTGTGTGTTACCATACATTAACGTAAATGTGTAGTGACACACACAAGCCAAAAACAATTATGGTCCTTCATAAGGGAACATCTACTTTTATTTTGAGGGTACACAAAAAAATCTGGTTAACAAAAAGTTCTTCATTAGTTTTTGACAAAAAGTTTTGACATTAAGGCACCTTTTTTACCAATAGTGATTTAGCAACAGATATTTCTCTGCCATCACAGTGTAATAATTCAGTGGCTCCTCCGATGTGGAGTCTGTCTGTAGTCCTGACAGTAGTAATATGGGCTTAAAAGGTAACCAGACCACAGCTCCTAAATTTGTAGAAAGCATGACATCTACTGGTGAAAGGCAGATAGTGGTTCAGTTGGTAATGAACTGATGTTTGAGGCTGCAATTGCTTCTCATTTGTACCCCATTCTAACCATTCAAAGATAGATTTTCACTTGGGGCAGAGAGTCAGAGTGTTTGCCTGCAATTATGTTGTAAGTATGTTATAGGACAGAAATCCAGCAGTCCTAAAGTAAAAAAAAAACAACAACAATGAATTACACATTAATTTTAAAACTCCTCAAAATTAACTCACCTGGTTTTCTTATGCCTTCACAGATGTGAAAGCAGTCAGAAGGCTGTAGAAGAGTGATCCCCTTCCACCACTCCTACTTTCACATACGGTAAGTTGATACAAAATGATGCATGATCCTAATAATCTGCACTGCACTGTGTATAGTTAACTTCCTGTGAGATGTTTGTAGTCAGTTGTACGCGTACAATGCTGTGCAAAGGTCTTAGGTCACCATAGATTTGCTGTTATGGCAAAGTTGCAATGGGGGTGTTTGTATGTGTGTGTTTATTTCTCAGTCTCTTTATTAGGATACAAAAAATACAGAACGTGCAATGCATTAAAACACAAAACAAATTTTAATACGATGGCTACTTTGGACTGAAGGCAGTATTTAGTGTGACCTCCCTTTACACATAGAACCTGTTGAATTTTTCTTCGGCAGACAATCTTGGAAGTTTTCTCAAATAATATTAAGGTATATCAGAAGATTGGTATTGTAAATCACATATTGTGTGCCCAAGAGAGTTCAAGAGGGGGTGGGGGGGTGGGGGTGGGGGCTGGGGGCTCACACGAAACACTTAAATTAAATTAAACATGTTAAAGTTTTTCTTTTTCTTTTAATATTTGATACTGTATGCATATTTCCTGTATGTTCTGGTTGTATTTTAGTAAAGAGACTACTGAGAAATAAATATGTATGATCATTATTATCTACTAAAATAATGCAGTTTAAGGTGGTCTAAGACTGTAGCACAGCATTGTATATGAGTAGGGAAGTTATGATGTTCGTCTCCTGAGTCCTGAATGGTGTCAGTTTCCTCATAGCATGACCAGACCCAGCACACCAAAGGTGATCAGCAGAGCTGTAGGGGTGGATAGGAGAAAGGAAAAAAATAGATTATTTAGGCATTGTTCAAATGCACATTTTTGACAATATTTCTTTCTTAAGGAAAGCAACCCTATTGCGCCTTTGCTTACCTTGTGTCAGAGATTGCTTGAATGCAGCAGCGTGGTTGATGTTGGTGACGTTGGCGCCTGGGTTAGACAGGTCTAAAATACCACTCTGGAATCGGATGCTGGCATTTCCCAGAGCACCAGAAGCTGAGAGTGCAAGTAAATGACAAAAAAGCATTAATGGTTTTTAGCACCTTTTTAACCACCTTAGTTGACTTTTGAAAGTGCATATGATGTTTGTGTGAACTTGTATCTTAAATATGTCGGCTTACTGCTGTTGAAAGTTCCATTCAAGATTCCGACGGAGAAACGTGTTGTTCTAGTGCTTGAGTTTGGTACAGTGGCAGCAAATGTACACTGGATTAAATTTCCTCTGATACTGCCCTTCACAGAGTTCACACGTTGCTGCAGAGCAAAGAAAGTTTAACAGATAATCAAGAAGACAATGCGTTTTTTTTATTGCTGTGTTCATATGAAAATATTTTCATACCCTGCATATGGTAATGGTTAGAATTAACATTTGCCTTGATATTGCATGAGCTGCAGGTTCAAAGAGGCTATGTGTGGCATTTTGTGCATACTGATTGAACCATGAAATCTGTTTTATATTATATGTGTGAAAAATGAACTACATGGAAGTGCAGACACACAAATTAGCTTCATAACCAGACCACAGGAGCTGTGTCTACTGCTGTGTATGTAAATTCTTTACACAAATTTGTGCATTGCAGAACAATGCTAGATGACTGGCTATTCATGAGTGTGCTTTGCAACTGCTGTGAAGTCTTATTCATGCTTGTTGAGTGTGAAAAATAAAAATACATATATCAAAGATATTTTCGCCTAGCTTTACACCCACCAAAACTTTTAGTAGAACTCACCTCTGTCATTGTCAGCATACCGTTGTTGAGGACAGCCCCAATGAATTTAACAGTACCGTTGTTGTTTGCACAGACGTAGGTGGTGTCGTTACCTCCCTATGGTGCAAAACCAGAAACGGTAAATTGAACCTGTGTACACACAAGACTTCAAACAAACTGTATGATCGGCCCAGTGCCAGACTTCGTGGTACTCTCATCTGTGAATATGTGAATTAGATTAATATATCTTACCAGTGAGCTGTCGGTTGACAGGGCGGCAGCGAGGTAGCCTTCTGTCTCTCCTGCTAGCTCAAAATTAAAGTTTTGATCGCTGATCTGATCGGCAGAAGCAAGGAAACATCCGGCATTTCCAGGGGTGCAGTCAGCAGGATCGGCCGCACAGAGCTTTGCAGACCCACATCCTGTCCTATTAATGTTTGTCTGTAAAAGGGATGAGACATTTGTATTGGGTCGGAAATTTATACTGATGAATGCAACTTTACTTTATCCTAATCTGGTCTATTCCTCTATGTTCTTGTGTTTTGGCATTACTCACCATAAGGGCTGTCACTGTGGTGTTAGGCATCAGCGGGGCTGCTGTAGTCGCTGCTGCTGCTGTAGTTGGTGCTGCTGTTGTTGGTGCTGCTGTTGTTGGAGCTGCTGTTGTTGGAGCTGCTGTTGTTGGTGCTGCTGTAGTCGGTGCTGCTGTTGTTGGAGCTGCTGTTGTTGGTGCTGCTGTAGTCGGTGCTGCTGTTGTTGGAGCTGCTGTTGTTGGTGCTGCTGTAGTCGGTGCTGCTGTTGTTGGAGCTGCTGTTGTTGGAGCGGTTGTTGGAGCAGCTGTGGTTGTTGGAGCTGGTGTGGTTGTGGTTGTTGGAGCTGGTGTGGTTGTGGTTGTTGGAGCTGGTGTGGTTGTTGGAGCTGGTGTGGTTGTGGTTGTTGGAGCTGGTGTGGTTGTGGTTGTTGGAGCTGGTGTGGTTGTTGGAGCTGGTATGGTGGTGGTTGTTGGAGCAGCTGTGGTTGTGGTTGTTGGAGCAGCTGTGGTTGTTGGAGCTGGTGTGGTAGTTTGACCGTAGGTACCCGCAGATAGCCAGGCCACAAATAGGACAGTGAGGACCAATCTGTTATCCATTCCTAGAGTGGGGTAAAATTATTCAGTTAAATAACATAATGGGACACGTTATCTACAGTTAGTTGTGCTGTAACAGCTTGTAGCAGGTGATCTCAGAAAAAAAATCATTTTACAAGTATCCAATGGTAAGCTCCGCTCCTTAGGAGGGCTGAGAATAAGAACTATTGTAGTAATTGAATTGATTGAAGTAACTGTAAAATGGAAACACAAAACTTACTAAGGCACTCTTTTTTAAAATAATTTCAATGCCTTTATCATTATGGCCTGGTCTAAAGACCTTAATTCAGTCTCCAACGCATATCAGCATCAAGCCTGTGCCAGGGAGTCAAAACAAGTATAGCATATTAATAATAGTATCCTTAATTCAGTTTGCCTTGTAATGTAGCACAGTACATCATATGAAAACCAAAATAGAATTCTAAAGAAATACGAACAATGGGTGTAAGATAAAGGTTAGTTGTAATACAGATATTAAACCAATAATTGATGAATGCCAAAACAATATTGGCATTTACCTTGGACATCTAACATGTAATTTAGTCTGTCATTTTAAAACCATTCAGTTGAGGATAGAAAATATAAATGAGGTTAGATTCCTAAAAATATATTTTGCTTAATAATATTAAATAATTTTTATCCAGTAATCATTGCTTTTAACATTAGTCCTGATAATTCATTTAACTATTAGCACTGTGTATTTTACATAATCATTGACTTGCAAAAATGCAAAAGAAACTTTAGTGATATTCAAAGACAAACTGATTATATGTACACCAGATCATATTCCTCCGAAAGATATCAATATCTTTCATACATATTATTTAAGCCTACCTGTGGAGCTTGTCTTCACTTCCAGATATGGGTGAAATAGTGTTTTGAAGCAAAAAGATGCGCAGGTCCTTGATAAGAAGGTTTTCTGTAGTTTAAGTCTCAGGTGTGGCTTCCAGGTGAACTGCTTGCACTTCTGATGTTCCTTGCAGGATCTCAGGTAAAGATGTGGCACATTTGCTTTCTGTGTCACTATTTAAACTTAGGAGGTGGGGCGGAAAGATGTTAGAGCCCAAAAAAAAAAATCTCTGACATCATGTGTGATGTTTCTCAAGAGCGAGGCAGGGAATGAGGGCTTAAGGGCGTGTCTGTGATGGAAGCTTCGCATTGATTCTGCCATGTCATTGTACATTTTCACCTTTTTGTCTCTGCTAGAGTTAAGTTTCTAAATGCAATACTTCCTTGAGGGCTCACAATGCTCGTAACCTACACGATTGACAGACGAAGACAAGGAAACAAACATAATTATTACTGCGCCTGGTGTCTCTTGGAATTGTTTTCTCTAAAACCTCTTCTTAAAAAATAAAAAAATAATACATAAAATAAAAAATAATTTAAAAAAATACACATAATACTGAAAGTTTTAGATTCAAGACATACTTTATTAATCTCCAGAAATTTGAATGAAGTATATCCGATCTAACTCATTTGATTTAGGTGGTAATCCAGATGTGGGAATCATGCCATTTGGCAGTGAGTTCCAACTTTAATTAAAACTCCAAATCCCCTTTCTAGGGGATTGACTTGATTTGATTTGAATTCTAATTAAATCAAGTCAATTAAAATTAAAGTGATAGAAATAAAGTTATTTAGTGTCTCAGCAAGTTAAAGAATTGCTCAGTATAATAAGGGCTTTCTACATATTTAAGTAACTTTACATGTTCCACTTGTCTTGTCAAAAGGCGGTATTTGTGCCGATAACTTATCATGCTTATTCCTTTTATAAGCTCATAGAGCCCTAAGCAATGCAAATGTCTTTAAGATAATGTAAAATCATGTGTGCTTGTGAACAGTGGCAAGGTTTGGAATATGAAACCAGTCATGGGACTGGTGACACAATGCCAAGAACTGGTTTGTCAGTGGCAGCGCCAACTCTTGTGTTTGCTTCAATATGTTCATTGTTTTCTGCAGTTTCTTATGAACATTTACCCTCCCTGTCTATTGAGCAGGCAAGTACAGGCAACTGTCAACTGTCAAGCTGTTATAATAGAAAGTGGCAATTATTAAGTTAGGTCTGCACATTGTATAGAAGTGTGATCACGGGAGAAGACTTTTGAAATTTTATATTTTATTAAAAGAATTGTGTTTGCTCAGATTGTTTTCTTTATTTTCTTGCATTTCTCCCTGCTAATGGACACAAGAAGAAAATACTAGGTTTAGGCTGGTTAGATTTTTAGAACTACATTGTTATAATGTTTACAAATCAGCTGAAAACCATATTTTGAAAAATATTAATGACTTAAAGTTTGATTATCGTGGAAGTAAACAATACAAATAGAAAAACATAAGCGTAAATGACCAATTAACGGAGTTGGCAACTGCAGATATTTTTGCAAAAACACACCTCACCTTTTTGTCCGTGTGACTGCTGCATGTGTGCAAATGTTGTACTGTATTGCATATTACAGTGTTAACAATAACTTATTGAGCAAACAGCAGGTATTTGCATCCGAGGCATCTCGGTCATGTCAGTGGTACTCAAAAACTTTGTCCCGGTTTTGCAGGTTTGACATATTCATTTTTACTTTTCCCAGACTTTCAGTAGCTGTTGGATATATATTGTAGTTGCACTCAAAGAACAAGATACTTTATGAACCAATAGGTTCAGATATCAGATGTAATGTTGGCCAGTAATGTTAAAAAAGAGCTCCTATTGTGACAAAGAAATGGACAGAAAACAAAATCTTTAATACATAAAACATTATTTGACTTTTTAAAGTTCAATAGCTGAGGTAAATTCTTGATATTGAAAGTTAATGCATTTTCTGTCCAGATCCAGAATTCAGTAATGTCCTCTTTTCCACTATGCAAATAGGCTATACATAAATGGATTAACAAACTGCATGTTATTATAATTATGCAAGAATTCTAATTATATAGTGACTTGTTATATTTGACATGCTGTTAATTGTGTAGGCAGTCCCTATGAAGGGACTTTCTGATCTTTATAGCAATAGATTTATTGCTTATAATGACCCAGGTTTTCAGTCACTGCCAACAGTGATTGCTATAGTGAACGACACACTAAGTAGTGACTGATCAGTGTGGCCTCTGGATGCAACCGTCGTGCCAATGCTGTCAACTTTGGGGAAACGCTGGTAAGACCAGTTTAGACACATGGTTGCCAGCCTATCAGGTGATCAGATGAACTTGCAGGTTAACTATTCTTATAGCTAGACACGAACAATTCTTGAAACTTATTTCAGGGACAAGAAATTTCTGTGAGCCCCATCTGTTAAATGTAAAATCCAGATTTTTACCTTGACAGATCTGGGTGATTTACTTTATAGAATGTCCCAATTATTAGGAAATGGAATATAGAAAAGCTGAAAAAGTAACACTTCTGTTGCCTAAGTGCTTAAATGTTAAATTTATAATCATGCCATATTAATATAACCTCATTTTATGAACCAATTTTAGTGATCATGCAAGGAATTATTTACTTTTCCCATTGGCTCAGGCAATTGTCAGACTTCATGAACTTAGAAAAACCTCCCCTTGAATGAAGTCCAAAATAAATTAACATAAACAGTGATCATGGTGAAATTAAATGACTTAATTGTTATAAATCTGAAGTTAATGTTTCATTAAAAAGAATAATCAAAGAGATTAGACAGTGGCAGGGACTGTGAGTCTTATTGTGCCATGAAAGTCTCAGTCACATCCTCGGTGTGTTAAACCTGTTTGGTTGGCATGGTAGAGAAGGATTTCCGTTCACTTGAAACTGGTCTTGTGATTTCTTTCAGTGCATATGCATGTGGTGAATCAGGCACATCTTTGTCAACGCACACAAAACATAGCTTTAAGTAACAATAGGATTCTTAAGCAGTCTGTTAAACTACGACCTTGAGGCATGCAGTGCGCTACAAAAGTGTTGTAATGCTACAAGGTAATACTGAAGACGTCATTAGAAAGTCTATATATGCATCTAAAATAAACCATTTTTATTCAAATGAATTATCATTTCTTATTCAGGTGATTTAGGCTGATTTGACAAGGACAGATATTTTTGCCAACCCTTTAGTGTTGATTAGTCAGCAAGTGAATGGCTGAAGGAGCAGAGCCGTTAAAAGTTTTTTTAAGGCCTAACACACCCAGAAGTTGTTGTTCAGCGCTGCAAGGGCTCACTTTTTGTATTTTTTCCAACAATGACAGAGGCGTGTTTGATAGGAACAAGCTTTGACTCTTAAAGTTGTCACAGGAAGGTGGTAGAGTTGTGAGGAGGAACAGGTGTGTACTGACAGCAACACCAGTAACTATCAGGGAGTCAGTTATCTGTACTTTCTGTACAAGACAAAGCACATTAAGCCAGTTGTTGCTTTTCGGCATGAGGAAGCGATCCTGTTACTGAAGGTGTTGCTAATAATAACAGAATGTCAGCAGGTAGAAAATGACCCCAGTTGTCTGTAGTGATGGGGATCGAAACCCAGTTCAGTTGAGGGCCCGGTTCCGTTTTTTTGTGATTTGAGTAAATACTGCTACCGAGTCCAGTGGGTCCTGTAACGTAACATTACACCTCGAGTAGAGTCACGTCATTTAAGTCCGATCTCTGGTCCACATACGTCGATTGTCCAATACAGTTTTGGAATACAATTGACTTGCCAGCCAACAAATATTAAACTAGGTGAAGAAGAAATCTGGTGGTCGCGACCTCTATGGCCAAGCACGTTAACACTGTGCATCAAATTAAACCTAAATGCAATACCTTCCACTGTCTTCTGGTTGAAAAACCTCCTTTAAACTCCATCAGCTGCTGCTTTGGCACAGCCGGCACGTCTTCATCATTACCCACTCAAAGCAGCAGTGGTAAGCAGTAAGTGCATCCAAGCTTTGTAGCAGTATATTAGTCTCCCTCTAAATCCTCTGACGGAGATCACTAAATTTGAGCCCTTTGCTGAAGCTAACTTGATAAACAGAGACGACTAGACGAAGGTTTACATAGTGCTTACTTGCATCCACAAGTCTAGGACGATATTATCCTAATACAAACCAAATATTTACCAAGTCCTTCCTTTTGTCATTATGTAAACATCCAAACAATACTGCTGCAGTGTGTGATGGATGTGAGCATTCATATAGTATATGTATACACTGCAGAGAGAGAAAGAGAGAGAAACTAAAAGGTTGAAGGGTCGGTTATGTGCTTTGGTTCACAAAATGATTGAAGTTACTCACTTATGCAGTTTATATATTTATATTTTTCACTTATAGATACTGTCTGTTGTAAGTCTAGTTAGCACACATTAGTTTGTTTTCTTACGTGTATGTCACTGTTACCTGATTGTCTGTTTAAACTTTAAAACTCTATATGGAAAAAACTAAGGCTGCCTCTTGAAATTCGGAGATTCAAATGATCAGCCGGAGACCGACAGTCGACTTAGATTGTTTGAAGTTGTGCTGTGTAGTGTACTTCTTGGACTTATTTCTAGTGTCAGCCATAGAAGATGTTTTTTTTACGACCCGTCGTTGGCGCTTTTGCCTTGTTTACTACCTGTCCTAAATGCCACTGTTGCACTGAACGTCCCACAGAGCCGGTTCAGACTTTTAAAATCGTCAAAATATTCATATTGAACTGCCAAATCCCGATTTGAATGTCACAAATCTGAGTGGAATACTACACAATAATAACATACTTATGAGGTGGGTACAGCTCTTACCTACAGTATTGTCGATGTATTTGCACAAAAATAATCTGAAACTTGTTCTCTCAGTTTTTTTCCAGCCCTAACTGAAAGATTTACACGTTTATTAACACAGACATTCTATAGTTATCTGTTAATCAGTGTCTGCACTCTGTCAGCAGATGGATTAGTGAGTGAGTGACGAATGAAGGGTGTTATACAATGTAAAACCAAAACTAGTAACAAAGCCAAAGCCAGTCAAACTGAACACGGAAGTATAGATCGAGACAGCGCAGACTGGAACAGCCAGATCTCAAACACCCCCTGTTAGACTGGCCAGGTGCTCCTATATGTACTTATGACCTCTACATACCAGGGACCTTCAAGACAACACACTGCACACTTCCCAAATCACCAACAGATCCAAAAAAAAAAAAAAAATTGGCAGTATTTTCTCCACCTCAAGTTATAGCTATTCTCCGTTGAAACAGGCTCTGCAGGACAGCATCCTGCATAACAGCAAATTAGCGTGTGAAAGTGAAATATTAATTGGGTGCAGCACTGAGTGACAAACAAGTTCAAACAATGATGTTGGAAAGATACACAGATTCAATCCAACGCTATAATCATTAGCTACTACCAGTCATTTTAGCTTGTGCTTAGGATCACTTTACTGTAGGTGTTAAAGATGACAAACGTTGCCGGCGGTATGTCTTAACAGCTGTCACTATTTATTATTAATTTTGTCAGTGACTGGATGACTCAAATTAAACTTGGCTGTTGTCAGTTTGTGTGCTCTCCGCACGCAGCTGTCAGGACTTGTCAAAGATAGTTTGCGAGGGCAGTACCTCCACAATGTCACACAGCAACCACAACAAATCCAAAAAAGAGAGACATCTTCTTTCGTCTCATGCCAGTTTCGGGTATTCCATGCTCCCAAATGCACTATAGACTTAATCTTTTAAAAACATTACCATCAGTATTTGGATCAAGAAGCTCATGAAAATTAGTTGCGTAAGATTAACTTTTGTTATTTAAATGCGTAGGATCAGATTCAGTATCAACATATACCCAATATGAAAAGACAGATTGCGATGGTGGCCAAAAAATAAAAATAAATTGAACATCAATATTTCATATTCTTTCCTATTTTAAGTGAGAATATGTAGGCTGAAAACTGAACAAAGTTATTTGTGTTTACATGTTGCCCTCACAAACGTAAGGCAGCATATTATTTATTGACTTAACTGTTAAAATAGAGTTATGCATGTGATTTTATTAATAAGAGTTATTTTATTTGGAATATTGTATAAGATACCCTGCTTTAAAAAAAAAATCAGAGATCTACACACATAACATCTACTCATCTACATTTGTCCAGAATGCAATTTTTTTTTTTTTTAAATTTTTGTAGCGCATAGTGAAAGTGAAGCAATGCTCTGTTGACTTAATTTTGGGTAAAAGTTTTGGTATCATTTTATTTTTATTTTGCTTCTCGGAAATTCACTTAATTTAGGTGAAGAGGAACCTTATGTTTGGTTTTGCTGCAAAAAATTGCGCATTAGTAGGAATGTAGCACCTGGGAAGTGAAAGTGCAATACAAATATTTTGTCATTTGTCATTTCATCACACAAGCATAAATCTAGCTTCATACACATGCAGCCAGCTAAGCTCTTTTTGTCACCTCAGCAACAGAGAATGGCGGGTCATGTGAGCGTGTTAAACACAGCTCAATAATTAGTGTCACTGGTATCTCTACACCTGCACTTAATTAATTTCCAGAACAGCTTGTTCGTCCTGATAAACCATGCCAGCTGTCATTCTTAGTATAGGTGTGTGCCTGAGAAGTATGCCTGTGTGTCTCAGTTGGAAGTATTACAGTTAACTTTCCAGTAAAGATACTTTACATACAGTATGATCATGTGGTTTCCCATCAGTTATCATGTCTCAGTTATCAACAGAAGCTTCCTGGTTAACTAAAGGTCATACAGATTTGTAAAAAAAAAAAATACAAAGATCGATGTGTGCTTCAGGGAGATTCAGGAAAATTGTGAATCTGAACAGCAGACCAAAGTCTGTACATGTTTTGTCACATCATTTGATCATTTGTCATCAACCTTGAAATACACGAATATTCTTTTGTTATTCACATCATGCCTATACAAGGGTTGGGCTCAGCACACCCTAACAGGTTTAACTGATCCCAGTGTCCTGCCAAGTTTATGAAAAATTAAATTAGGTTTAATTAAGGCTTTTCATGATCTCTTGCACTAATATAAAATGTGGTTAAAAAAAAAGTTCACATTGGTTAACTTCCCTGAAATATTGTTTGAAAAGAAGAAAACAAGCATGGCCAAACGTTAAATTACTTTTTCAACACAAGTGACGAGATGCTTAAGTGATGAGATCAGTTAAACCTGCTTTTTTACAGGTTGTATCTGTTTTCATTTTTTTCTTAAATTGGATCAGGGTATTTCATTGTATCTGCTCTCATTTGTACTCTTATTTCCAAAAACGTCTGATCGATGCATATCTTAGTGCACTGGTAGATTTTTAGGGCCTAACAGTGATAAAGTGAAGATTATTTTGCATTGCTGTGAAAATTAATTATTTGATACACTCATTATCCAAAATAGCCTATCCTTTTAAGGGTTATGGGCGGGCTGTAACCTCTCCCGGCTGACATTGCAGAAGAGGCGGGGTAAACTTTGGACAGGTTATCAGATTATAACAGGGCTGACACAAAGAGAAAACATTCACGCTAATATTCACACCTACGGGAAATTTAGTGTCACCAGTTAACCTAACCTACATGTCTTTGAACTGTGCGAGGAAGCTGGAAAAATCTGAAAAAACCCGCACTGACACGGGGAGAAGTAATTAGAAATAATTATTGAAATTGTTGGGCTCTTTGTAGCGTTATGTCAGTCCAATCGGATTTGGCTGTTCGTTTCAAATACTTGACTATTTGTACCTTTTTCTCCATAGAGAGTTTGAACAAGGTTCAGCTGGACGTTCAGGGTGACAGCACTGTTCACGTTAGATATTAAACAAACCAAGATAGCCCTCCGAGCTAATGCGTGCTAACTACACTAACGACGGGTTGAAAACATTTTTTGCTAAAATTAGATAGCAAAGGAAAGTCAAAGACTGTATCAAATTAAAGGCAAAAAATAACCTTATTTCAGAGCCTAATTGGGCAAAGCCTTTCTAAGCTTCTGTCGAATTGACTTTAAAGAGTCTCTGACGACTGAAGCAGTGGTTCCCAACCGGTCCAGAGATGGGGTCCATATTTGATGTCAGTCATCAATTTAAGGTCCACACATTCGATGTATTACCTCCGATTCAGTTTTATTTCACTGAACAACGCGCTGGCTCAGAAAACAAAGAAATAAAACATACTGCAAGATAAAGCGAAAATGACACTTCAAAATAAGAGCTCAGCTACCCACCAGTTAGGAACCACTGGAATAAAGGGTCTCCAACTGTTGATTCAAATCTTCGACTTTCAGTGGGTAGCCCTACAAAATTGACTGTAGTTGAAAACTTTAATTTTAACTATTACAAAAACTGTTAAACTCCCTTTTCTATGACTTTGGAAGCAACAGAAAAATAACAAGAACCTGCTACTAAATTTAAAGCAGTCACATCTTATGCATTATTAAGGCAAAACAAGATATGCATTTTATTTGAGTTATTTTACATCTTTGTTGCAAAATTAATACTACCTGTACTGACTCACCTACGGTATGGAAATTAAAAAGAAAAAAAGAAAAATGTTTTGTTTTTTTCCTGTTCTGTTGTTGAAAGCCAGCCTGAGATTTATGATTTGTAGATGGAAAATCTTTCAACACTACTTGACCCCGCAGACATATGAGATCTGAGGTCAGTGTTGTTTCGTTTGCTCAAGATTGGTTTCAAGATAACTGAAACCACAAAAATCCAGCTCTGCTTGTTGATCTGCATCAGATTGTGTTGAGTTTCCTCATAGCGATTACAGTAAACGATAGGCAGCAGATTTTTGGCATCTCGTTGTGTCTTAGTTGCGTGTTGACGTTCATTGACCCTGAAGGGCTAATCCATTTGGTGATAACTAAACCAGGCCGACATGTGAATGTGGAATTCATACATTAACACAAACAAATTTGCAACCACAAAAGAAAGATCTGTGTTTTTATTGAGAATATTCTGCAGAAAAAACATCCATAATCTGCATATGTGCACACACGTTAAAGGCATATTGTACAGGCAAAAAAAAGTGGAAAAAAAAACAAGATACTAAAGCCTACGTCACACACACCACTTGTTGACTCTTGTAACTAGGAAAGAAATTGCTTCACTACATCCGTGTTGTCAAGGACAAGAGGTGTTGACTTAAGCACAGTGACGCCCAAGAAGAGCAACATGGAAATAGAAAAAGGCCGGGCCATTTATGCATGATAGTTGACAAAATTTTCTAAAATTGCATTCACTGAGCCTTTGTCTATATTTAGAGTTTCCCCCCAAAAAACTTGTATTTAATCAAAGGATAATACTCAAAGATAAAGACCTGATGAATTTTAAGATCTTGGACCCATGTGAAGTTGAACAGAAATGAACAATCATTTTCTTGAATGACAAGCTGCTTTACTTTAGTGCACAGTGAACAAATGTACAATTTAAAAAAAAATAACCTAAAATAACCCTACATTTGTGGGTAGACTTTAAATTCTTAACTCCTCTAATTCAGTAAAATATTACAAAAATGACAGAAAAATTATGTTTGTGTGTGTGTGTGTGTGTGTGTGTGTGTGTGTGTGTGTGTGTGTGTGTGTGTGTGTGTGTGTGTGTGTGTGTGTGTGTAAATATACACGCATGCAGATTTTTTCAGTGCTGCTTAAAATGAGTAAATACACTCTATAATGATCTTCTCTTTGCTTTGCTGTCTTCCAGCTGCCAGAGTCATTGTGTGGGTTGGGATGTAAATGTTAATGTTGTTTTTTATGGTGAAAAAAAAATAGTTTGGCCTCTGGGTTTGTCTTTATGTTAAGTCAGTTTTTGTCACTTTCAGGTGTGCTCATGAATTTCCTACTGTTTTTCTTTACCGCTGCTGCTCCTTTTGTAATTCTGCCAACACTGCTTTTATTCATACAGAAGTTAGTGCAACATTGCAGACTTTCCCGCCACATTCGTTTTTTTTTGTGTGTTTGTTGCAGGCCACCACAATGACTTCTGCTGCCCAAAACAAATGTGCTTTGGGGGCGTACAGTCAAGGGGCATTTGATCCCTTCCCTATTTTCTACTCCGTACTTCCAGCCTTCTTGCTCAGATCACACCCATCTTCGAACTTGGCCTTCATTTTGATCTCAACCACACATCTGTAATGCTTTATGACTGCAACTTGCTCAGTTGCAAAGCTAACGTGTCGACAATATCTGTTCACAGGCAGTGAGACGTCCCAGCTGGTTATAATTATTTTCATTGAAATGAAAAGCTAAATCAATACGAACTAAAATTATGCTTTCTTTAAATGTGCTTTTGAAAAGACACC
Source organism: Plectropomus leopardus (assembly GCF_026936395.1). NCBI lineage: Eukaryota > Metazoa > Chordata > Actinopteri > Perciformes > Serranidae > Plectropomus > Plectropomus leopardus. The sequence goes on from NC_142198.1 coordinate 16,380,531, forward strand.
TTTGATTACTTAATGAAGCAAAGCCAATTCAAATGGAAGAAACAGTCAGATGTTTAGTAAAGCACTTTTCTGGCAGCGCCATAAACAAGCTGCAGCACATTCTTTCTAAGTTACATGTGAAGAATCAAGGAAGTCTTTTCTGTGATGGGAAAATACAGATGTGATAAATGATTGTGATGTTTACTTTCCAGAAAACTCAGAAGTATTCGTTCCTTTTTGTTTTTCCATTGAAGGCACGTATTAGTGATGGGTTACTAAATCAATCAAAGGGGAATTTTCAGTCTCTCGGCTGACGATCAAGTTATAATCAGAAATAAGATCAGATGGATCTAAGATTCCTCATTGCTGCATTCGCAGTTCTGTTTTTTACCTTAAACGGCTTGTGCTGATGACGTTCTTCTGTTCTGAGGTTTAGCTGTACAAGCAAAATTTAGGGGTCTAAACATAAAGAGATAGATCCCAAAAATTCCCGTTACTTGAGTTCAGTCAGTTTCTACGTATGTGCTGCGTCACATTGGAGGAAACTTCTACAGATACTGATGGTGCAGGTCACACAAGGAAGCACGATAAGCATCAGACATCATAGGCAAATAGTATGGGTATTTTTAGCTTTACCAGCCCTAAAGATCGTACAGATTATGTTGTTTTGGACTGATGACGTTTCTCGTAAGGATAACCAGCAGAAGCCTAACAGCTGAACTACTAAAATCTTAATTATTATAAAAGATGTTTTCTGTTTTGGGGTGGATTTTTACGTTATTTTACCCGTGTGTCATTTTACCTTGACTACTTTTAACAATTCATGACAAGTAGTGAAGAATTGGTACATTTGTGTGATGTTTACATGCATTATCTAATTTAACATTAAAAAAGTCTGAATAGTGTGTAAGCACAGCTTTCGTCATGTTTTTCATTTTTTCCTACCTGAATTTTAACGATAAAATCTCACCTTTGTTTTTTTTTGTTTGTTTTAGATGGCCAGAGGGACGACTCCAGCGGGTGCTGATTTTTCTGTGGTTCTGCTGGATATGCAAGTAGGGCTGGGCGATGTGGCCTAAAAATAAAATCTCTGATTTTTTCACACCAAACCCGATTTATGATTGTAATTGATTTTTTTTCCCTTCTTTAAAACAAACTTCAAATGACAAAAAAATTACTCAAAACAAGTTTTGCTTTTGATTTTAGCTGCAAAAATTCAAGACTTGTGTTAATATAGTAACTTGTAAACTTAAGTAAATTTTGGGGCTAAAGTGCAAGCTGCAAACTTGTCTTTACCACGGAAGGCTGCAGTAATTTCACAAAGCAGTTGTACATGAATTCATTTGTTCAGCTGCTTTTTATCAGCTGTTTGTGGGCTGACGCGGTCTCGTGCATCTCAGAGTGAGACGCGTTTTGCCCCTCGGCTGCTGCCTGTGTTTGAGATGTTGAAACAAAGTGGTCATGCTGCTGCCTTTAGTTGTTACAACCTTTAAATAAACTTTGCAGGACTCTGACTTGTTAGAGATCTGATACCGCAAAACTGAAACCAGTTCCAAATGAATGACAAGACCGACTTTTAGGGAATGTATGGCAGAGGCGAAAATCGCAATTCTCATTTTTAATTAATTTATTCAATTAATCAATAAAATTATAAAATATATACAATATATAAAATATTTGTCACTGTAACTGTTCAATCTGTCTGTATATACCACAGAGGATGGAAGAGAATAAATAGCAATTTCATTGTAAGTGCTCAGGGACAAAATCTAGTCTCACTTTGTACATAAAGCTAAAATGGCACTTCAGCTGTCTGAGTTAGAATCAAAAGGGAATCTGATTAATGAATTCATGAATCAGTCAATCACTTAATCAGACTGTATTTTTATAGCACATTTTATAAAAACCAAACTGTAACACAAAGTGCACACAAGCACATGGATAAAAAAGCAAGACTTTGTAATGAAGTAAAGCACTAAAATAATAATAATGATAATATTAATAATAACTAGAAACTGAGGAAATGTGACCATAAGTGAGGAAACACCAGAGGCAGGATAAAACCTACAGATAAAAAGATAAAAATGAATACATAAATAAAACAATATCAGCAATAATAATGAATTTTAAAAAAAAGTTAAATACTCTAAACAGTACATAAGAGGTAAATGAAAGTATAACAGCAAACAGTAAAATAATAAATAAATAAATATGCTAAAAATAACAAAATGTTATACCAACTAGGAAAACAGACTTAACTATATAAATGAATGGTAAAGTAAATAGCTAATAAAAGCCAGACTAAAAAGGTAGCTCTTGAGTTTGCCCTTAAAAATATGAAGCACTTAGTTTTCCATCTGCGTCACGATGCAGGATAGTGGATAGAAATCAATACTCTCCTAAAAAGGAAATTCTCTCATTGTTCTTCGTTTGGCAAACTTTTAACAAAAAAACACTTGATTTCACTCAGTCGGACTACTGAAGCCTCCTAAAAGCTTATACTAAAATATATTTTTTTTGTCAAATGAGGAACGTGGATCTTGTCTCACACCACTGAAATCATTCAAAGGGATACTTCACTTTTTTTAAAATAGGGATGCTCTTACATTCAGCGGATGGTGGGAGACACACCCCCAGTTTGGAGAAGCAGGTTAGAGTACTGCTGCGTAGAGTTCTCAATGGACCGGGAAAATACAACCCGACCTGACCCATTTAAGTTAAGGCAGGAACCCGAAATCATCACATAAATTACAGAGCCAAACCCCCGAAAAAAGCACTAGTTAACCTCTAATGCCAGAGACACACCGACTGTGTCGGGATGCAAAAAATTGACCACCTTGATGGAGCACTAACTCTCCACACTGTATTTCCATCAATCAATCAGTCAAATGAATTTTTCATTTTATTTATTTATTTCAAAAATAAAATAAAATCCCCAGCCAGAACCCGATCTGACCCGGCCAATGGGTAGAAATTTTTGTCTTGAACTGTCAGGCTTTTTTGGCTCCGTTGTGACCCGACAGGCTTAGGTTGAGATTGAGAACTCTTCCGCTGTGAACGGGGCAGCAGCAGAAAGTATTATGAATTAAAAAAACAAAAAATCAATTTAATTTAAGTGTACGCTCTATTCAGTATATTTTCACTGCTGCGCTCTCTCTCTATGCTTTTTTCAAAGCCATCAGACTCCACCGAAAAAAACAACGCTCAGTTTGTTTGTGTTATTGTGTAACTTTGGTATTTCTGAACTAACCCTTTAAAACACCAAAGACAAACAACAACACAATCACACTGATAGAGGCAGCGGTAGACAAGCAGCTCCTTTGTTCTTTAGTATTAAACTGCTGTTTTTATCGGTAGATTTTTTTCTTTTATCAAAAGGAGTTTGGTGGATTTGAAGAGAGCAAAAATGAACATAATGGCTTCAGTTCCCGGTCAGATAATATTGTCGACAGCCTTTTCTAAATAAAGCCTTCACTTAAACAGTTGTTTTTTAATTCTCTGTAGCTGGTTAAAATACGTTGCTGCTGCCCAGGTCACCATCATTAAATTGCTTACCTTGCATTTCCGCCTGCTTCTCTAAGCTGGGGGTGTGACTGCCATCTAATGTTGGTAAAACACTCGCTATGGATAAGAACCTCATTCAACCTGACCTGAAAAAACCAAACCAGAGCTTAAAGAGAACTTCTCTCTCAGGCGGGATGAACAGCCACCAATCAACCACGACTAAAAACTGATTCACTACTAAATATGGGCACGAGTTATGTTTTAAGATATGCTTGAAGAACTATGACCTCAATATGATCTTCAAAAAAAAGTGCAAGGAAAGACAGTGTCTGAGCCTGAATAATAACAAGTTTGTCAACAGAAACAAAAAAATGTACAGAGGACAGAAGGCAGAATCAGTCACCAGACCATCACGTTAGACCCGTCTTTGTTCTCGGAATTGCTCAACTTTTTTCCGTCCTTTTACCTAAAGCATGTATGCTTGACATGAAATGAACTCACTTTTTTTCAAAAGACTTCCTCATTCAAAAGAAACTCTGCGTAAAAACATTGTTTTTCTATTACCTTTTTTAAAAGGTGCATGTTTTTTCTTTTGCTTTTTTTCACTAATCTGCCACCAGCCTTTCCGTGTACACATTCTCTGTGTAAATAACATGCACATACTCTGTGTCAATAATATACCTAACAGACGTTGTTAAAAACTTCTGTAATTATAGATCACTGAGATGTGACCAACATCCAGGAATTCAGCCTGACAGGCCGAGTTGTTTTTCAACATTTTTCTGTCTCCCTTGCACGCATCACTGCCTTAGCACAACGTGATCACGCTTCATCCACCCCTTAATCCCGCCTAAAAAAGTCTTCCTCCCTCTGCTGGTCTGTTAGGTAGTGAGCGCTTACCCTTCACAACCAAAACAAACAGACAGATTAAAAAGAGCTGGATTATTAAACATGAAAACCCTTTTATTGCAAATAAAGTTAACAGATCATCATGGCACAAACACATGGCACACACACGTAATTAAAATTACTACTAATACTATAAATATAACTAATAAATATTTAAAATATAACTTGCTACAAATAGCTCTTGCGAGAAATAGTTACAGTTTTTGGCAGTAGGATTAAAAGTGGTATGTAACTCTCAATAATCAACTATCTTTCTCCAGAGTTAAGACAGTGACGTTTTCTATCCTTCATTCTTCAAGCTCGATAAGTTTCTTCAGATCAGACTTTAACAGCTCTTCATCTTCCTCTTCTACCTCCACCTCGATCCCATCCATGGTTTTCTGCAGCTCCTCCTTGATGCGGTTCAGCTCCAGCAGCCCGTCCTGCAGGTCCTTGCAAACTTCTCGGATCTTTGCGGCAAAGTCCGTCTTGGCCCCCTTTTTGAGCTCCATGGTGTCTTTCGCCAGGAAAAAGACATCGAGCGCCAGGAAGAGACCCGACATGACTCCAGTGGTAATGCTCATCACCTGCACGGCTTTGGCAGCGCCCCCTGCAACACTGAGGACCTGAACGGTGCTGATCAGGCTCTCGGTGTTGATCACTAAAGCCTTCCCGGCCCGGCCGCCCTCCTTCATCACGTGTTTGACGTTCTGGTTGAGGTGCTTTTTCGCGATGCTCTCAGCGTACTTCTCAAAGTCCCACTCTTCAAGCGTCTCCATCCCTTCCTGGTGGGTAGAAAAGAGAACATTTGAATTTTTATTTATTATTATTATTATTGTTATTATTTAAATTGGGCAATATTAACCCTTTGAACTCTTTTTTTGCTTTCAGAAGCATTTCATGAGTATTTAAAGCTTTGAGCCTTTTAAAGCAAATTGGTGTAGTTTCTTTCAAAACAGGGAAAATGAAATGAGCAACTTGGCTTCCACAAATTGCGTGAAATGACTAGATTTAGAAAACAGTTTCAAAAAAGCTAGGGTAAAATTACATAATGTATAATTACATATGTACAATTAGGTCTTTTTTTAAACTAATTCTTGCTAAGTTTTTGATGATTGATTATATGCAACTGACAAACTTCTCTCCTTTCGTCTCACCTGCAAAAACTCCAGGCACTCCTTGATGTCCCTCATCTCCTCCTCGTAGTCTTGGATCATCTTCTCCACCTTCTTGCGGTCCGTCTTTGAGTGGACTGTGTCGGTGATGTTGGCTGAAGCAGACGCCACCCCGCCCGCCGTAGCTACACCGATGCCTACAGCGGTGACGATGAGCGACGCTCCTGCTGTGAAGGGCGCCAGAATGAGGCCGGTGATGGTAGTGATGGACCCTGCGACACTGGCTACCCCACCGCCAACGCTGGCCGTGACCGTTTTCTTATGGAACAAATCAGCTGCGTCGGCCATAGAGAGCAGCTCCAGGATACGCTGCTGGAGTGAGGCGCCACGCTGGTTGAAGAAGCGAACAAAAAGACGAGCTGCCATGAAGACACGATCAGCTGCTTCTTCCACCACCCTGAGACAAGGAAAAAGACATGATGGATTTTCTGAGGGTGCAGCGTACTTGTCGTAAATACTGGAGACATCTGGAGATGTCCGCCTTCTTCAGCAAGTCGCACCAAAATAATCTATACTGAACAACAGGACTACAAAATATGTGTTTTTGATTTGGGGGTTAATTGTCCCTTCGAGAAAAAATACTTTCACAAGCAAATTGATGCTTCAATAGATGAGCTACTTACTCTTCAGGTTCATCATTCTGATTGGCTTCATTCCACTCATCCCATCCTGACACAGGAAAGAAAGTACTTCGAATTATACTTTAAGCAATACATAGTAATCAGTAAATCACCAAAACATCGTGATTCAAAAGCCTACCGTCTACAGTTTTCCACCACGACAGAAGGCCGTCTTCATCCTGTAAGTGAACAATTTTATACTCATTACTTTACTCTGACTTTGTAATACTATTTTGGATAACATTCAGTAATGTTACTTTTAAAAGCTATTGTGGAGGACGTACAATACTATGATGTTTTTTCATGCTATTTTGGAGGACATACTAGGCTGTGACTTTATTGTGGTATTTTGGACAACATACAAAACTATCATGCATTATGTTTTTACTGTGATTTGGACGACATTCTATACCATGAAGTTTTCGAGCTATTTTGGACGACATACTATGACTTTTTTTGGCCATTTTGCATGACGTACTATAATATGTTATGATACATCCTATTTAGGAAGTCCAGCCCTTTGTGACAAACTGTTTGCCTGATGAAGGTCTGGTAACGAAACTTTGCAAATAAATGTTTTCTTGCAAATTGGACAGTGTGCGGGAGTTTACCTGTTAATGATATTTTCGGACGACGTACTATCTATGACTTTATTTATGCCATTTTGGACGACATACTATAGTATAGTTTTTATGCTAATTTGGACGACATATTGTACTTTTATGCTTTTTTGGATGACATACTATACTTTGGTGTTTTAATACTATTTTGGACGACCCACTTTAGTGTGACTTTTTCATGATATATCTGACAACATACAAACCTATCAAATTTATGCTATTTTAGTCGACATACTTGATTATAGCTTTTTATTCTGTTTTGGCTGACATACTATACTTTGACTTTTTATGCTTTTTTCAGTGACACTATGACACTATGTACGTATCAAAAGACATAAGACAAGCTTACATCTAGAGGATCCAGGTCTGTTCCCTCACTGGGCACAGGTACTTCAGCCATCTGTAGAGTCTGAACCTCCACTACTTCCTGCAACAGAACAACACAGCACTCTAAATCAATTCTGTCCGAACACTGAGTACAGAGCTGTTACATGGTACCAATTACAATCCTAAAATCCCGTTTTCCATTACATGATGGCTAAAACTTTCCCCCTGCATCATGTTATGTTCTCATTTCAGAAATATATATATGTGCTTTAATATATATAGTATATAATATAATATATATGTGCTAGTCTGCATTATTTATACAATGCATACATTAATCACCAAGGTCCCCCAGTGCTTCACTTAAAAATTATCCTCGTGTCCCATAAAGGTGCTGCTTGAAACTGTAGTTTAGCATTAGTTTTAAGTTATTATTTGTTTGCATTTTATTTTATTTTTATTTTTTATTCTACAGGGATTTATTTATTGACAAACTGATTATATTTATGAATGTTGTGTTTCTTCTGTTTTTTGTCCTTTTCAGTTTTGATGTTTTATTTTGCTTTATTTAATTTATGGCATTTATATTCCAATTTTAACCTTTTATTTTTTTATATTTATTTTTCTTTCTAGTCTTTTGGCTCAAGAAGGCTTTCAGAGTTTTCTCAAGTTTAGCATGAATGTCCACTTGTGACTTTGTGCTTGAAGTTCAACGTTCAAGGTCACTGTGTCCCCACAAAACAAATCTTAGAATATGCTTGAATAACTTTTCCACTAAAGACAAAGTTAATACAAATGTCTAATGATAAAGCGATAACTTTTTGCATCCAAAAGTTCATAGGTCAATTTTATTATTGTAATGTCATGAAAAAAACTCAACACTTTTCCGTTCATTACCGAACAACATATCTCTGGAACAGAACAATCGGTAAGTCACGAAAACGGTGACACTAATCATGACTGTCCACCTTGAAACTGTGCTGAAAGTATAACTGTTCTGTGCTCTCAGGCGGGAAGATCTCACATCTACATTTTTAAAGACAGCGATATAAACGGTACGTGTGACTTAAGTTGTTCCTGGACGCATTCACCCTGAAGACCGTAAGTCTACTTCTGACATACTATGACTGTTAGACATGCAGTATTGAGGTTTTATGTTTATATGTTGGACGATACAACACCATGACCTATTATGCTATTTCATGCGACATACTATACTATGACTTTTATTTTCAGTTTTGAAGAACATACTTTACAGCAACATTTTTGATGCTATTTTGAATAACATACTGTACTATGCCATCTTCCTCCTTGAAACAGTGCCGGCAGTGTTTCGTGCTAGCAGGTGGGAAGATGGATGTGAGCCATCTGTGCGCTGACACATACAGCCAGGAGGGGGTGAGTGTACTTTTGACATGCTGTACTATAACTGTTTAACATGCTATATTTTCTCATGTTGTACAAATTTTGTTAAAAGTTCATTTCCTATTGTGTTTTTTTTTTTTTTTTGCCATTTTAGACGACATACTGTTACTGTGACATGCTATTTGGGAAGCCAAACAGTACTATGACATCTAAGTAATATTTGGTAAAAACAAAAGACCTTTTTGTGAGATCTTTGACGAAATACATCACTATGGCATTTTTGTGCAACTTGGACATTTTGGTAACGCATTATACCATGGTGTTTGTATGTCATTTTGGACGACATACTATACTAAGACGTTTTTGATTATTCAGCATTTGACAAAATATTATGCAGTGACATTTTGGAGTCATTTTTGACAGCATACTATAATGTAACATTAAAGTGCTTTTTCTTTGTCAATTTTGACAACATACCATTCTATGCTGGTTTTGAGCTGTTTTTGGATATGTCATATTTTGACATTTTTCACCATACTATAGTTTGGCATATTTGGTCATATTTTCGACATATTACTTTTATATTTTTGGTCGTTTTTGCAACATTCTATGCTGTGCAATTCCTCTACCGCAATTTTATGTTGTTTTTGGGACGTTTCATGCTATATACGCTATATTATGCTGTTTTTGTCTCTTTTTTGCAACTTTCTTTGCTATGGCGTGTCTTGGCAGGCTATTCTAAGCAGTTTCCAGCTGTTTTCAACAATTTTTGGGACGTGTCACATTTTGACATTTTTGCCTTACTATAGCCTTGGATTTTCGTTTGGATTTTTGATATACCAAATTATGCTGTTTTGGGCTCTTTTTGCAACTTTCTTTGCGATAGCGTGTCTCGGCAGGCTGTTCTAAGCTGTTTCCAGCTGTTTATAACATGTTTTAGGACATGTCAAATTTTGACATTTTTGCCTTACTATAGTCTTGGATTTTTGGTCGGATTTTCAGCGTATCAAATTAGCCTGTTTTGGGCTCTTTTTGCAACTTTGTTTGCGATGACATGTCTTGGAGTGGTTTGGCAGGCTATTCTAAGCTGTTTACAGCTGTTTTTAACAGTTTTTAGGAGAAATTTTGACACTTTTGCCTTACTATAGTCTTGGATTTTCTGTCAAATTTTTTGACATGCCAAATTATGCTGTTATGGACTTTTTTTGCAACTTTCTTGGCTATAGCGTGCTTTAGCAGGCTATTCTAAGCTGTTTCCAGCTGTTTTTAACAGTTTTTGGGACGTGTCAAATTTTGGCATTTTTGCCTTACCATAGTCTTGGATTTTTGGTCGGATTTTACGACGTGCCAAATTATGCTGTATTGGGCTCTTTTTGCGACTTTGTTTCCTATATCTTGTTTTGGCAGGCTATTTTAAGCAGTTTACAGCTGTTTTTAACAGTTTTTAGTAGATGTCAAATTTTGACATTTTTGCCTTACTACAGTCTTGGATTTTTGGTGGGATTTTTCGACATGCCAAATTATGCTTTTTTTGGTGTTTTTTGCAACTTTCTTTGCTATAGCGTACTTTGGCAGGCTATTCTAAGCTGTTTCCAGCTGTTTTTAACAGTTTTTAGGAGATGTCAAATTTTGACATTTTTGCCTTACTATAGTCTTGGATTTTTGGTCGGATTTTTCGACATGCCAAATTATTCTGTTTTGGGCTTTTTTTGCAACTTTCTTTGCTATAGCGTGCTTTGGCAGGCTATTCTAAGCTGTTTCCAGCTGTTTTCAACAGTTTTTAGGACGGGTCAAATTTTGACATTTTTGCCCTACTATAGTCTTTTTTTTGGTCGGATTTTTCGACGTGCCAAATTATGCTGTATTGGGCTCTTTTTGCAACTTTGTTTCCTATATCTTGTTTTGGCAGGCTATTTTTAAGCAGTTTACAGAAGTTTTTAACAGTTTTTAGGACGGGTCAAATTTTGACATTTTTGCCTTACTATAGTCTTGGATTTTTGGTTGGATTTTTCGACATGCCAAATTTTGCTTGTTTTTGGTGTTTTTTGCAACTTTCTTTGCTATAGCGTGCTTTGGCAGGCTATTCTAAGCAGTTTACAGCTGTTTTTAACAGTTTTTAGGAGATGTCAAATTTTGACATTTTTGCCTTACTATAGTCTTGGATTTTTGGTCGGATTTTTCGACGTACCAAATTATGCCGTTTTGGGCTTTTTTTGCAACTTTGTTTCCTATAGCGTGTTTTGGCAGGCTATTCTAAGCTGTTTCCAGCTGTTTTTAACAGTTTTTAGGAAGGGTCTAATTTTGACATTTTTGCCTTACTATAGTCTTGGATTTTTGGTCGGATTTTTCGACATGCCAAATTTTGCTTTTTTTGGTGTTTTTTGCAACTTTCTTTGCTATAGCATGCTTTGGCAGGCTATTATAAGCTGTTTCAGGCTGTTTTCAACAGTTTTTAGGACGGGTCAAATTTTGGCATTTTTGCCTTACTATAGTCTTGGATTTTTGGTCGGATTTTCGACATGCCAAATTATGCTTTTTTTTTGGCTTTTTTTGCAACTTTCTTTGCAATGGCATGTTTTGGCAGGCTATTCTAAGCTGTTTCCAGCTGTTTTTAACAGTTTTTAGGACAGGTCAAATTTGGACATTTTTGCCTTACTATAGTCTTGGATTTTTGGTCAGATTTTTCGACGTACCAAATTATGCTGTTTCGGGTTTTTTTTTGCAACTTTGTTTCCTATAGCGTGTTTTGGCAGGCTATTCTAAGCTGTTTCCAGCCGTTTTTAACAGTTTTTAGGACGGGTCAAATTTTGACATTTTTGCCTTACTATAGTCTTGGATTTTTGGTCGGATTTTTCGACATGCCAAATTATGCTTTTTTTGGTGTTTTTTGCAACTTTCTTTGCTATAGCGTGGCTTTGGCATTATTCTAAGCTGTTTCAGCTGTTTTTAACAGTCTTTAGGAGATGTCAAATTTTGACATTTTTGCCTTACTATAGTCTTGGATTTTTAGTCGGATTTTTCGACATGCCAAATTATGCTGTTTTGGGCTTTTTTTGCAAATTTCTTTGCTATGGCGTGTTTTGGCAGGCTATTCTAAGCAGTTTCCAGCTGTTTTCAACAGTTTTTAGGACGGGTCAAATTTTGACATTTTTGCCTTACTATAGTCTTGGATTTTTGGTCGGATTCTTCTATTACGCCAAATTATGCTGTCTTGGGCTTTTTTTGCAACTTTCTTTGCTATAGCGTGTTTTGGCAGGCTATTCTAAGCTGTTTCCAGCTGTTTTTAACAGTTTTTAGGATGGGTCTAATTTTGACATTTTTGCCTTACTATAGTCTTGGATTTTTGGTCGGATTTTTCGACATGCGAAATTATGCTTCATTTTGGCTTTTTTTGCAACTTACTTTGCTATGGCGTGTTTTGGCAGGCTATTCTAAGCTGTTTACAGCTGTTTTTAACAGTTTTTAGGACGGGTCAAATTTTGACATTTTTGCCTTACTATATATACCCCTCCCTGAGCTACCACCTTATCGTGGTGGAGGGGTTTGCGTGTCCCAGTGATCCTAGGAGCTCAGTTAGCCGAGGGGCTTCATGCCCCTGGTAGGGTCACCATGGCAAACAGGTCCTAGGGGAGGGACCAGACAAAGCGTGAGCTCACAAGACCCTATGATGACATCAACCGATGGTCCAGAGTTCCCCGCCCGGACGCTGGTCACCGGGCCCCCTGGAGCCAGGCCTGGGGTGGGGGCTCATGGCGAAGCCTGGTGGCCGGGCCTTTCCCTATGGGGCCCGGCCGGGCACAGCCCGAAGAGGTGACATGGGACCTCCTTCCCGTGGCTCACCACCATAGGAGGGGCCGTAGGGGTCGGGTGCAATGTGAGCTGGGCGGCAGCGAAGGGACCTTAGCGGTCCGATCCTCGGCTGCAGAAGCTAGGCTCTGTGGACGTGGAATGTCACCTCTCTGGGGAAGGAGCCTGAGCTGGTGCCGAGGTTGAGAAGTTCCGACCAGATGGTCGGCCTCACCTCGACGCAGCATGGCTTGGCCCGGAACCAGTCTTCTTGAGAGGGGATGGACTCTCTTCCACTCTGGAGTTGGCACTGGTGAGAGGCGCCGGGCAGGGGTGGCAGCCTGGCTGCCCGGCTGTGCCTGCAATGCTTGGAGTTTACGCGGTGAATGAGAGGGTAGCCTCCCTCCGCTGGTTGGGGACGGATCCTGACTGTTGTTTGTGCCTATGGTCCAAACAGCAGTTCAGAGTATCCACCCTTTTGGAGTCCTTAGAGGGGTGCTGAGAGTGCTCCTTCTGGGGACTCCCTCTGCTCTGCTGGGGACTTCAATGCTCACGTGGCAACGCGACAGTGAGACCTGAGGGGCGTGATCGGGAGGAATGGCCCCGATCTGAACCTGAGTGGTGTTTTGTTATTGGACTTCTGTGCTCGCCACAGATTGTCCATAATCTAACACCATGTTCAAACATAAGGGTGTCCATATCGCAAGACTTGGCATCAGGACACCCTAGGCCGCAGTTCAATGATCGACTTTGTAGTCGATCGTTGGACTTGACCGTATGTCTTGACACTCGGGTGAAGAGAGGGGCGGAGTTGTCAACCCATCACCATCTGGTGGTGAGTTGGCTCCGATGGTGGGGAGGACGCTGGTCAGACCTGGCAGACCCAAACGATAGTGAGGGTCTGCTGGGAACGTCTGGCAGAGTCTCCCGTCAGAAGGAGCTTCAACTCCCACCTCGGAAGAGCTTCACCATGTCCCGGGGAGGCTGGGGACATTGAGTCCGAGTGGGCCGTGTTCCGTGCCTCCATTGCTGAGGCGGGCCGACCGTGCTGTGGCCGTAAGGTGGTTGGTGCCTGTCGGGCGGCAACACCCGAACCCGCTTGGTGGACACCGGCGTAGGTGCCGTCAAGCTGAAGAAGGAGTCCCATCGGCCTTCTTGGCCTGTGGGACTGGAGGCAGCAGACAGGTACCGACAGGCCAAGCGGAGGCGGCGGGCGGGTCGCCGAGGCGAAAACCCGGCATGGGAGGAGTTCGGCGAGGCCATGAAACGACTTCCTGGACGGCTTCAAGAGGTTCTGGACCACCATCCAGCTGCCTCAGGAGGGGGAAGCAGTGCTCCGCCAACACTGTGTATGGTGGCGACGGGCACTGCTGACCTCGACTCGGGACGTTGTAGGATCGGTGGAAGGAATACTAAGACCTCCTCAATCCCACCGACACGCCTCCGCTTGGGGAAGCAGGGCCTGGGGGACCCGGGGTGGGCCTCTATCTCTGGGCTGAGGTTACCGAGGTGGTCAAAGCTCCTCGGTGGCAGGGCCCCGGGGTGGACGAGGTCCGCCCAGAGTTCCTCAGGGCCCTGGATGTTGTGGGGCTGTCGTGGCTGACACGACTCTGCAACATTGTGTGGACATCGGGGCAGTGCCCTTGGACTGGCAGACTGGGGTGGTGGTCCTCTTTCAAGAAGGGGACCGGAGGGTGTGTTCCAACCACAGGGGATCACACCTCAGCCTCCCTGGTAAGGTCTATTCGGGGTACTAGAGAGGAGGGTCCGCCGGATAGTCGAACCCCGGATTCAGGAGGAGCACGCGGTTTTCGCCCAGTCGTGGAACTGTGGACCAGCTCTGGACCCTTGGCAGGATCCTGAGGGTGCTTGGGAGTTGCCCAACCAGTCCACATGTGCTTTGTGGACTTGGAGAAGGCATTCGACCGTGTCCCTCGGGAGTCCTGTGGGGTTCTCCGGGAATATGGGGTTTCGGACTCCCTGACACGGGCTGTCCGTTCTCTGTATGGACCGGTGCCGGAGCTTGGTCCGCATTGCCGCGGCAGTAAGTCGAACTCAAGCTCGTGAGGGTTGGACTCCGCCAGGGCTGCCCTTTGTCGCCGATTCTGTTCATAACTTTTATGGACAGAATTTCTAGGCGCAGCCAGGGTGTTGAGGGGGTCCGGTTTGGTGACCCCCGGATTAGGTCTCTGCTCTTTGCAGATGATGTGGTCCTGTTGTTTCATCGGGCCGCTGACCTTCAGCTCTCACTGGATCGGTTCGCAGCCGAGTGTGAAGCGGCTGGAATGAAAAATCAGCACCTCCAAATCCGAGACCATGGTTCTCAGTCGAAAAGGGTGGCGTGCCCCTCCGGATCGGGGATGAAGTCCTGCCCCAAGTGGAGGAGTTAAGTACTGGGGTCTTGTTCACGAAAGTGAGGGAAGGATGGAACGGAGATCGACAGGATCGTGCAGCGCCTGCAGTAATGCGGACTCTGCACCGGTCTGTCTTGGTGAAGAGGGAGCTGAGCCGAAAGGCAAAGCTCTCGATTTACCAATCGATCTTCGCTCCTACCTCACCTATGGTCACGAAGCTTTGGGTAGTGACCGAAAAGAACTAGATCGGGGTACAAGCGGCCGAAATGAGTTTCCTCCGTAGGGTGGCTGGGCTCTCCCTTAGAGATAGGTGAGAAGCTCGGTCATCCGGGAGGAGCTCGGAGTAGAGCCGCTTGCTCCTCCGCATTGAGAAGAGAGCCAGATGAGGTGGCTCGGCATCTAATTAGGATGCCTCCAGGACGCCTCCCTGGTGAGGTGTTCAGGCACGCCCCACCAGTAGGAGGCCCTGGGAAGACCAGGACACGCTGGAGAGACTACGCTCTCAGCTGGCCTGGGAACGCATCTGGGTCCCCGGAAGAGCTGGATGAAGTGGCCGGGGAGAGGGTCTGGGTTTCCCTGCTTAGGGTTGCTGCCCGCTGACCCGACCCCGGATAAGCGGAAGAAAATGGATGGATGGATGGATGCCTTACTATAGTCTTGGATTTTTGGTCGGATTTTTCGACGGACCAAATTGTGCCGTTTTGGGCTTTTTTTGCAACTTTGTTTCCTATAGCGTGTTTTGGCAGGCTATTCTAAGCTGTTTCCAGCTGTTTTTAACAGTTTTTAGGAGATGTCAAATTTTGACATTTTTGCCTTACTATAGTCTTGGATTTTTGGTGGGATTTTTCGACATGCCAAATTATGCTGTTTTTTTTTTTTTTTGCAACTTTCTTTTCTATAGCATGCTTTGGCAGGCTATTCTAACGCTTTTCCAGCTGTTTTCAACAGTTTTTAGGATGGGTCTTATTTTGATATTGTTGCCTTACTATAGTCTTGGATTTTTGGTCGGATTTTTCGACGTACCAAATTATGCCGTTTTGGGCTTTTTTTGCAACTTTGTTTCCTATAGCGTGTTTTGGCAGGCTATTCTAAGCTGTTTCCAGCTGTTTTTAACAGTTTTTAGGATGGGTCTAATTTTGACATTTTTGCCTTACTATAGTCTTGGATTTTTGGTCGGATTTTTCGACATGCCAAATTATGCTTTATTTTGGCTTTTTTTGCAACTTTGTTTCTTATAGCGTGTTTTGGCAGGCTATTCTAAGCTGTTTCCAGCTGTTTTTAACAGTTTTTAGGAGATGTCAAATTTTGACATTTTTGCCTTACTATAGTCTTGGATTTTTGGTCGGATTTTTCGACATGCCAAATTATGCTGTTTTTGGCTTTTTTTGCCAATTTCTTTTCTATAGCGTGTTTTGGCAGGCTATTCTAAGCTGTTTCCAGCTATTTTTAACAGTTTCTGGGACGTGTCACATTTTGACATTTTTGCCTTACTATAGTCTTGGATTTTTAGTCGGATTTTTCAACATGCCAAATTTTGCTTTTTTTGGTGTTTTTTGCAACTTTCTTTTCTATAGCGTGTTTTGGCAGGCTATTCTAAGCTGTTTCCAGCTATTTTTAACAGTTTCTGGGACGTGTCACATTTTGACATTTTTGCCTTACTATAGTCTTGGATTTTTGGTCGGATTTTTCGACATGCCAAATTATGCTTTTTTTGGTGTTTTTTTCAACTTTCTTTTCTATAGCATGCTTTGGCAGGCTATTCTAACCATTTTCCAGCCGTTTTAAACAGTTTTTAGGACTGGTCTAATTTTGACATTTTTGCCTTACTATAGTCTTGGATTTTTGGTCGGATTTTTCGACATGCCAAATTTAGCTTTTTTTGGTGTTTTTTGCAACTTCGTTTCCTATAGCGTGCTATGGCAGGCTATTCTAAGCTGTTTCCAGCTGTTTTTAACAGTTTCTGGGACATGTCAAATTTTGACATTTTTGCCTTACTATAGTCTTGGATTTTTGGTCGGATTTTTCGACATGCCAAATTATGCTGTTTTTGGCTTTTTTTTGCCAATTTCTTTTCTATAGCGTGTTTTGGCAGGCTATTCTAAGCTGTTTCCAGCTGTTTTAAACAGTTTTTAGGACGGGTCAAATTTTGACATTTTTGCCTTACTATAGTCTTGGATTTTTGGTCGGATTTTTCGACATGCCAAATTATGCTTTTTTTGGTGTTTTTTTCAACTTTCTTTTCTATAGCATGCTTTGGCAGGCTATTCTAAGCAGTTTCCAGCTGTTTTCAACAGTTTTTAGGACGGGTCAAATTTTGACATTTTTGCCTTACTATAGTCTTGGATTTTTGGTCGGATTTTTCGACATGCCAAATTATTCTGTTTTGGCTTTTTTTTGCAACTTTCTTTGCTATAGCCTGCTTTGGCAGGCTATTCTAAGCTGTTTACAGCTGTTTTTAACAGTTTTTAGGAGATGTCAAATTTTGACATTTTTGCCTTACTATAGTCTTGGATTTTTAGTCGGATTTTTCGACATGCCAAATTATGCTTTTTTTGGTGTTTTTTGCAACTTTCTTTTCTATAACGTGCTTTGGCAGGCTATTCTAAGCAGTTTCCAGCTGTTTTCAACAGTTTTTAGGACGGGTCAAATTTTGACATTTTTGCCTTACTATAGTCTTGGATTTTTGGTCGGATTTTTCGACATGCCAAATTATGCTGTTTTGGACTTTTTTTGCAACTTTCTTTGCTATAGCGTGCTTTGGCAGGCTATTCTAAGCAGTTTCCAGCTGTTTTCAACAGTTTTTAGGACGGGTCAAATTTTGACATTTTTGCCTTACTATAGTCTTGGATTTTTGGTCGGATTTTTCGACATGCCAAATTATGCTTTTTTTGGTGTTTTTTTCAACTTTCTTTTCTATAGCATGCTTTGGCAGGCTATTCTAACCATTTTCCAGCCGTTTTAAACAGTTTTTAGGACTGGTCTAATTTTGACATTTTTGCCTTACTATAGTCTTGGATTTTTGGTCGGATTTTTCGACATGCCAAATTATGCTGTTTTGGACTTTTTTTTGCAAATTTCTTTGCTATAGCGTGCTTTGGCAGGCTATTCTAAGCAGTTTCCAGCTGTTTTCAACAGTTTTAGGACGGGTCAAATTTTGACATTTTTGCCTTACTATAGTCTTGGATTTTTGGTCGGATTTTTCGACATGCCAAATTATTCTGTTTTGGCTTTTTTTTGCAACTTTCTTTGCTATAGCCTGCTTTGGCAGGCTATTCTAAGCTGTTTCCAGCTGTTTTTAACAGTTTTAGGACGGGTCAAATTTTGACATTTTTGCCTTACTATAGCCTTGGATTTTGGATTTTCGACATGCCAAAATTATGTTTTGGGCTTTTTTTTGCAACTTTCTTTGCTATAGCGTGTTTTGGCAGGCTATTCTAAGCTGTTTACAGCTGTTTTTAACAGTTTTTAGGAGATGTCAAATTTTGACATTTTTGCCTTACTATAGTCTTGGATTTTTAGTCGGATTTTTCGACATGCCAAATTATGCTTTTTTTGGTGTTTTTTGCAACTTTCTTTTCTATAACGTGCTTTGGCAGGCTATTCTAAGCAGTTTCCAGCTGTTTTAAACAGTTTTTAGGACGGGTCAAATTTTGACATTTTTGCCTTACTATAGTCTTGGATTTTTGGTCGGATTTTTCGACATGCCAAATTATGCTGTTTTGGACTTTTTTTGCAACTTTCTTTGCTATAGCGTGCTTTGGCAGGCTATTCTAAGCAGTTTCCAGCTGTTTTCAAAGGTTTTTAGGACGGGTCAAATTTTGACATTTTTGCCTTACTATAGCCTTGGATTTTCGGTCAGATTTTTCGACATGCCAAATTATTCTGTTTTGGGCTTTTTTTTGCAACTTTCTTTGCTATAGCATGTTTTGTGAGCTATTCTAAGCTTTTCAACTGTTTTAAACAGTTTTTAGGACGGGTCAAATTTTGACATTTTTGCCTTACTATAGTCTTGGATTTTTGGTCGGATTTTTCGACATGCCAAATTATGCTTTTTTTGGTGTTTTTTTCAACTTTCTTTTCTATAGCATGCTTTGGCAGGCTATTCTAACCATTTTCCAGCCGTTTTAAACAGTTTTTAGGACTGGTCTAATTTTGACATTTTTGCCTTACTATAGTCTTGGATTTTTGGTCGGATTTTTCGACATGCCAAATTTAGCTTTTTTTGGTGTTTTTTGCAACTTCGTTTCCTATAGCGTGCTATGGCAGGCTATTCTAAGCTGTTTCCAGCTGTTTTTAACAGTT
This sequence comes from Plectropomus leopardus, assembly GCF_026936395.1. Classification (NCBI taxonomy): domain Eukaryota; kingdom Metazoa; phylum Chordata; class Actinopteri; order Perciformes; family Serranidae; genus Plectropomus; species Plectropomus leopardus. Next base: position 16,399,451 of record NC_142198.1, read on the forward strand.
TCTGGGACATGTCAAATTTTGACATTTTTGCCTTACTATAGTCTTGGATTTTTGGTCGGATTTTTCGACATGCCAAATTTTGCTTTTTTTGGTGTTTTTTGCAACTTTCTTTTCTATAGCGTGTTTTGGCAGGCTATTCTAAGCTGTTTCCAGCTGTTTTAAACAGTTTTTAGGACGGGTCAAATTTTGACATTTTTGCCTTACTATAGCCTTGGATTTTCGGTTGGATTTTTCGACATGCCAAATTATTCTGTTTTGGGCTTTTTTTGCAACTTTCTTTGCTATAGCGTCTTTTGGCAGGCTATTCTAAGCTGTTTCCAGCTGTTTTTAACAGTTTTTAGGAGATGTCAAATTTTGACATTTTTGCCTTACTATAGTCTTGGATTTTTAGTCGGATTTTTCGACATGCCAAATTATGCTTTTTTTGGTGTTTTTTGCAACTTTCTTTTCTATAACGTGCTTTGGCAGGCTATTCTAAGCAGTTTCCAGCTGTTTTCAACAGTTTTTAGGACGGGTCAAATTTTGACATTTTTGCCTTACTATAGTCTTGGATTTTTGGTCGGATTTTTCGACATGCCAAATTATGCTGTTTTGGACTTTTTTTGCAACTTTCTTTGCTATAGCGTGCTTTGGCAGGCTATTCTAAGCAGTTTCCAGCTGTTTTCAACAGTTTTTAGGACGGGTCAAATTTTGACATTTTTGCCTTACTATAGCCTTGGATTTTCGGTCAGATTTTTCGACATGCCAAATTATTCTGTTTTGGGCTTTTTTTTGCAACTTTCTTTGCTATAGCGTGTTTTGGCAGGCTATTCTAAGCTGTTTCCAGCTGTTTTAAACAGTTTTTAGGACGGGTCAAATTTTGACATTTTTGCCTTACTATAGTCTTGGATTTTTGGTCGGATTTCACGACGTGCCAAATTATGCTGTATTGGGCTCTTTTTGCGACTTTGTTTCCTATATCTTGTTTTGGCAGGCTATTCTAAGCTGTTTCCAGCTGTTTTTAACAGTTTTTAGATGTTGGAGATCTTCTACCAGTCTGTTGTCTCCAGTGCCGTCTTCTTCTCTGCTGTTTGTTGGGGTAGCAGCATCAGAGCCAGTGACACCAACAGACTTAATAAAATAATTAAGAAAGCTGGCTCTGTGGTGGGTCTCAGGCTGGAGACCGTGGAGACGGAGAGGAGGACACTTAAAAAACTGCTCGCCATCATGAACAATGCTGAGCACCCCCTCCACCACACACTGAACCGACAGCGGAGCACCTTCTCCAACAGACTGATTCAGCGTCGCTGTCGAAAGGACAGATACAGGAAATCTTTCCTGCCACAAGCCATCCACCTGTACAATAACTCACCTCTGTCTGCGCTTTAAACTCCGGTCTTAGCTCCATGTCTCTCTACACTGCTGACTTTATTTTTATTTATATTTATTCAGATACTGTTCTGCACTTTACACATGTATATATGTAGATATGTACAGTCTCTTGGTTTTTTTTTGTTTTTTTAAGCATATTTCTTATATTCTATTAAGAATGTGTGCTCTTTATTCTCTTTTCTTACTGTATGGCGCTGCTACACCCCAATTTCTCAGTTTTGAGATCAATAAAGTATATCTATCTATCTATCTATCTATCTATCTATCTATCTATCTTACTATAGTCTTGGATTTTTGGTTGGATTTTTCGACATGCCAAATTATAGCCTGCCAAGACACACCATAGCAAAGAAAAATTTTCGAAAAATCAGACCAAAAATCCAAGACTATAGTAAGGCAAAAATGTCAAAATTTGACATCTCCTAAAAACTGTTTAAAACAGTTTCCAACTGTTTTTAAAACAGTTGGAAACAGCTTAGAATAGCCTGCCAAAACATGCCATAGCAAAGAAAGTTGCAAAAAAAAAAACCAAAACAGCATAATTTGGCATGTCGAAAAATCCGACCAAAAATCCAAGACTATAGTAAGGCAAAAATGTCAAAATTTGACATCTCCTAAAAACTGTTAAAAACAGTTGGAAACAGCTTAGAATAGCCTGCCAAAACATGCCATAGCAAAGAAAGTTGCAAAAAAAACCCCAAAACAGCATATTTGGCATGTCGAAAAATCCGACCAAAAATCCAAGACTATAGTAAGGCAAAAATGTCAAAATTAGACCCATCCTAAAAACTGTTTAAAACAGCTGGAAAAGGGTAAGAATAGCCTGCCAAAGCACTCTATAGCAAAGAAAGTTGCAAAAAAAAACAAAACAGCATAATTTGGCATGTCGAAAAATCCGACCAAAAATCCAAGACTATAGTAAGGCAAAAATGTCAAAATTTGACATCTCCAAAAAACTGTTTAAAACAGCTGGAAACAGCTTAGAATAGCCTGCCAAAACACGCTATAGAAAATAAATTGGCAAAAAAAGCCAAAAACAGCATAATTTGGCATGTTGAAAAATCCGACCAAAAATCCAAGACTATAGTAAGGCAAAAATGTCAAAATTTGACCCGTCCTAAAAACTGTTAAAAACAGCTGGAAACAGCTTAGAATAGCCTGCCAAAACGCTATAGCAAAGAAAGTTGCAAAAAACCAAAACAGCATAATTTGGCATGTGAAAAATCAACCAAAATCCAAGACTATAGTAAGGCAAAAATGTCAAAATTAGACCCATCCTAAAAACTGTTAAAAACAGTTGAAACAGCTTAGAAATAACCTGCCAAAGCATGCTATAGCAAAGAAAGTTGCAAAAAACACCTAAAAAGCATAATTTGACATGTCGAAAAATCCGACCAAAAATCCAAGACTATAGTAAGGCAAAAATGTCAAAATTAGACCCATCCTAAAAACTGTTTAAAACAGCTGGAAACAGCTTAGAATAGCCTGCCAAAGCACTCTATAGCAAAGAAAGTTGCAAAAAAAAACAAAACAGCATAATTTGGCATGTCGAAAAATCCGACCAAAAATCCAAGACTATAGTAAGGCAAAAATGTCAAAATTTGACATCTCCAAAAAACTGTTTAAAACAGCTGGAACAAGAATAGCCTGCCAAAACACGCTATAGAAAATAAATTGGCAAAAAAAGCCAAAAACAGCATAATTTGGCATGTTGAAAAATCCGACCAAAAATCCAAGACTATAGTAAGGCAAAAATGTCAAAATTTGACCCGTCCTAAAAACTGTTAAAAACAGCTGGAAACAGCTTAGAATAGCCTGCCAAAACACATAGCAAAAGAAAGTTGCAAAAAAACCAAAACAGCATAATTTGGCATGTCGAAAAATCCAACCAAAAATCCAAGACTATAGTAAGGCAAAAATGTCAAAATTAGACCCATCCTAAAAACTGTTAAAAACAGTTGGAAACAGCTTAGAATAGCCTGCCAAAACACGCCATAGCAAAGAAAGTTGCAAAAAACACCTAAAAAAGCATAATTTGGCATGTCGAAAAATCCGACCAAAAATCCAAGACTATAGTAAGGCAAAAATGTCAAAATTTGACCCGTCCTAAAAACTGTTAAAAACAGTTGGAAACAGCTTAGAATAGCCTGCCAAAGCATGCTATAGCAAAGAAAGTTGCAAAAAACACCTAAAAAAGCATAATTTGGCATGTCGAAAAATCCGACCAAAAATCCAAGACTATAGTAAGGCAAAAATGTCAAAATTAGACCCGTCCTAAAAACTGTTTAAAACGGCTGGAAAAGGGTTAGAATAGCCTGCCAAAGCATGCTATAGAAAAGAAAGTTGCAAAAAACACCAAAAAAAGCATAATTTGGCATGTCGAAAAATCCGACCAAAAATCCAAGACTATAGTAAGGCAAAATGTCAAAATTAGACCCGTCCTAAAAACTGTTTAAAACAGCTGGAAAAGGGTTAGAATAGCCTGCCAAAGCACGCTATAGAAAAGAAAGTTGCAAAAAACACCCAAAAAAGCATAATTTGGCATGTCGAAAAATCCGACCAAAAATCCAAGACTATAGTAAGGCAAAAATGTCAAAATTTGACCCGTCCTAAAAACTGTTAAAAACAGCTGGAAACAGCTTACAATAGCCTGCCAAAGCACGCTATAGCAAAGAAAGTTGCAAAAAACAACCAAAACAGCATAATTTGGCATGTCGAAAAATCCGACCAAAAATCCAAGACTATAGTAAGGCAAAAATGTCAAAATTAGACCTGTCCAAAAAACTGTTAAAAACAGCTGGAAACAGCTTAGAATAGCCTGCCAAAACATGCCATAGCAAAGAAAGTTGCAAAAAAAAGCCCAAAACAGCATAATTTGGCATGTCGAAAATCAAAAAAAATCCAAGACTATAGTAAGGCAAAATGTCAAAATTAGACCCATCCTAAAAACTGTTTAAAACAGCTGGAAAGGTAAGAATAGCCAAAGCAACGCTATAGCAAAGAAAGTTGCAAAAACACCAAAAAAAGCATAATTTGGCATGTCGAAAAATCCCACCAAAATCCAAGACTATAGTAAGGCAAAATGTCAAAATTTGACATCTCCTAAAAACTATTAAAAACAGTTGGAAACAACTTAGAATAGCCTGCCAAAGCATGCAAAAGAAAAGAAAGTTGCGAAAAACACCCAAAAAAGCATAATTTGGCATGTCGAAAAATCCGACCAAAAATCCAAGACTATAGTAAGGCAAAAATGTCAAAATTTGACCCGTCCTAAAAACTGTTAAAAACAGTTGGAAACAGCTTAGAATAGCCTGCCAAAGCTGGCTATAGCAAAGAAAGTTGCAAAAAACACCTAAAAAAGCATAATTTGGCATGTCGAAAAATCCGACCAAAAATCCAAGACTATAGTAAGGCAAAAATGTCAAAATTAGACCCATCCTAAAAACTGTTTAAAACAGCTGGAAAAGGGTAAGAATAGCCTGCCAAAGCACGCTATAGCAAAGAAAGTTGCAAAAACAACCAAAACAGCATAATTTGGCATGTCGAAAAATCCCACCAAAAATCCAAGACTATAGTAAGGCAAAAATGTCAAAATTAGACCTGTCCAAAAAACTGTTAAAAACAGCTGGAAACAGCTTAGAATAGCCTGCCAAAAACATGCCATAGCAAAGAAAGTTGCAAAAAAGCCCCAAACAGCATAATTTGGCATGTCGAAAATCCGACCAAAATCCAAGACTATAGTAAGGCAAAATGTCAAAATTAGACCCATCCTAAAAACTGTTTAAAACAGCTGGAAAAGGGTAAGAATAGCCTGCCAAAGCACGCTATAGCAAAGAAAGTTGCAAAAAACAACCAAAACACCATAATTTGGCATGTCGAAAAATCCGACCAAAAATCCAAGACTATAGTAAGGCAAAAATGTCAAAATTTGACATCTCCAAAAAACTGTTAAAAACAGCTGGAAACAGCTTAGAATAGCCTGCCAAAACACGCTATAGAAAAGAAATTGGCAAAAAAAAGCCAAAAACAGCATAATTTGGCATGTCGAAAAATCCGACCAAAAATCCAAGACTATAGTAAGGCAAAAATGTCAAAATTTGACCCGTCCTAAAAACTGTTAAAAACAGCTTAGAATAGCCTGCCAAAGCATGCTATAGCAAAGAAAGTTGCAAAAAACACCTAAAAAAGCATAATTTGGCATGTCGAAAAATCCGACCAAAAATCCAAGACTATAGTAAGGCAAAAATGTCAAAATTAGACCCATCCTAAAAACTGTTTAAAACAGCTGGAAAAGGGTAAGAATAGCCTGCCAAAGCACGCTATAGCAAAAGAAAGTTGCAAAAAACAACCAAAACAGCATAATTTGGCATGTCGAAAAATCCGACCAAAATCCAAGACTATAGTAAGGCAAAATGTCAAAATTTGACATCTCCTAAAACTGTTTAAAACAGCTGGAAACAGCTTAGAATAGCCTGCCAAAACACGCTATAGAAAAGAAAGTTGCAAAAAACACCAAAAAAAGCATAATTTGGCATGTCGAAAAATCCCACCAAAAATCCAAGACTATAGTAAGGCAAAAATGTCAAAATTTGACATCTCCTAAAAACTGTTAAAAACAGTTGGAAACAGCTTAGAATAGCCTGCCAAAGCATGCTATAGCAAAGAAAGTTGCAAAAAACACCTAAAAAAGCATAATTTGGCATGTCGAAAAATCCGACCAAAAATCCAAGACTATAGTAAGGCAAAAAAGTCAAAATTAGACCCATCCTAAAAACTGTTTAAAACAGCTGGAAAAGGGTAAGAATAGCCTGCCAAAGCACGCTATAGCAAAGAAAGTTGCAAAAAACACCTAAAAAAGCATAATTTGGCATGTCGAAAAATCCGACCAAAAATCCAAGACTATAGTAAGGCAAAAATGTCAAAATTAGACCCGTCCTAAAAACTGTTTAAAACAGCTGGAAAAGGGTTAGAATAGCCTGCCAAAGCATGCTATAGAAAAGAAAGTTGCAAAAAACACCCAAAAAAGCATAATTTGGCATGTAAAAAATCCGACCAAAAATCCAAGACTATAGTAAGGCAAAAATGTCAAAATTTGACCGTCCTAAAAACTGTTAAAACAGTTGGAAACAGCTTAGAATAGCCTGCCAAAGCATGCTATAGCAAAGAAAGTTGCAAAAAACACCTAAAAAAGCATAATTTGGCATGTCGAAAAATCCGACCAAAAATCCAAGACTATAGTAAGGCAAAAATGTCAAAATTAGACCCATCCTAAAAACTGTTTAAAACAGCTGGAAAAGGGTAAGAATAGCCTGCCAAAGCACGCTATAGCAAAGAAAGTTGCAAAAAACAACCAAAACAGCATAATTTGGCATGTCGAAAAATCCGACCAAAAATCCAAGACTATAGTAAGGCAAAAATGACAAAATTAGACCTGTGCAAAAACTGTTTAAAAACAGCTGAAACAGCTTAGAATAGCCTGCCAAAACATGCCATAGCAAAGAAAGTTGCAAAAAAAAGCCCAAAACAGCATAATTTGGCATGTCGAAAAATCCGACCAAAAATCCAAGACTATAGTAAGGCAAAAATGTCAAAATTAGACCCATCCTAAAAACTGTTTAAAACAGCTGGAAAAGGGTAAGAATAGCCTGCCAAAGCACGCTATAGCAAAGAAAGTTGCAAAAAACAACCAAAACAGCATAATTTGGCATGTCGAAAAATCCGACCAAAAATCCAAGACTATAGTAAGGCAAAAATGTCAAAATTTGACATCTCCTAAAAACTGTTAAAAACAGCTGGAAACAGCTTAGAATAGCCTGCCAAAACACGCTATAGAAAAGAAAGTTGCAAAAAACACCAAAAAAAGCATAATTTGGCATGTCGAAAAATCCGACCAAAAATCCAAGACTATAGTAAGGCAAAAATGTCAAAATTTGACCCGTCCTAAAAACTGTTAAAAACAGTTGGAAACAGCTTAGAATAGCCTGCCAAAGCATGCTATAGCAAAGAAAGTTGCAAAAAACACCTAAAAAAGCATAATTTGGCATGTCGAAAAATCCGGCCAAAAATCCAAGACTATAGTAAGGCAAAAATGCCAAAATTAGACCCATCCTAAAAACTGTTTAAAACAGCTGGAAAAGGGTAAGAATAGCCTGCCAAAGCACGCTATAGCAAAGAAAGTTGCAAAAAACAACCAAAACAGCATAATTTGGCATGTCGAAAAATCCGACCAAAAATCCAAGACTATAGTAAGGCAAAAATGTCAAAATTAGACCCATCCTAAAAACTGTTTAAAACAGCTGGAAAGGGGTAAGAATAGCCTGCCAAAGCATGCTATAGCAAAGAAAGTTGCAAAAAACACCCAAAAAAGCATAATTTGGCATGTCGAAAAATCCGACCAAAAATCCAAGACTATAGTAAGGCAAAAATGTCAAAATTAGACCCTTCCTAAAAACTGTTAAAAACAGCTGGAAAGAGGTAAGAATAGCCTGCCAAAGCACGCTATAGCAAAGAAAGTTGCAAAAACACCAAAACAGCATAATTTGGCATGTCGAAAAATCCGACCAAAAATCCAAGACTATAGTAAGGCAAAAATGTCAAAATTTGACATCTCCTAAAAACTGTTAAAAACAGTTGGAAACAGCTTAGAATAGCCTGCCAAAGCATGCTATAGAAAAGAAAGTTGCGAAAAACACCCAAAAAAGCATAATTTGGCATGTCGAAAAATCCGACCAAAAATCCAAGACTATAGTAAGGCAAAATGTCAAAATTTGACCCTTCCTAAAAACTGTAGAAAACAGTTGGAAACTGCTTAGAATAGCCTGCCAAAGCATGCTATAGCAAAGAAAGTTGCAAAAAACACCTAAAAAAGCATAATTTGGCATGTCGAAAAATCCGACCAAAAATCCAAGACTATAGTAAGGCAAAAATGTCAAAATTAGACCCATCCTAAAAACTGTTTAAAACAGCTGGAAAAGGGTAAGAATAGCCTGCCAAAGCACGCTATAGCAAAGAAAGTTGCAAAAAACAACCAAAACAGCATAATTTGGCATGTCGAAAAATCCGACCAAAAATCCAAGACTATAGTAAGGCAAAAATGTCAAAATTAGACCTGTCCAAAAAACTGTTAAAAACAGCTGGAAACAGCTTAGAATAGCCTGCCAAAACATGCCATAGCAAAGAAAGTTGCAAAAAAAAGCCCAAAACAGCATAATTTGGCATGTCGAAAAATCCGACCAAAAATCCAAGACTATAGTAAGGCAAAAATGTCAAAATTAGACCCATCCTAAAAACTGTTTAAAACAGCTGGAAAAGGGTAAGAATAGCCTGCCAAAGCACGCTATAGCAAAGAAAGTTGCAAAAAACAACCAAAACAGCATAATTTGGCATGTCGAAAAATCCGACCAAAAATCCAAGACTATAGTAAGGCAAAAATGTCAAAATTTGACATCTCCAAAAAACTGTTAAAAACAGCTGGAAACAGCTTAGAATAGCCTGCCAAAACACGCTATAGAAAAGAAATTGGCAAAAAAAGCCAAAAACAGCATAATTTGGCATGTCGAAAAATCCGACCAAAAATCCAAGACTATAGTAAGGCAAAAATGTCAAAATTTGACCCGTCCTAAAAACTGTTAAAAACAGTTGGAAACAGCTTAGAATAGCCTGCCAAAGCATGCTATAGCAAAGAAAGTTGCAAAAAACACCTAAAAAAGCATAATTTGGCATGTCGAAAAATCCGACCAAAAATCCAAGACTATAGTAAGGCAAAAATGTCAAAATTAGACCCATCCTAAAAACTGTTTAAAACAGCTGGAAAAGGGTAAGAATAGCCTGCCAAAGCACGCTATAGCAAAGAAAGTTGCAAAAAACAACCAAAACAGCATAATTTGGCATGTCGAAAAATCCGACCAAAAATCCAAGACTATAGTAAGGCAAAAATGTCAAAATTTGACATCTCCAAAAAACTGTTTAAAACAGCTGGAAACAGCTTAGAATAGCCTGCCAAAACACGCTATAGAAAAGAAAGTTGCAAAAAACACCAAAAAAAGCATAATTTGGCATGTCGAAAAATCCCACCAAAAATCCAAGACTATAGTAAGGCAAAAATGTCAAAATTTGACATCTCCTAAAAACTGTTAAAAACAGTTGGAAACAGCTTAGAATAGCCTGCCAAAGCATGCTATAGCAAAGAAAGTTGCAAAAAACACCTAAAAAAGCATAATTTGGCATGTCGAAAAATCCGACCAAAAATCCAAGACTATAGTAAGGCAAAAATGTCAAAATTAGACCCATCCTAAAAACTGTTTAAAACAGCTGGAAAAGGGTAAGAATAGCCTGCCAAAGCACGCTATAGCAAAGAAAGTTGCAAAAAACACCAAAACAGCATAATTTGGCATGTCGAAAAAAATTCGGCCAAAAATCCAAGACTATAGTAAGGCAAAAATGTCAAAATTTGACCCGTCCTAAAAACTGTTAAAAACAGCTGGAAACAGCTTAGAACAGCCTGCCAAAACACGCCATAGCAAAGAAAGTTGCAAAAAAAAAGCCCAAAACAGCATAATTTGGCATGTCGAAAAATCCGACCAAAAATCCAAGACTATAGTAAGGCAAAAATGTCAAAATTAGACCCGTCCTAAAAACTGTTTAAAAACAGCTGAAAGGGTTAGAATAGCATGCCAAAGCATGCTATAGAAAAGAAAGTTGCAAAAAACACCAAAAAAAGCATAATTTGGCATGTCGAAAAATCCGACCAAAAATCCAAGACTATAGTAAGGCAAAAATGTCAAAATTTGACATCTCCTAAAAACTGTTAAAAACAGTTGGAAACAGCTTAGAATAGCCTGCCAAAACACGCCATAGCAAAGAAAGTTGCAAAAAAAAACCAAAACAGCATAATTTGGCATGTCGAAAAATCTGACCAAAAATCCAAGACTATAGTAAGGCAAAAATGTCAAAATTAGACCCATCCTAAAAACTGTTTAAAACAACTGTAAACATCTTAGAATAGCCTGCCAAAGCTGGCTATAGCAAAGAAAGTTGTAAAAAAAAAGCCCAAAACAGAATAATTTGGCATGTCGAAAAATCCGACCAAAAATCCAAGACTATAGTAAGGCAAAAATGTCAAAATGTGACACGTCCCAAAACTGCTGAAAACAACTGAAAAAGCTCAGAAGAACCTGCAAAGACACGCCATAGCAAAAAAAGTTGCAAAAAAAAAGCCCAAAACAGCATAATTTGGCATGTCGAAAAATCCGACCAAAAATCCAAGACTATAGTAAGGCAAAAATGTCAAAATTAGACCCATCCTAAAAACTGTTTAAAACAACTGTAAACATCTTAGAATAGCCTGCCAAAGCACGCTATAGCAAAGAAAGTTGCAAAAAAAAAACCAAAACAGCATAATTTGGTATGTCGAAAAATCCGACCAAAAATCCAAGACTATAGTAAGGCAAAAATGTCAAAATTTGACATCTCCAAAAAACTGTTAAAAACAGCTTGAAATAGCTTAGAATAGCCTGCCAAAACACGCCATAGCAAAGAAAGTTGCAAAAAAAAAACCAAAACAGCATAATTTGGCATGTCGAAAAATTAGACCAAAAATCCAAGACTATAGTAAGGCAAAAATGTCAAAATGTGACACGTCCCAAAACTGCTGAAAACAACTGAAAAAGCTTAGAATAACCTGCAAAGACACGCCATAGCAAAGAAAGTTGCAAAAAAAAAGCCCAAAACAGCATAATTTGGCATGTCGAAAAATCCGACCAAAAATCCAAGACTATAGTAAGGCAAAATGTCAAAATTTTACATCTCCTAAAAACTGTTAAAAACAGTTGGAAACAGCTTAGAATAGCCTGCCAAAGCATGCTATAGCAAAGAAAGTTGCAAAAAACACCTAAAAAAGCATAATTTGGCATGTCGAAAAATCCGACCAAAAATCCAAGACTATAGTAAGGCAAAAATGTCAAAATTAGACCCATCCTAAAAACTGTTTAAAACAGCTGGAAAAGGGTAAGAATAGCCTGCCAAAGCACGCTATAGCAAAGAAAGTTGCAAAAAACACCAAAACAGCATAATTTGGCATGTCGAAAAAAATTCGGCCAAAAATCCAAGACTATAGTAAGGCAAAAATGTCAAAATTTGACCCGTCCTAAAAACTGTTAAAAACAGCTGGAAACAGCTTAGAATAGCCTGCCAAAACACGCTATAGCAAAGAAAGTTGCAAAAAAAAACCAAAACAGCATAATTTGGCATGTCGAAAAATCCGACCAAAAATCCAAGACTATAGTAAGGCAAAAATGTCAAAATTAGACCCGTCCTAAAAACTGTTTAAAACGGCTGGAAAAGGGTTAGAATAGCCTGCCAAAGCATGCTATAGAAAAGAAAGTTGCAAAAAACACCAAAAAAAGCATAATTTGGCATGTCGAAAAATCCCACCAAAAATCCAAGACTATAGTAAGGCAAAAATGTCAAAATTTGACATCTCCTAAAAACTGTTAAAAACAGTTGGAAACAGCTTGGAATAGCCTGCCAAAACACGCCATAGCAAAGAAAGTTGCAAAAAAAAACCAAAACAGCATAATTTGGCATGTCGAAAAATCTGACCAAAAATCCAAGACTATAGTAAGGCAAAAATGTCAAAATGTGACACGTCCCAAAACTGTTGAAAACAACTGAAAAAGCTTAGAATAACCTGCAAAGACACGCCATAGCAAAGAAAGTTGCAAAAAAAAAGCCCAAAACAGCATAATTTGGCATGTCGAAAAATCCGACCAAAAATCCAAGACTATAGTAAGGCAAAAATGTCAAAATTAGACCCGTCCTAAAAACTGTTTAAAACAACTGTAAACATCTTAGAATAGCCTGCCAAAGCACGCTATAGCAAAGAAAGTTGCAAAAAAAAAAACAAAACAGCATAATTTGGTATGTCGAAAAATCCGACCAAAAATCCAAGACTATAGTAAGGCAAAAATGTCAAAATTTGACATCTCCAAAAAACTGTTAAAAACAGCTTGAAATAGCTTAGAATAGCCTGCCAAAACACGCCATAGCAAAGAAAGTTGCAAAAAAAAACCAAAACAGCATAATTTGGCATGTCGAAAAATTAGACCAAAAATCCAAGACTATAGTAAGGCAAAAATGTCAAAATGTGACACGTCCCAAAACTGCTGAAAACAACTGAAAAAGCTTAGAATAACCTGCAAAGACACGCCATAGCAAAGAAAGGTGCAAAAAAAAAGCCCAAAACAGCATAATTTGGCATGTCGAAAAATCCGACCAAAAATCCAAGACTATAGTAAGGCAAAAATGTCAAAATTAGACCCGTCCTAAAAACTGTTTAAAACAACTGTAAACATCTTAGAATAGCCTGCCAAAGCACGCTATAGCAAAGAAAGTTGCAAAAAAAAAACCAAAACAGCATAATTTGGTATGTCGAAAAATCCGACCAAAAATCCAAGACTATAGTAAGGCAAAAATGTCAAAATTTGACATCTCCAAAAAACTGTTAAAAACAGCTTGAAATAGCTTAGAATAGCCTGCCAAAACACGCCATAGCAAAGAAAGTTGCAAAAAAAAAACCAAAACAGCATAATTTGGCATGTCGAAAAATTAGACCAAAAATCCAAGACTATAGTAAGGCAAAAATGTCAAAATGTGACACGTCCCAAAACTGCTGAAAACAACTGAAAAAGCTTAGAATAACCTGCAAAGACACGCCATAGCAAAGAAAGTTGCAAAAAAAAGCCCAAAACAGCATAATTTGGCATGTCGAAAAATCCGACCAAAAATCCAAGACTATAGTAAGGCAAAATGTCAAAATTTGACCCATTCTAAAAACTGTTAAAAACAGCTGAAAGGGTTAGAATAGCCTGCCAAAGCATGCTATAGAAAAGAAAGTTGCAAAAAACACCAAAAAAAGCATAATTTGGCATGTCGAAAAATCCGACCAAAAATCCAAGACTATAGTAAGGCAAAAATGTCAAAATTAGACCCATCCAAAAAACTCTTAAAAACAGCTTGAAACAGCTGAGAATAGCCTGCCAAAGCACACTATAGCAAAGAAAGTTGCAAAAAAAAAACCAAAACAGCATAATTTGGTATGTCGAAAAATCCGACCAAAAATCCAAGACTATAGTAAGGCAAAAATGTCAAAATGTGACACGTCCCAAAACTGCTGAAAACAACTGAAAAAAGCTTAGAATAACCTGCAAAGACACGCCATAGCAAAGAAAGTTGCAAAAAAAGCCAAAAAAAGCAAAATTTGGCATGTCGAAAATCTGACTGAAAATCCAAGGCTATAGTAAGGCAAAAATGTCAAAATTTGACATCTCCTAAAAACTGTTAAAAACAGTTGGAAACAGCTTAGAATAGCCTGCCAAAACATGCCATAGCAAAGAAAGTTGCAAAAAAAAGCCCAAAACAGCATAATTTGGCATGTCGAAAAATCCGACCAAAAATCCAAGACTATAGTAAGGCAAAAATGTCAAAATTAGACCCATCCTAAAAACTGTTGAAAAACTGCTGGAAAGGGGTTAGAATAGCCTGCCAAAGCACGCTATAGCAAAGAAAGTTGCAAAAAAAAAAAAAAACAGCATAATTTGGCATGTCGAAAAATCCGACCAAAAATCCAAGACCATAGTAAGGCAAAAATGTCAAAATTAGACCCATCCTAAAAACTGTTTAAAACAACTGTAAACATCTTAGAATAGCCTGCCAAAGCTGGCTATAGCAAAGAAAGTTGTAAAAAAAGCCCAAAACAGAATAATTTGGCATGTCGAAAAATCCGACCAAAAATCCAAGACTATAGTAAGGCAAAAATGTCAAAATGTGACACGTCCCAAAACTGCTGAAAACAACCGAAAACAGCTTAGAATAACCTGCAAAGACACGCTATAGCAAAGAAAGTTGCAAAAAAAGTCCAAAACAGCATAATTTGGCATGTCGAAAAATTTGACCGAAAATTCAAGGCTATAGTAAGGCAAAAATGTCAAAATGTGACACGTCCCTGAAACTGTTAAAAACAGCTGTAAACAGCTTAGAATAGCCCGCCAAAACACGCCGTAGCACAGAAAGTTGCAAAAAAACGCCAAAAAAAGCATAATTTGGCATGTTGAAAAATCTGACTGAAAATCCAAGACTATAGTAAGGCAAAAATGTCAAAATTTGACGCGTCCCAAAAACTGCTAAAAACAACTGAAAACAGCTTAGAATAACCTGCAAAGACACATCATAGCAAAGGAAGTTTCAAAAAGAGCCCAAAACAGCATAATTTGGCATGTCCAAAATTCGACCGAAAATCCAAAAATTTCAAATTGGGCACGTCCCAAAAACTGTTGAAAACAGCTGGAAAGTGAAAAAATGTTGAAAATCCAACCTAAAATTTGGATCCATCATGACTGCACTGAAACTGTAAATTGTGTCTCATTTTTGTTGGTTTCATTTCATTTTATTCTGTTAAAACTGTTTGCATTTGTTTTGAAACCTTGTGTGAAGTACTTCATTGTTTGTTTGAAAGATGTGGTACATATGAAGCTGCCTTGCCTACTCACCTGGGGCAGTGCCTCTGTGTCACCTGATGAGCTCTGTGGAGCAAATAAGAAATAAATGAGTAAAAATAATAAATAAATAAACTAAGCAAAATCGGCAATGGATTTTTTTTATGCAGAAAATATGTAAACTGTGTACTGGACAGAGGCAGGTTTTCAGCATTATAATGGCATATGTTCATTTGTACCTTTGTTCCAGATCCAAACAATGCGTTTGGCAGAATCCTCTTTATTCTAAAAGTCTGGAAGGAATAAAGAATAAAAATATTCACAGCACCATACGGGAAAAGAGCAGTAAGTTAATGAACGATAATACAGAAAAAAGGACACTTAGGACTGTTAGTGGTTGAAGTTTGCTGTACACATAGATAGCCTTTGTAGCAGTTTTACTTCATTTTTAATTGACGTAATCTGAATGTGAGCGGACCGAGGTCACTGCTTTACGTACCATAGTTCTTTTCTTCCGTGCTTCTGTCGGCTGGCTTTTCACCTCGCTGCTGGCGTCAACGTCAGTGTACCAAATAGTCTGTGAAAAGGTTTTTTAAGTACAGTTTGACTTCATAGTTATCACACATGATGCCTCACACTCAACAAAAAAAAGATCACAAACAAGAGTTTGTGGCTGCAAACGGACTAATCCAGTGACAGCAGCTTTGGTAACGGCTAGATTGTGTTGTTTTTCATGATTATAAGCGTGTAACATATTATGCACTTCTGTCAAAAATCACAATAAAAAGCCTCCTATTGTTATCATCGAACTTAATCAACCCAGGAAGTATGAGATCAGATACTTTTAGTTTGTACTTTGTCCAAAAAACATTTTGGCTGTCTGCCTCATGTCAGCATTGATTAACAACCTGCATTAAAAAAACAAACGATCATTGTTTTCTTGTGGTTAGTTTGTACGTCATAGGTTTCTCCCTTGACAGATGCTTCGCGTTTTTCTGGCTAGACAGCATGTTTTCATTGTTGCATTTGAATGCGATGCAAAAAACACAAAGGTTTAAGTGTCGCTGTTCACAGGTGTCTTTTACATGCACCAGTCAGAGATCATGTCTGGTTTATATTATATTTAAAACAATATTTCACCCACACTGAACAAAAATTCAAAAGCAGCACTACAAATTCATTAAAATCTTTGTTATTGAGCACTTTTTTCCCAAGAAAATCCATCCTCTTTACAGGTGTAGCATATAAACATCATCATTGGTAAAATTACTACGCAGGTGTGCCTTGGGATGGTCACATTAAAGGTACTCTAACATGTGCACATAGCACAAAGCCACAGAAGTTGCAAGTTATGAAGTCGGCATGCCATCAGCATGCCATCAGCAGGAATGTCCACCTGAGCTGTATCCCGTAAGATGAACGTTGCTAATTTCATTACCAGAAATTGTCTCTAATGGTTTTTTTTGGCAGTACATTCAACCGCCCTCACAACTGCAGACCAGAATCTTCACCCGCAAGATCGTCAGAAAGCAGCCACCCAAACAGCTGATGCAGCACCTGGTTTGCACAAACCATCAGAAACCATCTGAGGAAAGTTCATCTGCGTGCAAATCGTCCTCACCACATTTTTGACCTGATAGCAGTTCAAATCATAACCAACGGTGCAGCTGTGAGACGGTTGGATGTACTGACAAATGCACTTTTCAAACAAATCGAATGCAGTTCAACGTGCTTTACAAGTTGAATGAAAACAAGAACATATGCAATAAGCAAAAACGGATCTTAAAAACAAAGAATAAGTAAAAAAGAAATTTTTGATAGTACAATATATGTTTGCTGCCAAAAGTTGGTTATGACAACGGTTGGGTGCACTGTCAAATTCACGGAAACAACATCAGAGACGGCTGGAAGTGAAATTAACTTTCAGTTCATGGACAACAGCTCTGGTGGACATTCCTGCAGTGAGTATGCCAACGGTACACTCCCGAAAAATGTGCAACATCTGTGGCATTATGGTGTGATGAAAATGTGACTTCTAGTGTGTGACGCCGCCCGTGCCTGAGTAATAATGACGCTGTTTAATCTTGATATGTCACACCTGGATTATCATTGAAAAGAAGTGCATCATAACACAGATTTTAACAAATTTGTGACCAAAATTTGAGAGAAATGTATCTACTGAATCTTAAATCTGTGAAAAATAGGAGCAAAAACAAAGGTGTTGCATTCTTAAAAAAAATCTGTGTATATTTATTTAAGAAATTTAGAGAAATATCAATAAAGTGCATTTAAAACATAAATTCAAGGCAATGAGAAGCAATTAATGTCTTACATGTCTCTCTATGGTGCTTTCGTCCACGCTGTCACAGCTGGAGGAGTCCTCACTGTGAATAGTTCGGTTTTCCTGATAAGAAATGAGTGAGAGAACAAAAAGTTAAGAGCAGTCGGGAGATACTCAAAGAGCAAAGGTCTCCTGGTCTAAGCACTGTTGCTGGCATCTCATAGCTATGATCAATTTGGTGCTTGTGTTATGATGTGGAGGGTCAAAGGTGAAAAATGAATTTAGGAATCAACACGGTCTGCATCTGGGTCATGTATGAAATGATTTCGACTTTCGCTGTAACCTGTACCTGCATCATGAGTGAGGAAGCTGTATTCGGAACGGCAGAGTCCGTCTCACATTCCTCGTCTGGCACCTGAATCACAAAACAGCAAACTGAAACTTTACCAACCAGCTGGTGTTTGTCTATAAAAGAGAAGTCCGACATAGACTACACTGGCTCCTAGAGCTGAGCACTGCACAGAGACAACGCTGCTAATCTCCCTTACATCATTTGTTTCTAAACAAAACATGTAATTACAGAAGTTGACAAAGTTTTGTTTTTTTTTATTATTTTAAAAATTGCCCCTGCCTAATTATCCTTTATTACAATACAACAACAGTGCTCCCTCATTCTCCCACATTCTTACCTGCATCTTGTTTAATCTGTATATCTTTGATTTTTTTCTGGTATATTTTGATTTTTGTATTTAAAACCTGTACATTTTTTTGTTCTTCTTTGATACATGCCTATTTTTGCACTTTTGTATATTTAATATTTTGTATATATTGATATTTTATATTTTTTTTCTGTACACACGGCTGCCATGACAAGTTAATTTCCCACAAGTGGGATAAATAAACGTGTCTAAGTCTAAGTCTAAGTCTAAGTTTAGCTGATCTTGTGCACAGTACCTGTGTGTAAGACTTGAATGGGTTTACTTTTTGCATCATCCCTTTAAATCTCCCGCAGTTCTGAAATAAAATGATACAAACACAGATTATATATATTATATAACAGAGGTGATACTGAAGAGGTGAGAAAAAACACAGTAAATGAAAAGACTCAAAGTTTGATCACTCCGATGACTTAAACTCTCGTCTTTGGCGCCACCTTGTGGTAGCAACAAGAATAACACTGCTACTGTACACATCAGTAGTACTGAACGTATGGTTTATGGGCCAAATGTAGGCAGCGATACAGCACAGGGTGGCAGGGTGGACTATTTTCAAATGCACAGTAAAAATTAAAAAATTATTTTGTACTGTTAATGTAAATTAAGTTTATTTAAAAGAAAAAATAATCACCAAAAATAGCTTGGACCTCAGGGCTAAACCCAGAATGTGCTCAAATCCTAAAAACGCCCCTGCGGACACCTGATGTGTGCTGAAAGTAAGCGTCCAATTATTCCAGGGGACATACATTAAAGGTCCCTCATTTATTTTTAATCTCCTCAGGAGTTTTGGCTTGAACGTAACTAAGAACCTCTTCTCATATTGGTAAGTCAGCATGCATACAACCTTAACATGTTACTTTTATCTTTCTATACAGTTTCATGCTCAGCAAAAACAGCTCATTTTTGACTGTTTAATTTCTAATAACACAGATGCACCTGTTTCTCCGGCACGTTGTTGTTGTCTGTTAAGCTTCCGCTGCTGGAGGACAGGTCACCGTGTAGAGGCTGGTTTTCCTGGAAAGGCCAGATACAAGCAAACAAAACACAAAGAGAGGATGTAATAAAGTCGGCGAACGGTACGGCGAGCACGGTCAATAAGAATTTTCTCTCTTCCAGTCATCAGTTTAGTGTCATCATCGGTGACAAAGCTGGTACCTTCATCTGTGAGGATTTGAACGGGTTGATTTTCTGCTTCACCCCTTTCAGTTTACCAGGATTCTGAAACACAACACGCAAGGTCAATTTTACGCACAATTAATGACAATATACTGGAATATACAGAGTAACAGCTGGTAACGTCCATTACTGGGGACAATTTTACGATTTTAAATCTCCAACTGACATTTAAAGTATGTTAAGGAGTTAAATTTCACTTTTAATTAAAAATCTAAATTTGGGAATATTAAAAAAATTGTTCAGTGATCGAGAAGGGGGGGTGACAATTTCAGGGGAAATTTAATTTCAAAACTCAGTGTTCATACCACCAGAAAACGTTTTTGTTTATCCGTCTGTGGAGAGAAACTAAGCAACAGTTTTAATGTGGAGCTAAAACAACGTCCAAACATAAACCCGTTTAAACTGATGTATAAAAACATGATTTTCACGAGGAACAGGGATGAAGAGGGAGTTTGACAATCACCAGCTGCTAATAGAGGTTACTGTTTATTTATTCATTTATTTATTCAGTTATTTCATATTTATTTTCTCCTAGTTTATCTTCTTTTTTCTGTAAATAATAATGTAAATTTGTTGATATTTGATTTTGGGGTATGTAGGTGCAACTATAGATGGTTAGATAATTAGAGTGTAGCTATAAATTAATAAGGAAGGGGTTAATTAAAATTCGTTGACTTATGGAGAAGGGCTGGGATTAAATACATTTTCTCTCGTCTTTCAAATATGTAAACAAAATCATTGTGTGTTTGACCATTTCTGTGGCTTCATGTTTTTATTTTCTATGTTTTGTTATGTTCTATAAATATTACTTTTTTTGTCTGTCTGCTTGTTTGTGTAGTCATTTCTCTATTTTTTTTTTACATGTTCGAAATAAATAAATGAAATTAAATTCAGAGAATAAAAACCTGATTAACTGGCCATGCAAACAGGGGTCTAAGTGTATGAAGGGGACTCTGGATGAGGGATTTCACCATATTCTGCCCACCTGATTAGAGTCTGAAACTCTGCCCTGATCCAGTGACTCTGAAGATGCAGCTTTGGAGACCTGCGGGAGAAAACCAGCTGAGCGGACGTCTCGTTGTCTGATGATCATGCATCACCATGGTTACCATTACAACTCTAACATGCACACAGTGCTGTGGTTACCTGGGAGGTAGACTTGAATGGGTTGACCTTCTGCATGACCCCTTGAAACATACCCGGGGTCTGAAATAGAGAAGTTCAGGTTCTGTTTTAAAATCATTTTCGGCTGGGACAATAACTAACGGATCATCCAAGATTAGTGTCACCAATTCAATATCAGAGCAAATGTTTCCCCTTCTGTGAGCTGTGACGTTGAATAACAGCCAGAGTAGTGTTTTTGCAGAATATTATGTCGTCACGGTGACGCTGACCTTTGAGCTTTTTTGGATGTGAAATGTCACAAATTCATCATTTTATTCCTATTAGACGTTTGTGTGAAATTTGTCACACCCAAAACAAAATTGTTTTAATCATGGCCAAAAACACATTTCGTGTGGTCACAGTGACCTTTGGCCACCAAATTTTAATCAGATCATTCTTGAGTCCAGGTGGACGTTTGTGCCAAATTTGAGAAATTTGCCTCAAGATCTTCTTGAGATAAAGCGTTCACAAAACGAGGGACACAAAGTCACAGGGACCTTTGACCTTTGATCACCAAATTCTAATCAGTTCATCTTTGACTCAAAGTGGACATTTGTGCCAAATTTGATTTATTTTCATTATCTTGCGATATTTTTACACCTTTTTTTAAGTTCTGTTGTTATGCAGAGTTTTATGCAGTGACTAATGACTTAATACACATGTAACCATTTTAATTAAAATCCTACGTGTCCTCTTGTTGCACGTTTGTCTGAGTAAAAGAAGAAAAGTAAAAAAAAATTCATTTTGAAGTGTCTAAATGACTAAAACATCATTAAATACACAATCTTGAAACGTCTTGTTTTACACATGAGTCCTAATAGGTCCAGTGTGTAGTGTGCTTTATTTATTTATTTTTTGTGGGAAATGTCCCACAAATTGCAAGAAATGAGTAGATTTGGAAAATTAAAAAATAAAAAAGCCAGTAAAAAATCACTACAAAGCTATATTTATATATTATCATATGTAAAAAAATTTTAAAAATATACAAAATTATTATCATTTTAAGCAGTTTTTAGGCAATATTTTGTATTTGTTTTGATTATTTGCTTCTGCTTACTTTTTGCTAATTTTCAGGTAATCTACTTTGACTTTTTATTTATTTATTACAATTGTTTGGGTATTTTCTTCTTAAGCTCATCCCTTTTTTCCATGGTTTTGAAAGAAAAAGATCAAGCCAATTTGCCTCGGTTTCAAAGGCCTTAAGTTAAAGTCGTGTTGGGTACTGCAATAGCTGTGAGGTGTTTTTAATAAAAAATAATAATAAAAAAGGAAACCAAATATAAGTTCAACAAAATATTTCTTCCACCCACCCGTCCTGCACAGTAATTGAAGTTATATTTTATATTTTTTCTCACCTGTGTGGAGTCTGCTCCCTGATCTAGTGACTCTGAGGAAGATGCTTTGCTGGACAGGGCCTAGATAAGAAGGAAACTTTAATCATATTTTACATTTTACATCTAAAATTATGACAAAAACTACTGACTGTTGCCATGTTTTACCTGTGAGGAAGACTTGAACGGGTTGACCTTCTGCATGACGCCTCTGAACACGCCAGCGTTCTGAAATTACAGGTGTAAAATATTTCATGCACTTATGCACTCAACATATGACAAAATGCAGTTTAAGCAACATTGAAATAATGCATCGTAGTATCCAGGTTTCTTTTCTAGAGTGACTGACTTTATGCAATAATAACATTTCATATTTAAATGCTAAGACATCTCCTGCGGTCTCCCTTTTGACAGAATAAATGAAATGAATCTTAGTTATTCTTAGACAGTAAGTGTGTAAATAACACAATCTCAACATTTAATGCGAAACATAAACTCCTTAAAACCAGTTTAAGTTGCGTTGGATACAGAAAAATGTTATCTACAGGGGTGATTTCAACAATTAATGAAAATAAAAATTAAAAAGAGCCGTTTAGACCTCTTGATATAAGAAAAGCAAAGCACTTTATCTGTGAAATGAAATTTCCACGATCATGCTCACCTGTCCTGCAGAGTAATGGAAGATATGTTTATTCTTCTCACCTGTGTGGAGTTTGTTCCCTGTTCGAGTGACTCTGAGGAGGGAGCTTTGCTGACCTCAGAGGGGGCCTAAATTAAGAAGAAAACTTATATTCTACATTTTATACTAAGAATTATGACAACTACAGCTGACTGTTGATATGTTTTACCTGGGAGGAGGACTTGAACGGGTTGACCTTCTGCATGACCCCTTTGAACACACCAGGGTTCTGAAAAACACACATCAAATATTTCATACAACCTTGTAGTTTCAGAAGCATAATTTTGATTTCAATTTTGTATTTCATATTTTAAATTAAAGCTCTTCTCACCTGTGTGGAGTCTGTTCCCTTTTCGAGTGACTCAGAGGATGCAGCTTTGCTGAGCTCAGAGGGAGCCTGAAAAAAAAAAAGAAGTAAACTTTTAATCACATTTTACATGAAGCAGTCAAAACAATTAATGTTGACATGATTTACCTGTGAGGTAGACTTGAATGGGTTGACCTTCTGCATAGCTCCCATCACCCCTGTCCTCTGATGTTTAAACAAGCACAGATTAATTATGACAAAATAAACATCAATGAGTCAGCAAAGTAGAAAAAAATAGGTCAGATCAAGAGTGACTTTCTCCTCGCACCTTTGTCTTTGGTTGAAGCTCCTCTGTGACATCAGTGCTGGCTGTAAATTCTGTATCCGGTCTGCTCAGGCTGTGCTTGATGGGGTTGTCAAGGTCCTGGTGATGAATGATGGTTTTAATTAACTGGAACAAACACATGTAAACAAACAAAACATCACAATAACCCCCACCCACAGTTTCCATACCTCTTTGCTGGGTCGTGGTGGGACCTCTGGAGTTGGAGCTGCTGAGCTTTTGTCTCTTTTGAACAAATGCATGCTGAAATACTGGGTGTTTTAAATATTAGGAAGTGAGATCAAATCATAGTTTTGAATAAATACAAATTCTTTAAGCCACACTGGCCATGCTGTTTTTTTGTTTTTTAGTACAATAGCACTATTGTATACATCAGCTGTCAAGGTCGTTGCTGCCCTCTGATTTCTAGATTGACCCACACTCCAAACTCCATTTAAAGATTTGACAATTAAAGCTACTGTGTATAAACGGTAAACTTAGGAAACTTGTTAAGTATGAGCTTACTGTTTATAAGAAAACTTGGAGTTTACTGACAAAATCGGCAACACCAGATGATAAATACTGTATACGTTTCACTACTATTTACACGTTGTTGTGGTCATATCGCCCGCCCGCCCACAAGATGGAAAAGCCGGTGTGACCGCTGAGCAAGTTTAACAGAAAAGTTATGATGTATTGGCACAAGTGGTACTTTTATTAAATACAATTTTGCCGAATTTAAGAATATGTCTAACTGAATGGTGATACAAATCGAAATCGCTTTCTGTGCTGTCAAACTTATTAAATAGGCAGCAAACCTTAAACTGGCTTAAACTTTGAACGGAGTCTGGCATGAGGCGTTTTTTCCACAATAGAACGTCACATGCAGCTCCACAATGAACGCGTTCAGAGGAATGTTTGACAAAACAAAGCCGGCAACAACACAATGACAATGCAAGGGTGCCTACCTCGATGTTGCGTTTAAAATACAAAACAAAGTGGCACTAACAAAAAAAGAAACGCTGTGTTGCAGAGCAACAACAGAAAGTTAAGCTGGAGTTAGTCAACACAGTCCTTCACTTCCCCCTCTGTAACGCAGAGACGTCAAACCGGTTTGGCCAAAACTGAGTCAAATCCTAAGGGCGTTAGATTACTGACGATAATATGACGCTCTGATTTCGAGTAAAGTTTCAGCCTAAAAGGCGAACAAAAGGATGGACGCTCCCCAACACAAATTTTGAATAGTTAGAGGTAAGTGCGCATGTCAATGTCCCCATTAGATTACCTGTGTTACCTGTATGAGGCCCCGCCCATTTCCTACAACACCTACATTTAACATTTTTAAATTAAATAAATACTGAAGGATTCAAAAATCAAGTTGTCCCGAAAGTTGAAAATCAAGAAGATTTTATAGTTTTAAAGTAAAATGGCAATATGCGACAAATTTAGCTAAATTTTTAGTCTGACATGCTTAAAACTACAAACAATCAAAAAAATACGTAAAGACATAAGAAGACTAGAAAAGCAAAATAGGATTTCAAACCACATAAACAAAAACAGATGCATAGTTTTAAAAGAAAAATAAGATTGCTATATGTTGAGCTGTATTTTAAATGTAAGATGCTTTAAATAAATAAATACCCTAACCTTTGAAAATGAAGTCTTAAGAAAATTTGGGTAATTAAAAGATGTTAAATCACATTTTCACAATTTTTTTTTAAAGTTTTAAAAGTGTAATAAACAAGCACATCAAATTCAGCTGTATTTTAAATGTAATATGTTGTCAATAGGTTAGTAATTACATTTAATTACAGCTCATATACAACACAATACCAGCACATCTGCTCGGTTTAATGTAGTGTAAACAGTCTCTCTTTTTTTCCAGCTCTCTCTCTCTCTCTCTCTCTCACACACACACGCAGACACACACACACACAGACGGGGGTGCCGGGAGCATTACCTGAGGTCAAAATAAGCAAACACAACGAACAGGCAAACAGTCTTTATTCAACAACTCAATGTTACATTAAATGTCTAAATATATATTAAAATAGAATATTTTACAAAAAGATATGGTTATGGTGGTTATGGTTAAAATAATGCAATGACAATGTGATGCACCGCCAAAATTTAGCTCACCGAAAGCCAAAGTGGTCATTAAAAAACCATTTAACCTTACAGTGATAGAAATATTTCTGTAGTCATAAAAAAATCGTCATATGAATAATTTTCTTTGAGTTTGACAGTTAAAAAGAATATTATTTAGGTTTAGATCATTCAGTTAGGAATATAATAACAGTATCTACACATATGTGCACATTTACACGGACACTACAGAACAAAACAGTCAAAATATATGGAGAGCAATTAAATGGATTTTGCATTTAGCTAAATGCATGAGCCCAAATATAATTCTATTTCGTCCACCCGTCGCACACCAATGTGAAAACTAAACAACAAAAAAGGTGATGAACGTACGTGTGTGTGGTTAATCTGTGTTTTTGATGCCATAAAGTGATATTAAAATAAATTACCCTATATACATCATGCATTTAATGGTGAGTATTACAATAATATATCCTTGTCAGAGTTAATATTTACAAACACGGTGATGTCTCTAAGCGAAATAAAGCAACTTTAATCTGATAAATAAAAACATACATACATTCAAATCTTACGAACTCCATGAGGCGATGCACGTGCCGCCTTTCGTGTGCACAATTTTATCTTTTTGAGTCTCAATGTAGATTTTTAACTATCAATAACTTTTTGACAAAACTATCTGAAACAGGGACTGCAATGAATTATAGGAACTGCTGCTGGTGATATTTAAAAAATACAAAAAATCCATACTTTGTGGGTTGTTATTAAACTATTAAACTCAGTTTAAATGTGCAAATTAATGGGGCACTTATTTTTTTCAATCTAGTGCCTGGTTTTCAGTTGTTTTTTTTTATCCTAATTACTAACAATGAGAATTATTTTTGAAATTGGTCCAGTATTGAGCGACAAGCTGTAATGTAACCACTTGGGGCATTCGCGCACCATCAATTTACATCCACTGAAAGTGCTTATTTTTGCCACTGACACGTTTAGATTATCTTAAGTTTCTGACATCATTATGGAAATTATCCCTCTAAAAATAAGAGCTTTTTATAAAGAGTAAGATCCATTTTGTTTAACCAGAACCAGACTCCATTTAAATAAAAATGTAATTTTAGAGTGTATCACGTCAGCGTGTTTTCACATCTAACTGGGTAAAATCGGGTTGGTTTCAGTCAAACCAGAGTTGTTTATTGCTGAGTCAATGGAAAGATGAACCGAGATGGCTTTTGTGAATTTTATTTTGTTTCTGTTGAACCTGAAAAAATGTGTTAAAATAGTGATAAAATCACAGTTTATTTACATGGAGTCTGGTGGGTTTGGCGAGGGTGATTTTGGGGCCGTTTCTGATTGAATAAAAAGGATCTTACGGTTTAACAACAAGGTCTTTCTCTGTTGGGATCATTTCCATAATGTCTGAAGAGACTTCTAATAACAATCTGAGCCCGTCAGTCGCAAAAAAAAAAAAAAAGCACTTTTAGTGGATGTAAACTGATGGTGCACGACTGCCCCAGGTGCCACCGAGCCACCAAAACATTAAAAAAAAAAAAAGAGAAAATGGGGTCCAGATTTAAAAATACATAAGTGAGCCTTTACACCATATATGTCCACAAAGTGAAATTTTGAAACACCATTAAATTTAAAGCTTTTAACCCGAGAACAAACAGTGCAAACAGTGCTCGGAGTGGTGTGTACCTGTTATTTTGACGCTCCCCCTGTGGGCACAGTAAACATCACACTGTGTAATACAAATACAACAAGACAAAAATAAAGCCTCAGATGTTACCAAAATTAAATAACATCTCTCTGTCAAAACCACAACATAAAGAAAGACCTTTTTCTAGCTTCACAGTGGTTGCATATTTTGCAGCAGTCTAATGATTTACTGGAATATTTTATTTACTGTATAAACTTTAAATAATTTCCTGCCATTTTTAAACTACTTAAAAAGGTCCTTAAATTAATGTCATTGTCGTGTTATTAACTTAAAAAGAGGTACTGACCAACTGGGTGGACGACTTCCTTTAAGCCAACAGTTCCCTCATTTGGCCAGGAGGTGGGGCTGGTGCTGCTTTATCACGCAGGCTGTTGCTCACACGAATCCAGTCGCATCTTGCAGCTCCTCTCTGATGGCGTTGAGCTCCACGACCAAATCATTCAGCACATTTGCCACCTCCTTTATTTGAGCCACCACCTCCTTCTTGCAGCCTTTCTTCAGCTCTCGGGACTCCTTGATGAAGTACTTGTCCATGCCTTTGAAGAGTCCTTGGACCGAGACGATCGCCGCGTCCGTTATCTCCGTCCCCCGCATCACGGGCGAGTCCACCATGCTGATCATCTGCACCGACCTGCGGATCTCCCAGTCCTCAGAGTAGTGCTGGGTGCCGGACCTGAGGAAAGGGTGGCCGCGGAGTTTGTACAAGCCCTGATTGACAAAGTGGAGGATCTTCCCGATGGCCCTCAGGTCGGCCTCATAGTCGTCCAGTACCAACTCCACCTGGAGAGGAAGACGGACAGTCCACAGTCTAATGTTAAATATTTAAAAAAACCATTGAAAGTTCAAGCATGAGACGGGACAGTGCGTCATCATTGGTGTGCTTGATCTGTATGCTTTTGCCAGTGAACGCAGAAATGCTTCACAGTTAATAAAATGCACAAATTCACTTTTTAATTGAACTAGGGATGCACCAATTTTATTATTTTTTGGTTCTGATAGTGATACCAACGTTTAAAACGTTATAGTAAAAGCGTGTACGTTTAACGGGGAATTGTAGTCATTTTTTACAGCGGTACCAAAGTTGGCATCGAGGATGATGGAATTTCACTGGTGTCGGTATCGACGACTGAATTTCTGGTATCCCTCCATGTGTCCCTTACCTTCTTCCGGTCCTGCATGTTGTTAACGTTGTCCGAGATGGCCGCGGAGGCTGAAGTGATTCCTCCGGCCGTCGCCACGCCCACACCAACAGCTGTAATCACCAGAGAGGCACCAAAGGTGAAAGGTGCCAGAGCCAAACCGGCGATGGCCGTCACACCACCCACGGCTGTGGTGGTGCCGCCAGTGATGCCGGCAATCTTGGCCTTGTGGTGGAAATTGTTGATGTCATCGGCGATGGCGTGGAGCGTGATGACGGACTGCCAGAGGACCTCTGCTCGCTCTGTGAAGACTTTGTTGAAGACGCGTAGGCCCCGATTGACCTTATCCGCCAGGATGGTGAATGACCTTTGATTTATTCAGGAGTGAACAACAACAGCTTCAGTGCAGACGGACTTTAACAGGAAATAATTCAATATTTTGTATTTCTCGCTTATCAGTCTGACAGCGAGTTAACGTGAAGTGGCAACAGCAAACATTCCCGGTGTTCCAGTGTAACCAGCAATTAATCGGTTAAGGAGATCCAGGACAAGATGTTCTCTTCTGTATGGCAGCTTTTAAAGATTTTTTTTGGGAGGGGGGGTCTTTTTTGCATTTATTAGGATAGTACAGCTATAGCATGAAAGGAGGAGTCTGAAATGTTGAACTGATCTTTAAATTTTCACAGATTTTGTTTTTGATGATCCACAAATAACCAATTTTAGTGCTGAGAGTTGAAACAACGACAGCAAAATAGTCCCTGCAGCGCACTTTGAAAGCATCACAGACGTCACATTAAACAGACTTACTTAGACTCGTCCTCTTTCAGGACTTTTTCCTCATCGTCTGACGGCACCTCATCCCATTCTGAAATCAGCAACATTCAAATTTATTTTTATTGCTCAGTTTTATTCAATCTGTAACTTAAAGGGACAGTTCACCACAAGGTAAAAAAATAAATTTTTCCTCTTACCTGCAGTGTTATTTATCAGTCTAGATTGTTTTGGTGTGAGTTGCAGAGTGTTGGAGATGTCTGTCTTCTCTCTATAGTAGAACTAGATCGACTTCGAAATTCGAAATATTGAAAAACTCAACAGAAATGGCATTTTACAGAAAACATGACCCAACTCAAAATAATCTACAGACTGTGTCATAAACCGGGGGTGTCAACCTGATAATGGTTCATAGAACAAAGAGTCGTTATTTTCTAAAATCACAAAGTTTGCCACGAAACAATATAGATTTTATTTTATTCAAGTACACCTGATGGATATGAGACATTATGAGGAAATAGCCTTAGCATCGCCTGCCTGTTTGAATGTTGAGGACGGAGGTGTGCTTGGACAGAAATGGTGACATAGACCCAATAAAGGCATTTCTTAAAGGATGACGATATGTATCTATGTTTTTACTTAGCCTTAATGATTCTGTATTGTTGATCATTTATAATTGATATATATAGCTCCAGACTGGCGTATTATAACAGCACTAGTTTGTGCTCGTGGACAGTAATGTCTTCAGCTCCAACACTCACAGCAAAACAATCTAGACTGATAAATAACACTACGAGTGAGAGGAAAATATGTATTTACGATTTTGGAGTGAACTTAAAAAATTTAAAATAAATGTGATTGTGACTCACGCTCCACAGTGTTCCACCACTCCATCAAACTGTCAGTGTCCTGTGACCAAAAAAGGCACGACAGTTCACAGCTGAGCTACTAGAGAAGTTTATGCACGTACATAAACAGAAACATGAGTGCGTGAAATATTTCTGTTTGGCCACTTTAAAGAGAAACTGACCCCGTCCCCGCTATCATACTCCAGACCTGCCATCGCGTGCTCGTCATTCTGAGCAGCCAGCCACTCCGCCTGAACCAACAGTGAGGGACAAAAACAAGCCAGTTTACACGTCAATGTCAACTACATATTCACACAGATGAGTCATCATTACCTGGCGTTATGTAAAACTACCAAGACTTTCCTACACTCTGGTCGGTGTGTCGCTTAGCGTGTACATTATGTTGCTGAACCGGCCCGGTCACATGTCAAAGGAATGCGTCCCATCAGGAACAGAGATGTGGAGATAACTACGCCAACGGTGGAAAACAAAAACATTTCATAACAGTTTTTTTCAATCGCCATGTGAAAATCAGCAAACTGCACCTTGTATAAATAATGCCAGACGGTTTTATGTGTATAAGAAAGTGTGTTTTTCTATTGAATCCTGCTCGAACAGCAAGGTTCTGTCAAAATACGAACAATCGTGATTTAATCGTGTTTAAACAACAACAAAATTTGGTTTTCTGTGGAGCACGTACCTGTTTTCGGACTGACGTAACTGCCGTGCTTTGTGTAACATTAAGATTCTCACACTTATGTTGACCTCTGACCTTTCGGATACAAAATGTCTTCATTTTATCATTTGTGTGAAATTTTGTCATAATTAGGGTATGAATTCTTGAGTTATGGCCAAAAAGCATATTTTGTGAGGTCCATCAAAATCCACCAAACCAGTTTATTCTTGTGTAAAAGTGGACGTTTGTGTCAAATTTGACGAAACTTAAAGACCTTTGTGAGATAATGCTTTTTTGAGAAAAAAAAACGACCTAAGGTTGCATAGACCTCGACCTTTTACCACCAAAATCGAATCAACTTATCGCTGAGCCCATGGAAACGTTTGTGCCAAATTTGAAATAACGGCCTCGAGCTGTTCTCGAAAAAATGATTCACGAGAATATCTGCGTCTCCAAACTGGGAGCTTTTGGAGAAGCCATCTACTGTATGTGAAACTCTGACAGAGGATTAATACCTCACACAACCCCACCTCAAAAAATCCAGACTGTCCCTTTAATATCATTCAGTTTTCCACTTTGACGTGTGAAACGTACTTTGGCGGCCTCTGACAGGAAGTCACTAGACGCAGCTCCTGGTGGATCCTCAAACTCTTGCTGCGTGGCTTTGTTCTGGCGTGACAGAGATAATAAAAAGTGTCACTGTCTTGTTTTTAAGATCTGACCGCAGAATGCCTCTTCCCTCGTGTGATTAGAAATAACGCTCACCTTAGCTTTGTGTTTTTTGAGGCCTTTAAGTTTAGACTGCTTCTTCTGTTGATCAGAAAAAAAATGTTTGAGAATCAAACATTTAATAAAGTGGTAAAAGCAAATATAAAAGTGACTAAAATACCGGTTTGCAGGTATCCACTTCATCTTCTTCGCTGTCATACATCTCTCCAGGTTTCATGAAATCTTTTCCTGTTTCGGTGAAATCATCCTCGGCAAAGGGATCCTGCAACAGGAAACAATTCAACTCAAGTATTGCATAATAAAATTGCCTGAGCTTATGTTACGCATTAAATAAACACTGAACTTACATCGCATGCTTGCTGAGGTGTGTGGTGGCTGAATCCAATCGGTTCACTTGGTCCGTTGGCCATCTTAGATTTGCGTGGGATGGGAATCGGGACTTTTTTTGTTTTCTGTCACAAGAAACAAAAAAAATGTGTCAAGTAAAACTTAATAATAATAATAATAACAAATTTATTTGCATGACAAAATCCACGCTTTAAATGCAAAACAAAGTGCTGAGCAAAAAAAATATATATAAATTTGATAGACAATCAGCAATTGGCTGTTATATCCATTTAGACGTGTGTGCAGCTAAAAATGATTATTAAGAAATATTTCTTATTTTTCATAAATCAGCAAATAACTACCATATATTTACAAGAAAAATATAGAAATATAAATTTTTGCAATGTCAAATGACGTATCTCAACTTTTAGTCAAAGAGCACCAGATTAAAACAGCAAAAAGGCAAACAAGAAAAAATAGACAACAATAAAAAGAAATTGCAAGACCAAAAATCACAATAATAAGCAATAAAAGTTTAAAAAATAAATAAAAGTCAATAGAACAGATAAAATTTCAGCCCAATCCTGCAACACTACTTAGACTCATGCTGTGAGGAGGAAAAAAAACAAACATTTTCTTCTCTTCAGCATAAAGTCTGAGGTAACACAATCACTCTGTTTAACTTCTTTCATCCTTGCCGTCTTTACAACAATTTGACGCAACACAAGCATTCGTGAAAGGTTTACACTTATACTTAGAGAGAGATCTGAGTCACCTGCTGTGAAATTATACTCCTACTGTGGCACAATGACGCATTAGACGGTAGGCGCCTATGATCATTGTTTCTATTGTTGCTAATCTGGTCTGTCAAAATGATTGGTGCCCTGATTGCTCTGTTCCTGTTGTTTATACAAAGCTGTTACACTGAGCTTTAACAACTGCTGCCGTTCACTTATTAATGGTGTCACCCTACAAAATTACTTTTCAGATGTAAAACATACCGCTTTGCAGTCTTCGTCGTCTAACTCGTCTGCCGAGAAGCTGCTCTTCTTTTTCTGATGACTGCCATCATCCAGTATGTCCTCCTAATTAAAACATTTATGAGAAATAAAAATTTCTTCCATCTCTGTTTGTCGTGCAGATAAACATTTCACACAAACATGTTTACCTTCGAGCTGCGACGCCCCATATGCAGCAGTTTTGACTTTATTGTTTTTTTCTATTGATGGAGAAAAATAACATTAAGTGAGAGCAAGAAACACAATATTAATGAAAAATTAAAAGAAAAAATATAGTTACAGGTTTGCAGTCTTCCATTCCACGTGGATCTTCATCATCATTTAATCCAGCGGACGCGTGGCGTGCTTTTTCGAAGTGCTCGTCCTCCATGAAAGCAGCCTGAGAAACAGATTCAAAACTAGATTTAGTATTCTAGGTAGTAATTCAGGAGGAATAATGAAAAAACATGCTGCATAAAGGAGACACTACAAACAAGTAACCACATTTTTTGCAACAAATCAATGTGAACCCCTTGAAACCTGAGCAAACTGGTTATATATAAATGAAAACCACGTAAAGCAATGAACATCACAAGAATTTACCCAAAATTAGACAGGAATTCCTAAAAAGTTACAAGAAAATAACCTGAAAATTAGCGCACACAAAAAAGAAAAATCAAAAATCAAGAAAATGATTTGGGGAAAAAAAGTGCCACGAATATAAATGTAAATTATTGTCTTAGAATTATTTTCTAATATTTTTCTCTCTAACAAGAAACATAAGAAACTAATTCTGATCCAGGCTTCAAGGGGTTAAAGGAAAAATAATTATTTTTGAGCATAAATCAAGTCAGCAAATAGTTACCATATATTTACAATAAAAAAACATATTTTTTAAATTTTTGCAATGTCAAACAAGCAATAGTAAAACAGCAAAAAGGCAAATGAAAAAATAACAACAATTAATAGAATTTGCCAGACTAAAGCTTACAGAAATAAACAATAAAATGTTTAAAATAAAATAAAAGTCAACAGAATTAATGAACACACGGGAAAAAAAGAAGCAGCAAAGATAATATTTAAAAGCTAAGGCAACACATGTTGAGGCACCTTAAGGAAAAGCCTAAAGAGATACTTAATGTCTTAAGGTTTAATTTTAAACATGTTAATTGAAGTTAAGCCCCTGATATCATATAATGGTAATAACAAGAAAAGTAGTACCTTGCTCGTTGACTTTAGACTCATCTCCTCTACGTCCTCAAAAGCATCATCCTAAAAATGAAATAATTTTTGTAACTTGAATAAAAGTTGTTTCAGAATAAAACATGTTTTTCTCTGCATGTCTATTGACTCTATTTAAATACAGGATTTGCAGAGAGAGATTAGGCTGCGCTAACATTATTGGCTTTATATTATTTGTAGAATAAGACTCCAACTCATCTGGACCAAATATTTCCAATAACTCCAGACTCGTAAAAATCCAAAAGTCAAAATTTACTGGAAAAAATATATTGATGTTATCATTTCCTAAATTAACTTCATGTTTTTATCTGATGAAATACTGTGGTTCAATTCACATTTGTTGGTTTTTAGCCTCCCAAAAACATTTTCAGTTCATTAAAAAAAAGGTTTTTTTCCTGCTTGCTGCACACAAATAGAAGCACCATAAATTACATTATTCATTAAGGAAAGTTGATTTTACATATGTATTTTTTAAAAACCCAACATATTAAATCTAATAAATCACTTTATTCAAACTGAGAACTTACAGGGTAATTACATCTGAAAATAGACAATAAACATTCAAAGCTTCATTTAAAAATCTCAATAGAAGCTTCAAAAGTGGAAAAAAAACATCATTGAAATTAACAGTTATTCTAATACTGTATCGCTAACTGATAAACTGGCTGTTACCTGGGACTTCTTACGAGGTGTGTAGCCATGTGCACCCAAAAATTCATCTTGTGATTTCTCCTGAGGGGGAAAAAAATTCCAAACATGTCACGCTGCTTAGAGTTCTTCATACCACGAATGCAATTGCTCAAGCACAGCACACACACACATACACACACACACACACACACGCACACACACACACACACTGTACATGGACACTACCTTTGAGTTTTTGCGAGGTGTATATCCGTGGGCTCCCTTCGGTTCAGAGAAAAAGTTTTGATGTTACACACAATCATCAAAAGGTAAAAACAAACAGGCTGTAAATAAGCAGAGAAGACGTGCGATACCTTTTCTACAGTGATGGCAAATCCTCTTTGAGGCACAAACCTGATTTTTACCTTCTTTTTTTTCTTCTGGAGAGAGAAAAGATGCGATTTCCCAAATTAAAGCCAGAATATCCAAAGTTCTCCCTTTAAATGCTCATTTTAGTAATTCTGTTGTTGATTTCAACCAATATAACATCCAGACATCAATATGCAAATTGTTGTGTATTATTATATCAGGAATAACAAAACATACAAGTCCATGGCCGTCATACTGGGCTTCTCCATCCTCCTCCTCCTCACCGGTGCTGCCATCCAAAACTGTCCCCTGTAGACAACAAAACGCTGCATCAAAAGCTGCCAAATGTTACCTGTTAACAACATTTGGCCTCAAAGGGATACATCAGATCCTCAAAGTGGTGTTTAATAAGGTACTTATCCAAAGCTTGTGTATTACTTCCAGTACTTGTCAGTTGGCACACCCGCAGTTTGGAGAAGCAGACAGGAGTACTGACACTGAAGCTAAGTAATATATTCATCCATATTTGACTGATTTGCGACAGGAAATGAAGATTATATCCCTCTCCTCACAATAATTTAACATAGCTGAAAACAGGAGCCGCTGGCTCATTCAGTTAGTTTGTTTGCGATATTGTGGGAGTTTGGTGTATAAAAAACAAAAAAACTTATTGAATGAGGCAGAGGTAGACCAGCAGCTCCTGTGTTCAGTTACGTAAAATTACTGTTTTAGTAAATGGAGTCTGGTGGCTTTGACGTAAACATAGATGAGGAATTTTGACAGATTTACCATCAGAAATCACTGTCTGACATCAAGGTAAAACTGTGAAAATACTCTAAAAACTGATATTGGTTGTTCTTATGTGACTAAAATACATTTTGCTGCCCCCGTTCCTCAGCAGTACATCAGTTAGCCTCTGTTAGAGTATGTACGTCTGCTCCTCCAAACTCTCTTTGAGAAATTAAAGCATATAAACATTTTTTTCCAAGACTGTAACAGTTAGAGATTTTTAAAATGATTTTCAAAGTTTGACTTTGACTTTAAGGATATGAATTAATGCACAGCGAGCTTTCTGCATTATAGGGAGAATTTGAGGTGCTGATGTTGAATATAAGCTTTGCAACTTTAAATAAAGGGTGACATTTTTAAAAGGATCTAACTAGTCTGATCAAGGATTGACAGACTGCAGGTGCTTTACCTCTGACCATCTGCGTACGATGGAGTCTTTCTTGCTGATGCTTTTCTTACTGATGCCATCGTCCTGTTGTGGAATTACAAAGTAAAAGTCATCAGAGCCGCAGTATTGATGTAAGAAGTCACATGTATGTAACTTTTTAGACACGCGACAGAATGGCTGGTGTTTTGTCAGATTCAGAAGATTTTAAGCAGCACTAAAATCACTGTACTTCAGCAAAAAACCATACATGCACTTTGGATAACTCGCCTTTGATTCTTGAGGTAAATGTCCATTACTGTGTTTTCTCTCTGGCACAAAGGAGGAAGCGGATGCTCTTCTGAGCAGCTGATTGACTTTAGTCTTCAAAGGCTTCTTCTAAAAACCCCAAAAGAAGACATTTTTAAACAACCACTGGTTTATTAATACTGTCCAGACATACAGAAACAAGATAACATACTTTGTAGTCCAGCCCATTCTGCTCTTCATCTTCATTCTCCTCTTCAGACATGTGCATGTCTGAAGAAAACTCCTGAAAAAAAAAGCGCTCACTTTTAAACCGACAACAACGTTTTTTGACTCGATTTATTTAAGCAGATTTTACATATGAATAAATTGTTTAATTGTCTTTACAGTGAAGTTATCTTATCAGTACTCTGACACACTACAGTTTAAATACTTTTCTAATCATAGATCCAAAAACAGATGCAAAATAATGTATAAATTAAGCATACCATGCCTATATACTTTACATTTGAATCCAGACACCCTGATTGTTACCTTTGATGTTTTGCGAGGTGTAGGTAGTGTCCTGTTCTTCCCCTCTTTTGTATCATCAGGAAACTTCTCCTACAAATAAAAAAAAGTTTTACCATCAAAAAGACAAATATGAAAACACAACTAGAGCAACAAAATTGTTAGTTTGCATTGCTTCATTTACCTTCGACCCTCTTCTAGAGACCATGGACAATCTGAACTTTCTGTCCTTTCTCTGTAAAAAAAAAGAAAAAGAAAAAAAAAAGGCCACCAAACACCACCAAATCAAAAAACACCCGGCAACTCACACCAAAACAATCCAAACTGACAATGATAAATATCCATACAGGTAAGAGGAAAATATTTTTTGCAGTGACTTATGAATAAGACCGTACCTTGCCGTGACCCCCAGAGCCATCCTGATCCTCGCCACTTCCTCCATCAGAGTCCGACTTTTTCTAAGAAACAGATTTGCTTTTTTAGTTTCTTCTCTTTGATTACGAACAAATAACGATGACTCGAAAAACAGCTCATCTCTTACTTTCAGTGATTCTCGGCGTAGTCTTAACGTTCCAGACTTGTAGAGAAAAACAGGATTAGAGGCTGAAATGTCTTTGACAGAACATTTGCATTGAGCAGGAGGCTGAGAGTTTGAGGTTGTGTGCAAACATGTTAAGAGATAATGTGATGAAAGAATTGTTGAATTTTTGAATATGTTTTCTTACGGGTTTGAAGTTGGGGCTAAGCTCAGGGCTGTCGTCAGGCCAGTCCTCAACACACTTTTCCTGTTTCGAGAAATTCACAAAGAAAACATTCATATCAGAAAATTTTCCTGTAAAGACTTTAGGATAAAATAAAATAACATCATGCCCTAATAGCAGCAGGGTGTAAGGCAACGTTCAGACTGCAGATAAATCACATTTGTCTCTCAAATGAGATCTTTAAGACAGGCTGTCAACACT
Source organism: Plectropomus leopardus (assembly GCF_026936395.1). Lineage (NCBI taxonomy): Eukaryota > Metazoa > Chordata > Actinopteri > Perciformes > Serranidae > Plectropomus > Plectropomus leopardus. The sequence continues at coordinate 16,436,729 of NC_142198.1, forward strand.
GTTATTTCAAAGTGATCAGAAAGTTTGAAAGTGATCTTTTTTTCTTCTTTTTTCCAGTGGAAATATATATTGACTCCTGTTTGTAATATTCAGTCAAGATTTTCCTCCAATGCTACGATCATGCCAAACTTTCCTGTTGCATAACCCATACGTCAAAATCAAACTGCCATTGAATTAAATAATTACACTGATGCTTCCTTTAGGATGACTCATTTCCATTTTTGAAACTCTTTGACTTGAGGCAACGTCAGGCCAGTGAGGCATACACAACCTCTTATTATCTAACAGGCACACTGCCATCACATTCAAACACCCGATGAGATAAAGCATTTTGGATTTCAATGACCAACACTGCCTTTCTTGCACCACTATCCTCAAGCTAGACTTCACATCTGTAGCCATTGTGATACTAAAATATTTACCATCCAACATGTTCATATTTTTGGGTGTAATTAACACTATCAGAACTTTACACTTAAAATGTCTTTTTACTGATGTGACTTTTCTCCTGATAAACTTAACATTTGTAATACTTTTAATTTATACATTAAGTAATGAATACTGAAAATCACTTTCACCTCTACAGTATTTTTATTGTAATTTTTGTTTATTTATGTTTAATATTTGCACCAAACCTAAAGCTCATTTCTTGTGAGTAAAAACCCACCCACCGACAATCCTTTTCTGATTCTGACTTAAAACTCACCTGTCCAATAAGCAGGATGTCCTCAAAGACAGTATAGTTCTCAGGCTCCACTGGTTTACTTTCCTGTAAAAAAAAAAACAAACAAAGAAATGTTTGAAACATGCCCAAAGACAGATAATGTTTCATTATGAAACTGCCATCACACAACCTTTTACATGTTCCTCATTGGATATTTGGACCAATAAACTATGACACCTTGTTGCCCAAGCTAATTGGGGCCAGTTTAAATGGCAGGCATACCGGAGTTTTGGGTTTGGTGGGAATGACTGGTTTTGGGAGTGGTCTGGGGGCTGGTTTAGGAGAGATTTTTGGTACAGGTGGTTCAGGGTCAATCTAAACAAAGTCCAAAAGAGGGAAAGAAGGTCATTATCAGCACAGCAGTTACAATATCAGAAAAAGTTAACAAGTGTTCATTGCATACAGGGTTTGCTGGTGGGGGTGGTCTCTCTGGTTTTGGTGGCTTTTCCGGCCTGAGCGGCTTGTCTGGCCTTGGTGGTCTAGTTCGAGGAAGTGGCTTTGGCGGACGTTTGAAGGTCTGCACCTACAAGTTTGATTATAAAACAAGGCATAAAGTATATGCTATATAAATCAGATTCATCAGCTAGATGCATCCTCAAGCACAGGACCACCAACAACACACAAATGTCAAACGGCACTTACATGTGTCATCTTAGCTGAATGGCTGGGTAACATGGACAGATTCCTGGCTCGAGTAAAAGGAGTTGGCTCAAGAATATGTTTGGTTTCCTGAGGAGTCGTCAAGAAAATATCACTGGGCTTGTCGGGCAACTTGGGTGGGATGGCTGGATGAGATTCTGATGGCGTTGCCTTGAAGAGATCTGGCGACGATAGCGTGTCCACCTTCACTTCTGGTGGGCTGTTGAGTAAAGGTGTAGAGTATGTGGCCTTAGATGCAGTATTGTTAGGGGTTATCCCAAATATATCCATGCCGTTAGACTTTGAGGGAAGTGGTTGGAAGATGTCAGGAGTCTCTGGTGAAACGTCATGGAAGGGGTTGTATTGTCTTGAGGGCGTATTGCCAAATGGGTCATCCAAACTGGAAACATCTTGGAATAAATTTCTTGCAAGTGGGCTTGGGAATGGGTCAAAGGTGGATGAGGAAGAAAATTCATCCAGATTTTGCTTTGAAAAAGATGTACCAAAAGGGTCCTCTTTAAAGGGATCATTTTTGTTTTCCTTGTGGAGGAGTTCCTCATTTTTTGTCGGAAGAGCTTGAAACAAATCCTTGGTCGTGGCATTGTCCACTGAGTTCGCCATCATTGGCTTTGGAGACTTGAACGGATCGTCCTTACTTAGAGGAGATACAAATGGGTCTACAAAACCACTTGGAGATTCATCGAGTTGGTTCGCCTGCCTAGCAGCACGGAATAAATCCTCTCCTTTAGCAGCCCGGAAAGGATTTACCCCTTCATCTTTAAACAGGTCAGGGGTTTTGGAGAGGTTCTGTGTTTGAGCCGGGTTTGGCTTAAATAAGTCTGGTGAGTTCAGGGTGATGTCCACAAAGTGGCCACTGGCAGAAGCATCCTGGGCCAATGACGGTGTCTGGAGGCCGCCTTGCATTGGGTTGGGGGTAAGGGTCTGGAATAGGTCCTTTGGAGGTTCAGAAAGTTCTGCTCCATTCTCCCTCAATTCAGGCTCAAGATCCAGAGGTGAATTCTGAAATTCAGGTGGAGGGGCAAAGATGGTATCAAGGTTTATTTCTCTTGAAGTTTTCCTCTCTACGTCCTCCATTATATGATCCTTGCTGCCAGACTCCTGATAACAGAATACAAGGTCATTTGGGGCATGCTAAGTAGTGCACAAAGTAATGTTGTGATCTGGTATTAAAGAAGTCCTAAAGAAATCCTTGTACCAAATAACATGAATAAAAGGGGTTAATTCTGGCCAAACCCCCATTGACTCCATTCTGATAAACAAAGAAAAGGAAACGAGACACAAGAGGTGTTAGATTTCACTTGGACTTGAGACAAAGAGCTCAAAATGCAGGTTAAGCGAGCTTCTAAAAACATACCTGGGGATTTAAATGGAGCAGTTCCTGCCCTCCATTCTGAAATAATTAGACAGTGACACAACAGAAATGTTGAATGACTGCAGGGTGGAGCCATGAGCAAAATACTGAATTAACTTTTTCAGTCACAACTTAGTCTCAAGGTAAAGTCCCGAGGCAAGGCACGCAAATTATGAGTCAAGTAAATGTTATGCAATTTTTAATAACACGGCAATAATGTTTTATTTACAAAAATCATTAATGCTTTTTTTTTACATTTGTATTTTTTTTTTTTTAAGTTTGTTAAAACAAGTGCTTTGTTGGGTCCAAATTACCATGTCATTGAAAGTTACTTCTAAGTGCCAAGTCTTTGCACTGAAGTCCCAAATCAAGTCCTAAGTTAAGGCAGATAAGTCCTGAGTCAAGTCCCAAGTCATAACTAAGTCTAAAATCTATAAATCAAGTCAAGTCAAGGCAGGAAAGTCCCGAGTCAAGTCCCAAATCCTGAAATTTCAGTTTCAAGCCCTAAACAAGTAATAAAGGGCTCTTCACCAAATGTAATGTAATTTTAATAAGATAGTAATAACATATTTAATCTTTAAAAAATCATGAATGCTTTTTTAAATTTGTTTATTTTTAGTTTGTTGAATTGAGTTACCAAATAAGTAAAAAGGCTAAATTCTACGTAAAGTTACGAGTCATTGGTGTTAAGTCCATGTTGAGTTTAGAGTCATTTTTGTTCTTGTTGAGTCTAAAGTCATCAAATTTGTGACTTCACTCAGACTTGAGTCTGAGTCTTGTGACTCGAGTATTCACTTGGTATTTCTTTGAAAATAAGGGCAGGTACAAACCAAAGCATAGATAACAAAGACTCTCAGATAGTATCTTCTAAAAAGTTAAAAGCTGATGAGGCAGATAATTCTGCTTTTGGTGCCTCGTTTGTTAATTTCAGCACGAGAACACTCAAATGAAGTCACTCCACTCGTTCACCTGCTCACTGGCATATTGACAGACTTATTAATAGAAAGTCAGACAATCTGCTTAAACACAAACACGCCTACCTACAAATCACAACAACAGTTTGTCAGATTGCATTTCAAAGGGACAAAACCAGAAAAAGGGTGTGTTCTGAAAACGAGACTGCCAGTTTCAGCCATGGCGTCATGAATTCTCACGTTCAAAAATGATCAATTTAATGCAGCAAATCTCTTAAACCTTGGGTGTGATTTCTCTCAGGTTTACCGTAAAGTCATGGGGTACGCTGTTGAACCTTACCCGTTCTTGGTGTAGCTGGTGGTCGTCTGCAGCAGCTGAGAGACCAACGAGGAACTCACCATCCTGACGACCACACAAATGTAACTCAAGATGAACAACAAAATATATTTAGAAATGGAAGCGTGGGAAGTCACACATCATGCTTTTCATGAATTCTGATTTGTTGTGATAAGAAAGTCATGTGTCACCTGTGAGAAATGTAAACAACAGCACTCCTCAGTAACACGATACTGTGGGGATTTCTACACTTGCTGTAAGGGGTGGAGGAGGAGGGGTTGCTTCTGGGGCTTTACCCCAAAAATAAATTAAAAAAAAAAAAGCCCCAAATCAATGCTTATACCTAAAGACGTCTCAATATACAGAGTTCCCACACATTTTCATGATCAAAATTTCAAAACTTTTAATGACTTTTCAAGAATACATATTAAAAATGCTTTTTCTTGCCGCACATGCTGTGCTTTGATTTTATTATTAGTATTTAATTCAGTGTATTAAAGATGACATTTACTTGTTTTTTTTTTTCCGGGGGGGTCCTTTATTTGCTGTTAGAGTGGCCCAGCACAGTACGAAAAAAAAACCAGGATAAATAGTGCTGTTTATGCAAAAGTCCTACCCCAAATATGTTATGCAACTTAAATATAGTAACATGAGATAAGTTTATGCCCCTTTATAGGTGCGAGGAATAAAAAAAGTCATCCTCAACATCTGTTGTACTATGAGAGTTGATGAAAATTAGGATGTAGGCTCCATAACGACTATCATGTTTATTCCAAACGATGTACAGTTTTTAGGCACCGCATTATCTCAAATTACTTGAAAAAAAGTGAGTATATCATATGTAAATAGGAAAAAAAATGGGCTGAACCCCCAATATTTACAACATCTTGCTGCGCCCCTGCTTAGTGTTGGGTCTCCAAAAATGAAGTTGATCTACCTTTGTTTAAGCAAAGGAATTCTATAAATACAAAATAAGTCTTTCTTTTTATAAAGGGGATCCAGCCTGCATGTTTCTGTACATGCAGAGCTGAAAGCCGCCGTTATCAGCGGTTTCTAACCTGTTTGTTTTGAGAGTCATTTGCAGACGATCCACTGGACTCAGAGGGTGATGAAACAAGTGTCTGAGGGGGAAAGAAATAAAGAAATTAATACAATTATCGTGAGGAAGCTAATTTCTATATATGTTGCTATTTTGAAATATTAATCCTTGGTACTTGGGCTGAGTGGGTTTGTTTGAGCTGTACAAACAGAGTGGATGTAAATGACTGTTTGTAATTTTGTGGTGTGATAGTGTGTGCTCCCACTCACCTGGTATTGATTATGGAAAGGGCTACGGGAAACTTTCCTCATCATATTTTGCAGCGCTGCAAAACTCTTAAGAAATGAAACACAATATCATTAACTGCCCGCTTTATTTTTTGGGGAGAGAAAAAAATCTGTATTGTACCCAAGTGAAAAGAGTATCAAAATATACAGGTTTCGATCTACGAAACTGAAGCTGCTTTTACTGCTTTTGACAGTGCTATTAAGGTTCAATGGAGCTATAATTTAAGTGTGCAGGTACGTTTCTATTGTATTAAAATTAGTTATGATATATTAAATTGCAGATGGATGACGTTGTTTAAGGCTGCAGTAAAACACCTTTATAATATTGTATCTGAGTGTTCCCATCTTCATCACTATTTTGAGATATTGGTCGTATTCCATTTTTGGAGACTTTACTGCAGAGAGCATGTGTTGTATTTTTCAAAATAAAACTTATGTTTAAATTACTCAAAATACATGAAGATGAGGGGGGCAGTTCAAGCCAAAATGCCACAATTCATATTTCCTTCTTACCTGTAGTGCTATTTATAAATTCATATTGTTTTGGTGAGTTGCAGAGTGTCAGAGATATCGGCCGTAGTGAATTCTGTCCTCTTTCCAATTGAATTGAACTAGATTTTGCTCAGCTTGTGGTGCTCAATGCACCAAAAAATAAATTAATTAATGAAAAACTCAACAGCAGTGTGACTCTCGAGAAATCATGACCTGGAAACTCAAGATCAGACCTCGTTGTGAGCAGTTTCACGCAGGAACTGTTTTCCTTCTGCTGAACTGCACCCACCAACTGTATCACTGCGCAGAGGCATTTAATCATGGATGTGACAGCGTGAGACGTAAACATTAACGTCGTCCTCCTCAGCTGAGCCAGCTCAGTGGTGCTACATGAGACAGCAGTGGATGTAGTTTTTCTTCCTTCTGTGCACTGATACTGTCTGTGGGTTTAGTTTGGAAAACAGAAAATAGTTCCTACATGCAACTGCTCACAACAAGGTCTGCATCTATGGCCACTAACTCAAACACTTGGCAACTCACACTAAAACAAGGAGGTTCTTTGGCCTTATAATGCTGTGGAGTTGTATATTTTTTTTAAATTGATTTTTAGAATGAAAGTGTTCAATGTATGGTGTGTATGGGCCTAAATGTTTAGGTGTACAGTTTTCATATATGATTTTATATATTTTTTCTACTTTTTATTATGTAAATTTCACACAAAGATTTACTTAATTATTTGTAAATTCTGCATTTAATTAATTTAGTTAAGTTGTTAACTGTGAGCACTCAGAGGAATAAAAGGCGTTTTTTTTTTTTTTAACATGAGGATGTTAGCTGTCCCTTTAAAGGCAGACTTGAAATCAGAAGTTCTTCAGATTGAAAACTATTTTTACTTTTCGATTAAATACATTTTTGAAATTATTTGATTATATCTGTAATGGAGTACGTTTACATTTAGTACTTGCTGCAGTCGCATGCGAAAGCACAGTCAAGTCAATAGATGAAGTTAAACCTCAGTGTTACAAGAGCAGATTCTTTCTCATACAATAACAGCCATCAGTCACAGACATGACTGCAAAACACATTCACAACCGCTGACATCATGACGCTCTGGGTTTGGTGACTTTTACAAAATAATGCAAAATACATGCCAGCTTCAGATGCCAGCATTAACTAAACTGTCGCAAAGGTCCTGAACTGATCAGATCGTTCGCTTGTTTAAGGATAAAATGTCAAATATGAAACACATGGAGGAGGAGGGTGACATTTAGACACTGGTCGCATTGTTTACTGGAGTCAAACGTTCACAACACAAACAAACAACCAACATTAAAGCTTGACTTCCACCACAAACCCAAATTTAAGAGTACTCACAGGTCGTCTTTCCCCTAATGCAGCTTCTGGTGCCGCTGCACTCGCTCCATGATCATCCGCCTCCACTTCATTCTCCTAACAATTACATCAACACATTAAAATAAATAAATAAATAAATAAAAAACGAGCACACATTTTTAAACATATTTTCAAATTATTATTCTTCAAAAATATTTTTAAAAATTAAGTTGCATCAATCGCACGCCTCATTCGATATTTAATTTGAACTCATGACATACCGTAGCTGTATCTCCTCTCATGATCCGCAAAGTTGGTTAAAAGTTTGATAATAATCTAAAACTAAAAAAAAAATAAATTATCTTCTCACGGATGATATTTTTGAATGAAAGATATTATTCTGCTTCAAAACGAGTCCGTGGGATTGACAGCACTCACGCTGGTAATTATCTCCCAGTTTGACGCACCTGTGCTGTCAAGCCGATCACGCGGAAGATCGAAACATCCGGAAATCCACATTTCAAAATAAAAGGCTTAACCTGCGCGAGTCTCGGTATCTCTGAGAAATTGTTGCGATTCATATCGACCAAATTAGACATTCAGCTATATATTCTTTAAGTTAATTTGAATATCTGAGTAATCATTGATAACCAAACATCTGCTTATGCACTTTTTATTAAAGTTTTAACATTTGTGAGATTTTGGTATTGGGATGACATACGTTGCAATTTATTATATTTATTATTAAACTTCAATATACATACCCAGGGGAAAAAAAACTTTGTCAACATCTGTTTTATTCCCAGAAAATAAAGTTTTCAGTCAGTTCTCATTCTAATCTCTGCAATTGTCTTTATTATTCTAGCAAGCTACCAAAGGATTCATTTGTTTTTGCAATATTTCGGATTTCTTTGCTATTAATTTATGAGAATCAATGCTTGACATTTTTATATTGATGTAGTACTATCATTTTCCATCTATGCAGTATCGATTTTTTTCTCCCACCCAAATTATCCACAAGCAAATCACTGCAAACATCCAGCATATATTTGCAATTTAAGACAGTTTATCTTGTACAAAATAAGTTTTACAAAAATAAATCAGCTTTTACTTGTTTAATTGGTACCTACATTTTTGCATTATTTTGAAGACAAAAATCACATCACTTCCGCTTGACGGGAGTTGGTACCTTTCCATCTCAATGCAAACCGACCGGTTGTCACCCAGCTGAACCTGCAGGACTGTTGTACTTAAGCTCAGTGGTGACAGCTGAGGAAACGGCACAGTGTTTTAACACCAACACCTATTTCAGAAATACGAGATACAAATAACATAAAAGCAAACACAGGCAGGACTAACATTTAAATCTTTATTCCAATTTTTCAAAATGCTCTACATGTTGAGGAAAAATCTACCAAGCATTACAATTAACTAATGCTCAAACAAATCAAGATTTTTTTCCCTTAAAGTCTAAACTATACAGGAATATATAATAAAAAATAAAACTAAAATAAAAATTCCATCAATATCCATATAATTGGGCAATGCAAACATAACTTTTATGTTATATTTATGCAAATATATAAATACTTTTGTGTTTGTATTATAGCTAAATATGGCTGGAACAAGGTAGAAAAGATTTGATCCCAAAATGTGGTTGGTCAGGTTGAGGCGTGGCCTTGGGCAGATTAGCGTTTAAATAGAGTTTTGTTTTTTTTTTAACTAAGCTGTGGTTTGAGTGGCAGGTATGCAGGCAAACCTTGAGTCCACACTGTTGGTATAAAGGATATTGTCATGTGTATACGGACAGCAGCTGGACACTCAGGGAGAGAAACTGTGCTGATTTTTAAAGAAACCTTGAAATACTGTCTGCATAGACACCTGCATTAATACTCCGGGTTTCTAACCTCACACACACATCATCTAATACACAGACACATATCAGTGAGTCACGTGAGTTACATTCAAATTGTCTTAAATGTGGCAATCTTGAAGATTTTAGTGCTGGTTGATTTGGAGACACCTGTAGTTACTGGTGGTAAAAGCAAATGTGGTTTAATAAATAATTATAATAGGTTTATGTGTATAGCACTTATGTAAACAAAGTTACAAAGTGTTTCACAAAGTGCATTAGACATAAAAGTAAAGAAATATACATTTGTAATAAATAAAACGCTTAAGACCACAGGACATTGAGATCTGGGTCAGTGAAATAAATTATAGTTTTAATATGGAAGTAAGGCATTTTTTTCTGTGATTTTATGCTGCATGGGGCATGACTCTGCAGGGCAGTGACAGGAGCTGGTTACCTCATTAAGTCTGAGGCGTGCAGCCTGTCGCCTGCAGCTCTTCATCTGACAGCTCACTGTGGCTGCTGCTGACTGTTCACTTACTTCCTGCAATATTTCAAACTGATCCACTGTAAAAAAAAAAAAAAAAAAAAAACAGAAAATGCTATTATTTCATAGTCATTTCATGTTTTACCACTTCAATGTTTCTAATGTGAAGCTACAACAGAAGGAAATGTTCAGTTCACAAAACTGCAAATATATAAATAATGCAATACTTTCATCACTGGACCATAGGCTCAATTGACAATGACAGATAGTGACTCAACATTTATTTAAATTAAAATGTTTAAGATTATTAAAAAAAAATTCCACAGCACCTTAGTGCAGAGACAGTGTTGTAACATTATTTATCCAGCAGATGGCATAAGCTATTTAAGAAGTCTTAACTCATGAGAAACTGCTTTTATTTTTTGATCTTGTCTGGTAGTTACTTTTAAATATAATCTATTTACCAAAGTGGTTACCAGCATGTTATCAAAGCTCAAACTCAAGTCACAGTTCTTCAAGTAAGTGCAAAAGTAAATGAGGTCTATCTAATGGAAATATTGTATTGATAATAACTGTAGCAGACTGACAATGTGTGCATTATTTTTTCTAATAAAAAGATAATCTCATAACACAGGTGTCTTGTATTAACCTGAGCTGCAGTGATGACTCAGGGAGTAAAATCAGCCACAGTCAAATGTTACTAAACGCATAAAATAAACTTTGCACAATTAAAATGCAGCTAAAATCATCAATGTGCATTTAGTGTTTGAATAAATGATTGATTTGCGGATGATGTACCTGTCACTGTGGAGCTGTGTCCATGTCCAGAGTCTCTGTGATTGGTCAGGGTCAGGGGGCGTCACCAGGATGTGACCCTGGAGGACAATTACTCTGGAGCAAGTTAGATGTTCAGCAGAATTTTCCACAGTTAAAAGTGAACGGGCATCATAGTGCCGAAAACCCAGAATTAACTCTTATATTTCCTCACTTAATCAAAATCCTGCTTCGTACAGGCCTCAGGTGTGGCTCGGGCAGCGGATGACCCACAATTCAGCACCTGCAAGAAGAACCAGAAACAGCAACAGGGACCTCTGGCACATATGACGCTTGTTCTCACAACACGCTTCCAAGAAGTCACGTGATTGTCAAGAAATGAAAGAAAAATCATGTTGCAACCACCCGTGAATTTAGGGAAATTCTGTCTGCAGCCAACAGGACATGGTATGACTTGCACAAACAGTCTTTCGCACAGCATTTCTATTTTGGGTTATTACCTCTGCCTCTCTGACCACCTTCCAAAGACAATGACAGATAAAGCACATATTTTACAGTTCAAGGCAGATACTGCACTATGCATTTAGACAAACGCTGCATCTACAAACACTTTTTTTAGTCATCTTGAACTACTTGAGATGAGGGAAAATGCTAATATAAATTTTATATTCATATATATATAGTGCGTGTGTGTTTCCAAATAAATACAAGAAAAGGTTCTTTTTCTCATGCCTATACATAAACTTTTTGTCACACCTGTGTAAAAATGGATTAAGTAAAGACAAATTGAAGGATAATTAAGTCAATATTTGATTGCCACATGCAACAGTACATACAGTATCGTAAGTCAAAAACATAAATCGAAAGTACAGCAGGAATTTCCCTTAGGGCGATGCCCTGACAAGGTTTGCAAAAAAGAAACAAACACTTCATATGAAAAAAAGACGCACTAGTCAGATGCCAGCAGATCATCCCGGGTGTCCTGGTGACACACACCGCTTCTCATCTTGTGAACAGGTGAGTGTCAAACTAAACCAAAATGTATTACTTTCGTAAATAGCAAAAACAGTTAAGCTACATAATACAGTGAATAGTTTTAAAACCTGTGTTTTCATGCATCTTTATGAATAATTGATACATGGATGGAGGTCTGATACAAATTCTTGAGTTCTGACGCTTCTAATTCAGAATATTTTGCTAAATTTTTCACTATTTTTAAAAATGACCACAATAGATATGCATTATTTTTCAAGATAACTGTTATAAATAGTGTATGAATTCCTGAGCTATGACCAAAAACAGATTTTGTGAGGTCACATTAATTTTGTTCCCTTGACCAGTGACCACCAAAATCATATCTGTGGTGGTTTGTGCCAACTTTGAGGAAATTCCCTCCCCCGTGTTCTTGGTATATCATGCTTCTACATTAAACATTGTTTGAAATTATGTTTTGTTAAAATAAATTAATAAAAATTCTAATTTTTTTTTCTTTTTTGACCATATTCGACAGTTCTCCCTAAAAATGGCTAAATCTGACGCGGATATTAAAGATGAAGAACTATTTAAAACACTCATAGCTTCACTCAGTGCTAACAGATTCATGACTCCCAAAAACAACGAAAAAATTCTTCTCAAGAAGCTGCGGGGACTGGTTACAAACATCAAATGGAGTCCGGCGGATGCAGCAGAATTGTTAAATGCTCTTCTGAAGCGATTTGAGTTCACAACAAAGGACAGATCGCATCTCGTTTCATGGATGCTGAACACACTGCACTGTATAGAGATTAACTGCATCACTCCTACTTGGAGATGCCAAACAGGAAAGACACTTATCGAGCTGGTCCAAGACAAAACTGTAACAGATGAAGACCTCAAGACACGTATAGCCAGTGACACAGAAAAGCAACTGGATGAAATTCTTGAAGAAATCCGTCAAAAAAAGTTAAACCAAATTGAAGAAAAACTGTTACGTGATGTGAGAGACATTGTTTCATCAGTTGATAAAGATCTTACTTCAGGCAATAATGGATCACGGCGGAGTCACCTGCAACAAGTCTTGCTGAAACTATGTCGGGCAGCTGCCGAAACTCACTTCAGACCACGACTGACACAGATGGTGAGCTGGTGCATTATGGCTCTTTCCAAATCAGGACGGCTAATACAGGTTGGCACTGGAGAGGGGAAGTCATGTATTGTGGCAATGTTTGCCGCTTTCCGAGCTATGGAAGGACAGAAGGTAGACATTATGTCCAGCTCATCAGTTCTTGCAGAAAGAGATCTGAAAGAATGGCAAGAATTTTATGAAGATTTGAACATCAGTGTCAGCTGCAACACCAACAAACAAGAAACAGACTTAAAAAAGTGCTATGAGTCACAGGTTGTCTACGGTACGGTGGAACAGTTTGCTGGGGACTGGCTTCGGCACCACTTTCACAGAGAAGACGTTCTTGGGCAAAGAAAATTTGAATGTGCAATTGTGGATGAAGTGGATTCCTTGATGCTAGACAAGGGTCTTCATGTGGTCTATATAAGTACCTCTATGCCTGCTCTGCAACACCTCAATCCACTCTTGGCATTCATATGGGCCACTGCTAATCAGTACAGCGAGACTGACACAGAGTGCACACAGAGTGTACAAAGAGCTGTCGAAGCAAAAATAAAAGATGCCCTGTGTTATACACCATGTGAGCTGAGCCAAGACAAATGTCGTGTCTATGTCCCAGGCTTTCTTAAAAATCTGGTTGAATCTAAATTAAAGGTTTGGATTGAAAATGCATTCTACGCACAAACGATGACAATGGGCCATGAATACATCATTGAGGAACACGGAGTAGTGCCTGTCGACTATAGCTGCACAGGTGTTGTTGAAAACCACATGAAATGGACAGATGGACTACAGCAGTTTCTTGAAATGAAACACATGAAGTCCAAGCTGAGTGACATGACAGCCATCACAAACTATATGTCCAGCGTTGGCTTACTTCAAAAGTATGGCGATCAGATCTTTGGAATCTCTGGGACTCTTGGCCAACAAGCTGAAACTGAGACTTTGCAGAAAATCTACGAAGGAATAAAGACCTGTCAGATACCTTCATTCAAACGCAGAAAGCTTTTTGAGGTAGAAGGTGTGATTGTAGATGATGAAAAAGACTGGATTGAGAAAATCTGCAAAGTTGTTACTGCACAAACTAACCCTACTCTTTACAGGGATGAAAGGGCTGTGTTGCTCATCTGTGAGACCATCAATCGAGCTAAGATTCTTTATCGTGCTCTTGGAGATAAAGTTACAAAGAAAAATCTTTACATAAATAACAACATGGACAATACTGCAATTTTTGCCAAGAAGGTTGAGGCAGGAGAGGTCATTATAGCTACAAATCTTGCAGGCCGCGGGACAGACCTTCAGGTTTCTGATCAGGTTAAGAAAGCTGGAGGTCTGTTCGTTGTGCAGACCTTCCTGCCAAAGAATGCTCGTGTGGAGGCCCAGGCATTTGGCCGCACAGCGAGACAAGGATCTCCTGGGTCTGCTCAACTCATTGTCTGCGCCAACCATCTGTCAAAATCATTCAAATTGCTGGCTTTAATTGGCAAACTTCGAGCTTTTCTAGAAAATATGGTAAATGACATGCTAGTGTATCAACATCTTTTTGTGGTGCAATTTAGATCTTACCAAAAAAGCCACAGCGATGAAGTATTTGAATCTTTGGCTTCGACAGCATTGCATATTTTGACAAAAACCTCTGATTCAGAAATGAAGACAATTAAAGATGCCAGAAATGACAATGTGAAAAAAGCACTAGCTAGCTACGAAGAGAGTGACATCCCTAAAATAAAGAAGAAGGAAGAACTCTTCAGTCAGTATCTGGACACACTAGATGAAGTCTACAAAAGCAGTAACAACAGGCCAGCAGATTCGGATTTGTCTGCCCTGAATGAATTCTGGGGTATGTGGCTACTCACAAACTTCAATGAGAATGATTCTATTATGGTCTTAAAAGACAAACTAAGAGAAGACCTAAAAACAGCCAGGGAAAAACTCAAACAGAGGGAATCACCCTCATCAAACCTGCACCACTACACTGCATTTGGCAATGATCTGCACCAAAAGGGACAAATTGCAGAGAGTATCAATATGTACACAAAGGCCATACAGGAGGACCACTGTTGGGCGGCAATTGCATATTACAACCGAGCTTTTGCAACTTTATCTCAACATGAGCATCATGATTCAGTGTGCATCATTCAAGCTCAGGAAGATTTGCAAAATGCACTCAAGTCTGTTGAGCTCTACGTTGAACAAACTGAGGCAATTTGCAGGTACACCACAGAAGTCAATGACCTCCACAGCGATTCAATCAGCAGATTTGACATCCACATGACAGCCAAATACCAAATGCTGTTTATGTTCAAGGCAAACATAAATGAGGCCATAAAAACAGTTGACAGGGCAATAGATTTAGGTAGGAATGTAAAAGTGAGTAAGTATCAACTCTTCCTCCTGGTTCCACTGGTGTATTTTGTGCCCCTCATTTCGACCCAATCACTGTCTCAAATCTGGTCCAGAGACCCTCTGAAGGTGCTCAAACTCATCAGTAATCCCTCCTTTGACATTTTCAATGAACTTGAGTGTCTTAAATCTCTGGGCCTGACTCATGTCTATACCTTAGACACACAGTTCTCTCTGGGTGGATTTTTAGCAAAGAAACTCGGGATCAGACGCTGAGCTCTTGATGAGACAGCAGGCGTTTGACACTTGGGCAAAACAATCAAGCAAGCAACAGAGCAGGCAATGGTGTTGTCAGGAAATTTTGTTAGGCACAGATTTTCAGGAATTAAGAAACGCAGCCCTGTTCAGGTTTGCTGCATGGCTGGTTATTAGTTAATCTCTCTTATTATTCAAAGTTATTTCATCACTGTATGTTTTGGGGAAAGTCCTAACCCTAACCATGTAATCATAATTTAACCAGTCAGAGGTAGAAAAAGTTTCAGTTGTTTCTACTTTTTTATGTTTTTGATGTTTCCACTGTTACAGTACATGTAGTATGGTTTATATTTCTAATAAATTGTCAGGTTGAAAAATGCTAATTCATCTTAAGTAATAACAGTTAACACAACACTAATCAAAAGGATCGTGATGTATTTTACTGTACTTTTTACAAACACAAATATATAAAGATATCATGTAATTATAATTTTCAGATATATTTTGTTGTTTTTAAAAGATGCATTTACTTCATCGTATATTCATTCATTCAAATAACAAAGTAATATATTTCTCATAAACTGTCAGGTCAATTGAAAACTGTTAATTCATCTTTAGTAATAACAGTTAACACAACACGAATCAAATGGATCTTAATGTATTTTACTGTACTTTTTACACACAAATACATACAGATATTGTGTTATTCTCATTTTCAGATATATTTTTGTTGTTTTTAAAATATGCATTTACTTCATCATATATTCATTCATTCAAATAACAAAGTAATATTGTGACACTAATACTACACTGATATTGTACTTATAATTTCAGTTTTTGGAACATACCTGAAAACACTGAAAAGTTTTGTTCACAGTTATTTCTTATTGACACTTTTAGGGTAATTGAAGTAATTAGGTTTTTTATTCACTTAAGACTCAGCCTGTATTTTTGAAGAACTAAACAAAATCATTTTTTGTGATGTTATACTTTTGATTCTGTATAATAAAAATCAAGCTTTCATCACAGAAATGGATGGACTATTCATTTGAATTACATACTACTAAACTATATTAACAAATGTAGTAATAATAACAAAAACACTAATCCAATTTGGAAAAAAAAACTGTCATATAAGTAGAGCATTTATTACTTTCAGTCTCTGAGGAGGTAGTGAAAGACTCTTCAGGTAAACAACATTTCTGCATGAAGGTTACTGAAGATAATCATTTCATTTCTGCCTCTGTGTGCTATAATGTGGTATTGCAGTTTCATTACACTGGGACTGAAATCATGTAGGCTTGTTGCTGACATTTGTTTGGCAATTACACAGCATCATTTTGTGAGATTCATAACTAATTTAACGCAAATGAAATAACTTGCTAAAAGTATTAAATGTGGTGAAATATATACAGTGTAAAGACTTATTTTTTAAATAAAAATAAACACATTTCAGTGCTTTAATGTGAACTTACAGAAATAATGTGTGGCAAAATGAAAGTTTATGGATTAAACAGCAATGCTGGGCAAATACACGCACCTGATATGTACCTAATAGTATAGAAATAGTATTAGCCTACTGTAATATTTTCACTTTTCTCAGTGAAGAGTATAAATATCTTAGGCTATTTCAGTCCCCCCTAAAACAAATAACTCCTTGCAAACTGTAGTCAACCCCCTGCAACCACAGCAGCATTTATCTTTACGGTTTTTGTATTTATTTTATCGTTAGTCTCTGTTGTGGTGTTTAAAAAAAAAGGACGAAGCTAGCTTAATTAGCAACCAGGTGTGTAGCTAAAGTCCCGCATCCGTTTAAAAAGCGAATCCCGCCCTGTTAAGATGCCGCGTGAACCCAACTGTTTCACGAAGTACCTCCACACAGTGTACACCGAAAGTATATCGTTCAAACATTACAAAATTATAAAGAAAGTACCTGAAAGGAGGACAGGTGTGTCGGTGTATGTGCCGCCTGCCCGATACGTCCCGCGCATGCGCCAAAGCCCGCTATCTTGACAGTTACCTACGGCAGCCTCACTTGGACAAAAAGGTGCGTCTGTATTATCCGTTCCTCCGACCCGCGAATATTTATGTGGAGAGAGATTATGTTTGAAAATCTGCGTCCATGATAAGAGAGCTTGTCTCAGGAAAAAAAAATTGGAATACGAAAAGCAAAATGTGCTTAGAGTATAGAGTATATTGATAGATGAAAACAACTTGTGATTAAAAAGAGGTTTGCATGTGAGGAGGTTTACAACAATTATTTAATAATAATAATAATAATTAATTATCATTAGATATTTTTCATATTTTTTTATAAATACTGTTCAGAAAAGTGAGCAAATCAGCAGAAATGTTTGCTAAGTATATATTATATATACTATATATATTATAATATTTTCTTCACATCACACCCTTTTGAAAATGGAAGACAGGAGACAAAATGTTTCTCTTAAGCTTTTATTAATATTTACGTTTGCTTTTTTTTTTAGGATGTTCATTGTGTTACACAGAGAAATTAGCCACACAAATAAAACTGATTGTATTCTCTTTACCTTTAATCTTTTTTTTTATTGTTAATTATATTATTCTCCCTTATCAGTGCTAATACTAAAAAAGTTACACAAGAACTATCACACGGTTAACTAACTTGTGAGCACATCGGGACGGTAAACTAACACTTCACAGAGATAAAACGAAAAAAAAAATAAAAAATAGAATCTCAAAACATAAAGGGGAAGAAAAATATGATCAAAGTAAAAATTAAGAGACAAAAGACAAAATGGACAAGCATTTACAATCACACAGCCCTGCTCAACTCTCCAAAAATAAGTACCACTCCTTTTCCTTATTTGGCAATTTTATTTTCTGGGCTCCAGCCGCTATCCCTTATTTGGTAGACGCTCCCATGCCCGATTACTTTCAGTTTGGGAGGAGCCAAACATTTACATTCTACACAGCTCTCTGGACAGCAACATAAGTGCCTAAAACATAGCGACATCCTGGTTTGACATCACAGTTTGCATTATAGCACAAATCTGAACATATAGATTTGCCTTATTGAACGCAACAGTTTTAAATTGCACTAACTGATGGGCCAGAGGGGAAGTGACTTAAATCAGATTATTGCCATTTTCATCACTACCATCATTAATATCTCTCCAAAAACTCAAATCCGAGGCCTTTCCACTGACCTTTCTGTCACTGTCGTCCAAATCACCGCTCCATCTCTACTTCATCAAACACGTTTGGGAAAGGAGCACTAGACAGCATGTGAAAGAAACCTCCAACTGACTCATAAAAATGATACTGCTTATTAAAGAAAAAAAAAATCAGATGCAACACTGCATCAAAACACAAATGCGTGCACACATACAGCGATGGCACGCTTACAAATGCACATGCGCTCCAAGGATTGGGTCTAAATATGGGTCCTTTTAAAAATGTGATCAGTCCAATGGCTACATGTTGTAGGGCAGTGGTAAGCTGTGTTGAATTTAGAATAAGTGGGCTTTTAGTTTTGGCAGTAAGGATGCTTTTTGGCTGCAATTCCAGATTGGTTCAAGGTGCAGATATTGGCTTAAAAAAAGGCTAAATTGTTTTGCGGTTTATGACTGAGGCTGTACCAAAAAGGTGCAGCCCTATTCTTTTTTTTTTCTGAGTATGTTGGCAGTGAAGGGGCTGGTACATTGTCTTGATAAGTCACAGGGGGCTTTGTTGGTCTCAAAACTAAATGACTTAACTTTGCCATAGGACCCTGGCCCTCTTTGCTGCATTACTTGTGCTTACAGGATGCAAATTTGCGATTTCTAGAATAGCAAGGGAATGATCCACCCTACTCTCTCAATGATTTGCTTGAACTTTTTCCTTTGTAGAGTCCTTTTTACACTGCACAATTAACCTGCTAACACCCACTAACATCTGGCTTTTTGATTTAATGGGAAAGGTTATAATCAGCATTCACATCCCGGTCAAATGACTCGACAGTAGTCACGCGTATTTATTTGATCTGACTCCAATCGTCATTGATGCTAACCCCCTAAACCCCCAAACCACTTTTTTTCTGTTTGAAAAGCAGTGTATCAGGGTATATAGTGGTGTTGTTGATTGATTTTGGTCCAATTATTGACATGAGTGCAAAGTATTAAAGCTCTACATATTGTGTTATAAATATGCACAGAGACCACCTTCTAAAGGTTGAAACCTGACTGCTATTAACTGATCCCAGTAGCATGAGCCTACTTTAGGGAGGGGCTGTGGATCGAGAGGTGGCATGGGTGGGTGACTGAGCATGTCTTAGCCCCCCTCCTAGCCCCACCTATTTTTGAGACCTTTTCACATTCCAGGGAGGAAGCAGTCATGCCAAAAGTAGGGGGGTTAGTTGCTTTAAGAGAGACTAAGTAAGTAAGAGATACAAAAAAGAAGTAACCACTGTTAGGTTTGCACGGACCTCAATCTATAATGCGCCCTATTGTTTATCTGTTTTCTGGCCTGCCTTTAAGCCATTTTTGTCTGCTACACAGCCGTGTACACAGCTCTGCTCTACTTGCAATGGGAGAGCAGTCTATAGCAGTGTCTAGTTTTAGAGGGTTAAAAAAAAAAGCAATTGCATACACGCACTAATTTTGGCGGTAAAAAGGTATTGGTTGGATTATATAAGTTTAGGCAACCGAAATGAGATATTAGGTTTACGGTAAAAAAAAGTCAGGGTAAGCCAATAAGAGGTAGAGTAAGGCGGGACATTTCTTTGCTATCCTAGGTTTCGCATATTTGCTTACACGACAAAAGCGCTTACAAACACCTCGCATTCACTTCCTCAGACATACAAATATCTCAACAATCACAACACAATTCTCTTGACCCCATTGCTTGAATAAAGCCGCTTGTTGCTAGTTCATTTTACCTCACAACGCACAGAAACTCAAGTATGCTAGCTGGGTTTGTTAGGAGGTATCCATGCACGGGCAAGGCTAAAAGATTACAACCCAGGCGATAAACACAGTGATCCCTTCTGGCCACGCTGCAATGCAATATCCATGCTAGCATGCTACTTGGCGATATAATGCACCCAGTTGCGTAGAACACAAGCGTGGATATTAAGACACGCAGGGCAAGATTGCCAGCAATATTGGAAGCACTATTTAGTGTGCGACTAGTGTTAACGACAGAGTGCTAGCTAGCTAAAGCTAACACCCTCAGTCTCACCTATGCTTACCTTCAGACCGTAACGTTCGCTAAACGCTCCATGGAAACAAAACGACACACACACCCAAATCCACACAACTCACAAGCAGAATATAAAAGAAAAAAATATTATTCAGTCGATATACACATGAGCTGATACCAGGCATGCAACTTCCAAGTCCTTTAAAAAAACAAAACAAACAAAAAAAAAACCTTCCTGCCCACCTCCGAAAATCCAATGGGAAAACTAAACAGTCACTTATAGACGGGGCAAATGGAAGACATAAACAACCTGGCAACATCTAGGAGGAAGTAGTCACTATAATGGCTCTCATTGGCTGTCACCGCGCAACGGGTCAACCAATCAGCAACGTCAGCCGTCCGCTGAGGCAGGTTATGAATGCGAAAAGAAAATCCGAATAAAGAAATTAAAATAACACAATAAAAACTAGCTTAAAAAGTAGTAGACACACATTGTTATAAGTATCTCTGCTATAGTATGTTTTTTTTATGTTTTAATCTATGTCGTTTTAAACTCATTGCGTAATAAAGAGAAAAAGTGTTACTTTTTTTTCTATTATCATCATTAGCTTCAATATTATCATCAAACAACATTATCATCAGCAATAACAACAATACCGTTTTCAGGATTATTACTATTGGTTAACGCGAGGTGTATGGACTCTATAGGCCTCCGTATCTAAATTAAAGGGCTCTATTGGCTGACGGAGGCTCCAATAGAGGGAGGGAGAGAGGATTGATGGCCACTCTTTCCCCACCTCCCCCCTTTTTATTAATCTCTTCTTGCCTACACCTCCGATATTCATTGTAGAACAGCCCAATCCACTTTGTTTTCGGCTGAAAGGGGGATGTGAGGAGAAAGACTGGACTTGTATGTGGTGCAAAATGTAGAAGATATCTTCCTCTGAGATCCCTCTATTTCTCTTCCTCCCTCCCTCTTCCTGTGTCTAGTCCTGTTCTGCTCTTGTGGGGAATGATGGGAGTTGTTTAGTGACAAATAAGTAACCCATTCGTCTTGTTCCTACATTATCGTCATGCTTCATCTTTCCCTTACTTTCGCCTTCGCCCTCTTCTCTTTCTCGCTCTCTCTCTCCCTAACATCTTTCTTTTTTCCTTCAGCAAGACACCTCCATCGTTTGGGAGGGGCTGGGCGGCATCTGGCCGCCCTGCGAGCCCTGGGACAGGGTGCGGGAGCGAGAGCGGGACCCATCCATGGAGTAGGAGGAGGAGAGGGAGGTGGTGCGAGAGCGGGACAGGCGGGTCATGCAAGACGAAGCCACTGTGGAGAGAAAAAACAATGTAAATACTGTGCAACAGCTGATGGATGAAGCTAAATTCATTCTACTTTTTTTGTTGACAAATCCTATGAAAACTCCATGTATGGAAAACTTACTGTAGCCCATTCCCTGGATAAAATACTTGAAAGCCTCAGTCAGTTTAGCAGGCTGCAAACACAAAGACGTGAAATGGTGATTTACAATCCTAAAACTTTTGATGATCTTAACTAAGAAGGAGTGCAATTTCGTGGCATCTAACGGTAACGATTTTAATTTAAAGGTTCTACATATAAAATTCAGAGCACTACTTTGCATAACCATACTTGCTGCAGCTTAACATCCCTGTTTTAAGTATCAGTATGTTGGTTTGTTTTTACCTGAGTCAGCTGAGGGAGACCACCAGCATCAGCCATCTGTGGAGGAGTGACAGAGGAGGTGAGTCGGACTGAACAATTGATGAAAAATTGTAAGTATAAAGACAGAGACATTAAAGCAAAGTCGGCTTAATCACCTTTAGGAATGAGGTTGTTGTAGGGTCCATTTTGCTGTTGCACTCCACCTGGTGGCCACAGAAGGAAAAACAGTAAACCTCTGACCTAAATTGTTGTTAGGAGACAATTTAAACTTAAAACACTTACGGCAGCGTCCTCATATGGAGCCTGATCTCCCACAACCAACATTACTGGACACCTGAAGTGGACAGAAATAGAGTTAAGAAAGATAGCATTTGGGTTTATATTTAAAAAAAATTAAAAACCAAATAAAGTACACAGATGAAAGCTTGGAGGGTATTTACTTGAAGGTGCTGTTACGGTCGATGTTCAAGTCTCTGCGACTGGAGGGAGAAGAGAAGATGACGTTTGCTGTTGTTTAATGTGAACTATATTTCCATTAATGTAATAATGTGGGTGTGTTTACCTGTTGTAAGTCTTCCATAAGAGCTCTATGTTGACCAGATTAGAAGCTTTGGAGATGCGCTCTCTGTGGGACTGCACGAGATCTGTGTTTGATGACAGCTCCTCCTGCAAAATCCCAAAAGGATGCAAAATATGTGACAATGTCAGAATTTTTGCATCTAGCCAGAGCTAATTTTTCATTTTAGCTTTGCTCGTACCTGACTGAAAAGGTGGGACAGGATCTGCTCTGTGAGGGAGGACGTCACGGAGCTGAGCTACAGAGGGAGAGGAGCAGGAATCAATAAGATCATTCACCCTTAGCAAGGTTAATAAGATAAACAATGACATAATCAATACTACTCTGGGACACAGACCATGCACGCAGTCGCATAATTTCATATCCACAGCTTAAGTTAAATTGATGAAGAAGTCGCATTAGGGCTAAGTACATTAAAATACCTCATTTCTGCGTACGAGACAATGCAGTCCTGAGAGAAAGGAGACAAAACGTACCTTCTGAGCAGCCCAGTCGATCCATCCTCGAGCGTTAGTGTCGATGTTGACCAGAACCAGACCTTCAACTGAATCTGGGTTTGCAAGCTGAGGAGAGAGAGGAAGCAGCAGGGAGACAGATGGTGAGATGAAAAGAAAAACATCCCAAGACAGAGTGTTTTCAGATTATTCAGTGTTTAAAATTATAGACAGAAATATACAGAAATAAAAAGAACAGTGAAAAAAAAGAAAATCAGTTAACAGCACTAGAGCAGCAAGTCTCCCACCCACTCTTTTTCACCACCCTATTCACTATTTTTGCTCTCTTTTAATAAGTACTCTTAAACGTTTTTGCACATTTAACATGTTACATTGTCATGCATTTTTTAATGCCCCTTTCAAAGCTGATACATCTAAAAATGACTTTCAAGTCTAACTGTCGCTCGACAATCAACACGTGCAGTATTATTAGCTGCTGTCGGCACAATAAAAGCTTAAAACAAAAGATAACACTCACTGTGAACTTGGAGAGGATGTACGCTCCCACTCCCACACCCACTCCGATTACAGTGCGGAAGCTGACAGAGACACAGGCCAAGTGAATAACACATACAGTCTAGTATAAATATGTATCAAACAAATACTGCACTCAAAAATCACTCTCATATTTTAAGAAAAATGTTTTAAGTTAAAACATTTATTGCTTCACGTGTGAGCCCCAGCAGCAGTAAAGCAAAACAATAAAAAGTGAGACTTATTATGCATCTAATTTTATTAATATAAATACTATATTTCAGTGTGCATGAGGCAAACTGAACTCTGCTTGTGTTTTTATGTCACAATTAATACTGTTAACTCACTTGAAAAACTGCAGGACGGAAGGAATCATCTCTGCTACGGTGTCCATGGAGGGATACTGGTAACTGTAGCAGGAAACACGAATTATATCAGTTCAATAAGCCACCATAATATGAAAACAAAACATAAAGTTCACTCTTGGCTGTCTTACAAAGCCTATTTGTAATTATTTGAAATTACCCGCATCACGTGGTAATCAAAGATTTTATCACCTTAAGCAAACACGGTGACACTTTTGTCCGCAGGGATTTTAATCGAGATCAAAAAGAGAATAAGCTTTAATTTCTAGAATCACCAGCGGGAGTCAAGGGTCATGGCCGAGATGCCGTGACAATACGCGAAACAAAATCCTCCTGAGCTCATAAAATAATCACGCAGGGGGAGAGAAGTGCTGGAGAAGTGCGGCGGGAAAAAATGAGGAGCGCGTAAAGAGAGAAAAGGGCGGATTTTCTTTAAACCTCTGACAAGAGCGTATTAGAGGCGGCAGAGGAGGGAGATGTGCGAGATGTTAAGTATTTTTGGAAGAGATTAGGTTTAAGCCTGCCACAGAAGATTGTTTCCGTTTCAGAGAAGTTTACTTTAAAAAAAAGAAAGAAAAAAAATGCAAGGTCACTGAGGGGAAATCGGCACGTCATCACACATGTAACAGTGAGCGTGGTACCCTGTGGGGTAGGCAGCAGCCCCCTCCTCCTGCCCCGGAGCATCGACGTGAATCAGGGTGAAGTTCTTCACAATCTCCTGCATCTCCTCGAACTTGAACAGAGGAGAGAAGCAGCTCTTACCTGCCAGAGAGAAAAAAGAAGAATCCACCGACAAGGTCACAAACGAGGAAAGTCGAAGAGTTTAGAAACAAAAAGAGGCTGAGAGCGAGAGAGTCACTCACTGTCCAGACCCACGTCATGGAAGGTGAGGATGGCGGGCCTGCGGGTGGTTCGTGTGCCGTGGAGGGTCACGTGCAGAACACCGTGTGGGGTCTCGATACTGTGCTCCTGGAGAAAAAAAACAACAAACAAATTCACAAATTTGCAGATATTTTCTGCATTTTTATCTTTAATTCCCGCACATATTCATGGAAAAAATGTCAAAACTTTTACAAAATTTTCTTCAAATTACATGTCATGCAACCCGTGACATGACAGTCTTACCTGTCCTTGGTCCAGCAGTATCCTCGCAGCCAGCTCAGCATCCTGTCAGAAATAAAGCAACGAAGACCTGTTAGAACAACGCATGCATGTGACTGTTGGATATATATTTCTGTAAATGCCACCAGAGATTTCACTTCAGTTGCACTTCAGGCCTGCAAATAAGAGTTATTACCTTCGCCATTAAGTTATGATTTTGGACTATTTTTGACAACCTATCGACTTAGATTTTGGATATCATAATATTGCCAGTGTTGTATTTTCCTGGTTTTAAAGTCTGCATTCCAGTAAAAATGATATAATTTTCTGAAGTTATCACATTGTTCTAGCAGTTCTGTTATAGTATTTGCCGTTACCCACCTATTCATAATATCCAAATTAGTGATGATTATTCATCAAAAATCTCATTGTGCAAATATTTTGTGAAAGCACCAAAACTTTTGAACTTAAATCTTAAAATAAAACCTATTCTTACAACTATATAATCTTTAAAAATCTTCATAAATTGTTTTATTTTTTAATCTGAGTCAACTTTTTGTCATTTTATCCCAAGAATATGCAGAACATGAGCATATAAAGTGACTTTTCTGCCTTTTTCATCTCTTTTTTTGTCTTTATTGCATATAACATAAAACAAAAAGCATGCACGTGAAAGAAACTCTCAACTTTTTGAAATTTCAGAGTCTCTTTATGTTAAATAAGCCCTTGCACCCTAATTAACACCCACACGGGCAGGATTGGCTGCGTTACACTCTATAGAAAGCAGCAGAGAGGCTCTTCAGAGGAGCAGGTGGTTGTGGAATACTGGGGATTGTATGGAGGAAGTCTGTCAGTGGGAGGCTTTAAATGGGGGCGTTCATTTGCAAACTTGGATCCATTTACCCCGCTAATGAATTACTAGCATCTCGAGTTTTTAGGAAATTAGGAGTCTGGGAAGTTGAAGTGGAGGTGGGCGTGTGCGAATGGGCGTTTGGTGAATGCAGAGGAGGCACATGGCTGCATCAAAAAGGTCACTAGTTTAATCAAAACAAATCATACTCTCAATCATACAGCTCAGCATGTGGCAGCAGCTGGATGTTAAAAGCGAAGAGGTGGAGGCGGGACGTCGCGGTGAACGATGAAGGTTTGGATAGAACCTCCCAATCTTGATTGCATTTCCTCCTCGAAATCACCCGTCACACCCCAGACGGTGATGTTGTAACTGATGCTGCAGGCAGTAACGACTCTATAGTACGAGTATTCATCACTGTCGCTGAATTATTTTTAAACAAGCTGTTTTTCTGTTCTTTTACAGTCTATTTACATACATTTTCACATTTTAATTACCACCGAAAGACAATGTGATCCGCTGTCGTACATCTAGATTATTAATTTAGATGTACAATAAAATGTTGTGATATATAATCCAATATTTTCTGATTTTAGTTGCTATAATGTCAAGAAATGTCTTAAAGCAAGGATGCGCCACTTGCTTTGTTTGAGGGACACTTTTGCAAAATGACAAGAGATCAGGGGCCAGTCACAGCAGCCCCATGCATATTTGTAGAAATTTAGGACATTTCTGGGATTTGAGGATGTTTCTAGGATTTGGCACATTTCTAGGATTCTGGGACCTTTCTAGGATTTTGACACATTTTGACAGGATTTAAGGATGCATCTAGGGTTTAAGGATGTTTCTAAAAATGTTAAGACATTTCTTGGCTATTAGCACATTTCTTGGATTTTAGGACATTTTTGAGATTTCAGAACATTTAAAGGGTTTTAGGACATTTTTGATTGTCAGTAATGATACTACACCTTTGCCTGCTGACTCGCTTGATGTAAATTAAAACTATATTTTGTCCCTTTGTAAATATGAGTAATTTCAGTGCTGTATCTCCCAGTTTGTCCACCAGGTGTCAGCAGTGAGAGGAAACCCACTCTGCTCTGGTGCATCCGCACAACATCAGCGCAGCAGAGCAGAGGAGCTGCTCTCGCTCCCTCGGGGCTTTGACGTCAACCCGGCAGATCTGAGCCAGTGCTGCAGCTGTCCACACACACACACACACACACACACACACACACCGGGTCATGCACACATGTGTTTGAAACACATGTTGTCACATGTAGGCTTTGCTCAGGCTCAAAAGCATGCACGCTCGCATTCACGCACAGTGAGGACACAACACAATCACACACAAACCAACCTTTGTTTTTCTGTCTCTTGGGGACACACACACAAACACACACACACTGGCATTTATCTGAGGTTTCAGATTTTGTACGTTACACACTGACAACCATGCTTGGATAACAACTCGGCCTATATGTGTGTATTTGCATGCAGCCTGTGTGCACAGTGTGTGTACTTCATGTCGTGTATGTGTGTGTCTGGCATCGTCTCTGACCTTGGCGTCAGCCTGACCCGTGAGTAACGGCTTCTCCTCCGTGATGGCGATCTCCTGCATCTCTGTTGTCATGGTGTCACCTCCTGTACAGGTGAAAGAGAGCAGAGCATGACAGTCTGTAGCTAATAAAGTTTTTCTGTTGTCTGCAGCATGACAGTGAACAAATCTCATTCTTACTGCCAACCTGACAAAAACACTTGACACTGTGATGTTGGAACAGGTGAGACAAACACACACGTGCATGTATGCACATACACACTAAGTAATTAAACACTGCATGCAGTCGTTTTCCTCTGGGACTTTGGTTGGGCTTTGGGACCTTATGAAAGTTAATTAGTAATTAGTGTTGGCAGAGATGAGCAGAGGGGACAGGAAAAGAAAGAAGGACACATTTTGGGATGGGTAAAAACCAGTGTAAGGAATAAAAGCCCAGAGAGAAGGTGGGTGAAACATGGTGACACAGGATAAAGCGGTCGATGTGCGAAATGAGAAACACCTAAGGGGAGAAATGACTGTGACAAACAAGTGGCTGATAAGGATGACGTGAAGGGAAAGAACACTTTGTATTGCATTACTTTTATCTGAGCGAGGTTAGTCGAGCGTGCTGCTTATTTCCACACCTTCACAGCCACAGTGTGTGTGTTACTGCTGTTCCTGAGGGCATCACATAAGGTGGTTGTTCAGAGAGGTAGAGGTGAGTTAATTTCATCCACATTGCCACTTTGATTCCTCTACAGGTCTGGGCATTCAAACTGAAGGCCTTCACATGGGAAAGGCAGGAGGGGTATTGGCCAGTTCTTGACTTGGTTTTAGAGAGCTGCGATCCGCTAACCTCTACTTTTATCAATGGTGAGTCAACACAATCTGTTAAAGATGACAAATACTCTTGGTCTTGACCTTAAGTTTAAACGGGACCTGTGGATTGACCTGATAGGACACGACAAATAGTATTCTCTCAAGAAATTGCTATCAGTTAATGTCTGGAACAAAATGTCCCAAATGTTTTACTGTGCTTTTATTGAAAGTGTTCTATGTTTTTGCATCATGTGTTGGTTTTGCAGCGCTACTGAGACACAAAAGAAGACCGAGTTTGAGAGTAAGGCCGATTAAACGGCATGCTTTTTAAAAGATTTCACATTATTTTTTGTTAAACGCTAATGAGTAGGGCTCAAATGACTGTTGCATAGTTTTAATCATTACCCTGGTCATCCACATCCAGTTCAGTATTCAAATGTTTTCTTTTTTTTTCATTAAAGCGCTTGTTTTGCAGTTTTTGCTTTTGTGGCCTAACCCGCCTCATGCAGAGTTATTCATAACATACAGAAATATTGCGTACAGTCGTCCACCTTCCACATTTTCTTCCTCTCAATCACTCTCTATCTCCCTCTCACACGTTGGTGCAAGGTACTAAATTTGGTAGTACTGATTTACGTTTTTGATTGATTACTACTACTACTGCTGCTAAATCCTTCTACATAGATATAAAAATGAAGAGGGCAAACAACATTGTTGGAGAGCAGACAGGTATGTCTGCATACATGCCAACCTTTGCATGCTTAAGTGCAGTTTCACCTCTGTTGTTTCTACTGCAGAACTAATTATTTTCAAAGCAATGACTGCCAAAACATTACAACATCTTCATATTAAATGTATTTACACAGATTTATTTGTCTGTCCAACATGGTCAGACTGACACTCAGTCACAGATCCTTCACCTGAGATTATGTTAATCAAAAAATGGGTATATAAAATGAAGTCCGAGTAAAAGCTTAGCTAAAATAACCATTGATTAGCTGTGTTGTAATTTTCAGAATATCTTCAGGCCAAAAGGGAATATTAAGAGTAAGAGACTAAGCACAGGTTGTTATTGTGTCCGTTTGCGAGTATTAAGCCTGAGCTGACATTTAAATCTGAAATGTGGGACCAGGACCTTCTGACATCACTTGTGTGTGAGCGCATGCACAGTTTATGCTCTCATAAACCGATGACTGTATGCTATCTGCAGATTTGGCCTCACGTCAGACGGGTGTGTGCTTATGTGCGCGTGTGCACTCATCAGAAAATGAACTACAGCCCCGAGGACCCTGTGTCTCTCTGGGTCTCAAACGGAAATGATTAGTCACCAAAGCAGCCCCCACCAACACACACAGACTCTTTACTTTCATTGTTTGCCATCCATCTCTTCTGCCCTCCCTCTACATACATTTGAAAAAAAAAACAAAAAAACATTGCAGTCGTTGTCGGGCACGAACCTCGTATCTCCTCATTTCACTATTAACTTTTTTTCGGTCCCTCTCTACGTCTATTAGTGGGTTTTACCATTTCTCAAACAATGAAATGTATTTTAAAAAGCTTGTGACTAAACCTATCTCCATTGGATTCAATTAAAAACACAGGAGATAAGAGGTTTGCCACATCACTTGCCACCATAAGTTGAAAACTTGAGAAAGCAACTAAAAAATTGTTGACAACAATTTAGCCTTATCTTAATCTTATTTGAGTCACTTTTTAAGCAAAAAATGCAAAAATTCGAACTTCTAAAAGGTCAGTATTTACTGATTTGTTTGTTTTTTGTCTTAATAGTCTTAACTGAAAACAGTTGGGTTTACTTGGCTCTGGAAACTTGACATTTTAGAGATCAAATAACTGAAAATAATCTTCACTTGCAGTATATCGATATAAATCTGAGTGCTTCTGAATCCCAGACGAAGGTAATATTGACATGCAAAACAACAAATGGCAATAAAAATGAGTCAGATACTAAATCTCTATAGTCTGACTGTTGTCTCTGTCTCACCCCCCTTCCCCCTGTCCTCTCTGTGACCAGCGGGCTTATCGAGCCTGTTTCTGGACCGTAGCTTTGCCAAGGACATTGGTGGCTCCACTGCAGTTAATATGCCTTCGGCATCTAACACATGCACCAATGCATGTGCAGGGGGGTACACACTGCCACAAGCACTTGCATGTGGCACTCATTGTAAAATCAGTAGTGAATAAAATAGATGACAGAGCAGGAGAAGGAGCATTTGTGGGTCACAAATCACAAATCTACAGCTTGTACGACTTCAACATTTTACTTCAGGACGTGAACCCAGCCATTCAGTCTCTCTGATATTGTAGATTCCCATTTTCACAGCCCCTCTCCACTATTTTTACAGGTCTGGCATGTCCTTGCATGACTGCAGAGTAAAGTTGTTTATATGCGCCTCTGTGTATATTAATAGATCTCTGGAACAACACCATTTGGATGTTTGGAAAGGAAAGTTATGCTGCAACACGATCCCTGTAGCGTAGCTGTAAATAGTGTGTGATGCACCAGGACTCCACACAATGACATTCTTTTAAGGAGGGATTCTCAGCTTTAGCCAAAAAA
The DNA here is from genome assembly GCF_026936395.1 of Plectropomus leopardus. Taxonomy (NCBI): domain Eukaryota; kingdom Metazoa; phylum Chordata; class Actinopteri; order Perciformes; family Serranidae; genus Plectropomus; species Plectropomus leopardus. The sequence goes on from NC_142198.1 coordinate 16,467,307, forward strand.
CAAACAGAGATACACACCATAATAGTATTGAAGGTTTGGAAACAATAATAAACCAGTGCATGGTTTAGTCCAAAAATGTAAGAAAATTGTGAAAAATGCCAGTAACAATTAATCCAGATTGGAAGCATTGTTTTGTGTCACCAACAGTCCAAAACACAAGTATTTCCAATTTGCAATAATAACAAAAACAAAAAAAAGAGAAAACAAGCTAATTGTGACATTTGAGTGGGTGTAACTGGAAAATACTGGTAATAGTAGTTTTTTTTTCTAATTAAATCACTTCCTCAATATTGAAAACTAACAAAAAGTTTGCATTCATTTGGCGTTTTGTGTCTAATCACTTGACAAATTTAAGTTCAACATTTATTCTCTTTTAGCTTTGTTTTTGGTCTACACTAGTGGTTCCCTAACTTTTTTCATTTGAAGGACCGCTAAATTATTATTATAATTCTTATCATTATTATTATCATTATTCCTTTTTTAGAATTATTATGATAGTCACTATTATATATATATGCAATATTATATATATACATTATCATTAATCTTGTCTTTCTTCTATCTCAGCTCCAGAGGACCTTGATGCGTGCACATAAACACATTCATACATGACCGCCCATAGCATTGTTAAATATCTGGTTTGCATATTAATAAAAGTAAAAATACCACCATGCCTGATCATTTCTTTGTATGTTTATTGTTGTTTTTTGTTTGTTTGTATGTCCTGTTTTTCCTCTTATCTAAATTTCTGTCTCCGTCTACCCCCACATATGTGTTGCCTATCAGTACTTTTGTTTTTGTTTTTATACTGCCCTTTTGCACTCAATAATAAAAAATAAAACAGAAACACCAGAGTGGTCAATGATATGAGCAGCTACATTACGTGCTGCCAAAGCGTAGAGATAACCAAGGCTGCAGAAAAGCCAGTCACATGACAAAGATCATGTATTAAGCAGCATTGTTACGGGTATCACGCTACTGGTCCATTATGCTTACCCTGCTCTCTCTCCCTCACATACATACACTGTCCTCCACATACACAGTTTCCTGATGCTGCAACATTTTAATCGGCCTAACTCCCTCCATCATCCATCTTTCTTTATCTCCGCCTCCGCCTCTCTCTGAGTCAGTGTGTTTTAGAGCGTGTAATAACTGCTAAACTGCACAGGAGGCACCGTCTGTCACCATGGAAAGAGGAACACAGAGATGGAGAGAAAACGGCAGATTTGCATGGAGAGCAAGAAGTGAAGGAAACTGAAAAAAACAACAGGGAACAGAACGTGTTGAAAAGGGAAAAAAAAAACACCACTCGCCTCGACTCTACTTCCACATTACAGCTGTCAGAAAACAGTTGTTCAGTTCATCTGTTGCACCGAACAGGTTTCACGTCTAAGATATCGGGCTGCGTCGGATAATTGCCCCTGCTAAATTCATCCGAGCTCGCTTTATGCACATTCATAATCACGCAGAGAAATGGCGTTTCAGTCACTGTGAACGCGCCGTGTCGTTCCAACATGTCACAATCTGTTTTCGTCAATCCTCCCTGTCACCCCCCCTCAGTTTTTCCTCCTCATCCTCCTCTCTCCTGCTCTGTCACACTGACTCCATCCCTTCATCCTTTGATGCAATGAGATGTCACCGCACAGTAACGGTGGATTCAGGCTGCCAACAGCCACTCTGAAGTCTCCAGAGGCGGATTCGAGCTACGTGAGAGCGCGAAAGGCAGGTCTGGTGATGATGTTTCGGTGAGAAGGCAGAGCGGGATTGGTTGTTAATGATGCTCAAATTAGACTTGAGCTTAAACTGCTTAAGGCAAACTAGATTTAAGACCAAAAACTTCATTGCCACTTGGAATTAAATTCAAAACCAATTTTACAATCACCAAAACTGAAGAAGATTTTTACCCAAATGTAACACAAAACATGACAATTTGTTAGAAAAAAAAGGTAGATTATCTATGTCAATTATTAAGATTTTTTTTAAAGTGGAACACATGGACGATAATGACCATATTATACCGTATTATAATAATCTATTTGGATTACCAACCATGTGGCCAGTTTTGGTGGCAATTTTGTGTTGTTTTATTCCCATCATGATGAGTTTAAGACAAGGAACTTGTTAGATTTATTTTATTTATTTTAATAAAAAACAGATGTTGCCAATTATTTTGGGATTGTACAATGAAACAATAGGAAAATAAAGGTTCATAAAATCATGCTTCCCATGTCTGAGCATTTTTAAGAATTTTGATTGTATTATGGTCTACCAGTGTACTTAGAAAACTTGATATGATTTTCAATACTGTCAAAAAATACACTCTCTTTTTCTATTAAACTCATACAATACTGGATGTGCTCCTGTCTTTATTAAACCCATACCATGCTGAATGTAGTGTACATCACAAGCTACCAGAGGTTAATCTCAACTGGTTGAACAGGCAGCCCAGCACACAAATACCACCACATCTGAAATACCCTGGTGAAATTTCAGAAAGGTATGAGGGTGTAAAATATAGATACCACCCAATCTTTATTTCTAGGGTTGTCCCAAATACCTTATTTGGAGCTTTGAAGATGCAGTGATAATTAACCGCAAATATTCAAAGCTTCCATGGGATGTGATGGGACCAGGGGGTTGGGGGTGTTATCAATCATATTCATATACGTTATTCAACCAGCCACACCCATCTAACTTTGGAAGGACTTAGCACCATGGTGTGTGTGTGTGAGAGAGAGAGTGAGAGTGAAATAGAGGGTGGAAGGTGGACTATTGCACACAATATTTCCGTAAGTTATTATCACTTCCTTTTAGTTTCCTTTATCAGTTTGGTGAAAAAACGAAATGAAAAAGAGGCATTTGAATACTGATTTCGATGTTGATAACCATGGCAACGATTGATATTTCGAAGCATTCAGGTCATCTCTACAAATTTTGTGCTGTTAAAGTTACATCTGTTGAAAGTCTGGTGCGTCCCATACAGCCTCTGGTGTCATTACATCGACACTGGGAACATTGCCCAAGCAGCGTAATTTGACGACTTGGAAGTGAAACCAGGCTTCTTCCAGGAAATAGCCATAGCCTACCTCTCAGAGTGAAACACCAACTAAAGCTCTCGCCTTCTCTCGCAAACTCATTAGAGTACCGTGTGGATTTCAGCTTGCTTTCACCAATGTAGGCTGTGACGGATTGATATATTTTATCTCCCAGGGGTTTACTATACCATAGCCATTCCCTGCTGTTGAAGTCACTCTGCACTGGGAAGACGTATACTTGATACATTACTAGCTGCAGTTGACACTCCCTGCCTGCACATACCAAACTGCTACCAGTATGCCTAAAATATCAAAGATACCACTTGCACTTGCACAGTGTCCAATGCTCAAAACGATACATTTGATTTACAGTAGATTGTGGGCCAATTCTGGCCCTCGCTAATGGCCCTCCAGCCATTTTCTAATTCACAATAAAAATAAATAGATTCACACCAGGAATTGTTTCTGTACTTTGAGTATACAAAGGGTGCCAGAGTGCATAAACAGCATCATAAGGGAGCTAGTTTATCAAAAGTGCGAGTGGAGCATCCCACACACTCCCTGACAGAGGTCCGAGCAACGCCCCTAATGTCCTAAAATCCTATAAAAATCTTAAAATCCTAAATATATCCTAAAATCCTAGAAGCATCCTAAAATCCTAGAAGCATCCTAAAATCCTAGAATCGTGCTAAAACCCTAGAAATGTCCTTAAATCCTTGAAATGTGCTACAACCCTTGAAACATCCCAAAATCCTTAAAATGTCCTAAAATCCTAGAAATGTTCTAAAGTCCTATACACGTCCTAAAATCCCAGAAACATCCTAAAATCTTAGACACATCCTAAAATCCTAGAAACGTCCTAAAATCCTAGAAATGTCATAACATCCTCGCAACATGTATGTAGCTGCTGCGACTGGTCCCTAAACTTCTGTCATTTTGCAAAAGTGGCCCCCAAGAAAAGCAAGTTGAGCATCCCTGCAGCAGATCTTCATTTCAATGTGACAAAGCTTCCTCTAGAAAATGTATGAAATCATGATAAATATTCAACATCTGATTACATATACCATGACAGAAAATTTAAAACACATTGCCAACTTCCCCTACAGCTCCAGTGGTCTGCTTTCTATCAGCACATTTCATCATTTTCCCTCCTTGCTGCTTTTGATATGTAACGTACCACATTACATGTTCCAGCAGGGCCAGACTGTTCACAGCTGAAATGGCTGTTATGGGGGATGAAGTCAGCCAGCAGCACTGCATTTCTATATATGAAACAGCTCAGCTCTGCAAGAGGAAAAGCGTCTTTAACTCGTGCCAGCACACTCTGTTTCCAGCAAAGTTTGAGACGTCAGAGCCTGTATTCCTGCCGTCAGAAAGACACATTTGTTGGATTTTCATCTTCAGACTTGCAAGAAATTAAAGGGCTTTAACTTCAAATTGCAACTGTATTTTTCTTTAATCAACCACTAGATTGTGGTGCGCAGAGCTGACATAACAAGCTGCCGTCAAACGCGAAAACTTTCTCTCCCTCCGTCTCCATCTGCCCTCTTCCTCTTTATTTTAATCTCTTTCTCACAGCTCCGCACTCCTCTCCCTCCATCCATCTTTTGTCACGCTGCTGACTTTTCATTCTCTCCGTTTCTGCCAGTCATCGCTCCTCATTCTCTGTCTCACTGCAGCTCTTTGTCCCATTCCTGCCCTTCTGTCTCTGTCTCTTTCTTTTCCTCCACACAGCAAGCGAGTGAAAGGAAAAACGGGCAAACAGCTCTGCTGGCAGATTCTTTCATTTGCTCTCTCTCTCTCTTTCTTTCTCTGCTGCCACCAGTGTTTGCAGCTCTGAACAAAGAGTTGTGCCCAGACACTCAGAAACACACTCCCAGACACATCAACAGTGTGCTGAAGTAGGGCACTGAGCATTAGGGTCACCTATATTGAGAATGTGGGCTGAAGGCTGACATGCAGAAAGGTTAAACCCGTGGCATTCGGGGGACACACCCGGCTGCTTCACTACGTGGAGGCGTTGATGTCGACACGTTCGAGGTTGCACAACACTAGTGAGTTTTGGGACTCCTCAGAGTCAATGACATTATTTCATTTCAACAGTTTTTGGAGCTCAGTGGACTTCCTGTCCTCTTCCACTTCCGCTTCCTGGGTTAAAATCTGATCCAGGCAATATAATCTTTCAATTCTCTCAATTGTGTTATTGTTTGACAAAATCCTGCTGTCAAAGTCGATCTCACCACATCTCCCTTGTAGGACTGGCGTTATTTGTAGGGATGGTAGCTGATATGATTTTATTGATACAAATGCCAGTTCTTCATTGATTCTCATTAATTCCTGATCAAGCAGACATAGAGCGATTTAAGCCTCCATTTGGAGTCATAATTCTGCAATGCTGTACATAAAAGATGCACAGCAGAGGTTTTCGATAGGTCGGACCACTGTGTTTAACGATATATTTTAAAACGTTACAGTTAAAGCTAAAAATGACAGCAAAAATAAACAAGTTTGCTGACTTCACGTATCTCCACAACTGAAATAAGTTGACCGGTGTCTACCCGGAAGTGGTGTTGTCATTAGTATGACGTCATGGTGACTCAGTCTATACCCAGCGCTGTTCACCTGACTCCCTCTGGCTCTGCAATGTCTAATAAAATAGAGGATGGAAAGGAAAAAAGCAATCTCGAGAAAATAAAACAAAAACATAAAAGTTAAATGACGAAAGGTTTTGCATCTCTACGCAACTGGAGATTTATAGTTTTAATTTTACATAGTAAAACGTTCAATCATGTAATCACCTCTGTCACACAAGTTTATCACACACATGCATAAGCACAGTGGTGGGACCCAGGTGCTGAGGCCGTAAACACTCTCAGGACTGAATCTGTTCTCTGTCCTGAAGTAAATCGTGTTAGTCTGCCGTGCTGTCACACCTGGGGACCGCTGTGTCACTTTTATATGCAGTGATGTGCAGCTCCACCTCATGAGGTCGGCATGCAGACTCTGCTGAGGCTGAATTTTCTTTTTACAGTTCAGCATTGTGATGTATGGATGGTGGTATACAAACGGAAATGAACAGATGTAACAGAATGTTTAGCTTTTCTCTGCATGCTGTGGTTAACTATAACTAACTGCTAACTGCTAACCCTAACCCTAACCCTAACCTAATTCCCATATGGGGATCAATAAGGATTCATCATAAGACACAGCAGTGTTTATCATACACATTTCAGGATGATGTTTTATATGTGACTGCCAAAGGTTTTAAAGGTCCATAGTTTAAGATTTAGGAGAATTTAGTGGAACCTGTAGGTAAAAACTGCAGATGCAACCAGCTATTAACTGCACCCCCAGACAGAGATCCAAGTTAAGCCCCTGACGTCCTATCCTCAAAACTTCCCAAAATTCTAGAAACACTGAAATCCTAGAAACGTCCTAAAATCTTACAAACATCCTAAAATCCTGGAGATGTTCTGAAATCCTACAGACATCCTGGAAATGTCCTACAAACCTAGAAATGTCCTAAAAACCTAGAAATGTCCTGAAATCCTAGAAATGCCATACAGTCCTAGAAACGTGCTAAAATTATAGAAATGTCCTAAAATCCTAGAAACTTCCCAAAATTCTAGAAATGTCCACAAATCCTACAAACATCCTAAAATCCTGGAGACGCTCTGAAATCCTACAGACGTCCTGGAAATGTCCTAAAAACAAAGAAATGTCCCGAAATCCTAGCAATGTCTTAAAATCCTAGAAATGCCAAACAATCCTAAAAACATGCTAAAATTATAGAAATGTCCTAAAATCCTAGAAACTTCCCAAAATTCTAGAAACGTCCCAAAATTCTAGAAAATATTCTGAAATCCTAGGAATGCCCTATAAATTTTAAAATGTATTTTTAAGTTTAACTTGCCGGAGGCAAATTAATTGTGTTTTAATATTTGACATGCCAATAAGAAAACAAACCTGACTTTAACTCTCAGGGAGAAGAGGCTTATGAAATCTACCATCAGCAGCTGCCACTGTGCATTTCTAAGCACATCCACTCTCCTGCAGTCACTTTAACATCAGGATTTTTCTGGCGATGTCTGTTGCTAGGGCTGCTGGACAAAACACGGTCCGAGAGAGAGAGAGAGAAATGAGCGACAAATGCCTGGAGAGAAAGGAGGCACAACATCAGCCACCATGGAGACCCAGAGAGGAGCCAAAGCTCCCCTCGTCTCCTCTCTGAGCCAAGCCTTTGCTCGCTCTGCCCCCCTTCAAATCTCCCGTGCTGCTTCCCACGGCGTTGGATGGGCATACGTGGATCACCTTGGCTCTCCAAAATAAGGCAAACAAATGAAAGAGCGGCTCAGAAAAGCCTGTTTTCTCTCTCCGTCTCTCAGCAGATCACTTAGGCCTCTTGTCTCCCCAAATCCTCTGTCGTTGATCACTCGACAGCTCAGCCCAGTCCCTTTTTTTTATTTTCAGGCCGCCTATTATTCCCTCCATCATGATCTCACCTCCACTCAGACATCCAGTCTCTCTGCGTAAAAGGTGAGAGCGCTTGACAGAGGTTTTTTGCTAAAAGAGCAGGTGATTCATCACATTCTCAGAAAGATCATGATGCAGTACGTGAAGTACATTAGACTGTGAGTTTTAGTCATCATTATTGATTAGTTCAGCGGTTCATTTTCCGTTAAGGGACCCCTTTCCTGTCATTGACTAAACTGACGACCCCCTGGCTAAGTAACATATATTTATCGACATTTCATATCATATTTATTCCATATTAACAATAACAATACAGAAAGGCTGATAAACTGTACAATTAATCCAAACAGGGAACACAATGACTGCAAGACATTTGTGCAAAAAAAGGCAATCTGAATATATTTGTAGATGCTTATTTCCTGTAATTATTGCATCAGAGATTATTTTCCTGATAGTTTTAGAAAGTTTTACACAAACATACATATTTAATAGCATAAATGTGCTAATTTGCACATCTCAATTTTACATCACTGCAAGTATTTTGCCTTTTGGCCTGCTGGTCTGACAAAACGAGCAGTTTGAAGACGCTACCACTGACTCAAGGAATATGTGAAGTGCTTTTCTCTTTATTCTCAATATTTGTGTTTGTTTTAAAGACAATTTAAAAGTCATATACATGTTTTGTATTCATTCCATACTTAATTTAATGACAACCACGTGCAGTGCAAACTTGAACTTCCAAGAAGTCTAATGCGCAGAACAGAAGGACAAATAGTCTGGATGATAATGAACAATCATGTGCTTCTCGTTTCCTGCCTTGTTCTCTCTCTGTTTATCTATGAAATTTAAACTGTCTCTCCTTCAGCAGCGTTTGCCCCTTAACGTCTCGCGGCGGCTGACAGATAGGCTTTTAGTAGGTTCGCTCAACAGCTGTGAGAGTGACGCATGAAGTCAAATTAGTAATTATCTCGACGAATTGTGTGAATGCACAAAAGAAAGCGCTGTTCAGGTCACATATGTGAGTTTATTCAGCTACATGTAAAAAAGAAAGACCTGAAAGAGGCTCAGACGGTTAAATCGATTGTTTCGATTCAGACAAGCACATGATCACACACACACACACACACACACACACACACACACACACACACACACACACACGCAATCACACACCCCCTAATTGACCTTCAAGCTAGGGTAAATTTATATGTTGGTGCCATTGGCTGAGAGCTGATAGAGATAAATGACTCATGATGGCGAGCTGACTGCAGCTGCACCCAAACATACAAAAAGCTTTTTTCTTTTTTTTTCTTTTATGGCAGCAGCTCCCAAAAATACTCAGCTTTAATAATACATCAGCACCTGCAAGAGATGCACATATTTCCACTTCCTTTTTGCAGCATGAAGTTACATTTGGCAAACATTATCTGCACTTTCTCAACCGTATTTACACAAGAAAGGTTTTTTGTGATACATACACTCTTATCAGCAGCTTAATGCCTTAATCTTGTACTTTTGGCCGCTGAGCAGGTCTGTTGGAGCAACTGGGAGACTTGCTCAAGGGCGCATTTTTTAGTCTATTAAATATTCTCAAAAAAAAAGATCAAATTTACCTATTTTGTTTGACCAGCAGTGCAAAACAAAAATTTGAAGTAATGTCTGGTATGCTACATAGTCCCACGTATGTAGACAGACAAACATCAAAGCCATACGTGATTGCTGAACGTATGATCTCTCCACAGCAGCATCAGTGAGGTCGGCTGTTAATGTCTGATGATAACGCCTGACTCACAGTTGGTGTTCCAGTTAAATCCAAACGTGTTGGATGTGCCGGCATGTCAAGTTCAACCATGCCAAAAAAATATTTTATGGGCTTGGCTTTGTGTTTTGAAACGTTGAAATAAGAAGCGATCTTTCTCAAACCGCTGCCACAAAGTTAGAACAACACTATTATCCAAAATATCATTATATGCTGCACCACTAATGTGCCATCCATGCACCTTTAACAGGACAGGACAAAATGGCTTAAAAATAATATTGCAATATTTTTGGGCTATATCATGATACATGATGCATATCTTGATATTTCAAAATCTCCTCTTTACCACTGTAGACTACTAAAATGCAGAATTATGATATGAATTACAGTTACAACAAAGTAGATAATGTAATATACTAAAGTTACATTAAAAAATTGGTATAATAAAGTTAAATAAAATACGGTATAATTAAGTTAAATAAAGTACTGTTATAATAAAGTCAAATAAAGTACTGTCATTATAAAGTTAAATAAATAAAGTACTGTTATAACAAAGTTAAATAAAGTGCTGCTATAATAAAGTTAAATTAATCATTGTTATAATGAAATAAATCAAAGTAGAACCACAGAGGTGACAATTTATACTCAATGTTCGCAAAATAGTCATTTTATACATCCCATGTTGAACATACCGCAATACATTGAAAATATTCGATGTATCGTCCTCCCCTATGTTTTTTTCCTTTTTTCCGGATTGGCTTATAATAAAAAAGTAATGGGCAAGAAAAACTCTGGTGTTTATTCTGGTATCATGATGGCTTCATTGATGGTTCTTATGTAATCAACACACATAAAATTCAGGGCAATATCAAATAAAATGACCAAAGTCATGTATATATATCGTACGATAAGTCAACAACGTAGTTATCGTGGCAAACCGAAAATTAGTAACCTTAAATCACAAGCCTTCAGCTTCTTCTTCTGTGATGTTTAGCCTAAAATATCTACAGCATCTCTAAATTACCTACTATCTCTGAGTCACACTGATCACGTGGGTTGTGTGTTAAAATAGTTGGAGTAAAGATTAATGTAGTATCAGTGGACCACCCTGAAATGTAATACACACCCTTTGTGTTCAAGTCCTCTGTCTCTATAATGAAACTGATGCTTATGAGAGGAAAATGTTATCCTGCTTCATTAAAATATTATTAGAAAAGTGACTCCATTACCTCAGAGGCTGTGGCTGAAACATTTCTAAATTGTGTCAAACTGTTGCTGTTATGGGCTCAGCTAATGACAGAGATTACAGTGTTGCTGGCTGATTATGCAGATAAATTAAATATGTATTAATAAATAATAGATTAGATGTCCGGACTCCGAGGCTAAAAGGACACTAACTATCTCCTCCTCAGTGCTACAGTGTCGGATTGTGACAGAGCGGATACAAATGAAGCCATGTGGAGTGAATGATTATGAGCCATTATTACAGCAGGCAACAAATTGCTCTGATTAATGTGGAGTCGTTAAAAGGCTAATTGCTGAAGATGTGTGTGTGCATTTGACAACATGGTTCCTTTGGTTGTCTGTGAGAAACGCTCCATCCGATATTTCTGTCAAAATGTTGTTTTTTATATATTCTTTGCATGTGACATTATGTGAGGTGTTATTTTAAGTTATATGCATTTTTGCACTTTTTCTTTGGAAAACAAAAAGTTTCATGTCATTATTGCTACTCGGAAAGCAAAACTTGATTTCAAAACCACTAAGGACGCAGAGAAAACCTTAAAGGTCCAGGTGTCAAAATAAGTTTTCAGTCTGTTCATCTCACTTTAGGCATTTTTATTTCAGAAAAAGTATCTAGTGGACTGAAAAAGCCATTGATTATATTATTCTAGTAGGCTACCAAAAATCCTATTTGTATTTGTAATATGAATTTAGTGAAATACAGTTGTAATCCATGCATTGCTACAATCTTGGCATGCAAAAATCTAGTGATACTATGCTGTATGGATTTGTCTTATATAAGAAGGTTGCACTACTTCCATACTGCATTGTGTCCGAATTCCTACATCACTTAACGATAAACATGTCATTTTTTGGACATTTACTGCAAAAACTCTTGGTTTTAGTAGCTGTTTTCCTGTTGTTCCATATTTATCCATTGCTAGCCTACAGCTATTTTTTTCCAGGAGACCTCCATCATGGTGGTGGCCCCTGTTGCTAGGAGATCTGTGACACAACTGCAGAAAACCTACCCTGTATAAATACACTTTGCGTAGATATTGTGCTTAGCAGCGGGGGGTCGAATGTTACCCCTGTGAACATGTTTATGCTGTTTATTTCCTGCCCCGCTCAGCTCTTCCTCTGCCTGTGGATCTATCGACAAACAGTCCTGATTATGTAACTGTGCGTCGTGGAATGCCAATCACAAACACACACACGCTCTCTCACACACACACTGTGAACTGTCGCCTCTGACTGCACCAGACTGCATGCACATTTGGACGCATTTATGTCACTTCAAAAATCACAGTCACAGAGTGTAAAATTTGCACCACACAGATGAGTTTTAGCGAAGAAAAAAAGATGCATCTGCACATTCTTTCTCACATCCAACCTGAGAAATATGAATGGAGTTTGGGCACCGTGTTTGTCTATAAATAGGGTGTTGTGAAGGCCTGTTTGGACTCGTGGGAACAGACAGGGCATTGTGGTGCTTGGCCTATCTGTATCTGGCCTCTAGCCATTGGGCAACGACTGAGCAGTCCCCCCGCAAACACACACACACACACACACACTTCCACACACTGGCCTAGATGCTAGTGTATGAGCACTGCTGTAATCTCATACACCTACACAGGATAAAATCCATATGCTGTGACCCAGATGCTGTTACGCTCTCATACACCTACACAGACTGTAAAAAAAAATAAAAAATCATATTTTTTAAACACCCAGACTTATATGCACGAGATGCTACAACTGGCCAAGACACTGATAACAATTCAGATGAAAAAACGCACACACAAAAAAAAAACAACATTACTCACATGGTCAGGATTTATTCAGACTAGACTGATCTCAGACACCAACGCAGTGAGAAACATTGTTCCACACTGTCTCAGTCATCAGCTAATGTGCTCCTCTTCACTGTACAGACAGTAAAAATACATCTGAGCTCACACTACAAAAAACATTGCAGTGTACGCCACTGCCAAACAGAGTCATATCAAAATAACGGACCCATCTACAGTAAAGGGCAAAGTTAAAACATACGTGCTTTTATATTTTCATGTGTTTTTATGTTCAGAATTGAATGTGCTCCTTCTGAGCGTACAAACAGTAAAATACATCTTAACTCATGCTACAGACATGGCCGTTAGTGTACACCACTGTCAAACTCACATCAAAATAACTGATGTTTAAACAAAAGTGCTTTTATTTTGTGACATGTTTTATAATAAAAACTAAATGTGTTCCTCTTCATTGTACAGAAATTAAAAATACATCTGAGCTCATTCCACGAATAAAAAAGGGTTGTACTGTACATCACTGCCAAGCGGAGTCTTATAAAAATAACTGACGTTTCAAAGTTGAGCAATGTTTAAACAAAAGAGCTTTTATTTTGTCATGTTTTTATGATCAAAATTGAACGTGCTCCTCCTTACTGTACAGACAGTAAAAATACATCTGTTACAAAACTCCTGCTACAAAAAAAGGGTTGTAGGTGTACTCTACAATGCCAAACGGAGTCAAAAATAACTGATGAATCATCAGTTAAGTCCAACGTTTAAACAAAAGTGCTTTGTGCTATGTCCTCGTGTGTTTTTATGATCAAAATTGAATGTGCTCATTACATTGAATAATGTAAAGAGTAAAAATACATCTGCCCCCATGCAACAAAAAAGTTGTAGTGCATGCCACTGCCAAACGGAGTCAAAAATAACTGACCCATCCTATGTAACAAAGGCACTTTTATATCCTCATGTACTTTTATGTTAAAGAACTGAATGTGCTCATCTTCACTGTACAGACAACTGGGCTCATGTTACAATAAACCCGTTATATTGCACGCCGAACAGAGATATGTCAAAATGACGACCTAAAAATTAAGGGCAACGTTTAAACAAAAGTGCTTTTATATCCTCATGACGAGACTGAATGTCCTTCTATTTACTATACAGACTGTAAACGTACATCTGAGCTCATGCTACAAAAATCTCCTTTGTACTGCACGCCACTGCCAAATCACTGCCAGATCAAAAATGACCGACCTATCTTCAGTTGAGGGGATCTGTTAAACAGAAGTGCTTTTGTATCCTCATGCGTTTCTGTGATCAAAAAAGAAGGTTAATTTCACAAATCAATCAAAACATATTCCCGTTTTTTGCAAAAAACGAATTTATTAACAATCAACGAGAAAATACAGTAAAAATAAACAATAAAAAAATAGTTCTCTGTATGTTTTAGCTGTTGATTGCTGCCTTCATTGCTCTGTCGAAACGACTTTGCATCAGATTTTTCTTCCTCATAAGCTACAAACTGACTAAAATCCCTTTAACACAGCCAAACATGCAGGTGTGAGTGGGAAACAACATTTCAGTTGTGCTTGCCATGCTTTGGTTTCCATCCAAGCAATTCATTTTTAGTAGCCCGTAAGCACAAATTTCAATGTTTGTTTTGCATTCTCGATAGTCTCTAGTGTGACACTGGCCGGGTTTTAACACACTGAGCTGAATCTACTGTCAACAGAGAGGAATCAATGTTTCTATGGCTGCCAACACAGGGGGAAGTGCAACATTAGACAGTGTTATTTACAGTAGCTGCACTCAGTTGGGCCATACAGAACACAACTGAAGCGTGTATAAATAAAGGACAGGAGGGTTTTTCCTCATATATACAACTCATTAACGCATTTAATTTATCTAGATCTGGCTTCTTTTTTTCTTTTTTACATATTGCAATTTATATTGAATTCAGGGCTCACCATCACAATTATTTTTATTATAAAATTACTTTTTGGTCTTTAAAATGTCAGGAAATAGTATAAAAACACAAATCAAAACTATTAGGTGATTTGTGATAATGGGCTTTATAAATAAAATTGAAAACTGAAAAAGGTTCCCACAGGATTTCAGTTGGGTTGCAGTGGTTTTATTAGCAGTAATCGCCAAAGAGCAGCGAATTAACAGTTAACCCTTGACATACTTTACATGAGCTTTGATAACTTAATGTAAAGTGTCTTTGAGTAGCCTGTAAAGCCCTCCATAAATAAAATGTATCATTATCATTATTAATATTAGTACTAATTTGGAGTCGTGTTTGGTCAGATTATGTTTGGAAGTCCAATATTCACTCTCTTTTCAACTCTATTTTGGTCTCCACCAACCCCTAAGAAAGATTCTGGCTCTTAAGCTCCTAAACGCTCAAATGTATTTACCTGCTTTTTTCTGTTTGGTGTTTGGCAGGTATTGTAGACTGGGTTTAACGGAGAAGTTTTCACCTAAATCCACTGCCTCCTAATGCTGGAAACAAGGGTAATAAAAGTCAAATTTACAGGCCCGAATATATGACAAAACAAGCCAAAAGACAATGATTTGCCTCATCGGGCCGAGGGGAACTGCAGACTTAACTGATAATTCGATGAGTTTTTTCACTATGAGCAAAACTAGCACATTACAAACGGTCATTTGATCCATTTTTAATCTAAAAGTCTGATTATTGCACCTTTAAGAATGTACTTCATCCTCTCATTTGGTTCAAAATCATCGATGTTCATGTTTGTCGACAGCATACTAATAAAAGAGGCTATCAGTCCTCCACTGCCATTAACGAGCAGCGACATTCAAACTGAGAAGTAAACAAAACTTTAACTCTGAAGAGGCAATTACACCCACAGACATGAGCAATAGCTCTAGCGCACCATCAGCGCCAAAACACCATCAAACACCATAACACAGTCCACTTACTGCAACAATACTTCACATTTAATCAGCGGCTTGGCCCCGCAGCTACACGGAGACGGAGCGCTCTTAACACAACGTTGACGGGTCTGTATGAATCCAACAGCTGGCGTGCACTCAGAGAGGAGATCATTTCAGTGCCAACACCTCAACATAAGGACAGAGACTATTTCTGAGCGGTCGAGATGACAACAGCATTTGATTCCCTGATATTCTGGGACCTGAATCCACCTCCAATAATAGCTGTTTACTGGCCTAGTTTGCTGCATATCCACATATTCATCTACCTTTCAACAGTGTTACCAGTGACCAATGTCTCATAGCAGCTATCAGACCTGAGAGCCATGCAATCTAAACTGATACAGTGTGCAGAACATTTATCATCATAGCTCATTTAAAGTCAGGAAATTAACCTCCTCTGTCAACATTTTCATATAATAAAGTGTTTTATTGTCACTGAATTGTTTTATAGGTACTGACTCATAACTTGAGCAATAACATGCTTTTATTTTACATCAATATATTTTATTTTACATTAATACTCATAAATTAAGAGATTTCAAATAGGGGTTGACATATTATTGGCCTAGCCGATTTTTGGGGCCGATATTTGGCATTTCAAGGATTAACTGTATTGAAATTTTATTTTAATGATCGCCAATAAAATTAATTAATCAAAAAGTGCAAAGAAACTATCAGCATGGGAGGAACTTCTACTTTTCTAAAACCTTAGGGAGCTTTTTTTTAATTGATTGTTTTTTTATTTAAATTTTCCCTTGACTTTATGAAAAATAAGTTGCTGGGGACTTGCTGTAGATGATATTAAAAATTTCAGTTTTGAGTAAACATTTGCTAAAGATGTTTAAACAAAGTTTTGTGTTGGAGTTTGTTATATTCAAAATTCTAAATACTGACAGAAAGATTTTCATTTTTATTGTAAATGCATATTGGTTCCAAATACTGGTTATCAGTCTCACTAACTATTAATAATCAGTATCAGTATCGACCCTGAAAAACCAATATCGGTTGACCTGTCGCGTCAGATTTGAAACAAACTCCCCATATGTTTCTCTAACATTGAAGGTCAGATATAAACTATGATAATACCTCACCACTGTACAACCCAAACAGGTCAAGCATATCGTCTTTCCTCTACAGTCAACAGTGATGGATTAGCAAACACTGCGGGAGTAAATGTTAACATTGGTAGAGTCAACATGCAAGGTGACAGACTGAATACGCTCGAGTAAGTTTCCCTCAACAGCCCAATGGAAGTGCATTTATGCTTTCGGCAAATGGAGCAAATATGCAATTGCAATGTTTAACATTAACAGCACCTCTGGTAAGTTGTCCTATTTCTTAACAGCCACAGTTGCCATTTTCTCCACTCTTTAGTGTCATTCCCCCCTCATACTTTGTACATTTTGGAAATGATCACTTGACGTTTCACTGCTGTGACAAAACTATTGAAATAATTATGATAATAACAATAAATTTTATTTATTTAGCATCATTTAGCAGCAAAAAGAATTACAAAAGAAACTAGAATTATCGCCTCACTGTTGTATGCCTCTGTGATACAGTCAAGTGGCAGTTACAGTATACACCAATGTGTGTCAAAACTCAAGTATAGCTATGGCAGTGGACAATGCTTCAAATATGGATGTTGCTTCAAAGAAGCTACAAATTCTAAAATATGGATGCTTTACACACATCTTCCTCCTGACAACACAGAGGATTTATAAAATCAGCACAGTTTCTGAACAAAGGCATAAAAAGGCAGAAAGTTAGTGTAACATTACCCCCTGACCATAATGTCAATTACACAACAATACCTTGTTAAAGTTTGCCATCGTTGGCTAACCATAGCAAAGGCTGTACCAGATCAACTAAGGCTGTACACTCCAAGTGTACTGAACTGAGCAAAGGTATATTTTAGTGCTTATGAAAGCAACTTTTCATTTGTAAGAGGAGCTTTGGGCCTTTTCCTTTTTTCAAACATAAATAGTCAAGCCTTAAAGTCATCCTATGAGCACGAGAGTTTATAATTTCAGCATCAACAAACGCTGGAAATTGTGCCTCATGCTACATGAGTCACAGCACCCCGTTGGGAACCCTGTGGACCTTTGAGTTGCCTCTACCTGGAGTGCAAAAGGTCAAACTGTCACTGACAATCCAAATGAACACAGGCGATGTCCAATGATGGTACAACCAGTCTGTAATGAGGTCACGTTGGTCAATAGCCACCATGGCAACACGTTCAGTAGTGCAGAGACAATGAAACACGGGGTCAACAACCACAGCCAGCACCATAGATAGCTGTTAAAATGACTAATACAAAACTTTAGCTATTAAGTCATTATCTACAGATGTTTCTGTTTGGTCAGTGAGTTCAGAAATGCGTTCAAGCTCCTCCCGAAGAGACTGAGCTGCCACAGTTTAATGATGTCAACGAGTTGATCTTGGATTATTAGTCTGGCCAGAACACAAACACTCGGGGATCCAGCGTCAGACCACAGGCCAACTGTTACAGCTGAAGAGTTTATTTTCCATCCTGACAGATGCATATGCCACGACTCCACGAAAACTCACCGCTGTCACATTCTGACAGACCGGCTCATTCAGGGTAACAGTTTCCTAACTACAGCGTGGGCCCGCTGGAAGATAATTAGCAGCTTTTGGCAGTTTTAAAGTGGATGTAGATGTCACCCATCAGTCCGACAATGAATGACAGCAGCCGTTTAAATCTTGTACCAAGCCTTAAAAGGACATTTTGGCAGTGTAATAACACAAAATCCCTCACCCTGTTGCAATAATGCTGGATTTTAAGTTCCATTGATTCATCTTTTGCTTATTTGTTCAATTGTTTAGTTCATTAAAATGTCAATTAATATTGTTAAAATATTTGTGTTTGAATGTCTTAATAAGTCTGATCAACAATGCAAAACCACAAAGTTTTTCCAATTTACGATGATGTGAATCAAGCAGCATTCATTCTTATATTTTCTTCATGCTACTGAGTCCATATGAAGAACAGGCGTCTTACACAAGATTGCTTCTGCAGCTCAACATCTGGACAGCATAATCAAATTAAAACAAAACATGCACAGCGGAACAATGTGTTCTCCTGACCTCTATAAATAACCCACAATTTGCAATCTATGATGCTGGTACAGATTTGGAAGGAAAGCCTTTTAAGTCTACAACAATGTCTTCCCACCAACACGAGCAGCTCACACACATTAAAGACAAGATCTGCATGTTTAGTCAGCGTCAGGGATGTAGCCAAGTTTTTACAAGAAGCAAAATCAAGTCATCTTGAGTAAAAAACTATAAAGTAATTAAACCCTGCAATCAGAGTTGTACTTGAAAGCACATCCTTAATGTAGAAACATGCATGTAAGGTTTCAAAGTGTTCAGAGTGTTGAATTATTCATTTGTTAAGGTGTAAGCAGGGTTTTAATGCAGTAACAGGTCCTTATGGTGCTATATTACTCCACAAATAGCAGGGTGGTTTGGACTAGTACACAGTGGTATCTTGATATCTGCCTCTGGCATTTCGACATCCATCTTCAATACAATAGAGGTGACTGGAATTTTGTTTGTGCTGCAAAGAGCATTTAAAGCTAAGGTCAGACATGAGCGAAAGTAACATTTCACCTCCCTTTCACTTCCATTTAATGTGAGCAAAAAGGCAAATAAAACATTTGCTTCCAGTGGCAAAGCAAGTTTGCACTCAGTCCAATTCATTTAAGTGAACTTTGACT
Organism: Plectropomus leopardus; assembly: GCF_026936395.1. NCBI lineage: Eukaryota > Metazoa > Chordata > Actinopteri > Perciformes > Serranidae > Plectropomus > Plectropomus leopardus. The sequence goes on from NC_142198.1 coordinate 16,486,304, forward strand.
GGAAAAGTCGCGGCTTCAACCCAGAACAAAGACGTATACGGAGGAGACGTATATTCTTGCCGATATTGTTTGACATTTGCCATAAAAAATACAAACTGCCTCACATTAGAGATGCTGCCACGCTCGACATGTGTCAGGAGACAGGCATCGTACGTAAGACGATAGAAAATGTGCATATAAACAAAGCGGGAACCTTTTTTAATGCCACTTGGAAGAAAATATTACAGACTTATTTTACAGAAGCCAATGCTGGAGGAAAATAACATGTTCTGACATGAATAAGCATTATTAAAATACTTTTGAAAGATGGATTTAAAACATTTTGATGCCAATTAAGGCCTTATTTTACACTGATGGGTGCAATGCCTGTTAAGACTTTTCAAGGATCCACAGGTACCCTTATCTCTGCTGCCCACATTCAGCATAAATATCTCCTCAGCAGGTGATGGTCACTCGCTGTGTTCACTCATGTGCCACGATATCCCAAAACTGGTGTGACCAATTAAACTTTACGCATAGGAACTACTGTCGCGCAAGAAATATTCCCAAATAAAACAGTACACAGTGAGTGACCATGGCAGTTTCGGAAAAAACACTCCACTAAACGAGATTTTTAAATATCATTCTTTGGTGTTCTGAGCAGCACAAATGAAATTCCATCCACCTCCATCGCATTGTTATTGCACTACCACAAAATCTCAGCTAAAACCCAAACTATGCATATGTGTGTACTGAAATTTAGGTGAGCTGACCCTTTAATATCCCACTAAAAAACAGCATTTACCAGAAGTCAAGTTTTTCAATCTGTGGTCACTCATTCTGGTCTGATACTGAAAAGTCATCTGAGATAAACAGCCAATAAATTATGAACACAGGGCTACTCACACCACACCCACCAGCATTTCCAACAAAGAAACACAAACAGGACACTCTGTGCGCGTGTGACTGCATTTCTGTATCTCAGCACACTATCATTTCTGACATAGCTCTTGGAGAGCCTGTGCGCGCGTGCGTCCTTTTGCATTTATACATCTGAATGCAAGATCCTGGAACAATGTCTACTTCTGAAGAGCCTGTCTGCACTCGTGTGTGTATGTGTGCGCGTGTGTGTGTGTGTGTGTGTGTGCGTGCGTGTTATCAGCAGGGGCTCCACTTCACTCAAGGAGCAGTGAGGCCGCGAGTCTCCAAATGCGGTATGACTCACAGAATCTGCGCGCGCGCTTTGCTTGAGTGCGTGCGTGCATGCATGCAGCACAGTGAAAACCTGTCTGTGGAGCTCTGTGTGTGTGTGTGTGTGTGTGTGTGTGTGTGTGTGTGTGTGTGTGTGTGTGTGTGTGTGTGTGTGTCCTTGGTCTGGCACGACACACTCAAGCAAAATATTTCCCCTCGCGCACCAAGCTATAAGATATTCCATAAGGGAGACTCTTACGAAACGGATCTTTTTAGAGCTTTGCTGCGTTTTTTTTCTCAAATTCTCTTATTTTTATGTTTTTTATCCGAGCCAGCACAGGGCCAGTGAACGTACACACAAGGGACACACCTCCATTTGACATTGACACACATTATATCCCCTCCTCTGGCGCGCCAAGTGCCATAACAACCCCCTCGACCCTCCCCAAACTAACCACCTACTCCTCTCACAAAGAGACAAAAACAACCTCTCTATCGCCATAATCAAAACTATTTAACCATGAAATCGCCACTGCTGCAGCTATAGGGGCACCCGTTTAAAACACCACAAAGGATGATGATGCTGTTGGCTGAAAGACAAGATTGGGGAGGGATGGATGGATGGAAGAGGAGGGTTCATATAAGATCCAAGTTCATGCGTCAATATTGGCCTATATTCTGTCTGCAGGACACCCAGGCATGCCATTTGAGCTGTCATGCCTGGGTCGGTTGATATAGGGGGAGGTGGGGGAGAGGAACAAAGAGCCGCTGGCTATGCCACATGTGCGCGTCAATAACACGCACTCTCTCTATCGCACAAGCACTCTAATCAAGATCTCAAGCACGCAAAATTTAATTTAAATAGTTTAAAAATGGTGCTGGCAAACACATATTTAAGAACTGATGTCTTGCAGGGGGGTTTTCTTTCTGTCTTTCTTTTTTTGTGCCAAGCAGCGTGTTTCTGGATTCAATCAAGGAGGAAAACACAGGGGGGCACTGATTACTTTGACATCGGTTTGCATAATGCAAACACGCTGCATTCATGCACATTTCTTACACCAAATTCCCCCCAGAAAAACAAATTTTTCTCTCGTTTTATTGCCTTGTTGCACGACTGTTGCATGAACAATGACAAATCTGCACAGGCTACTCCCTGACTTTCTCCACTAGGACATAAAGAACACTTAAAAAAAAATAAATAAATCACAGCCCACTTTTGCTATTAGAATAACAACGCAATAAAAAATAGACTCACCTTTTAATAAGCAAATGGGAGACAAAAAAATCTTCACAAAAAAGCAAGGACTTCTAAAGAAAATATATTATATGGCAAGTCTCGCTCTCCACTTGCGCAATGCCTTCTCGCTCTCTTTCCAACCTGCTCCTCCAATCTTCCCGCTAATCTCCTGTTATTTCACTTTTTGCCTCCACCTCCTTTATTTTCCGCTGTTCCCTCTTACTCAGTTTCCCCCCAGTGTTGTTTTTTCTCCTTTCTCCAGCAGGAGGAAAATTCAGAACACAGAAAAAATATGGAGCGGTCAATCAATAGGCAAGATGTAGACACGGAGTTTTAGGGGTGATGAATAAGTTCTCTGCCAAATAAATCACCAACATATGCAAATAAACTTCGGTTTTTTAAATCAAAATAAGCAGAAGGTATTTTTGATACACAATGAGACAGCTGCTGCCTGGACCCGACTATATGCTGGCGGATATAAGGAGAAAATAACGTGTTTCTGTTTCTGGCTCCCCCTCCATCTAGCATTCCTTTGGTACGGTCCACCCTTGATGAGCTTGTGGAACTGAGCCGAACGCGCGAGCATTCCCGCCTGGGCCCGAGCCAGCAGGTAAATAAACACACCTGGAGTCAAAACGCGGTCACGAAGGGGGACAGGAGGGGGACGCTTCCACTTCAAGGGCTCAAACAATGTGACCTCCATCCTGAGGAGGTCCAAACCTCGGCTCAGTCTCCTCCAGAGGGTCACTGAAGGGGGGCCTGTAGGTCTCCATGTCCTCTGGAGGAATCCGTCACTAACTGTTTTGCCAAGTTGTCACTGAAAAATGCTTGTAAAATAAATCATTAAAGACTGGGGGAAGCTGTTTAACAATTAAACAAAAATAAAATCTACGACATAAGAATTTTAAAAGAGAAAATGTTACTGTAAATTGACAACAAAGTGTGCACAGAGTGTATGATTAATTGAACTGTTAGCATGGCTGGATTAAACAATTTTGGGGTCCTAGGGCAAAAAATAGTTTTCGGACCCCACTTGAGCCCCCCAACTCCCAGTTCACATTAGATTTCTACTAATTTGCACCCCACAAATGATGTTACATATATACTTAAAAGAATGAGTAGTGAAATATACATAAAGTACATAAAAGTCACTGAGTTTAGGTTTAGGAAAGTAAAGTTAAAATGGTTAGGTTTAGGAAAAGAAACTTGTTTTGAAATTGTTTGGAGTTGGCAACTAAAACTACGAAGGATAAAAAAAACTAAAAAGTGAATTAACTCATTTTTGTCTAAAGACTCAGACTAAATCTAAAGTGGCTATCCAAATTAACACTGGCATGTGAGTACATTATAAAATTAAATAATATCAGCTTTAAAATTAGATTTTGACTCACACCCCCTCTACAAGATGCAGGCGCAATATTACACAAATAAGGACCTAGTTTAGTTAATATTGTAACTGATGTGACGTTGTTTATATACGGACATTTTATTGTGATTTAACCATTTGAAACCTGAGAAAACTGGCCTTTTTAAGAGCATACAAAGGCAATGGGCAACTTTAGAGGAAATGACCCAAAGTATTAGCAAGAAATTAGTAAAAGTTGAAAGAAAATTTCCTAAAAATTAGCAGAAAATAAACAAATACAAACAAGAAAAAGTTCTTAAATACCATGTAAATGTATTTATGTAACATAGTTTTAAGTATATGATTATAATAAGCATATCGACCTCTGTTGATATTTTTCCCTAGTTTGTTTTTTTTTTTATAATTTTCAAATAATTTTCTCTGACTTTCTCTCTTTTTTCAGGTCATTCCTCTTACAATCCTTTGTTAATTTCTTGCAATTTGTGGGATAATTCTTGTCAAGTTGCTGATTGCCTTGTTTTCAAAGGAATAAAACCAATTCGCCTCAGTTTCAACAGTTTTAATGGTTGTGAAAGGCGCCTAAACACTGCACAAGAAAACTGATGTTGATCCGTGTTTCAAATAGTTCATGTTGTATAAAAGATATTAGTTGATTATAATAATTTTGGTATGTATAAACACTTTCTATAAACATAGAAGACTATCTTCTCCTTTCTGTGTCTTTACCAGCTCCCTCAGCCTTTGATGATACCCTTTCCATTTTAAGCGTGAAGTACTTGCATAATTCTGTTTTCTATGCCGGGATACAGAATGAGCTCTTTTATACGGGAGCTGAGGGAAAAATAAACACGACACATGTAATCCCAGCTGAGACTGTACTGCACTGTACTCCAAACGCAGAGCGGAGCTGCTGAGAAGCAGAACATCACTCATCAGCTCTGCGGTTATGTAAGTCAGGTCATAGTTTCCCCAAGTGACACACATAGACTCTCATTTGTTTTGCCATCGGATGACCACACTGTTTCCTGTATGCGCTTCTTGGCTGAGTGAAATATTCCTTTAGGCATTTATAATGACGCATTTACTATAGCGGCGTTTAATCCAAACATTATACTATAACCATTTGAACTGTTAGGATTTTGCAGGAAAGCTGTTTAACTGTCTGAAGCTTAGATTGTCATCAGTTTTCTTGTGCTGCATTTAGGTGCCTTTTACAAGCTGTTTAACCCTTTGAAACCTGCAGCAACTTATTTGATTCCTTCTAAAACATGGAGGAAAAAGTAGTGAGCTACTTGGCAAGAAATGTGCCACAAATTGAAAGAAATTAGAAAAAAGGCGGCAAGAAAAAGACCTGATAAAAAGGGGGGAATTAAAAAAAGAGGATATATTTCCGTAAAACTATAATAATATATAATAATAATAATATATACTAATAATAATATAAAATATTTTTATTATTAAAAAAACAATTTACCCAAGGTTTAAAGGGTTTAATGCTACAAATGATCATTTCAAATTTTCCAGTCTTTCCAGTCAAGTGTGGGGAAAAAATCTAGTTTTTTGCAGAAGTCTGATTTGGAATAAACTCCCTCAGTATGTTATCTGCATCATAGTTGGCGGTTCAGAATCTCTCTGGGGCCCTAAATTAACCACCTTACATAATAACCCTGCAGCCCGTGCCTCTGTCATGTTTCGGTGAGCCAGATATTTGTTCCAACCGAGCACACTGACGCGCATTTAAACTGTGTCACTATTCAATCCAAGTCTACAAATACAGTGCAAACGCCTTTGATGTGTCACTGGATTAAAACTCCAACACATGCTCAAAGTTTGCAGAAGAAGGCATGAGGTCAGTGGTTAAAAAACTCTTTCCATTCATCTGCCTCCTGAGTGATTTGTTTCATTATTCGCTCCATTAAAAGCAGAAACGGTATGCATAGAAAGAATTAGCAGCCGTGCACTGCAGCAACTGCTTCGACAGTTGCCGTTATATATCAGCGGTCATTCCTTATCTTGGCCCACCAGCTGTGCAGCCCGGCTGGATTAAAGGGCTTTCAGGTGACGTAACGCACCCTCTGGCGGCCACACTCGAGGTCCAGCATAAGCTGTGATTGTCTGATTGCTGTTGTAGACATGACAAGACATGACTCATCATCCTCAACAGAACGGCATGGGTGAGTTTGGTGGTGATTTTGACTGAAAAAAAGTCACATTACTCAACGCAGATGTCAAATCAGTTTTGGTAGCTTGGTAGCTACATGTAGCTTTTCACAGAGTCGTTACAATAATCACATATTTAATATACCTCCTATGCACATGCTATTTTATGTATAGGAATCTCCTATTTTAACTTTAGAACTATATGTTTCCTTAATTTAAAAAAATCCAAGCATTTTAAACAGTGAGTTAAGAGTATTCATCAAAAAATTACCAAATCATGTAAGTTTCATTTGCTTACATAGTGATTAACACCCGTAATGCCAATTTCCACACCAAAATTATTTGATTTTTAACCATCAGTACATCATGGTTACTAAGGGCGCTACTAATAACTGCTAAAAACACAAGAACATGGTCAAAGCCGGCGCCAAAGCCCCAGCAATTCATAAGAAACCCAAAAAAATAGTTATAAATTTGTTAAAAACTATAAAACTTACTGGTAGAAAACTAGCAATTGATTTGAACTTTAGAGAAAAGTGAAATTGGCCAACATGTTTACTTCTGTTGTTATTTTTAAAAAAATATATATATAATTAACACGGGGGTCCAACTTATGTGATGTTTCTGCTGTGCTTATTTTATGACCTGTGAACTCTGAACTGAAATCTACCGGATTCACAGAAACCTGTCCTGCAAAATAAAAGGACTGTTTCTGAGTCTGGTAATGTTTAGATAATGGCAAGGAATGTTTGAGGTGAAAAGGCTGAAACATTTTGAATATAGCACACACTTAAACTGTTTTTTGTTTTTGGTGGGCGTTTTTTTTAGGTGGCTCAAACCAAACAAACTGTGGCAGCACTTGCTCTGCCATTTCTTACTGACAAAGGCATAGCCATAAACGACCTATAAAACAAAAATAAAAGTGTTTCCTTCACAGTTTTCAGCAAAATATGGCTTTTTTGAATCGCCTGAAATACCATCTCATGCGAGCATAAAAACTTTTTTGCAATAAATGGGAGTTTTTTCAAAATTGACGTTTCCTTTAGGCGTATTTTATATCAGCAATTTCAATTTACTCAATTTGAGAGTTAACGGAAAACCTGCCTAGTGATGTGAAATGTGAAATTTAGACCAGCTTATCTCTGCCTCCTCACATCTATCTCCGGTCCCATCAAACAGCTTCAGCCACATTTCTCAAAACCACAAGGGTGCTGTGCTATCATCGCCGGACAGCTGACACAAGATATGTGAACTCTGTGTGACCCGAAACAACCTCAAACTTCAAATCAATCCCGGGCCAAGGCTACTGTGAGAAATCACTGTGACACAGCAGGAGGCAGTGATGGAGCATCTGAGCTCTGCCAACCAATACGTCTGCCTCCGAGGTCACGACAGGTCGAGTGTTTGATGAAAAGTCGGCCTCTCTACTATATCTACCAAACCTGAAAATAAAATGTGTGTGTGGCCTCGAGTTAGCCAGCGCTGGAACAAACACACAAATACCTTCAAGTGTAAACATGTCATTTAGAGGTGCAGAGAACTTTGTTTTGTACCGCTGCCAATAAAAAGGTTTGGGGGAATAAATTGTGGCCGTGCACGTACTGTGGCACTTCACAAAAACAAAACAAATCATGTGACACACACAGAACAATCAGCCTGGAAACGCCTGTGTTGTTTTTTTGATAAAATACTGACTGCCGAGACACAAAGACGAGCCAACAGCTACACGTCAAGCAGGATGTGACATTACGGAGCGCTCTACTGGCAATATTAGGATCACCCGATTGCAACTGAGTCCTCTAACATTTGAAATTCTGAGCTTTTGCTTTGAAAAACAATATCTCAGTTGGACTTGACATCGTGCAGGATGCAGCTGCCGCCCACCTGTCCATTATAATCAAGTGTACCCGACGTCTGAAACAAATACCAGCCTGTGGGGTGTAATTCACTTTGGTGCTATTAAAATGATGAGATGTGAGCTTAATCATAACTGAACCTCAGAAATGGAACCATTGGAGTTTTTGGTAGCCAGTCATGTGATCAACCACAGGAGCAAGTATCCGTCACATGATTTATTTCTGCACAAATCCAGCAGTCAGTGGCTGTATTGAATTAATTCAAATATTTTTATCACCTCATTTACTGCTCATTCGCTGTCATGAGATCCAATTTGCTCACAGCTCAAGATTTTAAAACTACTCAATACTCCCCTAAGACACTTTTGCCACTCAGTAACTACTCATACGCACAGCAATTTGGGGTTTAGTATCTTGCCCAAGGACACTTTGATACGTTGACTGGAGGAGCCGGGGATCGTACGGCCAAACTTCCGATTAGAGGACGACCCTCTTTACGTCTGAGCCTCAGCCGCCCCTTTAGGTGCCAAAAGCTTCACTGTGTTCACCAGCTAGTCAGTAATGTTGTCTTTTTAGAAAAAATTCAACCAAAAATGGCTATATCCAAAAACAATGCTGATATGAGTGGTGAGAGTCAATGAAAACAGTAAAGTTTGGGGCCAAAATAATCAGCCACAAAATGCTATAATGGTCCAAAGAGCTAACACAGTGGTAGAGTTATTCGTTAACATTAGAGCGACACCTTCTATTTGATCATGTGTTTAATTCTTTATATAAAAATACTGATTACAGCAGCGTTAATAAATACAGAGGTCAGAAATGACCCCGCCAGTCACAATGAAACTGCTATATCGAGGTAATTATTGAATGTAAATAAAGAAAAATGGCTTAAATATTAAGTCCTTTAAATTTAACTTGTCTCGAGTCTTCTTCACACAGTCACTGGCAGTTCAAAATCGGTGAAGTCCGACTTCCTGTTCCACACCACAATCAGCAGCACTCTCAGACTGAGGGTGGCGATCACCTTCATCATCATCATCAGCTCCTCTTCATGCTCTTGTCCAATGTTGTGTTTTTCAGGTTAATTATTACAGACTGGAAGATGTCAGACCAGTACCATTACTTTGAAATATCTCATATTCCTTTTAAAGTGACAGGAAGAACAACCGGCAACATCCAGGCCTTTGATCCTTTGAGTTTCCAGGTTTTAGAGGTCCAATCAAATGTCTTTATCATTCTTTGTCAAGTCCCAAAACTCTGCTGGCTGCCAGTCTTTGTCTCCTTTTGGACAGCCCTACGAGTATGGGTCTGAGTCAGCTCCTCTTCAGCATTTTTGTCTTCCTTAGCTGTTGATGTTTTGCAAAAAGCTTTGTGAATAAAGATGCTTTGATCTGCCTGCTTGTTCTCCGTTTCCTCCTCTTCTCTCGATGACTTCAAGTCAGACTGGATAATGTGCTGCAGCTCCAGTTGGTCACTGGTGGACCTCTTAAGCCAAACCAGGCTCCTTTTAATCACTGTAGTTGACCCTCATGACCCATCTACCCTTTTTTACCCTCCACAGTGGCCCTCCTGCAGGCAGCAGTCCCCAGAGGTTACTGCTGATTGAAGGAGGGAAAAAAAAGAGTGGAAAAACAAAACTTGATGCTAAAGACCCAAAGCCAGTCTGGCATTCTTTCTGTTTTCCAAATTATGAGTTAAGTCTTGCTAAATGCATATAACAGCTTACACATGGCCGGGGAATGTCATACTTTGCAGTAAAAATAGAAACAGATTCAAGGAGAATTCTTCTGTTTTTCTAACATTTTTATTTTATGCAATTAATCTTAGCACTTTTATTTCAACTTTTGCAACATTTCACACAAACTCTTCTTTTTAAGGTGATAAAAATACCCTGAACCTGGCCAAAAAAACACTGAGTGAGTCACAAAAGATGCACTAACATTTGAAATGATTTTATCTGTTTCGCGTTATGTGCTCTGGATTCTGTTGTCACAGTTTTATGCTTTTTCCTCTCATATTAATCCTGTACCCTTTTAGCTGCATGTCACTGCTGCTCCACAATCCTCTCACACAGACACACTACAACACAACATTTGCTTTTCAGGCGCTGAGCTGACACACTTATCCAGAGTGATTAACGGCGTCCACATTTACAGACCCACATTTAAGCGAGGCCGCACCCGTACTCACACCATACTCTGATTATGTCGGTGAGATTACGCTCTCAGCCAAAATGAGAAAATGAGAGAGCGTAATTGCAGTAACATACTGTTGCTGTCAGACAACTTGTGAGTTTTAGCTTAAACAGAGGGATTTAAGATTAAGGGAAATGCAAAACTCTTTGGTGCATAAGAGCTATTCAAAACGCCACAGAAAAAGCATAAGTACCGATCAGAACTTGCACTTTATGATCTGATCTAATCCTTATCATATGGGAAGCCTCACTTCACAGAATCATTCACGCACCTTGTGATTAAGCTGGAAATGGACACGGACGCAGCCAAAGAGAAGGACAATAATTGATTGCTCAAGGACACTTTGACTTGGCACATTCAGCTCTGATAGACGCCTTCTCCTCTTCTCTGAGTGATCTTGTGACCTGATAGTAATTTGATGAGGACACTGTGCACCACTAACACATGGCAAAGGCTACGGACTCCTCTCACTCTATTATTACCCTTGAATGTTAAACACTTTGTCTTCAAGTCTTGAAACTAAATTATCTGATACAAAAAAGAAAATAAAGACGGAGTAGTTGTGCATCGTAGAGCACAAGTGGCTTTCATTTATGCAGATAGCAATGAACAGAAAATAATGTTTCAACTGCTTCCTTATGTAACAGGGTGAATTTGCAGTGAATTACTCATGTGACCTAAATGTTACAAGTTGTCTTCTGTTTTTGTGATTTGCACTCGGGATGGGCATGAATACTAAATTACTCAATATGGATGTTAGTATTCCGAATGTATAGTAACGTAGTACGTAGAGTAACTGTTTCCCAGCCTTTCACATGTGAACTTTTTATTAGGATTGACTCAGTATTATGTCAGTCTGTTCAGTACCAAAAATTTGATGAATTGTTTTTTCCACATCAAGTTTTAAAGTTTAATATGACGTATTAATGTAATATAGTAAACTAACTGTGCTATTGACAGATCTGAAATGTGCAACATTTCTTGCAGACACTAGATATCACAACAAAAAGCCAGAGACTGTGTTGTATTAAGTTGCTGTGAGTTGTTTGGAAGTTTGAGCGGGGCTCAGTGGGATGTTCAGCGTGACAGCAGCCTTCATGTAATACAGTAAACAAGCTAACAGCGCTAACTATGAATCAAACATGTGCAACATTTTCTCCTGATACTAGATATCAAACAAAAGCCAGAGGCTTTGTCATATTAACTTGCTATGAGCTGTAAATTCACCACTTTTTCTCTCTCTGTTCTGCTGTCTGCATGTCTGCAGCTGCTTGAATCAAAGAGTAGCATTAAAGACAAGAGCGCTCACTCCGCAGCAAACTCTGGGGACCAATAACCCCCAAAAGCACACTGCACAGTACAATGACTAGCAAAAGGAAAACCCTGCAAAAAAAAACGACCGCTTGACTTGATGCAATATTAGTCAACTAAGTGGTCTCAACTGAGGATTCAAACCTCTGACTTTCAAGGGGCAGCCATAATGACATCACCGCTCACCTAACTCCTACCTCGCCACATTAAATAAGGAAAACAAAGATGCGAAACAAACTGAAACACTACATTTGGCTTGTATCAATAATAATAAATATTAAAGTCAAAGTAATTGACATGTTGTGCATAAATCTCCATGCATGCTCGTAGCTTGCACGCCGTCCACGCAGCCTGGGCCAAAGTGTCTAAACACAAGTATAAACAAAGCTTTGGGTCTGTATAAATCTGCCTACCACTGCTGAGACTCTCTCTCTCTCTCTCTCTCTCTCTCTCTCTCTCTCTCTCTCTCTCTCTCTCTCTCTCTCTCTCTCACACACACACACACACACACACACACACACACTGCTATGCACAATCTTGACTGCATCCTTATCAAGTCTTGATGAAGGACAAGTGGATTTGTTTGATGCTGAAAATCAAAAGCACATCAGAAATAGCTCCACCGTAGAGTGCGGCGTAGACGTCCTCTTTAGCCGCATCCAAAGAGGCTTTGGTGAGAGCTGATGTTTGTGACAGGAAGCGGAGGGGGAAGGGAGGAAGAAAGAGATGAAGACAAAGGGGGGAAAACAAGTAAAAGTTACTGCATCTCTTCAGGGATTACAGTAGTCCACTGTTACTGTCAGTGTGGGTCTTTATTGCAGCAGGAATTCATGCGTGTGTTTGTGTCTGTGATTTGAGACAGCTGCAGAAAGAGGGGGGTCTTGCAGATTTATTTTCCTGTGGCGGTGGAAAAAGGGGGTGTGTCCCTTCACGCGATTGGCCCAGTGGACCGATTCCAGTGTAAGTGACATCACAACTTCGTACCTGACCTACTTAAAGTGGCCGTGACGTCACAGCTGTCTCTTTCACTCTGTCTCTCTTTTTTCCTTTGCCCTTCCTCCCTCTCTTATACAACTCATTTCTCTCTGCCTCTTTTCGTCTCTGTTCCTCATCCCTTGTCTTTCCGACCCTTTTTTTTTAAACATTTATCGTCTACTTTTCTTTCTTTTTTCCCATCATACAGACGCAAACACACAGACATAGAGTTAAACAGGAGAGAGCGACAGAGGGAGGAGAGGGAGCAAGGAGGTAGAATCATCAACCGATGCCAATAACCCAATTTCAACAGATTAAAGCTATATCGATGAATATTAATGTGCTGGAAAGCAGCACTGGCCCCTACGACATGACAAAACGGGAAGACAAGCCTCGACCATATGGACAGACAGGCTCTGTGGGACCAAAAAAAAAAAAAAGAGTAAGATTTAGTGCTGATCTTGTTTTGTTTCACAGTATTTTACTGTCGATGCACAGTGGTGATTTCACACAAGTAAGCAAAAATTCAAAGCAAACAGCTGGTGGACTGTAATTAAACACAATGTTGGGATGCAGGACGACTTAAAATTGCAGTCAAGTTAAATATATAATCTGGAGCACTGACTATACACATACATCTTTAAGATTTGTCATCACGACATCAGATTGTGAGTATGACTATAGGTCATAATCTATTATATACTGATGGTACAAGGTAATATTTGTCTTTTAAATACTGTTGGATTAGTGTTTATATTTAGTCACTATTTAATCAGGTAACAAAGATCTATTTTTTGAGAGAGAACAAAAGGAGAAGCACGCAACCAGCATATAGACAAACAATAAGTGGTGAGGGGAAAAGTCAATTCTTCATAAATAATCATAAATAATAAGTGCCAGGAGCAAAGGGGGAGGTCAGGCGCTGTAGTATAGCCGTGGAGTGACAGAGTCTGCCTGAGGATGGGGCGTGGCCAGATCAAACAAAAGCAGGACTTTCACTTCGTCAACCTGTGTTAGTGTCCTTTGTGAAACCAAAGTTCAACATTAAATTTGAGTATATTTTGGAGAGAAACTTTATGCACATAATGAGCAGAAAACATATATTTCCAGTGAAAACTGAACTTTACTTTAAAAAGACAGTATGAATATAAAGTGGAATCTAGCACACCCTTTCTGAGCATCCCAAAACTGATGCAAGAGGTGTACCTACAGGGTCACTGTTTGACACATGCAAGCACTGACCAATGGTCGGTATTTGAGTGTAAATGTGTTGTTGTTAAGGTGATTATAAGATTCATTTAAATAAAAAATGTTGGAAAGCTTTGTCAGTAGAGTTTTAAAGATTTTGATGCCCAGTTGTCTGTTATTTTGTGCCAGATTTCCAATTGTTTTTAGGCCTTCATGTGAGATTTTTACTGCAGTATTTGCTCTTCGCATTCAGTATTTTTATATTATGATATTGCTACTAGTGCCACAGACATTTTTATCCCCGGCACAGCATCAGTGTGGCGTACACGTATAAGTGTATTATGGTGGAAAACAGATGTACCGGCAGATTTTTGTGTTCCTGAACACAAGCAGATTATCTGTGAGGAGCAGGGACGCTGAGGGCTGATTACCACTGCGGGGTCGGATCTAATCTGAGGCCACAGTCAGATCAGACAACAATCGCTCCGGAGAGACAGAGGGGCGGAAACAAGGGTGGAGGGAAAGTGATAGTGTGTAATGGTTAAGGAACGAGTCAGGAGATGGAAGTAGATCCAGGGACATAGATATGGAAAAAGCAATGACGTGGGGGGAAAATGGAAGGATGGAGTGATGTAGAAGCAGAGAAACAGAGGGCGAAAAGTAAACAGAGAACTGTTAAAAGGTTGCACAGATTAAAGAAAGATAAAGGAAGACAGTGAGCGTTACATTAGGGGGAAAAAGGGGGGAGGGGGGTAAACCAACTTTTCCTCCCCTCGGTGAGCCAAAGGGAGGAAACGAGGCGGGAGGCAAAACAGCCTGAAGCAACAATTCCCCCTCTCGTCCTCCTCTTCTTCTCTTCTTCCCCCTTTGTGTTCGGTGGAATCCCTCTTTCTCACTCATTTATATTCACATCGGCTATGGGGCTAGTCACAGGGCGACCACTGCACAACACAGCTCAAAACACACACACACACACACACTCACTCATTCACACACACACTGTTACAGTCAGGCTCTTCTTTGTTAGGCTAAATTAAGCGCAGCCACAACAGGCTAAAAAAAAAAGGAACTCTCAGTTCGTCAAAAACATGTTAAGTGGTTTGACAGGAGCTCTAACAAACTGTATGCACTGCATAAAAAAATAGAAAAGATGAATAAGTAATGAATGTATCTTAAAGAGCAACTGGTACTGATTTTATATTTAGCCAAAATCTGGAAGTGCTGGAATGATTAGATAATTATTTGATTGTTCAATCGGCAGAAACTTAAATAAGTTTAATGTTGTTCGCACCACAATGTTTCCCACGCATTTATTTGTGGCAGCCTGCCACGATTAAAACATCTGCCGCCACATATTGATTCTCTGTTTTTGGAGATGGGCTGTTCATTAGGAGCGCAACAGGAATATATAAAAATTCCACCGCAAACTACCTACAATATTTCACCAAACTTATACTATAACTATAACTACAACTTGATAATATTAGTCCCTTAAGAATCGGCATCTCCGGGTTAGGGTTAGGGTTAGGGTTATACTAGTCCAGAGGTCCCCAACCTTGACTACCAACAGAGCCAGTTTTGTCCAAAAAAAAAAAAAAAATCTCTGTAGAGCTTTAAAGCATATTTGAGCGTATCAAGTCTAACTAAGCCAATCAACATTACTAACAAGACTAAATGCGCATTCATCAATAAATTTTACCAGAAGGTGGCTAATCTGCAGTGAGCTATTATAAATGTAGCGTTGGTGGTGATAGCAAATTAATCTGTTCAAGCTCTATTAAATTCCTTATTTTCTTCTGAAACTTTTCCTGTTTTGGATGTGAAATCCATAGTTAGCCTAGCTAGACTCAAGACTAGCCACCAACATTGAAGTTCAGCAAAATGTTGAGGAAAAGGTGCCAGGCTGTAGACGAATGATGCACATTTTAGTTCATGAAATGTTAAATTTAGTGTACAGGCTACACATCAGAGTTAGAGAATGTACAAATTAATTTAGGCCTACAGCAAAGAAAAAATAAAATGTTTGAAAATAATTATTCTTTTACATATAATTTTTTGTGAAAACCACTAAAGAAGAGCTAAAGAGCCTGTCTTCATGAAGAAAATAGACTTGAGAGAGACAAATATTACAAATGCAAGCAAAGACAGATCATTTAAACTGTGTCAGCAGTCAGTAATTACTACTTTTTTAATGGGCGGGGAATTGGGTGTGAATTGACATTGAAACGGCTATAAATGAATTCTTGTTATTGTTGTGTCTTTTATACACATTGAGGCATTCACACACACACTTTTACAGTTTGCTGTTTTGTTTTAAACTGAACCAAAATGCACCCGCAGGCAGCCAACTTTCCCTTCCTCTGTCTAACCCGTATAATTCGTACATCGGCTCCAATTACTTTTATGGGCCTCTTTCATCGTGTTTTTGTTTCGCAATCCTTCTGTCTCCGCTGTTTCTCGCATTCACACAAAGAGCTCTCAGTGACACTTATAAATCACCCTGGAGGCTCACAGCTCCGTCTCCCCTCGTCACCTCTCCCCTCCCTCCTCTCGACCTCTGTGCAGCCCTGTGCTGCTCCTCTCTTTCATCTCCCTCCTCTTCTCTTTCACACCCTTCTCATCCCTCGCTTCCTCCTTTCTCCCACTTGGCCTCGGCCGTGACCTCTTTTATCGTCCCTGCTTCCCTCACCTCAGTCTCCTGGTATATCATTCCCATCCATTGGGATGGGAGCTTAGACAACAAGATCATTATCTTTTAAGTGTTTAATTACACTATCGGGCTTCTGCACAGTGCAAAATCTTTTAAATGTTTAGTGGACAAGAATAATCGAACGAAATTATTACGTGACAAGTATTACAATGACAGCGTCGCAGTATATGGCAAAAGACGTTACATTCTAGGAGTCGAGCGATTTTTGCGGTTTTTCAGGGCCGATGAGATGAGACCGATGACCGATATTTGGAACCAATATGCATTAACAAGAACAATGAAAATCTTTCTGTCAATATTTACAATTGGAAATATAACAAAAGCCAAAAAACGGCAATCAAGATAATCAGCAAAATGCCAAATTTCTGCCCCAATAATTGGCCAGGTTGACGATTTGTCGACTCCTAAACATTTTTTGATGACTTTTCAACATGTAGTTAGGGTGCATTTTACATTTAAAGATCATACTATATATGCTATCAAATTAACTAAGACAGCAGAACGTAGGGACGCATAGAAAGTGAAACTTAACCGTTCACTCTGCTGGGTCTTAAAAAAGTTAACTTTCACTTACTAACATCTGCGCACAGCTCCTTTCCAACAGATAAATTATCCAACCCAACACTCACAAACTGCCGCTGAGGGAAAAAAAACAACTCATGGAGAGCTCCGCCTGCGCTGCGTTCAAAAACCTCCAAATTTAGAGAGGGGACACAGAATGATACAAAGGAATACGCAGACATTGTTCCCCAACTCTCTGCGGTTTCGAAAAGATCTTGTTTTGGCGATTGGTGGCACAAAAAAACACAGCAATGTCTCACCAAAAGACAGACAGTATAAGTGTTTGTTGGTCTTAAACAGCAGTCTGCAGCTTAGCAGCCTGCTCATATACATTCAATCAGAACTACAACACTTGATGTTACACCCATGAAATGCAAAAATGTCATAATATGCTATCCTCTAGTGGACCAATGGGTCTATTTTGGGTGATTTTGAGCTGCAGAGGAATAGTTTGGCATTTTGGCTCTTCCATATTCACTTTCTTGCTGGGCATTAAATAAGAACAATTTAATGCCAATTTAATGTCTGCATGCTAAATATGAAGTTACAGATGGTTAGCTTGGCTCTGTCCAAACAAAATCCACCTAACATCCAGTGCTAAACTAAGCTAACCAGCTGAAATGATAATATTTTGCTGTTATATATTCAGAAAAGTCCTTTACTGTAGAAGTGATGGAGCAATACTTATTTTAGAAATTACAAACTCCTCATGGATGTTTAAATTTGTCACATAATGAGGACATCAGTGATGTTATTAGTCACACAGGTGTAACTAATGACATTATTAATGGCTTGGCTACATTTAGTTGTGCCAGCTGAGACAGTATGCACACAGACAGCTCATCTGGCAAACCTAAATCAAATACAACCCTCATTAAAGCTATTTTTTGCCATGACAAAACGACCACCATGAGAAAAGCCTATTTCAGATTGGCACCTGCTGTTCTGTTGCTGAGTGAGTTTTATGTGTACACTGCTTTTGTTAAGTCACGACTGAAACATGAAAAATATCTGGTAGTTTTTATGGGTTTCTTAATTTTCAACCAGCCTCCTAAACAAATCAGCCAGCTCTATATCATGAAAAAATAGCTGCTTTAAGGCCTCATTCTGTCACTCTTGAAATTGTGCCATATTATCACATAACGTTTGCTAAAGAGCAGATAATCTACCACAAACACACAGATGGAGGACTTACAAAAAAAAAGCATCTTGCTGTATAGGACAGTTAACTGCACAGACAGATGGATATCCTGGAATCAAACCTGTGACTTCTCACTTAACTGGACACTCTCCATAACGACAAGACTGCCCGGCTACTAACACATGCTGAAAATTACTTAATTGAATTATCTCTGTCTTTTATACCACATATCTCCAAAAAGCAAAAAAATGTAGAGAGTTAAAGGTTATACTTCACCCCCTCAAATGTTCATGTGTTTATCAGTTACTGAATGCAGGAAGAAATTTTTTTATCAAACTATATCATACATATATAACTATATCAAAACGTCTATTTACAAACTCTCACATAATACATGCAGTGTATTCTAAGTCTTATTTATCCAGTTGTATGATCAGTACTTCTAAAACAAATGCATTTTTGCTAAAATGTTACTATTTAGAAAACTTAACGTAGACAGTGCCGGAGCGCTTCTTCTCAGTGTATGAGATTGTTAATGCGGAAATGTTTTAGCAAAAATGCACATGTTTGGGGAGTACTGAGCATTCAACTGGATACATGCGACTTGGATTATACTGCAGGAGTTGTGTAAGACTTAATAAACAGATTTTTTTTACAAAATTTGCTGTTGTTAAACGCGGCCCCCAAATGATTTAAATTCATGAATAATGTTTGCCTTTTTTTAATTATATGTTCACAGTGCAGGCATGCGAGGAAAATGACGTTTTCTTCCCAAATTCAACAAAACACGAGGTGAGTAATTAATGAAAATATGATCATTTGTGGGGTGAAGTATTCTTTTAACATTATTTTTTTATGACTATGTAAATAAGAAGCAGAAGAAAGTCTTCAGTTTTCCAAATAAAATATAAAACATGATGCATGGTGCAGATGCATTTCTCATTTTATTATTTGAATTGTGTGGAAAATTTCCACAACTTTCTACCATTTTTGTGCTTAGACATTGATACAACTTAAAAGCTACATAGTAAATGGCTTGCTTTCAGGAAAGGCGCTAAAAACAGGGCATGTGTATGTGTGAAAATATGTGACAAAGCCAGAAAGTGAGGAAAAAATGTTGGTGTGTACGCGTGTGTGTGTGAGCCTCATTGATTCCTCTGGACTGGGCAATGTTAACCTCCCGCTGCACTATTACTCATGTTAATTTCATTAATGTCATATGGTGCAGCCTGTAAGATGTGAATGCATGTTTCAGGGTCAAAAGCTTCATCTGTTATAGATTTGTTTGATGAATTCTCCGAAAAATGTGTCATTCAGTGCAAGGAATTAGAGTAGCAGTGTTCAAGGCCTGTGGTGTAATGTCATAAAAATCTGTAAATTTAATCTAAATGTAGGCCTATATGCGTACAGTTTCTCAAAGACATAGATTACTCCTTAAGGAACAGTATGTAATATTTAGGGAGATTTAGTGGCATCTAGTGCTGAAAACTGCACATTACAACCAGCCAAAACTTCTCAAAGTTAAAATTCCTTCAGTGTTCATTATTCAGGAGGTTTTAACCGGGAGCCGAATTATCCACAGAGGTCTCTTCCTCTCCAGAAAAAATGGACCAGGTGTTTAAAACCGGTAAAAACACCAAATAAAGCAGTTTCACATAACAAATCACAGTTTCTCCTATGTTGTTTGGTATGTTGGAGACATGCCACCAGCTTAGCACCTGCTAATGTGTGCTCACCTTTTTTTCTTGTATCTTAGATGCAAGATGTTTAGAAGGTTTTCACCAGGAGTCAGATTATCCGCAAAGGTCTTTTCCTCTCCAAAACAAATGGACCTGGTAATATAAACATGTAAAACACAGAATAAGGCAATTTCATATTAAAAATGAGTGTTTTTCCAGCAATCTCTTCTTGCAAGGGCTTCTAACTACAGTGACTGATGTGATAATTACATCATCTGGGTCTGTTTCGTGACGCCCATGAGCCCAGGAAGACTGTTGCCCATTGGTTACTTACATTGGGACAGAGACGTCTGTAAATATTTTTTTTGTGAGCTTCAATATCCCCAAGAAAAAAACTCATTTCACTTTGTAGATTTAAGCCATCCAGTGGATAACATTTGGAAAGTTTAAAAGAGCAGCAAGATTAGATTTTTAGACCCTTTTCATGGTTTCATGGGCCCATAGAGCCGGTTATTTTATACCTGGAAAAACAGCTTTTTTACTTCACGCACCGATAAGTAGCCTTCATAAGAATGAATGGGGCCTCGCCTCCATTGGTGTATCCAGACTTTCTTTAATACATCCATGATATAAATGCCTCGTTTTAAGTGGGGGTCAACCAATATTAGTTTTTCAGGGCCGATATTGATTATTAGTACTTCATGAGACCAATAACCGATATCTGGAACCAATATGCATTTACAATAAAAATGAAAATATTTATGTCAAAATTTAGAATTTGCAATTTACCAAGGTCCAACACAAAACTTTGTTTATATGCCTTTCATTCCTACATTCATTGGCAGTTTCATGGTCCACACCAAGTTGTTTTGCCAAGATGAATGACTAACATGATCGTGATAGGTTCATAGAATCACTGAAAGAGTAAAAAGCAATTGCACTGGTCTTTTGAAACAACTTAAGTTGCATAGTTAATAGCATGAGTGCATTTACTGAGCATTGTTACATGGCCTATGTTAATATACAGCTGTACTCTCTACTGCTGCAGGTGAATCCAGTTATTACCGTAACATGTGGAGGCAGTTTCATCATTTTGTTGCATTTTCTTTCATCTATTATTGCCTTACACTGTAACAAAACATATTTTCACTTCAGTTTGTCTGTAATTAATATTTGTAGCTTGGGAGTAGCCAAAGTGCTATATACAAGGTAGAAGGTAGATTTATGTCATTTTTCTTAAACGTGGTTTAAGAAGAAATTAAATTAAAGCTGATTCCAAATCCTGCTACATCTTTTTGGCACTGGAGGAGGAGTTGAGGAGTCTCAAAGCCCGGGGAAGGAAGCTGCTCCATAGTCTGGTGGTTCTGCAGCAGATATTTCTGTATCTTTTTCCAGATGTTGAACAGACTGTGGCTGAGGTGGCTGCTGTCTTTCAGTATCTTTTGGGCTCTGTGCAGACGCCTCACTTCGCCGAGGTCACTGATGCTCTGCAGATGGGAACCAGTGATGTTCTCGGCAGTTTTAATCACCCGCTGTAGAGCCTTCCTGTCCTGGGCCGTGCACGAACCATGACAGTTCATAATGTTTCCAGTCAGTATGCTTTCTATTGCTCCTCTACAGAAGTTAATCAGGATCGTGCTCTGGAATTTAGCTTTCCTAAATTTCCGTAGGCAGTAGAGCCTTTTCTGTGCTTTTTTAACGTGGGTGGTGACGTGTGATGACCAAGACAGGTTCTCAGTGATAGTAACCAGTAACAGCTGGCAGCCATGGCCATGAGAGCGCCTATCTACAGTGACCCAATATCCAGATTTCTTCTAAATACATTAAGATATATTTGTACCAAATCTGGTGCTTTTATCATAGAATGAATAATGGGTTATCTATGCCGCCCCACTGCTTTAACTGTTACACACACATTTGCACATCTTTCATCCCCCCCAAGCAAACGCCACAAAATCGTTTCCGCTCGTCCTGTCATCCATCCATCTGTCAGCTACTCCTTCCATCTGTCTCCAGTCTTCTGTGGCTTGTTCATCCACCCATCCACTCTCCATCCACCCCTCCATCATCCTCGCTCATTATCCCCCCGCCGCCTGCCTGTGTTCCCTTGTTAATCACAGCTCACCCTAAAGATGGCTGCTTATTGATTAGTTATCCCTCTTTCCTCTTTATCCCTGCCAGCTCTCTGTTGTTGCCTTCATTACTGGGCCACAAGGCCTCAGCAGACTCCCAGCAGGATAATGTATATTAATAAGGAAGCTATGTATTGAATTGATTGTGGTTTGGTAATTAAATTGTGGAGCTTTTTTGCTTGTTCAAGTGGATCTTAAGTCTTCCTTTTCAGCTTGTAAACTGAAAATTAAGATTCAATTTTAAGAAACATTTTTGTATTTGGTTATTGTAATTTAAAACATCGTATTTTCAGGAAGAATTTTTTTTTTATCAAACTATATCATACATATATAACTATATCAACACGTCTATTTACAAACTCTCACATAATACATGCAGTATATTCTAAGTCTTATTGAATCCTGGAAGTTTTATCTTCCAGGATTCAATTTTAAGAAACATATTTTTAGTATTTGGTTATTGTAATTTAAAACGTTGTATTTTCTCAATTACTTTAAATGGTCTTTAGCAAATAGCCACCTGTCCATTTTTTTCTTTCAAACTGTATGGCACGCAGAAGTAGACTTCAGGGCAAACCTTAAACGCCAAAAGTAACCCTCATTTTCAGAGTCATAACTCGGTCAAATCTTAACACACAGACATCAAACATATATTTTTAGATTCAGTGTTACTTACACTTAAGACTGCGTGTCATTATCTTCGATGTCCATCGCGAATAAACATCCAGAAATCCAGGAAAAGTTGGTTGTAAAAAGGCTTTTCTGAAACTCCAGAACTTCATTGAGAATCGTCGCGTTTTAAAATTTCTTACTTTTCTTTGGTATTTAGGTAATTCAGTGAAACTTGTCTGTACGTATTTTGGGTATTTTCCAAACAGGAACTGCTTATTGCTAATACGGCATACTTTTAATGGTGTTAATTTTCCAAAATGTAACTAATTTAGGCAAAAATGCTGGGCTAAAGTTGTAGCTCACAGCTAACCAACTGGCTTCACTATCCTTGTTTACATCCCCCAAAGCATTATGGGACTGTGCCTCCAAATCGGAGCGTGATTTTTTTTTTCCAACTTAAAGTAAGACAGAGAATAATAAGTAATAAGTAATGACAAACTATAAATAAGTAATTAAAAAATATATTATTATTAATATTATTTACCTTGCAATATATATATTATCACATTAGAGCAGGTGTCACAATTTGACGTCGCATTACGGAAACAGAGACAGAGCTGGGGCCCTCTTTTATACTTATTATTTATAACTAACTTACATATTAAACTTGTCATACAATAACATGTTGGGTAGTCTTAAGAACCATGAATAGATATACCCTTTTATGGTGCATACATGCAAAACTTTTAAATTGATAGTCATAGGTAGCTTCATATAGTCACATATCAAATTTGTGCCTCAAGTGGACAGTGTCAGGGTGGCTTGCATAAAAAGTCAAAAAAAAAAGAGAATCCATTATGGTTCATTCACTTGAAATCATAATGCAGCTAACTGATCAATATGTTTCATCAGAATGTAATTTTTAGCTAAAGGACTGTATTAATGAGAGGGGAGAGGGTGTTGCAAAATGGGAATGGCACCTCAAATATTTTCTAAATGTTGGGGAGGGAGTTAAGTTTTAAGAATATTTGCCTCTTGGCTGGAGCTAATTTGTTTTAAATCCCTGCAGAACTCCAAAATCCATATGCGGATTTGAAAGGCATGTTTTCTTTAAAGATCTCCCAAATCACACAATTTGTCACAGTCATAAACTGCAAAATACTTTTCTGCAACTCAGGCCTGAGTGGCTGCAGGAAAAGTATTTGTAGCTCTGGGGAAAGAAAAAAAATTAGGTCACACTCTATCCAACCCCCTACTCTGATAAATAAAGTACATTTCCTAACTAGTTGCACAAGGTTTTTATGGTTAACATTTATTCTATCATTCATGTTTTGTATTTTTTTATATTTTTTTTTTACAAATAGGTTAGTTTATATTTGCTTATTATATGTTGGATTCATTTTAATATGCATTTTCAAACATATTTCCATGCTGAAATAAAAATAAAAATAAATAAAAACTTAAAATTAAATTACCAAAAAATAATTTGGGGGCCCCCACTGCAGTAAAACTTACTTGGGGTCGTGGACCTCCTGCTGAAGACCTGGGCATTAGAGTAAATGGGGGATTTGGGGGAGCAGTTGTTCCTCTTTTGACATTATTGCCCTTAACTAATACAATGAACCTACTGTCTACAAAGAGTATTTTTACAGGAATTCTGGAGTCACATGTTGTTAAAACCTGCGTAAATAGAAGCAAAACCACACCTGCATGATTAAATCTAAAGGTGAATGAGAAATTACTGGTCAAGCTAGATTTTTTGTCTCAGTCCACTCATACTCTATTGCACAACTCACACTCTCTGTTTTCCATCCATCATTTATAAAGCTCCACTGTACTCACACGGGAACGACTCACAGCCTCACACTGCACCTGAATGCATCCATGCAATTTAACAAAACCTCAAACAGGATCCAACTTGGAAAACATGTTTATTTACTTTCACCAGTGCAGTCGAATGATAATCAAAACATCAACAGAAACAAGACAAACATGGAGTAGCACTGCATTACACAAGTCGAGATCAATTAAGGTCCCAACACCTCAGCAACAAGGAAAACTATTTTCAGAGCGATGGGGATTTCGTTTGAACGGTTTACGGGTGTGAGGTTTTTGTACATGCTCATGTTGTTATCTGACAAGCAGAGGGTGAAGAGTAAGTTGTGGTGTCGTGTGTAACCAGTTTTTATGATGCACTGCCACCTGCTGGCTTAGAGGTAGCTGTACAGCTGCTGGATTAAGAATATATTTTGAATTTTAAACATTTTCAGCCACCAATTACTTTAATTTGTTTGGCATCAAGTCAACACAGTCATCTAAAAACAACATAAACTCGTACTGGAGTGGCCTATAGCCCTGAGTTCAAACATACAATGTTACATTTTTTCCTCAACTGAACTGTGCAAATGTAACACATCTAAGTTTGTATTTACCCAATCGCATAAAATGTCCGTAAAAAAGTCAAATAAAAGAACGTCAGAAAAAAAGTAGGAAAAATCGAACAACGGTATTGAAAGAAAATTGGAAAACACTTGATGCATTTTTGAAGTTGTGTATGTGTATGAGAAAGCAATATCTACAATACACTGTATATAAATGTCCAGTCAGTTCAGCAGATATGAGCACATGGCCACTGTGTACAAGTCTGGTGTGGAGATGCAATCATACACGATTTTGTGCTGTGTATGTGTTTTCCTGTGTAGTGTTTAGGACTCGTCTCCATTGGCGCTGTCGCCGATGTCCTCTCCTTCCTCCTGCTCGCCTTCCTCCTCTTCTTCCTCCTCTCTCCCTCTGCTTTTCACCTGCACAGGAGGGAAAAGTGGACAAAAGATACTTTATTAATCACATGCACGTGTCCTTAGCTCTCGCCCTGGCTCCGTCATCCCTCAACGATCTAACGAAGATCATTAAATTCATCAACTCCTCACCTCGTCTTCGTCCTCCAGCAGATCTCCCTCCTCCTCCGAGTCGTTCAGCCCCCCTTTCAGGTCATCTTTCTTGCTGGAGGTGGAAGAGTTGAGGGGGGACACCTCACCTGGTTCTGGTTTAGAGCCCTTCATCTCTGGGTACATGGAGGGAGGCACAGCAAAAATGTGATCAGCAAAGCGAGGAAACTCTTTTGTAACTACAGAGCTGATTTTCAAAAGGTTCTCCTGATTTAAAGCAGGGATAGGCACTTTATTGTGGCTTTATTGAGCAAAAATCCCATAATATATAATTTGAGCATATTGTAATAGAGTGCCCCAAGTATGACGTTTTTCTGTAGGCCAACCCGGAAGCTAATGTCGCCCTGGTTCCCTCGTCAAAAAGTCTATGGGATTTTTCCATCGAATTTTGAATCATTGCAGAAAATAAGCTCTGTGGTGAACAAATGTTTACGATACTTACACGTGTTGTTCAGCAAAATAATCTTCACAAATGTAGCGTGAAAAGAGGTGTTTATTCGAGAAGATTTCTATGTATTGACCACATAGCTTATTTTCTGCAATGATACAAAATCAAATGGAAAAATCCCATAGGCTTTTTGGGGAAGTATTTTCAAAATTCCTCATATAGATTTCTTATCTTTTTTTCTTTCTTTTTTCAGAGTGAAAGGGAGAGAGATGGGATGACAAGCGGCAAAGGGCCACGCCACAACAATATCGAACCTGTGGCTGAGGCAGTGAGGACATAGCCTTTGTACACTGGGCGCTCACTCTACCGGGTGACCTACTGGGCGCCCCCCTTTTCCAGATTTCTACCTACCCCAGCTTTAACTTTCTGTTTTTCACACTGGTATAAACATGGGTCACTATCAACTCATTGAGGCCCACCTGACTTCTTGTTGTGGTCCTTTTCCATGCGCTCTAGGCTCTCCAGCAGGTAGTCCACCTTGTGTTTGATCTGTGTGAGCTCCCTCTTGATGGTCTGCAGATCATCTACCTTCACTGAGGGAGGAAATGCAGTTAAAACTTAGTATTACATCAATGTGACGGAGCAGCACAGGACGATGTAATCAACGGTTCCTACTTGTGCGGGAGGTCCTCTGGCTGGTCTTGGAGGAGGAGAAGCTAGTTTTGGTTCGTCGGCTTCCACCTCCGCTCACACTGACCCTTGGACGCTTTGAGGGGATGACCGCACGGGAAAGGGGCGGAGGGGGTGGAGGCACCCGGGAGGGCTGGTAGGAGTACATCCTGAGATACACAGGTGCAAAAAGTGGTATGTATCACTGTCAAAGTCTAATGTGGAAATTCTTTTTATGAGCATACAGTGCTGATGGTAAATTTAGTCAACTGAAGCAAGAAATTCCTCAGTGCATGAAAGAGAAAGTTAATTTCCATGCTTGCAAAATCCATGCCAGCATTCACTACATGTACCAGGATGCATTGCACATGAGTTTCTGATGCCCAAAGCTATTATTAGCCTATTGATAAAGTGGCTTGATTATGGCAATAATAATAATAAAAATAATAATCTCGGCAGCACAGAAGATCTATACAATCAGCACAGTTTCAAGGTGGACACCCAAGGTTAAGGACTTATGGCTAAATACATTTTTTATGAGGTCACTGTGACCTTGACCTTTGATTTCCGACCGCCAGTTTCTAATCAGCTCATTCTTGAGTCCAAGTGGACATTTGAGACAAATTTGAGGAAACTCCCTCAAGGCCACCTTAAGATACTGTGTCCATGAAAATAAGACAGATGGAAGGTCACGGTGACCTTGACCTTTAAAAACCAAATTCTAATCAGCTCATTGTTGAGTCCAAGTGAATATTTGTGTCAAATGTAAAGAAATTCCCTTAAGGTATTCTTAAGATATTGCGTTCACGAGAATGGTTGGGACGATGTGGAGGCATCATAATAATAAACCATCAAATTCAGGATATTGTGCACTGTGGACAACAAGGGCTTCGGCAACAACAGACAACAGGCACATGAGTAACAAACATTGGCAGTGAAACTCATAAATATAAAGAATAGACAGCTTACCTGTCATAATAATCTCTCTGAAAGTCATAGTCCAAATCAAGAGATGGACTGTGGAGAGACAGAGGATACGAGATATGTCAGTGCATGTCACAGCCAACACAACACAGCAGGAATTCATCTCCGCACAGCTCACAACCTTTTTATTTACTTTACTCCATAGGTTTTAGTTGTTTTTTTCTTCGTTTTATACCTTGATCCTATGAATTTGTATCAGTAGGTTGGTGTTAATTGTTTCTTTAATGACCTCAAACAAACACTGATTACTTAAAAGATCTATAATGTACACACACATACATGCAAAACATGTATTTATAGGTACACATAAATGAGACATATAAGATATGTATATCTAACTATCTAATTCTATTTTCTTTACTAGTTTCCTTACTCATTTTTCTAATATTGTTTTTTTCATGTGATCTGTTGTTTATTCATTCAATGTATTTTTAATTGTAATTGTACTTTGGTAACTCATGTCGAACGTCCTGTCTGTAAAGCGTATTGATTAAAAAAAATCATTTGAAGCGGAGGATAGCTGCAGCAAAAGGCACTCATCTATGACACGAAGTAATACTTTCTGACGTGTGCTTTGAAGCCTGTCAGAGCGCAGAATCACTGGATTTGCCGTGTTGTTGTTGTATAATAAAGTGCGTACACACCTGTACATGTCTCCTGCAGAACGCTTCACTGTTTTCGATCTGTGAGGTTTCGGCTCGCCTGCCAGGTTAATGTCTGAAGGAGGAAAAACACAGAGTCGAGGAGGTGTTAGAGTCTCCAGGAGTGGGAGAAAGAGCCAGACACGCGCTGTGAACGTTAAGTGTGAAATTTCAATTATCACTTCTTCCCTTCACCTCATGGTATTTAATTTTGGAGGACTAACGCAGGTTTTACCCCCAACCAGGTGGTATTTGCAAATAATTACTCACATTTATTCTGACCTGCGATGAGCACCAGACAGGTCAGAACATTTAGACTAAGAAACAGCTGTTTCTCTGTATCTACTTTAAAGGATTATTTTTTTACAAGCGAAATTTGAAAACATCTCTCATTAAAATCTCCCTTTCAGTGCTGTTTTTAAATGGCTGTTTTGCATGGGATAGTAAAATTCTAGTACAAGGCTGCAACAATTACTTCCTGGAGTCCTCTATTATTGTTTCCTTGGAGGTTTGGGCCAGGCAGCCAGTTTTACATGTTAATTTAAACATGATCTTATTTTGTCTTATCTTTTATTATATGTCATTTAATTGTAAATGCAATTAACAAAAAGAATCAGTTCAATGCAACTACAAGGCTTTCTTCGTGCTACTGTATGATGACGAAGGATTGGTTTGCCATAAATTTTGTGATGGATGCAAAACATTTGAAATGTTGCATTTTAGTGTTTTTCAGGAACTTGTTATTTTGTAAATCACACACTTTTTTTCTCACTCTTTTTTAAAGGCTTTTTTTTTTCTACCAAAAAGGTTTCGCACTGGGCAGAGGTCATTTGACTGGAAGTTTTTCAAAGGGGGTATATCATTAAAAAAGTTTGAGAGCCACTGTGATGAAGTCTTGTTATGCAAGATTTGTGAGAAAATTGTATTATTTATTTATTTTTTTTATTCAGCATTATCTGTCCCACCAAACTTTCTCAAAACAAATATACGGCTTAACATATTACAGAATAGTTGTTCCTTCTTTTAAATGAAAGCAGAATTGTTTGAACAACTGTAACTTTTGTTTTTAGAGAGGGAGTTCAGCACTGATTTTGAGGTTCAGTGCTCATGTAAAAAAACACTGAATTAACGATACATATCAAATATTTGAAACATTTTAAATGCTTATTTTCCGCAGTATCAATACACCGGAAGCAGCTTTGCTTTCTCGCTCTCTCGTCTTGTTAGTTTTCTACGCTCATTCTGCTGCTCTAAAAGAAAAGCTGTTGTTGTCGTGTTATAGCATTGGTATATTTACCTGAAAAAATATTGAATTTTATGCCGGCAGTATGCCAGATTTCCCTGTAGTATCGAAAATAATGTTCGATACTACCCCATCCCCCCCTCCACCTCACCTAACACCTGTCCCACGATCATGCGGCCGTCCTCGCCGGCCACGGCAGCCCGGGCGTTCCTCTCATTGGCGTACTGCACGAAGGCGTAGCCCTTGTGGACAGAGCAGCCGACGACCTTGCCATACTTGGAGAAGATGGCCTCCACGTCGGCCTTGGTGACCAGAAGGGTGTTGAGGTTGCCGATGAAGACGCGGGAATTGAGGGAGCGAGGGTCAGTCTTGTTGGTCACGTTGCTGCTGGCCATGAGGCTGGCGGTGGAGGACGACGACCAACGACACAGGAGGGAGAGAGGCGAAAAGTGGGTAAAGAAAAGGAGAAGAGAGAGATATCAATTTGTTTTTCTCTTGCACTATGATTTGAAATTATCTCAAGAAAATTTTGATTTTTGACATTATGAGTTTTAAAGGATTTTAAAAGTGGGGCTTTAACCACGCTGCCTAAGCTTTCACAATGTGTCTAATCTTTAAAAAGTGGGCTTAAAGCGGGTCAAAGTTGCAGAGGGTTGCAACCGTTGTTAGAAAATGCCCACAACAATTATGTCGGGCCAAAGTTGACAGTTTTAAACTGCATGTTTTGCACGACCAAACAAAACTATATCAAATGTACATTCATGAAAAACAGAGAAAATTCCTCACAGCTTTCTAATTGTGAATGACTTATGTCACTAATAATTAAAGTTGTTGTTAATTAACTTTATATAGATCATATTATTAAATGACTTATCATTTTAAGCAATAATGACACCTTTCATGCTCATTTACTGACATCTTTAAATTAACAAAAATGCATCATAATCATTTACGTGCACATTGCAAATTCAAGGTGCTACTTTCTACCTCCTACCGTACAGGTGGATTTCTGCAAAGAGGAGGACTTTCATACACACGCACACACACTTTCAGTGTGTTTGCACTTTCAAAAGGGGGGCTCTAAAATTGGAAATCAGACAGCAGAATACATTGTGATCGGGTCATGAAGCAGCCAGCACTCACTCCATTGTGTCTGTGATCGGGTCGGTGGAGGTCTGCCTGCCTGTCTGAGTCTGTTGGAGAGAAGAGGGTCGTCGAGGACGTATGAGAGATGGAGTCAGTGAGTGTGGGCAGACATCTACTACACCTCCAAAAAAAGTTTGTTTTGGGTTTTTTTTTTTTGGAAAGGGAGGAGGGGGCTTTTCAGGAGGTAAGATGTTTGTGAAAAAATTGAGGCCGAAAAACCAAAAAAAAAAAAAAAACCTGTGGGATAAATGTTTGGTTGTTATGACAAAACAAGATATTGCATTAAATTGTGAGGTTACCTACTTAAAGTGTATATAAATGATAACTTCTTTGTTCTACATCTCTACAGAGAGTGGGGGAAGTAAGCGGCGTCCTGCAGTAAACACCACTTTAGTGAAGCTCATAACTTTTTATTCGGCAACATTTCATAACATCCGACATCATGGCACAACAGGAAGCTCGCGTCAATATTTAACAACAGCTTGTGTGACGATACACTTTTTCTACTGATCCCCTTGACTTTCTTTAAGTTGCTGTCAGTGAGGGTTTACAGGTAGGCGAAAAATAAAGGGGAAGCTACGGAGCCCTTAAAGTGTCCAAAAGTCATGTTTTTTTATCATGTGGGAACAAGATAATTATTTTGTGGGAACAAGTTCTTATCGTACGCACTATTGTTAATTATAATTATTATAATTGTTATATTTTAATAATTGTTACACATTATTTATAAAATAATAATCTTGTACCCACAAAATAAAAGAGAAGTTATTATCTTGTGAGCACAAGAAACTACATTTTTGGAACACGATAAATAACTTGCATGCACAAAATTATTATGTTTTGTGTACAAGATAATTAACACTTTTTTAAAGAGGTTAATAAGCTGTTCAAACAAGATATCAATTGAGCATGCAAGATAATGAATTGTTCCCAAAAGATCATTATAAAGGAAAATGAAAAAATACAAATTTTATTAGTTACAGTAAAAATGAAAAAGAAAAAGTATTAGTTAACTCGTGCAAAATAAAAACAAAAAGTTTTTCCTACAAAACAGGCAAGATGACTTGTTCCCACGAGATATTATTTATAAAAAAAAATACAAAATATCTGGTTCCCAAGGGATGACTTAAAGACAAGATAAATTCTTCCTGCAAGATAATTAACTTGTTCCCAAAACACGACTTGTTTGCGCAAGACAATGACTTATTTCCACAAAATAACTTGTGGACACACACACGATAAAATAAAATCATCTTTGGGGACTTTAGAGGCTCCATAGAAATCATGGCTAAGACACATTTTAATCGATAAAAAAATTAGGGGGATTTGTTTTGTTTTTTTTTGTTTTGTGTTTGTCAAATATTATCATGCTTTCAGAGACTTCACAGTCTGCAGCTCTGCATAAAAAGCACGTCACAATAGTGTGCACACAATCAGCAGCGTAAAGTATGTCAGCTTTACTGCGGGCAGAAAGAGGCCAGATTGTTGCTGCTGTCGCATTAGTTGCACACGCTGCAAAATTATGTAACATTGCGGAGAGGAAGCCTCAGATAATCACGAACACGTGTGCAAAAACACAGAGACAAAGAATTCCTGAGAAGTAGACCCGCAATGTCCGCAAGAGACTTTTATTTGATATTTGCTTGATAAAACTACATTATGATAAAATGACAATAATGCAACTTTAGAGATAAAATATCTGCTCGAGGGTTTTACTGACAGATGTTCCTGTTATTTTGTTATTTAAAGATGCTCATATTTCAGCATCATGTGTGACTTTTTGTGCCAATCTTGTTTTTTTGCTAATTCCCTGTCCACCCTGCCAGCCGTTCATGTTATCATCAACCACTTCAGCCATCACAAAGCCATATCTCACCTGCCAACGCGCGGCGCTGCTGCCAGCCGGGCTAAACTGGAAGCCGGCAGCAGCAGCCGCTCCCTCTCTGGCCGGCGGCTGCTAGCAGGGGATTACATGGTTTGCAGCAGGCTGTCTGGCCAAAGCTTAATGCTCTCCTCTACATGATTTGGCCGGGATATTTCTATCTGCTTGGCGAGCTGACAGGGTGTCTACAACACCGGGTGTGTTTGGGGGGGGGGGTCACATGTTGCTCTGCAAGTGTTCCTAAATCTTTGCGGCATGTTGGGGGTTCAAGGGTGAATATCCAGGGTTTAAATACAAGCATGTGATTATTTCATGTAGAGACTAATGTCGAGTACAACCAATCAGACTATGGGTAAAAACATTTATTGGAGAACTAGTTTTTCTGGATCATCATCACCTTTGTTGTGGTGCATTCAGGCGCCATTCGGAAGTATTTAAACCTATGAACCCTGAGCACATTTTTCTCAAAAACATGGTAAAAAAAACAGCAAATTGGCAAGAAAAAAAAAGAATTAAAAAAAATTAGAAAATTAGACACATTAATCCCTTTGAATCGATTTAAAACCCTGTTGACTGAATTAAAGCACAGTGAATGTATGTGTTGATGCAAAAACACGTGCCTAATGCATATGTTTGTTTTTAATGTGCACTTTAATGTATACCTCACTTCTTGTGTTTCACATGTATTTTGTAATGTGTTTGTACTGTTTTATTTTTTGTTTTGGGTGTCATTGTAAAAGAGAGTCTGCTCTAAATGGCCTTCCATCTTTAAATAAAGGTTAAATTTAAAAAAAAAATGTTTAAACAAGGAAGTTAAAAAAATAGTTTTTAAAAAAGCCAGGGATTTATTACTTATTTATTTATTATTACAAAATAATTATAATTTCCAAGCATATTTTTTAGGTCATTTCCAGTTTATTTGTTTCTATTTTTTGTTATAATTTGCAGTGTTTTTTTTGTTTGTTTTTTTTTTAGTTTTTAAATATCTTGCAAATTTCTGAATTATTTCTTCTGAAATTGGGAAAAAAAAAATTACCTGTAATGACCCCGTAGATTGAAAATGGTGACACTCATTTGTTTTTGTTTGTTTTTGGCAGTTAGAAATGTTGATTTAACATCATCTTTAGTCAATATCCATTAAATATCTTTTGTGTCATTTTGCCAGTTATTATCCACACAAGTCCTGTTTTTATTTGGGGTTTTTTCATCTTCCTGTGGTGCACTATTTTGGGACTTTTCTCTTGCAACAATACAAGGCCAACAGTCCATCAAAGGGTGATCTCAGAGTCCTCCAGGATGATCTGATTTCTTCTGTAGGCCAACACAAAAGTTAGCATTACTCTGGTTCATTCCTCAAAAAGCCTATGGGATTTTTTCATTTGATTTTGGATTATTGCAGGAAATAAGTTCTGTGGCAACACAAACGTTTGTGAATACAGGTTTTGCTCAGCAAGAAGTGCCACCCTAAGAAGCTAATGTTGGGCTTTAAACTAACTACACTTTTAATGTTGCCACAACATTGAGGCTGTAAAGCCGCGTGGTCCGTGATGACATCCTGGGTCTTTCTCCACAGGCAGTTTAGCAACCGCCTTTTTCAACCCTTTGAAACCTTCTTTCAAAAACATGAGAAAACAACAGCAACAAAAGAAGAAATTACCCAAAAATGTGCAAGAAATAAGTTAAAAGTAAAAAAATGACATGAAAATCAGTGAAAAGAAAGTAAAAAAGAAAGGCAAAGAAGACTCGGAAAAGGTGCTTAAAAATGATAACAACTAACATAATTTAAAGAAATTGTGATATTTCTAAAAAAGAAATTACTTTTTTTCTAAATCTACTACTTTCTTGCAATTTGTAGAACATTTCTTATCAAGTTGCTCACTGCCTTTTCACTCACATCTTTGAAAGAAAAAGTAAAAGAAACAAGGAAAACAAAACTCAGAAAGTGCTTAAAATTATAATAATTCTGCAACACAATTTTAAGCAATTATAATAATTACAATTTTTTTTTCTTTTTTCAAAGATGGGGAAAAAGAAAAAAAAATTGTAATTATTATAATCTACTTATTTCTTGCAATTTGTGGTACCTTGTATTTTTTTTTTTTATCATTGCCTTTTCACTCGTCTTTGAAGTTACACTAACGTGCTCAGGTTCAGAGGGTTAAAGATTTGAGAATAGCATCTGAAAGCAGCACAAAAAAAGTGATGTCACGCCTGGTTTCAAAGGGTTTTGACACGTAAAAGCTCACGAATGGGGTGCTTACTGATGCATTTTATGTGTGAAAGTCTCCTAAGTTAGTGTTAACCACAGACCTTATTTCAGGTATCTCAACCAAAAACCCAGTGACTTCAAGACGAGGGAACCTGGAGATTTTAACTCATTTTCGGCTCATTCATTGAGCACACTATGATCTAAAAATCATAAGCTTCACAGAGGTGGTGTTTATTGCAGGGATTTAATACCAGATTGCATTATAGAGAAAGGTCCCACTGGTATTTTCAACATAATTATTTATGCCTCAATAAGGGCTAAATGCTTCCTGTGGCCCCTGATATTAAAAGAGTCCACTCATGGCAGTGTGAAATTAAATATAACATGACATTACAGTTCATAACCGCGGTAACTTTTCCTATCCTCGGCCTCATTTGGGCTTCATTGCACGGTGGCCTGCAGCTGAGACTTCTGGGAGATATAAATGACTAAATATCTTAAGTCTCATTTTGACTAGAAATGATTGGTGAGTGTTTAATGTTTGTGCTTCCACTGTGAAAGACACTGCAGCTCTCAGGACTCATGCTCCAGCTGCAGTGTAGTCTGTGTGTGTGTGTGTGTGTGGACTTTTTAGATTTAGGGCATACGAATGAAGGAGATAATAATTAGGAACTCGATATTAACCTTTGAGATTGAGGGGTTTTAAAGGGCTCAGTGTAACTGATGTGAGAAATGCAACTTTTTTAACCGTTTCGAGGGAAAATATTAAATTTAAAAAATAAAAATAGGTACACATCATCAAATACATTCAGTATTAGTGATCACTGAATGTGTTAATAATTCGTGATATTCGGCATGCTTATTTTAAGAGGTGTAACCTTGCTATTGGGGGTGATAATGATGTCATCAGTGTTATTATCAAGAGCGGGTATATTTGTGTCTGTGTGGGGCATGAAACCTGATTTAACTCCATAAAATGGCATGCACACTCAAAAAAAAAAAATTAAAAATAAAATTTAAAAATTAAAATTACACAGCAAAGGCAGCAAAAATCTGATTTTGCCTTTGTAAGTGCCAGCACTCGATCCAAGAACTGGATGCAGGAGGGAGCTGAGGGAGTGTTATTCAGAAATGAGCTCCAAACGGGGCCGCTCATAATCAACACTGAGCATTATGCATTTGATTATCATCGACTGAGAACATGTGGGAACAGCTCAAGTGTCAAACTGTTGCATTTTAAGCTGTTGATTTTCTACTTTCACAGCACAAAAAAAAAAATAAAAGGCAAAAAACAAAACACTACATGCTACTTGTTCTAGGAATTAAAAAGGGGGAGAGATGGGCTGAGTCACAAAGGGGTGAAAACAGATGTGGAGTATAAAAAAAGTGATGCAAAAGTTGAGGTGAAAAATAAATCAAAAAAAAGAGAGAAAAAAAAAAGGTTGAGACCAACTTACGATTTGCCGCTGCTCAAAAAAGAGGCTTCAAAAACTAAACAGGGGGGAAACAAAAACGTAATATTAGAAAAGAGGGCATTGTAAAAATGAAACTGTTATTACCACAAACAGGGAGGGCAATGTATGGAAACTGAAAGTAAAAGATTAAAAGAAAATAAAAAAATTTAAAAAGTTGACAAATAATAATGCCCTTAATGTCCCAAAGCACATTTCGCTATAAAAAGAAATCACTGTTTAAAGGTAAAATAAAATACATTCACTCAAATCAAATTCTGTTGGGGTTCAATTCAATTTTGGTGTTTTTTTTTACCACATTTCAGAAAAAATATGTCGTTTTAGTATTAACTTAATGAAAAGATTGTTTTCAATTTTACATTTTTTTCATGTGATTCAAACTTGAAATTATGAAAAAGGAAAACATGCACACACAACAAGAAAAAAACAACAAAAAATTTGATAAACGAAAAGATAATTGAAAATGTGAGCATCCAAAACTTTTTACTGCATTCTGGTGAGATTTCATGCACTAATTTAACCTTTTCAACATCAATTTGTGCTGTAAATGTCTTTTTTTCCAAATACACTTTACTCTCTGCATTTCTGTGATTTGTTTTGTATCCATTTGTGCCTTTTCTGCAACAATGGATGGTGTTTATTTCTTAAATATTGTCAAATTAAAAATTCTCTTGCACTTTTTTATAGGGTGGGAGACACACACTCACACACATACACATATATATGAAGCCTGGGGGCATCTAACACTTAATTTCGTGCATTCTGGTGAATTTTTAAACGCTAATTTATGCCTTTTCTGCATCAATTTATGGCGTAAATTTCTTCAGTTTTGTCAAAATAAAAGTCTTCGGCAACCTTTTCCGGATTAGGCGTTTGGGGTCGCTGACAGATAATTTTAAGCATCCAACACTTAATTTCCATTCAGGTCTTTTTTTGCATCAATTTGTGTCTTTTCTGCAACAATGTATGGAGTTAGTTTCTTTAATTTTGTCAAAATAAAAGTTCTCTAGTACTTTTTAAGGAATGGGTGTGCAGGAGGATGCAAAAGCAATATTCACGGGACACGTGCACCCCGCACCCCCCGGATATCTACACCTATGCCTGATTGCTATTTGAGGAGCATATATTTAAGATAATTATTTAATTGATGCTATTTTTAATTGTAATCAATATCCTGGTTTGTTTTTTCTCAAACTCTACAGCTGTTTCAGATAGTGATGTGTAACAAGCTAATTTGATTTTACTTTTTATTTTTAAAAAAATCATTTATCATACAAAGATAAACATGGTGCCAAAATTAGTCTCCTTTGCTAATTAGCAAATGTTTACTAGCAATGAAGAAGAATTTAGGTGGGAATTCAAATAGTCATGCAAAAAAACAAAATAAAAAAGGGGATGGGATGGATTTTAAATTTTTTTTCTTCTTTTAATCTACTGAACGGCTACTTGCCTTTAAAACTTAACCTGCGTATTTGAGCTCGGACGTCTACAGATATGCAAACTCGCAAAGAAGATACAGCATCTGCACCACATCTGTGTGAGAAAAATCAGTGGCCCCCATATCTTTGCTTTTCTCACAGGGGCCAGAATAATGAGGACAGCTGCAGAATAGCGCCCCTGTGGCCTGGAGGGACTCATGCTCAAGGACACTTTCTGAGGACACATTTGGGGCCAAGGGGGGTAGGGTACAGTAGGGGGTAAACCAGGGATTTTGCAGTTTTAGAGAGTAATCATCAACTGCAAGTCAACCCTGTTTTTGGCAGTTTTTTTTAGCAAGTTTTTCAAAAATATGTGCACAATGAATCAGCCATGAAGCTATAAAATGATAAATGAAAGAAAAGCAATTTAGAGGTGTAGGCCTGATTTGGGCTCAGTGCAGGCCCCTCTAAAGGCCTACGTCCATTGTCTAAACAGCTCCACAGCTCAGAATAAACTGCTACTGAATGAATGAGCTTCTTAATCTGCAAATAAACTTAATATCAGAATTACCAAATGCATTACTTCTGCCACACCAATGCTACAGCAATCCCAGGTGTTAATGTTCCTGGAAAAAAAACGCCCCCACTTGTCATTGAGGAAAAAAAACCATCTTGCCTGAAAAATTACATCACTCCTGAGAGAAATGCTGCAGAAAATATAGCGTCTCAGCACAGCCAAAATCACAAAGAAAACAGGGAAAAACAACGGCAACGACTGCAATTCAAGTTACAGGTGGAGGCAAAACACAGGACGAGATTAAAAAACCTCTTAAAAACATGTCTCCGGAAAAAGGGCGACCCGCTTTGAACACAGTCCAGAAAAGCCTGGAACCATCTTCCATATTTTTTTTCCTCGAAAATATCACCACATTCAGATAAACAACGACGTAACACAGCAGCCCTGAAAAATGGAGGTTTTGAAATGTCTCATTCGAAAAACAAAAGCAAAAATCCTGCCGTGGAAAGCTACTTAAAACTAGTGTCTGCGCAGCTCAATATGCCAACACAAAATGTACGCCACTAAAGCCAACACAGTCTCAGGAATACCAGCCAGGAAAAATGCATTAAAAATAAAAACAAAAAGTCCCAAAGAGGTTCAAAGTCGAGAAAAAAAAATAAAAAATATAGGGGGAAAAAATCTCTCGGTTAAAAATACTCACCAGGAGTTTAACACTAAAAATGAGTAAAATTCAACGCTGTTTTTACTTGAGTAGGTAAAGATCCGTTAACGGCTCTGCAGGCTGATTGTATCACCTTGAAACCAGTGGACACGAAATGGCGTCGACTCAAACGCACAACAGAAGAAGGACACCGCCCACTGCTGCGTCTCAGTTTCTGATTGGACGCTCAAACCGCGCTGTGTGGATATACTCTTCGGTGATTGGCGGATGCGCTCGTCACTCCGGCTTTACGCATGACGACACACGTATTTTGTACTCGATTGATTTAAGAGCTTAAAGACGGCCCACGTTTCGAGCGCGAGGCTCACGCGCTCGTGTCATGTTGTCGTTTTTTTATCATTTAAAAAGAAAGTTGATTTCGATGCTTTATTGTTTTGTACACACGAACAATTACAAGCGAAATGTGATGTCCACGAGCTGCGTCCGAGCGCATGCATTGACGCTCGTGATCAGCAGGTGGTGTTATGAAACCAACAGGGGAAAGTGAACACTGTAATACAATGTAGGAAGAGAAGAATGAAAATGTAGTAATAAAAGTAACATCTTAATAGAAAATAACAGTGAAGAATATAATGTAACTAAACAGTTTAGTCTAAAATTGTTTTTTTTTTACCACTAGCCTATATTTTGAAGCTTTATTTTGGCAGAATGCTTTTCCAAATATACATTGGAAAAAACATCATGAGAGAAGTATGAGAATACTTCTCTCATGATGTGTGTTTAATGTGTATTTATATTTTGGTAATTAAGATTTGTGCATTTTATTTTCAATTCAGTTTTATTCTTAATTATGTTGTTTAAAGATCTAGTTTGGTGATACTCAACTTACAGTCTGCAAATTCACTAAAGACTAAAGTGATTCACACTGGGATTTGTTTTTGTACTTTTAGTATGCCAGAGTGCATAACAGCATCATAATAAAGCTTATTTATATATATATATATATATATATATATATATATATATGTTTTTTTAAAAATGCCAGTGGAGGATCCCCCAATTTCCTAAAATCGTACAAATGTCCTGAGATCCTTTGAATGTCCTAAAATTCATTAAATGTCATAAAATCCCAGAAATGTCTCTGAAATTCTAAAATTTCCTGACATCCTACAAATATCCTAAAATCCAAGAAATCTCCTAAAATCCAAGAAATCTCCTAAAATTCTAGAAACATCCTTAAATCGTTGAAATGTCCTACAATCCTAAAAAATTCCCAAAAATCCCAACAATGGCCCTGGATTCCTAGAATTTCATCTAAAACTCTTGAAATGTCCTAAAATACTGAAAGCATCTCTAGAATCTTGGAATTGTCCTAAAATACGAATGTCCTGAAATCCTAGAAACATACTAAAATCCAAGAAGTATGTCGTCTGCTGTGGCCCCTGGCTACCTGTTATTTTGCAAAGTAAATTGAGTATTCCTGAAGGATATAGAGGGATGTATTGGCAGAAATGGATTAATATATATATATATATATATATATATATATATAGTTTGTTTTGAAGGATCAGACCTTTGCAGATAATTCAGCTCTGAGACAAAATTGCCTGAACTCTTAAATCTTACAGACTGACCCTCTAATTAACGCACACACAATCACAAATGCATACATGTTTTATTTTTTTAAATTACTTTAATGCATTTCTACTTTAAAACTCAAACATGATTGATTTAAAAAAACTGAATGGCATGTGAATTGTCATGCAACTGTCCATTTTCTTCCTACTAAATGTCATTGTGCTAAAAAAAAAAGTGACTTTAACGAGAGTTGTTCCAAAACCAGTAGTGAAAATGCCGCCAATACAGTCTAAAATGTTGGACTGGATAATGGCAAGTCTGTGCACCGATAGAAAAGCTACCGCGTAATTATTTAATAAACTTTAAAGTAGTTTCACACCCAGTAAAAACAGCAGTTGTTATAGAGTGGCAAAGAAGAACTGATTTCGGCTAAATAGACATAATACGTAGCATTAGCCATTGGCAAAATGTCAGATATTTGACAATATTTGACACTGGAGTCCCGCCAGTTTTGGGTTTAACTTGAGCCATGCCATGCAACTACGTAAGAAATCATTTCACATCCACACCGAGTTAACTGAGCTGCAAATTCAAGTATTGGAATCGCTGTCAGGAAGGAAAAAAAGGTATCAGAACATCTCTACCTTTAACAAAAATGTCATAAATAACAACCACAAACACTTTTGTTCCAACACACCAGTGACTGAACGGCGTTTGAAAGAATATCAGCAGGTTCACCACTTTATTTTCCGTGAAAATGGACCTGAGGAGTGAAAAAATATGGGTTCAGTGTGACACATCTTATCAAGAAATACAGAAAAATGGAGAATATAAAGTACCCTGGATGTCAGCCATCCTCCTGCGGTTGCGAGGCAGCGTGACGTCCAGTCTCGGGGTGGACTCAGGTGTTGTCAGCACTTCCTCCAGCCTGCACTGCTCCTCATTTTCCTGGTGGATTAACAAAAACGGGTTAACAAGATCACTTTTTGCACAGAATGGTGCTTCAAATTCAGAAAATCTGCTATGAAAAACCTGCGTTGACGTTTGCTGTCGTTTCCTGCGGGCTGCTGGAGTGTTCGGGCCTGGGCTTTCTGCTCCACTCCTCTGTCGTTCCCTCTCTTTCTGCTGCAGGACGGCCTGCTGCATCGTCCTGTACTCCAACGAAAAGTTACTGATGGTTTTGCAGAAGTCCTCCGCTTTGGTGTCCCTCACCATAGCGCGGGAGTAGCCGAGGAATAAGAGGAAAGAGTGGAACCTGGAGGAGCGAAAGGGAAGAGGAAAACAACGTTTGACTGCATAACTAAAGTTTAACTAAGAAAGACAAGATTTGGCTTAAGTTTCACAGTATTTACAGGAAAAGACCCTATTTTCTTTTTCATTTTATGTTCGGAAGTATTTACACCTCTGAATCCAGAGCAAATTGGTGCAAAAATAAAAAAAGGCAATGAGCAACTTGGTAAGAAATGTTCCTCAAATTGCAACAAAATCAGCAGATTTAGAAAATATTTTTTAAAAAGAAAGCGGAAAAACTTAGTTATATTTATAATAAATATGAAAAATTATGTAACACAGTATAAATTTTCCAAGTCAAGTGTCTTTTTTTTTTAAATTTTCTTTTTCTTTTAAATTTGTGTGTGACTTTCATTTATTTGTAATTAATTTTCTGGTTCTTTTTACTAATTTCTTTATTTTTCTTTCGCTGCTCATTACCCTCTTTCCGTGCTTTCGAAGCCATGACATTGAAAATGTTTCTGTCCTCGAGCAAAAGGACCTATCACCAGCACCTCCTCTCTCAGAACGAGACTTTTCGGTAAGTAAAACTAGGACACTTGGGCAGATTATGGTACCTGTGCACTAACACGCAAAGAGACCCACCGCCCCTCCCACATAAGAGCAGTAAATGCAGATTTGTGGTGATTTTGGTCTTTTTGAAGTAATTTTGTGTCATATTGAGGTACTTTTGTGTCTTTTTTGTTGTGTTTCTTGCTTTGTAGTCATTTTTATCTGTCTTCATTGGTTAGGGAACGTATATTAGGATTTGGGGGGGCCCTTGGAGACACCACAACACGATCTGAGCCTGTCAGTGGTAAAACGTGTTCTTGTTGTGGACGTAAATCGATGGGGTGCACCTGCCCTAAATGCTTAAACTGCAGCCTGTTCTGCTGCTGCAGCGCTCTCTCTAAATGCTGGACCAATTTCAAAAATTGCTGTTCCCATGAGTCACTCAGGCACAAAAACACGGCAAAATAGGGTCCAGCTTGAAAAATACCAGCATTCTCCTTAAATGCACCACATCAGGGAGGGTGAAACACGTTAACAAAATGAAATAACCCATGAACTCGCTGCACACCTGTTGACAACCCGCCGATGGACGGCTCTCAGCACCTTCAGCCTCTCCTCGCACTCTTTCAAAATCTGTGGCAGCCTGTGACGAAGCGGGCCCTCCAGGGCCACATTTCCTCCTCCTTTCTTTTTCTCCACCTTTCCTCCTTTCCTCTTCTCCTCTGCCTTGTCCAAAATCTTTAACTGCTCCCATGATGCTTTGCACAGGCCCTCCAGCTGGGTGAAGTTGGACTGGACTAAAGAGTAGTCAAACTGGAAAGAGGAAGAGAAGGAAGTGTCGAGTGGATTTACAGTGGCTTATTAAATTAATTTATTTTAAGTGAATTGACTTTATCTACTTGAGATAAACTATAAAATCTTACAAGTTTTTACTTAAATATAAATCTAGGAAACTGCAATAATACTTTTAGTCTTAAAGGGGTACTTTCCCAATTTTCAACCAACTTTGTATCAAAACAATGTGAGTAGAACTGTGAACTTGAATTAATCTAACTTGTGCCTACATATCCCATAAAACACGTCCTCTGGTGTTTTGGTGACTCTTGGGGTTGTTGTTCAAACTACAGGCTGATTTTCGTATTGCCCAAAACCTGAGCCGCCACTGCGGACACAAAGAGCAAAACAGATCAAGACACAAACCTGCCCGACTCTCTCTTAAACTCGAAATCTCGATAAACGATAAAACCAGGCAGCACTGTTCGAAAAGAATAAATAAAGATTTTGACATCCTAGTTTTATTAAAAGGGCATATTTACAGCATTAAAATACGCACTTCTAAAGTAAACATTACTTATGAGTAATACTTATATTATGTATTCTGGGAGTGTCCAGAGACCTTTTTGGGCAGAATTTCTCAAAGCATTGAAACACAAACTCAGTATTAATCTGCAATTTTCAATACTTTTCTTTGGATGTGGCAATTTTTACGCAAAACCCTTTGATACATTTATGTTTAATATCTTGATTGCTTGCTGGCTACTTCCTGAAAACCCAACAATACTCGAGTAGATACATATATAATATGATATTTATGTTATGGAAAAGATGACTTTCCCTCTTCCCCTTCAGAAAAGTGTGTTCATTTGGTTCTGGACTGAGTGGGTGAAATAAGTAAGACCAGATTTTGTAGAGGTATTGGATAAATTACCTCAATATGCTGTTTTATTCCTGCTGCCATTTTCTTTTTCTTTCGAGTTTCCTCCTGAAATATCTCACAGAACCTTCACATGTACACTTTGTCTCTCCCAAATTGTACAAAGTTATTAAATATTGGAAAATTTAACTCTGCCATAAACTATTGTCCAGAAAAATGAAATAATTAAAAGGCAGCTTCCTAGATTTGTAAGAGTAAAATCAACTTATCCTATAGGATATTTGTTTTAGTGTTTAGTTTCAGCCTTTCCATCATGTCTAAATAATAATACTCCCTCCTACTCAAATGCAGTACAACATGTACACACTCAGGTGTAACTACGCACCTTGCCAGCTTTAGTAACAGCAGTGATGTCAGAGTAGAGGTCAGTGGACTGCGGGTAGAG
Source organism: Plectropomus leopardus (assembly GCF_026936395.1). NCBI lineage: Eukaryota > Metazoa > Chordata > Actinopteri > Perciformes > Serranidae > Plectropomus > Plectropomus leopardus. The sequence goes on from NC_142198.1 coordinate 16,530,234, forward strand.
CTGCAGCAGCAGCACACAGACGTGATGCAGCAGGGGCTGGCGAGTGTGTGTATCCCTCACCTGGGACAGCTTCCCCAGGTAACTCAGCTCAAAACCCCGGGCCTTGGCACAATAAAATGTGTGGTGAGGATTTTGTTTGGGAAAAAAACAAAGTGCTTTGAAGCCGGAGAATAAAGACCGAACACTCACCTTACATCCATTCAGAAAGTTGCCGATGGCTAACACAGTTGCTAGAATACATCTAAAGGTCTGGCTGGCTGCGAGTTGCTCCATGGCCAGCTTCAGATGGAAGAGAGGCTCGGCAATTTCCTGTCACGAGGAGGAGGACGACAATGTAGTGATTCATACAGAGTAGGTGAGCCATCAAATCCACGTTTTTTATTTTTAGCCTGGTGACATTTGGTGAGTGGAAGTCATCACGATGGTGTATTTTTTTCGCTGTACGCCTGCAGAGATTACTTGTCAATCAAACAAGACTGTGACGATGGATTTTTTGATGATGTAGTTTGTGTGGGTGGGGCCACTGTGGTCACGTTCAACTGGATCCTCTCGACGCTTGTACTTTGGCATCATTTACAGGAAGCAAATCTATCTTTAGGAAATGCTATTAACTAATATAATTTAAGCGTTTGTCGTCACATGCTGGTTTGGCTTACCCTCTCTAAGGAGTCGTAGTCCAGAGCGAAGGCCCACAGCTGAAGCCTGGAGTTCAGATGTGGGATTTCCCCCAAAGTGAGCAGGCAGAGCTCTGCTGAGGCCAGAGAGGAGTGCGGGTTCTGGGCTTTAGCCTCCTTGATCAGACACAGTTCCTCCTCTGTTGGGATTAACGCTTTAAGTCGCTGTTTTAGAAGAGAGGCACAAAGAGAATAACTCATACTGCAGCACTTTTCAGGACTCCTCTCTGTGTCCGTCCTAATCTGCATTCTGTTCACGTTTCACTTTGCCATAATAAAGATATGGTAAGGGCATCAAAAATCGCCTGTCTAACAAAAGCTAACTTTAGAGGTTAAGCAAATGCTGAAGCTCAAATTCTGGAGGACGTGACCTCTGCTGTACCTGGACGTCCTCTCTGTCCAGCACGCTGCTGTCCATGCTGTAGATAGCAGGGGGGAGGAGGCGGGGAGGGGGCAGGCTGCTAAGAGCGATGGTTACGATGTTGCTCCGCTTCATCCCCAATACTGAGACTGATGGCTGCTTCTGTGTTGAGATGTAGAGAAAGATATGAGACAGTTTAATCAATATGCTGTTTTTCATAAGAAAGGAGCTGTTTTTATTAGCATATTTTTGTCATAATCCTGAGGCATCATCCTGTCCCATCAGTCTTACCTGCTTCCCAGAGGCCACATTAAAAGTGGTGCTACTGCCTTTAGATTCAAACAGGTACTCCAGCCGGTTTGTATCCAGATGGACTGGTTCAAGTCTGGCCCAAATAGTCTGAGCCCCGAAACGGGTCATCCTGGGAAGGGGAGCTAAACTCTGCAGTTCCCTCCAGTGGAGCTTCAATGTTCGACATTTGATAGCCGCACCTGTATCGGAGGCCGAGGGCAAAGATGGAGGAGGTGGAGGAAGAGGAGGGGGTGCTGGAGGGGCTTGGAGACACGTTGATGATCCATTGGATGAACTGGTCCCCTCGTCCTCTGTACTGTCTTCTTCATCCCAGAGGTCCGAGAAGTCCAAGGTGTTGAGGCAAAGATGTGCAGCAGGTTTTAGGAAGGAACTCCAGGATTGGTCCAAATCCCAGGTCAGGGGGTTATCTTTGGTTTGGTCCGGCTCCTTCATTGGTCTTTCAGAGGTGTCCGTGATTTAAAAGAAACTGATATTCAGTAGCATTACCTCGCCAAAACAGGTTGTAATTTCTGTGTTGTACTTAAGAAAAAAAGCTCCTTCCTCATATTAAATAAAAACAAGGATCCGATGAGATTAAGTGCTTATTTGCTTTCGTCCTTACGTTCCCGTCCTTGTCTCTTCGTCTCACTGTGCAGTCAACAAACCCCTGTGTATCTGCATTCTGAATGTCTCTGGATGCTCGGCCTCACTTGTCGACCACAGGAGCGCATAACTTGCACAACCAAATCACAATCTCCGAACCACCTGTGGGTGTTCTCACTGCACCGTAACCCTGCAATTGTCTTGTGTGCAGGGTTTGTCCTTCAGATCTAAAAGAGACGAACTGAGTCTGATGCTTTGATCCAAAAGTCCACCGTGACCTCAGAGAAAGAGAAATAACTCATGTGAGCTTTGACGGGTTGTGTTTAGTCCTGCATGCAGTTCTGATGAGAAAATCCAAGGAACGCCCTTCCGTTTTTTCCAGAATATCAAAAATGATGTGCTTCTGCAGCTATCCCTTCACTTTCATGTCCGTCTCTGTTTGTGTAAGACACAGCAAGAGAGTTTTTGAGAGCTGAAGAGAGAGAGAGAGAGGCGCACTGGTCCGCTGGAACATCTCTCTTGGTTTATTTGAGTTGCACCCTTTCCCTTAATTTCCTTATCAAGGCTGCATCTCCTGTTTGTATTGCTACTTGTGTATACACAAACCGCTCTATCTGCCTCTGAAGATCTGTTACTTCCCTCCTCCTCTGCCTCCTCTGCCTCCCCTTCTCCCCTGTGAATGCATTAAAGAGCATGAGTTACCAAATTTTGGCATGCATGCTTTTTTTAAAAAAAAAAATTACATGTAACTTAATGGATGACAGTCTGCATACAGCAGATAACCCTCGAACACCTGCTGAGATCTGGATTTTTAATGCAATGGGAAAGTGTACAACCGGCATTCACATCGGTGTCAAAGGAGTCTGCAGTATCGACTTGATGTAGAGACAACACCTGAGTGGATGCACTAATTAAGGACCACCACTAATTACCCTCCGTCTCCACTTAATCAACGCTAAAACACTGATCCAAATTAGTCTGCACAGGATTTTAAAGAGAGATTGAATAAGTAAGAGGTATATAAAGAGAAATAACCACTTTAAAGTTTCACAGACCTCTGTGTTTATGACGTCCAATGGACACACGAAGCGCGCGCGCACACACACACACACACACACACACACACACACACACACACACACACACACACACACACACATACACAGAAAGACATTCTTGTCTGCTACAGCACAGTGTACACAGCTCTGCTCAAACTGCAATGGGAAAGCAGTCTGCAGCCATTTTTAGCAAGTGTACCTGTGTTTAGAAAACCAACGTGCACAAGGTAATTTGAAGGGAAATGGGTATAAGTCTAAAATCTTTGCACTCAAGTCCCAAGTGAAGTCCCAAGTCTTAAACATTGAGTTTAGGACTTTAGGATTTGTACTTATTTGATAAAACAAGGCTTTAAAAGGTGAAGTCACTAAATATGTTTTTTTTTCTTTGGGCAAATTCATATGTTGAATAGTTGAAAGTTGTTGCATCTGTCTGTAATTACAAGAATTTCCAAGTTATGGGCTCAAGTCCAAACAAGGTCATGAATTATTGGTGTTAAAGTCCAAGTTGAGTAGCAAGTCTTTTTTTTGATTTTGTCAAGTTGAATCTAAAGTCATCAAATTGAGTCAACACTTCTGGCATACAGTAATGCAAAATGCTGCCTTGATGATACGTTACAAAGTGCCAGTGCATTTGCAGACACACATGGTCATAAATAGGTCATTACGCAGACAGAGTGCAGTGCATTAGGACCTGCCTGTGCATGGGCAACATCTTAAAAAGGAAGAAATATTCTTTCAAAAAACATTAGCTTCAAGTTCAGCAGTTGCAAAAACGTTCTGAGTTAAAACAAATTATAATCAGAAACAATGTGAGAAAGCGTTTGCTGAATCACTCCAGAACACATACTCTACAGTTAATATGCCTCGGGTCATTTTCATGGTCGACATGCAGCCATAATGAGGATCCCTCCCTCGGCCATTAGTTTGCCCATAATTACACTTTATCTCGTTCAATGGCCCTGCTGTGTAGCGGTAGCAGAGGGGCTCATGGGACATTTAAGCCAAAATGAGCTCTATTTTGAAAGCTTATGCTCTTTTTAACATTTATTTAACAGCAGGGTTTTCAAGCCTGCTGCATCAGAGAATTTTAAAAGCAAATGCTGTTTTTCAGCATCCCATTTTGAATTTTTGAATTGACTCATTTACTGACTAATGATATGAAAATAAAGATTGAGGATTTGACCATTCACAACTAGACACCTTTTCGGCTCTCTGAGCTGGACATTATTTTGGTTATGATGTGGCGTAGTTACTGAAACAGACAGATTTCCCATGGGGACGAACATTTCCGGGTATTTCCTTTGATGAAACTGGCCTGGGACTTTGTGAGTCCGTGTTAGTGGTTAAATGTGTGCATCTCTTTTCATCTGTTCCTCTGTCTGTCCCACCATGGATGTAGTTCAACTCTCTCAGGGCCTTTACAGCATAAGATAAAGATCAGTTCAAATAAAATTACATGTAATCACTGCCAGTTTGCTTTGAGATTATTAGCGTTCTTTAAGTTATGGAGGATCAAGAACCAATGCTTGAAATTTGCCATGTAAAGTCCATTTTGAATACTTAGAAGTCCTTTTGAATAAAATGGATACATGTCACACTATGGGCGGTCAATCTTGGATTCAACAGTTTTTTTGCATCATTTTTCTCTACGCAACTAAACATCTCATTTTCCTGAAAGACAATTACATACCAGTGTGCACCACCGCTGCGCACCATGCATTCACTGCAACAATGCTCTGGCGATTGTGAGTGGTGAAGGTATGTTGGCACCCTCCTTTGGATCTGATGATTGGTGGGTTCACAAAACCACTTTCAGATCTTGATAGAGGGGCGAGAACCCTGCCAGAGGTAGAAGAAGACAGAAAACAAGTCAAGCTTTTCTGAAAGTAGGTTGTGCAAAGCTGGATTACCAATTGTAAGTAAAATTTTGGGGTTATATAACATTAAATTACAGTATCAATGACATGACATACTCACAGAGATCCTAAATGCTGCTCAGTTTTGTGCAGATACCTCATAACAAATAAATACACTGGTTTTACAGATACATGATTTACATTAGCTGCTGTTTGGCTCTAAAGTAAACATAATATATATAATGTAGTTGACATCTAACTGTAGCTTATCCACCCATGTGCATTTATTTTAACCCCATGACTCTATAACAATATATGGATATGATTATGCTTTCACAAACATATTTTGGAGAATAAAGGTCTGTATTTAAATAGCTCTTTTGTATGTGTCTGAATCCAGTGTTTTGCAAAACCCCAAATAAATATATAATGTACTGTGTAATATACTGTATACATATGATGTAAATAATTTATACTCTCAAATGACTTTTTGTTGTGCATCATCTGACCTAATAAAGTGAAAAAAGTGCTTACATTTTACTCATAGCTTTTTCAAATCGCCTGAAATACCACCTCATGTGAGCGTAAAAACTTTTTTTGCAATAAATGGAAGTGAAAGGAATTGACGTGTTTCCATTAGGCATATTTTATAATTGCAAGTTTAAGAGGTGCAATTTGAGGGTTAACGGAAACCCACCAAAGGATATGTTTGTAGCCTATTGTAACAGGCAAATCTTGCTCCTGTGAAATACATCCCATGTTATAAAAAACAAAACAATAAAACCTAATACTGAAACTAAAATTTAACATTTTTTTAAACATAAAAACTAACCTGAAACCCCTGCTGAAAAAACAGCTTGGTTGACCAGCTTGAGGTATGTTTTCGCATCATTTTTGATGGTTTAGCTGGTCAGACACGCTGTGATGGTAATTCCAGCTGGTTTAATGATTGAGGTTTCAATTCAATGTCTTGTATGGATAATTAACAGTGTCATGAGGGGGAAGTATGAAAAGCAAAGGGCATAAATCAGTTTCTGTCATGGGATATGCAAAAAGTGTGCAGGGTTTTTTTTCCCAGCAGACCCACTTTGACAACCAACTGAAATTAACGCGAAATGAAAACAAAAATTAACATAACTCTGCTAAATTTATACACAAACAGTATATTCAAACTTCTACCTGTTGTTTTATTCCCAATAGCTCATTGTCTTTTATTTCGAAAGTCCCGAACGGAAGCCCCTCCTGCCGCTTTCCGCGCTCCCGCGTTGCTTTGGGAACATTGGGTATCCCGGTGAGCGCGCGTTCCCGCACTGAAGCCGCCTGTCATCGCTCGACATCACACAGAGGATTTGCTACAATGTCAAACATCCACGAGCACCGTGAGCTCACGGCTTCCCCGCGCCACAATGACAAACCCCGCCGCGTCCTCCTGCTCATCCTCTAAATACAGAAGTGCGTCCACTCTTTATGGCTCTATTCAGTGTTCCTGCACAGGATGCGTCTGAGGTAAAAACGCGTTACTCTGTTCTATTTTATTACCGCTTATAATCAAGAGTTATGTTTTCCGTACATGCTTGTATGGAAATGATTTTATGCGTTTGAATATCCTCCAAAAACATTGTCTTTTCATGTTTACGGCGTCAGCTCCCCTCACATCTTTATCTAAAAAAGTTGTCCGCTTCTAACATTGACTGTCGTAGGCTATTACGTAATGAGAGTGCGGACACTGACTGCTGAGCAGATGTTACAGTGAGGCTGCTTGCGTAAAAACAGCATCATCTGTGCACCACTGGAACACAAAGTTAAAAAAAATAAATAAATGAAAGAAAAAAAAAAACATCATTAACACTGGTCTGCCATATGGGAGGTATAGGAATATTAAACCAATATTATCTATGCAAATGTCCGTGATTTTATCCACATTTTTATGAATGAAAATTATTCAGACCTCTCAGTTTTATGAGCAAACAGGAGCCTTTTATAAAGAGTGCCTTATAATAAAATGTTCCCAGCTAGAAATGTTGGTTCTAAAAATGTTCTGACAATGCAATGTTTTAGTAATGTTTTCAGCAGTAGGTCTTTTAGTTACAAGAACGTTCTTCCACATGTCACATTGATTTTTTTTTAATTTAAAAAATAGTCTGTAATCTCAGGCTTCAATAAAATGTTCTGCATGTTGCTTTGAAAATGTTCTTCATTTGTTCTCATGTAACATTGTGGGAACGTTTTATAAAAAAAATAACTATGATCTATGATCAGATTGTTGCATCTGCTGTTTATGTGCCGCAGCAGGTCTATGTGAGTGTGTAAGCCAGGTCGGAGGTCATGCTGCGGAGTGAATCGGACTCCCGCGGCCTCTTTTCCTCCGGAGAGACGTCTGACAATGACTGTGAGGTGAGGTCATGTATTTATATCTGCTACCTGCATATGGTAGAAAAGCAGGCTGATAATTACATTTTGTGGCCTGTCTGGACCCTATTTTCCTATGTTTTGTGACTTAAAGCTCACAATTAAAGCTGCAATGTAACATTCATGGACATTTGTGCATCTTCAATTCATGTCTACTAAAAATGCTTGTTTTTGCCACTGACAGACTCAGATTGTTATGTAAATGTCTGCAAACATCATGGATTGTCTCTTGAATCTCTACAGAGAAAGATCGTTTGGTTAAAGATTAAAGTCGTTTTCATTTAGTCAGAAACAACCCTGAAACTGCTGTTGCTATACCCACCAGACTCCATTTAAAAAAACAGCAATTTTATTCTAGTAAAATACGCTTTGTTCAAAGTCAACAGAAACAAAATGAAACTCACAAACACTGTCTTGGTACTTTTTTGCCAACTTTCCAACATTAAGCAACTATAGTTTGGTTGAAACAAACCTTTAATTCACCTATTTAGACTTTAAAATAAGCAGCCTCTATACACGCTAAAATTACTGTTTAATTTCATGGAGTCTGGTGAGTTTGCAGATAGCAGTATCAGAGCTTTTACAGTGGCTTTTCTCTGTAGGGGTCATTTTCCATAACGTTGTCAGACATTTGGAATATAATCCGAGGCTGTCATCGGCAAAAACAAACACTGTCAGTGGATGTAAAGTGACAGTGACATTTTCAGGGCTGTGTCTTTTTAAACAAAAAAGATCTTACTTTTGAAACAAAAGTTGCATCTCTATAGGGATCCCTCTATACTGTAGTCAGACATGTATAACAACCGATCTGAGCCCATCAGTGACTAAAACAAGTAAAGTAGAGTGACTGCGTCGATTTCGGGTCTGTTTCTGGTTAAAAACAAAAAATCTTACTCTTGAACAAAAAGGTTTGTCTCTGTAGGGATCATTTCCATAATGCTGTCAGACATTTGGAATAACAATCTGAGCCTGTCAGTGGCAAAAACAAACACTTTCAGTGACGGTTAGGCAATAATGATAATTTGGGGCTATCTTCCTCTTAAACAAAAAGGTCTATCTCTGTTGGGATGTTTTCTGTAATGTTTTCAAAAACTTGGAGTAATAATCCGAGCCTGCCAGTGACAAAAACAAGCACTTTCACTTTGTTGTTTGTAAAGTGACGGCGGCTTTTTCAGGGCTGATCTGGTTAAACAGAGAGGATTTTACTCCTTAGCAACTAGGTCAATCTCTGTAAGGATCCGTCCACAATGTTATCAGACACATATAATATCAATCTGAGCCTGTCAGTGGCAAAAACAAGCACTTTCAGCGGATGTAAAGTGAAGATGGCAATATCGAGGCTGTTTCTTTTGAAACAAAAAGGATCTTACTCCTTAAAAAAAAAGATATATCTCTGTGGGGATCCTTCCTTAATGTTGTCGACATTAGCAATAACAATCTGAGCCTGTCAGTGGCAAAAACAAGCAGTTTAGTGGATTTAAATTATCATAGCAAAAAAAGTTTATATTGCAGCCTCTTCTGCTGCTGCCGGCCACCGCTCTCACTCAGTACTAAACCAGTTTCAATAATTGTTGTCTCCATTATAGGAAAATAGGGTTGAAAAATATATATATATAAAATATATGCAACTGAAACATCTATTGAACCGCTATATAATGAATTATAGCTATGATGTTTTTTGACTGAATCACGTGGATTTGTCTGTTCTCATAACTCTAATGTCTGGCAGCGCCAGTCAACTCCTCCATTTTTGAGCAGTTTAAAACGCGAGTAGGTGGAAAAGGTCAAAAGCCAGAAATTGCATCACTGAGCCGCAGACAGGGATGCACGAAATGAAAACTTTTGCTAATTATACATGATAATATCTTTATGTTCTTTCAAATAGCGTTGTAAGTCTGTGTCCAACAAAGCTTCACTTCTTTCCTTTAACTTTGTTAATTTGCTGCTGGCGAGCGATAAAAGGGACGGTGAGCGTCGCACAAGCCGACAGTTCACAGTTGTTTATCCTCTCTGTCTTTGTGTCTCTGTCTCAGATGGGGGCGAGTTGTGGAGAGGTAGATGTGGTGTGTCTGTGCGAGGCCGGTCCCTGTACGCTTTATTCAGAAGCACACACGCCTACGCCGGTGAGTGCTCAAGCTTCCCACTTAAGTGTCTGTGGCCGTCGCTCAGAGTGTTTCTTCATCCGTAATCGTGCTCTAAATACATCCCTTTAATGTCCTGCTGACCTCTGTCTCTCTGCTGCTGTCTGTGTCTTCTTTATTGTTTGTGTGAAAGGAATTGTCTATTTCGTTGTCACATTTCTTTAAACCAGTCTCTGTACTTTGTGTTCTCAGGACACACTGCTGTGTGAACACTGTGGAAAAAACAGGGTCATAATAACCAGGTACTCCGAAGGATACGGCACAGAGGTAACATGTCACTCGTGTGTGTTTTTTTTCACGACAGGCATGTGCACGCAGCTATTTACATCAGACATGTGTTCAGTCTGTCTCGCATGTGTCTGAAGATTTTTACGCTGCCGTTATTTGAGCAGGCATCTGTGGCTTCGTACGCCCTTTTCAAGGTTGTAGCATGTGAGGCACATGTGACTAATACCAACGTTTATTACACGGCGGCCAAAACAGAGAGAGATATTTCACAACTGACAGGAATGACATGATTAATGTCCCAGGTCAAAAACAAACCGCGGAGGACATGACTTTGTACATGGAAGACGTATTGAACCAGAACTGTTAGGAAACTTTTGATTTGTTTTACTCAAAGGCATAGTTTAACATTTTTGGGTTATGTGCTGGTTCTATCGCTCTTATTTTGAAATGTTTTAAAGGAATACTTCACCAACAAAAATATAATTTGTATATCAATTACTCACCACATGTTCGGTTAAATTCATGAAGAAATACTTTTTTTCTGTACAAATTTAAATTCATACAAAATTTTATGTCAAAAATTTCACAATGCACACACATGCATACACTACAACTGTCAGTATAGGTGAGCATCATTTGACTTACTTTGGTAAGATAATAAATATCTATATAAATAAAATGTCTTAGCATATATTTTAGGTATGCTCAATGTCTGATATGCAAATATATATAGAACAATAATCACTACCAGCTGTTTTTTTCTGCACCTTATTTATATGATTTTAACTTTATTCATTTGGGTCAAACTTTTCAAATGTTAAATGTAAACTAAACACAAGCAGTCAGTAAATCTTGCCTAAATAAACTGAAACTAAAATTATTACTAAAATCTGTAAGCTTGTTACAGAAGTAAGTTGACGTAGCAGAAATAAGCGAGACCACCAGTCTGATCACACGATGGATGCCAGACCAACACGAAGAAAAGAGAGCATATTACATCTGTCTTATTTAGACTCCACTGGCTCCCAGTGTCTTATAGAATACATTTTAAAGTCAGATTGCTGGTCTAAAAAGCTCTAAATGGGTTAGGACCGGCCTACATTTTTGATTTTCTGTCGCTTTATGATCCCTTGCGTAATCTTCTACAACTGGGTTTTTAAGCACAAAGAGTTCTGCACATAAGAAAATTGGATTTGAATTTTGTTCTAAAGTTATGGAATATCATCTCAAAAAACATGAGAGACTCAAGCTCAATGGAAATCTTCAAACGACAGCTAAAAACCTATTTATTCAACTGTTCTACGTCTGTGTCTATTTTAAATTGCATTCAAATTGCATACATTGCTGCATTCATTTTGTATGCTATTTAAAGTTTTTGGTTTGCTTACTGTGTAGCACTCTGAGCTGCAGTGTCTATAAATAAAGTTTTATTTATTATTGACCGTTCTTCCATTGCAGATATATCAGTATTTGTATTTGCATGTGATCTCAAATCAGTTGAAAGCAACCAAAAGATGAGGTGTGAGCTCATTAGTCATGTGTAGAGGGGCCATCTGAGTCACGCATAATGACAATGGTGATGAGAAAAAGTGACGCGCGAGAACACGCACACAGGCAAATGCCATCATGAAGTGTTGTTTTTGGTTTACAAATAGTAATGATGATTCACTGGGGCTCGCTGGTGTTTCAGCGACTACAAAATAAAAGCTCCCATACAGTAGAGAGGAGGTTGTGTTTATAAAAGGATAAAAAAGAAAATATTCGTCATGCTTAACCCAAAGTAACAGCTTCTAGCTTATAAAGTGTATATTTGTCTCGTATGTTTTTCCTCTACAGGAGGAGTGCGTGTTGTCTGACCCTCAGGGGGAGAGTGATGCAGATGCCGATATCGAAGATACAGATTGCAGGTGTGCACAAACACTCACGTATATGTGTACATATTCACGCACAGTTCTCTGACCTTGTGGCTTTAATGTGATTGGTGCAGACTCCAGGAGCCAGGTTCTCTCCAGCGAATCAGCTCGCGGAGACGTAAGCGTCCGCGGGTGGCGCGGCAAGACACCACGGAGAGCGAGGACGACGGCGGACGAAGTCACAGATCACATCGCTGGAACCTCCGGCTCAGTCCTGACAGAGCTCACAGCAGGACCATACTGGAGGTAGAAAACAGGGATGTCAAAAACATCATATTTGACTATTTTAACTGCGCTTTAGAGCAAGTTAAAGGGATAGGGATTCACCCAAAAAAAATCAAAAACACATCATTTTCCTCTTACCTGTAGTGCTGTTTATCGATCTAGATTATATCTTGAGTTGCTGAGAGTTGAAGATATCGGCTGTAGAGATGACAGCTGTCTCTACAATATAATGGAACTAGAAAGCACTCAGCTGGTGGGACTCAAAGCGCCAAAAAATACATCTGAAAAACTTTATATTACAGTTCCTACAACTATTACTGATGTTTTCTGCCAGTGTCATCTAAATTTACTGTCCTGCTCTCATCCACTAAAACAACCACTATTGATTTATTTTAATTTCACCTGAACTCTGCAAAAGGTATGCATAAAAAAAGCCAATAAAGGGTTCATATCAAGCTTAGTCGGGTTCAGCTCTCTTTTGTAAACCACACTTGTTGAACATTTTATCTGTACAATAAAGACGCTCACCTCTTTTTTCTTTGTCTTCCAGGAAAGCATATCACAGGTCAGACCTCTGGTCATCTGCCGGCAAAACGTCGAGAGGCAAAAGAGTCCGGAGGAGCTGCCGCGAAGCTCCAAACGACTGATGTCTCTGTGGCCATCTTCCCTCTCTCTGCCTCTCATCCTGCTCCTCCTGCTGCCTCTCTCCCTCTCCCTCATCATTGTCATCGTGTCTTTCCTTTTACCGTGGGCCAGCGCTTGACCCAACGAACGCCTGTTTTTAGAGAATAGTTTCATGACAACAGTTCCACCAGAGCACAAAGAGGAGACAAAAATATGGTGCTTTTCACTGGGTGGAAACATATAGATGTGGCCCTTCTTATTTTAATTTTATTTTATTTATTTATTTATTTTTCCTTTATTTATTTATTTCTTTTAAATAACATAACACAATGAGCAACTGAAATGTCCTGCGAATTGCAAAAAAGAAAAAAAAAAAAATGCTATGAGTTTTGGGTAAAACAGGCCTCTGTTTATCCCTTAGAGACCAAAGCAAATCGGCTTGTTTTCTTATTAAAAACACGGGAAGACAATAGTTACGAGAAAAAATTCCTGAAATTTAACAAAAAAAGACAAGAAAAAAGTTAATAAAAAAAGTCATAAATAAATCTATAGAAAAAAGAAGTTTGACCTCTACTGCTGGTAGTAATAATAATAATAATAATAATAATAATAATAATAATATAAGTGTTATTATTATTACATTATTATCATCAGGTCATTATTTCTTGCAATTTGTGGGACATTTCTTGCCAAGTTCCTTATTTGCTTTTTGCTTTTTTTATTTTGCTTTTTATTTGAAAAATCAAAATCAAATGAAAGGCATCTGAACGCAGCACCAGAAAACTGATGTCTTTCACGGTTTCAGAGGCTTAAAACCAGAAAGGGGCAGGTTCAAATACTGTCATCATGCGCCTGATAAAAACCACTCTGTGCACATATTATTATATCCAGAATCTGTTCACAGGGAAAACAACATACACTCAGTGCTCGCTTTCGCCTCATGAAAATTCACCTTCCGTCACGCTTTCTCACCCCCTCGTTTGTAAAAATAGACCTCTCGTCTCGCTCCTTATTCTAACGAGCCGCAGGAGTGATACGCGGGGGGGAAAGGTTTCAGGGCTGCACAGGTACATTCAAAAAGGGAACTAACCGGCTCAACGGGAAAATACGAGAAAGTCGATGCTGCTGAACTATGCAATTCTCCTGTTCCTACCGTGGCATCTAAACTGCTGTTTAGAGAACTCTCCCGTTTCTTTGGCACTGTCGTCACCTCCTTGGCCCTTTCCCTTTTCTCTTTGGATTGCAGGGAGTTATGGTTCTAAAATAGATCATGACCCAATTTAAAAAGCAATAGCAGGAGAGATCTGATATAGCTCATGATCTGCAGTGCATCTGAGTGGATTACATGTATAATTTTACTTGTTGCAGACGGGTTTCTATTCTATTCTCTGGCTGCACTTGTGTTTATGTTTCTAGTCAAATAAGCCGACCTCACAATAAAATGAGCTTTAGTGGCACTTAAATATGTTAAAGCAATTTAACACTTAAGACAGTCTTACAGTTGATTACTACATGTTTGATAATATTTATGTTATATCTTTATTGTTATTTAAGAATAAAAGTGAGCTTGACAATCAGTCACGCTACTTATTCCAAGCTTGAGGAATTGGAAAAAGCCGTGGCTTTTCTGTACTGTATGTTTAATGTCATGTTGTTTTTGTATGTTTTTAAAGTTGTGATTATTTTTTTCACACCACCCTGGAGTTGCTTGCATCCTTGTAGAGAAATGTTCATTCCCAAGTAAGACCAGGTTTTTACTGTTAAAAAAAGTATTTTCATTTTTCCAGCCTGTTGTATTGCCTGTCTTAAATTTGAGTGTGTTTGTGTGTTCACTTTTGTGTTTCATGGAGCCATTGAAGTTCAATAAAACTAGATTGTATTTTGACAAGAAGAAAGTTTCTTTTTTTGTATCTAAAAGCAGCGTTAAAACTGAAAGTTGCAGTTTAATGATGGATGGGTACTGTGGTGCTATTGAGTCATCGCTTGGAAGTCAACCCACATTTAAAACCACAAACTGGTTTCACACTTCAGTATAGACCAAATCACAATTTGAAATAACTTTTGGGTAGAAAAGCTCCAGATTTTGAACATAAAAAGAAATAGTGCTGCACAAACGCTGCAGCAGTAAGTTCATTTTTGATGATCCCTCACCAACATGTTAACTGCCCCCCTGTGGTGTGGCATACCAATACCCACAAAATATAAGCAAATCTTTCCAAAAGAAACCAAAAAAACACACTTACAATTTCCATCAATGTGGAGCCATTTCCATTCCTGCATTTCCACCAAAAATAACTGGTCCAGAACCCCGAAAAGGTTGGTTTTCTTGGCGAGAAGCGTGAACTGTGATGACATCGGCAGGTGTGTCATACTCTACAGGATGGAAAGAGATGATGGAGAAATGGAAAGGTCGAGTGAGAAATCATTATTAAAAAAAAGAGTATGCAATGATCTCATTAATAATTGGTTAATGCTTGTTTTTTGGGTTGAAACAAATAATCATAATAGCAGAATAGAAGTCTACATGTAACCACAGTAATCCATGATTTTGGCTTCTGTTTGCTATTATTGTGCATTATGCAACACCCTCTGTTGATGATGCATCCGCAGTTACAATGATTCTGCACAAAACTGGTGAAAACGCAACTGGCTCGAACAGTTAGGAACAAAACCTTTCATTTAGAGCCTTCTCAAGTTTAGGGGGAATTGTGGATACTCAAAGTTTTAATTGAGTTATCTTGAGGTGAGAGTTCAAGGTAACCTTTTAAAAAAGGTCATGCCAGTTATTACGTTGCCATAATTTTTGCCTAACTTTGAAACATTTTTCTTTACTTCTTTTCAACAGACTATGGCAACATAATTGGTACCAATGGATACTTTTGGTTCTCTTGTTTTACTAGATACCACTACCTGCCAAGACTAAAAAATAAGTTAAGAAAGAAAGCCTCAAACAATTTTTGTTTGCACCAGCAGCTGTATTAGCTCTTTAAGGTGCCACTGGGCAAGAAAGTGAAGCACATTTCCCAAAATGTGAAACTATTACTCCTCTATTTCCATAGTGGCCTTCCTTTCAGAATAAAAGTGTTTATACAGCTTTAAAAAGTGCGAGGACAGTTCTTTATCTACTTCTGCTGCTTTAAGATGAAGAACATAAAGAGGAATGCGGCTCTTGTCCCAGCAGTGTTTGCTGCTCTTGAGGAAAGGGCCTGAGGGGGAGGGTCCCATAACGAGGTTAGCGCTCTTCACTCCTCCTCTCGCTGCGTGCGTCGTCATGGTTACAATCAGGACTGCAGAGGAAACAGACTTTTCATAAGTAGATTGTGAGCTGGTGCCCAGAGCGAAACGCTCACTGTGGGTGATAATGTGAATACAGCAACATCTGCACATCTGCGCTGTGTTAAAAACTCAGAGCGTGAGCATGGCGTTAAACAAACATGTTTACTCTGTTAATGAAAATCTGGTCTCCTCCAGATCACCTTATGTTTTGCTAAGTGGCACTTTACAGCATGTTATTGTCTCAAAATGTTAAGTTTTTAGCTCATGCTCTCAATTTATTTAAATGTATTCCACTTCTCTTTTTTGCGTAGGGCTGAATAAACACCTGACTCACTTGTCTGCATGTTTAAACCTCTCAGTGTGTATGTACGATATAGTATATGTGTGTGTGTGTGTGCGTGTGTGATGGCTCACATGTAAACAGCTATGAAAAAGAGCAGAGTCATTGTGTCCTCAGGTAGGAGTGTGTTAAACAGCGAGGTGCTGCCCACCAGTTTCATTTCCAACTCGCCCACTCACAGTGCTTCAACTTCAAAGCTTTTCAATAGATAGTCTGTGTTGGTATTAAAGGGTTCTTATTTTAGAGCATTTAGTAGCTCAAGGTTAAAGAGACATGATCTTCAATGAGGGAACTTGGACTTTTCTTGGGTGAACAGCTGCCCACTTAAAGTGTAGCCTGGTAACAGACTTCAGAAGGACCTTTTCACACCTTAATCCTCCTTCTCACTGCACAAAAAACCTGCTGTACTCTCTCATCTAACATCTGGCTTTTTAATACAATGGTAAAGTGTACAATTGGCATTCACACACGAGTCAGATGACTCTGTCACAGGTATCTATTGGCTTCGGCATTGTTGGAAACAAAAACTGCCGCGCTAGCTGTCATTATTTCCGATTGATTTAGGCGTGTTATGGAGCGATTATGGAAAGGCAAGCCCCTTATACATGGAGTGGCAACATATGAGGGATTTCTGGGAGGTGAGAGTCCAAGATTTCACTGAGGAATTGTGGATTCAAAACAAACAGATGATCCACTCAACTTTTTCTGTTGATGATTATTTTGATTACTTTTCTAAATCAGAAAAAAGCAGCCCCCCTACAGTAATTCTGAGGACCCCCAGGGGCTGAAGACCAATTCAGTTTACAATAGCCTGGCAAACTTTCCTGTAAATGGTCTGAAAATCCAAGCCATCACAGCAGAAACGAACTGTACCAGGATTTTCTTTTATCATGACCGAGACCACCTCTTTTTGTCAGACCAAGGTTCAATTATTCGGTCTGGACCATGGTGTGGGGGAGATTTTACAGCTGTAATTTGGGTTTCGGATCAAACTGAAAAGTCCAATGGTTCGGACCAAAAGAGGTAGGTGTGAAAGGGTGCTTAGATTTATTCAGCAGTCATAGATAAAACTAAGAATGGGGGCATTAGCTATCTTTATTACAAACAGCAAGAGAAACATGGTGGCAAAGATATATGAGGTTGTGGAAACGGTGCAGGTTATTGTAAATCAACTTACAGAAACAACTCTAAAGCCAACAAAAAACGAGTTCTTTGATCAGTTTGAAATTGTCAGTGTAACAGCTCCTAGAAACCACTTTGCCAGTTGTGTGAACTGAAATTGACATCAGGATGAGAAAGGCAAAGCAAGCCCTACCTCCCAACAAGAAATCAGAAAAACATGAACCAATAATAGCTTCCGAATATGGACTGTTGAAGAGTAAAAGGTGTGCAATTAAATAATGGAATTAAATAATTCAAATCTTTCCTGCAACAGGTTTACACATAAATAAAGTTGTAACTAAGATATGTTTTATAGGCGAATCTAAGTTGGTGAATCACTACTTTGTAACTGGGTAGTAGCCACTACAAAGTGTTATGAATTCATGTACAGTTGATGCAACCTAATGGCATTCTAATAATGTGGGACATTACAAGGAGAGAGTATATTTGTGAGGATCCAATGTCAATTACTGTACTTGTGACCTGTGAGACTACATTTCAAGTCAAAGTATGCCTCTGCCATTGGCTTTAACTGTCAACACAAAAGCAACAGGTGTAAATGCCATTGTTTTGTTTTGCGCTCCTTCTTCCCCATGCTTGTCTTGATCCTTGACCCAGATTCTTCTGTGTTTGGATGTGGAGGAGCAATGTGATCCCACTGATGACCCTCAAGGCATTTAATACTGATCTCATAGTCATATGGTCCAGAATTAAGATGCCAAGCCCCCCAGGCAATCTTGGTCCAGACGGGCAGAAATCCAGCTGCCTCAAGTTCTAGATCATTCCCTTTTTATTGCCCGCTTGGGCGAAGTCTTATAAAGTATAAACTTGAGAAATGATCACTACAGTAAAAGGACTGAAATCAGTTTTTTTTAAAAGACAGGATAAAATGCATGACCTATACATATACTGTGTATGATAAATGATTTAAACAAGTGCAAATTTAAGAAAAAAACATAGTGGGGGTGGACAAAAAAAATGTTGAATGTTTAAAAAAAACCCCAAACAAAACCTGTGATATTTCATTATGATACCTGTATCAACCTATCACAACTTATAGGTCTCAAGCTGAAATCCCAAAAAGTCTAGAATTTTCTATAACCCAGTGATATAGTACTGAATATAGCAACTTCTTAGGTTATAGGAGGAATCAAGGGTTCACATGCCGCTGTCAAACATGCAAGTCATGCAGGAGGAGGGAGAAGCAAGAGCAAACAAACCAAACACAGTTGGTGTCTGCAGACGGGTAAAGAGGTCAAGTGGTTTGCAACAATAGCAGCAGCATCCAAAGACTGGATTATTTCTGGACATACATGATTTTCTCAGTGCATTCTTTCTCATAAACCGTGCAAAAAGTAAGTGATATCCAATCGTTTGGCTTTGAGAGGTGTAAATGTTTTGAGGGATTTAAGGGATTTGCAAACATTAGAGTGACATTGGACAGTATGGCAGTAGTAGCTAATCTGTGCCTCCCGGGCTGGGACGAGTGGAGGAGAGAGATGCTAGAAAAGAGGAGGAGGAGATGGAGGGAGAGGGTGAAAGCGAGGGTGAGGGTGAGTCTTGGGGCGAAAGTGCATGTGTGCATTGAGGAGGAAGAAGTAGAGGCTGGAGAGGCAGAGGCCATGGGTATTGAGGAAGAGAAAGTCAGCAGGGATGATGAGGCAGGTGAGAAGGGAGAAGTGAAGGAGGAAGGAGCAGTGATGAGGGAAGCAGAGGAGACAGAGGAAGTAGGAGAAAATGACATAGGGAGGGGCGTTAAAGACGCGGAGGACGGCAGCAATGTGATAGGGGCAGATGAAAGAGTCAATGGGGTGGAAGAAGACAAAAAAGAGGAAAATGAGCTGTTGAGGGAGGTTAAGGAAGATGGGGAGGACAACAAGGAGGTGTTGGACCCAGATGAAAGGGTAGATGAAGAGGACAATGGGGAAGAAAATGAGGTGGTAGATAAGGATGAGGAGGATGAGGTGACTGAAGCAGAGGATTTGGAGAAGGAGGAAGACAGGGAGGTTAAAGAGAATGAGGAAGTGGCGGAAGATGAAGAGGTAAATGAGTTTGAGAGGGAGGTAGAGGAAGCAGAGAAATTTGAAGGAGGAGGAGAAGAGGGAGAAAATAGGGCTGATTTGGAGGAAGACAGGCAGGTGAGGGAAGACCAGCAGGTTGAGGAGGAAGAGGCTGGGGAAGAAGAGCATCAGGAACAGGAGCAAATTGGACAGTTCCACCTTGCAGAAGGGGGAATTGAGGATGAAAACATTCGGCAAAACCAAGAAAGTCCGAGGCAAGAACCTGAAACAGTCAGTGAAGAAGAAAACTTGGCTTATTCAGTAGAATCCAGTTATGAAGATTCTGACTGGACGGGATCAGACGATGAATTTTACAACTTTGACAGGATGCAAAGCGAAGAAAGAGCTGTTGAGAATCAGTATGAGGTTCCCAATGAACTGGAAGATCTTGATGAAAAGTCAGTGAGGAATGAAAATAGCATCCTAGGAGCATGGACTTCCACGGAAAGAAAAGCAGAGGAAGATGAAAGCAAGAAGTTGGCAGATGAGAAAGAAACAGTTGCAGAATCTCCGAGCACTCAAGAGGAAGAGCTTCAAGCTGATAGCAAAAAGCTTCAAGAGGAAGAGGCAGAGTCTACAGATGATGAGGAAGGAGAACATTCAGTGGATGAAGAAGATGAAGAAGATGAAGTAAAGATTTACTGCAAAGATGATTATTGTACGGACGTATTCCGCATCTTGACAGAGTTCAGGGACTCCTCCATTCTCACTGACCTCACCCTGAGCACGGAGGATGGAAATAGTTTCCAGGTGCACTCCCCTGTCCTGGCTGCAGTCAGCTCCCATATCCGAGAAAGTCTTCATAGAAAGAATACAAAGAGATATAATGACAAAGTTGGCGTTCACAGGTGGTCACTGTCTCTGGGTCCAGAGGTGAATCATGTTGGATTAAAGGCAGTTGTGGAGTTTGCCTACAATGGATTCATACCAAGTTTTAACATGAGAGCTCTGCGACAGATAAGAGAGGCAGCTCAAACACTGGGCGCCCCCAGGGTGCTGGATGTCTGCAAAGAGGAAGAGGAAAAGCCCACAAAACCTCGTGCACAGAGGAAAGCGGAAAGGATCTCGGCTGCAGAACAAATGATGACGAGTCTTCAGTCCATCAAACAGCTGTGGGCGGACAGAGTGGGCTGTGACGTCATTCTGGAAGCTCTCGGAGGATCGCTTCATGGTGAGTTGAAATGAAGAAGTATTAGCAGCCACTTTAGGGGACACGGTCCATTAATCACTGGTGCTCAAATGAAACAGTATTGGCAAGTGGTAGAGATTCTAAATTAAACTTAAAAACTGCAGTAAATGAGGAAGCTGAACCTACCTACTTTAGAAGAATATTCATTCACAGCTCTGGCATCTTTGGGCATAATATGGGATATCTTGATGGGTTTTTTTTTAAACTTCTCAGTCCCATTTTGGTCAGGTTGACTGTTTATTAGTAAGATATTTCATAAATTCCTAGACCATTGGTCTTGGCCTTTGGTCTTTGTATTTGGTGTAGGTAAAGCCACCATGAGGTCACTAACAAAGTTTTTGGGTATTTGTGTCTTATTAAGCCAAACCTCCCAAACTACGAGTTGTACAAGCAACTTCTGTGAATTTGAGTTTTCATTTTAATTGAAAAACTCTTATTTTCATCTTTCTTCCTGCAAATTTCTTCCAGATTTCCCAGGTATGAAATCTTTCTGTAGGCCAGCCTAGAAGCTAATGTCGCCCTGGTTCCCTCGTCAAAAAGCCTGTGGGATTTTACCATTGGATTTTGGAAAACTGCATAAAATAAGCTCTGTGGCAAATATTTTTGATACTTCTACATTTTTTTCAGGAAGATAATCTTCACACATGAACACCACTTTAACGATTCTTATAGCCTAAACAAAATCTCCAGAAGTAAAAAGCTATCGCTAGGCTAAAACAATCTACAGTTTTGTCACCACCATTATGAGGCTGTACAGTTGTACAGCATGATGACGTTCTGAGGTCTCATTTAGCAACTTGTTAGTAACCAACTTTTTTAGGACACATAAAAGCTTCAAGTTCACAGTGGAGAACATACTGACATATTTTATGTCGTAGAACAAAACATGAAATTCTCTCAAGTTGGTGTTAACTACAGACCTTTTTCAGGTTTCTCGCCAAAAACATACTAAAAAGCACCCAGTGATTTTGAGACGAGGGAACTGTAAGTGCTTGGATTTAGGAATCATTACTGGGGTTCTCTGTAGGAACCATCTTTCATGAAATACATAAATCAAAACAAAAAATATCCTGTAGAGTCTCATATATGTTAGTTGGGATTATGCTGGGTTTATACTGTACTTAATACTATCCTCCCTTCAGTCCACAGAGTCATTCTGGCTGTGTGCAGTGACTATTTCCGTGGCATGTTTACCTCGGGGATGAGGGAGTCCAATCAGTCCTGTGTGGCTCTTCCTTCCCTTTTGGCTTCGGAGCTGGCGGTTCTGATTGACTGCTCCTACAGCGGGGCCCTCCCTCTCAGCTGGAAGTGTGTTTTTGAGCTTACCATTACCGCTCTCCAGCTCCAGTACCAACCTGCCCTCTGCTTGTGCCTTGACTTCCTGCATCAAGAAATAAATCCTCACTCCTGCCTTGATGTGGCATCTTTTGCTGAGGCCTTCGAGATGGAGCAACTTCTTGAAGTCGCAGACGATTTTGTCTTGCGGCAGTTCCAAAAAGTGGCATGCATCCCAAAGTTCAAGGACCTGCCAGCCCAACAGCTCCTGAAATACCTGAACAGTCGCTCGCTTTGTGTTCCATCTGAGCTTGTTGTATTCAAAGCAGTGGCAACATGGATCCAAGCAAGGCCCAAAGTAAGGCTGAAGATTGCTAAAGAACTTATGAAAACCATCCACTTTCCCCTGATGACATTTAAGGAATTCAAAGAGGTCCAATCTTTGAAGATGTGGTCTGATCACAGTTTGGCAGAGCTCTACGAAGCAATTTTTGAGGACTTCTGCTCCAGTGAGGGTCAGTGCCGGGTCTATCTGCCAAAAGAGAGTCTGGTCTTGATTGGAGGTGAGCAGATCTCTGACGACCTGTGTAAGCGCAGCATCAGCAGAGAACTTTGGTTTGGGAATTCCCTTAGGAACCACACAGGAGTGAAAAAGGCCATGGAGTGGAGAAAGTTGGTAGATATGCCCGAGCCAGAGAGGTTCAATCATGAGGTGGCAGTGCTCAAAGGGCAACTATATGTGTTTGGAGGCAAGAAATATTATGGCATCAACGACACCCTCGATTCTGTCTACAGGTGAGATAGGTTAATGACTACAGTTTTAAGGCCATTTTAATGCTTCTATACTTATTTTTGCTTATTTGAACATATTTGTAGATATGATCCCCTTCAAAACACCTGGGAAACCCTGGCTGACATGCAGGAAAAGAGATGCTCCTTCTCTGTGGTTGTGCTGGATGAAATGATATACGCCCTTGGTGGACGTTCTGACCCCGCATTTACAGACATTGTGGAACAATATTGCCCCACTGCAAACTCTTGGAGGTATGTTGAAGTACTATATATTGAAAATAACAAAACTGCTGTATGTCCATTAAAGGTTTTCTAACAACACTCTATTTACTTGGCAACTTGTACCATATCAAGTAGATGTTGTTAGCTAACTTTCGTATGCTGTGTGTGGCGAGAGACGGGGGTGAGAATATAAGAGTTTTTGGTCAGATTGTACACGTCAACGATATTGTTGCCAACAACGCCACCTGGGGAGTTTCGCCCCAGGAAGTAATTTTAAACCAAAATCATCTTTAAGGCACGCAGTTCGTTTTACTCAAGACAGAGTAGACACGGTTCCGTTCAAACAACTATTCTTTATTTTAACAATCGATTTAAAACACTAAAAAAACCCATTCACACCGGGACAAATCAACGGGGAGGACTAAATTAAAGCTGAGGCTTACCGGGGTGCGTGGGCTACTGACTGATGCGGAGAATCCCCAACCAAAAATATAAACACCCAAACACACGTGACAGTCACATACAGCATACACTCGGTGAGGGGGGGGGGGCGCCACCAGGTCACCACCACCACCACCGGACCTCACCAACTAAAGAGAAAAACAAAAGAAAATTAGTGGGGTCGCAACAAAATTCAACGAACAGAAATATCCAAAACTTATATACAAATCAGAAACTAAACAATACAAACTACCAACCACAGATGAAAGAAATAAAGACAAATACTGAAAGAATAACCCTCTGCCCAACCAAAATATAAAAACCAAAAAATTAGATAACAAATTAGGCAAACAGGCAGAGAAACTAAATAAGTAACTAATGAGAACAAAAACAAAAGAAATAAACAAATGTGGGGAGGGATCTAACCCCACTATTCAATCACTACATTAAAATTGGTGAATTAATTGTGATTAAAACCTTGGTACAGAAGCAAAGAAAAACAGGAAAAGCAAAAACAGAAAGCATAGCACCAAAAGCAGCACCTAAAACAAGGACAAAGCAGCAGCGATAAAACAAAGCAAAGCAAAGCTGCAAACAAAGCAGCGGTAAGACAAGCAGGAAAAGCAGCAAACAAAGCAGCAGCGCCCCCTGCAGCTGTGGCGATGTGTCGCTTTAAACCCGCGGCACCCGATCAGCTGATGCCGACGTCACTCGCGCACTGTTGGACAGCTGACGCTCATACACTCTCTTATTAATTGATTTTTGTCTCTATTCTTAATCTCTGTTAATGTATTTATTTTCTGTTACTTCTATTTGTCTTTCAGTTGTTAATGTAATCTTTAAGCCGTTAATTGCACTAACTCTGTATTTCATGAATTGTTAATAAAGTTTGAGAAAAAAACAAAACAAAAACAGAGCGAAGATTCTCCGATAAAAACAAACCAAAACAGACAAGCGGCTGGATATGACGCACCAGAGTAGGAGGGAGAGAATCGCGCAGCTACTGACGTTCACCTACAATCACGCACCTGTTAGCCGCGGTCACGAGCAGCAGTTTACAGAGAGGGAGAGAAACTCACCGCAGCAGGCCATCCAGGTGACACACACACACAGGAGTCTCCGGAAGCACCAAGTCAGCCGCTCTGCATGACACACAAACATCAGCTCCTGGCCACATGAGCCAATAGCAGCAGGTGAGCAGACAACCCGCGTTACCTGTCTGAGCGCAAAGGTCCGACCCGGAAGTGACGTCACCGTCAGGAGCAGCGAGAGAGAGACGGCAGGGAGGGATCGGCCCCTTTTACAGGAGGGTGCGCCTCTGGTGGTTGGCTGTGGTGTTGCTAACTAGGCAGGCTCACCCACAGGTCTCTATACTGCCACATGTGTAAGCAATGACCGGGCATTATGATTTGCTTAGTAAATACTTAAAATTAGACAAACATAAAATCAGATGCAGTGGAATTGAGTCTACTGACTTCTGTTGCAACATCCAACATTTATAAATGAAAAGGAATCTGAAATATGGCTAGGATACTTAGTGCCAGAGGGAGCTAAGTCAAACCTAATTTGCAGGTTCAAGCCATGATACCGTCGCTGTAAAAATAGATACTAGATATTGTTCCCTCAAATGCATTTACAGTATTTTGGAAAACTTCCAAAATTACAATTTTATGGAGTGAAGCATTAGTTAAGGCAGAACTTGCATTAGGTGATTCACAGGCTCATTTCCCAACTGTTTTGCTACCAGTTAAATAGCCAATCATATGCATACAGGCTTACAGCAAAGCCATAATAACCTGACACTTTTTCTCATTTGCCATAAATGGTCAATAATGTGACGTACTGTGTGTCAGTCTGAAGAAAATATGTACTTTAGATATTTAAAAAGGTGTTCTCTCTTTCAGCTACGTGTGGCCTTTGGATGTGCCAATGTGCGGCCATGTAGCAAAGGTGTTACAGGGGCAGGTCTTTGTCTCGGGAGGACTGAGCAGCGACAACGAATATCTTGCATCCATGTTTCTGTACCACCCAAAAAAAGGAAGCAACTATTTGGCAAACATGGCTAAGCCTCGGGCTCATCACTGCATGGAGCCCCTAGATGGATGTCTTTATGTAGCTGGTGGAGTCACCAAAGATGATACCAAAGGTGTTATTGACCAGCTGGCTTGTGAGGTGTACGACCCCGTGGCTGACTCCTGGACTGCCTTCACATCTCTGCCAGTGCCACACGTAGGAGCTGGAGGTGTCGTTTTGGAGGGAAAGTTTTATGTGCTGGGTGGATACAGCCAGGACGACTACAGTGACACTAAAATGGTCCATCGCTATGATCCTGCTACACAGAAATGGGAAAACATGGGAAAGATGCCTGGGCCAAACAATGATATACGAGCATCTCTGCTGTGTTTGCCGTCACATTACCGATTGTAAGGCATGGTCAGTGTTGTGCATTGAACGAGATAACAGAGTACATTCATTGAAGGTACTCATATTTTTGGTAAACGGTAAACTGAACATAAACATTCGCAATTTATACACATGAACGTTGTTCACTCTCGCAACAGTCCAAGTTGACGTTTGTGCCAAATTTAAAGAAATCCTTTCATGAAATTTGTTGTTGAGATATCGTGTTCACAAAAATGAACGGACAGCCCAAGAAAACAATGCCTCAGGCAACAGCTATTACTGGTGTCATTTTGAAAATGACAGACATGAACATGAAGTAGTTCATTTTTAGGAGGAATGTGAACTTAGCTCAGAAAATGAAATTTGTGAACTAGTTTGTTTAAATCTGTGTGAGCTGGACGTTGAGCTAGCTGTTTAATGTGAACATCCACAACTCTAGACATGGTTATACATGTAACTACTATTGTTGTCTATGGTGCTGAATTATAGGTTACTTGATGCATGTTAAAAACAGTAGTATTTTCATAATTTTAAAAGCATTGTTCCATTGTAAACAATATAAGATGTTTACAATATCATGTATTATGTTAGCTTGATATCTTGTTCAAGGTAAATTTAACTTACACAGTATTTAAGCTTTAAAGGAAAACTTCATCAACAAAGTGGTCATTTGTATATCAGTTAATCAATGAATGTTACCTTTAATTCATTAAGAAAACTTTGTTTTTCTTGCATGCCTTCATGGTGAATCAGCAGTATAATCCAAGTCTTATTTTATGTGCATATGCTAAAATGTTACATTTTAAAACATTTCTGCCTACTTCCTGGATTATTTGTTTTTATCATAATGTTCTGTGTTTGGGAAGTATTTTGCATGGCTGAATTCATGAGACTTGGTTTATATTTGCTTGATTTAGTTTTGCTGTTGTTAAACATGGTCATTTTTACTTCAAGTTATAAAAAAGTGTTTGCCTTTTTTGGATTCTCTTTTCACTGTGGAGGCATACAAGAAAACGTTTTGCTCCAGAATTCAATGTGATGCAATAAGTAATAAATAATCATCCATTTTGCAGGTGAAGTATTCCTTTAAGAAATGCAAATACTAGGATATCTTTGTAATGTTAAAATTTTTGGTGTCCAAAAGATACTGTCATGAAATTGTTCATGTTTGAGTTGATAATTATTTCAATAACGTACACTAATTATTGCAGTAACTAATTATGAACACTAGATGGGGCTGCTGCTGCTTGTTGGCGTATTCTTAGTTGGAAGCTGGTAAACAATTCTTGTATAAGCTGCACAAATCTGTGTTTAGTAATTTGAGACAGGAAATAAGATGATGTAAGCAGTTTATTTAGTATTTTTTTGTTCTGAATAAAGGGTCATGCATTTACATTTTCATTAAAATTTACTTGAAAATGAAAATTATGTTTGGATTTCTGGGATTTCTTCTTATCTTTTTTAGGGGTAATATAAACTACAATAATCACAGTGTGTCATTTTTGTGCAGGAAAGTTTGCGGGTTCAGTGCCACAATGTAATGGAAAAGGTTTATCCGATATCACTACTGTTGCACATCTCTCCTCAGTTTAAAAGGACACTGCAACACATTTTTTCTTATCATTTACGCTGGGAAGACAAGAAAACCACTGAAAGTTGTGCGTCCATTCAGGTTGTCAAACAGTCTGCCATTATCCAGCAACTCCACGTACACCTTATCATCATCAACCAACTGCAGAACCACAGCATTACTGCTGCTGTCTGAGCTGTTCCCCCAAAAAATCTCAGTGTGAAGCTTGCAATGCTATAAATATTTCATTCTAACTCACATACATGCTTTAAAATTTAATTTTGCCACTCAGCAATAAGATACATGCAGAGATTCATTCATCATACTGTGACAATTTAAAATAATCACAGTATGATATGTTGCAACTAGTATTTGGGATTGTGTATTTGATACTATTAGTATGCTATGTATTTCAAAATGAAGTAGAGACAGCAAATGTTTACAAAAGAGTCTTTCTAGACTTTAATTTCTAACCTTTCATTAGGCATTTTTTTAGTTTTTTTTTTTTTTTTTTTTTTTTTACCATATTTTCCAATAAAACAGTGAATTTGGGGATAACATTGACCAAAAATGTCCATCAGTTTCATCTTCATTTTCTCTTAATCATTTTGACCAGACAGTTACTAAAGTCTAAAGTGCTGGGGCAATCGGAGCAGACAGCCTCGTATGTCCGTAATAGCCCCAGGCAGTTTGCCCATGTTCACCCATCGCTGAGTGCTGGGATCGAATCGGTGGACCAGTCCAGACTCACTGTAATCGTCCTGGCAGTATCCTCCCAGTACATAGATCTTCTCCTCCAGAACAGCTGAGGCTGCACCCACGTGGGGCACAGGCAGTGGGGCAAACGCTGTCCAGGAATCGGCCACAGGATCATACACCTCGCAGGCTTGTTGGTCAGTGTAAAACTTCCTCAGGTTACAAACACCGCCGGCCACGTAAAGATGGCCTCGCAGGGGCTCCATGCAGTGCTGGGCCCGGTCATGGGTCATGTCTGCCAGGTAGGTGGTTCCTCTCTCTGGGTGGTATAGGAACGTGGAAACCAAACACACATACTCACAGTTGAAACCTCCAGAGATGAAGATTCCTCCATTGATGACAGCGACAGCATGGCCGCTCAGAGCCTGGTCCAGGGGCTTTACAAAGCTGAGAAAATGACATATGTCATGTTTAGCCCAAACTTCACAAGATGGGCAGTATGTGATTTAACATCTATCAGAATACTCACAGATATTCTACTATATGATTTACCATTAACCTTTTGAAAACTGGAGCAGCATCACTTTCCTTGTGTTACTTTCAGATCTTTTTTGTGAGAATTTAAACCTTTGAACTCTAAAAAAATTAGCTTGATTTCCTTTTCAAAAACATGGAAGAAGTCAATAAGCAACTTGGTAAGAAATCTTCCACAAAATGCAAAAAAAAAAAAATTAAATAAAATACATTTTTTAAAAAGCTAGGGAAAAATGCCTGGGAAAACAGAAGAATATTAGAGAAAAACTATATCTCTAATTAAAATAATTACGTATTTAAAATTATGTTTCAAACTAATTATAATTTTCTAAGCTGTTCCCAGGTTAATTCCATGTTCTTTCTTTATTTCTTTCTTCCTTTATTTCTTTCTTTCTTTTTAAACTAATTTCAGGCCTTTTTTTGTACTTTTTACTAATTTCTTGCTAATTTTGGGGTAATTTCTTTCACTGCTCATTGCTTTCTTCTCTAAAAGTATTGTCTTGTTGTATTTCTCTATTTTATCAAGTGATTGAGTAAAGACGGTTTCGAAGGCCCTTTACCACCTAAAGCAACCACACTGCAAATATTTCAGTCTTTCTAAGTGTTTGATGTAGTGAAATGGGGGCATCTGCTGGCTAATCTTTGGTATAGCAATTATTTGAAAGGAGAGATGGTCAAAATAAAAGTGAACTCACAGTGTTCATCCTTGATATTATCAAATATTATATTAAAAACACTGAAGACTACCTTTTCAATAGTCTTTGGCTCTGCTTAGAGATGTCATTGTTGGTTAATTTTGCTCTCCAAAGGCCAGCACTCATTAACTGGTAACTAATTAGTTTATTTTTAAGAGAAAAAGACATGAAATACAAAACTGCTTTTCCTTTTAGTCCGGTTCTCTACTGGCTCAGTGAGGCTGAGCGCTGCTTTTTAAATTTAGTGACATTTTAATGTTTTATCGTGTCTTTTTATTCCATTATATTTAGTTTTATTGTTTTTTTTTTCAAATTATTGTTTTATCTCTATTTCTCATAGCCATCCGTCTTCTTTTAGATATGTTTTTGTAACTTGTATATCTTTAATTTTACCTTAATTTTAACTAAATTGCCTCTGGTGTATCTTGCTTCTGCCTTGTTTTGTTTGTCAAAGCACAAAACTCTCATTTTTTAAAAGGTGTGGCATAAATGTTTTCATGGCTACATATCAATGCTGACTTAAAAAGACATCATATTCACGTAAACACATTCTCTAGTCTCGTGTGATTGGTTAGGGAAAATCAAACTCCTCTCTCCACAAAAATTAGTGAGAGTGGAGGCAATGTCAGGATGAAAATTCTGTCTGATATCAGACAAATTACATCCCGTAATATGAGTGATTTTGGATGCAACTAAGCCAAGCTTGCCCCAGAACATATGATTTAAAGGGTCGATACTGTGTTGAGTAGTCTGCATCATTAATCGTACCTCCAGGAGTCGGTGTCTGGGTTGTACATCTCGACGCTGTCCACATTGGTGTTGATCTCCTTATCTCCACCAATGGCATAAAGATGCTCCTCGTGTACCACCACTGAGAAGTTGCTTCTAAACTCCTGCATGTCGGGGAGCCTCCTCCAGCTGTCCTGCACAGGATCATAACTAGCACGTGTGCCGAAAAGGTGAAAGTTAAGATAGAAAAGGTGAGACCTAAGTTGTGTTAAAATCAAAGTTACTAAATGTGAGAGGGAGATATATGTGCTCTGTTTATTTTTACCTGTAGGCAGATTTCATCACATCATCCTTGGTGTAGAAGTGGCATCCTCCAAGCACATACAACTTTCCCGCCATTGCTGCTACTCCGTGCCTGAACTTTGGCTTGTCTGGCACCTCACCCAGCCTCCTCCACTCCATCTCTTTCACCAACCCTGTACCACTGCGTAGAGAGTTTGCAAACCACAGTTCCTTGCTTGGTTTACGCTGACCCATATCTGGGTCCAGCCGGTCTCCCCCAACTACAACCAGAGTGTCTTTGGGATGCCGAACCCGGCACAAATCCTGGGCATTTGGGAGGCTGAAACCAAATTCCTTAAGTGCTGAGCCATAGAGTTCCACCTCCTTGTCTCCATAGCTCTCCATGCGCAGGTTAATGGCCCTGACCTCCCTGAACTCTCGAAAGGTCATGAGAGGGAACCGAACTCCGGTCATCAGTACGCCAGCCTGGCCAAGTCTCTCCTCAGGATCAGCCTCAACCCAGGATATTACGGCTCGAAATACAGCCAACTCTGAGGGCACACACAGACCATCACTGCGGAGAATGTCTAGAAGCTTCTCTGTTGGTAGGTCCTGAAACTTCGACGTGGCTGAGACGTCCCAGAAGTTCCTCAGGATAAAGTCATTGGCTTCCTCAAGCAACTCTGACATCTCGTAGGCTTCTGCAAAAGATGCCACATCCAGGCACGAGTTTGCCTCTATTTCCTGTCGCATGAAGTCGAGGCAAAGCGAGAGGGCAGGCTGGAACTGAAGCTGGAGGGCAGTGCAGGTGATCTCGAAGACGCAGTCCCAGCTAAGTGGGAGGGTCCCACTGTAGGAGCAGCCAATCAGAGGCTCTAACTCAGAAGCTAACAGGAAGGGAAGGGCGATACAGGTCTGATGGGATTCCCTCATCCCGCAGGTGAACATGCCACGGAAATACTCACTGCTTGCTGCCAGAATAACTCTGTGGACTGTAGAAAGACAAAAGAAGGGTTCAGATTTTCATCACTGTTGTCGTAGAAAGTTATTACTTATTAAATTATGTAATGTAATCATGTCTAATTGCATGAACATGCAGTCTTAAGGATGTCTGCCTACCATGGAATAAGCCTCCGTCCACATCCAAGACCACATCACAGCCTACTCTATCTGCCTGTAACTGTTTAATGGACTGAAGAGTGACCTTCAGCTGATCTAGAGCAGGGATGTTTTGACCTTTCTTGTTAGGACTTTCACCATCCTTCATCAGCTCCTCTTTGTAGCAGAGATCCAGCAATCTCCTGACGCCCAATGCTTCAGCTGCCGCCTTAATCAAAGCCATACTGTCTTTGTTCAAAGTCAGTAAAGCTCCAGTGTATGCAAACTCCACAACTGCCTGTAGCCCAACTTGACCAACCTCCGGACCGAGAGACACTGACCACCTTTGGGCTCCTACGTCCTTATTATTGTCCGATTGTTCTCCACTTGCATCCATGAGCCTATCTCGAATGACGGCGCTGACAGCAGCAAGGATAGGTGAGTGTACGTCAAAGGTATTCTCATCGTCAGTGGCCAGAGTCAGGTCTGTGAGAAGAGATGAATCCCGAAAGTTTTTTAGAGCCATGAAAACGTCTTTTGGATAGGTTTCGCTGTGGTACATTTGGACATTATCGCCAAGTCCTTCATCCCCAATAACCCCCTTGCTCATTTGCTCCCCAGTTCCCTCCTGACCACCACTCATCCTGACCTCTGACCCCTCTTTTTTACAATGACCACTCGGCAGCCCCATCCTGGAGTCATTGTAAGCCACAATCCTCCTCAGTTCACGTTTGTCCTGTTCTATACCCTCTTCTCCACCTTCTTCAATCACTCTTTTTCTCCTCTCTTTCTCTTTTCTCCATCGCTCTTCCCATTCCAGCGGCAGGTAGCGCCTGGTAAACTCCATGTTAGTAGCTCGGTTGAACCTTTCCTTTGCCTACAGTGGTCTTTCTGTGGCAATTCAAATTACCGCTGACATCAAAAGCAAATGCTAACACTGTTGTCTTGATGAGTTTACTCTCATAATCACTTTGTCTGACTTCTCAAATCTTTCTATCCCTCTCAAATCCTCCCACTTTCTCAGACTCAACTTCACTCACTGCATAAACAAGCACCTATTCATAGCCACTGGGTCAGAGAGATTCAGTTTCATCTGAACTGGCAGTCGAAATTGGCACTCACTCCAATATAGTGTTCATCACAAAAGAAAACGGAGATGACCTTCAGTGTTTGAACTTATTGAATGGTCAAAAAGAGCCAGCTTAAAGTATTTCCTCAATATAGACCTAGTTAAACTTTGGCCGTGACTTAAATAGTTGTAAAATAAAAAGTCCTGAACAACAAACAACTTTTAGAAAGCCAGACGGAAGCTAAGGTTCATTTATGATAACACAAAGCTCGTGCTGTATTTTCTGTTAATGACTATTGCTAATTGTCACGTGTCACATCTCGAGTCACATGTCAGATGAACAACTCTGGATGACAAGTGACCTATGTTAGTCCTGTTTTAGAGTATGTTGTATTTTTTCAAGGTTAAAAAAAGATGACTTTGTTGACTTGTTAAATCTCCTCTTGTCAGCATGATTAATTTGATGTTGTTAGTCTCCACAAATTCTCCCTGTTTTGTAATCCACTTTCTTAAAACATTTGCGATATAAACAGCTAACTTTGCTCAACCTCCAATATTAATGATGGCAATGAATGAAACTTTACAACAGTGACTTTATTTTGTCCTGTTGTTGCAGGAGATTTTATAGCACCAGTTCCAGGAGTCTATTATTTCTCCTTCGCATCCTTTTACTGGGGAGGTGACCCAGGCTATGGCACCAGTTTGTACAGAAATGACGAACTGGTAGTGTCATGGTATAGTGCTCCACGTCACGCATTGTCTGGATCTAACAGCGCCGTCTTGCAGCTACAGGTTGGAGACCGTGTCAATGTTCGTCTTTGGCACAATGCTAGGATCAATGATAATCTCAATTACTACAATTCTTTCTGTGGATTTTTGCTTTTCCCTGTGTGAAGTGTATTACTGTGATTTCAAACAGGTCTAACCCTCAATAATGCTGAAATAACTGCTGGCAAAACCTTCATGATCTGTTTGTCAGTTAAAAATGAGAATACAGTTATGTTTCATTTATTTTTTTTCAACTGATGTGTTGTATGTTGGAGCAAATAAATTGTATATTAAAGGCTTTGTCGCTGATGCAGTGACTGCAGGTCCCAACCTTGGCCTTTTGTTGCATGTCATCCCCTCTCTCTCCCCCTTTCACGCCAAAACTGTCAAATAAAGTCAAAAAGCCAAAAAATAATATTAAAAAGAAATGTGTGTATGCATCACCGCACTCAGTTAATACCATTTTGCAACACCTTTGCATCATAATGTACCACAGTAATCATCTTATCTGCCATCATCATTTTATTAGAGCTCTTTAATTTACAGAAAGAATTAAGAAAGTTGTACTTCCTCTGAGATTATTAATAGGGGTTTGTCAATTGTGATTTGACTTTGTATTTGTTTGAGTTACAAATATTAAGTATGTAAATGCTTTATTTTGCACCCTTCAAAGAAAAATCCTTGTTACTTTCATGATGCCAGAAATCTCTTTACTATGGACTCCTCCGTTACTTCACTGTACAGACATTAGACCATAAAAATAAATAAATTAAATGTTTGGATAGTTTTAACCTCTGAAACCATAGATTTTCCCAGTAAATTTTAGTTTTATAAACATTTCACCAACATTTTGGAGAGAATTACCAATTTTCCAGCCTGGAAAAGTTTGGGATCTCTGAGGGAAAATAGAAAAAAATAGGAAAATAGAGTTTTGTATTTTGAATTGCACCTGTTCGTTTGATTTCACAAGGCTGTCAATGCAGGATTGTGTCACAAGAACTAGTTTTTTATATGCTGAGATATAGTTGCTTTTGTAGCTGGGACAGAACCACAAGAATCTATCGTTTTTTAACAAGACGTGCTGCATAACTGTGTTTCCAGCCTGGATAGAGCCACAAAAAGCAGCTGTTTTTTTCCAGAGACATCACTGTGTTTCCAGCGGGGATTATGCTCCCAAAAGCCGTAGTAGAAGTACTAAATTTAAGTTTAAAGAAATATAAAGTTTCAGCATATCTATATTATATATCTATATTTCAGCATATCATGCTACAATCATGTAAAAATGTGACATATACTTGGTTTGCAGAAACAAACAATATGTTTCCTGGCGACTGACTTGTCACAGTAGAGAACTGAACCATTTTTTTGGTTTCACTCATTTGAAGGTGATGAGGTATTCTGGGTAGGCCTGGTCATCGTGGAAGATCACAAACATGGCGGGCTGCTGCAGGCTGTTCACCAAACTGTCGTAGCAGTCTGTGGGGTCTTGGCCTCGAGGAGGAGTTGCTTTCATGGAGGAATTACCGACTGTGTAACGGCCAGTTAGGACGAGAGCCACATACAGCCGCTTCAGGCCTGACGCGTCTGGTGGGGAAAATCTACATGCTGAATACTCTGCACTGACTGCAAAGTAAACTCCCTTTCCATATGCAGCAGCTGTGATAAAATCATACAAAAAAAGACACAAATTTAAGTTCAACACACGATTCACTTTGTTGTCAAAAGAAGACAAGAATATTGACGCCACTCTTGTGAAGCTGCAGCCAGAAACCGGTTTTCTGAGCTTGACATGTGACAACATTCCTTACCGTGTGTTCCTGCATAGCTTCTGTCGAATCTGTCCTTTTCAATGCAGCTGCATGCCTGTGCTGATGTGCCGTGGTAGAGAGACTTCTCCCCAAGTTCTGCTGGACCGTTCTTTGCAAATATGCGCTGCTTACACACACTATAGGCGTGCCACAGGTAGACGTTTTGCACGCGCTCAATCTGAAATTAGAAAAAAGTTACTTATTTTGAACTGTAGGTTTTTAGTGCTGCTATGAGAAATGTGTTTTTATGTTTGCATACTCACTTTCTGAATGTTGTATTTAGCCGTTTTGAGGAAACCCTGGGCTACAGCCTGGTACTCTGGTGAGTTAGGTTGCAGCTCCACCTTTTTAAAGATTTCTCCATGCATTGGCTCCCAATTTGTTGGCAACTCCAAGCCTAAAGCAGAAGTTACAAAAACGAATAATAATTTAAGAATTTTTAACTATTCAAATTAAAATTACTACCTAATTGTAGGCCTCCATGAACCAGTCAAGTTGCATATACAGTTTACATCCATGTCTGTAAAAACATGGATGCTTCACACACATCTTCTCCTGGAAGGTGTTGACTTTTAAAAACCAAAATCAATTCAACCTTGAGTCCAAGTGTCCAAATTTGTGCCAGATTTTGAGAAATTCCTTGAAGGTGTTCTTGAAATATCATGTTCACATATTGACCTGCTCAATTCTAGTCCAAATAAACATTTGTGCCAAATTTAAAGAGAACCCCTAATGGCAACTTGAGATGTTGCATTCACTAAAATGACATGTACACTGAGGCATAAAAAGAGGATGGTTTTAAAATAAGTTTCTGAATGTGAAAGTAAAGTAAGTAAAACTACAAAATGAGACATACCTGCATCCGACTCGCTCCTTTTCACTTTGTAAGTGATGCCCGTAAGCCAATTTGTGGCTTCTTGTGACTTCAGGTTTACTTTCACCATCATGCCTTCTGGTCCCATCATCTCTACGAACACTTGTTTCATCATGTGAGCCTCCTCCAGGATGTAGTTGTCATGCAGACTCAGCTCTTGCCAGACTTTATTTACATCCTGAATCGACCACTGGACACTGAGAGCCAACATCGCTTCTTCTTTATCTTGGAGGTCTTCGCAAAGTGCTTTCTGAAACGCCTTGTTTATAAGCTCAGTGACGCTTAACACGTCCTCTTTTAGGCCCTTCAGCACATACACCTCTCTCTCAGACCCTGACCGATCTCTCACTTCAGCTCTAGCTGTGTTTCCTGCTCTGTTGCCAGTTACACGTTCAGGACTTTGACGTCTCTTGTACTCCAGGCTTATTCCTAAGATTTTGACTTTTGCCTGCACTGCCTCCAGCTCCATGGCATCAAGCCTGGAAAAATCATGCACATCCACCTCTCTTTCCACTAGCTGCTTCTGCAGGGTCCCCTCCAAATTTCTCTTGAGGGTTTTGATGCTCTCTGAACTACAACCTATCACTTCTATCACAGCTGGTGGCGGCTTCGAGGAGAGGAAGGTTTTGTCTCGAGGTCCTGAAGTAGTGGAGGTTTTTGAATACTTGTCGTGCCACTTCTTGAGCTTTTGTTTAGCTTTTTCTAAAAAAAGAGAAGGAACAAATGAGGATGATTAATGAATTGAGGTTAGTTAACACCTGACCTTAACTGAGAATACTGTTTATCTGATCAATCAAATTCTTTTATGTGCTAAATACCAATACATATTGATATGCTGTGAAGTTTAAATGTTTATTTTGTTTTGTGCATGAAAAAGAAATGTTTTCTCATGACTATGTGACACATTTCCAAAATATTTTCAAAATTCACCACAAGATGCCACTAGATCTCCCTAAATCCTACACGCTGCTCCTCTAATCCTTTGTTGAGTGACATTATCATGGACAGTTCATTGGCAGTTTTTGTTGCAGACTTCATAATTTGAAGTCTGAATTTGAAGAACAATTAACTTTAAAAAATACAATTATGTTGCCTCAACGTACCTTACTCTAGCTATCTGGCATGGAGCTATTTGATCGCCATAATTTCCATGTTTTATGTCAAATATTTGGTGTGTGATTAAATACCTGCAAAACTAATCACATCCATCAATCTCAGCTATTTTTTGTGTTTAATGCCAGTTAGCAAATGTTACCATGCTAAACTAAGATGATAAACATGGTAAATCTTACCTTATACCTTATAAGCATAATAAATGACAACAAACCTCTGAGGCTGAGGTGACAAGCGGCTGGTTGCCCAAAGCGCCTCTCCAGCTCTGATCTGCAAAAACATATTACAGGGCAGGAAGTTTAAAACAAGTTATTCTGACTGGTCTAACAATGCAACTCCTGCTAAAACTTAACCTTACATCATATAAGTGAGACTTATATCTGACCTGAAAGCCTGGAAGACCGGTTGCTGGAAGATGACAATGCGGATGAGTTTGAGTGAATTCGGTTTCAAGTCCGTGATCGCTGAGGTCATGCCATCCAGCATGGCTTTACAAGCTTTGACAGAGTCCATACCACCCATACCTGATGGGAAATAAAGGTAATGATTAGAGACGCCACAAGTGATGCCATTTACAATACCACAGTAGCTTGATTATGTAATGTGTTTAAACCTTAAAATATTAATAGTGGTTAAGAAAAACTTGGTGTTGACCATAATATTGACCACATAAAACACATAATTGAACACTTTGTATCAAATGTGTTGCATTTAGCATTTTAAATATAATGTTCTTTCATATTTAAATACTAGATGTCAGTATGAATGCTGCTCTGTACATTTATTTCGTCTTCTTACATTTTTGAGATCTAATTTTTAGTACGAATGTTTTTAACATGAAGTTTTTAGACTTACATTGTTGTTTTAACATATATGTTGTTATTAAATTTCTGATCTTAATACACAAATACACATCAACACAAATGCACGCAGTACAAACCAGTATTGATAGCTGGGAAGGCCGCCGATCGGTATCCTTTGGTCTCACACTGCTTCAGTATCTTTTTGCAATTCTTCCGAATTATTTGAGGGTCACTCTTAAAACTAGCATGAATGATTTCCCTGCAGCCGAGCAGGCCAGGTCCTGTGGTGCACATACAGTCTGCGGGAACCCCCACTGACAAAAAATCATAAAATGAATACAACATCCCAAAATATAAATATAAAAAAATAAATAAAAACATTTATTGGATTGGTGTAGAACATGCTGGGTGGTGAAAATGTTGCAAAGTTTGTTGAATTTTGTTTTAATGTATATCCCAAATTTTATACCCCAGTCAAGCTGAAAAACTTTTGCAATACTTCAGTTTATCCAGATTTATGGTGCTTTAACTCAGTTTTTTTATGCACGTATTAAAAATGCTTATAAAATCAGATGGATGAAGTGCTCTTGGACAGATTTAAGGTCTGCCAGTTGCACTGTGTTGTTTGTATTCATAAAGCAAAGGTGCAGCACATCCCCAAAACCACTTCAAAAGTATTTCTGCAGCATTTTTCAGACTTACCTTGAGCTAAATGTGCTTGGACAGATGGCCCTGCTGCTGTTACAATAGCTTTGGACACACCTATAAAGTTTGTAAACACAGTTATTTTAGGATCTACTCTAAGTTAACATAATGTACACTAAACAAAACATACATGTAGAGGACCATAGCAACTTAAACTTGTGTTTTTTTGACAATGAAAACATTTAGAAAATCCATCATACCCGACTGGTTGCTGGAGAAGTCTGTTGTGTTGATAATGGCATCAGTGCTCTCATGAATGATGTCCCCGCGGACCATCTGAAGCCTGACCTCACCCAGCATAGCTGTGACCTCATAATCCGTTATGGAGACGTGGCGGTAAAAGGAGGCTAAAGTCATGCCAATAACATTGAAAGTGTAATTATCTGTTTAAAAGTTTCAGTTGAAGCCATACTATTTACATTGAATCAACAGTGGCTAAGAGAGGCACAATAACAGCAAGTCTCCTTACAATGACTGTTGCTGCTTTAGAGGTTAAGGAAGCAAGTAATTTATCAAAGTTTTGTGACTCCTGATGGTGAAAAGAAAATATCCACATTAACCTTGCTCTGGGTTAGCATCGTTCGTGAAACCTCTCAGATGCAACGTTTCCTGGACAGACTGGAAGGCCTGTATTGACAAAGTGAAGGGTTTAATTCCTGTTCCCCCCAAAAAGCAATGTATTCCCGTTTTTGTAACAAAGCACTGCTGCTGCATTTTCTTTACCTTGCTAGATTCTTTGTCATTGGGATGAATGACAATTCGGACCAAGAAAGATGATGTGCTGACTTGTTCAAATTCACGGACCTCCTCCAGTATAACCCTGGACGTCACGCTGTGAGGAAAACGGAGGACAGAACCGGTCCCAAGCACAGGAAGAGCAACTGAGCTAAAGCCTGTGTCCTGACAGGAGGCCAGAATTTTTCTGATGCCCTGTCTCAGAGCCTGGAATATTGAAGGATTATCAATGTTACTACAAAACAACAAAACTCAAACACAGTAAAGACACACATGGTTGCACGAAAACCTAGGCATATTCACAGAAAACATGATTTTACCTGGACTGCAGTTCCATGTTGGTTATTATCCCAAGGAAGGAGGTTGAGGAAGAACACCCCTTTGGACTGAAGTACAGGTAAGCCCTTCACCAGGACTGTCTGACCAGGCAGAGTTGCTCCTCCTGCTTCATTATGAAACCTTGCAGCCAACTGAGGTCCAACCATGTTGGACAAAGCGTTTCCAACACGGGTAGAGAGAGGATCATGGCCAGCCATGGGGGATACTAGGCCATCCACCTAGGAGAAACAACAATCTGATTTCATTCTTGTTTACAATTAATCCTAACCACCAGGTTTATCCCGAAAGTAGATTCTGTATGCAAATAGACTTTAGTACCCTTGTGAAACTTCCTGAATCAAGTATCGACAGATACATTAATGCAACATCTTGACAAACTTCCTCACCTGCTGGGTCTCGATGATTCCCTGAATGATCTCTATGAGGACACCATTTCCAGGAGCTCCAGCAGTGGCTTCTCTCATTGTGTCTAGGGCATCAGCATCCATCTGGAAATCCAGATCTCTTTGTGCGCTGTTTTCAGTTCTTGTCCCTCGAAGAAGCCGATCACATGCTTCCTGCATGGCCCTCACCACCTCTTCTCTGTTATCAATCAGGATGATTCTTCTCAGACTTCTTCCTCCCTGACTGCCAAACCTCTTAACAGCAGATACTATAGCCTCAGAGCACACAATGACAGGAACACAAAACAAACCGGAGCTGATACAGGGCATGGCTATAGACCTGAACTCCATTGCCTCTGCAAGATTCAGAGCAGTCTGGACAGTTTTTTCCAGCACCATCCTTTCTTTGCCACCCGATTTTCCACCTACAGGTCCAACAGCGTGCAGCAGTTTCTTGCATTTTAAGTTCCCTCCTGTGGTCCCCACCACATCACCTGTAGGAATTTTTCCATTCTGTTTTACTATATCTCTGCTCTCCCTCTGCACCTGAGGACCACCTGCTTTACTCAGGGCAGCAGCAACCCCTCCACTGTGGTTCAGATCTTCATTGGCAGCATTCACCAGGGCATCAGCCTCCTGTTTGGTGATGTCGCCCTGACACACCAGCACTTGGAATCCGTCACGAAGGCTGTAACTAGCAACTGTTGTGCTTCCTTTAATTAACTGTGCGCCAGATGCCAAAATCTGTCTAGTAGCGTGAGCTTGTTCTTGAAGCTGAATAAGACACTTCTGAGAACGAGCAACACTTAAAATGGTCTCTCTTCCAGAGGGGCTTTCGAAATACCTCACTGCTCCTGGCAGGTCAATGGAAACTCTGTCCTGCACAAGCGAGTTCACAAATGGACCAAGCCTATTCTTGACTCCAGTCACTTTGCCACTTGGACCTTCCAGCAACACTACAGGCATGGAGGAAGATGCCAAAGTATGGAAGGTGACCCCTGAATAGTCAAAGCCATGTAGCTGCAGCAGTTCTGGTAAGAGTTGTACTAACTCTGGATAAGGGAGAATGACTTTGCCTTCTATGCTTGACTGGTCCAAAATAAATTGTGTGACAGCTTCATTCAGCTCTTCAACCTCTTTGGTATGGCCCAGCAACCACACCGTGCTGTTTGAGCCAAACACAGCCTGAGCCCTGCATTGGCCTTCGTTCATCTCATTTGTCTTGGACTTAAGCTTTTCCCGAAGCTCAGATGGCACAGCAGAGCAGTTAGGAACATTGATCTTAACTTCCTTGAATGTTTTGTGCAGTTTTTTTTCTGTGTCATCCAGTTTATCAGCAGCGAATGTAAAGAATCGTAGCTCTGTGTCTCGTATTTCTATTTCCACCTTGTCACCAACCCCTAAAAAGTCACCTAGCACCCCTGGCCCTCCGTATGCCTTTCTCAAGAAAGCCAAAAAGTGTGGGCTCATGTCAGAAATGGTCCTTTCTAACACCAAATTTTCCTGTTCAGAGATCCAGTTGCCAGCCTTAAGAATCTCCTCTACAGAACCTTCCAAAACTAACTGACCTGCAGCTCCCTGCGTGACTTTCACTCCTGGAAAATCTCTTCCTAAACTTTGCTCAATCTCTTTCCAGAGTAGACGGAGTTTGGCCTCACCTAGTCGTCGAGTTCGCTTCTCACTTAAACCTGACCCTCGTTTAACACACAAGTTCTCTACATTAACCAACCTGGCGTTCACCTGGGAACGTTCCCCAACAACAACAGCCATCCCGACCTCGCTGTACACCTTAACTTCATCTGTGGTCTGATGGAAGTTGCTGGACTGAAGCAAAGCTTTAACTCTGTGTAGCTCCACCTCATAGTGGCATTGGTAGACATCAAAAACTTTGTCTACGTCTGCTTTCCAATTTTTACCTTCATCTGCAGCACCACGTTGATTTAAATGCCTAATTAAAACCTTCCCCTCCTCTGGGTAAAGTGGAGCAGAGCAGTCAACAGAGGCAAGGTCTTTCTTTAGTTTTTCCCCAGCTTTAGGGCATTCCTTTAGGTAACGAAGGAGGTAAGGATCAGGTCGCAGTTCATATTCTTCACCACTCGTTTGCAGGATTGAAGAAGTAGGAAGGGACTGCTGCTGGAAAGATTTACATCAAGTTTGATTAACACAGATGACAACTATTCTCAAGAATTCTGATGTTCAAGACATAAAAAATATGAGAAAAATGATTGGACATTATTTTTTCCCCATGTGGAAATTTGAGTATGTGACACTATTTCATAAGACTTCCCAAACTGACCTGTAATGAAGTTAAGTCCAGTATTGGGCTAAGCGGCTTGCTTCTTGCTGAGGTAGTGATGGGAGAGCAGGTGGAAAGTTCTGGGCTTTCTCGCACCGTCAGCACCAGAGGACCTCCTGCAAACTCCAACACATGCTCAGACCTCTGCAACACTCTTTGCTGATCTGAGATAAAAAAAACGGATCACTTTTTAGCCTTTTGTCTTTCAAAACAGAAAACATCTCAGTATCTGTGGTTCGGTGGTTTGTTTTGCTCCAATGAGAGAAACCACTTATTGTACAAATGGCCACAAAGCAACACAAAACAGCTAAAAAGAGATACAAACAGCAGACAGACAAAAGAGGGCCACATAAAGATGGAATACACACACAAAGATGTGCAAAATTACATCAAAAAGAGGCAAAATAACTACAAACAGATGAAAAATGACCCAATAGATGCAAAACCACCACAAAGAAATCCCCAAATCAATGCAAAAATCTACACAGTTACCACAAAAAAAGAAGCTAATTGACACACACTACCACAAAGACATGAAAAATAACTACAAAATGCAAAAAAACGACCACAATGCAGTTGTATTTCTTCAGTGTAGAAGGATTGGTTGACCTTTCTTTTAAATTTGTTCCCAGGAGCCATGTGTTTGTTTATGCACCCATGCCCATGTGCAGGTGTTTCCATCTCAAAGTTGTGACAGCTGACATTTATGCCACGCCCTTATCTGTCATGTGGTGCATTGATTGAAACAAAGACAGGTCCTCTGCTCTTTGTGATGCCTTCTGTTTTACCAACTTCCTAACAACACCATAAATTATAAATTTGACATAAATATCAGTTACTAGGCAATATATAATGTGTAAAGTTTAGGTCTAAATATGCAGCCTGTACTATTTAAAGAGCAGTCTGAACTAAATGTGAAAGTAAAACTTGAATATTATGTTTGCAAGTTTAGACAGTGACGGTTGATATAAAAACGGTGAAAAAGTCACACCAACAGTCACAAAATTCAGTCTCTGCCTAGTCTCTCTCTCACACACATATGTGTGTGTGTGTGTGTGTTTTATTAAGAAATAGTCGAAAGAGATCAACGTGTTCTTAGGTGCGCGAATACTTTCACTTTCACCAGCACAACATGACACTATATTTAAGAACTAAATTGACCACATTCAACAAAAAAAAGGATAAAATTATGCTTCTTACCATCTTGCTTTCTGAAGGCAATGCTGTAAACTTCATCGTGTATGTTTTTTATCGATCCGCAGTCTCCACCGCCTGATTTGCGACGAATATTAAAGTATTTTTCTATCCTTTTCGTTAGTTCTGCGTCCAGACTGGGACAATCGAAGAAAACTAGATACTGATAATCACCCTCCATGGTCTGACTTAATAATTACACATATAGGTAACTGTAGGACTGATAACGTAAGAGCGACACAGTGCTGGATCCGGATTGATCGCTCTGGTGTCAAGCGCAGTACTGCAAGACTTCGACAAAAACGCCCGTCACTTAAAGTAAAACAAGGGTTACTTCCTTGTGTCACATGCTTCCTAATGTCTCAACAATCCTCTTCAACAGTGGTGTAAAGTAAACGTAAACTTACTGAAATACTGTTGGGTAAAATGTATAGGTATTGTGCTTGACTTGGTCATTTTTCGATGTTCTCTTACTTCCTAGGATAGCTTATATTGCAGAAACAGATTGTAAAACTCTGCAAAATTAATCGGAGGTAAATATA
Organism: Plectropomus leopardus; assembly: GCF_026936395.1. Classification (NCBI taxonomy): domain Eukaryota; kingdom Metazoa; phylum Chordata; class Actinopteri; order Perciformes; family Serranidae; genus Plectropomus; species Plectropomus leopardus. Next base: position 16,574,009 of record NC_142198.1, read on the forward strand.
ACTGTCTTGTTTCCAACAGTGGTTTCCAACTGATCCAGCCACAAGGTCCAGATTTTTAAGTGCAATTACTTAAATTAATTTGAGAACATATTCATATTTTTTTTTAAAAAATTATTTTGTTTTCAGTATTGCTCGTTATTTCCTTTAACAAATCCATTAGTTTTCATTTTTACTCTCAAACCAGGCAAGTTTTTAGATGTTGACATTACAAATTGTCAAAGAGCCACTCTGTTGTTTATCACTTTAATCAGCATCAGTGACTCAATTATCTGTTTACATAAAACTCAAAAATAAAATAAGATGAAATATCCAAGAAATATGATTTTATTTATTTTAAACATCAACTTAACTCAAACTTAAAGATAAAATATTCCAAAGTGAGTAAATAAAATTCTTACTATAGATAACAAATATAGGCTTGTGTATTTAAGGGAGACACACTTGATGAAAACGTAACAATAAAAATAATAATGTGAGTAATTAGCTGGGGAAGCGTGTGTCTCAAATTGAATTTTACAATACATGGCTGCAAAAAGCAAATATCTGTAAATTAGCATTTTCTCAAACTCAAAGCCAAAAATATCCACTTCAGCAGCACTTTCGTTGTAGTTTTATTCCATCTATGTACTGAATTGTTTGTTTGTTTGTTTTTTGTTTTTACAGAAGAGTTTGCTCATTTATCATTGATTTTCAAACGTTTTTTTTTCCCAAACACAGAGAAATGTATTTTTTAATGGCTGTTGACATTATTTATGGATAAAGTATTGAGTGATAAAAAGAGATATCCAAAATTCCCTACAGGGAGTTCGGAGTTTTCTGTTCTGAAAATGTATGCAAAACATATTCAGTTGTATAACGTCCCGTTTGCATAGCAAAACATAATTTTAAAATGAAAAAAAACAAAAAACACTCGTCTTAATGTAAATAATGAGCTGGGGAACTTTCATGATGAAATCTAAATGTTAGACCTTTTTGTTACTGTTTTCTTCCAGTGTGTCTCCCCCTTATTCACACTGAAATGATACAAAATATAAAGAGACACGCAAAAAGCTCACACTTTTGAAGAAAAATACGATAACATCCTCATCAAATAACACAAGCTAACCACTTGTTTTGTCCCGAATCAGGACAAAAAGATGGAAAGACGTGTTAACTTTAGTTAAGCTACTTTTTTTCAATGTCTAATCTGCAGATAAAAAGTCTGTTATAATTTTGATTTTCCCTCTTCAAGCTGGGAATTCAAAATGTGCCATATTGTTATTCAATTAACTCAGACAAAAGGATATAACTGTACTGTAAGCTTGTTTGGACTTTAAAGTTCGGACACTGGAACTTTTAGACCTACTTAAGAGTGCAGATGAAATTAAACGTGTCACTTTCAGACATTTTGAACCATTTCCCCTCTTTGTCCATGGCTGCAGCCCTGTCACAACCCTGCTGCCTTCCTCCTGGGGCCCAGTTGTCATAGCAGACCACACAGTCATTTACCCAAAACCACAAATCCATAAAGCAGGCGTAGTGCAGTCCCATCCAGACGCGGGAAGTGCTGGCCTTCTTGGCTCTCTCCTGGACCCATCTCTGCTGATGAGGGTTAGTGATGGAGACCAGGTCACTGTGGTTCTTTCTGCAGTAATCCAACGCGCTATCCCAGGTCTTTTTCTCTTTGATCAGGATCACTTTGTCTGTCGTGGAAGAAAAAGCAACAAACACAGGATCATAGCAGAAGCGAGGCTGGATTACTGAAAGGGCCTACCAGACGCCGGCACAGGGGCCCAAAGAGTCACGGACCCCTCTGGTCAATACCCGCAAGATGTCATTCAAATTGGCATGTACTGACCAGGTATATTAAAATGAGACCTAAAAAGACCTCAAAAGATATGCAAAACAAAACACACACAAAACACCCATAACAAGACAAAAAATTGACATCAATAACAGATAAAATGACCACAGGCGAATAATTTCAAAAAGCCACAAAAAGACCCAAAAGGACATTAAATGATCTCGAAAAGGCACAAAATGACCTAAAGACACAGATTTCCCCCCAAAGAGACAGAAAAAGAGCACAAGCAGACACAAAACATCCAAAACAAGACACAAAGTGGTTTCGAGGACAAACAAAAAGACCAAAAAAGACACAAAATGAAAAAAAATTGAAATACTAAGAAAAGAAAATGATTTTTAAGACATACATAACAACTAAAAATAATCACAAAAGTCCCTCAAAGAGACACAAAATAACAACAAAAAAAACAAAAATTAACTGAGAAAAGAAGACAACTTATGTAGATGTGATATGACGGATTGATATTCAAACACAGATCTTTGCAAAACTCACCGTCATAGCAGACGAAGGGTTTTGTTTCATTACATTTGTCGGAGCTCCATTTTCCATTTAACAGAGTCATAGCACAAGTCTTGTTATCTTCGTCTTTAAATAAGTCCAGATCCCAGTATCTAAAAGAGACATTGCTGCCATCTGACCACCTCCAGGTGTCTCTGAACAGACCGATCCACCTGTCCTCCGTATCGTTTTCTTTGCACTGTCCTATGGCATCTAACTGTTTGCGTCCACTGATCAGGTCAGTATGTTGTTCTCTGCAGTAGTTCTGAGCCTCTTGCCAGGTCATCTTCTTATCACTACAAAAGAACTGATCAGACTTGTTCCTTTCTGTGGAATTAACAGACAAACCTAAGAAAGAAACACATTTTTACAAGTTATTTCACCATAAAAATCATATTTTCTTATTTAGAACAGGTGGTATTATAAGGTGGATCACATAATTTAAAGCTGCGGTTGGTAACATTGAGAAGAAAGGGACTGCTTTGAGAATATGAAAGAGTGCAGCCTCCAGTTCCCTCCTCCTCCCTCTCTGCTGCCGTTCAGCCCTGCCTCCAGAGCTCCTCCCCCTGCGGAGGAGACTGTCATGCACGCGCATTCTCGTAACTATGGCAACTGAAAAGGCCAGGGAAACAACATGGCGGACAGACCGGTAAGGACAAAATACAAACATCGGAATGAGAAATAATTCGTTTTACAGTAACTGTTGCCCGACAATATTGTGAGGACACCACGAGGTTGCATGCTGATGGTCATGAGCTTGACAGCGCATGCCCACGCAACCAAAATGTGAGTGGGTAGGGTCCATTTTAGCAAAGGCCGTTTGTGTGTGTGCACGGTGCAGGGAGGGGCTGTGGATCAAGAGGCGGCACAATGGGGTGACTGGGTGTTTCTTAGCTCCCAGGCCTGCCCATTTTTGAGACTTTTTTCTTTTGCATTCCAGGAAGGGGGCACTCAGGCCAAAAGTGAGGGATTTAGTGACTCTTATGAAACAAAAAATCCAAAATAAATAAATAAACAAACAAACAGAAAGGGCTAAGATTTTTCTTATACATATATGACATATTTTATAGCAGCAAAAAAATACACATACTAAGAAAACTATTGTTAGAAAGGAGGATAAGTTGTTTACACATAATAGTGATACTATATTCTCACCATTGTAGCAGATAAATTTATTCTCAGTTGTACAAGGGCCATCCTTCCATTGATTTTCATTAATCCACACACAGTTTTCAGGTTTATTCTTGTCATTTGGCTCACTCATAGCCCAATTATGCTCAGTTTCATTGTACTCCACCCCTGGGAGAGACCAGTGCCACATCCTGTTGGCATCTGTTTCGTTGTAAAGCCCAATCCAGGCTCCGTTTCCTTTCTGTGCAGAGTAATTGAGTCTCTTCATGTCTGTCATGTTAGACACTGTGGCCAGGTCAGTGTAATGATCTCTGCAATACTTCCTGGCTTCTTCCCAGGTCTTTTTCTCTTCAATGAAGTGGTACTCATAGAGCTCACAGACAAAGAAGCAACACTGGCCTGAAAACAGAAAAAATACTGTTCAGTGTTATTGAACAGGTCACACCTTAGCAGGGCAGTAAATCAGTGAGTAGTCTAATATGAATACAGATTAATGCTTTACTTTTTAATTAAAATAAATACATAAATAAATAGCTTTTTTTAATATATTTGCTGAAAGTTTTGCTTTATTAACAAAGTACTCAATGAAACGGATAATTTGTGAACAAGCTAATAATAATACTGTATATATTTGTCTGTGTTAAAAAAACAAAACAATCAGAGCCTCCAACACTAACCCTTTGAAATCTGAACAAATTGGCTTGATTTCATTAAAAAAAGAAAAGTAAAAAGAAGAAATACCAAAAAGACAAACAAACAACAACAAAAAAAGACAAGAACAGGAAAGTTGAAAAAACAAGCAAACAAGGAAATTACCAGGAAAAGGTGCTTAAAAAATACAACATAATTAAGATTATTTAACTAACATAATTTCAAAGCTGTGGTTATGATAATTCCTTATTTAGCTTTTTTTCTGGGATTTTTTTCCCCATAGCTTTTGAAATTAATATTTTTCTAAATCTACCAATTTCTTGCAATCTGTGGAACATTTCACTGCACGTTACTCATTGCCTTTTTTAAAAAATGTTTTTGAAAGAAATTGCACCAGTTTGCTCAAGGTTCAAAGATTTAAATTCATGTGAGAGGTGTCTGAAAACAGTGACGTTGCTCCAGGTTTCCAAGGGCTTTAAAGTGAACAGTGCAGATCAAAATATGAATTGAGATTTGATTACAGCATGAGAATTAAATTTACTATATGAATAAATTTGCTCTGCCTTTGTCTTGCCATGCACTCAAATAGTGACTGACATAACTACGCTGCGTTTCTGACTCCTCGGCTCTGATTGGTTGTTTTTGGTGTATTAGCAAATTTTAAAAAGTTACCAAATGTAGCTTCACAGTAGCAGACGATCCACTTACCCATCAGAACGAGCACAAACAGGCTCCACTGCATCTTTGCTCTGTGAGATAAGGCTGATATTTTTCTGTGCAGTGAACAAACCACGTGATTTTAAACAGCTCGTTTCTGGATTGTTAATATGCAGCCTAATAAGGAAACATAGGATAGAAAGAAATATTCAAATCACATTCAAATCAGAGACAACATTGTAATCCATCAATGTTTAAGCCCATGAATGTTAAAGAAAAACTCAACCTAGAAAAAATGTTTTCTATAGATAGATAGATTTTTGAAAATGAGAAGAACACTTTTTAAGATGTATTGGCTCATGAAGATGCATCAATCAATTCAGCACAACCTCTGAAACAATCCCATCAAAAATGAAACATCTGTAGCATAAGTTTATCCTATTTGATTGCATTATAATTTTCAGGTGTTTCTGTTATTGTGTACGTCATTTAAAAAAAGCTTTAAAATCAAATGACAACCTGATACAATGCAAATTTTCAATTTTGGTTCTAATTCCAAATAATAATAAAAAAAAAAAATAAGTATAGTAAAATAAAACAAAATATTAACTTCACTCTATGAACAAAATGCAAAATATGCTTACTGAACATAGATAGATAGATAGATAGATAGATAGATAGATAGATAGATAGATAGATAGAGATAAATAAAGATAAAGAGATAGTATCAATTCAAACTTACTTCTGGTGTTTTTGTCTCTCTGGCTTCGCTCTACTGTCTCTCTTTGATGTGCTGATGTAGACTGCTCTAAATACAGTATTATGTGCTCTACAAGAAGCCACTTTATTGTCGGCATTTGAATAATAAAACACGGAAGGTTCAGGTCTCCGTCATTACCATCGATGAGAAAAAGGAAGTCCACATGAGTTATGACAGAGGTCATCTACATGATGCCATAGAAAACAAACAGAAGATAAACTGTTATCTTAAAGATAAAGAGGTTTAGTTTTTAAAAAAACATCTTGTAAAATTTACAACAACCTTTTCCTCCTGTCATGCTAACAATATCCATTTTTGATTATTTCTAATTAAAACCTCAGACAGACAGTTTTCTTTAATGCTAAATCTCTGTATAATAAAACTCTAGCTGCTACTTTTCATTTATGTTAATCTATTTGGATTCACATGTGACGATCAAGTTACAGATGTGTAATTTCCAGATAATTTTCTACTAAAAGTCCAAAAAAGAAAGATGTAATTTGATGTTAACCAAAAGGACAATAGAGGCAATGCCATAGCCATTTGGAAATTAATTCTACTTAATTAATAATTACAACCCAGTCGCTAAAATTCAGGTTGTAGATTCTAAGCAGATATGTTGACACTTTACGTTTCTTTTAATCTTCAATTTTGTGTCAGTTCTGGTTAACGTGCTGTTAGCTCAAGTGCACCCTCAAGTGTTGGAAGATATCACTTCACCAACAACAACATCTCCATGGATGGACTTGTTTAACCTTTTTAAAAGTGGGGCTATGTCATTTTTCTTTAGTTGTTTTCAGGCGCTTTTTACAAGTATTCAAACCTTTGAACCTCAAGCAAATTGGTGCAATTTCTTTCATAAACATTAATTTTGTGTAACAAATGTTACACAAAATTAATGTGTAAGTTTTTTTTTTTTTCAAAGCAAGGGAAATGTCTATGAAACAAATAAAAAAAATAGGGAAAACTGTATTTATAGTTATTATAATTGCATATGTAAAATTATGTTACAGAATTATTATACATTTTAAGCACATTTCCAGGTCATTTCCTTGGCTGGCTGTTTTTTTTTTCTTGATTTTTTTTGTTTGTTTTTTCTTTTTTAAAAAAACAAATTTTCTGGTAATTTTCTTCAATGTTTTATTAATTTCTTGCTAATTTTGGGGTCATTTCTTCTTTCTTTGCTTGTTGCCTTTTTCCCATGTTTTTGAAAGAAATCAAGCCAACTTATTGTAATTTAATTGCATTAAATAATGACACCTTGGCTTTAAGTCACTCTAAAGTAAAGTCAAATTACTATAAAGTAATGATTTTGCACATTATGATGATAGTTGTTTTTTTTTTCCATAAGGCACCAGTTAAATACAAATTGCAAAAAATTAATTCAAGCAAGTGCAAAAGAGGACAGCATCATGCTTTACAGTTAGTTTATTCAGCATTGCACAAACCAATAATTCATTTAGATGAAACTCAAAAAGATGTATGACAAAAATAAAGTTTAACATATCATAACCATAACAAGGTTTGATACCAATTCTCTTATAGTCATACAATGGGATACAGCAAAAATTCAAAGGATTAATAAAAGATACACACTTCAAGACAAAATATATTACGTAATAATAACTATACTCACATATTAATAACTACAACCACAAACAATGTATCTTTGTTAAACTTTATACCCAAAATGAAACAGTTTTTGAAGAGGGATCAGTCGTGTGGATCATGTGCTTCTTGTTTTATGGCGCTTTAAGTTTGCGTCTTGTGCTGTTTGTCTGCATTTTTTTTTTTCATTTAGTTAAGAGTTATGTCTTATTATTTTTTGTATTTATTGTTGACTCTATGTTCTGTGTTTTCCTGTGTATTTATTGTTGAGTTTTGTGTATTTTAAAAGCCAATCTTGGGACGGAAATGTCAAATTAGTTTTGGCTATCAGTGCTGTGATGTGTGGCATTGGTTTAGGCTGCATGTACATGCCCCAATGCAAATAATCATAAAAGAAATCAATAAAAATATGTTGACTTAAGTTTTGCTATTTTGTCTTAATGCCTAATCTGCAGTTAAACAGTCTGTCAGTAATTTTGTTTCTTCCCTCTTCAAGCTGTGAATTCTATACTTACGTTATTGGCATTAAAATAAGAGAACAGACAATATTAGTATAGTGTAAGCTTGTTGCATTTAAGAAAAATAAACCTGACATATAAAGTCTGTCACCAGTAATAAAAAAGTGATTGTAAAGGAGCAGTGTGTAGGATTTAGTGGCATCTAGTGGTGAGTACTGCAGTTTGCAACTAAATGAAATCTTGAAAGTTTATTGTTCAGGAGCCGAATTATCTACTGAGGTCCCTGCTTCTCCCAAATAAACATATATGTTAATTAAAACCAATAAAAACAATGAACATAGCAGTTTCAAGTAAAAATCACTGTTTCTCCAATGCTGTTTGGCTCGTCACAGACAGCGAGTCCAACGCCAGCTATTATGTGCTTATCTATTTTCTCTGACATCTTAAAGGGACAGTTGTGGGATTTTGTGAAGTGGGGTCGTAAGAGGTATCTATCAATAGTTCATCTATAACATGCTGTAGTGGCGGTTCACACGTGCCCCGATTTGGAGAAGCAGGCTGGAGTCCCGCAAGGAAGCTAGGCAATGTACTGCTGTGGATGGAGGTCAGTAACAAAACATAAAAAAGTTCCACCAAAAAAACAATATCAGTTTAAATGTACACTATATTGAGAGTATTTTCACTGCTTTACCTTAATGTCCGTGAGTGATTTCAAATAGGAAAATAAAGCCTTTACATGTCTGTCTAAAGCCATACTCCAATGAGAAAAAACAGTGATGACTTCCCTGTGAAAACAGACTGTCAGGAGGAGAGCAAATGCAGCGAGAATACTGTCATTTTTGCAGACACTCACACTGATATTGATTTTGTTAGGTTGGACTTTGGGTGGCTAAAATATGTGTTGTTGCTGATGCCTCCACAGCAGTACATTGCTTAGACTTCAGCCTGCTTCTCCAAACTGAAGGTGTGTTTACTGTTATCTATTGTAAGTAACACACTGACTATATACTGTATAAGTACCCCATACAACACCACTTGAAAAAACCCCACAAAAAAACGATCATTTTATGATTGAGTCCTTCAAGAGGTTTTTACCAGGAGCCGAATTATCTGCATAGACCCCGTCCCCTGCAAAACAAGCAGACCCAGTGATTAAAACTTTAAAAACACAGAATAAAGCAGTTTCACCTTAAAATCTCATTTTTTTCAATGCTGTTTGGTTTGTCAGAAGGGCTGCTATCTACAGTGGCTTATACATAAACCCAAATGATGTTATCTAGAGCCAGTACTTGATTTGTCCACTCTGGGCTAGTGTAGAAACATGGCAGTGCCACATGTTGGACTCTGTGGACAAGGACCCACTCCCTGTGTAGATATAAACGGCTCATTATAAGGTACCGAAAACATGATTCTTAATTTCATTTGATTATATGCCACAGAAAATGTTCTTAATATATTACAATTTATCTGTTAATATATTCCTCAAAATCTTACACACTGGAACTTTAAGACCTACTTAAGAGTGCAGATGAAATTAAACGTGTCACTTTCAGTCATTTTGAACCATTTCCCCTCTATGTCCATGGCTGCAGCCCTGTCACAACCCTCCTGCCTTCCTCCTGGGGCCCAGTTGTCATAGCAGACCACACAGTCATTTACCCAGAACCACAAATCCATAAAGCAGGTGTAGCGCAGTCCCATCCAGACGTAGGAAGTGTTGGCCTTCTTGGCTCTCTCCTGGACCCATCTCTGCTGATGAGGGTTAGTGATGGAGACCAGGTCACTGTGGTTCTTTCTGCAGTAATCCAACGCGCCATCCCAGGTCTTTTTCTCTTTGATCAGGATCACTTTGTCTGTCGTGGAAGAAATGAACCATTTCTGGTCACTTTAGCCGACAATTAAAGAAATCACCTACTGAAGCTTTTCCTGGTCATATAACTTTTCCCTTGAAATAAAAATACAGAGTCCAGATGTGAAATCACGTGTAGAATATGTTTTAGATATAGTCGCTCAAAGAAATTCAGGATACATGCCCAAATATTTAACACAGAGACATTTGTTAAACTCACCGTCATAGCAGAAGAAGGGTTTTGTTTTCTTACATTCATCAGAGGTCCATTTTCCATCGGTCATGGTCATAGCACATTTTTTGTTGCCATCTTCACTTTTAAATAGCTGTCGATTCCAGTTTCTGAAAGAGAAACTGCTCTCATCTGACCACCTCCAGCTGTCTCTGAACAGGCCGATCCACACATTTTTTCCCCCAATTTTATTGTCTATGTCTTCGCTGATCTTGTCTAACTGTTCGCGTCCACTGACCAGGTCGGTGTGATGCTCTCTGCAGTAATTCTGAGCCTTTGACCAGGTCACCTTGTTTTTAATGAAGTGGAATTTTTGATCGGACTGATTCCTTTCTGTGTAACAAACAGACAAACACAAAGAAATACACATTTTAACCATTTTTACAAGTTGCTTTGTCTCATTAAGTCCTATTTTTGTACTTAAAACACATGACACAGTAATAGAAGACACAGTCATATACAATTAATTAATGTAAACAAATAGAAATAGAGGAATTTTATCACCACACTAATCAGTAACGTTAACTAAAATAAAAAGCACAGGGTCTCCTTGATCACTTTAGGTGAAATACATACCATTTTTTTTACATGCAGTACATGCATTCTTCGCTTATTGTATTTGAATATTTCTGCATATCGGGTCCCTGAACACTTTTGAAATTGCTCCCACTTGTGAGCTGATCATACGGGTGTGTCAAATCAGACTATCGTCAGCGAGTAACCGCATCGCCAAAGCCGGCAAAGAATCAGGACAGGCCTGAGGATGAAACTGACTGCAGACCGATAAACATCGAGGAAGACTTGGGTATGGGAGACATCCTCAGGTATGACCAGTCATGTCTTACCACTGAACAATAGAAGAAAGCGAATGAACTCCTGAAAAGTGAATTTGCTGTCATTTGATTCCCAATTGACACAATCTGGAAAGAATTGGTTTATCTCGCTAATATGGACTTCAAGATTGTTTTGAAAGGCATGCTCTAAATTATGTGATTAATTGCAAATAACTGTTTTAAACCATATCGGACAAGTTTCTACTTTTATTCCAAATAAAAAAAGGAAGTATATGTCTTCAAAAGCTATTGATAGACAGCATGATATGTTGTATTCACATAATGTGATTATCAGCATATTCTCACCATCATAGCAGATAAATTGAAATGTAAAATTAGTAGTACAAGGGACATCTTTCCATTTGTGATTTCTGTCCATCGGCACACATGCCTCGCTGATGAGAGCATCTTGAGGCTCTTGAGGATACCAGTTCTCCTCACTAGTACTGAACTCCAGCTCCGGCAGAGACCACTGCCAGCGCCACATTTTTTTGTTATTTAGTTCAGGGTCGCTGTAAAGCCCGATCCAGGCTGCATCTTGATTCTGTGCCAAGTCACGGAGTCTCTTCGTGTCTGTCATGTCAAACACTGTGGCCAGGTCAGTGTACTTATCTCTGCAGTACTTCTGGGCTTCTGTCCAGGTCTTATTCTCTTTGACAAAGTGGTACTCATAGTGGTGACATGTTAAGAAGGAAGCTTGACCTAATAACAGAGAAAACACTGCAGTGATGGAGCTGATAGCACAACAATCATATGTTTAATAAGTCAAAATCATACTTATTTTGAGTTTTATTAACAAGAAAGGTAAGCCGTCTCTGTTTTATGACCCTAAGATTAAATGATTTTAGGAACAAAAATGCTGTAAAATGATCCACTTACCCATCAGAATGAGCACAAACAGACTCCACTGCATCTTTGCCCTGATGGATGAAACAGATATTATAGTGTACAGTGTAAAAAATGCATTTTAAGACTTAAATGCCTGTCTTATAAAAAAATAAAAATAAAAAAAGAATAAATAAACACATATATGAACTGCACCACACCCCCCAGTTTATGAGAAAGCAGAAAATGTTTTGTGGAAAATATGCAAATCAGGATCAAACCACTGATGCTCACACGGACACATTTCCACCTTTTTGAAAAAAAAAAAACAAAAAACAAACAAACAAAAAAAAACCACAAATATTGTAAGGCATCAGGCCAGGCCAATGATAGAAAAAAAACCCTGGCAAAACCTGAAAAATAGTTTATTTATTTCTAAAAACGTGTTACATCTCATTTGGTTGGTGCTGTCATAAACTTTGTAATTTTCTAGTTTTCACAAATTCAGCTCACAATACTATCAGAGACATGTTGTGTTTCAGGAGTGGGTGACACACAATGAAAATTGAATTTAGGGTCATTGGAGAAATTAGATTAGAATAACACAATATGTTTGACATTTTTCCAAAAGCATGCAGAAGAAGACAGCTGGGTAAAGAAAAATAAGAAAAAGCTAAGTAAATTGTTCACTGTTAAATAATAATTATTATTTTGTTGTAATATGACTGTAATTACCTCACTGAAACATTTAATGTCACTGGAAAAAATAGATTAGAACTATGTATTACATGGAGCCCAGGAGGTGACATGCTTTTCATTTTAGTAATTTGCATGCACCAAATACAAATTTTTAGTAATACAGAAGCTGCAATAACTTTTTAGCGAGTGAAAAAATAAATCTTATATATTGGCTCTATGAAGGTATTTAAACTGGTGAAGAGGACTGGAGTGTTTCAGTCAATTACAACCCATGCGAATCAAATCAAGTCATTTTGAGGCAGAAACAGCTTTCCAGTGTCAAGATAGGAGCTTCAATCGCTCTTTGGCAGGTTGAAAATGAGCATTTTATGTGTTGTATTGTTGTATTAGTAATGATTTAAATATGAAAAAATGGCATACTTGTTTAAAAATGAATAAATAGAAAATAAACACATCAATGTCACCTCCTTGGTTCTGTAATATTGACCTATTTAACATTTTTGTTTTCTCCCTACAGCATGCAAAAGAGCATACGTAGTATATTTTCAGCCCTAAGTAACGTCTGCAGGACAGGCTACATGCATCCATAAAACAAATCCTGAACCCAAGAGGGGAAACACAGTATTAACGCATTGTTGTATTTCTTTGCAGTATAATGTTAGGTGCTCTTACTATAGTGCACTCTTTGTGATTCCCACAGAACATTGCACTAAACTCACATTTTAAAATGATTACAAACCTTGTCACAAATGAGCAGAATTTTTTTACTTTGTCCAGCAAATAAAAAAGGACAAACTTTTAATCTGACGTAATTTTATATTATGTGAAATCTATCCCACAGAAAGACAATATTGTACTTCTGCACACACGATAAATGATACATCAAACTAACAGAACAGAATCATGACTTACATCTTCTGAGTCCTCCCGTCAGACGCTTCACTCTGGTGTCTCTCAACTGATGAAGAATAAAATATCGACCAGGAAGATGCTCCTTTTTAGCCCTCTGATGTCAGCATTTGAATAAATATCATTTCAAAACACGTGAGAGATCTGTATCAGAGTCAAGAAAGGATCCATTCATGACACAATATCATTTACATGATGCTCCAGGGAAAAAAAAGGGGAACTCACTTCGGCTAGCTGTCCAACAAACAGAAAGAAAGATGTCATTCCAAAATAATAATAAAAAAAAAAAACAACAACAAAAAAAAAAAAACGACAATAAACTAAGTTCATACTTGCTGAAAGAACCTTTACCCCTGAGTTAGGGTTAGTGTTATGCCAGTGATAATTTTAAACCTAATTTTGCATTTCTTTTCATTCATACTCAATGTAAACAACATAAGTTGAATTATATGACATATACATATTATATGACACACACACACACACACACACACACACACACATATATATATATACAGTGTATATAATGTGAATTTATAATGCTCTTCCTTCTATGGAGGTCTTGACCTGCAGAGACTGAACAGATAGGGCTTTTGTTTTTTGGCTGTGGGGGGCTCTTAAAGAGACAGGCACTTAAATGAAGCATTTCACACAGACAGTGCATATACAAGTATATTCAGGCAGATTGTGTGAGAAAAATCTGTTTTTTTAACACTGAAACATTACTATATGTTCTAGTAGACACCCAAAATTCAAATATGAGTCTGAAAATAAGCATAATATGGGACCTTTAAAACCCCCCAAATTGTCATTTGTAACTGCCCTTTTGAAAGGGACATTTTCTGATCTGATGCACTTCAGTATCAGTACCAAAATGATACAACTCTGTAGGCTTGGTAAGGTTCAGGTACAAAAAAAGTAGGTTTCACAGAAAGAAAAGAGGACAGCTCCATGGTTTAACAGTTTATTCAGCCTTAGAAAAACCTGTTTACATAAAACTCCAAAAAAGTCATCAAAGAAAACAATTTCACATAATAAAACCATCACCAGATCTCAACCACAACCTGAATTCAGATAATAAATGTTACATATTTGAATATATGAAAGCAAAATCAAACCAAGACTGGTATATTGATTCCAGTTCCTATTGTAATTATGCATACACGCTTTGAATTAGACTGAAAACAAAATACAACCTCAAAAGATAAATTAAAGAGGCACACTTTAAGATAAAGAAAATATAACAAAAACTTTAGAAGATAAAATATAAGACGAACAAGATTATCCAGGTGTTATTTAGTCATAATTTAAGGGATAGTGCACCCAAAAAATTCGATCAGCTGTTTTGTGGACTATAAAACTTCACCTGACTTGCCGTCGGCATGTTGATAAAGACTGAATTTTCATTTTTGGGTGAACTATTCCTTTAATAAGAGAGGGAAACCCTGTCACAGGGTCACATCCTCAGTTATTGCTTTAGAAATGACTTCATTGACGCCTCTTTCCCTCAAATTAAAATCTGCGGTTATAAAGTCTGTGGATCTCGCTTGTGATTCCTACATTTCCCAGAGTGCCATTCAACAAGCCAAGGGAACATATATGATAGGCCTAGAGTCTAAACATCATCAAAAGTAACACACCACTGCAAACAAAGAGAGTAACTGAATTTAACATCTGCAACCACTGAGTGGCGTGGGTTTCAAGAGAAGCCTAAAAAATCTAAAACTTTACTTATAACACATGAAATTAAACGTCTCATTGTCAAACTTTCTGAACCACTTATGTTGTCCTCCTCTGTCCATGGCTCCAGACATGTCACAGTCATCCGTCTCTTTGTCTGAGTCCCAGTTCTTGTAGCGGACCACCTCGTTACTGACCCAGAACCAGAAATCCAGAGTGCAGGTGTAGCGCAGGCCCAGCCAGACGAAGGGACTGCTGGCATTCTTGACTCGCTCTTGGACCCAAAGCTGCTCGTTAGGGCTGGTGATGGAGACCAGCTGACTGTGTTTGTCTCTGCAGTACTCCAAGGCGTCTTCCCAGGTCTTGTTCTCTCTGATCAGGATCACTTTGTCTGTCACGGAAGAAATGGAGACAAACCCAGTTCAACAACAACAACAACAATAATAATAACAAGAACTTATAGAACACTTTTCTGAATACTCATAGATGCTTTTTCAAAGAAAAAACAAAACAAAGGAAAATATACAAACATGAAATAATAGGTAAACAACAACAAAAAAGGAACAATGCAAGGAGGCAGAAGAAGAGTACGCATAAATATAGATTTTTAAAAGTCTAATATCAATTTGAAAAATGCAAGTTGGGAGTCAGTGCATCTATATTTAGTGCTGAAATAACTTCAAATTCAATTAAAGTTCTGGTGTTTTTACAGTTTAGGGAGAGTGAGATGTAAAAATGTTTCAATTGTACATCCCTATGTTAGAAATATATATATATATATATTTCATAGTCTGCAGTTATAAAATCATTACACACTAGTTATATCAGTAAATGTCATCATTACAATTTTATATATTCTATATATTTAATATCTCTATTTAATTTTAGAGCTTAAGAAATCAAAATTGTTTACAAGATGAATCATGTTGACCTCTTGCAACCTGAGTAAATTGGCTTAATTTCTTTCAGAAACATGTTAATAAGGCGATGAGGAAATGACTTGGAGCACATGCTCAAGTGTAAATATGAGAAATTATTCCGTGAAAATATTAAAAACTTATTCGAAAATTACCTCATCATAAAAGGAAAGAAAAGATTAATGGTTAAAACAAACAACTAAAAAAAAACATGGAAATGACTTGGGGAAAAATGCTTAAATGTAAATGTAAATAACTTATATAAAATATACATTTACAATTTCTTAATTTCCTGTTGTTGTTGTTTTAATACCCCCCTCTCTGTCTTTTCTGTTCAATTCAATTTCTTGTCAGCTTTTCCTTATTTCTCGCAATTTGCGGGACATTTCTTGCCAAAATGCTTGTTGTACTCTCAGCCATATTTTCAAAAGAAATCAAACCAATTTGTTCAGGTTTCAAAGGCTTAAATTCTTGTAAAAAGTGTCTGAATTTAGCCCAAGAAAACTGATATCGAAACAGATTTTAAAGGGTTAAGTGCAACATTATCCAGCGTGTCTCTGGGCAGGTGAAATACATGAAAAATTATAAAGACTATTTTTATTTCTATTCTGTCCCTGTAACTTAGCATGGGGTCTCTGACATAGAGAGGATGAAATAAAATAAAACAAGGATTCCACCCAAAAATATTCACCCTCATAGCAGATGAAGTGTTTTTTTGTCACACATTTGTCGGTCCCCCATTTGCCCCTTTTCTGCCACATGGTCATAGCACATCTGTTGTCTGAATTATCACTGAGCAGTGGTCCGTAATTCTGTGGATCCCAGAATCTGAAAGAGACATTGCTGCCATCTGACCACCTCCAGCTGTCTCTGAACAGGCCGATCCACCAGTCTGTCTCAGTCTCAAGTTCACCTTTCCGTTCCGATTTGACCTCTTCTAATTGTTGGTGTCCACTGACCAGGTCAGTGTGATTCTTTCTGCAGTAATTCTGAGCCTGTAGCCAGGTCTTTTTGATCTTCATCAAATGAAATTTGTTGTTGGATTTCTTTGTTTCTGTGTAATAAACAGACAAACATACATCACCATACAGAATATCTCTCTGGGGAAATACAATATCAAGTCCTGGTGAATCATGTCATAAATAAACAGCATGTGATTCAATGAGAGGTTAGAGTATTAATGTCATATTCTCACCATCGAAGCAGATGAAGAAATGTTCATGATTACATTTGAAGTCCAGCCATTTGCTATTACGTAAAGTTACACAGTTCTCAGGTTTATCTTTGTCATTTGGCTCATTCTCACGCCAATTTTTCTTATCTTCATGGTACTCCAGCCCTGGCAGAGACCATTGCCACACCCTGAAATGTCCTCCTGATTCGCTGCAAGGAGATTAAAAAAAGGACAAATCACAGCTTCATAACGGGTAAAACACATGCAGAGTGAACTCTGGTCCACTCTTGTCGAAAGACAAAGCTGGTATATTATCACAGAGCATGGGGGTGATTGGTTTGTTTCACTGAGGCGTCCACCTTGAGTAAGAATATCTTTGCTACAGAAAATGACAGATGTAGGTGAGAATTATATATCTGCAGTTATTGAATAGGTCCTCAATACAAGACCATAGATAAATATTTTCTACTTGAAAATCTTCTATTGTATATCGGCCACCATTCATTCAGGTGTACCCAAAAAGTTCTGTCACACCCAGCGCACTCCAGAAGGCTAAAAACAGCACATGGGTGCGAGAGCCTTTATTTCTACCATCATCTGCTGTTACCCTCAAACATTGCACAGGTACACCGGGCTTGTATCATACCTCCGAGGACTGTTAAGACCGATCCAGGCTTCATCCTGATTCTGTGCCGAGTCACAGAGTCTCTCCATGTCTGTCATGTCCAACACTTTGGCCAGGTCAGTGTACTTATCTCTGCAGTACTTCTGAGCTTCTGTCCAGGTCTTCTTCTGTTTGACAAAGTGGTACTCATAGTGGCGACATGTGAAGAAGGAAGCTTGACCTAATAGCAGAGAAAACACTGCAGTGATGGAGCTGATAGCACAACAATCATGTGTTCAATGAATCAAAATCACGAGTCCACTTATTTTGAGTTTTATTAACAAGAAAGGTGAGCCTACCCTGTTTTATGACCCTAAGATTAAATGATTTTAGGAAAAAAAAACTGTAAAATGATCCACTTACTCATCAGAATGAGCACAAACAGACTCCACTGCATCTCTGCCCTGTTGGATGAAACAGATAGTTTAGTGTGCAGTGAACCAAAAATGATGATTTCAATAAATCCTGTCAGTTTAAAAATTAATGCATTAAAAAATCTTACCCATTAAATTAAAAAATACAAAAAACACACATACAAACTGTACTTCCCCCTCCAGTTTCTGAGGAAAAAGGTTTAGGTGGCAAATATGCAAAGCAGGATGAAACCAGACGCTAACACTGAGAGATTGTCACTGTTTTTCAGCACATGGAAATGTTTAATATGAATAAAACACAAATAATTTAATGCATCAGGCTGCACCAGTCACGAAGAAAAGAAGAAGAAAAAACAAAAACTTATGCAATACATCCACCTTGGTAAATTGTTTCTGTCTGAAAACTTATAATATTTTGATCTGGCTACATCATAAACTTGATTTTTTAGTTTTCATAAATTTAACTCATAATATACTGGGGCAGGTGGGTAAGACACATTAAAGTTATAAAATCTTTATACTCTATAAAATCCAGAACGAAAAAAGAATGACACATAATTAAATTGTTCACTGTTCCTTCAATTAGCCCAACAAAAGAAATTCTCTCTATTATAACTGCACTCACTAAACTTACGATTACATTTAGCATCAATAAAAAAATTATATTAGAATTATATATAGATGTATTTTTAAATTTTGTTTTTAGCTGTTTTTTCATATATTTTTTTCAAAAGAAATCAAACCAGTTTGCTCAGCTGTAAAAGGGTCAAATAGCTTGTAAAAGGCGTCTAAACGCAGCACAAGAAAGCTGATACTGATCCAGGGTTTTAAAGAGTTAAGCTGAACACTGGCAGCTGATTTTGGGGTTTTGACAGATGTCTGATTTAGATTTCCAAATAAATTTCAACCTCTGTCCCATGCTGGAAGATTGTCAAACCAACATCAGCAAAGGTTTTGACTTGGGCTGTCACACGATTAGTTATTTTTTTAATCGCATTTAATTGCAGGATATCAGTAGTTAATCATTATAAACTGCACTTTTAATCACGTTTTAAATTAATTTTTTTGCATTTTCACATGTTTCATATTTCATTGTTTTATATAGTCCATATTGACAAAGCAAAGCAATTCTTATCAGATTTGTCCTGATTTGGAATCATATAACAGTAAAAAAAAAAAACTGCACGGGACGGCATAAAGCAAGCATGTCTGTAAAAGGGAGACTCATGGGGACACACAGAACCCATTTTCATTCAGACATCTCGATGTCAGAGGTCAAGCGGCCCCTGTGAAATACCTAAGTTGTTTTTTCATCACCAAAATGTATCCAAACTGTGGAATAGTATCCCAAAAATCTAGCATGATATGACCACTGGATTTCCCAAGTCTTCTAATTTCATATGATACCAGTACAATCTCAGCCTTAAAACGCAGCCCCGTAATTTAAATAATCAATGCACAATTAAATTACGTATGCTTCTTAATCGCATCGTGTTAACACTGACGGCCCTGTTTTGGACGTTAAATAGATATTAATTTACAACCGGAAAATCATTGTCTGTCCAATTCTGGAAGGTTGACGTCAACTCAGTGTTGGGTTTTGACGCTTTTTGAATTAAAACCACAACGCAAGGTCTATCGTCAAGCCAGTGTTTTCATTTTCAATCAAAACTGAACTTTTGTCCAAGTCCAATGTCTTTCTGATATCATATTGGTGCCAGCTGGGTAAATTGTTGATTGTTGCTTTGTATTATGACTGCATTAACCTTACTGACACATTTAGTGTAACTGGGGATTAGAACAGCACAGTATATTTAACATTATTTCCTAAAGCATGCAAAAGAGGATGAGCAGTGTTTTTCAATGCATCCCCCAAAAAAGCTCCAGAAAACAAATCTTGGACTGGAAAAAGAAGTCCAGTCTCCAGTATTATTGCATTTCTTCACAGTATAATGTCAGGTGTTCTTATTATAGTGTCCACTCTTTGTGAATCATACTGAACACTGCATAAAACATTTAAAAATAATATAAACTTTGTCACAAATAAGCTGAATAATTTGGTAACTCCGGCAAATTTAAAAAAAAAAAAAAAAGGACAAATTTCAAATCTGATGTGATTTTAGATTATGCAAAGTATATACTGGAGAAAGACAATATTGCACTTCTGCAAACACACAATAAATGATACATCAAACTGACAGAACAGAGTCATAACTTACATCTTCTGAGTCCTCCCGTCAGACGCTTCACTCTGGTGTCTCTCCGCTGATGAAGACTAAATTATACTGATGCTCTTGTTTTGCCGCTTTGACGTCAGCATTTAAATATGAAAATACATCGACCCCTTGATGACAAGATTTACATGATGCACCAGGAAAAAAAGGGGAACACATTTCCCTGCTGACTGTCCAACAAGCAGAAAGAAAGATGTCTTTCCAAAAATATCTATCTAAATATCTATATAACCCTAACCCTAACCCTAACCCTAATAAAGAAAATAAAAAAACTCAGTTTTGCTATCCTATATATATATATATACATATATATATACAGTACTGTATAAAAAAGTCTTAGGCCACTTTGAACTTTATTTTAGCTCGGTGTTAATGACCATACATATTTATTTCTCAGTAGTCTCTTTACTAAAATACAACCAGTATACAGTATTAAAAATGCAAATATTTCAGAATAAAACAACCTCATCAGGCTTAAGTTGCAAATATTTACTGTGACCTCCACTTCCACAGTATACCTTAAACTCTCTTTGTCAGGCAATATGAGATTTACAATACTAATTTTCTGGTGTATTTACACCAGGTAGCATTTATGACATGACATGACTTTTTTGTAAAACAGTGTACATGTTCTCTGTATTTTTTGTATCTTGTATATATTATTCCCTCATTGCAACTTTTCTAAAACAAAAAGATTTTTGCAAAGTACTGCATGTATATATATATATATATATATATAGATAGATAGATATATATATATATGTGTGTATATATATATATATATATATATATATATACACACACACACACACACACACACACACACACACATATATATATATATACATATATATATATAAAGAGAAAGAGATAAACTGTAGACATACAGTACTGTGCAAAAGTCTTAGACCACCTTAAACAAACAGACTCTGTGATTTAAACCAGTAAAAACACTGAATGAAGCCATTTCATTTCACAATTCAGTGTTTCTTCCACGATGTTTGTCATATTCAATAGCCCAGCACCTGCTAATGCATGCTCACATTTTTACTCTGATCACTTACGATCAAGACCTTCAGGAGGTTTTTACCATGAGCTGAATTATCCACGGAGGTCTCTTGCTCTCCAAAACAAACCGTCCTGGCGATTTAGAGTGGTAGAAACACTGAAAAAAGTAGTTTGATGTTTACAAAATTGTGTTTTTCTGACACTGTGCAGCTTAGCGGAGCCTCTCACTACAGTGACAGAAAAACCAATGAAAACAGCACAATCTCGAGTCAATGTTTGGCTGTCCGTTCTGAACAACTGTAGAAATTGTGCACCTCGTAACTTACTCGTAACGTTACTATTTTTTGCACCTTGTTTTTGTATTATACTCGGCACCTTGTTTTTTATTATTCTTTTTTTATATATATTTGTAATTATATTTTATTGTTACATAGTTCTTTTGCTGCTTACCCTGTATTTCATAGCTGTTGTAACAATGCTAATTCCCCCACTGTGGGAAGGATTATCTTATCTTAAATATGGCGGTGCAACATGACGATTTCTGTAAACGAGACCCCGCTTCCTATGTAGACATAAATTGTTAATTCTAAGGTACGAAAACACAACCATTCTTATTTACAGGTGAAAATACACTACAAAAATACTAAAATAACATATTGCAAATACTAAATATATTACATTCCATCTCTGACAGTATATTCCCCTAAATTCTACATACTGGACCTTGAAGTTAAAAAGAAATGTATAATATAAAGATATACATCCACAGACAACAAAGTAGAGTAAAAGATAAACCTCGACCACAAAGTCATTTTTTTCCTAACCTTAACTAAACATATGCAGTTTCGATTAACTTGATGTGACAAACAACTTATTTCATAATTCTGTTTTATCATTTAGGGCCTTGTTGCTGCATTTTACCAGGTTTTACACAACTAAAAAACACATTCTATATATATATATTAAGGCTCTAATATTGTGAAAGCGTCATTATTTTCCTCAGTCAAATCACCTAGATTCAAATTTCAGTTGACATTTTGAGAGGGAAATAAGCTGAGAATACAGACTGCTTGTTGTTGTGTTTTCAGTGTGTCGGGCGGTGAAGCGAGTGCTTCATTTCCATGTATTAACTCCAGGGAAAAACCATGACGCATGTATTTATGTCGAAAGGACAAGAAAGAGGCCACCTTCCTGTCACAGAGCAGCTGTGTTTAAAACTGGTTATCTCCTCCACTGTACACCAAAAATCACACTAACATGTCAGAAATAAGCATTTTTGTCAGCTGCACACCACCGAGGAAAATGTTTTTGTGCACAATAAGTGCACATAAATCCTTTTTTTTGCTGTACATTTATAACTAGATAATTTATAAAAATTAAAAATATTTCCAGTCATTATCTCTAAAGTGCGATTGAAAAAAAATTCCATGTAAACATCATTATAATATTAAACAGTAAACACTAGGCTTCAGCCTGAAGTTATTTCTAAATATGCCCTGATGTAATTATATAAGATTTCTATATTTTAAAAGAATAAGAGTAGGGCTAAGAAAAAAAAAACTTAACTAATAAATGTAAATGTACACTAACAGAAATTCATACATTTAAATATGTTTCCACCTTTAGTTTACAATTTTTTATGACAGTGTTTGTAAAATATTCTGTACTTAATACTAATTGCTAACAACTACAAATATTTGTTTTCAGGGTAAGGTGTCAGAGTCCATGAAAAGCATCAAAACGAGTTTGTTATAAAACATAAATAAAATAAAAACTCCCAGTACGGATCCCTGTGGACCCCATTGAGGACCAGGCTACGCCCCCAACGTCCTGAGATCCTACGAAACCCCTGATAAACACATTTTTTTACATACTTTTCTTAGCAAATAATATCCTTAAAAAACCTCGAGTAAATACAAAAAAGGAGCATAATTGAACTCACCCTTGGCTGCATGAAACTTGACACAAGGACCCAAATCTTTCTATGTTGCAACAGTTGATCCCCGACACTCTGCAAGGTTAGCAGAAAAACTGTGAGCTGCTGTCAGACAATGATTACCAACATGCGTGACTGACTGTTGCTTAAATTGGTCAATTTGAGCTGAACAACACACTCTGGCCACAAACTTATACTATTCAGAACACTTTGTTGTAGTTTTGCAAAGCTTTTTTAAAATCTTCAGCAGAGAATCATTCTGAAAAATAACAAACCGTCTATCAGTTTCTACAGAACATAATGAAACATTAATGTTTGCCGATCATGCATCTTATCACAAACAGCAGCAGGAAGACTCACCATGAGCTGCAATACTTATGACAGACAAAAGAAAGGCAGTGGTGTCAGAGGTCAGAGGTCATTGAGTCAGTTTTAGAGAAATGAATGAGCAAACTGCTGCCCTCTGCTGGAAAAATGAAGCACAACATGTGAAGCCACTAACATCCAAGTCTGAAAAGAGTGGCAACAGAAGAGAGGTGGATAATACAGTAAAATTCATGTTGTAAATCTACTTAATTTACTTGCATATGCATTGAAAATAACAGACAATAGAAAGTGATCATTTTATGTAACAAAGGGTGTCATGCAAAAAACAAAATACAAACAAATTTTCTCTTGTTTTGCTCATATGCAGCACTTGTTCTTATTTTGTTAATACCCATTGATTTCTGGGATTCACCAGTGTTTTGTTATTTTTGCTTTTCTCTTCGCTCAGAGAACATTTTACGAGTGGTCGAGAGCACGCATACCAAGATAAGAGAAAAACATCCCCTTTTTACCAACCATAAATTGTTACTCAGGAAAAATAAGTTTTACATCTGAGAAACCTTTTTAAAAAATGCATGAATATTATTAAATCAGACTGAGATAATGTTTCAGAGTAATAACATTAACTGGTTTATTATTTTTCAGGGATAATAAATATGATCCATTGATCCCGAGTACTGTAACTTCAGTTTACTGCAGTTCTACTTGATTTGACTCAAATACTGTACTTATGTACTAATCTGGAGAACTTTCACGTTACTCAAGTATTTTAATCTCATGCCGTTTTTCAGTGCATTTCAGAGGGAAATATTGTACTTTTTACTCCATTATAATTATTGGATATTACAATATAAATAACCAGCAACTATTTCTATAATTGTATAAGTAATTTTTTCAAGCAAAAACATTTTTTTTTGGTGGGGTTCTCAAAGAGACAGGCGCTAAAACAGAGTGTTTCAGACAGAGTGTGTATGAAGGTACAATATTCAGGCAGACAGAGAAAAATTCATTTCTATAACCTGTAGGGGGAGACACTGTCCATAAACCTGCTCAGACTGAGAAAGTACCAGAACAACAAATGCAAAACAGGTTAACTCATGTGGAAAAAAAGAAAACTCCCCAGTTTAACAGTTTATTCGGAATTAAAGATTTACATGTTTACAGCTACAATAAAAAAAGATGGTCACCAAAATATAATTTTACATATTATTAAAATCACCAGATCTTAACTAAAATTTCAACAACTAAAAAAAAAAGAAGAGAATAAACCATACAAATGGAAAAGGGAATTACTAATGATCACAACTCACTCAAATTACAAATAAAAGACTTATCTAGAAAAATAAAACAACTACACTAAATTACAAATAATTCAGACTTGCTGTTGGTTGTCGTGTTTGGCATTCAGCTGTTAAGAGAGTAATTTAGATGTTCCTGTTTTTAGAGAACAGAAAAAAATGTTTAAAGTAGAGCCTGACGGACACTGGTAATTTGGGGTGATGAACATTGGGGTGTAAAAAGTTCTACTTTTGGTTCTACTTATAGATAGACCAATATTATCTATATTCATATGTTATTATTCAATGCAATTAGACCTCATATTTGGATATCAAATACTTTATAAAAAGATGTGTAATGAAAGTTTAATGATGAACTCCAGTGGACTAAAACAGTAAACTCCACTGGGAATTTGATGATCTTAAATTACTCTCAGGATCTTTTTTCTCCATAATGTCTCGTAAAAATTAACTTTTCATCTCGTGCATATCGGACAAAGTATAAGCTGATTCGAAGGGCCACTATGGTCTTATAAAAACCACCGACTGATACATGTGTTGGGCTCCTCGGGAATATTTCAGTTAAGAATCGTAATATCCTTAGGTTACGTTGTAACCTTGGTTCTCTAAGCCAAGACAATATCCAACACCTTCTCATCTCAACTTGTCACATATTGCCGCTTTTTCAGTGGACTCCTGCATCTTTTTATTACATTTTATTTACCCTTCTGCTTCTGCTGTTTACGCTCTTGGATGCTGCTACCATGATGTCAACAAAGGCACATGGCGGGATGATGTTGTTACATTTAGACAACGGGAGCAACCAACAGCAGGACTTTAACAAACGCACATGATGGCACAGATGGTTAGATTTAGCGAAGGGAGGCACGTGGTAAGGTGCAGATAAAAAAAGAAACATGGCACCCTCAAACTCCTTATATTACGTCGTTACAGCGTTTCAGTCTAATGCTGTTGTGTTGCTTTCCATGTGGACCTGAGAGGTTCTGTCCGGCCTCGTTTTTAATTGACGCCGCCCGTGCACGTACCATGTAGACATGGCATGGGCTGTCTGGCCATCTGCCGATATATAATAACAACACGACCCGTTCTGTCAGTCTCTGTTTGGACCTGACGCCGTCCAGCAGGCAAAAAGTGGTCTTTAGCATTGCACATTAACATCTGAAATACTATTTTACAAACTTGAATGAGACCGGGCTGGGCTATCTCTACACTCCTGTACGCAAATATGAGAATCCTAGGATGGTGAAGGGATGGCCCGCCTTACTCTGCCTCTGATTGGCCTAACCCTAACCAAACCAGTCGTCAAAGGATATAAATATTAGCCAATCAGAGGGAAAATAGGGCAGTCATTCCTTCTTTGGTTTCGCAAATGTGCTTCTTATACACATCCAATATGTAACAAAAGGGAGAGACGGTCTTAATATGACAGGGAACTTGTGTAATCCTGCAGTACTTTGTAATTGACGTCAGCGTATATGCAGTACTTCTCAAACTGAATAAACCCACAGAGCAGATAAAATGCAAGCGTGTTCAAGAAAACTACACCAAAAATCTAAAACTTTACTTATAACACATGAAATTAAACGTCTCATTGTCAAACTTTTTGAACCACTTATGTTGTCCTCCTCTGTCCATGGCTCCAGACATGTCACAGTCATCCGTCTCTTTGTCTGAGTCCCAGTTCTTGTAGCGGACCACCTCGTCACTGACCCAGAACCAGAAATCCAGAGTGCAGGTGTAGCGCAGGCCCAGCCAGACGAAGGGACTGCTGGCATTTTGGACTCGCTCTTGGACCCAAAGCTGCTCGTTACGGCTGGTGATGGAGACCAGCTGACTGTGTTCCTCTCTGCAGTACTCCAAGGCGTCTTCCCAGGTCTTGTTCTCTGTGATCAGGATCACTTTGTCTGTCATGGAAGAAATGGAGACAAACCCAGGATCATACCAGCAGCTTTGAGAACAACAGACATAATATGGATTTTCAAAGCCTAATACCAAAATTTTAAAAAAATCGCTGCGTCTATATTTGGTGCCAAAGTAACTTAAATTTCAATTAAAGTCCAGTTGTTTCACAGTTAATAAAATAAAATAAAATAAGGGGAAAAAAAAGCTAAGAAAAAAAGCTTAAAATTGCTTGCTTGCTTAAAATGTAAATGAGAGAAATTATTATAAGAAAATATTAAAAAGCTACTTGAACATTTCTTTAAAAAATTGCAAAAAAAAAGGAAAGGAAATGTAATGGTTAAAACAAACAAACAAAGAAAAGATTTGGAAAACATGGTAAAATGTAAATGTAATTAACTAAAAATTCAAATTTATAATTAGTAAATTTCCTTGATCTTCTTCTAATTTTTTTTCTCCTTCTGTCTTTCCTTTTTTTTTACCATGTTTTCAAACCATTTTGTTTAGAATTAAAAGATTTAAATGTCTGTGAAAAGCATCTGAATGTAGCACAAGAAAACACGTTAAACCAGGTTTTAATGGGTTAAATGTCAGATGATCCAGTGCTTCTCTGGGTGGGTCAAATACACTATAAGACAATTTGTATTATTATTTTGTCCCTGTAGCTTAAGATGGGGTCTCCAACATACAGAGGACATAACAAAACAGAAGACGGACACCTAATAAACTGCAATTAACACAAAACAAATACACATCATTACAGATATACATGTCGCTGTAAAGGTAAAATTCAGCATTTAGATGTGAGTGTTTTTGGAGAAGATATACTCATCACTGAATGAAATTGTTACACTTTTTTTTCAGTGGTCAGTATATCATAAATAAACAAATCAATTCAAATAGATTATTAAACTGTTTCCAGCAAAATATGGAGGTGCTATGTTATCTTTTAAAATATTCACCTTCAAATTCAGGATACATGCCCAAATATTTAACACAGAGACATTTGTTAAACTCACCGTCATAGCAGAAGAAGGGTTTTGTTTTCTTACATTCATCAGAGGCCCATTTTCCATCGGTCATGGTCATAGCACATTTTTTGTTGCCATCTTCATCTTTAAATAACTGTCGATCCCAGTTTCTGAAAGAGAAACTGCTCTCATCTGACCACCTCCAGCTGTCTCTGAACAGGCCGATCCACACAAAACAATTAGGGATCATTATGACAGGGAACCCAGTGTTTTTGTTTCTGTCTTTGCTGATCTTGTCTAACTGTTCACGTCCACTGATCAGGTCAGTGTGATGCTCTCTGCAGTACTTTTGAGCCTCTGACCAGGTCATCAGATCATTACTCACATTAAATTTCTCAGTGCCTGTATTTTTGCCTGTGGAATAATCAGAAAAACATGCATCATTAGAAACATCGATTTTTCAAATAATAATAAAAAATTTCTCATTAAAACTGTAATAATATATAATATTAATAAATATGTGTGTGTGCTATAATAGATCACATTATTAACCCTTTGAAACCTGAGCAATCATCTTTTTTTCAAAAACATGGGAAGAAAGCAATGACCAACTTGAGAAGAAAAGATGCAAAAATTAGGAAGAAAATAATAAAAGTAAAATAAAATTCCCTGAAAATTGGCACATAAAAGAAAAGTGAAAAAAGGTAAAAAAAAAAATAAAAAAAACCCACAAAAACAAGTATATTACTCGAGCTTACTTGTGCTTAAAAATAGTGATAATTTTGTAACATAACCTTCAATATACAGTTATGATAACTACAAAAGTTTTTCCCAATCTTATTTTTTTCAAAATAATTTTCTAAATCTACCAATTTCTTGCAATTTGTGGGACATTTCTCACCAGGTTGATCATTTCCTTTTTCCCCATGTTAAATAATAATAATAATAATAATAATAATAATAATAATAATAATAATAATAATAATAATAATAAAATACTTGTTAAAGATATCTCAGGTTTCAAACGGTTAAAGGAATTCATTCATGTGCATAAACAAGCATTTTGTATTTTACCCCCACACTTATTAGTAATGTTACCTGAAAATGAAAACCCAGCAACAAAGTAAACAGTAATAAAATAACACTAGTTGATAATAATTTTTAACCATATCCTTTAAGTTTCTAACCACTTTATTCCAAATAATAATATTTCCATAGAAGACTACTGTTATATAGGGTGATGTGCTGTACAAACGTAATATTATCATAAGCTACATTCTCACCATTGTAGCAGATGAATTTATGACGTACAGAACAATTATCATCCTGCCACATGCTGCCAGTATCCATCCGCACACATTTCTCCTGCTGTCCTGCTCTTCCTTTATTATTTGGCTCTGTGTAACCCCATTTACTCTCACTATCATTGAACTCCAGCCCCGGCAGAGACCACTGCCAGCGCCACATGTTTTTGTAATTTAGTTCAGGGTCGCTGTAAAGCCCGATCCAGGCTTCATCTGGATTCTGTGCCGGGTCACAGAGTCTCTTCATGTCTGTCATGTCCAACACTGTGGCCAGGTCAGTGTACTTATCTCTGCAGTACGTCTGAGCTTCTGTCCAGTTCTTCTTCTGTTTGACAAAGTGGTACTTATAGTGGCGACATGTGAAGAAGGAAGCTTGACCTAATAGCAGAGAAAACACTGCAGTGATGGAGCTGATAGCACAACAATCATGTGTTCAAAAATCAAAATCATGCATCCACTTTTTTCACTTAGTATTGATATGAAGAGTGAGCTGTCCCTCTATATTATGACCCCAGATTATGGTGATTTTAGGTAAAACAAACAAGCAAACAAACATAAAACACTGTAAAATAATCCACTTACCCATCAGAATGAGCACGAACAGAATCCACTGCATCTTTGCTCTGTTAAACAAAACTTTAATTTTAGTGCACAAACATGATGATTTAAAGAGTTTGTCAATTGGTTTTGAGAAATACACAGAAAAAAATGTATGTTCTGTAGATCTTTCAACAAGAAAAAAACATTATTTATTTAGTTATTTTTAAACAGAACCCATATTTTTTTTTTTAAATATAAGTATCTGCCAGACAGTAAAGATTGCCTTTCATGGTAATGATAAAACTGAAAGAAAATAAAATCTGAATTATAAATAATGTACTGTTATAATGCTTGTAATATGTTAGTATGTCAACATATTTCAATTAGTTACCATGGGATTAGGAGTATTACCAGCACTGATATTATTTCAATATACAGATATTCAAGATATTTAACTTTATAGTGCTTTGAAAGAATTGCTGAAATGGTGAAAAATCAGTTTTCTTTTTTTCAACAAATATATTATAAAATAATAGTAAATAAGATATTATGACAGTGAAAATTCAATGTTTTTATTATTTTAAAAATTGCAAATTTATTATCTTGGCATCACTATTTTTACCACAAAATGAAAATGCAACCATTTGGATAAGTATGTATCATTTAACAACAATGAATGATTAAAATGGGTCCTTTTTTCTTAGCAAATGGTTAATTTTAAAATTATATTAGCTTAGCTTTACTGCAAATCAAGTGTTTAATATGGCATGTGATAATAATAATAATAACAACAATAACATTAACAATAATAATATTAATCAAACAATTTCTGATTACATTTGATAATGATTATTTCAGACGGCAGTGTGCTGTTGCCTGTTGTAGCATTGTTTTGTTTTTTTTTGTTTATGTTTTTGATCAGTGTATTAGGGTAGGATATTAACCCTATGAAGTCTTTAGTGATGACTTTTCTTCTGCTTTCACAAGCACTTAAACTTTTAAGTCTGAGCATATTGGTGTGATATCTTTCAAAAACATGGGTAAAAGGCAATGAGCAACTTGGTAATAAATGCTTCACAAAATAGCAGATTTAATTATTTTTAAAAGAGCTACAGAAAAAATGTCCAGAGAATAAAAAGAAGAAAAAACAACTAGGTAAAAACTACATTTATGATGATGATTATTACACATAAATATATATATATATTTTAAATGATAGAATTTTTCAATAACTTTTTTCAGGACATTTCTTTGTGGGTTTTTTAAATACTAATACTATTCTTTTAAACTATTTTCTTGCTCATTTTCAGGTCATTTCTTGTTAAGTTGCTCTTTACCTTCATCCCATGTTTTTGTAAGAAATAACACGATTTTGCTCAGGTTTCAAAGGGTTAATTTACCTGAAAATAACTGCCTTTAAATAATAAAAGCCCATTTTGTCTATCCTAACAGTAATATTTCTTACATATGAAAGAATCATTCAACAAGTTTAAACAATACCAGTCCCTCGACTAGTAGTATCTGCTGAAAAGCTGTATAATTGCAATATATACTGTTGTTGTTTTTTTTATTGTGCTGAAATATATTTGAAAATGCAAACATGCGGTTGCAAAAAATGTTTACAATTTGACCTGGAAACACTGATTTCCTGATTTAACAAGCAGCGGGGTTCAACAGAAGAACTGTATATACTGTTCACCTCTGGATACACGCAAACATTAAATCTTAAATAACAGCAGTCTTAACTCACATCGTCTGATTCCTGCTCTCCTCAGCGTCACTCTCGTGAGGTCTCTGCTTTCTGTGCTGATGAAGTCGCTCACAGCACTATATTGCTCCAGCTCATTCGCTCTGGATGTCACATTGATGTCATCATTTGAATATTGAAATACCGAGTTGTCATATCTTTATCACTGTCAGGAAACTGCTCATTATTGACAGGAATATGCCCTCCTCCTTTAGCAGAATTTAAATATTATAGAAAACAAACGTATCAAGAGAGTAAGTAGATAAAATGTGCATTACACAGTATGCAGCCCGTAGAAATAGTGCAGATAATGAAAGAGATCACAAAATATAGACACTAATGGGGAAAACTGAATTGGTTTACATTTGACTTAGTGTTTGAGCTCAGATTTGGGGATTTAAGAAAAAAAAATTAGAAATTTAAAAACAAAAGAAAAATATAATCATATATCCTGAGTTTGGACTCCTGTCATGCCAGCCATGGTTGTCCTATTTTTATTTTTTATTTCATTTTATATGGATTTAAGTTTCAGAGACATCTGACACAGCTTATGGCCAAAATAAATAAGAACTAACTCACAGGCTATGTGAGCGGTCACAGAATATTGCAGTGAAATATTTTTGAAAAATTACTGATAGCAAATTGCAGTAAATTCATGACATTTAGTAAAGCTGGGGTGAATTTCTTTTGCAAAAAAATAAAAAATAAATAATATCTATCTATGTATATATATACACATATTATATACACACATTATATATGTGTGTGTGTACATATTATATATATAACCCCTCTAAAACAACAGATTTCTTTCAATAATTTCAGATTTTCACTTAATTTTCTCAGATGTTTGATGTGGTCAGTTTCTTGAGCGGCCTGCTAAATGCAGTCATTCCCAACTGGTCCAGTCCCAGGGTCCAGATTTCTCCGAAGTCATTAGTTTAAGGTCCACGCATTTAAAATTACCACGTGTTCAATTTTATTTCACAAAATGTAAACAACACATTGACACAAAGAAATAAAACATATTGCAAGAATAAACAGAGACAGCACTTCAAAATAAGAGCTCTGCGCCAGAAGTTCACTGTTCAAAATACAATGTTTTTTTTCTACAAACTTGACATGTTTAAGAGTCAATTGTGGTCCGCTCAGAATGGACCCATGATCCACCCATTTGGGAACTACTGCTATAATGTATGTTTGTATATTTACAGTATATATACATGGACAGGTGAAAGATAAAAGTAAAAACCTGAAGAAAGGACGAGAGAAGCATGACGCCTGGAAAACATTGCATGCATGAACAGTGCGTGACAGCAACCTCGCTGAACTGCTGCGTCTTGCACGCTCACCGTGTTCACATTGGAGGCATTGTTGCTGCAACACATCTGCAGGGCTGTCTGTTATGAGTACTGTATCTCCACAATCATAAGCACATGTTATAATCTATTTCCCCCTGGAAAAGAGTTTCTAAATCTCAATGGGACTATTCCTGGTTAAATAAAGGTTAAATAAAATAAAAAAAATTCCATTCAGTTATGAAGCCATGCAGCTCCTGCATTATCAACCATAGGGTCCTTCAAACATTTCCAATAAAATGCCTTGTGTCAATAACTGACGGGATCTTATCAACAGAAAAATTGTCAGAGGGCTTTTATTTTGACACGGAAACAGGAAAGCTTGAGACACATTTGTATTTCCTAATGTCTGTGACACGAAGATGTTGAAACTTGCATAAAAGGTGATAAAGAGTCAAAATAAATATCGAAACACCATTTTTGGTGTCTATGTTTGCTGACAACTGCGTGCGCTGACAAAATGATCGTCATTCCACCGTTTCTATAAACGTGCTGCACAGACAAGCCGCTGAGATGTGCCCGCATATTTTTATCCCAACTCGTCACATGGCGCCGCTCTGTCAGTGACCCTCCGCGTCTTCTTATGACGTTTCATAGTGTATCAAAACAGCGTCATAGTTTTCGTCCAAGCGCGTTCTCATCTCACGCCGTCCAGACGCTCTCTCGTTCCACGTGGAGGATGGCTTTTGGCATCGTGCTTGTACGCCGAAGGCACTGACAGAAACGAGCTATTTGACGAGTTTGGACTGAGAAAAGACTGGATGTGCCTGACCGGCGCTGCTCACAGAGGCCGTGTGGCTGCTCTGATCTGTTCACATGGGCGCTGGAGAAAAATCAGCAGGTTCTGTGAGGCTTTCACGCTGCTCAAACGTGCCCTAACATTCACATACTTCTTTAAGAATTTAATAAATTATACTTTAAAGCTATGGCTCATATGTTTCAGCCTTCACAGTCACCAGACTGTGGAGCTGCGATTTAGACAGAGTCAAATTAGGGAATGTCTTTTGGAATAATGGTTTTGCGTCTTTAAATACATTTCCAGAAATCTGCAGATTGTATGTTAAAACTGTTCTGGAGGCTCACAGTGGCTTGACACCTCATTAAGTCAACTCATGTTGGTTTTTGGTGTTTTAAGGTTCGTCTGCAGCTGTCGATGAACACATACTGGCTGTTGCAGGGCAGGAAATACCCAGCGCAGCACAGTCTGTATCAGACTACCTGGATCAAACTCATCTTTTTGGGTGCATTTTGTATCAGTCTTTGCTCCAGGTTGTGGCTCCAACTAAGTTGCGTTAATGGGGACCTTGCACAAACATTTTTTTTAACTTATTAGTTTTGTGTGGCTTCATTAAGTGTCTCATTATAGGATACAGGCCTCACTGGCAGTAGAAAGTGAGCACGTTCTGCTGGTTCCCTCGTATCAGCACCGCAGGGCAGTGGAGGCCACAGGTCAGAGTGTCCAGCCAGGCCATGTACAGAGCGCTCGGGCAGTCGCTGTGTGGCACGGGAAGGCTCCTGGGAAAACAACGGTACATTTAAATGAACATTACAAAGCTGCACGACGAGAACAAAGGCTGCTCTTACTTGCTTTATGAGAAACATATTATATAAGTCAAATGAGTGGTTTGCACTGCGTCCAAAAAAAAAGCCTAATCTCTCCCATCTCCCTCTCTGAGTCACGCTGCCATGGAAAGAGCCATTGTTTGGTGGCTTGTTGTGTATTGATTTGCATTATTTACATAATTTTCATCTCCAAACACTGAGAGAGAGTCCTGTATGCATTTGTCACCTGCTTTAGAACTTTATTCACAGCCTCAAACTAACAGGAAGAAAAAAGGTCAAGGTTCACATCGACTTACAGCCGTGTTTTATTCAGACACTCATCTCACAGAAATGTTTAATTAAGTACTTTTTAACAGCTAGAACTCCTCTTGTGGGCACCCATATGGATGCTGTATACAAACAGATAATAAAAGACAATATAGTGAAAGACAGTCACCATATTATATAATATGTCTATATATTTTTTTAACAAATGCCATTCAAATAACCAAGCACAGATTATGAGACAATGCACCCCTTGGTACCTACAGCAAAAGCTCTACCACTTCTTTTAATCGGGAGCAAAACACAGAGACTTGTTGTTTTTTGCATCTTTCTGTGGTTTGATGTCTGTTAGTTTTTGTTTTGTGTCTACTTGTGGCTGTTTTTTGTCTCTTTAAGTCCTTTTATGTATTGTTGAGGTCATTTTATGACTCTCTGAGACATTATTTTATGTATTTTTGTGTCTTTTTGTCATTTTGTGTCTCCTTTTGGTTATATTGTGTCCCTTTGAGGTCATTTTGTGTCTCTTTGAGATCATGTTATATCACTTTGAGGTAATGCTGTGTCTTTTATTTGCTTTGTGTGTCTTTCTGAACTTTTTACTCACACAAGCACGAGAGCAGCGTGTTGAGAATTCCTCCGGATGATTTCATTCAGCCTGACTTTTCTCTCAGACTGTGAAGGAAGAAAAATTATTGGGGACATTTGACAGAGTTTATTCACAGTGGATGACATTAGAAAGAACATCATGTTTTTGCACATGAATGATGTTTTTACACACACCTTAAGTCTGAAGGCATCAAACTCTTTGTCTGATATTTTCCATGGAGAGTTATCTCTCAGTTCGTTAACTGAGACCTCTTCCTGCTGTTCATCGTGTATCCTGAAGGGGGCGACACTGTCCACAAACCTGCTCAGACTTAGAAATGGTAAGAACAAAAGGTCAGAAGTCAGCATGTGGTTCAGGAAAGAAAGAATTTTTTTTTCTAAATCTAAGCAAATTGATTTGATTTCTATCAAAAACGTGTTGAAAAGGCAATGAGCTACTTAGCAAAACATGGCCCCAGAACTAACAAGAAATTAGTAAAAAGTTAAAAGGAAATTACCTGAAAATAATAAAAGTAAAGTAAAAGCAAGAACAAGCAAGAAAATAATTTAAAAAAAAACCTAAAATAAATAAAAAAATATATATTTAATGTATTTTTAACTTACCACAATTTAAAAATGAATTATAATGATTAGAAATAAAGTTTCCTGCACAGTTTTTTTTTTAATTTCCCCAAAAACATTTTGTTATTGATGTATGATTCCTTTGTGCATCAATACAATTTTTACATTCCCATGCATGTTGCGTACTGTGTAAGCAAATGCGAAAATTTTCCGTTCTTACTTCTTGGCATGTGGACGTCTCTCGCTGTCCGTCATGACTATAACGTCGTTAATATCCAAACGAAACCTCTTCAGCAGAGCAATCATCCTAAAAGAAACAATGACCAAAGTCTCAGGACAGAGTTTTTCATATGTCATTAAGCATACTGTCACACACTTCAACTGAAAAGCATCTACAATCTGGAGAAAGAAATGCATTTAAATAAAATAAATTTATGGGATTTAATAAACAACTCTCTGGTTCAAAGAACAATATCCTGGTCTCACAGAAATATCTAACATGACCTCTTAAGTCAGCAGTATGTAGTGGTGGTGTTGTGTTGTGTTGAAACCATGGACACAATGTGCATAGTAAATTGGGTCCTTTGTTGTGCCGCACACACAAACTCTTTGGTTCAGCAGCCACAAAATGGATGGTGGTTAATGTTACGACAACATAATCAGTAAAAAGAGCATGAAAGTCCATATAAGGAGGGAAGTAACAAACAAACAACGGACTTTCACCCAGGAAACTGCTGTTTGTGTCCTCTGTGAAAGTAACACACAGGACACAAAGCAAGTTGTGCTAAAAGTATTCTTATAATTTTTCACCATTATTCATTATCATTTACTTATCGTAGAGGGCAATAAAAGATAAAAACCTACTTGTTGCGGCCTTCCTCCATGTTTTGTTCATCCCCTACGATGAAGACCCTGACCTTACTGTGGTGCCATTGTTTCCGCCTGGTGAGCAGGTAAGGCACCAGCAGGGTCAGACCTTAAAAGAGAGGAGGAGGAAGAGAATTAACGACAGCTAAGAAGAAGCTATGATGATTTTTTTCTCTGTGTCTCTGTCCAATCAGTAATACAAGACAAAGAGGAGGCTCCTCATGGTGTCCACTGACCATTATTGTACTTAAGTTTTTCAGAAACTGAGATGTTATATATTGGTTATTACATATATAAATTCATCATTGCATTAGTGTATTGTACTTTTTATTTCTCCTTCTTCTTTTCATTTCTTTTTATTTATTTTACCATTTTAATTGACTTTTTATTTGTTTGTTTTTTTCCCTTTTATTTGTGCTTTTATTGCTTTAACTTCTTCTCTTGCTGTTTTTTGTTTATTTCTTTGTATTATTTGATATTGCCATTATGCATCCTGCATCTTGCTTTACTTGTCCTCTGGTTTTTATTTTATCCTGACTCTACCTTCGTTTCTTCTTGCCTTTATTTAATAGGACTGTTTGACTTTCCATTGATGGATCATGGATGGATCAATGTATCCTGTTTTCACTTTGCTTTGTTTGTCAAAGCACTTTGTGAACTCTGTTTTTAAAAGGTGCTATATAAATAAAAGTATTGTTATTATAATTATTATTATGACATTTTTTTGAGATCTCACCTCCATCATCAGCTATCCAGTAGACGTCGATGGTCTTCTTCCCCTGGTCATTCTGAAACACTGTCCTGATCTGCTTGCTGTCGCCTCTATCTGAGATGTCGTCAACTGCAACAGCAAGAGGAGGAAAACTGAGGTGCAGTTTGGACTTGTGGGACATGACTTGAACTGACTTGAAGTCACACATTTAATTACTTTAGACTCACCTTGACAAAATCAAGAGACTTGCAACTTGACCTGAACTTTTACACAAGTGACTCATGACTTCGCTGAGACTTGAGCCTTGAATATATTTGATAACCCCTACACCCCATCCCCCAGTCCAAATACTATAAAGCAATTTATTTAAGATGTGTGCCACAAGTCAATTAATTTCTCTTCATTTCCTGAATCAGTTAAAATTAGCCCTAATGTGTTTGCTTACTCACCTGACATCCTCTCAGGAGATTGCTGGTCGATATTTTCAACAGAGTCATCTGACTCGAAGCCCTGGTTCACTGGGGGACAGACATTACATCTCTCACCATTGTTTTCTTTTTTGTAGAATAATAATAATAATTTACAGATATGTGAAACTGTAAGAAAGTATGCAGAGAAAAATCAAAGAAATGATGAAGTCTGGATTTCTAACATTCAAAATCAAACTGGTCAGAGATATCCAGCCCGTCCATCATCCGCAAGATGCACAAACAGTAGTTGGAATCGAAGGTATCACTAGAGAAAAGAAAAGCAAGAGAAGTGGAGTAAATTAAGATGGAAAAAAAGTCTGCAAAATATGTGTTTTTCCCTTTTTTTAACTACACTTACTATATGGTGTTGATATAATCTTCAAGGCTTTCAGGAGTACTTTCCCTCCAGTTTGCCTTGAAGCCGAGGACCAGAGTGTTGGGTTTCAGCTTTCCAAGACCAGATGCCTTGAAAAATGTCAAATGAGTGCAACAAATATATTTAAACTTCAAGGCTGTGATGCTCAATATACAGACTGTGGGCAAAATCTGGCCCTTGATAGAGTGCTGCGTCAGCTGAAGAAGAGACGTCTGCAGATAATTTGGCTCCAGATAATAACTTCATGAACAATGAACACTGAAGGAATTCAAACCAAGGTAGGTTTCAGCTGGTTGTAATCTACAACCTCACAACTAGATCCCACTAAAATCTGCCTAAATCTTACACACTGCTTCTTTAATACAGAAACTGAAGGTAGATAATTCCAAGTTTATGCAATCGTACATTTGCAACTTCTTGAATTAGAGATGTTTTACCTGCATCAAGTGTCGAGTTCCAACTCTGAGGCTGTCAGCGTTGAAAGGAGTATAAAAGGAGCGCACCTTCCTCTTGTTCATCCACTTCAACAACCAATCTGTCACATCCTGTGGCTGAGTGTGCCTGTCCTGCTCCTAAAGGACAAGGACATTTAAAAGACAGACATGAAAAGCAAAGTTTACATTAACATTAAGCAAAACCGGTAGAACATGTTGGATGAAAAACTACGCAAGAATGCTGAGAACTGGATAGTTTCTTTAACAGAAGGATATAGGTCATGTCTCTTATTTTCCTGTTGGGATTAAAGCTGTTGAGATTGACTGACCGTGATTATGTCTCCACAGACCATGAGGCTTATGTGCTTTGTGAAGGAGCCGACAAAGTCCACCAGGGCTGGTCGCTGATTCGGCGGCCCAGTCAGGACGAGACATTGTGGTCTAAAAGGACACATCGGAAAAATCTAAGTAGATGTAAACACACTATCATTCTACTAAATGAGAAGGATTTGATCAAATTCCAGTTGAAAAATAGATTAGACAAATACTACAGAGGGATGTCTTTATGCTAGAGGATTAAAGATGCATGATATAACTGTGGTTTTTGGACACTCACCTAAAATTCTTGACGTGATCCTCGACACCAGACAGAGAGACGGAGTACGACAAAGCCATGTTGTATGTACAAGCCTGGACTGACGAACCCCAGTTTACCTCTTTGGGTACCAAAACATACACACAAGTATGAGAGACAAAACTATAAGAGTTGTTTGTCTGCAACTCATTCAGACTTTTTGGACTTACTTGGCTTATTGTAGTTGACGTATCCAAACAGGAAGAAGATTATGCAGAAGGTGGTGAGAGCAGCCCACCAGGTAAACAAGAACATCAGCACCACGGAGATCACGGCTCCAAACAAAGCTGTCCATTTACTGTAGTAGTGAAACGACGGCCTCCA
Source organism: Plectropomus leopardus (assembly GCF_026936395.1). Classification (NCBI taxonomy): domain Eukaryota; kingdom Metazoa; phylum Chordata; class Actinopteri; order Perciformes; family Serranidae; genus Plectropomus; species Plectropomus leopardus. The sequence continues at coordinate 16,613,207 of NC_142198.1, forward strand.
ACCTAAAGGGGACAGCAATGAGTAATAGAGTGCCCGAGGGCTGACATTTTTCTGTAGGCTGTCACAGAAGTCAGCTCCGCCCTGGTTTCCTTGTTAAAAGGCCTATGGGATTTTGTCAATAGATTTTGAATTATGGAAGACAAAGAGATATGTTGTACATAAACGTTTATGATCCTGTCTCATTTTGTTCAGCAAGATAATCTTCACAAATGAGCACCACTTGTATGATTTTTGAGACTTGAATGCAATCGACAGAAGTAAAATGCTAATAGGCTAGAAGCTAACTTAACCATGGTCTAATGACCAACGTGGCCACCATTTTGAGGCGTTAAAGCAGAGTGGCAAATGGGTATGCAACAACAACAAAAAAAAAATCGTCTTCAGAAGGGAAGGTGGATTGGTCAATTGATGTCGGTTTCTTTTTACCCCAACTGCTGTTTGGTAACCTTAAACCTTTAGCCATGGCGGTGGCCATATAGAAAAGCTCATATGGGTTGTTTTTGAAGGCAATGACAAACAGGTGACTCACCGGGGGAGTTTGTGATTGAAGCGTGAAAGCAGCTGAAGTTGATGAGGCTGTAGGAACACAGGAAGAAGTTGGAGATCAAGGCTGCGATGGTGTTCAGCTCAGCTGCAACGACACAGGAGAGAATAACCAAAATGCATTACAAGTCCAAACCTATATTAAGTTAAACACAAACTTATGAAAACCTCTCAAAGATTTTGTCTTTTCTTTAAGATTTAATTGTTGTAACAAGAACATAACACCTATTGTGAAGAGATTAATAATCAAAGGAAATATGTGTATTAATAGATTCTAATAACAAAACAGCCATCATATTAAATTACACCCACCGATGAGAATGAAGGCCACAGCAATGACATAGCAGAGTATATAGGCCCGCAGTGGCTCGTCATTTTTCCCATAACCCTTAGCAAAGAATCCAATGTACGGGTATATTTTGTCCCTGCACAGACACTGGAAGAAAAGGCAGAACATATAAACTTATAAATCAGTGCATTATGTTAGATTTTACAACATTTATATGTATGTTATATACTAACATATGTATAAACAGACTAATAGACTCTTTATTTTATAAACTTTTCTGTGTGTTGTTGGCCTTTTGAGAGATAACTTTCACAGTATGCAAGTACCATGAAAAGCTTCATGAACATGATATGTCAAAATATGTATCATATGTGTCTTTAAAGTCAATTTTATTCTTTTTTTGTCTTTTCTGTCATTGTGGCCATGGTCTAACAGTTCAACAATGTTACAAATCTCATTCTATCTAAAACTAAGCCTAATTTCATCACCTAATGCTCTAAATAGCCAAATTGTCTTATTCAGATGTTAGTTAGGTGGTGCTGTTGATTTTCGTTTGGCGAAATAGTGTAAAACAGTTCTAACTGGTTTTCTACACCAGAAAGGTTAAAACAAAAATAAACATTTTTCAAGCAAAGAATTGGATAAAGAATTTTATATACAGACAATGTGCCAGTTGGAAGATACTCTATGACACAAAAGTATGCATTAACCATCTTTAGAAATGCTGTGTGTTCTGCATGTAAACCGGCTTTAAACAGGATGCAACTCTTACAGATTGTAAAGTTTTATTAATTAAAGTAAAATGTCTCACCTGAAAGACTTTAGGGGCAGATACGAGGAAGCCAAGAGCTGACGACAAGCTGGCAGCAAAGACACCCGCAGTGACGAGGTAATAGAAACCTGACACTTGTCCCAGTACCTAGTTGAAATAGTAACCATTAAAAATGAATTATAATTTTTTGTATAACAGTTATGAACACAGTTTTATGAAGACAGAGTATAAACAGACATTTAAGGAAAACTGGCTCATTTTACAAACTCAAGTATAAGAGCTTTGGATAAAAAAAAAAATGGAAATTGTATTTTATTTTATTTATTTTTATTCCATGATAGGCAGAAGGCCTTTAGGAATGAATGGTACCTTTAAGTTGGTGGCCAGACCATATTTGCAAGACTGTGACTGGATGCACTCTGTGAAGTTCCAGCCCAGGTTACAAGTCAGACCCACACAGCCATCAGTGATGTTTCCAAGCAGCATGTCTGTAATATTGCCAGAGGCGTCCCGCACAACACATGACCCTGGAGTAGGATCAAGACAAAAAATATTCTTGTCATGATGTAAAGGGATAGACGACTTATTTTGTCTTTGAAAAACTAACATGCAAGATGAGCTGGCTGCCAAAGAGGAAATAAAAAAAGCCCTCCTTTTTCAGCTTCGATGATTGCTCTTGTACTCATGCTGTATGCTGACGACACTGCCCTTTATATGAGTGATAAATCCCTGCGCCACATGCCTCCTTTCTCCTTTCCCAAACTAACTAGCACATCGAATAATCCCCACCAGTCCAGATAACCACACCGATCAAATTAAAAGAAAAATCAATGAAAAGGGTTAAAGCCAGTTGACTGACTTGGCATGGCTTACCAACAGTTGCAGAAATAACTAGATAGCTCACTGTTGTCCAGAAAATAGCCATAAGGGTGCCTTTGGGAATAGCAGTAGCAGGGTCCTGAAAAAAGAATAGAAATAACACACAAGTCAACATTCATGTATTTCTTGTTGCTTGCTTTGATGAAAAAATCATTAAATTTTTTTTCACTTCCTACTTTAAGGTCACCGGAGATGTTGGCTCCGGAGAGGATGCCAATGGTGGAGGGGAAAAAAATGGCAAACATCGCGAAAAAGCTGTGTCCTCTCCAATCTGGTTTGAGATTTGATATGAAGATTTCACCTAATGACAGGCAACAACAAAAAACAACACCTTACTTAACTCTGATTAACATAATTTATGGATCATAAAATTTTCAAACTGAGGATGGCATGCTGTATCCAAAGGCAGTAGTTTGTCCTGACAAGCCTGAACTTACTGCGGTATCCAAAGATGCCTTGGGACTGTTTCTCTAGACTGGGTGGTATGACTGAACCCACCAAGTAGTTGGAAAATGACACCAAGAGAACAATAAAGAACACAATCTGGGTCTGAGAGACAGAGGCAAAAAATGGGTAAAACAAATGATGTACAGAAAAAGTTGAGAGATTTACGTAACAAATCCGTCACAGTATGTCAGCGTGTACTCACCTTGGACTCCCACTCCATTCCAGCCAATGAAATGAGCAGAAGAATAGTCACTGTGATCACGCCCATAATACGGACATCATTGATTTCATCAACCATGACAACACCAAACTCCTACATTAAAACAACCAAATTATTCACACATCCTTAAGAAACAATTAAATATGAAAAGTGGAAACTGTCCTTTACCAGAATACCACCAAAAAAGTCATTTGTCATCTGCTCATTACGACCCATGTTTATTGTTAGGCGGCGAGCTCTAGTGGTTATAGTTATTATGACGAGAGCATAAGAGGAAGTCTTTTGACATAGTATAAAGAACGATAAAGTGTGTGTATTGTTTGAAGGATCGAACAAACATAGGACTTTATCCAGGAGATGCCCATTTGTGTCCTGTGTAAAACTAAGAGTCAATGTTGAGTTATTTTAGTATATTATGACACATATGTCAAATGTCAAATGTCATGTGACAAATGTCAAATTACATAAGTAACTTATCTCAACCCGAACTATAATTATTTTTGTGAGCCTAACCAAGAAGTTTTTGTCTATATACAACTTTTTCACAACAGTAACTTGGAAAAGCATGAATGGGTTGGTTAAACACAGTGGCTCAATCACCACGAGAAAACACCATGAAGGATGAGTCAAACACAAAAGGATCAGCAGCTTAAACTCCTCTTCGAAATTGAAACCAACTACAAGAAGTGTGTATTTTCAGAGAAATGGGTTTTTGGACTAATTACTTTTTTGAGGATAACTAGCTATTGGATAAATGGGCTTTCGGCCCAATGAGACATTTTTTAAGCTCTTGAATTATGGGTCATCAAAACAATGGCATAGTGCCTAAAATAGTTGACCAGAAACAATGAAGGTGTGTTATCAAGGATCTTACCTTGTCAAGTATCTATATTTTTAGTGGTCATATCAAACAAACTATAATATATTCATCTTTACAGCACTTAAGCTTAATAAATACCTGCATTAGATCACGGACCACCTCCGCAAAACCAACAGTGTTGAGCGCACAGCCCAGAGCGTTGGCGAAGGAAAAGACCATCCCAATCGGTCCACCAATTTCAGGACCCAGAGAGCGGGAGATCATGAAGTACGCCCCACCTGAAAAATAACGTTCAACCACAACAAAGTGACACAAAGACAAGGGTTGTTGTAAAGATACTAGGTGTCTAATGTTTTCAGGCCTTAGTAAATGACTCTGCACAAATTTTGAGAAACAGGAAGTGACCTGAAGTCACCCTCCCGTTGGTGGCGATGGCAGAGATGGAGAGGGCAGTCACTGAGGTCACAACCACAGACATCAGGATAATTAGCCAGGTCAACACTGAAATGAGATGAACAAAAGCACTATCATTACTATGATGCTACTCGATGAAAACTCAATAGTACTCAACAAACGACGATAATCTATGTCCAGGCTTTTTATTCCTGATTCAAGGCCAGTTTCAGGCCAAAGTTTGGTAAAGAAAATACTCACATACTCCAGTTACTATCTCTACAAAGTTTACGGAGGTTGTGACTTGAATAGTCAGGATTGTTTATTTGTTTTGCCTTTCCAGAAAATTATCTTTTAAAAATGTGTTTTTACAGAGTGGTTCATTGATTGATTTCTTTTTGTTCTCATGCAACATAAAGTGTAAAAGTATGGAGAATAAAGGGAGATGAATAAACTCACAAATGCCTGCATGAGAAGTAATCCACGATAGTCTGAGAAAAAGGATGACTCCCCAGATATTCAGCATGCATCGAACCTGTGACAAAAATTCATTAAAAACAGCTCAGTGAGATCTTTTTGAGTAAAATGTAAGATTTTTTTTAATATTTATCAGTTGGTAAAATAAGTGAAATAAACAGTGCATGAAGATTCTGACCATGTTTCCAAGTCTGTTTAGTTTTACTCACCATGACCCCAGTCACCCAGCCAAATCGAACAGGGGCTTTCTCCTTTTGAGTTTTTGAGCCTTCATTTCCTCTGACTGGTGGACTGCTGTCTGTAGCGGTGGCCACCAAACCTGCCTCTTCCTCCTTTGAAATATATATTTTGTACAAAGGAAAAACAATTAAATACCTAAATGATAATGTTATCTGTCTATAAACAGATATCTGCATATGTAAGTAACTGTGCAAGACTTTGGTATCTTAAGTCTGTAGTCTGAATTGCATTGACCACACAGTCATGTTTGAACAGGCTTTGGTTGTCTGCAAGTAAACTGTTTGTGTTAAGAGAAAACAGGCAGAATGCATTTGCCGAAATGCAATCTCAGAACCCATCAGCTATCATCTGATGACAACATAGCTTTTTATTAGCAGTTTTTCTAATTTATTGGCATTCATATGCAAATATGTGCTCACAGAGATGACATCTCTGAATTATGAGGTTCTATCTGACATTTTTTCAATATGAATAAACATGGTAAATATTATTTTTTTGTTTGATATATGCCTTTTTGGACTTTTTATTTACAATAGAAAAAAGTTCAGTGCTATGCAATGATTGGCCATTTTGCATCCAAGGGGCGGTACTGAGCGAATGGTCACAATGATTCCCAAGAGATGGAAAACTTGCCTCAACTGCTCTGCGGAGAGCTTCAAGAGATGGTCGGCTCCTCGCCTGCTGGTTTGTTAGCGTGCTATCATAATGCTCCAGCTGTGGCACCAGATCTAACGAGCTGTAGAAGGAGGATCTCCGCAGCTCCATCCTTGTGTCCTGGTGCTCCGAGGCACTGTTGGAAAATAGGTCCAAGCAGAGGTTTTATTTGAAATAAAAAGGGGAAAATAAATCTTGCATTAAATGCTGATTTTCTGATTTTGAAAGTATGATGAGCTGCAATTCCCTTAATGGTCACTAGATGGTAAAAATCTACCAATGTGATGTGAAATACAGTGAGGCTAAATTTGACATTGGAAGTATGTTTTTTCAGAGTTTCAAGCTTAATGCTCTTTATTTTGTCTTCTCTCTTCACATATTTACACTACCTAATGATGACAGCATAAAAATACAACAGCATTACAGTCAACATGGTTAAGTTTAATATTTAGCAAAGTTATTATACAGTGAGTGTACAATGATTGTGTACTGAACTGTCATCTATCTCTGTAAAACTAAAAAAAACACCAAAGAACAAACAAAAACATTCAGCATAAAATATAAAAATTATTATTTTGACTCAAGTAAATCCAACAACATTTGATTAATCAGTGTGTAGGCTAAGATGAGAAGAAATGACTAAAATGAACACAACAATTCATGACTAATTCTATATTAACAAAAGCATATACCAAGATTCGGAAAAGCACAAACCTTGAATCCACGTCCGAGACAACAATGGTTGGAGGAATTTGGAGGTTACCATTTTGTTGCTGGCTGATGGCGTCAACATGGTACGGAGAGCTCCTGAGGTGTCCTTCCTCACTGGCTCTGTAATGGACATGGGGGAGAGCACCTGGGATTTGGGTGCGTTTGGATGCAAACTGCCCCATCTGCACAACTTAATGATTCCTGTGTAACTATGAGGGGAAAGGGGGTAGAGAAGAAGCTGGTTAATAATTGTCAAAATTGTTACAAGTTTGTTAAAAAAAAAGAGAGACTAGTAGGTCAACAGACTAAAAACTTAGAAATGGTGGACACCAAAATAAGCCAATTTAGTACCCGACCAAATGTCTTTTTTGAGATATGATGTTGTGTAATGGCCATAAGTGTTTTTGCAAGTTTACCTTTTGAATATAAAATGTAAGCACTTCATCATTATACCTTATGACACATTTGTGTAAAATCTGACTTCTAAAGGTATGGCCAAAAACATGTTTTATGAGGTCACACTGACCTTCGACCACCAAATTATAATCAAGTTAAAAATGAGAGGATGTCTCTGTCAAATATAAGAAAACTCCCTAAAGGTGCTCTTTAGGTGTTGAATGAGCATATTTTCAAATATGCAGTAGTACTCCCAGAATTTGGTGTAAAATCCTTATATATAAATTTCACTGTAATCATGTGGATCCAGTAAAGCTGGTGAGTGTTTCATCACACTGATACTAATTCATACTGTTAAGAGAAACTCTTGTTTGACTAATTACTGATTCAGTAAGTCTTAAGTGCAGCAGCAGTGTGTGGGAGTCTTCTTTTCTACCAATAGTGAGCTTGTCTGCCGTGCTTCTGCATAAGAAAGAGTAAATGTGCTAGTAATTATGAATATAAGATTTCGCCCTTTTTTTGCCTCTAACTTAATACGTTTAATACAAATGTTTTTGAAAGCAAGTGATAAATATTTATAAATTAATATATATTTTGGATATTTTGTTGTATAATCTTTGTATCACTGTTTTTGTATTTTAAACAATATAATCCTTGGGCAACTCAACAAGCTCAAAGTCAGTGTCTGGTTTCTATAAATCTCAATGAATTTCTATGCAGGCTATGCATTGATGAGACAGTTCTTTTGATGAGTTTTAAAGTCAAATAGTAAAAAAGGGAAGTAATACTTAACACTAATATATATTTTTTTTTAAAAAAAAAAAGCAATACCCTAATATGCATCCAATCATAATACAGATTTTACGTGTGGTTAAGCAGGTCTATGATTCTGACGTGAAAACATTTAATGGCTATACTATTTACTAGAAAAAATTAACCAAAGTACTTACATGGGCTCTTTCTATTCCAGATGATTAAGCTGCTATGGATGAAATATGTTCCTTCTCTCATGTCACAGTAGGAATCATTATATTTATACCTTCAGATAGGTAGGAGACGCCCCCTCCCATCTTCCTCAGCTTCCTCCCTTCCCTTCTCCTGCGCGCGCACACGCACACACACACACACACACACACACACACACACACACACACCTTATCATTGTGAACACTCAAAGAAACAGAAGATAATTTCATAAAAGATAATTTAGCTTCTTTCTGATGTCATTTTTGTTTATTCGAGAAAATATGTTATATTAAATTAAGCATATGGCCTAAAAAAGACAAACCTTTAAAAAACATTTACATTTTTATCATTTTCACTTTGTAGAAAATTGGTAGCATTTTTAATATTGGTGACAATACATTACATTTTAACACAGTTTTTGTTGACAATATTTTTTTCCATGGCAAAGTAAACAGAAAAAACACCTGGGTGGTGAGTGTTAGTCACCACAGCTATACAGATTTTAAAGAGTAAAAGTTGTATAGCCAACTATGTCAAAAATCAAAGTACAAAATTGTCTATGATTTTCTTGGAGGCACACAACAAAAATGTCACATAAATGGTCAATTTGCAAGAAACTATTGTCTTTTTATTCACTGAGAGTTGTGATTACACCAGACTTGCTTGTTTAAGCTGTCGTTGTTTCCTAAGTAGCAATGATGTGTAGACGATGAAGAAACCGCCGCTGACAACGACTTGGTTGCATAAGAATCAATTTATTACAACAAAGTTCAGCATCCACCAGGCACCATGGTCTGCCTGGGAGAGGATTCAGGACCAATGCGAATCTCTCTCTCTTACAGCTCATGCATGTCTCTTATATAGGTGCCGGTAATCCGGACATCCGACTCCAAGGCCTACCCATCCATTAACCTCTGACCTCAAGATAAGACCCATATAAACAAAGCATAATACACCTCAAAGCCCTTATTACAAACAGTCTCATGCAATCAACAATTTGTGCAGGTTATTTATTTCAACAAGAAGGTTTCAAAACGTTTTAAAAATACAAGAAACATTCTGTTTAGTTCTGGTGAACCACAAGGTTCACTACTGGGCCCACTGCTGTTCTCTATGGTTCCAGCCTTTCAGAATTTTTTCTATGATTATACAGTATGACAGAAACATTAAGACAAAACAGTAACACCAAAGTAATCCCCTGTCTAAATCTCCAACACTTGTAACGTAAAGGTTAACAAGTTTAGGATCAGAATTTATTTATTTTGTTCAAAATAAATAAAGCAGCACATGTTTTCAAATGTCTGGCAATAAGGTAACACCATGCAGAAACCTGCAAAATTAAAAGTAGAAATACTAAAAACTGCAGTTTCTGAAATGGTCACTTAGGGCTTGCTCCCGAAGTCAGTCCCCTTGTTAAGTTACCCAACTTTACAGCAAAGATAAACATGCTTACAGCCTAAAACAAAAAAAACAGTTTTATGGCCAATTTCAAAGACAACTGTATGGGGGGAAATTTTTAGATAACTCAGCTGTTTAAATGTTATTAAGGCTTAAAGTTACACATATTTAAGGGTGGGCCTGCTTGAGTGACAGGCTTTCTGTGAAGTGTCATACAAGTCCATGAGTCAGATCCACCCGATGTTCCTCCATGGCTATACCCTCTCATCCAAATATGGTCACCTCTGGCTCCAAAAGAAAAAAAAAATATGGCGGCAGCCAAAATGCTGAACTCAAGGCTCCAAACAGGGGTCAACAAAGCAAGTGGTGACATCATGTCTTATTATTTTATACAGTCTATGACTGAAACATTTGTTGTTGACTCATTCTACTCTTCTTATCCAACATTAACTTTATATAAAAAATAATGTTTACTATGTCAGTAATACAGAATATACAATATTACTTGAGAAACCTCCAGTTTCTTCTCTGCTTTCACAAGTTCAAGTTAAGATGCTAAAATAATATGTTTGAATGTAGTATTGGATCTATTGAGGTACTGTACTATGACCTTTGCTCCTAAAACATGTGAACTCACAAACCCATAGTTTTAATGCTTTAAAATATGTGGCAGAAAATAGTTCATTAGAGCCAAATGACCAACTACAAGATACTAACAGATAGCTCTCTAACAGAATACTGCTCAGACATACACTGCAAAATACAGTATCAATTTTATGCCTTACATTTTGGAAGAAAAAAAAGTCTATAAACAGAGACATGTCAGAAGGCTGGAAGAGTGAAATCTGTAAGACACTTAAAACAATATCTTAAAATCTTTTCATAAGAGCATGTCATTTCTTTAAATTTGAGTTTACATTGAAAAAAAAGGTTACATCAACCAGTTTCCCTTTTGGTCTCAAGAAAAGAGGCTTTTAGACTTCCATACTGACTGACTTATTTAAGGAAGGAAACTTCTTGCAGTGTATTAGTCATAGTGCCAGCACTCAGCTATTATTAAACCTGCACCCTACATGCTCATAATGCCATTGTGCCCTGGTCAAAGTCACTTGTTACACCCACACTAGTAGAGGAATCACTAAGGTAGGTGTCTACACACTGTCTTGCTCCAGAATGAGATTTTAACCATTTGTAAAAAGTAAAGACACCACTTACAGTAGTTAGACTGCATGCTGCTTATCTATCATGTATCCAGGATGACAAATTGTAGAAATACCGCATGCTTTGAAATTATTTCAAAATTGGATACAACTCATTATAGTGGACTAAGAGGCCATTTGGATAACGAGGATTGTGCAACAGTCGGACACTTGTGTGTTGAGACATCCTCTTGCAGCATTGCTAAAGGGAGTGACTGACATGCTCGTAACCTTTTGTGAACTTGGGAGCGTCAGTCAAAATGAGATTGTTCACAGTTCATTTTGTAGGAGAGGTTATTAGAAAGTGTAAAAATCATTTGCTTGACAGTAGACGATGCAATGTCAAAGTTAATAAGAGCAATGACTAGATATGTGACATTTCCAGGATTGCAGCGGTCACACTGATCCTCCCTGCTGTCCCTGGCTCTCCCTTTTTGTTCTCTGACAGGAAACGTCTGTTGTCTGACAAGCGGGTGGGTAAAGTCACACAAGTACAGCAACAAATAATGTAAATAAACAATGAGGATGAGGAGTACGCAGAGGAAGAGAGAGAAGGTTAAACAGGTATAAATGATTTTAGGCAACACCATGAACTTGCAGCCAAAACCAAACACATGATGAAGATACAGAATCCAAAGCCTGTCAGCATCCTCCTTCATTTCTCCAAAAGGACACAGATCTCTTACATCTTTCCCTCACACTCAGACAGCCTCTTCAATCGTCTACACAGCCCTCACGAGGAAGAACTATTCATGGACTGTATGAAACGTCACCAGTCAGTGACAGCTGAGAATGTAGCCATTTGTAGTGTTATGATACACCGCAAGACGGCACCTGCCGTGAGAAGTGGACGGGAGGCATCAGTTGATAACACAGGCAGACAGAACTTGTTGCGTCCATATGATACCTTGTTGGCTGGTGTCAGGTTGTAACGCTGCCGATAATGACATAATGTAATGAGCAGGAAGATCCTATGGATGAAATATGTTGGGGTGGTCGGGAGGGGTGTTAGATGGGTCCAACAAAGACAGACTTTGACCCTAGGTGTTAGTGTCCTCATCCTGTCTAGTTAGTTTTTTTCTCACTCTTCAGATGAAAGGTCACAACCTCTGCAGCCACTGTGACAGAGAAGAGCTTGGCAATTATCAAGAATATGTGGGAGAGAGGAGTGGGGTGTGACGTCACCATACAAGCAAAGTGAGGAAAGATACTCTCTAAAAAGCAAACACAGATGACCTTTTATAAGTCCTCACCAAAAAGGCAATTATTGGTTGTGTAAAAGGCTAAAATGGCAGATGTTAATATGTGTCTGTCAAAGGATGACCGCTGTATGAATAGTGACTATTATTCAACAGAAGCAAAACAGCAAGCAGCATGATGTGGGAGTGTTGCTACAGGTACCAGTGAGACTGCTCATGACTGAATAGTTGGTGCAGACCTTCAAGAACTTGGACAGATGACAAAATTTAAGTCATCATGTCCACCATGAACTGGCCTTTAAGGAGGATGCTGAGATAGATGGTTCAACTCTGATGCACAACCTTGGCTTGCTCTTTGCATCGTCCCAATTTTAACCAAGTTGGAACGCTGAATCAACCAAACCCAACATGACTCAGGGCAGAAAGGAAGGCAACAACAAGCATAATTAAAGTCTGGGTAAAGCAAAAACAAATGTGTGTAATGAGTTGGTCAAACCAATGAAACATGTAATATTAACCACCCAGCCAAATCTGAATGAACAAGAGTTGGCAAGTATAAAAAAGTAGGTTTAAAACCATTTAAAATAGCAGCATTTTCTGTTCTGAAATGCCAGGGCACATCCACTGAAGGAGCTGAAGCAAGATCAATGAAGCATTAGTGGCTAACATAGTAGAATAAAGCAGAGACACACACCCCGAGCTTAAGAATAAGAGCTGCTTCAAGGTGGCAGACTTTCATTGGCAGCGAACAGCAGGCCAGGCAGCCAATTTGGGCTGAAAAATTGAAAGATATATTAGCATAAGTAGTATAAAGTAGCATTAAATAGAAATACTCAAGTAAAGTGCATCAAAATTGTCCTGACGTTCAATTCTTCACATCCCACTACAGCAAGGAAGTTTACCGTTTTCACTGGTGCATCAAAACCCGCTCAACTTTTCATGTGCTTCCACATCATTTGCAGATTTTCCTACATTTCCCAGTAAACCACTCCCAGCACAGCTCATAAACTCATTGTTGGTTATGCAGATAAGAGGACAAAGCAGAGTCAGTGACAGCAACAAGACCCTGAAAGTTTTTCTGGTAATAATAGTGAGTGACTCCTTTACTGTAGTTGTAGTTTACTGTTGTTTTATCTCTGTGACACATGCTGATGAAACACGTTCTGCAGTTAAGTGGGAAAAAAACTGATTTATCAGCTGCCAGTGCTGGTGCTGTAAATGTTCTTTCCAGAGGTGTCACTGAGTTGTATCACCGTTTGCGGCTTGGCCCAACCCTGCTGAAAGAGACAGTCATCCGCTGACATTTCAGGAGCTGTTTTGGTGATAAATCCCTCGAGCTGTTTCTCAAGCCTCTTCTCTTACCGTTGTCTCTTTTCATCCGAATCCTTGAACCTTTCCTTATCTCTCAGCACACAATGTGGTGTCAGCAGCGAGTAGGGACTACTTCCAAGTACTGCTCTGCGGAGGGTGATCTACACAGGTAATATCAGGCCAGGCATGGAGCCAAATTTAGGAGCATAGATGCACTGCTTTCGTTCCAGGTGCAGGGGGCACTCACGCTGTGCAGAATGGATGAAAACACCCGTCAAGATGAGCTCCTCCTGGCTGAGAGCTTTGAGCTGGTCCTGTTAGGGCAGCCTGCAGAAGAGAAAGTTCAAGAGGGCCCCCCATTTCTCCGTGCACAGGGTGCTTAAGAGGGACTCACCGTGTTTTAAACCCGGTATATACTATCCGATTTTGGACTGTCCTAGACAAAAGATGACCAAGGAGGCTGTGTTCAAAGACAGCCTGGGATGAAATTCTGACTGTCAGAAATTTGGGATGACCATCTCACTGAGTGACTGCTGCGTCTACAGACCAGCCAATAGAAATGCGGCATGAAATGATGCATTGATTACCACAACAGCATTAAGTGCTAGTAGATGCAGATACTAACTTTGAGCTCTTGTTGAAATTTGAAATTTGAAGTTGAAAAAATTTGCGTGCCAAGCTGACCTGTTTTCTCCAGCCACAGCCACGTCCACATCCTCCTCGTCTCCTTCAAACATTTTTTGACACACATAAATGCCATTATAGCATGGGCTCGATTTGTTTGTTTCTCTTACCACTGCAGCGGCGTAGATGGTTGACGCACGCAGATTACTTTTTTTTTTTTTTTGAGTATTGATGTCAATGACATACATTGCATCCTGCAATTCAGCAGGTGTTATCACCGTACAGGCTTCATACACCAAACCGGATGTCATACCCAAGTTTCTTAATTAAATCCACATCACACAGTGCAGCTTGCACTAAACTTATAAACTCGTACAGTCTGTTGTAGCTGTAGGAGTTAGATAATATTATGTCTCTCTGTGACCATGGACTGCATAAAATAATGGTCATGGCTAATGTAACGTCACCCATTTGTTTGTGGACCACCGTTTTAAAGCATTTTGACTGTTGTCATCTTATTTTTTTGGAGCCAGGGGTGACCATATTTTGAAGAGAGGAGCTGTGAAGGAGCGAGGGATGGATCTGACTCACAGACTGTGGGGACGCTTGTCCCTCAAGCTGCCCTGCCCTTAAATATGCATAACTCTGAGTTTTCCCGAAATATCACAATTGTAACGAATGTTAAAATTAGCAATAGAAATCAAAACCACTTTTGTACCAGGCTGTAAACATGTTCATTTCTGCTGTAAAGTTGGGCATTTTAAAATGGGGGTCAGTGGGAACTGCGTTTTGGAGACAGCTATTTAAAAGAACTGCAGTTTTTGATGCTTCTGAATCAGTTTATCATTTATTCTCTAGATTTTGAATTTGAAATCCCAAATCAGAAAACAAAAAAATGATGTATCATTTTGTTATGCATTTATGAATCTGATAAATGAAAAACACAACACCCAAATGTTTTTCAGATTTTATGCTCAGATCAAAATGAATCAGACAAAATCAAGTTTTTTATTTCCTATTTTTGATATGAGCATAAAATCCAAAGTACAAAACACAAACGGTTATTTATTTTTTGGTATCCTATTGATAAATGAATAACAAAACAACTAATTTTCCAATCCTGGATTTCAAATTGAATATCAAGAGTACAAATGATACATGGATTCTTCCAAACTGGCTTCATTTTTCATTCTCGGAGGTTGCAGCTTCTCTACTTATCATCCTCTTGTTCACATGAAGTTTTGCAGATTAACCTTCATTTAAATCTGAATAACGCTAAATAGAATTCACCAATAAAATCAGGTTAGAAGCAACTTTTGTGTTTTTGTTCTGTTGACCTGTATGGACTTACATATTAACTTACATACTGTACTTTTAATTAAGTTAACATTATAATATAGTGTATGACTTTTTTAAAGTTGTGAAAAGCAGGTTTCTGCTTTTGAAAATAATATTATCAATCATATCATAATAGATCTCCAAGTAAACTGTTATTCACAGGTGAACAGTTATTAAAACTTTCCATTGTTGGTCTCAATGCAGCTGTATCTATATTTGGCTCCATCTTCTGGTTCATACAAGAACAGCAGAAAACAAAAGCCGTTTCGGCATCTGAACTGTACCGAGGCCAAGAGGCCATGCTTGCAATAATTATTATTATCATCATCATGATCTCAGGGTCACGATTTTATTTAATATGGCTATTGATTTATGTAATTTTTGTAATTATTTTTGCTCAAAGCTCTTATTGTTAACATCAAGCCTCATTATTTCCTCTTCTTTTTTTTGGATTAACTTATTCTAACTTATTACCTGACAATAATAAAAATGCCATCAAAGTTCTTAGAGCCTGTAATAACACCTTTAAATATTTTTAAATACCCTTTTGTCTCACCAACAGTCAAAAGCCCAAATATTTTCAATTTAATTTTATAGAAGACTACAAAAATCAGCAAACATTGAGAATTGAGAATCCAGGCCCAGTGTATTTTTAGCACTTTGCAAGTAACATGGCAGCTTTACTTTTCACAGACACAAATACTTAACTTTAATGGCTTAACAAAGCCGGTTCACTGTGAGAGATGCGGACACTGCATGCTTGAGGCTTGAGAACCGTGCAAGTTGCAGGTTCGTCTGAGAAGGTTCCTTTTTTGTGTGTTTGTGTTCCTCTCTTGGGGCGGTAGGGGTTGCATGTTTGACTTACCCATTTCTGCTGGATTGTGATGCAACATCCTCTGCAAAGCTGCCGGTAGTAGTCTGCTCTGGCCTACTTTGCTTTAGATGTGGGTAGTTTATTCATGGGTTAAAGGTAAAAAAAAAAAAAAATTGTTAAAGTGCAAAAATTAAAATTCCTTCAAGGTCTTCTTGGTGTGATGAAACTCTGTCTGTTCTGGTGACCCCGGCATCTCCCAGGTGTTTTCCATCAGCCACTAATTATGAGTCAGAGCTGTTCCCACTCTGTGCTCTCTAACTGACCAAACTAAAAGACTTTTCATATCAGTAAATTTACAAAACACCCAGCTTGATGCTTTAAAAAGTGAGCTATAACAGAGAAGGTAAAGCCATGACCATGATTTTTCAAGTATGTCTGAACCCTTTGAAACCTGGATGGGCATCTGTTTTCTTGTGCAGCATTCTGACGCTTTTCACAAGGACCTAAACCTTCGAAACCTGAGCAAAAAGGTTTAATTCTCTTGGAATTGAATTGATTTCAAACACATGGGAAAAGGCAATGTGAAAATTGTGAGAAAGTGGTAAAAGGTGATAAAAAAAAAAAAACAACTGGAAAATTAATGTTAAAGGCAGGGGTTTAGAATTGTTCTTTTTTTTTTAAAAAAAGGGAAAAATGTCAAGAAACTATATTTATGGTCATTAGAATTATATATTCCACATATTTTACACAACATAATAATATTAATTATTATTATCATTATTATTATTATTATTGGCTATTGATTAATTTATATTTTTAAATATATATATATATATATATATATATATATATATATATATTTGTTTTTCTCTTTAAGGTAATTTCCTCGTTTTTGTTTTTAACTCTCCTTTTGTTTTTGCAAATTTTCAGGTAATTTTAATGTAAATTTTTACTAATTTGTTGCTCATTTTGGGTCATTTTTTGTTAAGTTGCTCATTGCCTTCGTCATGTGTTTTTGAAAGAAATCGAGTCGGTTTGCTCAGGTTTCAGAGGGTTAATTAAATAATTATTGGAGCAAATGAGTTTATTCTTGCTTTTCTGTTTGAATGTTCAATTAGGTCAAAAGCTCTTTGGATGTAAACACCAACAGACTCCCAACAAAAGAAGAAAAAGAGATCCTGAGTGGAACTTTTACCAGGTTAACCAGGGGTCAAACTGTATGCACGAGGCAGCAATAGACGTCAAGTGAAATTTCGGTAAATTCCATGTATGAGAAATAAAATTTACTATTTCACTCTCCAACACTTCTGTTTACCACTTCAATCCAAAATGTTGCTTAACGAGGTCACACAAGCCACAACGAGTCTACTGCCTTTCAAGAGAGTTTTGCCCTATTTATCTGCTCACAAACAGCTTCCTGTCATCAGTGTGGGTTTGAAGATAACAAATAAACAACTGCTTTTTTTGATCTGCTTTTCAGTCTAGATTATTCTGTTAACTTAAAGTTGTCTGCAGGAACCAGGCAGCACTCAGCTTGAGGAGCTCAAAGTGCCAAAAAAAAACATTTGAAAAACTCAACAGCAATGTCTCTGTCCAAAAACCATAACCCAAGTTACTTATGATAATCCACAGACCTTATTGTGAACAGTTTCAGGTAGGAACTATTTGCTTTCTACAGAAATACACCCACAGAAGGAAGAGTGCATCTACTCATGGGCAAGAGGCTCAGGTCAGTGCGCGATGTAATGTCGTCGTCCTCAGCTGAGCTGTAACATTAACTTGCTAAGTGGTGCTAAGCTAGCAGTAGATGCACGCTTGTTACTGCAAGGCAATATGGTTGGCAGAAAGAAAATAGTTCCTATATGTTTGTTTAGTTTTTCAAATGTATTGTTTTGGTACTTTAGGCACCACAAATCCAGTGCAATCTAGTTCCATCAATTTTTATCTAATAACTAAAGTATGAAATTTCGAGAAGTAATAATTGTGGTAAGATATAAAAGATCTAAACACCACAATGTCCAAAGTGTTAAGAATTTGATGTCCAGTGACTGTTTTCAAGAATGAGCCTCTAAGTTTGAGATTCATCACAGCCTTTGAAAGCTAATAATAGCACTGCCAAAAGTGGGGCCCAAAGACCAGAGCTGGGCACTATAAAGTTTGATTTAGCTGACAAAATGTTCCCTTTTGTTCTGTTTTTATGTTTTTTTTAAATGGTTAAGATGACATTTTATAATTTGAGCTAAACCCAGAAAGTTAGTTTGCCGCAAGAGGCGGAGTCACTGGCTTTGCTTTTAACAACTATATAAAGATAGTGTGTATCGACCATTAAATTTAGGGGTTTCTTTGTAACATTACTGATCGTTTGTGACACCAGGTCTCTTGCTTGTTAAAAGTTGGGAGTTTACACCATGACAGTGCCACCAGCATTATGTGATCATCCCATCGTGTCTCAAAGATGCTGTCATGCTAAAATCTCTTGATGTCCATTCACTGTCACTCACCAGCTTCAAATGTGACTCATATTTCCTGTAAAATATTTCCCTTTTTGTCTTTTGCTCAGTGATTCTCGAAGGAAATGTGAGATGATGACTGATTTTAACCACATGAAATTTTGTAACATGGCTGTTTCCGACAGTTGTTATGAAATAGTGGGTAGAAGTGAAGCAGGAAGGAGTGAAAGAAAGGATGCTTTGATGAAATGCGTCTTACAGCAAGCAATCATTTGTTCTCGTTGAAAATTGCAAAATGAAAACAGGCAGTTTATTTTGTAAGCCAGTACTTTGTGTTCTCTTCTGGATCTCTTGCGGAAAAAAACACAGCAGGAGAAATTCAATATTTAAAAAAAGCTTTATTAAGTTAACAAACATTATCTTTTAAATGACTATTAAAATACTATTAAAAGTATGGAAAATATATGTGATTTATATAACTAAATATATATACATTAAAGTCACTGCCATAAACAGTCAATCGTTTTTAGGTTTAAAAAGGCCATGTCTGAGAAACTTATAACATTTACAAAATGTTATACAAAAATTATTTTTTTGCATTTCTGGACCAACAATGTTCTTATTTAAAAAAAAACAAACACAGCAAGAAAGTCTGTTGAGTGAATCTTTTACCTGTGAACGGTCCCTCTTTCTACAGTGCAGCCATGGTAACGGTTTCGCGGCTTCACTTCTGACACAGCATGGTAACTTTTGATAATTATCCCTAAACACAAAGTACAGCTGAGGCTGACGGAAATAGCATCAGCTTTGTGGGTATTTGGTCGTAAACCAAATCATACGGCACTTTTAAAAATAGACTTGATGGTTCAACCTAAGAAAAATAGTCCAAGAAAAACAGCTTGTGTTTGCACTTAAGTGCTATAATCTGACGGATCAACGCTGGCCAGAGTCTTGAGTTCAGGCTCGTCGACCTCTTTCCCCGCCACGCTGCTGCTCCTGTCCTTGTTCTTGCCTTTGAAAGGCTTCCCCAGTTTGGTTGAGAGTGTATGCAGGACAGAGCCCTCATCTGGCGAAGAGTTGCTGCGGCTCGAGCGGCCGCTACGCGTGAAGGTAGACGTGGTCCTGCTCTCCGAGTTGGTGGCCTCGAAGAGCTTGCCCATGAAGCTGAGGCCGGCCTGGCGAATGTGGGAGCTGCCGGCGAACACATAGAGAATGGGGTTGACAGCACTGCTGAAGAAAGCGAAGGCCGTGACGTTTGGACGTGCTGTTTTGGCAGCTGCGATCACTGACTCACTGCCCTGCAGCAGACCGACCACCTGGAGGAGGGAGACGGTGAAAGCACGTTAGAAAAAGAGAGGAAAAAGCTAAACCAGACCACAAAAACAAAGGCTCCAAAAATTAGCCTGGTCTGAAACTCTGGAAATACCTGAAGGTTCAGGTAAACAGTTTACATTTGCACAGTATTTTTTCCATCTATGCTGTACTCGCAGCTTTTTGTTTTGCTGGTTAAACACTAATACTCTTCTAATTCACTACTTAATTACACTTAGCTCTGTGTTACACTTTTTAATTTGGTGTTTACCCACATAAAGATTCAACTTCTCCCGCAGCAGTTTCACATTAAAAGCTATGAGGAAATTACACACACAGGACTTTAAACGTGAAAAATATGTGCAGAGAGTGTTGAGTTTCATTGACAGTCACTTAACACGTACCCAAAAAGCAGCTAAAAAAAGTGCATGAGAGCAGTATCAGTCATTTGTGGATTTTACCTACAGAGCAGAAAGTTCAGATTCTTGATTATGATTGGCTGAGCCATTTTTAAAGCCATAAAGTGCTACAGTGATGACGTTTTTCTGTAGGCCGAAGTGGAAGTAAGTCTCAGTCTGGTTCCGTCGTCAAAAAGCCAATGGGATTTTTCCATTGGCTTTTGGATAAAATGCTCTGTGGCAATACTCAAGTGTTGTTCAAAATGATAATCTTTACAATTGAACTCTGTTTTTATGATTTTTGAAGCGTGAATGCAATCTCCAGAAATTAAAAGCTACACCACGGTCGCATGACTTAACATCGCCACTACAACAAGGCTATAAAGCCGTTTTTCACTCATCATTTAGCCACTTATTCGCAATTTTCTTTTCAAAGAAAGAAAACCTTCAAAGCTCACGTTTGGATAATTTTTGTCAAAGAACAAAACATGAACGTCTCTTCAGCTTGTGTTATCCACAGATCTTATTTCAGGCATCTAACCAAAAACCAATTAAAAAAAAACACTGACTTTGAGACAAAGGAACCAGGGGCGCTGAAATGCTCACTCATCTCTGGTTTTAGGATTCATCCCTTAAATCAATCAGCACTGAAAGTATGGAAATTCAACTGGAAAATGTATATTTAAGTTCACTCACTGCATACCATATTTTTTTTCAGTATTTATCTGAAATTTCAGTTGATTGGCTGACTGATTATCATTGCTGGGTGAAGAGTATCGGTGACCCATCTGTTTTTACATCCCAATAATTTCGTAGCCACAGTATCCAAAAAATACACATCAGCTGCTGAAATCAGGTGCAGTTTCTGGCCCATGTTGGGTCCTGTGAAAAAAAGGCTAAACAAAATCACCTGTATGACGTTGACTATGTGATAGGGCAGCCAGAAGATCGCAAAGGCACTCATGATCAGCAGGATGAGACGGCTGCCTTGTGCTCTGCGCTGGAATTGGGCCCTTTGCAGACGACAAATGACGGAGGAATAACAGGTGCTGATGAGGGAGAAAGGCACCAGGCAGCCCATGATGGTCTCAAACACGTACTGGAAAACTTCGTGAGCCAAGCTCTTCCAGTGATACGGCACACAAATGTTTATTGTGGTATTGTCTGGTCGTGGAATCTTCAGATTACTGTCAGAGAAGAAGAGTGAAAAATAAATATAAATATAAAGTGAATGTAGATATACAAGGGTTGAGTCAAGTCTCTGACAAAATACTTTTCAATGTATTTATCAGCTCTGTTAGTTGTTTAGTGACTCTTTGTAGTCATTTTGTGTCTCTTTGAGGTTGTTTTCACTGTTTTTATAGTTATTTGTCATTTTGTGTGTCTTCATCATTTTGCGTTTGCTTGTTGTTTTGAATCTTCTTGTAATCATTTTGTGGGTTTTTTGTCAGTTTTGTAGTGTTCTTTGTCTCGATGAGGTAATTTAATGTAATATTTGGTCATTTGTGTCTCTTTGTAGTCATTTTTGTCTCCTTTTGGTTGTTTTATTTTTGTTTTTGTTTAATCTTGGCAGTAGTTTTGCCCATTTTTGTAGCTATTTTGTGTCTGTGAGGTAATTTTATGTATTACTTGGTTGTCTTGAGTCTCCTTGTGGTTGCTTTGCCTGTTTTTCAGTTATTTTGACATTTGTACCTATCAGATTGACCTACTGGTAGGTTATTCTGATCGACATTTATATCTAAATGTATATAAACATGAAATGGCATATGCTACAGTTGACTGTAGAGGTGATAATTCTGATAGACATCTGCTCGTATTTGATTGACCTACTCTGCATTTAATTCCATTTATATATGTGGTAGGCCTTTGTGGTCATTTTGTGTGTCTTTATGATCATTTCTAGTCCGTTTGTGTTCATTTTGAGTGTCTTCCTGGTTAAATTGAGTAGCATTTTACAGGTAAAAGCCAGCAGTTGTTACGGACACTCTGGGCCCCCTGTAGGCCTATACACTAATCCAGCAGCTGCTAAACTGCATCACACTGTCTTTAAACACAGTAACAAAATAAAATCCCTAAAATATGGCACATCATATTTACAATTCCAGTTAATGTTACAAGTTACATCTTTGTAAATAAAATGATTTGCAGACAACCTTTAATTTTGTCTGCACAGATATCAGTTCATTTGATTCAGGTTCCTCTTAACCATTGCAGCAGCCATTAAACTTTGCACATTTAGAAATGTAATAAATACAAAGATACAAGGGAAACTGTAGTCTCACCTGCGGTAGAAAGGCATTGGCAGTGACAGGATGAAGGCTAACACCCAGACCACCAGCAGCAGAACCAGCAGGGAGCGCTTGTTCCTCATTCTCTGGGACAGAAAAGGCCTCGTCACGGCCATCCAGCGGTCCATGCTCATCAGGCAGATGACGTAAATGGACACGTACATGTTTACGTTTGACAGGTAATGCACCAGCTTGCACGCCGCAGAGCCAAACTCCCAGCCCCGGCCCCCTGCCAGGAAGCGCAGGAAAAGAGGGGCGCTGAGAAGCACGAAAGCATCTGCCACAGCCAGATTCAGCACCAACAGACAGGTCACTGAGCGCTTCTTCACCCGACACAACACCGACCAGACCACAAACAGGTTCCCGGGGAAGCCCAGCACAAACGCCAGGGTCAGGATGGCGATGCCGACCTGGTGGCTGACGGGCAGAGAGGGCTGCTGGGGGGTGGCGGTGATATTGGATGCCATCAGGAAAGCCTCTGCAGAGTCTAGCTGTGAAACTCACACCACCTTTTAGGCAGGAAAGAGGATTATGTCGTGTTAAGGTTTGTGTTTTGAATGTGGGCCAATGCTGCAATATATTGCACAATCGTTTTCTTCTTATCGATGTTGCTGCATCTCAAAAACGACATGTCTGAGTTACCAAGCATTACAAAAAGGCCATTGATCATGAGCTGCCTCTGTGGAGATTTTAAGGTTTAGTACATTGTCACTCTAAGTTTGTTACCATTTAGTAACCATGTGTAAAATTCATTGTGCAAGACTTGTGTGCTGCATGAAAGGAATTATAATTACACTAAAGCGATACTTCAGTGTTAAAATAAACTCCACTCACCAAAAATGTGTACTTTTACCAACCTTATACCTGTTTTCCTACCATTCCAGTTGTCTAGTTCAACTATTTTTCTATTCTATTCTACTTTATATTATTCTATTTTATTTTATTTTATTTTATTTAAGGCAATGAGCAATTTGGCAACAAAACACCAAAAATAAGTAGATTTTAAAAAATTACGTTACTTATTTTACATAATTATTATTATGATTTTAAGCAGTTTTTTCCAGGTCATTTCTTTAATAAAAAAACATTTTAATTATCCCCTTTTTAAATTTATTTGTGTTTATTTGTTTGACTACTTTTTAGGTAATTTTCTTGGACTTTTTCCCTAATTTCGTGCTTATTTTCTGGTCATTCCTTCTGAAGTTGATCATTGCCTGCTTACTATGTTTTTGAAAGAAATAACACCAATTTTCCCAAGTTTGAAAATGGATAAATATTCAGTTTGCATTAATATATTTTTCAGATGTTTTATGCTGCGTCATTTATTTGATAAACAGGAAACAGGAGATTTCAGTTCCTTTTCTTATACTATAGACAAAATTGTGACACAAGAAATGTAACATTTTTATCAGACGCTATGATCTCCAGAGGAAAATCTATCCCAAAAAATTAGGAATTTCTTGCTCTTATTCTTTTTTTAAATAAATTTAAGCAAATAAAACTCACCGACCTTCAACCGTCTTTTTTAACAGTAATTCCACTCCAGAAGTTTCCACTTTTCTTGCACCTTTCCTGCTCTACTGTTGACTCCCAGCTTCCCTCTTTGCTTCGGAGACTGTGTGTGGAGAGAACAGCAAAAAAAGTTAATATATTGAGTAAGAAGGTTAATATAAGGGGAAACCCAATGACCACAGGAAGCCAGCTTGAGCTCACTGGGTGGCATTGTAGGGGCTGTTCCTCCTACACATCCCTAGCTGCAGATTTGTGCAATAAATAAAACATGATACTGGTAGTTTTGTTTAAAAAAAAAAAGATGTCGACACAGCGTCTGGTGCTTTGTGGGAAACAGCAACAGGTTTACCGGAGCAAAAATGTACATAAGAAGAAAAAAGAGCAGATATCAAGGAGAGCCAAGAAATTGTGAAATTGATGTCATGATTTTCAAGGAAAAGCAGGAATAGACAGCACAAGGGATCGTCATGAGGGTAGACAGGTGTGTGTGGGGGGGGGATTATTCCAGTAAACTGCCAGGATCTTGTTGATACAAGAGTGTTCATCATAATGTCTTGCACCAGACGTCTTTGCAGATTTACAGCATGTACCCCTTTCTACATAACCTGAATTGCATAACAAAGTATTGACATGGGGAAAGGAGCAAGAGATAGTGAGCCAAAAGTTGGCAAGAAATTAGCAGAAAGTACAAAAAAACCAACCCTGAAATTTGTGAAAAAAAGCTGAAATCCTTTTTTTCATTATCTGATAATTTATTGCAATTTGGTTTCTTTAAAAACATTGGAAGAAGGCAATGAGCAACCAAAGAATAACCCAAAAAAGTGAAAGAAAATTTACAAGAAAATGATCTGAAAATCAGTAAAAATGAATAAATAAAGTTTGACAAACAACAACAGCAATGGGGAAATGACCTGGATATTTTGCTATAAAAATATAATAATACTGAACTATGATTTTAAACATGTAAGTGTGATAATTAAGAATATAGTTTTTCCCTAGCTTTTTTTTTTAACTATTAATTTTTCCCCCTTGATTTTTTAAAAATAATTTTAAAAAAGCAGCACCAAAAAGTGATGTCCTGGTCCTGATGAATCTGTGTGATTAGCCTTTTCGAGAGAGGAAATCAAGTTACCAAAAGAGTGAAAAAAAAAAAAGAGAACGAAGCAGATGAGGTGATACAACTTAAAGATCTTTCAGAGAAAATGTCAGCAATGGTTTCCTTTGCAGTTTGATGCAGCCATTAAAATGTTTTGCTGAAACAGACAATAACGTGAGCCAGCTTGGCCTTGTCAGCTTGAGTCACAACAAGTCCCTTTACCTTTAAAATCCACAGATTCTCCAAGAAGCTTCAACATATGCACAAAAATGCTCATCCATCGTTTTGAGATCATTTGGAGGGCAGAACGGGACATCCTTTTGATTAAAAGGAAAAGGGTTCATTTCAAGTCTGTGTTGGAATTTGCTTCACCTGTGCGTCATGAAAATAAAGTACTCGAGGCTTGTTTTTGCCATTAACTGTTAGCCCTCTACACGACATGTTATTGCACTGAAGGCACTTCTTCAGATATTAGGTGAAGAACACATCAAACGGAGTCAGTATACAACATGCAGAAACTCTAAGTTTTCTTCCAATTTCCATTATATGTAAATGTCATTACGTGTGTGTGTGTGTGTGTGTGTGTGTGTGTGTGTGTGTGCGTGCGTGCGTGCGTGCACATTAGTTAGAGTCGGAAGTGTTGGTTTTATGTAGGAGGATGCTGACGTGGAGCTTTAGCAGGACAAGTATTGATTCAGCCTGTTTTTACTCAGATAATGGTAGGATAAGATCTTATGTGTCACAGGCTTGCCATAATGAAAAACATCATTAGATTCAGTTGAATGATTGATATAATCTGATGGCTAAAATCTAAAAACAAAACAAAAACCCGCCCACATGCGTGGGTTCAATTTACTTCCCATACAGTTTCCATAAATGTTAAAATAAGCTTTAGAGACCAAAACTGTTTTTTGCACCAGTCTGTAAACATTTTATTTCTGTAAACATTTTTATTTATTTCACAATTTATTTCTGCTGTAAAGTTGGGTATTTTAACATTGGGGTCTGTGGGGACTGACTTGAGCCAGCCTTGAGTGGCTATTCAAGGAACCACCGTTTTTAGCATTACTGGCTTCACTTTTCAGCCCCAGAGTTTGTCGCTTGCTTCCACTGCCACCAAATGGCCAAAAAGTGAATTTATGCAGCTAAAACAAAAGAAAATTAAAAGAGAAGCATGTAAAGCAAACGTTTAATTGTGAATATTAAAAAAAAAAAGTCTAGCGCATCTGCGGAGCCTGAGCTCTCAAATTATGCTCATCAGTGATCTGTAAAAGTATTCACTGTTTTAGTTCATTTTGACATTTCTGTGCTTCCTTTAGGCATTTTCACATAAAAAATATTCTTAACAAAATGACACAGAAAAATCTTACCAAAAAAAAAGGAATCATTTAGACATTACAGTAAAAGTAAAAGTTAAAAAAAACGTACAGTAAAGACAAGGTACCACCTGGGTCCTTTTTTATACTCCACAGTTCCAATAGTTAAGAGCAAATGAGCAAAGGCCCATATCCAACACGTTCTCATCCCAAATTGTCACATGTTGCCACTTTGCCGTGGACTCTAACGTCCACATATTATGTTTTAGGTTCCCCTCTGCGTCTGCTGTTGACACTTTGGGATGTCAACGCAAGCACATGCCTGGATAATGCTGCACGTGGTTTTGTTTAGACAACAAAAGCACATGGAAACCAATGCTGTGTTGTACACAAATGCACATAAAAAAAAACATCACATTTGGATGGGAAGTGAACACCGGACTTCTGGATCAAAGTCTGGGGTTTGCTGGACCCATCCATGACCCTTCCTGCCTCCCCTATAGGTGCCCTCTTGCTCCTTATATTACATAGTTGAAGGCAGTGTTTCAACATGACGCCATCCTACATAATGCACACTCCAAGCATCATGTGGATGCAGCAGATGCTGTCCGGCCATCTGCCTGCATATAATAACACCCCAGCTGGTTCTGTATGGCCACGTTCTCAGCTGACACCGTCCAGCGGCGTAGCATGCCGATAAGAAAGGTGGCTTTTGGCTTCTTACATAGAAAGCACTGACAAAGTGGTGGTATTTGACGACTTTGGGATGAGAAAGGGCCGTATACTTATACTCCAGTTCCAATAGTTCAAAGCAGAGCAAGACTCAAATCTCATCAAATATACAGATCTGATGTGTTGTGTGTTTTAAGCACAACTGCAAAAATAACAATGTCACTTTAGGATGCGTCCGGCTGCAAACTGTTCCAGAATCAGTCTGTCCAGTGACATCCCTTTCAGTCTTTGTAACAGTCTAATTGAAAAGAGGGATTCACATTATGTTTTTTCCTGAACCATCTGTGAATAATGACCACTGATAAATTTTTGGTAACTGCGGGGAGATTTAAAGGTCTGAGTGGTTTCCCCTATAGAGGAACAACACCAGCCTCAATCTTGTTGAATCTCATCTCCTCTACTTACCGTTCTTCACCGGTTTGGCATTAGAGGTCGAGTTGGAAGCAGAGTCTGGATCTTTGTCCTTTAGCATGACGGCATCTGCGTCTTTGTATTTGTCACGGCTGTTCTGGCTGTTCTGTCTGCTCTTTCTCGAGGCTGAGTCCAGCCCTGCGCCCTCAAACAAGCGGGCCATAAATGCCAGCCCTTCTCGCCGGATGTAGGACTTTCCTGCGAAGAAGTACAGCACTGGGTTGACACAGCTGCTGATGAAGGCTATGGAGGAGGTGACCGCTCGGCTCTTGTGCCATATTAAATTCAACCTGGGGTGGAGAAGTGAGGACAGGATTTCATTAGAGACAAAGGACTGACTTTGATTTTTATGAGAATGTACAAGGGTCACAGACTACGCAGAATTTCTTTGGTGAAAGAAGATATTTTACTATTGAAAATTGTGCCAAAAACATCTTTTATGGGGTCACTATGTCCTTGACCTTTGACCTTCAACTGCCAGATTCTAATTTGTCCCTTCCTCTTGTCACAGGGCCTTTTGTGCCAAATATGAGAAAAATATTCAGAGTCCATAACAATGAATGGATGCAAGGCCACAGTCACCTTGACCTTTGAACATCAAATGTTTTTGAGATATCGCTTTGTCAAGAGGGTCACCATGCACTTGACCTTTGACCACTGTAATTAATTCACCCTGAAGCCCACTCAAATGTTTGTTCCAACTTTGAAGAAATTCCCTCAAGGGAGGTCACAGTGACCTTGATCTTTCACCTATGACCACCAAAATGTAAGCATTTCATTCCTGAGTCGAAGTGGACATTATTGCTAAATTTGAAGAAGTTTGCTAACAGCACTGTTGAGAGTGAGGGGTGAGGGTGAATGGATGAACAGACGTGCAGCGGAACGGACGAGCAGACATATGGACGGACTAACCAGATTGTCTCTGGGCTCTTATCTATACTTTAATCGCTCACCAAAAAGTCATTTCAAACTCCATTGAACATTTTTATTCAACATTTTCCAAAGTGTTGAATACGTGATGCATTAGTGGCCTAATTTGGCTCTAAAATAACTCCCATCTGTGCACAATGTAAAGAATGAAAACACTGATGATTGGTTTGTGTTTGAGTTTTAATTTTAGCTTTTGCAATGTTAGAATTGTTGTGTCACTTACACTGTTTTTACTTTTCCCTGTGGACACCAAGCCCATGTAACCTGAGGACGATAGTAAAAAATAGTTTATGGGCAGCATCTCTTTTCACTTTTAAAACTGATATATTAGACCTGGATGTATGATGAATACATTTACTCTACAATGTTTAGAAGAAGACTTTAATTGCAAAGATAGGATGAATGACATACCTGCACCATGTTGATGATGTGGTAGGGCAGCCAGAGGAGACAGAAGGTCAACACAATGGCCAGGATTAACTTTTCACTACGAGTGCGACGGTGGAACTTGGTATTTCGGATTCGCCGTAAAATGCAGATGTAGCTGACTAAAATGACGCTGTAGGGAATTAAAAACCCCAACACGAGCTCCAGCGTGTACTGGAGGATCACCTGTGCATGGGAGATGGGAAAACAGAATTGAATATCCCAACATTGCGAATTACATAAAAACACCGAGGTAAGTGTTATTGTTATTGATAGCATGAATATAATAAAGTTTTTTCACTTACATAACTGTCTTTTTCATGGACTGGTTCACACACTAAAGAAGCCCCCTCTGACTTCTTCACTTCTCTGAAGATTATCGCAGGAATAGAGGCGATCATCACAAGCACCCACACCACCGCCAGCAACCGCAGGACGATCTTACGGCTGGTGATGAGACTGACGCGGCGAGGCCACAGCACCGCCACCAGCCTGTAGATGCTCATGAGCATGATGAGGTGGATGGAGGCGTACATGTTGGCCAGACACAGGTAGAAAAGCAGCTTACACATCACATTCTCAAACACCCACTTCTTCATGACCAAGTAGACGACGAAGAACGGCGTGAGAGCCATCAGAGAGCCATCGGCGAAGGCTAGGTTGAGGATGAGGAGGGTGGTGACGTTGTGCTTTCGGGCCCGTGCCAGGATGCTCCAGACGACGAAGAGGTTTCCAGGGAAACCCAAGACAAAGACGAGGCTCAGGATGAGGGCGCCTACTGTGGTGGCAATTTTGTCTTGCACAATGCTGTTGTTTGGGAGACTGATGGACGTGACGTTTGGGAGAGAAATGTTACTCTGGGCCATTTTTGTTATCTGTCAAAGAGAGAATATTAGTGAATGTTTTATAAGATTTAACCCATTTACATCCTGCTCAGCCGTTTGGATGGAGCACATCTTGAGTCACTAAATCTTGAAAAGTACTGAACTGAATTAAACCAGACTGAGCCATCTGTACCATTTGATTTAGTTGTGTTATGCCAAAAAAAAAAAAAAAATCCACTAGATACCGCTGTGTCTTTAACCCATTGAAACCAGAGCAAGTTAGTGGGATTTCTTTTAAAAACACTGGAAGAAGGCAATAGAATAAAGATAGAAATAATGCAAAAATTAGCAAGAAATGTGTAAACACTGCTAGAAATTTACCTGAAAATTATTTAAAAAAAAAAAAAAAAAAGCAGAAAAGACTTAGAAAGTGTGCTTTGAAAAATTTTTAAAAATCCTGTAACATAATAAATATAAATATGTAATTATGCTAATTACATTTATTTATTTTTTTTCATTTTTTTCACTACCTTTAACAAAAAAAATGTGTTTTTTTTTTTTTTTAATGAAGTTGCTCACTGACTTTGACCGTGAACATCCATCTCAACCGTTTGCTAGAGGCTTTTATTAAGGAGAAAAAACATTAAATGGTGGGGACATTAAATGGTTAACCCAATACATGAGTTGACTTTTAAGTGAAATAAAAAAAAATAAATAAATAAAAATGACACTGTTTTTACCTTAGTATCCCTTGCAAATAAAACTAATGCCAGTGAGGCAAACCTCAAAATATCTCACCAAACTCCAAAGTGAGCTAAAAAGACTAATAAAGATCCTCACCTCTGAATCTTACTGCATGTTTTATCTAGCAAAGGCCTCAGTTTAACAATACAAGTATGTATTTCTGCAGGGAAGCGTGGGAGTGTGGCGCAACTGTAACAGGTTTTAACGGGGATACTTAATTCCTGAATGACGAGACCAGACACGAGCAAAGAGCAACAGTCACTGCTCATGTCAGTATTTGAGCAATGACTCTTTATTATTTTTTCTATCTCTTTAGGCCTGATGAGGCAAGTTTATGTCCAGTATCATCCACACACAAGAGCAATTTAACCCCTTGAAACCTGTGTAAAATGTATGTGATTTATTTCAAAGAACGCAAGAAGGCAATAAGCAACCTCAAATTAAATTACCCCAAAAATTTGCATGAAATCAGCAAAAGCTACAAGAAAAGTTCCTAAAACACGAACAAGAAATGTGTAAAAGTTACAAGACAGTTCCCCAGAAAAGCAAGAAATAAGTAAAATGTAAAAGATTTACACACAAAAACAAAAAGTAAAAAAAAACAAACAAACAAGGAAATAACCTTAAAAGAATTACACAAAATAATTTTAATGATTATAAATGCATTTTCTGTATGTTTTCTTTTTCATGGTTTTCTTTTCTTTTTTCTTTCTCTCTGTTTTCTTTTTCAGTTTTTCTCATTTCTTGCAAATTGCGGGACATTTCTTGCCATGTTGGCGACTACCTTTTTGGAAGGTTTTGGAAGGGAGTCATTATGAAACAGTTTCAAAGGTTTTAAATGTCAAAGGTGTCTGTTCACAGCACACAAAAAACGAATGTAAGCCCAGGTTTCAAAAGGTTAAAGAGCTATAGAATTACATTAGAAACACAATCAAGAGAAATAAACTGTATTAATTAAGGTGGAACAGAATGAAACAAAATACAAATAAAACAAAAACAATGCACAAAGATACACAATATATTTACATATACTGAGGCACCCTTTGTCATCTATAATCAGGCTCACAGGACTGCATCATTGTTAGACGTTACGAGCAACCAACAAAGTCGAAAGAACGAAAAAAAAGTGAGCTTAGGGCAAGACAGAAAAGTGGTTGTTCCAAGGGCGTAGGTTTTGTCTCAATGCTAATGGGACACACATGAAATGGGATGTTTCGGGGCTCTCTGCCAGATTTTTTGCACCAATTCTGTGCCTTTTTTTCATCTATTGTGTAAATGTCTTTGCAGATAATGCTCTTGTATTCATCCTACAGATTCCCTCATGGCAACATATGAACTATAGCTCTTTCATTTTACTGGAAAAATGTTTTCAGGAGTGACATGTCATCACTTGCTCGACATATCTGGACTATTAGTTCACCAGCACACCCTTTGGGCCTACACTGAAACTATTCAGTGTAGTTATTCCTGTGTATACAATCAGATATTCACACCCACACCTGCTAACCAAACCTGTTCCATAACACACTTGTGCACTAATTATGGGCTGCTATGATGTAAATCAGTATACAGTGGCTGTATTGGAAAGCAAATGCACACCCAGGTAGATTACAGGCAGCAGAGATGGAATGATTGTGTCAAGAGATCCAGACATTTGTTGAATTTTGGAGCCGTTTACCATCAGGACTGCTATAGCATAGGTTTTATTTGTATCACATTTAAGAGCATGCAACCTAAGGAACTGACTCTTGGTGTCTTTTTTGATGAAAGTTAAAAGGTAGGTTATTTACTAACACTTTCGGCAATTATTCTATATTGTTTTGCGGGTTTTTTGTCTGGTTGACTTCACCTTAAATAAAAGTGGCTTAAAAGTTAAGGGTCCACCACTACATAAGACTAAGGGTGATTTATTGGCATCTAGCCGTGGAGATTGCAGATTTCGACCAGCTGAACATTTCCTGATTAAAATTAATCAGTGTTCATTGTTCAGGAGATTATTACAGAGAGCCGAATTATCCTCAGAGGTTTCTTAATCTCCAAAACAAACAAACCTGGTGATTAAAACCAATAAAAACACTGACTAAAACAGTTTCACGTTAAAAATCATTGTTTCTCCAACAGTGTTTGGCATGTTGGAGATGGGCAGTTAGCCCAGTACTTGCCAATGTTTGCTCATCATTTTTCTCAGATGCTCAGGAGGTTTTTACCAGGAGCCAAATTATCCACAGAGGATCTCTCCACTCCAAAACAAACCGACTATTTGATTAAAACTCTAAAAGAAAAAAAACTCTAAAGTGTCTAAAAAAAAACATTAAATACAGCAGGTTCACATTACAAATCAGTGTTTCTCCGACACTGTTTGGCCTGTTGAAGATGGGCCGCTTTCCCAGCACCTGCTTATTATTGGTCATGTTTATTCTTTGATAACTTAAGATCCAGATGTTCAGGAGGTTTTGCACCTAAATATCAACATAGGTCTCTCCCTCTCAAAAACAAACAGACCTGGAAGTTTAAATCTGTAAAAACACAGAATACTGACTGTGCAGACCACTCCCTATGTAGATATAAACAGCTCAATGTAAGGTAATGAAAACACAAAGATTATTATTTTCAATTAATTATACACTAAAGAGAACATACTTAATTATATTTTATTCCATCTCTGTCAATATGTCCCCCTAAATCCTACACACTGGGACCTTAAAGTCAATTTATTCATGGACCATTATTAAAAACAGCACAAAAGGTGCCTTAGAAAGACATCAAGTCAATGCAATTTGCTAATAAAAGCAAAAAGGTGAATTAATAAGTGAAATACACAAGTAAAATAACTGTGGTGATTAAAAGAAACAAAAGTGCTGTATCCTGCCAAGAGAATTAAGCACATGGGCTGTCACTATCTTTTTAATTTAAATACAAAATATAGATATTGCAACCAATTTATAAGTAAAGATAGATTTTTTTCTTTAAATCACAGTTTTTATAATGATAATGTAATACATATTGAGGATTCTTTCGCAGCAGAGACTTATTTTCAGGTAAGATTATGTTGTATAAAAGCATTTTCTCCAGGTTTCAGAGGGGAATCAAAGAGACCACATGGCAGTGTTTACAGAAAGCCGGTCAAACCACAATGTCAGTGGCATCAAAGCAGCAAAAGACAGTGAAACTACATCATATTGTGCAATAGCCCCACAATGAGGGACTATACCAGCCATAACAGGCCAAATCATGTCATTGTCACTAGTCTTTTCTGTTTCCATTCAGCTTTCTGCCTTTTAGTCTTCTTACAAAACAATAAGAATCTGCTCAAGCTACTATTTTTTTTACAATTTTTTATTATCGCTTGCACAAACAGATCCCCCTATAGTGACCCCATCACAGACAATAAAACCTGACTGACTCAAAAGGTGTGTTTGTGTGTATTCTGTGACTCAGGCACATACCTACTTAAACACACCTGCTTACAGAGACAAAAACACACAGAAATTGTAAAGCACACATTCAGTTGCACGCATTGCCATGCCATACATGGTGATAAAGTCACAAGAAAACCATTTTGATTATCTCAAAAATATACAATTAATAAAATACTCCTCCAAAAAAAGTTTCTCCTCCAACAGTAGCAGGAACAGTTGATAGCAGTGATTTGATTGCAGTTGTAAGCGGTTACAACTGCAATCAAATCAGTTGTTGCTGACAGAAACCAACACAAACACATGAATGAAAGACAGACACACAAGACGGACTCACCTCAAGTCATCGACTGCAAATCCCAACAGCAGAAAGAGGACACCGAGATCTGGAAAAGAATCTGTTGTTAATGTGTTTTCGTCTTTTAACCTTGTCCTCTCCCCACGTTTTCCCCCCACCTACTCTCTCTCACTCCTCCGTCACTGATTTATCATGCTTGCTGAAACATGTAGTGTAGTGAGAAGGAAAGGTGTGTCCCCATAACCTGGCCTTCGGTTTCATTGGCAGTCTGTCAACATCCTCACGTCGACCGAGGAATTCCATCTGTGCAGCGTCTACTTAAAGGGTACGTTTATTTTACCACAATGTAATCTTGACTTTCAGATCACTGCTTTGAACATCCAGACAAATAAATTCAATTCTATTGTATCAAAGTTGTAGTTGATATTTTTGCCATGGATATCACAAAATCATCTCACATCAAAATCCAACTAAATGGCCAAATGTTTGTGGACATCCTTCACATTCTCACTCCAAACTCCTCAAAAATGTATATTAATACAAATGCACCAGCACTTTTAAGTTTTGTAGAGATACAACTGATCTCCAGGGAGTCATTGAGGTAGCATGGATAACCACCAGCCAAAAATCTCTTTACCTCAGCTGTAGTTTTAATGTGGGCAGACGTTGTTGCATTACAAGTTGGGTTTAAGCGTACAAAAATGGGCTCATAAAAAAAAAAAAAAAATTTAAAAAATAGTCCAAACAATCGTCTACCCTCAGCAAAAGTAAAACTCTGACTGATAAAGACAAAAGTCTGGTTCACTATATTATGCTCACTTTCCTCCACTCTACCCCATGGCATGAGAAATGTATATACATATACGTGTACACACACACACACACACACACACACACACACACACACACAAAGTTGAAATATAGTATATTTTAAACAAATACAGTTATATTACATTAGATCACATTTTTGTATGAGTTATCACATTTTTATTTTTTAAACAAACAAGATTTACATAGGATTTACATATTAGGACACACAGCAAAACTCAATTTCTCTTTGAGGTTTTTTATGTGTATATTTGCAGAAAAAAATGCAGAAAGCATTTACGATGTAACTTATATATTGTGTGTTAAGCACAGGTAAGACCAGGTGTAATTCAATACTTACCTCAGCTAGCATGTTGTTCCTCCTCAGAGGAGGCCTCGGACTGAAGGTCTCCCCGCACTGCAGACAGCTGTACTGTCCCCTCTTCTCTTCCTTGTCCAGAGACCCTCAATACAGCCTTTGCAGTAACTGCGTCCACAGGGAATAGTGACTGGTTCTTTTTGCAAGTCCAGACAAACTGCACAGTAGAACTGATCCTGGTCCCGCTCGACTCCACATTGCTCCTCCTCCTGTTTGCTGGCCATTTTACCAGCAATTACTCTGATAAAAACCCCAAAGCACTGCTAAGTTTCATTTTGTCTTAAATATGTGGAAAAGAAGGAGCTGATTCCCCACTCTATGCAGAAACAGTAAGGCAAAACACACCTGTGTGAGGTCCAAGGCTCAGTGTCCTCCAGCTTTAATTGACTTCACCTGTGTGCTCAGAGAAACTGTAAAAGGGGTAGACACCAATTCTCACAGCAAGACGAGTTTCACCAGTCATGCTTTGCACCAATTAGGCTGTGTAAACCCTTTAATCCCTGAAATTCAGGTTTTTGGCATGATGCCGCTGTTTTAAATGAAAACACATACACAAAGAATTATTTTCAATATACTACATGCAAAGTTTTTTTTGTCATTATCTCAGCCTGGGATGTGTCAATGATAAGCAGCAACATTGATTTTTATAGTTTTTGTCAAATACACACTCATTACGCTTTGCATACAGCATTTTCAAGATCAAGAAATAAAGTGATGTCAATCCAGGTTTCAAAGGGTTAAACAGAGCATTATTCTTGCTTTAGGGAGCCCCCTACTGATCACAGCTTGCAGGTGTAGGGTAAACTAGTCAGAGCATACAGACCTGTCATGAAACAAAATGGACCAAAAAGAAAACGTGTGAAAGGTAAGTGCTTTTATTAGTGTAAAACAGATTTATAACAAACAAGTTAAAGCATAATACAGAGAAACATTCAACACCCTTTAAATTATAGAAAGCTTTTATCACCACTGTCAGGTAATCAAACATTGTTAATCTGTTAAATGAACATATTCTTCTGTTGCCTTCAACGGAGCCGTTTTTATGTAAATAGAGAATGGGTCTCTGTCACTGGAAAAATTACTTTAAATAAACAATTAGGATAATTTTCCAAAACTATTAACTTCCTCTAATAATGTCTAGTCAATTTGCTCATTGCCTTTCAAAAGAAAAAAAAAAGAAAAACAAGAAAGCTTATCAATGTGCTCAAGGTTCGTGAAGGCATCTGCACACAGCACAAGAAAAAAAAGATGTTGATCCAGTTTCAAAGGGCTAAATCACCTGGGTTCGCTTGTATTGAAGAGGAAAAGGCGTCTGTGATCATTCAGCTCCCGGTAAAAACCTCCTGAGCGTCTGAATCTGGAGTTATCAGAGAAAAAGTTGGCACACACAAGCAGTTGTGGGCTAGCAGCCGTAAAACTACTTTATTCAGTGTTTTACTGGTTTAAATCCTATGGTCAGTTTAGATAATTTGGCTCCTGGCAAAAAAAAACAAAAAACTGAACAATAAACGCTGAAGGAATCGTAACCAGGAGTTTACGCTTGGCACATGGGAGGAGTTTCAGCTGGCTGCAATCTTCACTCCCATATGCAATTAAATCCTACACATTGCTCCTTATTTGAGCTTAAAAGCAGCTTTTGCTTTTTCACAGACATCACTGGCTGCCATATCTGCTGCCTCCCGTGCTGTTTCTGCTCTCTCAGCTGCCTTCCGTCCTGTAATACCACCTATAACTGCCCCTGTTACAGCGCAGCCTGCGGTAGCCACACCTAACACCCCTCCAGCAACTGTCATTCCTGTTGCTCCTACTCCTCCTCCTGCTGCTGCTGCTGCCCCTCCTAATGCTGGAACCTTATTCACAAGTTTCATTAGTACTGAGTTATGCAGAGCTGTGATAACTAATCCAACCATCCCTGCAAGGCCAAAAAAAGCTCCTAACAATGCTCCGGTTGCAGTACCTGCCAGGTTGATTAAAAATCTCTCAGACACGATGCTTTTAGCTTTTTTTCTGATCTCTTCCAGTGACATGTTTTCTGCTGTCTGTTTTAAGTGCTCCTCCTCTTTGTGTATTTCTTTCTCTACCTCTTGAAACACCTGATTGGTGTAGTATCCTCCTTTGTTTTCCATCATCATCTTGTCTATTGTGTTGAGCAGCTCTTCCACCTGGATCTGGTTGCTCCTGTAGTTATTCTGTAGTTTGTTCTTCCAGTATTTGTTATCAAAGACGTGGCAGCGGCCGCCGCACTTCTTCACCAGATCACTCAGATTGTCATTCTGGCTGACAAACTTCTCAATTGTCATCCCTTTAGGAAGCTGGTCACCATGAGTGAAGACAATAACGGCATATTTTAGGGCATCTTCAGAGAAATACCGGCATATTTTGGTGATGACGTCCTGCTCCTGCTGTGTGAATTTGTCCACTTTAAGCACAATGAGAAAAGCATGGGGCCCAGGAGCGCACTCTGTGAGGCACCTCGCTATCTCAGGCCTCAGCTCGTCCTCAGGTCTGACAGCATCAAATAAACCTGGAGTGTCGATCAAAGTGATGCTTCTTCCATTGACAGATCTGGTTTCTGCTTGGCACACTTTTGTTCCAGAGTTGGGGGAATGGTTCGTGGTGAAGAGATTCTCTCCAAATATTGTGTTACCTAAGTTGCTTTTGCCAGCTCCAGTTTTCCCCAGCAGGATGATCCTCTTTGTAGCTGACACTAGAAAAAAACAATGAGTCTGTCAGGTTCGTTTGTTTGTTGCTTGTAGCTTTTTAATGCTTTCTGAGAAACAACCATAATTAAGAACTGAACTTCAATTTTTTGCAGTCATATAATATCAACTCACCTTGATCTGGTTGAGAAGCACGTAATGTGGATCCTTCAAGATGGAGACCTTCCTGGACGGACTTGAACACCTGCAGAGAAACAACGTATATGTTTTAATGCCAATTTCAGTGTAAACTCATCTGGTGAATGTCGACTATTTTTATCGCTTGTGAATACAACTGATTATATTGATCAATAACTTCAACATCAACTGGAATTGTTTTTATTTAAGCATTTTGTAAAAATAGATGCCGTTTTCATTCAACTCCTGAGTTTCATTGTGAAGTAGGGCTTAAAATACTGTTTTTGCCGTGTACATGCACTGGTGCATGTAACTTTCAAAATTACATGCACTTTTTTTTTTTTATCTGCACCATTTTTTCTGCACTTCTGCCACAGCTTTTCAACTATTCAAATTCGTTTGGTGTGAGATATATGGTGGTCATCATGAGCAAATGCACTAGAACCGATGGCAATTCAAAAACCTCCTAATGGAAATGTTTCAGACCTCGTGTAGCATGTTTGGCTACTGTAGAGAGAGTCAGCAAACCTGTTTAGGGATTTTTTTTTTATCAGTTCATATATGAGGTAATTATGGCTATTTTATTATAAATTGAAAAGCAAAATATATTTAGATTGTTCTGCAAACATTTAAAGAAAAACATTTAATTAATAAATGGGATTTAAAGGTGTGTGCTACAATATTAATTGAGCTGACTTTGTCTGTACAGTAATATGGGGAGAAACTACTGACTGCCGAAATGCTCCAGGTACCAGGACTGTAACAGCAGGAATAGACGCGCATCAAATTACAAGTGTGGGGTGGCATGACTATGTTTTACTTTATGTACAGCTGTTGCGCTGTGCTGCTCTTTCTTGTCTGTCCAGGCGCTGTTATTGTCCCCTTTTTGCGAGACGACTTTTCAACATTACTTTTATGAATTGATTTTTCATAGCATGAGAAAATGGACATGTGCCGTGAGAGCTTGTGAAAAACGTTTCCTGAGTCTCACAGTCAGTGTGGAAGCAGCGACAGCTCTGACATGCAGAGGTTCATGTACAGTGCATACGTGCACAGCTCAAATTTTATGTGTATTATTGCGCATACACACAGTATTTTGAGCCCTGAAATAGTTAGTATTTATGGTTCAAGCATTTCCATTACCTCAATGGATTCCTCATCAAAGGGGTGGACGACGATGCGGATGAGGAATGGTGTTTCACTCACTCGGTTCTGTTCAAACTCATGAACTACCTCTTGCAGAACCCTGGCTGCCACGCTGCCAGGAAAACGCAGGGCGTTCCCACCACCGAGTACAGGGAAGGCGACAGATTGAAACCCTCTTTCCTCACATGAAGTTAGGATGTTGTTGATGGCCAGTCTCAGGACCTGGGAAAGGTAAAGGTTTTTGTTTTTTAAGACTAGAAAAACAAAATACTGCAATATAGTGCAGAAAACTGGTGAACAGATTCTAAAACAAGAAGACAAAACTGAAAACGCTCCACTATTTCACCTGGACTGCAGTTCCATCTGGGTCACCATCCCAGGGAGTGAGGTGGAGGAAGAACACCGCATTAGAGGGGAGCTCAGGAAAGCCCTCCAACAGGACGGCGTCACCATCACAATGCAGAGAGTCTTTTTGTGCCTCCTGTATGAACTTTTCATCCAGCTGAGATCCAACCTTCTTATACAAACTGCATCCAATACGGGTAGAGAGAGGGTTATCACCAACCATGGGTGACACCAGAGCATCCACCTAGCATCCACCAGAGGAGAGAAAGGCAAATGGGGGAACACTTTTTTTCAAATTCTATTTTATGTAAGTTATGTAGCTTTCTCTTTCTGTCACATTATTCCCAGTGGGTATCCTTGTTAACAGGATCATGAAATATAGATTTCAGAATCGGGCTAGCCTAAAGTTCCAGACATATATAGTTATAAAGACTTAAAAAACACAGGTTTTCTCCTTGAACTTGCATAAACTAATTTTGACCACTTGGGGGCAGCAGATTAAAAAAAGCTGTACACACAAGTCTGATAGTTCAGCAAATACTTGTGTATTCCCACACCCAAAATGTTTGAGCTCCTTTACCTAGAGGAAAATTATGCTCATTTTCAAGCAGCTGATCATAACTGTGGGTAAAATCTGTAAATTAATTCCATTTAATTTCCCTCCATCTTACTCGTGCCCAGATCTCCCTGCTCATCTCCCAGTTAAGATCAAATTTCTAGTATGAACTGGTTTGACAAATGTTCTTGAAATCTCAGAAAGGTTTCTCACCTGCTGGGTCTCGATGGTTCCCTGAACAAACTCTAGATGGACGCTGTTTGAAGGAGCTCCTGCAGTTGCTCCTCTTGTTGCATCTTTAGCAGCAGCGTCCATCCGAAATCCCAGATCTCGTGGTGTTATGTTTTTAGCTCTTGTCCCTCGAAGAAGCCGATCACATGCTTCCTGCATGGCCCTCACCACCTCCTCTCTGTTATCAATCAGGATGATTCGTCTCAGACTTCTTCCTCCCTGACTGCCAAACCTCTCAACAGCAGATACTATAGCCTCAGAGCACACAGTGACAGGAACACCAGAAACACCGGAGCTGATACAGGGTATGGCTATGGATTGGAATTCCATGATTTCTGATAAATCCAGAGCACTCTGAATCGTTTTTTCCAGTAAGATCTTCTCTCTGCCACCTGCTTTTCCACCTATAGGCCCAACAGCGTGCAGCAGTTTCTTGCACTTCAAGTCCCCCCCTGTGGTCACGACTACATCACCCGTAGGAATATTTCCAATATACTTAACTAAGGCACTGCTCTCACTCTGTACGTCAGGACCGCCTGCTTTACTCAGGGCAGCAGCAACCCCTCCACTGTGGTCCAGATCTTCATTGGCAGCATTCACCAGGGCATCAGCCTCCTGTTTGGTGATGTCACCCTGACACACCAGCACCTGGATCCCATCACAAAGGCTGTAACTAGCAACTGTTGTGTTTTCTTCACTTAAACTTAAAGATGCCAAACTATGTGCAAAACTTCGAAGTTCACCTTTCCTTGTTGGACTTTGGGAATATCTTGCAGTCCCTAAACTGTCAATGGTAACTCTATCCTCAAGAAATAAGTTGAGAAATGGATCCAGCCTGTTCCTGACCTCGGCTACTCTGCTGGATTCGCCTTCCAGCACCACCACGGGCCCAGAGGAAGATGTTAAAGGATGGAGGGTGACCCCTGAATAGTCAAAATGGTGCAACTCCAGTAATTCATGTGCCAACTCTGTGGATGGCAGAGGGACTATGCTTTGCACACTAGACTGGTCCAATATAAACTGTATGACAGTTTCACTCAGCTCCTCAACCTCTTTAGTGTGGCCCAGTAAGTAAACTGTGCTGCTGTTTGAGCCAAACACAACCTGAGTCCTGTATTGGTCTTCGTTCATCACTTTTGTCTTGGACTTAAGCTTTTCCTGAAGCTCAGATGGCACAGCAGAGCAGTTAGGAACGTTGATCTTAACTTCCTTGAACTCTCCTTGTAGTGCCTTTTCCATTTTATCGAGATCATCATCAGAAAAGGAGAAGAAACTGAGCTCTGTGTCTCGTATTTCTATTTCCACCTTGTCACCAACCCCTAAAAAGTCTCCTAGCACCCCTGGCCCTCCATATGCCTTTCTCAGGAAAGCCAAAAAATGTGGGCTCACATCAGAAACAGTCCTTTCTAACACCAAATTTTCCTGTTCAGAGATCCAGTTGCCAGCCTTAAGAATCTCCTCTGCAGAACCTTCCAAAACTAACTGACCTGCAGCTCCCTGCGTGACTTTCACTCCTGGAAAATCTCTTCCTAAACTTTGCTCAATCTCTTTCCAGAGGAGACAGAGTTTGCCAACAGATCGACAGAAACTGGTTTGCTTCTGACTTAAACCTAACCTTTTCTCTACATCCGCCAGCCTGGCATTCACCTGGGTCTGTTCCCCAACAACAACAGCCATCCCAACCTTGCTGTACACTTTTACTTCATCTGCGGTCTGATGACAGCTGCAGGACTGAAGCAAAGCTGTAACTTTGCAAGGGTTTCGCTCATAATGGCACTTGTAGCCTTTAAAGAATTTGTCTACCTCTGCTTTCCAGTTTCTAGCATCATCTGCAGCACCAGGTTGAGCTACTCGCCTAATTATAACCTTCCTCTCCTCTGGGTAAAGCTGAGCAGAGCAGGCAACAGAGGCTAGTGCTGTCTCGAGTTTTTGTCCAGCTTGGAGGCATTCTTTTAGGTAACGAAGGAGGTAAGGATCAGGTTGTAGTTTATATTCTTCAGCACTTGGTGGAGGAGTCGAGGCAGGAATGGGATGTGGGTTCTATTTTGAGAAGAGACATCCAGATAACAACAGCAGTTTACTGGTCTCATATTCAAAGAACCTGCTGGATTGTTAGAACTGAGCCCTTATTATCATATTATGATCACATGCAATGATGTACAGTGTTTATGATACAATATACATAGTCTTTGGTGTTATGTAACAACATAAAATAGGGAAGTTGTAAATAGTAATTTATTTTTTTAACCCTTGGGGTCCACTTAAATATTATACAGACTTGTATCGCTCTGCACACAAAATGCACTTTTTAAGATCAAGCTTTAAAAAAAATACTATACATTAATATCATTTTCTACTTTCATTGAGTTATATTTTTGTAACCAACGTCAGCTCTTATCATAAATATCAAATATTAATTAATAATCTGATCTTTAACCCTTTAAATGCCAGGTTTTTGTCATGATGCCACTATGTTTTTAGATTTAAATAAATGCACAAAAAATGAATTATTTTTCAATACACTATATGCAAAGTATATTTCTTTTACTATCACAGCCTGGGATATGTCACTTATTTGCAGCAACATTGTTTGTGACAGTGCA
The DNA here is from genome assembly GCF_026936395.1 of Plectropomus leopardus. NCBI lineage: Eukaryota > Metazoa > Chordata > Actinopteri > Perciformes > Serranidae > Plectropomus > Plectropomus leopardus. The sequence continues at coordinate 16,655,953 of NC_142198.1, forward strand.
CCTTGTGGAAATACCGTGTATTTTCTCCATATGCCAAATAGGGTAAAAAAAATCATCATCAAGTGGAAAATAGTAAAAAATTATAGATTTCAAGGCAAAAGCCCAGAATGACACCTGGAAATAAAACAATGCATGTGTTATAGTCTGACGGCTGTGGGATCAAAAATAGCAGTTTAAACGGGTTTCAATGGTGCATTTTTTGCATTTAACAGAATGAGTGTAATAATTCTTTTTACACAGTGTATTTTAGACTTATTGTAGGAGCTGAGCTGGAAATTAAGAGATTATACAAAAATACACATGTGCAGGAACACAGCCAAAATTATCAAAACATACACAATCTCGACTGAATGACATATGTTATTGACCTGTTCTGGAGCTGGAAAATCGTAGCTTGGCTCCAGGCTGCGTCTGGCAGTGAAAACCAGATCACCCACTTCATGCTTAGATTTCTTCAGGACTGCCTCCTGATCTAAAACCAGAAATAATAATAATAATGAAAAAAATGACATTAGTTACCGTTATATTTAAATAAGTGCAGAACTTTTCTTAGACAAACCAAATCTGTTGTTTTATTTTATGAGATTGTCTTACTTACTTTTTCTGTCACTTGTTAGAAAATAGAGAATACATGTACAATGTACAGCAAACAAGGTTGTTTTCATCCTCAGTCTTTTTCTTGAATTTTCATCCTTCTCTTCTCCCTCTATTTATGATAGTGGGCTAAACTGATAAATATTGCTGTTCACACTGAGGTCCAAAAGTGGATTGTGGATTTATTATGAATGGACCGCAAGTGACTCCCAAACACATCACGTTTGTAAAAAAGACATTTTATTTTTAATTTTCGGCACAGGGATTTTATTTCCAATTTACATTTCTTGTTTTTCAGCTATTGTTTTCTTAATCCATACTTGGTATTACTTGACCTATGAACATAATGTGCCTTTGCAGTATTTTTATGTCACTGATCTGAAAGCAACAATATGCTTTTTTTGTTGCAGTGCAGTTTATTTACGTTTTGAGTAATTTTACTATACTCTTGCAATTAATTGTATTCTATTGTGTTATAAGCCAACGTGTTTTATACATTTTGTGAAATAACACTGAATAAGTGATCATTTATTTTATGTGTGGACCTTGAACTAATGACAGAGAACAAAATCTGGACCCTGGCTGAACACTGATAAGCAACAGCTTTCCCAATTTATTGTCTATAGAGCAGATCCAGGCTTTAAACTTAATGACATCACAAATTTGAGTTTTAGCACTCCAGTTTTTGGATATATGTGAGGATATTGTTCGCGTTTTTGTACTGTTTCGGTGCACACGACTAACATACGTTTTGAAAAAGTGCGTAGTTGCCCTTTAAGTTTCCCTTCCACGGAAGTGAAACTTAAGGATTTCGCTCTTGGATCAAATCTTCCTTCTTTTCCCGTTGAATCCGTGAAATTAATGAGCGCTAAACAACACTTTGATACAATAATACACAAAGAGTTCATATGATTATATTCCATAGGTGAATAAAATTAAATTAATGCATTAGTTGATGCGGTTACTTAATAGTTAAAACATAGAGTAAGAGTAAAGGACAGTTCAAAAAACACGAGCTTATAGCTGCGATATGGTGTTTTAAATACATTTACCTTTTTGATATTTGAAAGCGACACTGTAGATATGATCATTGACCCTCCTCAGTGGTCTGCAGTCTCCTCCGCCCGATTTGCGCCGAATACGTAAATATATCTCTACTTTCTTCACGTGCTCCCCGAGCTCGCTCCGAAACACAAGGAAAACTGGATACTGGTAGCTGTCACTCATACTTTAGCTATTATGAAAAATAATTCATAAAGACAAATATCTGCAGCGTCGGATCTAAACAGCTGTGTGTTTACATGTCGCCTGTTTTATAGTCAGACAAACTCCGCCCTCGCGATCAGAGATCATAAACGGAGATGTGACAGGCTGCCAGCCAGGGCCGGATCTAGGCCTGGGCATGGGGGCCGGTCCCCCACACACATATGCGCCACCTGCCCCACAAACAACAAATGTAGACCCAAAAATCTTTATTATTGTCGCTAAAGCATTTAACATTTCTAGGATGTTAGAACCTTTATAGGATTTTATGTCATTTAAAGTATTTATGTCATTTCTAGGATGAACATTTCCAGAACTTTAGGACAGTTTTAGGATACTGGGACATTTCTTGGATTTTAGGACATTTGTAGGATCTCAGGGAATTTCTAAGGTTTAGGAAGTTTGTACAATTTTTAGGACATTTCTCGGATTTTGGGACATTTCTAGCATTTTAGGACATGATTTTAGGATGTTTCTAGGATTTTAGGACATCAAGGTCTTAGGATCTCTGTTGTAGTGTGCAGCCAATCCTCCACTGGTACTTTTTAATTTTTTTAATAAACAATTTCTATTTTGATGCTGCTTAATCCAACAGTTTGGGGCTGGTTTTAGTTGCATCAAGCCAAAATTATGACTATGTGGCCAAAACTAGCAACTGTAAAATTGCTATAGTTCCTACACTAGCTTTTTAGTAATATAATACAAAAATATTGCAGTAAAAGTTCTGCAAAAAAGTTCGTTGAAGGTTATTGTGTTATTTAGGGGCCTGGCAGCTTTAGAGACAGATTAGTCTGCTTTTATTTACGTATGTCTCAACTTTTTCAGAATCAGGTTTGTTGTCAAATTCTATTCACCTACCTATAAATGTTCTGCCAAGAGAGGAAAGAAAATCAGAAAATTGATTTATCCTGAAATGTAAAGAAATTGTATTCAGAAAATTGTTTTTAAAAGCTGAGGAGAGGGTGTTAAAGCTTTTTCAGGTCATATTATTATTTTGTTTTGATTAGATTTATTTTATTTTTTTATTTTGACTTTTTCTGTTTGTTTGCTTTTTGTTTTGCTCATTTTTAGGAATTTTTCTTGCAAATATTTGGTACAGTTCTTGAGTTGCTCATTACCTTCTCAGATACTATCAGATATATCAGATACTGTTCTGCACTTTACACAGTAGAGTAGTAGAGTAAGTCAGATGGTCAAAAACCCAGCACCTAATGATTATCTAGCACTGACAAAGTTGTGTGATGTTGTATGTTGATTGTCATCGTAAGTAGTGATACTGAGATTGTTGAATCTCAGATGCTGAGATCGCTACTGGTTATTACTTTGGTTTCCAAAAAAAAAAAAAGGGGGTGGGGGGGCTGTGCGGCACTTCTGCCACTAAATGGCAATACCTGTGACCAATCACACCTGAAGCACTTTTTGCACTTACTAAGGGTTTTTTCCTTAAGTCTAAATTCTTGCTTGTGTTGTACGTCGCTTTGGATAAAAGCGTCTGCTAAATGAAATTGTAGAATTGTAGAATTGTAGACTATGCATATATGTACAATCTCTTACTTTTTTTAATTATTTTTTTATTTTGTTTTATTTTTAAAGCGTATTCCTTTATTCTCTTGCTGCTGCACCCCAATTTCTCAGTTTTGAGATCAATAAAGTATATCTATCTATCTATCTTCTCTCCATGTTTTTCAAAATCATCAAGCCAATTTGCCAAGGTTTCAAGGGGTTAACAAAGTTAAATAAATAAAAACCATCAGAAGAAAAAGAATAATCAAACTAATCCCATTTTTGGCTTTTCAGTGATCACAGTGAAAAAGGAGCCTTTGTAAATTTAGCAACTAGAGCCCGTGCACTGTTTCTTTGACCGCTTGTACTCTTCCTGAACCATCACCTGAGCTGCAGGTTGTCCTCCTCAGAGCAGGCCTCGGGTTGAATGTCTCCCTGCACTGAGGACAGCTGTCCTGTCCCCTCTCCTCCTGCTCGTCCCAGCAGCTCTCAGATCAGATTTTGCAGTAATTGTGTCCACACTGGACGGTGACGGGCTCTTTTTGCAGGTCCAGACAAACCGCACAGCAGACCTGGTCCTGCCACGCGCTCCGGCTGCCGCTGGTCGGCCATGTTGACGAGTTGCACCCGCAGAAACGCGCGCGGCACCGTTTCGCCTCCTTTTAAAAGACTTTTGTTTATTTTGGGGACAGTTGGGAGCTTTTACGCCAGTTTCGTCCCACCGAGGCGGAGCTTAGGAGAGTACCACACCTTCAACGCCCTGGAAGGTAAGCTAATGAACACCTGTGACTCGCAAATTTTAGGATTTGTATTAAACTGCTGCAACACAAACTGTACCAGGTATTTTAAGCTAGGTATACTTAGCTAGCGTTAGCCTTTAGCCTAGCTAGCTTATGACAAAACTGATATATGGGTGTATTTACTTGGGTTTGAGCTTGTTATTAAAGCTTGGTTTTTGAAGCTTAAGGCATGTAAACCTAGCTAAAACGAGTTATTAATCATGAAAATAAAGAGTTGACTGTATCAAGATCAAACTACTGTTCAGTTATGCAAGCTATTAAGTTTGAGGTATTTTAAGCTAACATTAAGTGTACTTAAGTGCATCTAGTTACAGCTTTGGAAAACAAGTTAAGACAAGCTAATAACTTAATTATGATTTAAAAACATATAAAGAGTTGACTTTACCCAGAAAATACTAGTGTACCTGTACCTAGCACTCAGTTGCAAGTCTCTGGGTATTTTTTAAGATAGTTTACAGCAACTTTTTGCTAGTTGTTTGCAGCTAAAGCCAGCTGTATCCAGCCAGTTAAAGCTAGTTAATAATTTTTTTTTTTATTAAAGTAAAGTAATTAAAAGTTGAAAGCAAAAAGAGAGATGTGCCCTATGTTAATTAAAGTATTGAAATTTGGCATATTGCTGGTTGCTACCGATGAAAGGGATATTTTCCTAGTTTTACATTTCAGTGAATCTACTAAGAAGATTATCACCCTTCACCACATGACCACTGTCATATTATCTATTTCGATATTAATTACAGTATTTGTACTTTGTCAAAGTGGGAAGACAGCTTTGTAGTGTTTAAGAGTTTGTGGACTGACACAGAGGGAATGGTTATAAAAGCACAAGCTAAACCCACTTTCAATAACTACAGCTGTGATGACTGAACCTTTTCACAGCAGTTTGGGGTAGTAAGTGACTGCACAGGTTTAATTGATTTGTAAGTGTCAACGGTTGCATTCAGGGCATTGACTGAGGTGGCCAATTATAGGGGTTCTCCATGCATGTGGATAAAATAAAAAAACAGGTTGCAGTACTTGAAAACCTTTAAATGTTTGATTTAAACTCAATATGGTTGTAGGATTTAAAAAATATATATCTTAAATGATATTTTTATTTTTTGTAGTACAATAAAACACGAACTGGAAGCCCACATATGTTTAATTGTTATATAAAGTGAAACAAGCAACAACTTGATAACAAAATTAAACATAATGGAAAAGTTAAAAGTAAAGCAGCTCTTAGCATGCATTCAAAAGTCATGAAAAGTGTCAAATGAAGAAGAGTAAAATCTTTCTAAAAATAGTATGTTATATCATAATAAATGTCCTTCACCTTTTCCAGAGTTTGATTAACCTAAGGAATTATTAGGAGGCTAATAACATTTTGCCATTCATGGCCAGCGAATTTGTTGTAATTGGCATAACAAATCAGAGACTTGAAAAAACAACATGCAATCGTTTGATATTTGAATCACAAAATACAAAAACACTTCAATAGAGTATTCAGCGTCTCTGTCAAGAAAAGTGTAAAATACATTGTTATTGATAATTCAGGATATTAATCACTTTCATCAGTCAAAAAGTCATTTTAAGGCAGTCTAATTACATCCTTTTTATGGTGAACGTTTTTAATCTCAGCTCATATACAACTGCATTTTGATTTTCTTTAGCACATATAAAAAAGATTAAATAACACGTCATCAACCATTTCTCAAATGTATACTAATTATGTACCCTGTGTTGGTAGAACACTAATTACACTGATACTTACAATTGACAGAAATGATTATGAAGTAAGTACAACTTGTTTGTCATTCCTGGTTTCCAACTAAAAATTCAAATGTCTCACTAATCTACAAAATCAGTTGCCCATTGCTCCCTAGTTGGTTTTTACATACTTCATGTTTTTTATATCGAAAAACATCAACCTCTTACTCCAGTCTTTTTATTTTTGATGCTTTGTTTTTTGGTTTTTATCTGCTGCAGGACCTTAAAATTGGGGCAATGCAGAGTAAAATCACATTTTCTCATATTGTATCCAGTTATTGAAGAGTAAATTACAGCCTGATCAGTACTGACACACTTTATATATATATATATATATATATATATATATATATATATATATATATATTTTTTTTTTTTTTACCATAACTTGACCACTTCTGCAAAATATTCATCACTTGACTGAGATCCGTCATCTTTCAGCTCAAGGCCGGGATAGAGAGGCTGAGTGAACGTGGTGTGTTCTTTGTGGAGTAAAGTCATCGCGCCAGAGATGTCAGAGATGTCAGAGATGTCATAAAATGACAGAGTACCTGCCTTAAAATCCAGGTACACCCCAATCCTGTTGGATTGAGAGCCTGACACTGTAGTGCTTTTTTTGTTGTATCGGAAAGTACAACCATATGGGGAGCACGCTAAACTCCACGACTTGTTATCATTTCCAAACTCTGAGTCATTTGTTCTGCTGCTGTCTTTGTATGACACTGCCACACACCAAGTAAGACCACTCCAACTGACCTCCCAGTAACATCGCTCTGACAAACCTTCTTTGCACAACACCTGCATGATAACTGGGTATTGATTATAATAGTGATGATTATAATATGCACTACCATAACCATGTTGCATATAATATTCACTTGTCACCCGTCTGTTTTCTTCTGAAATGGAAAAATATTGGGAGACTGTGTTCTCATCCAGAGTAAGAGGACGGCAATCTGATAGAAGAACAAGGTAGGGAAAAAAAGTGAGATATTAACATCAACCTTTTAATATTAGTTCATTATTATAGGTGCAGTCATCGATTCTTATCCTATACACTTAAAAAAAAAATCAGATTCAGCAAATATCTCCGACCAGGTAATGAGTGGGTCCGGTTATTTTACAACCTGCACAAACCCCACTTGTTATGAAAGCCAATACTCCTTTGAGCCCATTCACCCATGCCCTGTGTGTATGTTAAAAAACCAATCAACAATCAGGCATTCACACATAGCTCTAGGGGTTGAGTATCATTTGTTTCAACAACATTAATGACAACTAACACTGAATAACAGTTACAGGACTGCTAACAGCAAAATCAGTTTTGTAGACAGACAAAACTGTTATCTGTTTAGGAGTGGCTGAGACTATCACTTGAATAAGATCAGTGTGACCACCTTAACAGTCCACCTTAAGAGAATCCTGGGAGACTAACTTGGCTCGCTAACTTTGGGGATACCCCCCTTCACTTTAATCAGCAGGTGACCAACCAGATCCTGGAGCTTGGCTCGGGTCTTATGGAGTTGTAGCATTTACTTACTGACAAACAGCCTAAACTGTGCACATACTGCACTGCCACGTAACTTCATACACTCTGATGCTGTGTTGTCTGGGCAAAATTGCAATGTTGTGTATAATGCACAGGGATTGGCTGAATTTGCACTATTTGTTGTGACTGAAACATTCTGGAGATGCTGTTTGACACACTGGTATATTGTGGAACTACATAAATGGAAAGGTTTTACTCACAGCGTAAAAACTCCTCTCTGGTCTTTGGCACAGGTGGCAACACAATATCTATAGTAGACACTAAAAAAAAAAAAAACAACTTAATACCACTGGACTTGAACCAAGTCATTGTATGACTAGATTTTTATATTTCTGTCAGGTACCTGTGGCAGAGATTCTTGGCCATGTGTCCTTCAGGAGACTCTCTATGTTGTCCCTCAATTTAGACATGCAGTCGGTCACAGTTTTCAACATTGAACTCTTAGGATAAAGAACAGGACCAGGAGGCAAGTCTGGAGATTCACAGGCAGCAGCGAGGGACTGGAAAGTCTAGAGGGAATTCAAAAAGCCACACCAGAAGAAAAACTAAATGAAAAGATGAAAAATATACTCACTAATAGCACCATGTGTTGCACTTTCAAATTTGGGCAGCAGATGTCTCTCTTCTATTCAACAGTGTTAATTTTGTTAATGTAAACTATGACAGAAAATGTCTCAAATTATTAGTTATTGTTGGTGTCAAAGTTTTAAGATTTTGAACTTTTCAAATTATGATCAGTAAGTGTGTGCTCATAAATCATCCTATAAACCTAACAACCACTTAGCTGAAGAAATGAAATTTTGTAATTGTTTAGAAATTTCATGTAGTTGTATAAAAATATATCTTTAAATTAAATTTCAAGTCTTGATACATCATTTTGCCCTGATTCCAAATTCTGATACCTGCATTAGCCTAAACTAACAAGAATAAAAATGTCTACAATGTGATGCTGCCAAATTTGACGCTGCCAAAATTAACGCTAGTATATAGCTATGCTTTGTCCGCAAGGAGAATTAACAGCAGAACTTTGCATGTTTTAAACTTCTGCAGTTAGAGGTGGTTAGTGTGTGGCTGTGAAGCACTGGTTATTCATTTATGTGGAATTCATGTTACATGAGAATTATACAGTGATACAATAATAAAATCCACACAGGAAAAGTTGCCCCACATGACATTGAAAAGTGTCTGCTACCTGAATGAAATGAACGTGGTCGTCCGTTTCAGAAAGTTGTTCCAGTTCGGTGACTTTCCTCTTTAGCTTAGCAATTTCCTCCTCCAGCTGCAGCTGCAGCTTTTCAGCGTGAGCGACTGCAGTCTGCTCCCGGTCCTTGATCAGCTGCTTCACCAAAATGTGTCTTTTCTTAATGGAGGAAATCAGCTCTTCAAAGATCTTATCACAGCTCTCCTCTGCAGGCTGGCTACAATTCTGTTCATAAAAACAAAAACAAAGATTTTTCTTTTTAATGCATGTTCTCTGTTGTAAAGCTCATGATTTTTTAAATAATGTGATACTGTAATGCGCACAATGATAAACCATATCAACAAGTAAACACAAGCATCTGCTGTTATTCAGATAAAGACGTAAGAAAATTTAAGACACGGTCTATATACAAAATAGATACACCTTTGTGCACCAATCATGTTGCAGTTACAGTTTACATCAGTGTCTGTGAAAACATGGATGCTTCACACACATCTTACCCCGAATAACACAGAAGATCTATACAATCGAGTTCAAGAATGAGACAGACTAGGTCACAGGGACTTTGGCCTATGACCTCCAAAAACCTTAATTGGCTGGTGTTAATACTGGGAGTAATGTTAATGCTTTGTAACCTATCAAAAACTTGACTGGTTACAAAACCAATTTATGAGCTTAACTTGCAAGACAAGACTTCTTCTTCCAGATATAGGATCAAATACTAAAACATCATTTCCACACCTTGAAATCCTTCAGAGCTTGGAGCAACTCATTCAGGTCCTTTTCTCTCTCCTGGAATCTCTTCTGGGCTTTCTTTTGACTTACAGTCAGCTGTTTCTGAAAGTAAACGTGAATGGTTTTATTTACACAGTTATTCTGTATGATTTCAATCATAAGAGCTACTGGTGATAAAGATATGTATAAGTAACAAACATAACAATGTTTTTGACGGCAGATATACCTGGGATTTTTCATGTTTTCCAGTTCTGTGTTTGTGTTTTTACCTGTTCCTTGGCCCTCTCTGCTGCTGCAGACACTGTGCGATGGCCCTTATGCTCATCTAAAACGCACAGATAGCAGATGCACTTCTTGTCTGTCTGACAGTAGACCTCCATCAGTTTGTTGTGCTTCGAGCACATCTTCTCCTGCAGTGGGATTGTAGCCAACACCAGCTGGTGCTTCTTCAGCACAGGAACACTGTAATGAGGCTCGAGGTGCTCTGGACAGTACGAAGCCAAACACATTAGGCAAGACATCGTGGCTTTGTTAGGTCTGGTCCCAGAGCAGAAGTCACAGGTGACGTCTGCTGGGCCGGCACAGGCCACAGCAGCAGAGGGGGGAGCCTGCTGGGTGCTCGACCTCTTCAGCTTCTCAACAACCTAGGGATTATGAAAATAAAGATGCTGATGAATATTATAATATCTATAACTTGAAACATGGGGCTAATGTAGAATGAGAAAAGAATTCACATGGAGATTATACTGTATGTCTACCAAAGATCACTACATTTGTTGTCAAACTTGAGGTATTTTGCAGTTTCAGTGATTAATACAAAATAAAATCGACAATCATCAACAGATTTTGGTATATTCTTATTGATTAAACTACACAGCAGCATATAAAGTAGTTAAAATTGGCTTCAACTTTGCTAGCTGCAAAATTAAAGTTATGTACGCATGAATGTATCACTAAATTCTAATAAATTTAAGTATTTATATTACTTTAAAATGGGCCTTTTTTGCATTGTTACTTTAACTTTTGTCACTTATTTGGATACAAATACTTTTGTACATAAGTAAGTAATGTTTTGAATGCAGGATTCTAGATTTAACAGTATTTCTACAGTGTGGTATTACAACTTTTACTAAAGGAAAGGGTCTGATTACTGATGTGAGTTCTTTATACAATAATGCCCACTTTCCTCTACCCCCCCACAACTACCCTCTATCCTGCGGTGGGAGTAATTAAAGAAAATAATAATTACTTTTTAATCACTTAAAAAAGGGTATGTATGAAGAATACCCACTTCTAATTTGGTTGTAGTTACACAAGGCATTTAAGGGCAACAACCTCAGACTTAAAGATTATTCTGTAAACCAGCCACCAATAACAGACACATTTTATTACATGTTAAAAATATATATATAGAAAGATAAAGATTAAATAGACTAAAGTTTGTATAAATAACTGTGGCTTCTGCTGAGACCATAAGCAATAATTAAAAGGTGATTTTACTTTTACACATCATCATGAGCCAAAATGGCCACGTGGTGTCGCAATAGAAAATTAATTTGAACTCTAATTATGAAGCCTTAATGCCACTTTAGACATAATGCAGTTTGACAGCTGTAGTGAAAAGGTAAAAAGAGTGACACCACAGTATCAAATACGGTTCAGCGTTTGATAGATAATGATCATTTTAAAGATGTTACAGCTAAATTCTGCAGGTTTTTGACTTTAATTGGACCACAGAGGAAAAAGCAGCCGCCGTGGATGGGTTTCTCACAATAACTAATACATTTAGTGTCTCTTCCACTTATACATTTACCAAACAATCACCTCAGCCAGCATGTTGTTCCTCCTCAGAACAGGCCTCGGGTTGAATGTCTCCCTGCACTGAGGACAGCTGTACTGTCCCTTCTTGTCTTCCTCGTCCCAGCAGCCATCGATACAACTTTTACAATAACTGTGTCCGCAGGGAATGGTGACAGGTTCTTTAAGCAGATCCAGACACACTGAACAACAGAAGTGATTCTGGTCCAAATCAGCGCCACGTCCCGGCTGCTGTTCGGCCATCTTGATGATGTAGTAAAGAGCGTCTCTAAGTTTCACTTTCTCTTTTGCAGAAGTGGCCCAGGCCAGCCTCTTCCTACCGAGGCGGGGATTATGAGCGCCGGACGCCCCCCTCAAGGTAAACAAATGCACTTCTGCAACTTGTCAAACTACCCTCAATTACCTCAGTTACCATTGCGTGGATAGTATTATTGGAAACTGAACATTTATTTATTGCACAAATGTTGTATTTGATGCTTACTATTGTATAAAGTATTTCACCAAGAACAAACGAATGTACCTGGCATTCAGATGCCACTTTATTTTGAGCTAGGTGTATATAGTTATTTTCTAGCTATTTTAGTGATTTCATTATGATTGAAACAAAAACTAACAAAGAGTTGAGAAAAACATGAAATATCCTTTATATTTGCAGTTTTCCATTTATGGAAAACAGTCTGATATTTGGCATATTGTTGGCTGTTCGGGATTTATGAGATTTTTGAGATTTTCAAGTTTTGCATTGCAGTTAATCTACTATGCGCATTGTCTGTCTCTGCACTGCATGTGGCTACAAGCATATTTATTCCTTTGACCATATTTTAATCACAGCACCTGTTTGTTCTGCTTTGGTGAGGCCGCTTTTTTGTGTTTAGGGTGTGTGGACTGACAGAAAGAATGGCTATTATAAAAAAGAAAAAAGCTAACCCCACTTTCAGTAACTACAGCTGTTTGCTTTGTCTTCTTTTGGTCTTTGATATACTGATTGAAGTTCTGTGTGGGATTTGGATAGAAGAATATGTCAGGAAGGTGATGGCTGCACCATTTCACAGCAGTTTAGGGTGATGAGTGACTGTGCATGTTGTTATTTTTATTTGTTTATTAATGACAGCAGTTGTATTCAGGACATTAATTGAGGTGGCCTATAGTGGTTTTCCAAGTAGCCTACTTGTGGCCTGTGTGGTTGATTTTACAGTGCTTTCTCAGAATACTGAATAACTAAATGCTATTTTTGAATTTATAAGCACAACAAAAGAGACTGGTAAATGCTTAAAAGCCCACAGGTGTTTAATTCTTATAGAACTTGTAACATGCAATAACTTGAATAACATTCAACAAACATTCAGGAAAAAATAATGGTAAAGCATTTCTCAGCATCCAAAAGTCATGGAAAGCGTATAATAAAGAGTAAATATTTTTTTTTAAATTATGCTGTATTATAATAAATGTCCATCTTTCACAGATGTAATTGAGTTTGATTAACATAGGGAAATATTACAAAGTACGACCACCCAAGGTTAGTGAATCTGTTGAAACAACAGATAAGAGACTTGGGGGAAAAAACAACATCTTATCACCAGACAACAAAGCTGTTTACTTCTTGAGTCTCTCAAACAACATTTCGATAAAGCGTATTTAGCATGTCATATTCATGGAAAGAGTAAAGTTTATAGTTATAGATATTTTCAGATTATAAACAATTTTCATCTTTCAAAAAAGTTATCTCATGGTAGTCTAATAATATCATTTCCATAATTGATACCTCTTTCCATTTTCCTTACACATGCACCATCAATATTTTCTCAAATATATATATCAAATATTTACTCTGTATCGGTAAAAAAACCCCACAGATTTTCTCAGCTGACAGGAATTATCAGGAAGTTATAGGGCCAGGCAATATGGAGAATAATATTTTTTCCAATATTAGCTTAATATGAATATTGCCAAGATATTGTAGGGTTGAAACTTGGTGATTTAAAAAAATATATATTTACACATTGAGATTTGTTTGCTAATTAATCATCAGTAATGTGGATATAATGAATAAGCTTAGAAATGAATAAGCTTAAAATATTAAGCCTTTGAAACCTGGAACGACACCCCTTTTCTTGTACTGCTTTTTAACAGCTTTCTCACGTATTTAAACCTAAACTAATAATGTAAATTTCTCACACATCCATAAAATTCATAGCCCATTGCCCACTTACTCCACTTGTTAATGCTTTAATCTGCTGTAAAGCAGATTACTTCCAGATAGCCTTTACTGTCTTGTCTATAGCTTCCCCTGGACTATTGGCTCCTTCACCTGCAGTATACCCCATCTGACCGCCCCTTACTGCCCCCCGTAGAGCAGCCGTTGCACCGCTTTGTCTTACTGTTAAAGCTAATGCTGACAAATCTGATTGATCGTGAAAATTACCGACAGCTGCTGCAACCATCGCTGTCACACCAAGCAGAGCTCCTAACAATACACCTGTTGCAGTACCTGCTAATCTGATCAGCAACGTGTCAAAAACACTTATTTTCGCCTTATTTCTCATTTCTGCCAGTGACATGTTTCCTAATGTCTGTTTAATGCGTTCTTCCTCTTGTCGTATTTGTCTCTCACATGCTTCGAGCATCTCATTGGTGTAGCAACTTCCTTTGTTTGCCTCAATCATCTTGTCTACTGTGTTGAGCAGCTTTGCCACCTGGAGCTGATTACTTCTGTAGTCGTCGTCTCCGCCGTTCTTCCAGTATTTATTATCAACAACATGACAGCGGCCTCCGCACTTGTTCACCAGGTCGCTCAGATCTATATTCTGACTGACAAACTCCTCAATTTTCATCCCCTCTGGGAGCTGGTCACCGTGAGTGAAGACAACTACAGCATATTTTAGAGCATCATCAGAGAAACATTGGCATATTTTTTTGATGACTTCCTTCTCCTGCTCTGTGAATTTCTCCACTTTGAGCACAATTAGAAAAGCATGAGGCCCAGGGGCGCACTCTGTGATACACCTCACTATCTCAGCCTTGAGCACCGTCTCTGACCCACACGTGTCAAAAAAACTGTGAGTGTCGATCAATGTGATGCTTTTCCCGCTGGCAGACTTGGTTTCTGCATGAGACAGACTAGATGAGAGGGAAGAATGGTTTATCGTGAACACATCCTCTCCAAATATGGTGTTACACAGGCTGCTTTTCCCAACTCCGGTTTTTCCCAGTAGGACAATCCTCCTTGCAGTCAGCACTGAAAGACAACAAGGGCTTTATATTAAGCAAATGAATATGTACTTGTTGTTTTTGTGTGTTGGGTTGCAACAGAAAGCTTATTTTTATTACTGATTAACCTTTTGATTACATTCTCATTCAACAGATTTTCTGTAAACTCAGAGAATAGGGAAAATGGCAAGCATTGCATTAAGCCAAAAGCTACCGCGAGCATGCTTACAAATTGACAAAGCCAACCTGCTGATGTTTATCATGGTGACATCTTAATTAAATGTATTAGCATGCAAACAGTTGTTAATTATTATTAAACACAAAGTATAGTACGGACACAGGTTGTGTAAGAAGGTCATAGATTGCCCCATAGATAACGTTTTTCTGTAGGCTGATTCCCTCATCAAAAGACTGTGGGATTTTTCCATTGGATTTTTGATCATTGCAGATAATAAGCTCGAAAGACATTTATGATACATGCACATTTTTTTCAGCTAGATAATCCTTACAAATGAACACCACTTTGAGGATTTTTGAAGCCTAAATGCAATTGCCAGAGGTAAAAAGATAACGCTAGGCTATAAACTAACTACACCACAGTCGCATGACTTAATGTTGCCACCTTGACAAGGCTGTAAAGCCATGTTTAGTGTGTACGGTCTGCAATCTCATTTTAGCCAGTAATCTGCCTGTTTTTAAACGCTTAAAAGGCTAAAAGTTTTAAGTTTACTGAGGTTAACTGAGCTAACTAATTTCTGGGTTTTAGCACTAATTTCTGGGACGAAGTGAGTGCGGAATATAATCACAGCCGAGGTTTCTCCTGTGGATTTTAATTACATAAAAAACATGTAAAGGACATTTATTTAGAATTGTTTTTATATATACATACAAAAGGAAATACATGAAGCAATGTGTGTTAAATATGACTTTTTTTCATTTGCTTATAGGATCGGGTTTTTTTTTTCAAGTATTTGTTCATAAACCAAAGTATTGTGCAAATAATATTTTGGCCTGATGATGGCACCAGATGAAAAGTTACTGAATAATCAAATTGATTTCATTTCCTGGCCAAAATATCTTTTACTGAATATCTTGAACTGATGTATCAGATTCTTTTAAAGGTGTGTGTGTGGCAAAATCATGTACAGCGTGTCCCTTAGTGTTCAACACAGTTAAGGATTTCCATTTCATCTGAACACTTTCTTCTTGTTTTTTTTTAGTGGGGAAATATTCTGCTTTGCACTCCAACACATTTCTGACAAATATTGTTACAAAACATAGGATGAAATTATAATGCAGTGTTACCCAACAGTACAAAGTAGTTAAAGGTGGCTCCACAAATAATCATTTAATAGTAAAACTTAACTTCAAGTACATTTTTGCAGATAATGCATACTTTAACTTATAGCATTTGTAACACTTTCAACACAAGACTTGTAATTAAATATTTTAAAGTTCTGGCACTTTTTCGACACATAATAAAGTTTCTGTATACTCTCTCCACCACTGCACCGATAAGAAGCAAGCTTAACTCACTGTCCATGTTGCCAAAAACAGAAATGCCTGTAGTTCCCCGGAGTGCTGGATGTCTTTGCTGGATGTGTTTCCTCCTGTTCTCTCGCTGCGATTTGACTTAACTTTCATATTGTACCGGTCTGACTTGTTGATCAGCTGTGCCTGGAGAATGGACTGAGTATTACATATGTGGCACCTGATGAAGGCCTGAATTGAAACATGTCGAAAAAATAAGTAAAAGAATCACATTTGAAAATAATACAATCAATTTTTACACATAATATAATTTTATTACTCATGTAAAAACACATTTTAATAAGTCATTTTTTGAACTACTGAGCTAATAAACCAGATTAAATAAATAACCACTAATAATATTGTTGGAAAGAATTAAAACAGATGGCTATGAGTGAAAGATTTTCAGATTGTGCAGATAGAAAGGTGATATAGGAGTTGACAGCTCAGCAGTATAACTAGTTAAAGCTTAAAAACATTTTTAGAGGACCTTTTATGCTCATTTTTAAGTTTAGACTTGTATTTAAAGTTTCTACTAGAGCATGTTTACATGCTTTATTGTTCAAAAAACGCTTTATTTTCCGCACACTATCTGTGCTGGAACACCTGTGTTTACCCTCTGTCTGAGAAACCTCCATTCAGCGCCTGTCTCTTTAAGCCCCGCTCCCAAAAAAAGCCAAGTCTACTCTAATGGGTCTGATAGAAGTTTCCGGGTTTTCCTAATTTCAGCATCTTTGCAGCGTCATGGCAGCTGGGGAATGAGTGTTGTGTTTAAACAAGTGGGCATGTTCCAGCACAGTTATGATTCAATATGAGGGTAGAAATTTAGAACATCTGCAACCAAATTGACATATTTTTTATGTTAGCATGTAGCTACATGCAGTACTGTATAAACACTTGCAGTGGTTTACCTGGAGCAGATGATGATGTAAAGAAATCTAGCACACCATTACATCATACTGTGGCCAGAGAAGAACAAAATGTTGTTAACAGTGTTCAGAACTGTAGAAAACCAGAGATTTTTGTAGTACTTCTACGTATGTTTACCGCATTGTTTGAAACTTTGGTCACGTTTAATATAACCTCCTTCATTTAAACACTAAATATAGGACACAAAAAATGGTAGAGTATAATAGGTCCCCCTTGAAAATCATTTTCAAGGCAATTGGAAGTATGTTTTTTTTATTTCTACATTCTAGAGCCCTTAGACTGGGAGGAAGTGTTTTACTGATTCCAGTAAACAGGACATTACAGAAATAGCATAAGATGAATGATGAATGAATGCTTGCATGACAGTTTCAAGACGAGCAGGTTGAAGTGGAGCCTTGTGATGCAGATTACAGTTTGTCCGCACGTCAGCTGTTTAGGGCGGTGACTGGTTGGGAAAGTACGGGTTGAAAAGAATGTTATTTTGATTGCTTTTTTTTTTTTATTTGTTTATTGATGGTAACGATAGAATACAATGACTTGAACTGAAGGTGATACTCCTCCCACACTGACTCTGCATGTCAGACTTTGGGAAATTTGTGGCCATGTACAGAAAACTGTTGGCAACAAATAAATTCAGGTATGACAGAGAAGATATGGTTCCCTCAAAAACATGACCACATTCACTTCCTTCAGAGGTCCATATTTTTCATAACTAAATATGATGAAACAATCATTGGTAGTTATAATTGACCAGATTTTTTCAAAACAAATCTTGTAGCATTGCGTGTCTTGTTAAAGACTTTAAGATTATCATGCATAATAAATGGAATGTTTTTGTCTATATATATCTTGTCAAAGAGGGAGGCAGCTGCACCTTTTCATACCCGATCAGGGAGAGTTTTTGGTCTCTGAGTGAGACAGTGGAAAGGAATTTTTTAAATATGTTTTTATATGCAGCACCTGACTGTAGGGCATTTCTGTTGACAGAATGAAACAGAATGAAAACCGAAAGGCATTTGTGTTGGGCCTATAGCCACATTACTTTTCCCTTGTATGTGTTGAAATGTTTTTAAGCAATTCTGATCTTTAAGAATACTACAAAATAAAAATTACAGTTATTTGCTTTTTTGGGAACCTCAGAAATTGTGATTGCATTGAAACTGCAAGTGACACACTCAACTCAAAAAGGCATTCAATAAGCTGATAGTTAATAGTGCATTTGTTGGGGAGTATTTTCCGAATCATTTATTACCCGTTCTCTATTCTTGTAAGTATTTGCAGTAGCAGGATTGTGTATGCAAACTACAGTGCCCATGGTTAGCATTATGAAGTAACTCGGCATCCAATGCAACAGTTTATATAGTTTTTGGACTACAGAGGAGCTCCGTAGCACAGAGGACGAGCAGTTTTTGCAGACACAAACAGTACGTTGCTAAGATGAATTCATTACTGGTTTTCTTCTTTTGAATGGACAATAAAAATATGAACACTGTCAAACTTATCTTTTCCCAGCACATGTGAATGATTCTATGAAAAAAAGAAACTGACAAGATGTTGCTGATCAGCTGTTTTATTGTTATATGATTCATTTATAACAAGGTTATTCATGTTGACACAAAAAATAGAAAATCAACACCATTGAAGGGTACACCATTTATATAGTATTATACTTCTATAAAGTCGTGGGGCTCACAAAAGATTTTTTTTAATTGGTTAAAATCAAAGCAGAGGCAGAGATATACAGACTTTTAGTTGGTATTAGTCATGCTGGATTTTACATGTCTCATAATGTACATCGAGCAGCTTTCATTATAGACCTTCCTTGCCCTCTAAATGTCCACTTGTTTATGCTCTAAACCTCCAGTTTATGATGCAGGCATGTCTCAAGCCTAAGCCAAAAGAAAACATTAACTGTCCAATGCATTTCTATATACAAATATTCAGAATATATCAATATTTCTACAACATTTTTACAGTTTATGCTCCTTAAAATGAGTAAAATTAATTACAACAGAATAGTTAGAAACACCTAAAAGCCATGAACAGTTCATATCCCATCACCCACCTTTAGTTTGAAGATCATTTATCAAAATGTGTCAGAAACACATATATATTTAAATTTTTTATACAAATCTACTGTTAATTTACTCAGTATTTTAAGAAAAGTAATCACAGTTAAAATGAATCTGCACCAAGTTTAAAGAACAGTCAAAGGATGACCATAACTCAATGGTAAAAATAATTAAACCTTAAACTATGGAATTTTATAGCTTACACCAGTGGTTTTCAACCTTTTTTGTGTTAAGGACACCTAAATATATATTAACATACACTAGGTCACAACCTCAGTTTATATTGATTTTGCTTCAGGAACATCCATCTAAAAAGACTTTGGATGTTAATATGTTGAAGATCAGACTTATATAGTTGTCAACCACAGTTGAGGAGATAATTGTGGAGAAAGTGACCGATGATCAGAATAGTCATTTTTATGACTCTTACTCCCATTGGGCTCACTTCTATAGTGAGTAAAATAGTGAAAATAAACTATAACCTTTTTTTTCTTGGGACACCTTGGAACTTATTATGGGACATGTGGTTAACAACCACTGGCGTACATTTGGAAAAACAATAATTACATATAAGCTGTATCCACCTTATTCCTGAGGGCACTACTATAGAAATGATTATGGGTTCATCTTTCAGAGATATAGCAAAAGTAGCAGTAAACTAGTTAATAGAATTTACTTGATACAGTTAATCCCTGTGTCTAATTTTGGTAGCCAGTTGCCAATGGCAGTGGTTTTCAAAAATAATTCACCTTAAACTTAGCAAATACTTCCAAGGTAGATTGTGTTGCAACAATTTATGCCTTGTATCAACCTCTCTTAAGACTTCTGCTGTTGCTCATTTTATTCATTCAAATGGATTATGGGGATTATATGTTCTTTCATACAAGTTGTACAGTTTGTCCAAGACAAACTCAATTACCTGTCCTATTGTACTGGCTGGTGGAGACACATCATCTAAAGCTGCCTCAGCTTGTTCTTTCACCACTTCTGCCACTGCTGGTGCCGTTGATTCTTGGTTTAACTGCGGTACCAACAAAATTCTCTCCAAAATTTTGAATTGATCAACACTGCAGAGACAGTTACAAATAATCCAGCTATAACTGTAAAACCTATAAAACCTCTAATCCATGTCTGCCCTGCATTGTTCACCTGATTCTTAAAGACATTGCCTCTAGCCTGATTCCTGATCTCTTCCTGAGACATTTTTGCTGATGACTGTCTGATTCGCTCTTCCTCTTTCTGTATTTTTCTTTCCACTTCTTGTAGCTTTTCATCTGTATAGTATCCTCTTTTGTTTTCCATCACCATCTTGTCTATGGTGTTGAGCAGCTCTGCCACCTGGAACTGGTTGCTTCTGTAGTCGTCTTCTTCGCTGGTTTTCCAGTATTTATTATCAACAACGTGGCATCGGCCTCCGCATTTCTTCACCAGATCACTCAAACCCTGACTTTGCGCCACATACTCCTCCATTTTCATTCCTTCCGGGAGCTGGTCACCATGAGTGAAGACAACTACAGCATATTGCAGAGCGTTTTCAGGGAAATATTCACAAATTTTTGAGATGACGGCCTTCTCCTGCTCTGTGAATTTCTCCACTTTGAGCACAATGAGAAAAGCATGAGGCCCAGGAGCGCACTCTGTGGTACACCTCACTTTCTCAGGCTTCAGCTCCTCCTCAGACTTGACTGAATCAAAGAAACCAGGAGTGTCGATCAAAGTGATGCTTCTTCTGTTGACAAATTTGGTTACAGCAGGAGAGCAATGCATTTTCGAATCATTAAAATGGTTTATTTTGAAGTGAGCCTCTCCCAATATGGTGTTTGCCAGGCTGCTCTTTCCAACTCCGGTTTTTCCCAGTAGGACAATCCTCCTTGTATTTGACACTTGAAGAGAAAATTGACTTTGTGTCAGTTAATCAGTATGTTGTGTCTTAGTTGTAAAATCATCCTTGGCTGCATATTTCCCATTTAATTTATTTTACAACAAGGATTATGACGCACTTAACATAAGGCTTGCATACAGAAATGACATAAGTTAAAAACCGCATGTCAAAAGTTATGTTTCATAATTCCTTTTTAGCTACAGAAAAAGACCAGAACTACTTGATAGATACACATCAGCAGAATCTTAAATCTCTTCAAATCAGCAGGGGGATTCATTATTGATTCATTATAATCCCCAAATCCTGGTTGGATAAACCTTGATTAGTAGTGACATTCTTTAAAGCTCATTTAATCATAATGACATGATACCAAAAAAAGTGAACAAAATAAAAAATAAGCTTTTCAAACTAAAATACAAAAATTATTGCCACTAAAATATGTTTTGATAAAGTTTCCCAGCTATTAAATTATTGTAAATTTTGAGGATGACCCAAAATGGTACAGAATTTCAAATGTTTGAATTACATTTGGTGGTCATTGTTGACACAACGGCAAAAAAATAAGCTTAACCTACCGTCCATGTTGTGAAGAGTAGAAATCTGTACAAAATATGACGAGATCCACGAACCGTCTCTGCTGTGAGTCTTTTCTCTTGTTTTCTTGCTCTGACTTGCCTCTCGCTTTTTTTCCCTTCCTGTCTGACTTGTTTCCTGGCTGCAGGCTGATGGAATGATCCACACACATTGCACTTGTTTTCATTCAAATGCATTATACAGGCATCGATTTACTGAAACCTAAGCACCTATAATCGTAATTTTTCACCACAAATGGTTGCATAACCCAAAAATTGTCATAATATAAGACAAAAATACTTAGAAGTTACTGAAATTATTCCAAATGGTTGAATATTTCTAGTTTTTTTGTCTAGAAAAACAATTTCACCTAGAAAATTATGTCTGTGGTTATTCTTTAGAATTAGATTGTGCATTATTTTTTTAATAACAAAAAGAGCCTTGTAAACATACTCATGCATATGTGGATTTTTCTTTTTTTACATTTAGTTTCATATTATTTTTTTCATTTAAGGGCATGTAATGAAAGCTATTTCAGCCTTCTCTTTCTTTCATTTCATGAAAAATTAAACAAAACTCTGACTCATACCAGTCAGGCAGGATAGGCAAGGCTTACAATAAAGGGTGAAGCAGGAAGTTGGGTGTGTTGTTACCTTGGCAACCAACCGAGATATTCTTTCTGACCCGGTATCATTTGGGAAATCAGATATGTTTGCGAATGTTCAGAGCTGTATACTCTGAAGTATACTCAGCTCATCACATGTTCCTCTATAGCCATTTTAATAAAATAAAACTTGAACGAAGAGGGCCATCTCAAAATAATCTTAAATCTTAATAAACTACAACATGGTCCGCCCCATTCGTCCAGTTTCCGTCACTGTCCCGGTTTAAAGTTGCAGCAAATCCCACACCTCTCAAAAGTTGCTGAGGTGTGCACTTTGCAGTCCAAAGACTAAGCTCAGCATTTTTATAAACACCAGTGTCCTGAGCTGATGAGATGAACGAAGATGTTTTAATGAAAAAAAAAAACACTCAGAGGATTTGCTGATTTATTGTTGAATAATAATAAAACCAAGACTCAAAAGTATCCTTAAAGTTAAGGAAGGCTAGGATAATCTGTCAACATTATCATCATCTTACACACAACAGTCCAAATAATACCAAGGATTTTACTTAAATTACACACAAAGGTAAGATAATACAGAAAGGAATGAAAGCAAATAAAAAGTACTCTATCAACAAGTGTCAAACAATATAAGATGAAAAAGAATACAATGCGTTCTTGGGCTGATAATAAGCCTTCAGCAAAAACTTTTAAGGCAGATATCTTTCATGTACAAAGGCCAGAATAACTGTTGGCATTATATGTTTCTGCAAATCATTAATGTGCATTTATGTTTAGGCACAAGAAAACAGGGATTGTTGTTTGGCCTAAAATATGCTGCTATTTGTTGCAAAAACAAAAAACCGTCAGGTCAGATGCGTCACTAAAAATCACAGAAATACTAGAAATAGAAATCATCTATCATAGAAATACTTGAGTACTGCAAGAAGGCATGTGTGCGTAGCTGCAACATAAAAAGATCACACTATTCAATTAAAAACTGGTCTTACTGGTGCTCCTCTGTCAGTGTCACTCCCTTTGTGTAACACAACAGTGTGCTGATCATCATAGCTTTGCATGGTAAAGTGACTTCCCTGTTACAATGTTGTTAATGGCAGCTCTGCAAATATATAATAATACAATTTATAAGATATATATTTTAACAGTAAAGACATGATATATCATTTAAAAGTCAAGACAGGATATATATCCTGCCCTATAGGTCGCTTAAAATGCTGCCTCAGTGTCTTTTTAATGAACAACTGTTTTTTGTTGTTTGTTGGTCTCATAATGGTCTGTGGCTTGCCTAGGTGTTACGCCATCTACCATCCCCTCGGCCTCACAAAAACAGAGTCAGCTCACACACATGTAATCTGCACAACCTTTTTTTGGAAATTTTTATGTGTATGAAATGCAGAAGTATACCTTATATATGAGTAGCAGAAACATGCAGTGCAAACATGTTCTTTTAGCGACTGGGCTGTGCAACATGCACTGAAGTCTGATGGACAGCACAACATAAAATACATTTAATTTCCAGTTCTCATAGTTATTATACATTTGACTGATTCTGTACTTGCAGTAACTTTTGCATTTGACAATAACTTTTTGAGGCATTCCCAGTTATACACAACAACAAATCCTATTACAGATCATGATATCAAAATTATTTAGTCCCAAACCTCTTTACACTTTACAGTCTCAGCTTCTCTACAGTGAGTCAGCTCTGTCAGCTCCATCACTCCCTATAAAACCACGTGTTGCTCCTGCTCTGTTTCCCAAAGTTCACTGCTGCAGACACAACTAACTTCATGTTAATCTGCTAGACTGAACCCTGCAATTATTACTGCAACTGCTAATGATAGCGCTTCTTTTATTTTCCCACCGAAGAAAACTCCCAAAAATACTGCAGCTGCAACACCAGAAAACGCTATGACCCAACGCCCCAGAACATTGCTCTTAGCCTGAGCAATGACCTCTTCTCTTGGCATGTTTGGATGTGCTTGTGTAATTTTTCCTGTCTCATGTTGTATGTGTCTATCACATACTTGTAGCATCTTACTGGTGTAGTAGCTCTCTTTGTTTGCCCTAATCATGCCATCTATTCTCTTGAGGAGCTCCTTCACCTGGAACTCGTTGGCCCTGTATTCATCCTGCTTGTTTTTCTTCCAGTGTTTATTGTCAACAACGTGGCACCGACCTCCACACTTCCTCACCAGATCTCTCAAAGCTTCATTTTCAGCGACCCACTGCTCGATAGTCACTTCCTCAGGGAGCTGGTCACCATGAGTAAAGAGAACTATGGTATATTTTAGAGCTTCTTCAGAGAAATATTGGCTCAGCTTGTCGACGATGTCCTTCTCCTGCTTGGTAAATTTGTTCACTTGAAGCACGATGAGAAAAGCATGAGGCCCGGGAGCGCACTCTACGACACACTTCCCGATCTCTTTCTTTAGCTCCTCCTCAGATTTCTCTGTGTCAAAAAACCCAGGGGTGTCGACCCACGTAATGCTTCTTCCATGGACAAATTTTGTATGTGCTTGGCATCTGCTCGTTCCAGAATTGGGTGAATCGTCTACCGTGAACGCAGTCTCTCCAAATACGGTGTTGGCGAGGCTGCTCTTCCCAGCTCCAGTTTTTCCCACAACCACAATTCTTCTGCTTGATGATGCTAGAAGACAAAAATGACTCTGTGTCTGTGAAATGTATCTAATTTGTCTCAGTGAGAAAAATAACTGAAAAAGTAATGAAACTTTGCTGACAATCGGGTTGAAAACTTAACCCTTTGAAACCTGGTGCCACATCTTTGCCTTGTGCTGCTTTCAGACACTTTTCACAAGAAACCTGTGAACCCTGAGCACATTGGTGTGATGTCTTTCAGAAACACTAGAAAAAGGCTATGAGCAGCTTGGTAAGAAATGTCCCACAAAATGCAAGAAATTAGTAGACATTTACTTTTTTAAAAAATATTATTATCATTATTATCATTATTTTATTTTTATTGTTGTTGTTATTACTATTTTATTCTTTTTTTAAAAAAAGTAAATTTTATGTAACCCTTGCAAGGACAAAGCGGTTACGGAAAATGAATGAATTTATTTTCTTGTATTTTCTTGTACTTTTTATTAGGGCCATTTCGAGCCATTTCCATGCTGCTTTTTTCTTTTGATGTTGTTTTTGGGTCATTTCTTCTGTCATTGCTCATTACCTTCCTCCCAAAAATATGGGGAAAAAGCAATGAGCAACAAATATCCCGCAAATTGCAAGAAATTAGAAAATGATTTTTTTTATAGCAAGGGAAAAAACATTCTCAGAACTATATCTACAGTGTAACATAATTATATATGTAAATTATTTTCATATAAATATTAAGATGTTTAATCCCTTTTTTGCACTTCATTTCCTTTATTTGTTCTTTTCATTTAACTTGCCCTTTTTGTTTTTTCTTTTTTGTTTTTTTAGTTTTTTTCTGGTTAATTTTCAAAGTTTAACTTCAGTTATAACACAAGGGCAATATATATATATATATTAAATGTAGTGCAATGGATAAAAAGTACCATTGACTGCTTAGGCAACCCTTTAAACCCTTTTTAAAAGAATACTAATACCAATAGATGTAATCATTATAAAAAATGTAATGTAATTAAACACAGTATTAATGCCATTTACATAATTAAAACATATACATAAACCTATGTAAACACTGAGTTCTCTCGGCACAGAATTACTCAGAATAAGTTACCAGAACTTACCATCCATGCTTTCAAAGAAAAGAAATCAGTTGAATTTGCTTGGGATCTTGAGGATGTTGTAGCTGCGTGTCTTTTCATTTGGCTTTCACTTTGTCCTGTCACCTGTCTGACTTGTTTCTTGTCGGCACGCTAATAGGAGGAGCATATCAAGTAGTGCGCTTCTATTTTTACACAAATGCACAAACGCCGGATTTTCCATAGTTTAACAAGCTTCAGCTCTGTTACATGTCAACAAGTCACAGAAGCATGCAAATTACTCTCGACAGTCACACAGCTATACTGTGACTATCTCTCATCTCTCTGTTATGTTTTCCTCGGTTATGCTTTTTTATTAACCTCCACAGACTGGTCCTTTATAATAAGTCAGGAAATAACCGCCTGCCAGATGGTCAGCTCAACAAGACACTGATGAATTGAAGTGATTTACAGCTTCTAATTTGCTCCTATCACTTATAAAATCTTGAAAATAGGTTGTAGCAGCCTCTTCTATAGTGGCACAATATGTTAACAGTTGACATAAACATAACATGAATGAAAACCTCAGTTAAAGTAGCTGTGGTACCACACAAATGTGGCCAGTAAGCTTAGTCTGTTGAACAATTTAAGTTGAAACAATAAGATGTTATTGTTGGGAAACTCAGGAAATTATGATGAGAAAATGACTTTATTTTGGTTATCAAATAACACAATTTAGAGTGCAACTACTGAAATACAACACTGTATATTTGAATTACATTTCCATGTTAGCAGCAATGGTTGAGTTATTTTTCTTTATCAGGTTGTGTGAAAGCTAACAATGATTGTGAAATTAAACGGCATCTGTTGTATTTGCATCTTGATTGGGGTTTGACTCATTTTATCATTACATTAAACTGCTCTCTAGTGGGCAGGAGATGCAACTGCAGCATTCACAGCGCTGATAAAGAGTGTTTTGGGCCTAACTCAATACACTGAAATGAAAAATAGCAGTTCATATTAACTTTAGAAAGAAGCTGAAGTCATAATCCTTTTGAAAAACATTAATACTCAAAGAGTGGATTTAGTCTGGTTTTGGGCTCAACTTTCAGTCAGTCTAACTGTCAGTCTGACAGTAGGTGTCAATGGATAAGGGAGGAAAAAACACTACCAGAGAGGATTTGAGTGCAATCCATCGCTTTATTGTTTTATTTTCATTTCATTTTACATTTGATGCAGACATTTTCATTAAAAGAATAAAATGGAAGATCACCTTCCCCCACATGACAATTCTTCATCAATTTTAATGTATCATTTCATGAAATTGTTCCTCTGTTGTACATCGCTATTCCTATGTCCCTTTCATTATTGCTGTTTCTTTGCATTTTTATCCATTTACTTAAGTGAAAATTCCACTACTGAAATAATAATAACATATACTGTCAGAACACTAAGTCTGTTACAAGCAAGCAACACCCTGAAAACACTGTGCTTTTTTGTGACATGAGTTTGTATTCGGCAAAATCGTCAAAAGGCTTGCTGCATTTCAAAAAGCTACACAACTAAAATACTATTTAAGAAAATTGTCATTTTTTTTTTAATTTCCTTAAGCCCTTGAATACAAATAAAAAAAATCCCCTCCACAACTTTTTATCATAAAGTAGAAAATATACGCTTACTTACAACAATTAACTTATACCTCTTTTTTATTTTTGTTCTAAGTTACAAATATTAATGACTCTTTAAGTTTAATGTTATACCCCCACCATCGAGCCAAATGATTTCTTTCATTTTCTTCCCAAAGAACGGTTTATTTTGCAGTCCACAGAAGTTAGGTCATTGTAAATCTGATATCCACTAAACCACCAAAAATTCATTATCGTGTTCCCTAGTAAGAATGCAAAGGCGGCATGAAGAAGGGGCTTTGTCATGGCCCTGTAACACTAATGGTAGCACTAACTGGTTAGCAATAACAACACCACTGACAAAAACAGTAATACCCCAGTCATTAGTGTTTGGTCCCAGAATGAAAACAGCAGCATTAAGCAGAAGACAACCACCAGCAATATGATTCCACGATGTTGTTGCAGGTCATTTAAAATACCTTGAATATATGAATAAATTTGATAAAGTTTTAATGATACCCATGCTACTGCTCCTACAACTGCTCCTACAACTGCTCCTACAACTGCCACTGCTACTCCTGCTGCTACTGCTGCTGCTGCTGCTGCTGCTGATGCTGCGGCTGCTGCTGCTGCTGCGGCTGCAGCTGCTGCTGCTGCTGCGGCTGCTGCTGCTGCTGCTGCGGCTGCTGCTGCTATAACTGCTGAAGTTGCTGCCCCAATTCCTGCAGCTATCACCCCCAAAAACCCAAACAGAGCACCGCAAAACTTTTTGAACCAGCCTCCTTGTTCTCCCTTTTTTGCTTTTTTTAGTTCTGTTACCACTACTTCTTCTCCTGCTTTTTTTCCTGGATCTTTGTCTGTTGCTACTTTTGGTTCTTCCTCTGTATCCTGTGGTGGTTCCTCTACGTCATCTTTTGTTTCTGATGATGATTCTTCGTCTGTTTCCATTTCTTCCTTTGTCTCTGTTGTTTCTTCTTCTTCCTTCTCCTCTGCTTCTCCTTCTCCTCCAGTTTTCTGCAAATCTGTCTGGAGGAATGCCTCCGCCAATGATTCTGCTGCAGGGCCTGTTAATTTGATCCACACATGCTTGGAGAGGTTGTTGTTAGCCTTTTTGCTGGTGTGTTGTTGTTGCATATTTACCATTGATATTCTGTTGCCCTCTTTTTCTACTTCTCTCCTCACTGTTTGGAATATCTCATTGGTGTAGCAGCCTCCTTTGTTTTCCATCACTATCTTGTCGGTTGTGTTGAGCAGCTCCGCCACCTGGAACTTGTTGCTCCTGTATTCATCCTGTTGGTTGTTTTCCCAGTTTTTATTATCTACCACATGGCATCGACTGCCGCACTTCTTTACCAGATCGCTGAGACATTTATTCTGAGCAACAAATTGCTCAATTGTCATCCCCTCTTGGAGCTGGTCACCATGAGTGAAGACGACAACAACATACTTTAAAGCTTCCTCAGAGAAATATTGAAGTATTTTGTTAATGACAGCCTGCTTCTGAGTAGTGAATTCTTCTACTTTGAGCACAACAAAAAAAGCATGAGGCCCAGGAGCACACTCTAAGATGCACCTCACTATCTCACGCTTCAGCTCCTCAGGTCTGTCCGTGTCAGAGAAATCAGGAGTGTCAGTCACGGTTATTCTTCGTCCATGGACAGATTTGGACACTGTTTGACACTGACGTGTTCCACGGGTGGAAGTGTGCTTTATCTCGAACACATCCTCTCCAAATATGGTATTTGCAAGGCTGCTTTTCCCAATTTTGGTTTTTCCGAGCAGAAGAATCCTGTAAATTTTGAGCACTAGAAGAAAAAAGTAATATAGAATTAATACTGTGCATTTCTTTTGGTTTTCTTACTTTGAAACTTCTTGCATGGAGATTTTTTTTCAATTAAAAATACTTTCTTTTTCCTTTTTTAAGATTCATCAATAATTACTGAGGGACTACTGATAGCATGAACATGTTAGTATGAAGTGGAGATTACTTTGCTCTTGTTTTAGTTTTGTGTGCGTATACTTAACTGAAAAGTTAATGTTATTGGCCTGATATATTAAGCATCTGGAGTCAAATAGAGAGATGAATGAATTGTTTTACTTTATTGAACCTGAACATATTTTAACTTGAGTAGTGCTGGCAGAAATATCAGTTTGCAAATGATAGATTAAAGGCGTTTCTGCCTCCAATTATTGCAAACTATGGGAGTGGAAATGAGGCTTATGCACAGGAAGTAATTTAGATTTATAAAACAAAGCCATGCATTCTCATAGCCTTATAAATATGAGGGAAAAAATGTATATTTGCATCTCTTGCAAATTGCAACTCTTGTTTTAGTTGTGTGTCTACACAGTTTTATGCATCTGGCTGCAACTCTTTCCATTTTATGCACAACAAGAAAACTATGAGGCCCAGGAGAGCGCTCTGTGGTGCACCTCAGTATGTTAGGATCTAACTTGCCAGAGAATCCTGGTGTCTCAATCAAAAGATATTTCTTTCCTTAACAGATCTTGACATTGCCTTGAAACAACGCACTTGCAACTCATCTTTTACAAAAATGTCTCTCCAAAGATGTTTTTACCTTTGATATTTTTCCCGGCTTGGGCTGCTCCTGTGATGACAATCCTTGTTAGTGGCACTAGAGGAAAAAAATGTTTGTAATTAGTTCTGAATAGCTCATTTGCTTTTGGCTTCTTCTTCTTTTACACTGTCACTTTAGTTTCATAAGAATTTTTATCTTTCAGTTTATGTTATCACTGAAAATCCCTGCACTATGCAAGTTACACTTGTACTCACGGGGTTGGCCAGGTGGGGCCACTGAAAATCTTGGGGTGGCACAACAAGACTGAATGCTGTAAAGCTTTTAGGACTTCTTTTATGCTGTTGAAGTATAATGTATAGGCCACTTAAAAGCTATGTCAATATGGAGAGTTAAGGAATGGCATACTGAGGCTTTGATTTCTTATTTTACAATTAATATTACTAATGATCTGATGTGCATACACTAATACTGGTGCAGTTAACATTTTGAGTTCAACAACAAAATGGTTTTAATATGTTATGTATCTTTAAATCTTTAAGCATATGGAAGGGCATGGGGACCCCAGAACGGAGCCATATAGCCAAATACTAAGAACTACAATAAGCTAAATATAAAAACGGCTAAGAAATGTTTTTCTTGACTAAGTGGTCCTGATATAAAGTCACATAAGTTTGCCTGTTCAAGAAATGTTTTTATAAATGTGACTTCTTACTTTGAAAAGGTCTGCAATAATAAAACAGGATTCCAAGCAATACTAATGCAGAAAACTGACTATGGCTTTATTGGGCCTTTGGTTGTTTCCTGTTGCAGTGTTTTCTATTTCGAGTAGCCTACAGGACATAAACTGATAATGTCTTCTATTCTCATGAGTTCTTTAGAGTTAGCTTGACTACTGCTCCCATCATTGTAATTTTTGCCCTCAAACAATGACCACTTTTTACCTGACACTGTTCCTTCTCGTCCTGTTACTTCTGCATTTCTTTCAGCCTCTTGTCCTGGTGGTGTT
This sequence comes from Plectropomus leopardus, assembly GCF_026936395.1. Taxonomy (NCBI): domain Eukaryota; kingdom Metazoa; phylum Chordata; class Actinopteri; order Perciformes; family Serranidae; genus Plectropomus; species Plectropomus leopardus. The sequence goes on from NC_142198.1 coordinate 16,686,838, forward strand.
GGCATTTTTGCTGCATCTTCTTCTGCTGCTTCTTCTCTTGTTGCTCCCTTGTTCTCCTGCAAAACTACAACAGAAGGCCCAAGGAAAGCTTTTGCCAGTGATTCTGCTGCAGGCCCTGCCAGTTTAATCCACCTGTTCTTGGAGACACTGTTGTTAGTCTTTTCTCTGCTCACTTCCTTTGGCATGTTTCCTGCTGACTGGCTCCTTTTTGTCTGCACTGTAGAAGACAAATGACAAATAATTAATATTGCAGGTTTTTGTCTGGATTTTCTGGTGTTGCCTGAGACACTGTGCAGAGTGTATTGACTGTCTAAATGACAAGGAGAAAGTTAGAAAAACAAAGGCATTAACTGGATATTTTGATTTTGTGCAGACTTACAGTTAGGGATGCATGATAATATCAGCATGTCATTCATATAAGCAGATATTGGCTTTAAAATTAAATATTGGAATCAGCCAACATGCTGATTTCTGCCAACATCACAAACCAGTATTTTCTTTTTACTGACAAAGTCTACATGTACAAAACATCAACCCTATGTTAAAGTATTTTTCTTATTTTGCACAAAATTACATACATTGAAAATCATTGTGTTGTATGTCTCCATCTGCTGGTGGGCCATTATGATAAGAGTATGTATAATAAAATGTTTATTCCTCTGAATTACATACTGTACATTTTGCATATATTCTCTATCTCTTCCTTTTGTAAATACAATTACATGTCTATGTCTGTCTTTTTTTCTATTGTTCTTATCCCTAACTTATTTCCCTCCCCTGTACTGTGAGCATTGCCAACCCGGAAAAAATTCCTTGTTCCTTATTTGTTGAACTTGGCCAATAAACGTGATTCTGATTCTGATTCTGATACAGAAGAGACTTTATAATCAGTAACATTAGGCGGCCAAAATCTTTTATACATCTGCATATCGGGGGACAAAAATCCCAAAAATCTAATATCATGCATCCATGTTCCTGTTAAAATCCTGTAAAAATGGCTTTACCCTCAAAGATGAACACTCACAAACATTAGGTTTGTGCATGTTTTGTTTCTGGGGTGATCAATTTCTGCCCCCAACAAACACATTGTCACCTACAGCAGCTAAAACCAGTTGAAATTCTCAATATAGATTTCTCATCTTAAGACATTCCTGCAGCTGCATCTCTTTAATTTTACTCTAATCAGCTGGTGAAGGGGAAAGAATAATGGGCAGGTGGCCCAAATTTATGCACCATGTAATGTTGCTCTTTGCTACCATCCAGAGGTTGATGTAATACACCCCAGTGCATCACAGCATGGCATTTCTGGGAAATGGTCAGTGTTTTCAGAAATACAAAATATGTGACTGCTTCAGATAAGAGGCTGTATGCATGGCTACAACAATTGACATACTAATACTGATTTACAAAAACTTTTGTTAATACTGATTTACAACCGATATTTTCAAATGTGTTTATAATTCTAAGGATAATTTAGCCAAAATATGACTTTTCAAACTGCTACACATTAAAGAGTAATGTACAGCGATCAGAATTAAAAAATATTAACTGAAAGAAGTAATCTTAACTCACCGTCCATGTTGCAAGAAGATATATCATATAGAAGAGTAAAAATAATTTGGATCTATCAGACAACAGCCCTGTGTGTCTTTTCTCCTGTGGTCTGACAGCTTTTAATCCAATTTCACTTTCACTTGCTGGTAGAGGGGAGGGGTGTTTTTCTGTCTGGCTAGATTTGTAACAGGGTACAGTGGCTGAAGTTCTCAGGGCACACAAAAACACCACACACTTTATTTTGTAAAACATTTATTTAAGATCTCGTCAATGAACAATGTTATAACCATTTGACCATCTCTGTGATCTGTGTTACCGTTTACAGTATATGTTATAAACCTTGAAAACACTTTTTTAAAACAAATGTTCATATTAAAGAACTATGCCCACTAATTTCTGCTATGTAACATGTCATAGGCTTGCACTTATAATGTTGTATCTGTGGGGAAAACGTGTTGAGTAAAAGAAAGGGTGAATTTGTGAAATAGAAAGGAGCTAATTTATGTACTTGTGTTTGATATTGTCACTCTTAAGCCATGCTTAATGTTTGTTTTAGGTCTGTTTTCAATCTTTACAGCACTTTATAGAAACCCCACAACATTTTAGACGTGAAGAGCAACACTCAACTGCATAAATATAAATACAAAAACATGTTTGAGCCGACACACAACCATAAAATCACCTTAACACTACATTCACCTATACACATCCTGGTGGCCGAGGCTACCATACAAAGTGCTACCCTCTACTTAGTTATGACATCCACGCACTCAAACAGCAGTTGGAGGTTTAGTATCTTGCCTAAGGATATTGTGACATGCGGATTGGGATCGAACTGCCGATCTTCTCATCAATGGACAGCCTGCTCTATCTCCGGGGCCGTAGTCTTTCGATAATTTCATTTATTTTATCTAACAGAAATTGAGTTCCACTTGCGACATTCTCTGCTGCCGCCCGTGCTGCTTCCTGTCGTGTGGTTGCTCCCTCAGCTGCATCAATTCCCACTAACATTCCTGTCATTGCTCCCAGTCCTGTTGCAGCATATGTCATTGTCATTTGGTTCAATCCAGCTATGTCAGTTATGCCATTACACAATAATACTCCAAAAAAAGCTCCTAACAGTAAACCTGTTCCAATACCTGCACATTTTATCGAAAGCTTCTCAAACACGCTGTCCTTAGCCTGCTCTCTGATTTCTTCCTCTGAAATATTTTCTGGTGACTGTCTAACCTCCTCCTCCTTTTGTTGTATTTTTTTCTCCACATCTTGTAGCATTTCATTGGTGTAGCAGCCTCCATTGTTTGCCTCAATTATCATGTCTATAGACTCGAGTAGTTTTTTCACCTGGAACCGGTTGCTCCTGTATTCAAACTCTGACCTTTCATCCCAGTACTTATTGTCAATGACGTGACAGCGGCCTCCGCACTTCTCCACCAGGTCTTTTACAAACGGATTTACTTGGACAAAATTCTCAATTGTCTTTCCTCTAGGGAGCTGGTCACCATGAGTGAAGACAAGTGTTGCATATTTTAAAGCTTTGTCAGAAAAGTATTGGTTTATTTTGTTGACTATATCCTTCTCATGAACTGTGAACTTCTCCCATTTAAGCACAATGAGAAAAGCATGAGGCCCAGGAGCGCACTCTGTGATACACCTCAATATCTCAGGCTTCAGCTCCTCCTCAGATATATCTGTATCAAAGAAACCAGGAGTGTCAATCAGGGTGGTGCTTCTTCCATTGACAGATCTGGTTTCTGCTTGACATTTTCTTGTTCCAGAGTTGAGACTGTCGTTGATTGCGAACAGTTCCTCTCCAAGTATGGTGTTAATCAGGCTGCTTTTTCCAGCTCCAGTTTTTCCTAAGATGACAATTCTTCTTGTGGTTGACTCTAAAAAACAATAATACCTATCAGTGGCACTTAAAACCTGTTTTCAAGATACACAACCGAAAATTACAATAAAAATCCTCACTGGTCAGAAAGCAGTTAGCATTTATAGCCAGGTGTGTGGGACCAAAATTTGTGATCCGTTTTCCCTCTTGATCCATATTTGCCTAATGCACCTTTGACGTTTTGTGCTTATGGCCTAACTTAAAAGAAAACAAGCTACTTGATGCTAGTCTTGCTAAGCCAACTCATTTTTACCCCGACCCTACAAATATCGTCACTTGGACTTTGTGGACTTTAACATCTACATTTGATGTGTTAGGTTTCCTCCTCAGACGCCTCATCAGTTTGCTCCTGTTAAATGCACCTTCCTTCCCACCCTATAGTAACACTCCTGCTCCTTATATTATGTTGTTGTGCAAACTGGTGCAGCATAAGTTTGAAACTGGTAGCATTGAAAACTGACGCTGTCACCACCCAGTGCACATCATACCACAGCAAAAGGCTCCTTTCTTGGGTTGGTGTCTAATGCTGAAATCAGACCAAGCAGTGGGCTGACCAATATCCTTTTGATTGAAACTGCTACAAATTATTTTTGGAGACTTTTAGCTCACCTTCTCTCACGCCCTCAGTAACAGGAGATGACGAGGGATCTGCCTCTTCTTCACTCTCTGTGTCTGTTTCTGAAACAGAGATGTTACTTAGCTTTGCCAGGTAATCTTGATAGACAATGCTGAATGACATTTTTGCTATGTTAGCTTCCAGTTGATATTCGTTTTCATTCCTAAACAGTTGTGCATACAGAAATGAAATAGTCCGTGTTAACCGTCTTATAATCTACCATATTCACCTTAATTATGTATTAGGCATCCCCCTTTTTATGCCTCCACACTGGTGATAGTTGTATCTGGAGGCTTTGTGTTTTGGGGTTTCCCATCTGTACATCTGTACATCCATTCGTCCAATTCTCTTGGACGCAACAGTGAACTGATTTGGTAATGGTGGTCATAAGTCAGAGGTCAAGGTCACTGTAACCTAGAGCAAACCACGTGTGTAATATGAATCTTGAGATGGTGGATGTGGCTAAAAATTACTCCATTTTTGGACTTTTTATTTTTTTTCTTTACTGTTAGATCTGCTAGTTCTCAATATCAGATGACTGCGTAACTTCTGCGGCTTCTCTACCAGCTCACCTTGTTTCACATCCTCAGAAACATTGGCAGGAGATGATGAGGGACCTGCTGTTGGTCCACTCTCTGTAGCTGTCCCTGAAACAGAGGGCCATATGGTTCATGATTCAGCCTTGCCGTTGTTGACTGTTGATACAAGGTATACCACACTGTAGCAATGAGGCTAATTTATGATACTGATTAATCGGCCCTTTTTTACTTTGAATTTGTTCATAACCACTGCTTTGTCAGTTTTTTGCATCAGATGCAGAGAGGCCCCTTTCAAACAGTAAAATACACACCAGGCAGCCCCATTTCTGACGCCACCACCACCACTTTATCAGTGGATGTTGACGTCAGAAACTGACGCACCAAGACCCTCTTTGTGGTGGTATGATACGTACTTGGCGAAGGCTATTTCTGATGCTACTACTAGCTACCACCGTAGTATAGAGAGCAAGAAAGTATATATTGATGGGCAGTGGGTGTCCAGTAAACCAGGACATTTACCCAAGAACCTGTTGTTTGTTTCTCGTGTGAAACCAAAAGTCATTTAAGTTATTTTGATTACAACATAGTGCTTTTAGCATGCTACACTACAATGTAGGAGGGTAACTAGTGCATCATATTCTGATGTTAAAAGCACTTAAAAAGCAGTGTTTTTTGTTAAATTGGGAGAGAGATTAGGTCAGATTAGTTTGTTATACAATGCAAATATGGTCCAAGCTGGATTCTTGAATGTCTGGCTGCCTTCAATCTAAACTGCTGGTATTGGCTAAATCCATTCTTAAAGTGTGCTTGGCTTTATTTTGAAAGAAATAAGTTTTTTTTCTATTTGAAACCCCACTTTCCACCTCTTGGCAAAAGACACGATGACTGCCATGCAGCAGCAGCATAAGCAGTCAGTCATTCATTCATTCAATGGCTTTAGCTGCTGCTTAGTGAGAAAGTCAAGTACAGGAGTGGACTAAACCATTTTGCACTTTCTGTAGGGATTGCAAAGCCTCCACCACTTGTTTTCAAATACAAAGTTCCTTCTCTCAACTGATTTAGTGAGTCAATTTTGATTTAGCTCTTTCACTGATTTCCTAGAAATAAACAAACAATACCAAACATTAATTAGTCCCTGCTTTTCCCACCGCTTTAGTGCTCCTGCTTATGGCTTCATAAACATAATAAAGAAACGAAGAATAGTGTCAAACATAAAAAGAGATTAACGACCAGATTACAAACCAAGAATGTCTTACGTATATAATTTCTTCTAGCAGTACCAATCACTTTTAAATGATGTGAAAAAGAGACGGAATAAAAAGAAAGTTATCTAAGTGTTGCACCTGTGCACTGGGAAAATTATTTAAGACAATGCAATTTTCTTAAAATTCCTGCATTTTGTGACTTAATATGCAGTGTCCAGTCCTGACAGAAATAACAGAGAGAAATTGACTTACCTTCCATGTTAGCAAAAGCTCAGCAACTCTGGAGCAACAACTACTCACAGTGACACGCCTGCAAGAGTGCGTGTGAATATGTTGTCTGTATCGACCAGGTTTTTTTTTTTTCTTTTATATCTTGTCAACACTCTTTAACTTTGACAGGTTCGACAGTAGCTCTACCACATTCCTTAGAGACGTCAAAAACAATTTTCGCCTCCTCCCACTCCACAATGTTGTTCCCTCTCTTTGAATGATACAAAATGACTGACATCTAGTTTTGTTTGCTGTGTTAACTCTACCGTACAAACTGTAAATTTAAACAATAAATATAAACAAATATTCCTGTTTGTCCAAAAATAGATATTTCAGCTGTAAGTGCAGAGGAACGTAATGTAAATAGTCTACCTGCTAAGCAGTTGGGTTGACAAGAGGAGAATTTTAGTCACATGTGACGTGACTTCAGGGCAAAACTTAAGTGTCACATTATTGCACAGAGCTGGTTAGCTGGTAAAATAACTCCAAAATAAAGAGTGCTGAAAAGCTTGTTGTTATGAGCGACAGGTTTCTATAAGAACAAGACACAGATCTAATGACATATACGTCTGCACCAATCCAATTTTAGGTGATGACAATCGCACTGTTTGCTCATGTTGCTGTTGACGATGAAATGTGATCAAACCACATAGCAGTACACTTTAAAAAGGTTACCCGAATATGCTACAAAACCTGAATACGAGTATGTTTCATGTGTCCAACACCTCATTTTTCTTCTCTTTCCTTACTTACATGTCTTCATAAATAAAAAACAAAAACAAAACACAGCATTCCATCATATATTTATTGGTTTCAAAACTTTATTTTCTTACATTTTGTCAATTTTTCAATACTGATGCTGGTCACCTTAACCTCCTGCATCCCTGTGTCTTTATACAAGGACATTACATTTTAGGTTTGCTGCACCTTATTCTTCATTTTGTTGAACTTAGACTTGTGGACACTTTTTATGCCATCTTGTGGTAACAAAAGCACAGCATACTAATCCGTATAAAAAGGAGTTGACAGCCACCTCTGCCAAGTCAGTCTACAACTGATTCCGACAGAAAAAAAAGGAAAAGGTAAAAAAAAAAACCCACATTAAATATTATGAATGAAACTTGTTTATTTCTGCTTAATAACATTTATAGTTTGATACGGCATACATATTTGACCAACTTTAGCAATAGTTAATAGTAAGCTACGACACTGTTAATTAGGAAGTACTTAACTGAGGTAATTTGGATTTTAGTGATGTGGTTTTCTAACATTTCACACAGGTGTGACAGACTGTCCCTACAGACAAAAAGGGCATTCTTAGCTTGGAGTTTGGAGTAAAGAGAATCCATGGAGTTATAAAACAAACAAATCATAAGGCTTTTAGATATTGCATTTTTTTACAACTGTTTTCAGGGATTGAAATAATCAATTTTAGACTTTTTTTCCACACGTGTCCAAATTAAGCCCACTGTCCCCATATGATGACGTTGTTTTGGTTTTTTTTCTTCATAAGAACAATGTAATTTAACATGATTTTTAAAAATATTGAACAAATCTTCTGTTTTGATAAACAGGCCCATGTATTGCACACATTTTTTTTCCGACAAGAACACTGTGTTTTACATCAGTGGACTTTGACAGACGTCCTTTTTTTATTTTTCACATATCTTTGTAAATCCAACATTCAGATCAATCAGTTTGTCCAATACTTTGATTTATGACCAAACACCTGCAAAACTAATGACATCTAGGGTTTTAAAGGGGCCGAAAAGTTAGTAAATTTCCAGAAACTTTCCACAGGAAGTTAAGCTGGGGAATTTTGAAAATATTAACAAAAAAAAGTGTACTTGCATGAAATCTGTTTGTTTTAGTCAAGATTGTGCTAAAATATATTTTCCTCAACTATATTTAAAATTCCTGTGAAGGGCCAACCTTCAATTTCGTAAATTATAGGTTTATTCCCATTTATTCCCATAAATTCCTGTTAATTCAGTTTCTAACTTTGAAAATTCACAGAATTTTGCAGCCCTAATGACATCCGAACAATCATATCAGCTTTAAACTGTACTTTGTTTTGTACAGGGTATCAAATGCTAACAGCTAAACTAACAACATGGTAATATCAGTGGTTTACTTGAGGGTATATGCATGTATACAGGGTATACACACCTCTTTTTCTGGTCATCAACAGTATACCTGTCAGTCAAAAACCTGTAGAATACATGGGAGTGTATACCCGCTTCATCGTAGTACACTAACCATGTGAATACCACAACATTGCTTGGTAATATTATACCAATTGTACCAAACAGATTCATAGTCTTGTTTCAGTCTCTACAGTAATCTTAATAAATATATTTGGCCTCCTCTGTTATGAAATTATTTTATTACCCGAATGAATCATTCAGAAACGGAATAGTTTATGAAATTAAAACTTTATTTACACAAGTAAAATGAATACATAGGTTTCAGTTAATTCCTTGTTCATATTTGTCTTGGTGATATATTGTATTCCTCTAAAAAAAAAAAAACCCACTTATCCCAATTCATGTGTTACAAACATGATACTGTACATACATTAATGATATTTTCTGTTTAACCTTTGCAACAGGAAACAGTGAGCAGTGCTTTAAGGGCAGGGAGAAGTACACAGGTTTACTTAAAATAAAATAAAATAAAATACAATAAACAACAGGTAAATTTTTGCTGTGAAAGGTTACAAATGTTTTCTCTTTGTTTTTAAAAGTTTACACCACATGTACAGGCCAACACATCAAAACAACATTCTGTTATTTTAAAACTCGAATAAGAAACTAGAATTTAAAGCTCAAGCAAAAAGTACAACCCTTTTAATTACTGTATATGAATAAACAAATCAACTCAGAGGTTATAGTTTAGAAAGATTTTTTACAGGGAGATATGACTTTTGGAAGTAAATGATCTCCTCCTTCTTTAACCCTTTGATACCCGGAGTGAAGTCACTTTTCTTGTTCTGCTTTCAGACAGCTTTCACAAGTATATAAACCTTAAAATCCTAAGCAAATTTCTTTTGAGCAACTTGGTAAAAAGTGTACCACAAATTGTGAGAAATTTATAGATTCAGAAAATTATCTTTTAAAAAGCTAATGGAAAATGTTTTGGGATTTTATTTATTTATTTATTTATTTTTAAAAAAGCTTGGGAAATACCATAAATAGAGCTAATAATTCAGATCAGTTCATACTCCAGCTCATAATTCCATATTTAAAATGATGTAGAATTATCATTTTTAATTCCTTTTTCCAGGCAATTTCCTATATTTATTGATTTATTTATTTAAAGTAATTTTCAAGTTAATATGTGTTACTTTTTACCACTACTGTTGCTAATTTTTTGGTCGCTTCTCCTTTTGTTACTCATTGCCTTCTTTCCATGTTTTTGAAAGAAATCAAGCCAATTTGCTCACATTTTAAAATCAGAACAGTTGTTTTTGCGTTTTCATAATCAGAAGTTGTGGATGGTCCCAATAAAACTGTTCTATTCCTTATTGTTTTTTCGTGACCCCTCTTGAGTTATAGTGCATTCTAAGTTTTTTTGCTCCTTTTTAACTTTGGCTGTGATAGTCCCCCCAAATCATCAGGTTCTCTTTTACAGACAGCCCCTGCTGCCACTGCGACTGCTTTGCATGGTGTGTTTGCTCCCTCAGTGGCATGACATCCTAATAAACCTCCTGCCGCCATTCCTCCTTTTCCTCCAACTGCTGCTCCTGCAGCTGCTGTGATGTTAAAACCCAAGAAAGCTCCCAACAGTGCTGCTGTTGCAGTACCTGCCAGTTTGATCGAAATCTTCTTGGATACCCTTCCCTTAGCCTGCTCCCTGATCTCTTCCTCTGACATATTTCCTGGTGACTGTCTAATGCGCTCCTCTTGTTGTATTTCTTTCTCCACTGCTTGTAGCACCTCATTGGTGTAGCATCTTCCTTGATTTGCCAGCATTGTCTTGTCTATAGTCTTGAGTAACTTCTCCACCTGGACGTGGTTGTTCCTGTAATTATCCTGGTTGTTCCTCCAGTATTTGTTATCAATGACGTGGCAGCGGCCTCCGCACTTATTCACAAGATTGGTGGCCAACTGATTCTTGTAGACAAAATCCGCAATGGTCTGTCCTTTATCGAGTTGGTCACCGTGAGTGAAGACAAGGGTTGCATATTTTAGAGCTTCTTCAGAAAAGTATTGGTGTATTTTGTCAATTACAGCCCGCTCGTGCTTTGTGAATCTCTCCACTCCAAGCACAATGAAAAAAGCATGAGGCCCAGGAGCGCACTCTGTGATACACCTCACTACCTCATGCCTCAGCTCCTCCTCGGGTTGATTTGTATCAAAGAAACCAGGAGTGTCGATCAAAGTAATGCTTCTTCCATTGACAGATCTGGTTTCTGCTTGACACTCTCTTGTTCCAGAGTTGAGACTGTGGTCGATCTTGAACAGTTCTTCACCGAATATGGTGTTAGCCAGGCTGCTTTTCCCAGCTCCAGTTTTTCCCAAGATGACAATTCTCCTGTTTGAAACTGAAAGAAAGTAATGTCAATCACTTATATCTTACATTTGTCTTTGTATTTTTAAGAAGATACACATGAACCTTCTTACAATTAAAATTGTTGAAGAGCAGTTAGTTAGTACTGAGCATAGTAAAATTATATTAAAAAAAATGTTAATAAATGAAAAGGGCCAACGAGCAGATTAATAACCAAGAAAAATTTCAGTATCCAATTTTTCTAACCAAGGCCATAATTCTTAGCAACATTTATATTTTAGGCCCATGTAGGTAGTAAATGAGATGGAAAAATGGGCCCTTTAAAAGTTCAATGTTACACATTGATATTTTGATGCACGACAATGCCTCTACAAGCTTCAGTATCGTATTTTTGTCAAAATTTAGGGGTTAAATTTCAAATTTTGAAATCCAAGACTTTGTTTATTTAGAATTAAACACAAAAGCCCGTAGGCTATATTATGTTTGATATTAATAGTAAGTTATTAAAAGGAAATAAAGTCATAGTATCATACATCATAAAAATATAGGATGCCATAGAAATATCAAAGTCATCGAACTGTGTCCTTTGAAAATTACTTTGTATTATATCTCATGAAAATGTTATTTAAAAAATTATATGTCATAATTAAAAAAAAATCATAGCAAGTTTACTTTTCATCTCCCGTCATAAATCATATGCTGGATCCCCTAAATGGCACTTGGTCATCAAAACTTGATCCTTGATCTAAGATTTTTATTTCTAAATGCTGTTTTTGGTCAGTGGCCAGTTTAGCTAATTTTCTAAAATTTCTTCAGAGGGGATCCTTCCCCCCCAGAGCCATAATTCTAGAAGTACTGATCACTGATCAAACAAAGGAAGAAAATATAACACCTGCGCACGATAAACAACAAAACAACTCATGTTTAAATTTCAGTGAGCAGTTTTGTGTTTAAAAAAAAAGTTGAACAACCAAATACTAAGAATATCTTATGTATCCATTTTTTTTTGACAGTACCAATCACTTTTCAACAACCTGAAAATGTTATCAAAGTGTAGCATCCGTGCGGTGGAAAAAATTAAGATTCAAATCAAAACAGCTATATTTCAGTGTGCAATGTTCAGTTCTCACAGAAATAACTAAAATAAATTGGCTTACCGTCCATGTTGTCAAAAATAAAGAACCTTTGGAGTGACAATAATACACAGTAAGACGGCTGCCAGAGTGTGTGTGAATGTGTTTCCTGTATCTGCAAGGATCTTTTTTTTGTGCCTTGACAACCCTCATTAACCTTGAAGCTTTCGGCAGTAGCTCTGCAACATTCCTCGTGCTCAGGTGTCTTAGGAATGTGGTTGAGCCTGTGGAGCCGGTGGATGAGGCACCTGTGAGCCATACCTGTACAGATTTCTAACCACAACATGACTTTTGACAGACGATTACGTCACCTTTTACAATATAACTTGAGTAAAAGTCTTAAAGTATCTGACATTTGTTGTGTTTTAGTATTAATTCTATAATATTAAATGTACTTAAACATTGAAATTACAAGTACAGGTAAATGCTGTACTGTAAACATATTTTCTTCAGCAGCTTGTTGCTATGATTGATGGGTTCGTGGGCAGGGCTTTAGTGGACAGTGGTGATGTCATTTATGTTTGCACCAATCAGATTTAAGTTGATGGCATTGTTTGTTCATGTTGCTGTTGTCAATCGGATGTGGTCAAACCACACTGCAGTGACAGCAGCAGATATCCTGACTGTTTCTAATGCTAACAGGCTGCTGCTATTGCAGTGACTTCTTTTTCATATCAGAAAGTCTGAATAAATCCACCTCTCTTTGCTAAACCAAGCAACATAATTGATAATAATAATAATTAATAACATTTTCCAGATAACACTTACTTTAACAATAAGGGGTTGGTTTATATGTACTTGAAGGGTAAACTGTCTGGATAATTTAGATATGACTTTAAATATCTCATTTTTTGTTTCAACTTTAATAAAACTCTTTACCATCCATGCAGTAGTTGTATAATACATCAAAAATGAGCAACATAAGAAAGCAGTATAATATTAAACTGTGTCAATGTCAAAACTACATTTCAACAGTAGAAATCATTATGGTAATTTTACAAAAAATTAAGGATCTTTTTCAGAAAATGTACCAGGTTTACCGTTATTGTTTTATCAGAGACTTGGCTCGGTGAAGAGAAGGGAACTGATGCTGAACTCTTGGGGTACCACCAACTAAAATCACATAGATAGAAGGAACAAAAAGGGTGGAGCTGAATAGTGACCTCAAATGTAAAGTGGTTGAGGGTTTGTCAATAACAATTAAAACTATCATGGAAGGTGTTACCTGTAAATATGAATGTGGAGAAATCTAAGAATAAAATAAAAAGATGTGTATATAGAGCACCAGCATGCTGTATTAAAACATTTAATGATAAGATGGCTGATATATATATAAGATGAATGACAAAAAGTCATTGTCTGTGGAGAATTTAATTTAAATCTGTTTAAAAGTGAACACAGAAAGAATAGAAATTTAATTGACACAATGTACAGTATCTTATTTTACACGATACTGAAACCAACTTAACAAGTGACAGTGCTACATTAATAGATAACATTTTGAATGTTAAATTGAGACTAGTTGTAAATGGATTGTTTATTAAAGGTTTGTGACCACCTTCTTCTTTTTGCAGTCTTGCAGAACTTCTTAAAAGCATAAATTGTACAGATATTCAAATAGTTCTATAATGATTCAACACAAAACACTAGAAGCCATAGGGGCTTTTAAGAAGGACTCAAGGAAGCAAAGCTGCAACGAGCCCTGTTTAAATTATCATCCAAACAAAGGTTAAGATGAAATGCTGTCTACATTTACACCTTTTATTATTGATCGTCTTATTTGAACTCAAAGGAAGAGAAAATATGAAGACAAGACTGCTTAGACTGCTAGTTGACTAGAAACTGCCTATAAAAAGAAAAACATACTATTTTGGCAGAACTTACAATATATTACAAAGGAAGCAGAAAATAAATACCAAACAGATAAAAATAAATTTACAAGTATGATAAGTCGCTGTAAGGGGGATTTTTACAATAGACTATTTGAAAAGCATGAAGGTAATGCACAAGGTACTTGGAAAGTGCTTCACAAAACAATTAGAAAGGACACAGGAGAATCAGATTATCCAAATTACTTTATTAAACATAAGCAAGCAAGCATAACCAAAACAAAAGCGATTACCAACGAATTTAAGGATTTACTTTGGCTATAATTTAATAAACTATTTTGTGAACCCAATAATGAAGGAGAAGAGATGAGGACAATATTGACAAACATTCAAACACCATTTTTGTAAGATAATAGCAAATAAGGAGCTAACTGGTGCATAAAATATAAAACAGTGAATGTACTAATATTGACATGTCAGCAGTAAAATAATATTATAGAGTATAGTAAAACCACTTATATCTCAAACCAGTCATTTTCAAACAGGTATATTTCCCAGCAAATAGCAACAGCAATGGGGATTCCTAAATACGAAAATGGAAAGAGGCACAATTTTTCAAACAAAAAAAAACACATACTTTTTTTCAGAAGACTTAATCATTTAATTAAGAAATACAACTTATTTAGCGACGTCAGTCTAATTTCAGATCTAACTGATCCACTGCAGTTGCACTTATGGAATTGATAGAAACAAAAATAATAGTACTAATACAGCAATAAAAAATAAGTAATATACTGCGGGGGTATTCACGTATTTTAAAAAAAAGCATTTGACTCTTTTGATCATATATTATTAACAATGGAACTTAAACAGGATTATTGTTTATCAGGGACGACCTGAAAAAGAGATATCGACGTGCAAATAATCAATGATAAATTTTACTTACTGAGGGTCACGTGATCTTCGACAAGGTGAAGTGTCGGGTCCAAAGTTGTTTATATTGTACACTGATGATACTTGCAGACTTTCCAAAATAATAAGGATTGTTTTGTTTACAGATGATACAAATTTACACCAGTAAAGCCATAGCGATTAGGGCACCCAAAGGGCCAGCAGCGGCCCTGGGTTTGATATTAATGAAATTTAAATAAAACCAAATTCTTAATATTTGGATGCAGAGAAATCATCAATTCAGTACAATTTATTTAAGATAATTTTGTATTAGATAGATTTTATGAAAATACATTTTCGGGTAGTTCCAGTAGAAGGAAAATTATGCTAGAAACAAAAAAAAAATGGATAAAAAGAAGAAAAAAAGAAAAATATAAATCAAACCATTGTTTCTTTCATTTTCTTAAATTTAAACTGACCATTACAAATAATATAAAAAGGGAAGGGGCAATAATCTAATAGAGCTGGAAAAATGACACAAATAAACTAAACTAAGAAACGCAGCAAGAACGAGACTGCTCACTTTGCACTCTTGCTCTCTTGAGCTCCTCTTGCATTGCCTCCTCCATTGCTTGTAGCACGTCATTGGTGTAGCATCTTCCTTGGTTTGCCAGCACTGTCTTGTCTATAGTCTTGAGTAACTCCTCCACCTGGAAGTGGTTGTTCCTGTATTCATCCTGTTGGTTGTTCCTCCAGTATCTATTATCAACGACGTGGCAGCGGCCTCCGCACTTCTCCGCAAGATTGGTCACAAACTCATTCTTGTAGACAAAATCCTCAATTGTCTGTCCTTCAGGGAGCTGATCACCATGAGTGAAGACAATGGTTGCATATTTAAAAGCTTCTTCGGAAAAATATTTTTGTATTTTGTCAATGACAGCCTGCTCGTGCTCTGTGAATCTCTCCACTTTGAGCACAATGAGAAAAGCATGAGGCCCAGGGGCGCACTCTATGATACACCTCAATATCTCAGACTTCAGCTCTCTCTCAGATCTATCAGTATCGAAGAAACCAGGAGTGTCGACCAATTTGATGCTTCTTCCATAGACATATCTGGCGCCTGACTGACATCTCGCTGTTCCAGAATTGGAAGAGCTGTTTGTTGTAAAGAGATCTTCTCCAACTATGGTGTTAGCCAGGCTGCTTTTCCCAGCTCCAGTTTTTCCCAATATGATTATCCTCCTGTTTGACACTGAGAGAGAATAATGTCTATCAATAATAACTTGACAAGATTCACATATGCTCAATCACAACTAAAAAAGTACCCTCAGTGTGCAGCTTTCTGCAATTCCAGCAGATGTGCCACAGCATTTTTTAAAAGAAGCTAATAAAAATGCATGCTTCATCTATTTTTGATGAAGTCATGATGCGTTTCACAGAGTAGGCTGAATTTCTAAGGGAACTGTATTTTAAATATCATATAAGTATAAAGATGAACATGTTTTCAAAGAGTTCAACACAACCATACATTTTTGATCCATGCCATTATAATCAGACTTTCAGACGTTATTAGTTTTATAGTCTACACCACAACAAAGTAGGAAATCGAACAATAAACACATTAGAATAGACAAAGAAAAGTAGTCGTTTAACTGCATAGCCTGCGTACTTAGTCAGAGAAACACAAAGATCAAGAAATAAAAGACCAAATCAATAACATCTTCAAGTCTAGGAAACTGGGCAAGCATAATGCTCTGCCAAAATGCATCCTGCAACAGACAGCAAGGCTTGTTGTTTTTAGCTGAGACAGTTACTGGAAAACTTGACTCCTCCTCTGTGTGATTAAGAAGAGTGAGGAGTCAGCAGTCAATAACTTATAAAACACTTACTAAAACAGGTTTTTCATTCATTATGAAACACAGCAACATCAAGAAATTCTTGATACTAGGCTTATTGCTCCATTAATTTGCAAGATCAGCTGCAGACAGATAAATCCACACATAACCAAACACATTATCGCCTTTGACCACCATTAGATGGAGATTAAAAAGAAATCCTCATTGGTCAGAAATCTCAATGAAAATTAACATATAATAAATGAATGAATGAATGAATGAATGAATGAATGAATGAGTATAGTTATTAAAACAGAGGCCCACAACCATAAAGAACATCTTGTATCTACTCTCTTCCAACAGTACCAATCACATCAAACACATCTAAGTGTTGGCTCACACCATAATAGCTGTTACTCAGATTTCGTCATTCTGTATCATAATGTGCAGTACTAAGTCCTGATACAAATTACTGGGGGAAAAAACAAAAACAACTTACTGTCCATGTTGTCAACAGCAAAGTAACTTTGGAGTGACTATTAGTCAGGGTGACAAGACTGCCAGAGTGTGTGTGAATATGCTGTGTCTACTAGGTTTGTTTTTTTTTAAATCCTGACTCTGCCACATTCCTCAGAGACGTCACAAGCAATTTTGGCCTCCTCCCAGTCCAAGATGTGGTTTTCTTTCCAGTTTGTTAACTCTGCAGCAGAAACCGTAAATTCAAACAAGTATTAACCCATATAAACAACATTTCCTGATAACATTTAGGTTAACAATAAGAGGTTGTTTTTATCTGTTCTTAAAGGAATGCTCTCTGGATAATTTAGATTTGACTCTTCTTCTTATTATTATTTCTTTTTTTTTTTTTTTTTTTACAGATATCAGGATTATATTGTTATCATGAATTCTTTTGGCCATGGTGAGCGTGTAGTGAAAAGCTGACATTGTGCCGGGTACTTACACAGAAAGTGGAATTTTGTCTGCTTAAACTTAAGGGAGTTAAAAAGTCCCTCGGTATAGGGCGCAGGTGTGCGTTGTACATGACTGACTTCAGGGTGTCCTGAACAGGTTGATGCTGGTGCCCTCTAGTGTCAAAATCTCTTTTACAAGAAAAACAGCAAATAAAAAACAAACCTGAAGTCGTGACCAAATTGAAAGGGACAAATACATACACCGAAAATACTACATGACTTGGCACTTATACCACAGCATCAAAGACAACCACAGGCACAATTAAAAAGATCCAAAGTAAAATGTTTAAGATTGGCCAATAAAATGAGATATGCAGTTTTAAAAAAATGTGTGTGGTGGGGATGAGGCAGCTTTACCTTACAAAGTAAATCTGCTATTTGCTCAGATGACATTTTTTCATAAATTTCACTTTATTGATTGTTCATATTTCTCTTGGTGATACATTTCAATCCACAAAGAAACACAACTATTTTTACAGAAGCATCAGAAGGCCAGTCTTACAAAATAATGTTGTACATCAATATATCCACTCAGACCCCAGTTATATTTCAGACACAAAAAAATATTGCAGTGATGGATTTCAAGTTAAATTAATTCATAAATCATTAGCACAAAAAAGAATGATGAATGTGTACACTGGTTTGACATTTTTAAAGATCTTGTGCGTTAACAATGGTGTGTCCAGACTTCTTTTTGGACAGCCCAAGTGGGGGACTGACTTAGTATGAATGCTGCGGGCACACACGCTGGCATAGCTTTAATTTACCATTTTTATCCCCACTACCCTCACCAACTTTTGTTTTTGTTTTGTTTTTTCTTAACATTGCAGTTTCTTACATTCCTGTATATAGTTTAGTTTAAAAGATAAATAGATCTACCAATCACCGCACAACAGAGTGACATCACACAAATGTAAAAAAAAAAAGCTTCCATACTTTATTAAAGAAAGTGTTCCTCCAAAAATAGATGCAATAGCAAGTTAAAAAAGTGCCAACAAAACTAAAGTGACAAAAAAATTAGATGAGACAATATTCTGGCACATTACTACCTCTCAGACTGAATTGCGCCTATAAATGAAAATTATATTAAGTTCTCAAACAGTTCAAAATAACTAGGTTAGATAGCCAATCATAATTTAGTGGCACCTGGGGTGGCCAATCAGATTCCAGGCCACTTTTTAGATATGACCCCATGTGTAAAAGATGCTAAAATGATTTTTTATTTGTACAGATTACAGTTAGTGTACTTAATGCATCAAACAGACACTTAGTAGTTAGAATCAACTAAGAAGTACAAGTTTTTGGATATGAATAAACATAAACAACTCAGTGGTTGACTTTTTCAATATACATTCTCTCCCTACTCTTCCAGAGTCACAACTCAACGGTTCTGACTCTCTGGTAACATTGGCTGTGATTGGTTTATCCCCAAAACTTCATTGGTCGTAACGGCTGCTGCTGCCCTCGATGCTGCTTCCCAGGGTGTGTGTGCTCCTTCAGCTGCCTCTTTGCCTCTAACCGCCCCCATACCTGCTCCCACTAGAGTGGTAGATATCACTGTGAGTATGGCTAATACCTTCCCAATTGCTTCTCCTGTTCCTCCTACTGCTGCTACTACTGATCTTCCCAGTTGGGCTAAATCTCGTCCTCGTTTCCAGCCAAAAAAACCTCCTAACAATGCTCCTGTTACAATTCCTGCCAGTTTGTTCAAAAGCCTCTTAGACACTGTGTTCCTTGCCTGCTCTCTGATCTCTGTCGCTAACATGTTTCCTCCTGACTGTCTAATATGCTGCTCCTCTTGTTGTATTGCCTCCTCCACTGCTTGGAGCATCTCATTGGTGTAGCAGCCTCCTTTGTTTGCCAGGATTGTGGTGTGTATAGTCTTGAGTAACTCTTTCACCTGGAACCGGTTGCTCCTGTATTCAGACTCTGACCTCTCTTTCCAGTATTTATTATCAACGACGTGGCAGCGGCCTCCGCACTTCTTCACCAGATCACTCAGAGACTTATTCTTGTGGACAAAATCCTGAATTTTCTCTCTTCTAGGCAATTGTTCACCATTAGTGAAGACCAGTGTTGCATATTTGAAGACCTCTTCAGAAAAGTATTCATTTATTTTGCTGATGAGTTCCTTCTCCTGCTCAGTGAATTTGTCCACTTTTAGCACAATGAGAAAAGCATGAGGTCCAGGAGCGCACCTTGTGATACACCTCAATATTTCAGGCTTCAGCTCCTCCTCAGATTTGTCCGTGTCAAAGAAACCAGGGGTGTCAATCAGAGTGATGCTCCTTCCACTGACAGATTTGGTTTTTGCTTGACATTCAGTTGTTCCCGAGTTAGCAGTGTTGTTGATTGCAAAGTGTTTTTCTCCAAATATGGTGTTTGCCAGGCTGCTTTTCCCAGCTCCAGTTTTTCCCAAGATGACAATCCTTGTGTTTGACACTGAGAAAGAGTAATGTCTATCAACAACACTGTACTTTTTGTCTTTAACTTATACTTTCATTAGCACAATAGAAAAATATCTACTGTATTTCAACAGAAACAATCACTGTTCAACAATTTGAAGATAGAGGGGAAAAAGGCACCGTAAAAAACAAAGCAGCTATTATTTGAATTTCAGTGAGCTGTCTTCACTCTTGACAGAAATAACTGAAAGAAAGTGACTTACTGTCCATGTTGTCAAAAACAAAGTTACTGTGGAGCAACAGTTTCTCACGGCGACAAGACTGCCAGTGCGTGTGTGAATATGTTTGCTGTTTCAGCCACTTTTTTTTTTCTTTTTTAATCTCGACAGGTTCGAGCAGTAGCTCTACCACATTCCTTAGACGCGTCACAAAATTCTGGCCTACTTCCAGTTCAAGATACAGTGAAACAAAATATTCTTCTTGGCTGTGTTTATTCTGCAGCAGAAATTGTAAATTCAAACAATAAATTTGAGGAAATATTCTAATCTGTCAAACAATAACTACTTTAGCTGTAAGTCTAGAGGAACTTATTATAAGTAGTCCACCTGCTAAGACCTGAGGGGCCGTTGGGGCGATGAAAAGGGAATTTTAGGAGCAGACCTGAAGTGACTTTGGGGCCAAAACTAAAGTGGTTCATCAGGACACAGATCTGGTTACCTGGTTGAATATATTTTAACTATAAAGTAAAGTATACTTTGGGAATTACTTTTGGGTTTAAATATCATTTTTCATTAAAAATCTTGTGATTCAGAATTTCTTCTTTCTTATCTTTATATTTCCTGTTACCTGCAACGCCTCATTTCATCTTTGACGCCCATTTAATGTCCTTACTGAATACGAAATGACAGAGGAAACAACAGTCATGCAACTTTATCAGGAAAGCCATAACACATTGTGTAATCACAATCACAGCACATACGACATTCCATCACAGGTTTTAAAATAAACATATTTATTGGTTTAACTAAAAACTTGATTTGCTCAAATTACATTCTTTCACGTTTTAACACTGATAATTTATTATCAAGACAGAAGGACAGCATAAGTGAGTCCCAGATACAGTAAATAACATTTCTCCTCCCTTCAAGAAAAGCATTTCTTTTGCTTATGGGCAGCTTATGAGACAATGGGCCCCTGGTCAAAGACATGTAAGAGGCCCCAACACCTCTCCTACTTAAGAACAAGACACACACACTTTGTGGTGGTTTTGTCTCTTTGTTGTTGTTTGTGTCTCTTACTCGTTTAATCCGTCTTTTTAAGCTAATTTAAGGGGGTTTGACCATTTTGTGTGTCTTTGTAGTAATTGTGTGTTTTTTTGTGGTCTTTGAGGCCATTTTGGGTCTTTATGCCTCTGCACCGACAATAGCCATGGCAGAAAGCATTACGTTTTCAGGCTTTCCATCCCTCCATCCATACACGTCCGTCTCATTCTCATTAACGTGATATCTCAAGAACATCTTGAGGGAATTTCTTCAAATTTGGCAAAAACGTTCACTTGCACTCAACTATGAATTGATCAGAATTTGGTGGTAAAAAGTCAAACTTATTGTGATCTACTCCATCACATTTTTGTAAATATAATATCTCAGGAAGACCTTGAGGGAATTTCTCAAAATTTGGCACAGACATCAACTTAGACTTAAGAGTGAACTGATTGGAATTTGGTGGTCACAGGTCATAGGTCAAGGACACTATGACCGTGTCTGTTGTATTCTCAGGAATGCAATAGCTTAAGGACATCTGGAGGTTTTTTCCTCAAATTTGGCACAAACAGCCACTTGACACTTTGGGCTGCTGGGTCTGTGCCTGGTAGGTCCGTTCAGTGATCCATCCATGCTTCTGCTGCTCCAGTGTGTTGACTTGTTCAAATTTTTAATAGCATTAACAACTGACTTTGTATCTGTCATATTTTAAATATGTAAAATCCTGCGTAAAGCATAGCAGATATTGGGGCATATATAAACATGTGTGTACACAATGTAAGCGCATTTTGGATTTTTTTCATTGTATCAACAGAATTATACTATTACACACCAAAAGGGAAGAGTCAGGGTTTTTTTGTCAGAAAGTCAACAAACGTTTCACTAAACTTATCATCTTTATTTCCATCCTTTGTCATTCAATGTCTCTCCCTTCGTTATTTTTCTTTTCTCAGGCACTGATAAACACCAGTCTAGCAGTGTAGACCAGGTCAGCGAGGTAAAGCAGGAAGTTGAGGGCAGTGAGCACCGCCACGGCGATCAGGTTTGACGAATTTTGGTTTCCATACTGGTACTTTTTATCGAACTGAAATATGGGCCAGATGATTGTAGCCGTCAAGTACATGATAACCGCCAGGAGCCCATACGCTGACAGGAACTTGGAGAAGGGGACGGGGAGATAGCCGGTGCACTCGCCCACACACAGCACCACCACGGCCATGGAGAGGATGAAGCAGATGCAGTACACGGCCATGCACCACTTGAGAGCTGGATGGTGGTTATACGACACGGGGTTGCTGACCAGGATGAAGATAATACAAGCCACAAAGGTCTGGCACACCTTCAACAGGCCTGGAGCTGTTGCCATGTAACCCGCCACCTCTCCTGGCCTCGCTTTCGTCAGGCTCACCTCCCCCATGTAGGCCACCGTTGCCAGACAGGAGAAGACGGTGGAGGCGATGTGATAGTCACGAGCTTCGCTTCGGAACTGCCGGCCCCTCAGGAAATACAATGGGAAGATGACAGAGGCAGAGAGGCAGAGGAGGGCGGCGTAGCAGGCGATAGTGATGGGGAAGTTGGACCAGGACACCGGAGCTCGGGCCTGGAGGCCGCACTGCTCCACCAGCAGCACCAGCAGGGTGCAGGCGAAGCTGAATGCCCAGCAGAAGATGCACCAGTCAGCCATGCCTCCGTAGAGTTGATAGCCTCCATGTGCTGCGAGACTGAACGCCACGCAGGTGAACACCAAGGCAGCTACACGCACCCATAGAAGCTGGGAGGTGGGAAACACGATCAGTGGCATGATGGGATATCAGAGTGGTTTGGCAGTTGAAATTAGCTTCTGTAGTCCTGCGAGGGTTTATCTGAGAAGATGTGTTGATTGCTCGTCACACACTTTGTCAATCTTTGTCACATATTCTGGAAGACAATTAAAGAAGCCAACAGTCAGAATAAACTGAAGCAAAGTTTGGTGGGAAGATGAAGTAAGTTTAAAATATGCAGATGCAGTGTTGTACAGTACATCAGCAAAATACAAACACAACATGGTTATTTATTTCTTTAACTAAGAGATTTAAACTTATTCCGCTGTTCATTTGATTCGGGGGTGAACTGCACCTTTAATGTTATCAACAGGCATGTTTGTCTGTTAAAGCCTTATGTATTCAGGAAGTGCTCTTCTGACTCATGAATGAGTTTCGGCAGGACTCTGATGTCAAATGGTGAGTTACTCCAATATCAGAGCTGCTAAATTCATCATCAGTAAGTTGCTGATTCAGACCGACATGTCAAGACTCAAACTAAAGTTGTGTAAAATACTGAGGAATGTGTTAGAGACCTGCTCAAGCTGTGACCTGTGCAGGGCAGGAGGTGGAACTTTGTCTGATTAAACTTGAAGGAGTTGGAAAGTCCCTGAGTCTAAAACGGAAGTTCAAGTACAGTTTCTAACGTCAGGAAATACTTAACAGTTGGATCTTGATACCCTCTAGTGTCCAAACTATTGGGTTTTTTTTGTTGTTTTTTGCTTCAGAGTTTTAATGTGTACAAGATATGACCCCATCTAGACCCTTGGAACGGATATTATTTATCAAATAGTCCCTTTGAAATCTCTTGCAAGAAAGAGCAACAGATTAAAAAGTCAGATTTTCTTCAAAGTAGAAAAGGACAAATACACACACTAAATATTACAGCCATAAAAGAGCACATTCAGCACCAGAGACGATAAATTCATCAGCCAGTGTGACAAGAAAAATTATCTGTAATTTATAACATTTTTAGGTGCAAAGTTTTGAGCAGTATGTCCAATTTTAAAGGATATGCCATGAACATGTGCACATTATATGCAATAACTGCCCCTTTTATTTACTTTTCTAGTTAGTTTTCCATTCTACTTATTTGTTGTCATCGTTTTTATTTATTTAGTTAGTTTTGCATTTTAATCTATTTCAACTAAATTTTTTAAAAAATTTTTTTATGATTTATGATTTTCTTTTTGGCAGCTTCTGTCCTCCATATGCTCTTACACGTTGTACCAATTATGTTTGCATTTGCAGAATATGTTAAAGTGAGGCAATGCACATTTTGTCACAGGGACTGCATGCCAGATTTTGTGAAAAATATGCAGAATTAATTAATCTTAAAGAGCATTTCCAATGTCTAACAAACACTGGATAGATTACAGATCATTAATCTTTACATTTAACCAGAAAGGCTACTCCTGCAAGCTGCATTGTTCATGGAGAAAAACGTTCTGCCAATGCAAACTCTGAAATTGCTACTTAACACTTCCTGTTGTGTTTAATGAGGCTCGTCCACAGGAAGCAGCTCTGAAGAGCTAATGGCAGGAAGCCACACAGGCAACACAAAGCAAATGAGCACTTAATCGCTTTACGAATCAAGACTGGGGTTAGTATTGGAAATACAGCTCTTTACAGCTCAGATCTCAGTTAATACAATAAAGCTCGTCTTTAACAGAAACTCAAATCAATTAGCTTTAAATTTCTGGCGAAATGTGTGAGTTTAAAAACACGTGGGCACCCACTTTTATTATTGGGAGAAATGTTGGTTTCCCCTTTGAAACCTGGGGCATCAATTTCTTGTACTGCATTTCACATGCTCTTAAACCTCTGAAACCTGAGCAGATTGTTTTGATTATTATTTTTTTTAAACATGGCTAAAAAGGCACTGAGCAATTTGGCAAGAGATGTCCCACAAATTGCAATACATTAGGAGAAACTGACAAGAAAATTTGCTGAAATTTGTTTTTAGCCCAAGACAACCCAGCAAATTGTCTTGATTCCTATCAAAAAACATGAGAGCGACAAGCAACTTAACAAGTAAGTGCACAAACAAATTGCAAGAAAGTTAAAAGAAAATTACCTGAAAATAATTTTTAAAAATAATAAATTAAGTTTAAAAAATACCTCAAGAAAGTGCTACTTTCCCCTTTTTTCTGTAATATATATTTTTACCAATATCTAATAATACCCCCAGTTAATTTTCAGATCATTTTATTGTTACTTTTATTTATTTATTCATTTTAAATTTGTAGTTCTCTTGCCAAGTTCCTAATTATGTCTTTTTTCCCATGTTTTTGAAAGAAATCAAACCAATTTTCTCTGGTTTTGGAGATTTACATGGCAGTGAAGAATCTTATCTTTCCATTTTTGGATTTCTTTTACATTTTTCACTTTTTCTGGCTAAATATTTCTTGCAGCTCTTGACTTGCAACTTTTTCTCCATGTTTTTGAGAGAACTCGTGCCATGTTGTCTCAAAGGGTTAATACCTGAGCTGAGGGGAAAAAAAACAAAAACATCTGCTACGTTCTGAGAGAGATGTGGTTGTGGCACGTGTTACCTCACGCCCTGCTGCTGACAGGAAACCAGGCTTTGGTTTGCTCTTTTGGTTAGAAAGTATGCATATCATGCGTAAGATCCTCATAGCTTTTATTGCATATCTTAAAAAGTATATCTCTTTAAAAGTTACTGTCGATCATTTACACTGGCTTGAAATGAGGGAATGTGATCAGCTTCTTTAAACTAAAAACACTTATTTTTACATCCTAGAATCCATACTGCAAACATTATAATAAAACCAGGGGAGGTAGATTTTAAGCGTAAAATCGACCTAACCGAACTGGCGCTTTTGGTGAGTGATGAAGAGGTTTTCCGTCCCGAATAGCGGACATACCGCGCCCAGCTCTTTCTCACTGTTCCAAAAATAGACCGTGGTTTTAAAAATGCTGCTAACTTATACACAACTTCTAGAAAGAAAAACATATCAGAAAATTGTTCTTACCTATTTTCTGGCTCAGAGTTTCATGTTTTCTGTCTTAAAGTTCCCTTAACGGCGTGCGTATTTGGAGACGCATCCAACAATACCTCACTGCAGAGAGGATCCCACGCCCCGCACTGGCCATATTTGGTAAAGTGTTGAAACCATCTGAGCCTCAGTAAGGTCATCGCAATTCCTCCTCTCAAGTGTTTCATATTGCGTAGCCTATATTTAAATAAATAGTCCTCTGAGACTGTGTCTGCGATCCTGAGTGCAAATGGGAATAGTCTTCCGGTGAAATACAGTAAACCTTCAATTAATAGCCCAGACTATTATATGCTTCAATCATTGAACTCAACAAACTTGCATTTGGGATAGGCTTTTAATTCCTTGCACTCAAAAGTGTTCCTCAGCAAAGATGAAAAATACAATCAACCCTTTGAAGCTAAGGCGAGGTGATTGTTTTTTTTTGTTTGTTTTTTTTTAATGGAAAGAAAGTAATGTGCAACAAAAGAAGAAATGACCCAGAAGTTAACAAGAAATCTGTAAAAAGTAAATAAATAAATAAAAAATCTGAAAATATGCACACATACAAACTTTAAAAGGGGGAAAAAAGAAAGTAAAACAAAAAAATACAAAGTGAGAAACTGCCTGGAAAAAAACTTAAAAATCAAAATAATTTTGTAAAATATTTAAAATATGTAATTTCCCCTCGCTTTTTAAAAATAGTCTTCTACATCTACCATTCTCTTTTTCCCCCGTCTCTCTTTATACTATCAGTTATATACTGATAGTATACTTTGGTGCTCATGGTGTCAGTTAAATTAACTGAATGATTGGATTGTATAGAATCATACCCAGCTAACAGTGTGTATAATGAATAAAGAAAAACATATATGCATGTCAGTGTGGTCATTCTGAAGTTCTTTGTAATCATTTTGAATCCTTTTAAAGTTGCTTTGCGTCTCTGTATAGATATTTGGAGTCACTTTGTGGTCATTTTGAATCTCTTTGCAGTTGTTTTGCATCACTTTATAGACATTTTGTGTCTCTTTGTGGTTGTTTGGCCACTTTTTGTTATTGTGAGTCTGTGTTGCTGCAATCAGTTCACATCTTTGTTGTCATTTTTGTGTCTCTTTTGGTGCTTTTTTGTGAATTTTTTTCATTTTTAGTAGTTTCAAGTCGCTTTGTAGTTGTTTTGCATCTCTGTTTAGTCGTTTTGTATCTCTTTGGCCCATTGTCGTTGTTTGTGAGTCTCTGTGTTTCTGTAGTCAATTCACATTTCTTTTGGTTTTTTGTGTGTCCTTTGGTGCTTTTTTTGGTCTATTTGAAAGCATCTTATGTTTTTTTTGTTGTCACTTTGTAGTCATTTAAAGTCTCTGTAGTAATTTTGCATCTCCTTAAAGCCATTGTGAATCTTTTTTGTAGCTGCTTTGCATCTCCTTATAGTAATTTTGTAAATCTGTGGGCTTTTTATGTCTATTAGTTGTCATTTTATGTTACTTTGTAGTCATTTGGAATCTCCTTCTTCTACTTTTTGAAGTCATTTTATGTTTCTTTCTGGCCCTTCTGATCAGTTTTGTTAATATGATTGACATTTTGCAGGTGAAGGCCGGACCATTGCCCAGTAGGCCCGTTCATTGATGCGTCCATGGACCAGTTCACTGCAGCCTCCATGGGGCAAACCGCCTGCGGTACCGGGATCCATCCATACGGGGGCGCCGTTTCACTCGGTTTGATTGAGAACATGGTTGTGGATCAGCAGACAGTCAAGGTAGCAGCATAACAACACAGCAGAGATCATCATTTCAAGAGCTGTGATTTTAAAAAAAGGCAATACATGTATGCAGCGATAACTTCCCAGTCTTCTGGCAGAGTAAGCCTACGAGAGAGAGTGATCCGGATTTTACCACTGTGACTTATTTTGGGGGAAATAGACCTGAGGTGGAGCTTTACTGGAATCCCTCAAACGTTAGCTAACTGGCTAACGTGCAGCTGTAGTGAAATATTTTCAGGAAAACGGGACTCTGGAGCTGGAAATTGCATGGACTGCCACCATTTCGTCAACATCCATCTACCCGCATGCAGTTAAAACCATGCTGGCCTTTTATCTTGCAGACATCGCTGCTTAGCTAGCTACCTCCGAAGGACCGACTCATTGGCGTAGCTGAAAGCCGAACCCACGGCGCTTTTGGTCGGCCTTAGGACCAACGCAATGCCGCGGGTTGAACTCGGCCTTCCCGTGGAGCTAACTTCAGGAAGCTAACGCTAGCTGGACACAGCAGGCCGCTTCAGATAGTCGTTATCATTCCCCAGTCGGATAAATTAGATAGGTTACAACTCATTTTCGTGAAGCACCTTTCATTTTGCCCGGTGTTTTAATTTTATAAGCCCATCGGCAAAAGTAGCTAATGCCGGGTAATCTGCTAATTAGCTAGCTGGTCGTTGTTTACAGTGAGTTAGCATGTAAATTACAAGTACAGTTAGCTTGGAGGCTAAGTTGTGCGGTAATTAACCTTTTACTCATCAAACTAAGGTACGTTATTTTGTGCATGGGGTGATTAGCATTAGCTAGGCACGAACACACTAGTATAGCTGATATTAAATTCACTTTACGCGTTCATGTTGGATTTTATCCAAGCGACCACATGACTGAGAAACATTACGGTTAGCTTGTATGGTGTTATTTACAGCTGGCACATGTAAACAAGCTTGACTGCGTGTGAGCTTTTAGTCAGTCATTTCATTAAAAAGTGTCACTACGTATCAACAAAGACTGAGCATTTATCTGGACGTCCGTTAAAGCTGTTTTTTTTTGTAAATTTACATGCCAGTAATTACGCAGACACTAAAAGGCATGGGAGTTGTTGACCTCCTGAAGCATAGCGAGACATATCAGCCATTCATTCATGATTGATGACCTTTGAGGAGGCAGACTGTCCCTTTATCCATTTTCCACTACAGCTGCATCAAGCCACTAACAGTCTGTCCTGCAGTATTTATTTTTAACCACTAATGTAACCTAGCAAAGAGGATATTTGTTAGTTTTAGCAGCATTTAATTTTAAAGCCCTGGCGTGGATGGGAACATGAGGAGCTCCCTGTCTGATCTGAACCAGCATCCCAGTAGCTTCAAGATCTGATCAAAGCACAACAGAGAGCCCCATTGTGTGGACTGAAAACCATAGAGGAAAGAGATGATGATGATGGGGATGATGATAAAAGAGGCCCAGTGACAGCGTTGATCCACGCACCAGGAAGCAGAGGAGTGTCACAAGGCTGCAGACATGAGTCTCCGCCAACCCACCTCCACGCTGGACAGGTACGAGACATCACACCTGCTTCACCAGGGATACTCAACTTGCTTTGCTTGGGGGCCACTTTTACAAAATGACAGGGGGCAACTTGCTGCAGCCCCATTCAGGATTTTAGGACATATGTAGGATTTCAGGACATTCATAGGAGTTTAGTACATTTATAAGATTTTCTGACATTTATAGGATTTTACAACGTTTCTAGAATTTAAGGATATTAGCGTCTCAGCGATGAACTCTGTCAAGGGGTCCAGGGATCCTCCACTGGCACTTGTTTTTATAAACAAGCTCTATTTTGATGTGGTTTTATGTACTCTGGCACCTTGTGTATACTAAAACAACAAAAACAATTCACAGAGTAAATCAGTCTATTTTTATTATGAATTAGAAAGTGTTTGGGGGGGCCAACCAGCACCCTATCTGGGTCAAGATTTGGCCAGCGGGCCGTAAGTTGAGTATCACTGCACTACACCCTCATGGTTTCTGTTTCTGTGGTTAAGGATACTCCTCAACGCCTTGCCCAGAAATGTAGTGCTCCCAGATCAACCTATTGACAGGTCTTTTATCTGACTGAGGTCCAGTCTGGCCTCTTGAAAAACAAGTTAGACAGGCTGTTTACTGGGAGGTGATAAAAATACTCACAGGAACAAGGAAAAGAGGGTGAAATACTGGATTTCTGACTATCGAAAAAAACCTTAAAATCCATACTTTAAACATTCTCTTTAAAAGAACAAACATTGGCAAAACTCACACCTATACATTTCAATTCTGAATTGAATCGTACAATTTTCTAAAAGTCCCACCCCTTTTGTCTATAGAGCGTCTCTGTCTATTTGTTGCTTGATTCTCATGTTGTCGGTCTTCATCTGCTGTGTTCAGCCTCACCGCTGCTAAAACTTGATGTACTGTGTATTTCATCTTCCCTGTTACTATCACTCATCACTGCATTCACCACGTAGCCTTACACTGTGTTTCTGTGATCGTCTGTTAGATGCATCTTTGTCTTGATCATGTGTCTTTCCTGTTTCTCCTGCTGTCAACTTTCTTTCCTTGTGTGTGTGTGTGTTCTTGCACACGTGCCTTCCACTGTGTCTGTGTGTGTCACGTGACAGCAGGGCAGCCAATAAGAAAAACGCCCACCCGTTCAGGTAGGACAGCTGTCCGGTGAGAGCTTTCGTCAGGGTTATGGGGTCAATGACACCTACAGATTGTACAGCTGCGGCAGCAGATTTCTCAGTGGCTTGTTATTTCAGGGCGCTTTGGCTTAATGTAGCATTGCAGACAGACAAGCATCCAGCACTCGCACAAGAAAATACATTTATAAATATTAAAGGCATTTCATACTCTCATTGTAGCTCATTGGGATGAACTAATTCATATCTTTAAGAAAGTCCTATGAAAACACTACATTTTATAATGTCATTGATGAAACCTCGAACTTCATTCCCAGCACTTTGCTTTTAAGAAGTGCTGACTCTGCCTCGTGCTTACTGGAAATATTATGTGTGAAATGTTGTTTATCACATCAAAAAATAGGAAAGTGGAACGGCTGTTGCTTGTGCCAATTTGTTTGCTTCTTTGCGTCAGAAAAGGATTTTTTTTTCCACCACTGGCTGACTTGTTTGATTATGCAAACACAGCTTCCCTCTTTTATTCCTTGAACCACCTTCCTGAAAAGGTCAGGAGTGCGATATTTGCATATATCATAAAACATATTGATATCTAAGTCTTTCATAATGTTTAAAAGAAGATGTCGTCCTCCTTCTGACCAGAAATGTGAACTTTTTTGTGAATTCTTTTTGGGCATGCATTCTTGCACTGCAGCCTTGAAAACTGTTGGCGAGTTGGTTTGTGAACAAAGCGCAGAGCTTACTGTAAACAGGCAAGAGGCCGTGTGTTGCAAACTGCACACAAAAAAAACCTTCAACAACAACAAACAAACAAACAAAACTTGAGATGCATAATCTGAATGTGCTGTATACAAACGATGCTCCTAAAACTGGAATAATCAGAAATGCATCATTTAGAACGAGGCTTTATTTGAAATATCCAAACATGTTTGCATGACCCCTAACAAATTAAAAATATTGTTATATTTGTAACAACAGTTGAATATTAGCGTGCATGTAAATTAACCCCTAGTTTCAGCACTGATTTGCTCTATTCAGGCACATTGCTCATTAAGACCCTTTGTAAATCATAACAAATCAATCTGGACAGATTCATAACTTAAACTGGAGTAAAGTGTCCGCTTGGAAAACACCAAATCACTTCAGTGTTTGCACTGTGTGTTCTGCGTCACACACCCTTAAACAAATATGTTCTTGGAATTCAATGCTGCTCTCAGTGTTTACAATCTGTACGAGTATAAAGGGCGTGGGGACGATTTGAACTCTTGGTCATTTTCTCTGTGTCCTTTCACTTTAAAATTGGTCTTCATGTTGAATTTCTATTTTCTCTGTCTCTCTTTCCCCCTTTATCTGCCTTTTCCCCTCTTCTGTCATGCTTCGCTTTCAGCCCTTTTGCTGCTTGGTGAGTTTTCCCTTCGACTGCTCTCTTGTTGCCTCTAATGCGATTCATGTTCTCACCCTCTATCCCACATATCTGACCACGCGCATCCCTTGAATGTTCTGCCTCTGACCTCTCTCTTTGCTCAGTGCTTGCCTTCTTTCTCTTTGGTGTCACATCACTTTCTAGGTTTATCAGTTCTTCTTCATTTATTCCTCCTCCCTCTCCCAGTCCTCACAGAATAAAAAAAATCACTCTTTTTAGTATTGTGTATATAATCTTCTCTTTCGCTCATCTCTCCAGGCTCAGCAGTCTGACCATTGGGGACTCGGAGCGCAAATCCTCTGCTACCCAGCAGAGGGAGCCATCAGTCGACCTCCCTGTTGAGAGTACGGGTAATTACAATGTCCCACACTTGTTTATGTTTTTGTGTCAGGCTCGATTTTGAATTTCACTATAATTACTACCTCCCAAACATCTTTGACATCCTGCTGTCCTCGTCTTCTAGGTACTGGTCTTGTTCAGAGATGTGTGGTCGTGCAGAAGGACCAGCTCGGCTTCGGCTTCACAGTTTGTGGAGAGAGAGTCAAGCTAGTGCAGAATGTCCGACCAGGTAGGACACACACATAGTCAAATATAATATGATTGAGGTGATGAATACGTTTTGAGTTAAAACTGTGTTTCATTTAATTCCTGTACTCATCTTTACAGGTGGTGCAGCAGTCAAAGCCGGAGTCCAAGAAGGGGACCGAATCATAAAGGTTTTTAACACTTTTTATTCGGGTTGGGTTCTGATTACATTTGATTCAATACTGTTACCAGTAGGGATGTCAACATCTACACGTGTAAACAGGTACATGGATAACAAATCATAACCGTTCAGAAAAATCAATAACCGTTTACACGTCATTTTTTCCTCTCCTCCTCCTCGTTCATTTCTCACCAATAGTATTTTTAGGGGTGATAATGTTGCCTGAAAGCTTTAAGATAATAACATTAACTAACTATACACTTAAATGTTCCCACTAATGCAGTTATCCGCATACATAATAGATGCACAGGTGGCAATGTTACGTTGATATTTTAAAAAAAAACGCAGCCACAGCCAGTGTCGCGTCACTTCAAGTTGACTCGGGGCCGCATGGACAACAAGCGATGAACAAGCGGAGCTTAAAAAAATATATTGTACAAAAGTGAGCAATAGTTAAAACAATGATTAAAAAAGAAGGTTAAACCTTTTCCAGCTTTCACTTGTACGTTTTCTTGTCTGTCAAAATTGATGATTTTATTTTCAACCCATTTTACTTTCTGTCATAAGTAGGTCTAAGCCTTAAATGGTGAGATGGATTGCCTACTTTTTAAGTTCTGTTCGCTGAATAAACGTTTTTGTGCGATAACTAACTACTGGAATGGCTTTGATTTAATGAGATTAGGAGGTATTTGAATGGAGACAGAACCATCTAGTGGTTATATAGCGCAACTGCGATAGAAAAAGATCATAAATCGTGTAACCGGGTACACGTCGGTTAGAAGTCCCGTTTACACGTGTAGAAAAAATTGTAAACGTTGACACCCCTAGTTACCAGTACTGTTGCTGGAATCCAGTGCAGGTACACAAAGGTGCTACTAGCGATACTTTACTCTCTCTGTGGTGAAAAAGGTCATTTTTGAACGTGCTGCAGGGGTAAATGGGTCCACTTTTAAACTGCATTTTCAAGGCGAGATTTTTCACGCTGTTATTCCTCCTCACTGTTCTGTCTATGAGGTGTGATCGCAGAATGAGGGGACAGAGTTGTCTCACTTCTGAAGAAAATGGATAAAAAACAGACCAGCTGCTGAAACTATGAGCGGAGTTATATATTTATGCCTTGTTGCCGGCTCTGAGCTCAGAGGTCTGTGACCGGCTTTCTGGCTCTGGGGTGCTTCCATCTCTTGTCTGAATCCGGCGTTCTCACCCAGCTACTGAAATATAACACAGATTAATTTAACCTGAATCAGTACTTGGTAGTACCTTGGTGAGTACCCGTAAAAACACTGAACAGGAATGCAAGGCCCTGCAAAGTGTGGTTTGTTCGGCTGAATATACGATAGCTGCTGCTGAACCTGCCTAAAGGCCCAGACGCAGTCCCCAACCTTACTTTTCCTGATCTGTTGCTGATCTTCCTCTTTTTCCTTCTGTCTCCCTCTCTCAGGTGAACGGCTCGCTGGTGTCCTCCATGTCTCATCAGGAGGTGGTAAAACTCATTAAATGTGAGTTTCAAATCAGTGTGATTGTTGTGCATGCTTACTGTAAAAAAAAAGTCTCTTTTTTTCTTTTTCGTGGGGTTAATATCACCACCCTAAAATGATAAGCTTCTGTCTGCATCCTGAGCAGTTTTGAGATATAAAGCTTTAAAATTTTACATCCCAGTAAGTAAAAATGATATGAACCTTTTTGTTTTCTAAATAAAAGTCCAGAAATACATATAACTTACAAAAAAACCCAAACTCTCACATAATTTTAAAGTTGTAACAGGATAAGAGTATAGGAATAATTTCATTTTTTTTTTAAATGTCAGAGAAAAACTTATGATTCTACCGGGGAAGATACGTTTCTGTCCGTTTGTGTGTTTATCTGATTTTATCTCTTTTTTATCTTCCCACAGCTGGAACATATGTAGCGCTGACACTACAAGGCCCGCCTCCGTCTGCCGCCTCCCTGCCCTTAGAGCCCCTCCCCACTGACCTTACACCCAATCAAAGAACGTCTCTTGGTGGGGAGGCCCCGCCCCCTCCACCTCCACCCCTGCCGTCTGGCCCGAGCAGCACCCCATCCCAAAGAATCACTGGACCCAAACCACTACAGGTGAATGAAAGCCTATAAAAGCTTTAAAGCTTGAAATTTTACAATATTTAGCAAAGAAATGTTGATGCATGTCATCTAAATTATTCACAATTTCTGTAAATGTGTTTTTCAGGACCCAGAAGTACAGAAACATGCCACTCAGATACTCAGGAAAATGCTGGAGCAGGAAGAGGCAGAACTGCAGGTACAGACAAACAAAATCCATATCAGCAATGTCTCACATAACATCATGTTGTTTACCTGTATAATAATAATAATTTGATGTTGATGACCAATGTACAGGAGTTAATGGAGGAGCAGTTGAGGAACCCGTCGTCGTCACTGGGGGAACGGATAGAAAGTGCCAAAAGGAGAGCTAACCAAGTCAGGGTCAAGATTCAGCAAGATCTGGTGAGGAGACATGATTTTTTTTCCTTTTAACAGACTTTCTCTGTTAACTTCACAGCAAAGAAATTTTGATTTTCACATGTGACACAATGATGAGATTTTTTTTTTTAAAAGTCCATATCCAAATTCACTTGCAAAATCATGCAACAAAATAATTTTCGCTAAGTTCAAGACAAAGTGGCCTTTAGGCGCTCTAAATTCAGGGCAAATGAGTTGTCCGGACATGGCTCTCTACATGGAGGTGGCTCAGCTAGCAGCAGCTAACGGTGCTAACTCCATAAAGACAGCTAAACAACAGCAACAGTGCTGCCAGAATTTACAGTGTTAACCAGGTTAACCTGATTGGCTCAAATAAATCAATGAGAACAGCTTTAATAAAGACATTGCGAATTATTAAACTGATGCTTCATTTTGCTTCTCCAGGAGGGAACGCGATCAGAATGTGCCACGGGTTACGTCATAGCAGGCGAAGGTTTGTGCCTCTCAATTCTCCACCTATTTAATTAAACATCTCAGACAGTGTAAAAAAATACAAAAATTGAATTATTTTCATTATACTACATGCAAAGCAGATTATTATTATTTTTTTGATTAAGATTTGATATGGTATGTCAGTGGTTAGCAGCAACATTGATTGTGACCATGCACCAAGTGGAAATAGCATGTATTTTCTCCATATGCAAAATATGGTAAAAATGACGTCATCAGTTGGAAAATAGTAAAACAACAAATTTCAAGGCAAAAGCTCTGAATGATACCCAGAAATAACATTTTTATTTGCATATAGAGAAGGGGAAGTGAAATCTGGCATTAATACCAGGTGCAAAAAGAGCCTCAGTGGCGTTTTAAGTGGTTTCAAACTGCTCTGTACTTTGGCAGGTCGACTATCAATGGACTCAGGTGAAGGAGACATGGAGGTAGGCTGCACAGTCTTTTCATAATCTGGAGAGATTGTTCGTGTGTGTTTGTGTATGTGATGGTCCCACTCATCCCGTCCCCCTCGTCCTCCCTTCCTCCTCCTCCTCCTCCTCCTCCTCCTCCTCCTCCTCCTCCTCCTCCTCCTCCTCCCCAGGCCTTTGAGAGTCCCCACTCCTCCCCCTCATCCTCCTTCAGGACCCCACACCACCGACGGCAGAACTCCGACACACACACCCTGTCTGATTTGGTGAGATGGACACACACACCTGCATTCACCCTTGAGACTTCAACACTTCGAGATCCTCTAATGCTGCACAAGCTCCCTCCTGCGAGGGGTATACTAGTTATAAAAATACACAAATTACCACATTTTAAGCCGATTTTTAGTTCATGCAAAAGACACAGCCTGCATCACCAGCTGCATCTTTGTGTTGCATCCTCCACTGTGCCTTTCTGAACCTCCAGGACTAAAATGAATTTCCTACCTTGAGAAGTAGCTCTGTTCTTTCCTCTCCATGTGTTCCTCTCCATTTTCTTTCACTGTGACTTGAGTAGCTGTTTTAAATGTATGAGATAAGGAGCGGAGAGACTGAGGAGATAAAGTATTACCACAAATAACAATCATTCAATTCTTTCTGACCCGATCACCACATGCACAGTATATAACAGAAAACAGTTTGCTTGGGTCTGCTGTCAATGTGTGTGCATCTGTGTTCAAAGGGCGGGAAAGCCCAGATCATCGGCCCCGAGGAAGAGGATGAAGAAGACGATGGCTATGCATTTAATGAGGTGAGGAGGACTCTGATCTAAGTTTTGCCAAAACTGTGTGCCTGCGGGAAGCTAATGAGTTACTGCAGTCAAGCAAGCTACAGTTGTAGTGCACCTATATACTGACATTTATGGTAAATGCAGTCAAACATCGCTTATCCCTGTTGACTTTAGGAGAGCGCTAGCAGCGCATGAAGACAAAGTTAGCACCTGTGACTGCCTCTAGTTTTTAAAGTAAGGTGTCGATGGAGTTTATTGACAAAATACCCAAATATGTTTGAAAAAAGATTAATTCAATTATAACCACAATACATATAAATGTGTGCCTTAAAAAGGAAGAAGAAAATATTACTAAATGGTAATGGAAATTTCTTTATTCTTTAATATTACTGGATATTTCAGGGTAAAAGTCTCATATTTACTTTCTATCCATTAGTTAGCTCTGTCTCAAAAACGTTGGTGACACCTGCTCTAATTTATTCTCATTGATTTTTACATGTTGTTCTTTTGCCACTTCTATAATTTCCTCATTTTCTTTCACTGCATGTTGCTGTTCCCTCCATCCGTTTAATTATTCATATTTTTCTCCGTCTTTCTCTCAGATGGACGGTCCATTTCAGGACATCGAGCTGTTGAAGACACGACCGGCACACATGGCGGTTTTCATGAGATACGTCTTCACTCAGCTTCTGGACCCCAACCCTCTGGTCAGTCTACATAAGATTTTATGATACATATGAATTATTATAATGAAACAAAGGAGGGCTGGCCATTATAATGATATTGTGATATTAGTCTAGATATTATTGTAGTTTTTCAGTATCATAAGTGTTGTCTTTTCCTGATTTTAAAGGCTGCATTACAGTAAAGTTGTGTCATTTTCTGGATTCACCAGACTGTTTACTTAGTTATTATATTCACATTACTGACAGTTATTTATCAGAAATGTCAGTTTGTAGATATTTTGTAACATTTTGTGTTCACACAGCTGTTTTACCTGTCGGTGGAGGCGTATCTGGGCTCCAGCCCTAAAGACGCCCGCGCACTTGCACCTCAGATCTGCTCCCATTTCCTGGACCCAGATGCTGTATGTACTAACATATCTATTAAATGATTTTATACTCATTGATTTTTTTTTCAGCTGGATTTGGCATGTAAGAACTTAAATTTGACACTTTCTTGTCATTACAAAGTGAAGTGTGTGTGTTTCTTTTAGATACAGCGAATAACCATATTTACCATATATAAAGTTAAAACTTGGAAGAATGGAAATGTTCTTGACTATTGTATCAGCGCTCAGCACATTAACATGACAGCATCAGAGTCTGAAAGTGTCTGTTTTTTCTTTGTAGCCCCTGAAAATCAAAGTACGAGAGGAGTATCTCACAGATATAGGTAAGACAAGTAGACGCTAGTTGAGACTTGATTTGTTTTGCATTTTTATATTGATATGCATTCGCTGGACGAACTTACAAAAGAATATTAGTCTAGAACCTTTCAGTTCATTTTCGATATCCCAGGGGAGTTATCAGCAGCTGTAGACCAAAATGCCTCTAGATTAAATTGGACTGACCTTGAAGTGAGCGACAGAAAACGTAAACAGATTACAGCAATGACTCACGACAAGGGTGCCAGTTGTCCTGCCAACTATTTTCTAATTCACAATAAGAATAAATTGACTCACAGTGGCCGAATCATCTTAAATACGCCCCTTCTTAGATAAACAGTTATGATTAATGTGGAAAATGGGAGGGAGTCCCGACGTTTCTGCCAGAGGAAAAAAAAAGGAGAGCTGCTGTTTGGTATCTGAAAATAAATGCGTAGTGCACAGGTTGAGCCGCATGCCTGTGATGATTATATCATGCCTGTGAGAAAGTATAACCGCTGACATAATGTTGTGCCCATCGTCCCTTCAGAAACTCGACTTCATGCCCAGGAGGACATCAGAGGACCTCTGTCCGAGCTGCAGCAGCAAGTGCTGCCAGACATCCAAGACCAGATACAAGACTACAGGTACATCACTCAAGATGTCCGCTTAGGCAGAATAGTTACCAGTTTTTACAGAAATAGCATTTTCAAGAGCTCATATTAACATGTTAAGCTTGTGTTTCATAGGAACAAGCAGATGATGGGCCTCGGCTCTCTGTTTGGAGAAGGAGACCTGCAGCAGCTGGATGGAGACCCAGTGAAAGAGAGACAGGTGGTGGACAGACAGGTCACCGCCCTCTGGGAAATACTGTGAGTCTGTGAATAACAAAACCTGTGGCACAAAATTTGTGGCAAGCCACCACGATCAAAACATCCGCTTCCAGGAAAACATTTTCCATTTTTAGCGCTACTGGAGTACATATATAGTTTGGTTATTCCCAGGGTTGGCAACCTGCACTATCAAAAGAGCCTTATTTGTCCCAAAAAAGAAATCCTTGTGTAACTGCAAAACACATTTTAGCCTTACAATGATGGTAAAACAGCCTATTTAGTCTAAAAAAGCCCATCAACATTACCAACAGATCTACATGAGTGCTATTAATATATTAAACTACAGGGTGGCAGCAGTGAGCTACTTGTGATCATTTGATACTTTTACTTTGTATTGCCATTAAATAATACCATGTTTTATGGCATTTATGACATTATAGAACTACAATAAAAAAAACTGTTCACATTTTTTATTCACATACTGGCAGTGCAGCACTGTCTGCGGTCTCTGCTGTGTACATGAAGTATGAGAATGGATGCTCTGATATTTTAATGAGGGATTTTTTCATGTTGTCTCTGTCTGTGCACAGCTTTCCGTGCCACACAATGTAATTAAAAGTCAAAGCCGCAACAGTTTGATGTATGCCTATGACACACATTTTAGTCGATGAAAATTAAAACATTTTGTATTCGACTGTACATTTTTTGAAATGGGAGAATTTAACAGTAATTTAAAGGTTTTATCATTTAAACAATAAGTTATATTTAAAATGTTAAAAAAAAAATCCTTTTTTATTTTTTTAAATTTAATTTAATTCAATTTATTTTTTAATTCAAAGCCTGGGAAACACTGAAACAAATTTCTCAGTTTCACCTTAAAACTAATTTTACATTTGTTAACTCCAACATGCTTAAACCATGAACTGAATATTAACCTACACACACTCAGACTGTTAAACCAGGTTTCCATAGCAACAGGGTCAGATGTTCCGGGCCCAATAAAATTGTTATTATAAAGCGACAGAAGGAGCTTGCTCAAGCTATCATAACAAAGGTCATTACCCCAGCCACAAAACCTGAAAACCACATGACATTTCCTCCTTTGGCTTTTTACACGATTCCCGTCACATGACTGCTGCACTACAGTCTGTTTCTTACGCCTGTGTTTTGCACCTGAAAACTGGATTCAGCTCTGAGGGAATAAACTGGACATCTCTTTGAAAGTCTCGTATTTGTTTTGTGGCGAGTTAACAGCGTTTTTATGTCTCTCTTTCTGTTTCCGCTCCAGATCAAAACACGAAGAGGACAGAAGGTAATGTTTCTCATCCGTTAGTCAGTGTCATTTAACAGTAATCAGTCTGAGCGTGTTGTTTCTTTCTGAACATCTTTTCTTTGTTTCTCCTTGTGGTTTATTCTCCTCACATTTCCCCCTCCCCTCTATGTTTGTCCTGTCTCTTTCTCTCTGTCTCCACCCCCTCGGTGGTCTCCTGCAGTTCTCCTCTGGCGTCGGCCGTGCACCTTTACCTGCGTCACTCTGGTATCAAGCTAAGAGACTCCAAGGTCTTCCCTGGTCTGAGCACAGAGAAGGAGAAGTGGCTCGCTTTCTTAAAGACGAAAAAGGTAAGTGTCCTCTAAAAGAACCAAAAAATCAGGGATGGGAGGGAAGGGAAAGATGTTGCAAGTGATTATGTAAACAATGTCTAGTTTTATGTTGAAACCACACTTCAACAAATTAACCTATAGTAAATGTACAAGGAAAGTTATAGATGTGTTTGTAAATGTAAACAATGGCATCTGTGGTTTTTTTATTTGCAAGAGGAAGAGAATCTGAACTATGATTTGTATTGCAATTTGTACTATAATTAAAGTATCAGCAAAGGAAACATGATACAAAGAAAAGCATTTTTAATTTGGCCCACCAAAAAATCTGACCTTACTCTGCATGAACCACTTTCTGTCCAAGCCCGACCCATGACAGCATGTTAGAGCCCAAATTTCTGAATTTCTACAAAAAAAAGTAATAATAATAATAATAATAATATATATATATATATATATACAGTATATATAAAGTATCTCTTTCCTGAAACCTGTAAAAAGTATCAACACTGGCAGGGCTGGTAGGGATGCTAAGACACACCAGGTTGCTCCTTTGTGCTGCTTCTCGATCCACAACCCCCCCACCCCACAATACCTCAGCATATGTTGCCAGTGATGTACATCTAAAGTGTTCAGGTGGAACTTGCGCTTGTGAACTTTGGGTCAAAATGACATGCATCAGTCTACACACTGTGCACTCTGCGTGAGGCTGCATGCACTAAACTGTGACCTCCATACTGTGATTTTTTAACACAAATATACGAACCGTTATCGTTATCCTGAAATCCGTTGATGATATAGAGTTCTCTTCACAGCTGAGTGGTACCAAGAAAGAGAAAGATGGAGAGGATAAAAAGAGGAACCCCATCCTGAAGTACATCGGCAAACCTCGGACCACATCCCAGTCCAGTAAATACAAACACACACAGAAATACACAATCATGCATACAACTACACATTATCAGCTGACAGTATTGGCTCACTGGCACTCCACATTAGAGGCACGCTAACACAAACATGTGATGCTCTCACTCATTGTATTTGTCAGGCAATATTGATTTGTTTCCGTCCTCTGTTTGCCCTTTTATTGTTTCTGCAGGTTTATTTAGTGATTTATGGGATTTTCATTTTGTCTTGTTGTTGTGATTTCATTGTTTCTTTTTGGTTCATTTTGGTTTCGTAGCATTCCATGTCCCCTTGTCACCCACCGAAGGTATATATTTAATTTCTCTTCACTTTTGTTTTGTTCACTTGAGTTAAATTTTGCCTTTTAACAAACATACCCAACTGAGTTATTTCTTCATGGATAACAATTTTTAAAATATTTCTTGTATTCTATCTCATTTTATACACATTAACCCTTTTATATAGATTTTTTTTTCATATTGTACAATATGTGTGTGTGCAGTCCGTCCTGGCAGTGTGAGGAACATCATTCAGCAGTTTGAGAATCACACGGAGACGGGAGAGGAGGGAGGGGACGCCGCTGACCCCCAGAGGCTCTCCACCAGCAGC
Organism: Plectropomus leopardus; assembly: GCF_026936395.1. Classification (NCBI taxonomy): domain Eukaryota; kingdom Metazoa; phylum Chordata; class Actinopteri; order Perciformes; family Serranidae; genus Plectropomus; species Plectropomus leopardus. The sequence goes on from NC_142198.1 coordinate 16,728,574, forward strand.
CTGGGAGAAGACAGCATGGACAGGTAGCTCTCTTGAACTAAATCCAGGGTTTGTACAGTCATGAAAAACATGGAAAAGTCATGGAATTTGCTAATAGCAATTTCCAGGCCGGGAAAAGTTGTGGAAAACTTAAAAAAAAATTAATGGATTTTATTTTCACAAACCTGTATAATAACACATGGTGTGTTTAAGAATCATCAGAAATTAGAAAATATAGTGATAGTTTTTTTTTTGTTTGTTTTTTTTTTGTTTACTTTTTGGCTGTGATAAATGGTGTCATTTTTGGTGGTTCGAGTTTTATTTTATTTTTTTAAATCAATAAAAGTTTTAAAGACATAAAAAATCCTATTAATTCATTGTTAAATATTATATATATTAAATATTAATTCATATTAATAAATATTTTATATAAAAATCGACAGCATTTTTCGAAGAAAAAAATGGCATTTCCTTAAAAAAAAACCCAAAAATATCTCCAAAATGTTTTCTCATAATTGTCAAGCGTTTTTAAAGGAAAAAGTGGTGAATTTGTATTTTAGAAAAAAAAGCCCAATAATTTTCAAGAAAAAAATAAAGGCCAAAAAATTATATAATTTTTTATTTAATGTATTATAATATTTAAAAAAAAATCAGTAGAATAAGTACAAAGACAGCCTTTTTAAGTTGGATTCTCCTCCCCTAAAGCCAAAATAATAATCACAAGTCCATCCTCAGTGCTCAAGAAATTATTTGGCATGCCTCCCCCTCTTTGCATCACCCCCTCCCTTCTCATAAATAATGAACAGACCTTAAATTATATTTAATTATTGAGTTCTAATCCTGTTCTCATTATTTTTTTAAAATAATATAGATTTTAGAAAGCTATCATATAGTAATGTCAAAGAACCAATAAGGAGTATTGATTGTTGTTTCAGAGACTGTATGGTCTTTAAAATGTGTCCCAAACACTCTAATATATTCAGTATTAAATGTTTTGGTGGTGTAGCAGCTAATCAGCAGTGTTTGATGGTTACTGATTTGGTAAAATTCTACATGTTTTCGCTCACTCTTGCAGCCCTACGATCTCAGTGCGTCTGGCACGCAGCGAGTCGTTGAAGGCTCAGGGAGAAGGGCGTCGGCGGGGTGTTGTCTCCGGGACGGAGTCTGTCCCTCGCTCTCGTAGCGACGTGGACATGGAGGACTGCGGTGAGGAGAGGGAGGGGCCGGGCCTCCGGCCGCTGCAGCACAGCACATCGTCATCTGCATCCAGCAGCTCTGCACGGTAACAATTCACAAAGCCGGACACCTTTGGGTGTTTTCACACAAAGCTTTTACTGACTCTTGGAAACATCTTAACTTTCTTAGAGATGATACAAAGGCACAGACAAAAATAATTACAAAAGAATCAAAACTCCCCCGTTTGACTCAAACACCCTGGACGTTCCCCCTGGAAGTGTAGGTTTTCACCTCATGCCATCTCTCTCTCCACTCTCTCTCAAACTCAGGTCTCTAGAGAACCCTACACCCCCATACACCCCTCGGTCTAGACGCAGGTGAGTTCCAGTGTCATCCCCGTAGATGATCAGTGATTAAAGTACCTGTCTGGCTGGAAATTGGACTTCTCTCCCATATGCAAAACCCTTGAAAATAAAATGTTTTGGTGCACAAGAGGAAATGTCATCTTTCAGTTTCAGTTCTGCCTGTAGTGATAGATTTTGTTTTGTGGTGGCTGTTAGTAAGAAAAGTGTTTGTTTTTCTGTTTGTTTGTCGTTGTTGGTCCTCCGTCCCGACCTGTGTTTATGTGGGTGCGTAACGTAGGAGTGTGGACTCACCGCTGGCCCTGCTGCCGGACACAGCGGTGCTAGAAGAGGAGGTCTGCGACAGTCAGAACTGGCAGGACACAGTTCAACCTCAGCTCCTCGCCACGCTCAGTCCGAGGGAAGTGGACAGACAAGCCGTCATATACGGTACGAGTCAAATTCAACACACGCTGGAAAGTTCTGAGAACCACTTGATTGAATTTTGTGTTTGAAATGTTGTCATAGATGACAGATGTGATAAGAACAAAGCTTCTCACTGCTGTTGATTTCCCCTCTCTGTTTGCTCCGCTCTTCTTTTTGTCATTAGAGCTGTTCACCACAGAGGTGTCCCACCTTCGGACTTTGAGGGTCCTGGACCAGGTCTTCTTTCAGAAGATGAGGTCCGTGCTGAACACTGATGAGCTGGCCTGCATCTTCCCCAATCTGCCCCAAGTTTACGAACTCCACGGTTAGTGTGTGTGAGAGTGAAAATGATCATTTCCAAATCTTCATTTTTCAGTGACAAAAGTCTACATGACAAGTCTGGCACTGATTTGACACACAATTGGTAAAGTATTTGTATTTAATGTGATTTCAGGAACCACTATCATTTTTTCCGCTTTGGATTAATATGAGTTTATTTTCGGTCATGTTTGCATATTCAGGACCATTTTAGGCTTTTTATGCCTCCACGGCTGGACGCAGCCTGTTTTTATGGTTTTCTGTCTTTTCATCCCATCCTCTTGAACGCAATATTTCATGAACACCTAGAGGGCATTTCTTTAAATTTAACACAAACATCCACTTGGACTCAAGGATGAAGTGATTTGATTTTGGTATTTATAGGTCAAAGGTCAAGGTTACTGTGAACTTGTCTGTCTCATTTATGTGAATGTGATATCTCAAGAACACCTTGAGGGAATGCCTTCAATTTTGGCACAAACATCTGCATGGACTCAGTGATGAGCTGAATGTGGCACAAACCTTCACTTTGACTTAAATATGAACTTATTAGAATTTGGTGGTCAAAGGTCACTTGTGACCTCATAAAATAGATCCATGCATAAAACACAGTTTCGGCCATAACTTGCATACATTGCATACACTACAATTTCACACAAATAATAAATATGATGTAATGACGAAATGCTAAAATTTAATAACCTAAAGGTTAGCTTCACATCATAATATTCTGCAAAAAACTCTTGTGGCCATTACTCAACATCCCATCTCAGAAACAGAAAGGGAGACATTTAGTCATACACTGAATTGGTGACTCTAATTTTGGGTCACCACCTTAAAACTGTGCTGGTTGTGTAGATCTTTTGTGACTGTGCCCTCTTGTAAAAGTGTGGCCGCTTTCTGCTTCTTCTGTTTGCACAATGAAGTACGTTATACTTTGAGTCAACATATATTTAGGGCTTTATATTGCTAGGTCAATAATAATAAGTAAAGCAAATACTAACAGAAGGCAGTAACTGTTCAATGAAATATCAGCCTGCAGCTTTACTGAGTCAATATGTGTTCTGGGCTTTAATTAAGAGCCAACAAGGAAGTATATGGTGTGTTATTATTGCCATACTAGACCAGCCAATAGTTTTGTGTTTTTATGTCTGTTAGGTATTGATTATTTTAGTAGAATTTGAAATGATTAAGCTGATCACCACGTAGGTTATTTTAATGTCACTTTTAATGTTGCTCCTTTGCAGCAAGTCTATGCGAGGCGATGAAGAAGCGAAGAGAAACTCCCATCGTTCAGGATATTGGGGATGTGATGCTGGCCAGGGTGAGTGACATAATCACCTCCGGCACTGTAATCCACTATCATTTTATCCATGTTCATCTTCCAATTTTTTGTCATGCGAAAGGTGTTTATGTGCATGTATTTAGTATGTTAACAGTGGTGTGTGTTTGCAGTTTGAAGGTGCAGCCGGAGACGAGTTTCAGGAACAAGCGTCGCAGCTGTGCAGCCAGCAGTCTCAGGCTGTGGAGCTCATCAAGAACAAAAAACGCAAAGACCCTCGCTTCGCTCACATTATCCAGGTACTCTCACACACACACACACACACACCTTTCTCTCCCTGACACATAAACTTCCCGTCAACACAAGCATGCTCCTGTGAACATCACTTTTTCCAAAATTCTGTTGTCAGTCACACTAAATTTATATTGTGGCTTTTCTAGTTGTACAGTTGATTATTGCAATTTCAATGTTATCATTATTAACCCTTTGTTTTTCCTAGACATTTTTCCCTTGTTTTTAAAAAATTATTTTCCATATCTATTAATTTATTACTGTTTATTGAACATTTCTTACCAAGTTGATTACTTTTTTATGATGTTTTTGAAAGGCATTGCACCAGTTTGATCAGGGTTCAAAGGTTTAAATACTTGTGAAAGGCATCTGAAAGCAGCAGAAAAGTGATGTTTCTTCAGGTTTCAAAGGGTTAAAGTGGTGATGTAAGTGATATAAATATAAAATACCCTTTCCTGTGAGATTTGTGTTAGGTCCAGTGGGACCAGTGAGTTCCCATTTTCAATGTAGTCCTCCATAATACATCCATAACTTTTGACAGTGGCAACACAAAAATGAACAACCTGAAACTATAATTCGCTCTTAGAACTGAAATGCAGAACAAAGAGTGAACATGTCCATTTCCCCATATATCCCTCTTTGTCTTATACCTGTCCTACCTGAGATGGCTGCGCAGCCTTGTCCTTGACATGTTTGACATTTGTCCAGGAGTGTGAAGCAAGTCCTCACTGTCGGAGGCTGCAGCTCAAAGACCTGCTGGTGTCAGAGATGCAGAGACTCACCAAGTACCCGCTGCTGCTGGACAACATCATGAAACACACAGAGGGTGAGGAGTCCAGAGCAATGTTGGAAAATACCATTAAAAAAAATGCAAAGAAAGTATGATTTTTAATATTCTCGCTTGTCATGTAGCCGGTTCGTCGGACCTCCCCTCACTTCAGCGTGCCCACGCTTGTTGCCGAGGGATACTGCAGGTTGTGAACGAGGTTGTTGGGGAGACAGAACACCGGCAACGCCTCAGCCAATACCAGCGCAGGCTGGACGCTGCCCCTCAATTCAAGGTAGTTAAATAGTTTACGCCGTTAACCTGTTTTTTTTTTTGGTTTTTGTGTCCCTTTCTCCCTTGTTCACTATGTAAATGTGTTTTGCTTACTTTTCTCCCTCACAGAGTTTGGACCTCACCAGTAAGAGAATGATTCATGAAGGTCCGCTCACGTGGAAAGTCAGCAAAGACAAGCAGATAGGTCAGTATCTCTGCGTGGGTGCTTAGTCTCTTTGGTTTGGTTTCGTACCTTTTTGTCACACGTCTCTGTTTCCGCCCATCAGAGATTCAAGCGCTGCTGCTGTCAGACTGCCTGGTCCTCCTACAGAGGGGCCCAGACGACCGGCTGCAGCTGAGATATCCGTCCCGCTGGCTGGGTGGAGCCAGCGGAGACAGCAAGACGTCCTTCAGCCCTCTGGTGAAGCTGGACTCTCTGCTGGTCCGCTCAGTAGCTACAGGTAAAACTGGGTCCCTGCGGATTCTTGAAAAGTCTTAAAAGTCTTTAAATTTAGGTTTTGATGTTCGTGGTCTTAAAATGTCTTAAAAAATCTGGGATTGTTGGAATGGTGGTGTTAAATCTGATCAGGGGCCGAATGAATGAGCGTGTCTCTGTTGTTTTATTTTTATTTTTCCATTTTGTTTATTTGTATTGGTATTTTTTTTCTTTTAGAGGTCTTTAGAAGGTATTAAAAGTCATTAAATTTGCACTGAAAAAATGTGCAGATTTCTCTCCTGCGGTTTTGGTGATCAAATGCGTATCTTATCTCGTGATTTCTCCCCAGATAACAAAGCCCTCTACGTCATCAGCACCACAGAGAGGCAGATCTATGAGCTGGTGGCTGGAACGTCATCAGAGAAAAACAAGTAAGCTCTGTCCCATAACTGGTAGAAAGACTTACCGAGCGTCCCCGTTCTTCTTCAGCCTCCTAAAATGTTTGCTTTTGTTTTGCAGCTGGAAAGATTTACTAGAAAAGACCATCGCATCTGCTGGCGGTTCGTCACCTCTGATCAATCACGCGTCCATGCCTTTATCGTGAGTAAATTTGATATTTATGAATAATGAACAAAAGAATGTGTTCAGGCTCCTTTGCCAGAGAGTTATTTTTACGACATGTTGGCTCCTATTTAAATGATGTGTAGTTCACGGTCTTAGTGCAAGGGACAAGTGTATTTCGAGTATGTCCAACTCCACTTGTATGCATTTGCTCACTGTGTGTTGTGTTTTGTATTTTTTGTAGTTCCCCCAATCTACGCAGTGCATCCCCAGTTTCAACTGGCAGCAACGTCTATGCAGGTAACAACCACATCAGCCTCATCAGCCAACAGGTCATCAGCCTTTATGATGATTATAAACGATTTATAAACGGTCTGCAAATATTTGTGATACAAAATATAGTTCGATTTTTTTTAAATTTTCCAGACAACTCCATGACGGAGCAGTCAGATTCCATGGAGGCTCATTCCTCCAACGACGACATTGTGCTCTCAGCAAACACACCCATGGACCAATCAGGAGCTTTCATCTGCGGGGAGAGAAAAACAGTTGGTGTGGCAGAAGCAGCGTTACAAGACGGTGAGAACGAGCACACACACCTCCATCGCTTTCACAATCTGTTGTGGAGTTCAGGATGTTGAACTTATTTTGTCTTTTTTTTTTAAAATGTCTTTCTGAATTTCAAAAACGTTTTTCGTGGTTGGGTTCTTGCCTCTACAGTTGAAACATTAAGGCAGCTCATATTACGAGATTTGGAAGAGGACGGTTGGAGCCACGATTCAGATGACACGCCCACCAACGAGACGGGCAATGAAAGGAGCTCATTCGGCCAAAGACAGCGGCCAGAGTCCATTGAGACCATCCTCAACTTCAGCACCAACGAATGGGAGGCCGAGCCTGAAGAGGTCTTGCCTCCAGACGCAGAGCAGCCCAGCGGCGTTCAGGTCGTACGGAAAGGTAACGGATCGAATGGAGAAAAGTTTTCCGAAGCAGTTATCTTTAATCATTCGCCTGGGTTCACTGATCACTCTTAGTTCATTCACTTCTTTGCAAATTAAAACCTTTATTTGGTATTTATTGAACTGAAAGTGACCTCAGCTGACAGTTTTCGGGATAAAACCTGGATGTCTTTAACCCTTTGAAACCTGGAGCAACATCACTTTACTTGTGCTGCTCACAGAAGCCTTTCACAAACGTGAACCATGAGCAAATTGGTCTTTCTCTCAAAAACAAGGGCAAAATGAGCAACTTTGGAAGAAATGTTCCACAAATTTATAGCTTCAGAAAACTATTTTTAAAATAGGGGATAAAACTATATTTATAAAAATTCTGCTTTTAAAATTATGTTACAAAATTCTTATTTTTTTAGGCAATTTTTCCAGATAATTTCCCTGTTGTCATTTCCTTTTTTAAAAAACTAATTTTCAGGCAATTTTTTACAGATTTGTTTTGCTAATTTTTGGGAAATTCCTTCTTTCTTTGCTCATTGCCTTCTTTCCATGTCTTTGAAAGAAATCAAGCCAGTTTTTCCAAGTTTCACAGGATTAACGGCAGCCTTCCTCTGCATGTTTTCTCTGCACTCTGGGATTCATAATTTGGTTTCTCACACACTTAATCTTCTCTTTTCTTCTGTTTGCCTGCCCTTCACAACACACTGATCTGACACTTGCTCCGTAAACTCCTTTCCTCACTCCTTTTCACTCTTCTTCATTCACACACACTTTTCCTTGTCACACATCTATCCTCTGTGCAATAGCTGTGGTTGCGGGTCCTTCTTCTTCTCCTTCTGTCCCTGATGACATCACTGATGATGTCACCCTTCCCTCCGACCAATCATCCAAGCCGAGAGGTGAGGCAACTACGCAGGGTAATAATGACTATATTGGTCAAATAATAGATAACAGCTGGAGAATATCATCTTTAATTTTGTTGGTTTTGACGTAACCTTCTTACTCTCTGTGCTCTAGGGAACACTTTCTACTTGGTAATGCCTACAGAGCAGGGAGAGAGCGCCACTGACGACCTCAACGACCCTCCTACCCCCACCGCCAGCCACTTTCCACAGCCTCTGGAGGAAGTGACATCACCACAGACGCAGCCGAAGGAGGAAGCGCCAGCCTGCGGTCCAGAGCCCGGCCAATCAGAGGCTATGCAACTGGAACAAGAAGAGGAAAAGGGCCAATCACAGGTTGGGCACCAGAGCCACGTGATCAAAAATGTGGATGAGATTTTTCACACGATTGAGGGGTTGACGAGCAAGTTGCGGCAGCTGAAGGTGAGTTTGTGTTAAAGGGGCATGTTCCTTTCGTGCTATTTATCTAGATTGCTGCCCAATGTTGGATATTTCAGCTGTAGAGGTGTCTGCCGTCTCTCAAATATAATGAACCAGATGGCGCTATTTCCAGAAAAATGGATATTCAAGATCCACAGACCTTATTTTGAGCAGAATTATGTAGGAACCTTTTTTCTATCTACTGAATGATACGGTAGCCCTGAGGGTCAAAACACATCAGCATTTCCCAAAATACTACAGCAGTTCAGAAAACAAAACGGTGTTCCCAAAAATCCCCCAACACTTCAACACTAAAACATTTCAGAAAAAAACATTTCCCAAAACACAACGCATTTTACAAAACAAAACAGTGTTCAAAAACCCCCACAAAAATCCCCCAACACTTCAACATTTCACAAAACACATTTACAAAATGAAAAACATTTAAAACATATCCCAAAACACTAAAACATTTCAGAAAAAAAACATTTCCCAAAACACTAAAACATTTCAGAAAAAAACATTTCCCAAAACACTTAAGCCTTTTACAAAACAAAACAGTGTTCAAAAAACCCCACAAAAATCCCCCAACACTTCAACATTTTACAAAACATATTTTAAAAAAGGAAAAACATTTAAAAATAACGCAACAACATATCCCAAAACACTAAAACATATCAGAAAACACGTCAACATTTCCCCAAAATTCTACAATAAACAAAACACTACAACATTTCAACACACATTTCACAAAACACTGCATTTCAGAAAACAGAACAGCGTTTCCCAAAACACTACAACATTTCGGAAAAAAATACATTTCACGAAACACCAGCACATTTCAGAAAACAAAAAATTCCCCAAACACTACAACATCTCACAAAACTCAAGATTTCAGAAAACACTTCAGCATTTTCACAAACAGAAAACAAAACATTTGGCGAGACTCAAAGCAGAAAAGGTAGGTACTATTGGAGGATTGTTTTTTGCTGCTGATTGGATGCACTTCCTGTCAGTCTGTGACAAACGTAAGTATTCATTGTTTGTTTCCGGGGGGCTGGATTCCTTGCTGCACATTGCTGCCTCTCACGGGTCGGAACAAAGCGGGTCACAGATTTCTAAGCAGCAGGATTTTCTTGTGATTTAACCGCCCATGTTTACGACGGCTTGTTGCTCGTGTTACTCCTCCTCCACTTTAATCTCTCACCAGTTTGCAAAATTTCACTCGTTGTTGTGCCAGCATAATTGTCTGCATCTTCACCCCTTTACAGGAAATAGAAAAGTCCCATCACAAACTTTTGAAAACCCTCAGAGAACCATATGTCAATCAGGAGTCAGAGGACCAACAGTGTCTCTCGGCAACTGTCTCCCGAACACCGTCTCTGGATCGTGGCTCAGCGGATGGTGAGGGGGAACTTAAAAATGCATCTTAAACCTAACAAAACAATGGCCTAAAGGCAGTGAAGTTATTTTTCTATACCAAATGATATATTTTTTTCCATTTTAACCCAACCAGGCAAAGAGGGAAGTCCAGCAGAACCCAAAATTCAGTCGACTGGATTCTGACGTCTGGATTTACTCGCAGTCACTCAATCTTGACTGTTAGCATACGGACGCACATATATGTACCCACTGTCAGACTCGGGCGCCTCAGCCCCGCCTCCCCTCGCCCCTCGTCCCTGCATGCACTGGCCAGTGGAACAGAGCCCAGGAGGGACTGCAGCTGTTGTTTTGTTTGTTTCCTGTTGCACTGGGATATCAGGAAGCTGGCCGGATTCACCGGGATTTCTGAGGTCGTCACGACCTCCGACTTCCACCAGAGCACGAGGGAGTCCAGGACGGAGTGAGGAAAAAGTATGAAGGAACAAAAAGGCAGAAGACAAGATGGCTGAAGAAGAGAACGGGGAGAGAAAAAAGAAGTTGGAAGAATTGAAAGTTGGAAGAAAAGTTGGATATTTGTGAAGGAAAAAAGGAGTCGCATGTCTTGCTTTAAAGAGCTGGTTGAAGGAAACGGAGCAGAAAAGTGTTGAAATGTTAATTTAAGGAATAATCCGAGGGACCCGTCACCCCTGCACTTTACCCACAATGCATCCCTCTGTCATGTACGTCCTCCCTACAGCGGACGGATCAGGGACTGGAGATGCCACTGGCTTTATTTAGGGGCCGACGTTTGAGCCAAGATGGCCTCCGGGGGTCCCCGCCCCGCCTCCACTGGTTGCTTTACACTGAGTTCACCTGCCACCACGGCCGAAGGACTGTGTCTATATAAATCAGGTTATTTGCACTGGGTAAGGAAACCAATATCACACACACACACACACACACCATTTAACCATATCATTCATCTCAGAGCTTCATATCCACACACTGGGAGAAACACAAGCGTTCTTTTTTTTGGGATCAGTTGCAGCCACACTGACATATCCTTAAGTTCTCCTTTACACGACTGTTTGAACCATCAGTGCAACATATTTCTCGTTACATGGTTCATACTGATTGTTCATTTTTAATTTCTGGAAACACTACTGCGCTGTTTACTACTGAAATGCTGGCAGGTTTTATTTTCAGCGCTGCTTCAGAGGCGTACAGGGATCTCAGCGATTAAATAAACAAAGCTCAGTGGATTCACACAGCTGTTCTGATCATGTAAAAGTTGTTTTTGGGAGATTTAGGGTTTTCGGGGGGGCCGAGGTTCAAGACGGGCAGTGTCGACGACAAGTGTGAGGAAAGAGGGCAAGCACAGATTCAAACTGAGAAACTTGAATTTTCACTGAAAACCTGTTTGTCGCTCAAATTGCTGCCAAATATCGCCGCTGACATTGCCTGTCGTCACTTTAAGATTCGACTCTCCAGCCCTCTGTAGTGTTTTGTGTGTAGAAATACAGCGGTAAATACTTTGAACCAGCAGCTTCACCCACCCACCAGTAATACACCACAAAGTGTTCATATCCAACGATCCCACATCCACAGCCACGAAAGGACCGCGCTCTTTACCAAGTAGCTTTACATCGAGACCCCGCCCGCTGCACAGAACAACTTATGTTTGTTGGGAGAAATAAAAAGCTTTGTGAAAATGAAATTTTTTACAAATTCAAGCACATAGTCCAAGTTAAAAAAAACAACCGGTACTGTACATGCAACTGTTCTGTTCTGCAGGCAAAACAAACATTGATTTAAAGGAATAGTTTACACTTTGCAGTGATCAATACCAGTGCCATATATATATATGTATGTATATACGGTAAATATAGCTTAGTGTAAAGACTGGAAACATAGGAAACTGCTAACTTTGCTCTGTTCATCAGTATCAAAATCAGTCAGCACTTCTAAAACCGGATATATGAAAAGCTGCTCAACACTTTTGATGAGTTTCACTGGACAGAAATTAAAAACCTGTGCGACACTTTCAGTTTTTGATTCATCAAAAGCTTTCGGTCATCTCCTCAGTCAGTAGGCTTGTACTCTCGCTACATTTTTATTAAATTTCCTCGGTATACGGTATGTGACTCTGTGTGTGTTGCTGCTACGCCACCAGCAAGTTTGCTAGTTTCCACAAACTTTCTTCACTTTATTTACACTCTTAAATAGACATTAAAAAATCACAAAATGTTAAGAAAAGCAATATTCTCACACGTTAGACAGAAATACAACTGTACACCTTTTGTTGTCAAGTTCATGGAAGACTTAAGTTACATAAATTGCCTCATGAACTAATCATAAAACACAGCATTCAAACTTGACAAAGAAAACAAAACTCACCCGGACGGTCTTGGTTACGTTTGTTAGTTATGTAGTTAATTTTTCAACTTGGACTATATCTACTTATTCATGAAATTCACTGCAGTGCATGGTGTATGACAGTATGGCTGTAAGTTTTTTAGTTTCCGCAAGCTCTCATAGCTTTTTGTAGATTCAAAAATACAAATTACAAACTCACAAAATGTTAAGGAAAGCAATATTCTCACGTGTTAAACAGAAATTTAACTGCACACCTTTTGTTCTCACATCCACGGCTGATTAAAGTTAGACACATTTCCTCTTTAACTGCTCACATAACACACTTCATTCAAACGTACCATAAACAAAACGCACCCAAACCATCTCGGTTACTGTTGTTAGTCATCCTGTTTGTTATTCCACTGTGCCAACAACCACAAGCTCCAGTTTGATCAGAATAAATCCTTAATTAACATTTTTTTTCTTTACAAAAATACATCATTGCTATCAAGTGACACTCATCAAAATGTCGAGCAAACCACCATAAATCAGACTCAAAGCTCTCTAACTAGCACGCTGTATCTCATGAGTCTCTGCAGTCGTCTGACAAGATTTCAAAAACTTTAAACTTTTTTTTTCTATTTTTTAGCAACGGCGTGACCTGTCCTGCTCTCCGTCAGATTGGCTAATTCTCGTTGCATTTGTTGGTTTGACTGGTTAGGCGAAAAGTCATTTTCAGAGTTTCAGAGTGAAGTGGGTCGTGTCTAAACTATCTTAGGAAAAGCAAATTCACCCTCCTGTAAAATCTGTTTACGTGTCGTTTGCATGGAATAAACAAATGAGATTTAACATTTGTTATTTCCAGACAGAGCCGAATTAACTTTTCCCTACATATTTCCAGTTTTTACACTTAAAAAAGCTAACCAGCTGCTCCATACCTGACAAGTGAAGTGGTATTGATCTCCTATAAAATTAAGTAAGAAAGAAAATAAGCGTATTTACCGAAACATCTCACGATTCCTTCAGCTATTTTTGAATCCTATGTAGGAGTACTTAATGTCCCGGACGTTAGGAAACGTTTTTGGACGCCTTCACTGATGCACGTGTAACCAGCAAAGACTGACACTAAAACCTAAATGTTTTTTTCTCAAACGCCAACTATCAAGCTTATTTGAGACAGAAAATATGTTTTAAACTGTAACAAGAGAGAACTTTTACCGAAGTTCTTAATGTTCCAGTTTAAATGTTTCTTTCTTTTTTCTGACCAAGCTGAGAAGCGCTTTAGCGAGTTACCCAGCAAAACTGACAACACGCTACCAAACTGAACCAAACCAGGAGCCAAGTATATAAACACACTACCAGCCACTGATAACGCTATTAAATGCGATATTTCACTACCTGGTGGAAGGTTTTCACTCTTTAGCCAACACACACAGAAGGAGACGTCGATGAGAACTTCACAAACGAACAAAGAAAAAAGAGTTGCAACTTAAAATGAGAGCTACTGATCATCGCCAGGGCGGCTGATTTTAGCAGCCGACCCCGTGTGAACTTGAGGAATTTGTGCTAAAATGTCAAAATGTTCAACCAAAGTGAAATATCTCTTCAGAGGTGTTGAAGGGAACAGTTTTTTGTTTTTTTCTTCCTATTTTGGCTGCTGATTTTCAATCATCTCACACCAGACGTTTTAACATTTGTTTAAACGCATTTTCACGTCAAGCTGTGGTCACGCAGTCATCACATACGTATGTGTTGACCATAATTTGGCACAAAAAATGCAGGACGGTCTGAGTTGGTTGAATCTTCCCCTCAACAAATCTCTTTCCTCTTCTTTCTTCCCTACTCGAACTACAGCATTTTTCATCTCTAATTTCTACCTCTACACTTGAGTTTCTTTCTTCCATAATTTCTTCTTTTCATACATTTATCTTGTACATTGACATCAGCGTTGTGGCCCTAACCGGCTGTAAAAATCTTTTAAAAAGCTATAACCTATTCCTTCAAAAAACATAAAAAAATTGCACAACAAACTTCCCTGCACGGTGCAAACTACTGTATGCATACACACGTCTTTAACTATCATCTCATTGTCTTTTTATTTTGTGTCTTTTTAAGAAAAAAAAAACAAAAAAGCAAATCTTGTTCACTCGTGTAATATAGAGAGATCAAACCCACTTGTTTTATATATGTTAATTTTTTTTCTGTAAAGCCTTAGTCCTCGTATTTGATTTTATTTTTGTAGATATGATAAAAAAAAGGATGTATAAATTATTTTCTTCTCCCTTGTTTTTAAAATTGGTGAGATTGTTTAGCTGCACAGAAGGAAAAGAGAGCTCATGTCTCAGATTCATGTGTTTTGTGAGATTAAAAAGAAACTGGACAAAGAAAATCAAATGTGGAGCGTGAGTATTTGATCCTAGAATATGGGTGTCATTGTCATCTTTTAAAGTGAGTTTCAAAAATTAAACTTTTGTGAAACCTGGATCAAAATCAGTTTCTTGCGTTTTGTTAGCATGCCTTTTAAACCTTTGAAACCTGAGCAAATTTGATTTCTTCCAAAAACACAACTAAAAAAGGCATCGAGCAACTTGGCATGAGATGTCAAAAAAAAATGCAAGAAATTAGGAAAAGCTAACAAGAAATGGCATGAAAACTGCAAGAAAACAACATTTTAAGCACTTTTTTCAAGCCATTTCCTCAATTATTTGTTTGTTTTGCTTTACCAGTTTTCTTTTGTGTGTGTGTGTGTGTGTGTGTGTGTGTGTGTGCTTATTTTTCATGTTTTTGTGTTACTGTTTTCTAATTCCTTGACAAATAGCCAATTTTCTTGGTATGATAAGGGCCTGCCACTCAAACGTCGGTTTTATTTTGAAAATCTCCCTCCGGAAGCTGTGCGTGCACTATAGCTCGCCGGTGTGCTGCTGAATGTCCGTCCGCGCGGGGCTGCTGATCTCAGCCGGGCTCCTCCGGGATGATGAGCTGCTCCTCGCCGCCTTTTGTGCATTTTCGCCGCTTCGACTCGAGACGCGATTTTACAGCCGACAAAACAAAAGCTGCGCTCCCAAAAACGGAACCGAGCTGCTCTCCGGTGATATACGCGCGTGCAAACTTCGGACACTTGAGCGTCGGGAGAAAGTGAAATTTGGGGGCACTTTCTGCTGCTCGGCTCTTTGTGCTGCAGGTTGCAGCTTTTTCCTTTTGTACAGAAAGGTAAGACCCTCCTGCATGCATTTTAAGTGTTTTTATGTGATAACAACTGCTGGCTTTAATGCTAAAACTACAGAATTAACATTTGCTGCGTTGTTTTCAGAAATGGATAGTATTTCTGTATTTGTGCACGCTCGCTTTTCTGTCAGGGCTGATGAGCTGGCAGATAACACCATCGATCAGTGAAGCTGAAATTCACTAACATTGTGCACGCTTCACGACGCTGAAGTTAGCTTCAGATTCAGCGGTAATAATAATTTACATCACTTAACAACAGGTCCTCTGCTTTTGTATCTCGTGCGGTGAAAGCATTTTTGGATTTTAAGGAAAAGCCTCAATGCTGTCTTAAACCCATTTGAACATTTGAGAAACCCTGATTTTATCCATGAAAATACAAAAAATGAGGGATTTTACTCCATTCTCACATGTAGACCTCAATGGACCAGGCCCAGACCGAAAATTACTTTATCTAGACTTGTCAAATCTGGATTACATTCACCCAGAGAGGCTAATTATTATTTAGAATACAGTTTCAGGCTTGTGAAACCTTAATTATGTTTGAGAAAATGCAAAAAAAAAAGGACATTTTACTGCATTTAACCATGTAAACCACCTTCGATGACATCCCTCTTGAAAACCACTATACTTAAACTGGTCAATTCTGCACTTAATTGTCACAGAGAAGTTAAATCTCATTTGTTTTCTTTTCACAAATACAAAACAAAGGTTTCACAATTTAGAACAAACTGTATTAAATAATATTTAACCTCTCTTGGATATCCAGATTTAATACATCTAAATATAGCCCGGTGGTTTTTGATCTGAACCTGGTTCAGTGTGGTCTACATGTGATAAATGCAGAAAAGCCCCTTTTTGTGGTATTTTTACAAATAGAATAAAGGTTTAAAAAATGTGACAGTGGATTTCAAACAGTAGCAAGGCTTAAAATGTGCTTTCATCACAGTAGGACTTCTGAAGAATTTATAGATCAGATTTCCCTTAAGTATACCCTTAACTGGTGAATGTGAAACTAACTTCAGTGTCGTGAAGCTGCTCACTTTGACTTGGGGCCCACTTGCCAAGTCTTTGCTCATTGTTATTATCCACGCACTTTAACCATTCTGCACTTTTACGCACTGTGTGCCAAATGCGCTGCGCGCTCCACGTCTGGTAGGTCTGTGCTCACGCGCATGTGAGGGGACTTTGCTGTCTGGTCACTAGTCTGTTGCACATCACTTCATGCTGGGTGTGTTCTGCTTTGTCTCACTCTTTGTGTTTCCACTTGCGCCTCTGCTGCTTTCAACAGTTTGCTCGCTGGTTATCACGTGCTTTCATTCATGCTGAGTGTTTTTGTGTGTGTTTGTGATGTGAAGGCCTCGGAGCCTGGGTTTGGGTTGCTTGAAGGAGTTTGTGTTGAGGCAACAGCCACGCCTTGCTGGCACACTGCCACCCTAAAGCCTGGAGGCCCCCAGGAGCCACACAGGCGGGCTGGTTACCCGAAGTACCGACCTGAGGCTGCAGGCATTTGAGCAAGATGCTTCACCCAGAACAGAAAGGTAAAGAGAAACATTTCACACTTGTGCTCAGCTGAAATGTGACAATAAGAGTTTTTTCCTTTGTTTACATGCAACTGAAGCTTATTATGTCACAGCATCAGTAGAGATTCTCACACAGCGTAATTATTTGTACATGGGTTATAATTTTCGCAGTGTGGTGACAGTTTTCGTGGCCCAGCTGTTCCCACACTGCACGTGGAGCCCCTCACATCACAGATGATGCTGAACAGGGAATCCTGGGTAAATCAATCAGCGGTGGATTGATCACAGTGTGAGTGGCTTGTCAGCGAGGTCGATGGGATTGACTGTCTCAGACCGGGTGGGAGAGACGGAGCTGGTTTTGTTTGTGGCTGAAATGATGTAGATTTGAACCTGTGAGAACTTCTTGTGTTGTGCGTGTGGATGTGTTGGGAAAATGACAGGAAACGGTACAACGGACCCACTGGCCACCACCTAAAAAATGTCACTTCAATTATCACTTACTGAGTAGGAAGAGACACAAAATGACCATAAATAGATTGAAAATTACTACACAGACATTCAAAATTACTACCAAGAGATGAAAAATGACCACAGAGAGATACAAAAAAACGACAAGGAGACATAAAAGGACCACAGAGATGCCAAAAAACAAATACAGAGACATAAAATGACCATAGAGAGATGCAAAATGACTGCAAACAGATGCAAAAAAAACAATGGAGACACAAAAGGACTACAAAGAGACGCAAAATGACCACAGAGATGCAAATAAACAAATACAGAGACACAAAATGACTACAAAGAGATGCAAAAAAACCATTGAGACACAAAATGACTACAGAGAGATGAAAATAACAATGGAGACACAAAAGAACTACAAAGAGACACAAAAGGACTACAAAAAGATGCAAAATAACCACAGAAATGCAAAGAAACTGTAGACACAAAATGACTATGAAGATATGCAGAATGCCAACCAAGAGACACAAAATGAAAACAAAGAGACACAAAATGAAAACAAAGAGACACAAAATGAAAACAAAGAGACATAAAATTAATGCAAAGAGACACAAAATGACTACAAAAAGAAGTGAAAACACAGCAGAGGGTGTGTAACGACCAAAGAAAGACGAGACAAAAAGAGACGAACCATACACAAAGTTGGTGTGTCTTGCTCCTATAGAAGACGGGTGGTGGTCAGTGCGAAAGGGGACCGTTGTCTCACGTCCACCCATGGTCCGTTGTGTCTGGCTCGAGCTTTGACAGATAAATATCCGACTGTCCGGTCCTGCTACTGAAAGACTTAATTTTTCATGCCTCTAGAGAACGTACGCGCTCAGGTCATTTCCATTTTTAATCGGAGAGCCAGCGCAGAGCTCTGTCTGATGTGATGATGTGACAGTGGCCCAGTATGGTCTCCGTTTTTTAAAATGTAGCGAGAGATGTTTTCCCCTGTACAGCGTCTATAAAAAAGGTGTTTTTAATGTTTTATTGTCTCTTCGGTCACTCCGGGAACAGAACATTGTTGTGAAGCCTTTCCTGCGAGGGTTTGTCTTCATGCTTGAGCTCATTTTCTTGCTGAAAAACAAACTGTCTCCCAGGTGGCGGGTTTCTTGCTGGCTGCATCAGTTTTTTTGTGAAAGATTTTAGCACATTTAACTTAGCTGCAATAATTTATCTTCTGCCTTCAGAAGCCTTCCAGGGCCTGCAGCAGAGAGGCGCTCCCGCTCCCGCAGCATGGTGCTGGGATGCAGGGTTTGTTTAGTCTGATGGCCAAAAAGCTCAGTTTTGGTTTCATGACTCAAAGGACTTCCAAATGCTCCGTTGAAAACTGTAGCTGTTGTGAATGCTTTTCTCTTTGTCATTTTTCCATAAAGCTGCAGCTGATGAAGCAACCAGGCAATTTTTGTTTCTGCTTCCAAAATGTCCCAGTTGAGTGTGTGTGTGTGTATCACATGAAAGCCATTACTGGAAAAAAAAAAAGTAGTGTTTGATGCGGAAGATGGACACAGGAGGTCATGGCACAAATTGAGAGCGCGAGCTTTGTTATTTCATTAAATGTCTGCTTGTTCTACATCCAATTTGGAAAGTACCTTTTCGGAGGGAAAAGACAGTTTACTGTGTAGTTGAAAACTCAAATTTAAAGGAATAATTCACCCACAAAATGACCATTTTCATAAAATGATTTTTGTTTTATTCATAAAATTTAAAACCGATTGATGTTCAGTATACAGCACATGGAAACCATTACTCTGGAAATAAGTTGCAAGTGGAAAACAAATACAAGACATATAAATATAAAGTAAGTATTGAACAACAAAATCTTAACAGTAAAAGCGCATAAAATTAATAAAACACATTTTAAAAAAGAAGTTGTATTAGTTAAAAGAAAATAACATATTGATTTATTGATTAATTGGGGACCAACCAACCGAGACTTATATCAAATATCATGTTTCCTACTGGAGCAGGGCGTAATTACAACGGAAATTATTGATTTAAGGATTTTATGAATCAATACTGAATTGGGAAAAATAGATATCGCAATGCATTGATGAATCGATTTTTTTTTTCACCCAGCCCTATGCAGTATAATCCAAGTCTCATTTATCCAGTGGTATGCTAAGAGCTTCCCAAAAACATGCATTTTCGCTAAAACAAACCCCATTAGTATTGTAGTCTGGCTTTGAAGAGAACTTGGATAAGTTAGACTTTTATTTTAGTTTGAAATAGTAAGCTTTTAGAAAAAAAATGCATTCGTTTGAGAAGAACTGAACATATGACTGGATGAATGAAACTTGTATTTTACTGCATAGGGCTGGGTTAAAAAAAATCGATTCTTCAATGTATTGCGATATCTATTTTTCCCAATTCAATATCGATCCATAACATCCGTAAATCAATCATTTCCGTTGCAATTACGCCCCGCTCCAGTAGGGGACAGTGTGAGTGTGATTGACGTGGTTCAGAGGCCCCTCTTGACCCCCAAACAACGTCTATTGTTGACTATTTATTTATTTGGCGCGAGATAGCAGTGTGTAGAAATCAGCGCCGACAACACTAAACGCCGACGCTTGGATACACGAAGACGCGTCGCGTGTGAGCCTCGTGAGTCGGTGTTAAAATACTGCAACTATACGACGAACCTACGCAACCGTTTTAGCCGACAACACGCAGATGTTTTGCGACCTGTTGCAAACGCTAAAGCTGAGGATCACAAACAAACGCAGGTGAACCGACCTGTTGTCTGCAGACGACAGTGAACAGGACTCCTGCAGGGGGTGCACGCTGCGCGCGATCATCTCCACTCAGGTATGTACACCTATTGTTCTGCATCATAATAGCATTGTGCAAGACTTGTTTTATTTAATTTAATTTATTTATTTACTGTATACTAAGTCTGCTGTGTTCAGTAGAATAATTGTACACATGTATGTAGTTTTGCCTATGAATTTCATGATTTGGGAAAAAATGATTTGTTATTTTAATGTAAATAAATTCATTTTTAGAAATGTGGACCTGAAGGACAAACCCCATGTAGCAGGTACAACTGTAAGAGGACAGTAGGAAGACCTTTACTCGTCAAGTCACTGAGGCATCCTCGGTTGATAAAACTATGTAAGTTTAAACACACAAAGAATGAAAATAATGAGTGTGTGCGCACACATAGTATATTTTGGTTGTGTTGTCTTAGTGATTATAACTTTATATTACAAACTTTTGCTTTACTAATATGATGCATTTCCTTTTTTTCAGCAGAATGAAGCAGCAGGAAGAACAAGAGGATAATGTTTTATTAATGTTCAAATGCCCTTTGAGTGACACCAAGACACGGTCTGTATTCATGTTCACGATAATAAGTTACTCACTGGGCTTTAATTATGTCAAGCATTTAGTATGAGTTATTGTGTTGTCCAAAACAAAGGCACTTTAAGTCTCATTATAATTGCACTTTAAAAAAATAAATAACAATAGTTATGTTTACTTTGTGCTGTTCGTGACTGCTGCTCAGGCAAAAATGTGCACTTTTCTGTACGTAAACTGTTTCATTCTTTTATTAAAGAATAATGTAAATGGTAAAATACATTTGGTGTCAGTTTGTTCTGAATCATTACAGATCATGCACACTTTACTGAACACGTATCAGAAGGTATTCTAATGAATTATCTTTGTACATCGAAGCAACTGGATCAATATCGAACCGTGAACCAAAGAATAGAAACTGAATTAAATTGTGAGCTTCTTGACAATACCCAGCCCTAATACTGCATGAGTTGAGTGAGAGTTTGTAAATGGATGTGCTGATACAGTTGGAGGGGACTAATTAATGTACAAACGGTCATTTCATAGATGAAGTATTCCTTTGTAGCATTTGTAAATCAGTTACTCCTTCCATGCTGTATTGAGATAGTGAAGAAAACTTTGTTTTTCTTGCCTCCATAGTGTGTGACGAATGTAAAACTGGAGACAATCCTTGATAAATTGAAATCTTAGGGGGCCGGGTTTAACAACAGTAAAACTATATGGAAACATCTGTTTACAAAGTCTCACAACACTTGTGCAAATTAATCCAAGTCTTGTTTATCCAGTCGTATGCTCGTCCTGTCTGATGGAAACTGAACGAACAGTTAAACTTATCTGTGTTCTCTACAAAGCCTTTATCGACAGAAAAAGAGAGCTGCTGATATACAGCATCGCTCAGTTTGTTAGTGTTATATGGTAACTTTTTTCATAATTATTTTCGGGGTTAGTTCAAATTCATAAAGTCATACAATAAAAGTGACTGACTGAGGCAGCTGTAGATCAGCAACTCTCGTGTTCAGCAAGTAAAATGACTGTTTTTGTGATGGAGTTTGGCTTCGAGGCGAGTGTAGATTTACATTTTTGTTCAGTTGCCTGTCGGAAAATTTCAAGCACATTGTTGGGTTAATGGGACTTGGATTAACCTGCATGAGTTGTGTGAGAGTTTTTAAACAGATATTTTGATACTGTTTTGCTGTTTAACGTGGACCCAATTCGCTTCAATTTATCAAGATTTTTCTCAGTTTTTGGATTTATCGTACATCATGGAGGCAACTTTTTCTTCACAAACTCAACATTACACAGAGTGAGATATTGATATAAAAATGGTCATTTTGGGGATGAGGTTTCCTTTAAAATGGAGGACGGTGACAGACTCAGAATCTGGTAGATGATTAGTGTCCGTTTCTGTCTTCGGAGGTTTGTATTTGAAGGCGAATTAGAGGAGGGGGTGCAGGGTTGATGTTCTGGTTGCCGTGGCAACCACCCCCCTCCTGTCTTTTCTCACCCCCAGCCTCCCATTCATCCCCATTGTAGTAGTTAAGCTCTGTTGCCCTTGGAGACCACAGGGGACAGTTGGGGAATGTGGCGAGTATGGATCACGCATGGACCCAAAGTGGAGATAAAGCAGCATAAACAGAGCAAAATATATTTTCTTTATTTGTATAAACACGTGGCATGCTCTCCAAGTCATCCAGATTTCAGTTTTGAATCATTAACGTATGAAACTGGAACATTTTAGAGCCGCGCTGATGTTCTGCCTCTGCATGTCGTGCACACTAGAGACTTGTATCCGAGAATAGTATGTGGCGTAATTGCCCTTTATTGGCTGAGCACACACTCAGGGCCAAATTACTTGAGTTTGCTCATAAAAGTGGGAAGAATGAGCCCGGCTATGTCCTGTGTGACACTTTCACACACCCCAGAGTGCCAACGTTTGAACAATGTCTCTCTTCATGTCGCTGTTGCTCGGTATGTTTCCCTCTGAGATGCTTTTTTTCCAGTCTGATATGACAAATTATCCTCCCTCTCCTCATTTCTTTCTCTGCCTCCCTTCTGTCTGCTCTCCACTTTCTCTCACACTGTCTTTTCCAAAATCAACATTTCGATCATTTATCTTCTCTCACCCCGTCTTCCTCTGTTTCCCAGACCTCCAAGATAGATTCCCTCAGGAGTAAAGTGGACTTGCTGCGCCTCCCTCTGGCCCTCTCCACCAAGTCCATCAGCAATCGGAAGAGCCAGCTGGGCGTGATCTGGGAGAAAGGCGGCGGCGGCGGCTTGGGGGCAGGAGGGGCCCGGAAACCCCGCCCACCGCCAGCCTGCGACATGGACAACGAGTCGACGTACTCGGGCTACTCCTACAAGTCGTCCCAGTCACGAAGCTCCCGCAAACACAGGTAGCCGACCACAGATTTGACTGTGCTGCTTTCATTGATTTATGATATTAATTTGTCAATAAACTGTTTAGTTTTTAAAATGTCAAAGTGAGAATTTACCTTTTATAGATTCCCAGAGTTCAACTTGACGCTCTCACATAGTCTGTATTGTAGAACCCAAAAATAATCAAGGCTTTATTGTGGTTGTTTTTTTTCACTTGCTCGGTTGGGCGGTCAGGTGGTCAGAACTCGACCTGCCGAAATCAGTTTTTGCTTTCTTTTTGCATGTAGTTCTGTTACGCTTCAGCACCAGCGACAGCAAAATAGTAATAATAATTCTGGTAGTCCATCCATACATCCGTCCGTCTCATTTTCATGAATGTGATATCGCAATAACACCATTAGAAAATGTCATTAAATTTGGCCCAAACATCCACCTTGACTCAGCGATGGACTGATTTGTTTTTTTAGTCCTTAATTGTTAGTTGTTAACATAGAATAAACACATACAAACAAAAGGTCATCAATAAAAGGTACAACATTATGCTTTAAGACGTAGAGGTAGAAAATTTCAAACGTTGGTGCCCTCCAGTGGTAGTTTTAAAGAACGCAGAGGATATAAAATGTGCATAAAATTACATAAAAATGTACACAATGAAAAACAGTAAACAGGGATAGAGATTTTTGTTACTTTGCTTTATTTAGTTTTGTTTATACATTTTAACCAGAGTCTTTCATGATTTGTTTTAGCTCCGCAGATTAGAGTTTTACCACAATACCCATCAAATAAACACTTCAGTGACAAGAGGATTATATATAACCAACCAAGACATTGTCTATAAATAATAAACCATCTCTGACTTGTACACTTTCTTTTTCTCCAGGGAGAGGAGGGACCGGCATCGATCGAAGAGTCGTGACAGCAGCATCCGTGGAGACAAATCGGTGACCATCCAGGCTCCTGTAGAGTTGCTGCTGGACGTAGAGTCCACCAGAGGCGACGACAGGGTCGGTTTGATTTCAGGCATTCCTCTTAAAGCGATATTTCACCCAAAAATGAAAATTCTGTCATTATCTACCCCCTCATGCCGATGCAAAGTCAGGTGATGTTTTAAAGTCCACAAAACACTGCTGAAGATTCACAGAAAAAAAAGGTGTTCATCTCCCAAAACGTTGAGGCAAATGTTGACCAGGATTCAAACGGGAAAAAAAACATAATAAACGCAGCTCCCACACTTGGAGCTAAAGGTTACAACAAGGCCAAAAACATAATGACATTTTTCAAAACAACTTGGCACGTTGGGGCTTCAGGATACTTGGACTTCCTCTGACTAGCAGCATGGAGCCATTTTATGGTTTTATTCTGAAATGTTTTTAACAATTGAATCCTGGTCACCCTTTTCTTCAGTTGTTTGGGAGATGAGCGAAACGCCTTTTCACTCATCCGAAAAAAATCTTCTTTCTACTGTCTCTTCAGGATGACAACTGGGGCGAGACGACGACGGTGGTCACTGGTACCTCCGTGGACAGCATCTCTAACGAGGATCTCACACGGCTCTCTAAGGACCTTGAGGATTCTTCGCCACTGGAGTGTCGCCGTTATCTCGGCCCGGCGTTGGGCGCCGTCCTGGGGCTCTTCGCTCTGGTCACTCCTCTGGCCTTCCTGGCGCTCCCACAGCTGCTTTGGCGGGACACACTGGAGCCCTGCGGCACACCATGCGAGGGCCTTTACATTTCTCTGGCCTTCAAGCTCCTGATCCTCCTCATCTCCACCTGGGCGCTGTTTCTCCGCCCGCCCAGAGCCACTCTGCCGCGCTTCTTCATCTTCCGCTGTCTGCTGTTGGCGCTGGTCTTCCTGTTCGTGGCGTCCTATTGGCTTTTCTACGGGGTGCGGGTGCTGGAGCCCAGAGAGACGGACTACAGGGGGATTGTGGGATATGCAGCCTCTCTGGTGGACGCGCTGCTGTTCATTCAGTACCTGGCTCTGGTGCTGCTGGAGGTCAGACATCTGCAGCCTGCTTTCTGTCTCAAGGTGGTGAGGACAACAGACGGAGCCAGTCGCTTCTACAACGTGGGACATCTCAGGTCAGCTTGTGTGGAATCTAAAGTTTATTTGTCGTTTTTATGCCTCCTCTCCAGAAACGTCCGGAGGCATTATGTTTTTGGGTTGTCCACATGCAGTAGAGGACAAATTACCTGAAAGACACTTGAGCACCAGCGAGTAATCTAAGCAGAAAATGACTGTGGTAGATATTAAAGACGTGTTAAAATATTACTTGAGTTAAAGTCTCAAAGTATCTATTTGGGGTACTTAAGTGTCAAAAGTAATTGTATTATATTAAATATACTAAACCACTGAAAGTAAAACTGAAAGTACTAGGCTACTAGTAAAGGGGACAGATTTGATTGAGTTTATTTCTTTGTAACATACACCACCGTAAAAATGAAACATACATTACACTTGAAGAAAAACTTAGAGCATTTAAAGAACAAAATCCAGTTTTTCTTGACCTCCCATTTAGGGTTGCGAATTGTAAGCACTTTCCTTTATCGATTATTGAAAAACAAATTACCAATCGATTCATTTTTATTTATAAAAAGCATATAACCTTTGCTGATTTCCAATAGTAGCAAATGTATTTTTTCCTCAATCGAAGCTCAAAGCAACAAAATTGACAAAACTCAAGTAAAGTACAGATACTCCCAAAAAATACTTACCTACCGTGACAAAGTACTCAAGAACACCTATAGGAAATTTTCTTCAAAATTGGCACAAACTTCCACTTTTAGTCAAAAATACTCTGATTAGATTTTGGTTTTCATGCGTAAAAAGTCGAAGTGACTGTGACAGCGTGTCCATCTCACTCGCAGGAATGTGACATCTTAAGAATGCCTTCATGAAATATCAAATTTGAGGCCAAGTGGACGTTTGTGCTATATTTAAAGAAATTCTCTCAAAGCAGATAATGCTTTCAAAACAATGGGACGGACAAACGGACAACCCAAAAACATAATCCCTCCGGCCATGGCTGTCACCAGCGCTGAGGCATAATAAAAACAATTATTATTTTTCCAGAATTCTCTCTTAAATTTGGTTGAAAACGGTATAAAGAAGCTCTGAAAAAGCATCAAATTAAAGTGTCTGACACCCTGCAATCAACCCCGCTGTCCAAACAGGCCATATGAATTTTCACTCGCTATTAATGCGACCTGAAGCTTATTTTTAGGCTTCTGTTTAAAACGAGTGAATTTGTCTTGGAATTTTTGAGCACTGCCATAAACACGGGTGACCTAACCTCGATACCATGCCTGAGCGAATCCTGAGTAAACACAGATGGAGGACTGAAGCTGCCGCGGCTCCGTTTGCACGCGCCCCATGCTGCCTCCTGTGCGGGCGCAATATGTCGCCGTATTGTCGACCAAATGTTCACATATCAGCTGCAACTCTTGACTGCGCAGAATAACACATAATTCTCAAAGGGATCCTGCAAAATGATATGCTTTTTATATCTACAGGCAGCATTACAGCAAAATAAATACAAGGTTAGTGAACATAATTCAGTATTCATGTGCCACTTGAAATTATGCACAATTTGTCCTCGTACACAGTGACAATATACCCAAGCAGGACAACATTTTTGATATTGAAATATCATATACTGATAATTCTGAGGGATTTGCTCTGTCTGTCGTGGGGCTTCGTATTCCTGCAGTACAGCAGACTCATTTTTCGTATGCATGCAGCCCAGAGTTAGAGGCTGTTTCTGCCTCGAGTGGTTCACCACTTCCTTCATGCTCATGTTAACGCCATGAAGCTATCAAGTCATCAAAGGTGATTTACAGCTTATATCGACTCTTTGTGTTAACACCCGCCAGTTTAAGGGAACCACTTTCTTTTTCTTCCCCTGTCTGGCGCAACACAGCATTCAGCGGGCCGCAGTGTGGGTTCTGGATCAGTACTACAGTGACTTCCCGGTTTATAATCCCGCCCTGCTCAACCTACCCAAGTCCATCCTCTCCAAGAAGGTGTCTGCTTTTAAAGTCTACAACCTGGGGGAAGGTAAAACTGTCCTGTGACCAGTATTTAGTCCTTTCTGATCAGCCCGTTCTGCATTAGAACAGTTCCTACCGTGCATTTACAAAACAGTAAAACAGTAACAGTCGTACTACATCGCCTGCAGTTATAGGATTATATAAGAGAGTCTTCCCTCTGAATTTGGGCAAATTATTTTGCAAATTCCCCAAATTATCCACTGACTAAAAATTGCTATACCTGGCAGACATACCCAAGACTTTCTGGATTGCTCTGTTTGCCAATTAGTTAAGTTAACCTTCAAACTCTTAGACCACCAAAGATATTGAGGAAGTTATTCGTGTTTTTATTACGCCTGGCCTGCATCTTTTGTATGCGGGGGTAGATCCGTTGGCACTGCAACACCTGTAGTTTGTACAAAATGCTGCTCCTCATCTTCTAACTGGAAAAAGAAAACCGGACCACATAACTTAATTAGTGTTTTTTAAGGTTTTAATGGTCTGCCTTATTTAGAAGAATCACTGTATCTTCATACTCGAGTTAGAGCTCTGAGGGCGACTGATCAGGTGCTTTTGTTTCCAGAAGTAAGAACAAAACTATCAGTGACTCAGCCTTTGTGGTGGCTGCCCCTAAACTCTAAAAACCGCTCCTGTGTTTCTATTGTTTTTTGCTTCTGTATTGATCCGTTTGCATTTTATGTCTTTAAAGAGATTCGGCCAGCAGTGGTTGTTTTAAATGTGTTCTACAATAAATTTTGACTTGATTTAAAATCAGCGTTTCTGTCCACAGAAAACGGCACCAATAACTCCACAGGTCAGCCCAGAACCATGATCGCATCCGCTGCTCGTAAAAGAGACAACTCCCACAACGAGTACTACTATGAGGAGGCAGAGGTGGAGCGAAGGGTCCGCAAACGCAAAGCCAGGTGAGGACAAACCCCAAAACCAGGTATAACATATCCATATGAAGCACATACAGACTGAATTTGGAAGCTGTGATGGAGCGTAATTGATCGGGTAAAGGGTAGACCAATCAAACGACACCCAAGTATTAAAGAGTTAAAACGTTTGACTCAGTGTGGATATAAAAATGTTGATTAGAGCAGCTTTAGATTTAAGTTAGAGTCTCACGCACACGGCCGATTCTCCTGCCAGACTGGTGGTGGCAGTAGAAGAAGCCTTCACCCACATCAAGCGTCACCAGGACGAGGACGTGACTGCGTCCTCCCCCAAACACCCGCGGGAGGTAATGGACCCGCGGGAGGCGGCCCAGGCCATCTTTGCCCCAATGGCGAGGGCCATGCAGAAATACCTCCGCGCCACCAGGCAGCACGCCTACCACAGCATGGAGAGCATCATCAACCACCTGCAGTTCTGCATCACGCACAACATGACCCCCAAGGTAACTAGTTTCATGGTACTTCTATTATTTGTATACATATTTTTTAAAATTATCCTAAGGATTTTATAGAATTTTTGTGTTTCGTTTGTCTTTTTTTCATTTCAAATTAAAATGAATTAATGTAGTGTTATTTCATCTATTGCTTTATGCTTTCAGATATGTATTTTAACATTTTGTTTAAGCTTTTAAAAGTTTATGGGGTTTTTTTGTTTGTTTTTTTTTGCTCTGTAAAGCTCTTTGTAATAGTGTTTTGAAAACTGCTTTACAAATAGTTATTAGTTTTTGTCCTTCACTTTCCATTACCCAAAATATTTTCAGCTTTCTTCTCATCTGAGTCGACATTAATTACTGTGTTAGGCTTAAGATCTTCAGACGACTTCTATTTATGTGTGTGTGTGTGTGTGTGTGTGTGTGTGTGTGTGTGTGTGTGTGATCTAATTATAATGATAAAATATGCATCCATATATTTTTCAGTTGTTTCTAAACAGAGAGCAAGAGAGACGAGCAGACACTCTGAAAAGCACACACAAACACACAGACACACAAGCAAACAGAGACAGAGCTCTCTCTCTGATTAGAAGAGGGCGGAGCAGCTGAGTCATTGCAGACAAATGTGCTTGTGGTGTAAACAGCTGAGTGGCAGCTGATGGGTGGTTGTGTAATAATTAACCTCAGTTCACTTCCCTCTCCAGTGCGAAACCAGAATTAGAGCACTTGGCATACATTTTGAAACTGAAATTGTAAATTTGGTTAAATATATTTGGTATGCAGCTCTAAAGTTATGTCATGTTTCTAACTTGATATTTAACCTTTACTGACAGCGTATTAGTATAACTACTCACAAACTAATTTGCACATATTCTTCGTGTGTGTGTGTCTCAGGCTTTCCTTGAGCGTTACCTCAGTCCTGGTCCCACCCTCCAGTACCTGGAGACCAGCAGGGGGCGCCAGTGGACACTGGTGAGTGAGGAGGCGGTGACTGCTGCCCTGCGTCAAGGCCAGGTCTTCTCCCTCAGACGTCTTGACTTCTCCCTGGTCGTCACAGTGACACCCCTCCCCTTCCTACGCCTGGGCGAGGAGTTTATCGACCCTAAAAGGCACAAGTTTGTCATGAAGCTCCAGTCAGAGACATCCGTGTAGGAGGGGGAGGGTGATTCTTTTTTTAAAAGTGGTGACAACCAAATGACGTGGCTTAAAACATCATGGAGTCACAGAAAAGTCAAAGCAACAGAAAGACGCTATTACAGACTTTGTTCCCTCAAAAAAATCTAAAAATAGACATTTGCCTGAAGTGCTGACTGTTAACTTCTGATATTGCAATACACTGTGTTTTCAGTATAAATGATACTGAAGTATTACTCCTTTTTCTGGTATTTCCCCCGCACATTTGATGAAAGACATTATTTTGGTAAAAATGACCACTTCAGTTTTAGCCACATTTGTGATATAAGCCCCATTTATTGAAGATAATACCCCAGTGTAGTATGTTGACTGTAGTAATTGTACAAGACTTTCTGAGTGCGCGCTGACCTTTTATATGCAAACTTGAGAGGCTTCGCTTTAGCTCGTCCTTTTTCAGAGCCAATCTCAAAACTTGTTTCACTTTTTACTTGAACTTCTTGTTGGGAATTTACAGGCTACGGTTTGGAGAATCAGGCGTAGTCTGACTTAAATGTCCCCTGGACTTTTGTCAACTTTTGGACATTGACACAGACTGAATCAAAGGGAGGTGAAACTGTTCATGAACTGTTTCCCCTTTTTTCACTTCCACAGAATAGTTTACTGAGAAGTGGACATGCATACTTTAATCAGAAAGTATGAAGTGAGAAACACTGGACAGACTTTAAATACACTGAGAAGAACTTTAACTTTTTTTTTAGCACAATGTAGATGCTAGTATATGTCCAGTAACACTGGTCGTGGATGTATTAACCACTACATTTGGGGTTTGAGTTGGATTTGTTGAGCTCCAGCAAAATATAACCACGCAACACCAATGTGCTTCTTCTTGGCAGCTTGATGTTTTTTTAATGTTTTGTAAAGCGAGTGTGTGAATTTGTGGTTAAACCAAGTAGAAAAGAGAGTAGACCTTAAAAAATACTACCGATTTAGCTTTGCCGAAAAAAATCCACCAAACTCAATTCGACAGAACAGGAGATAATCCTTTTGCATTTTTCTTCAAACAAAAATTGGCATCGACATGATCTTCGGTCAGAGATTTTGGCTGTTTTAGCAGCTGAAAGTGATGTTTCAATCACAGCAATTAATGCAAATTCAGCAAATTCAGCCAATCCCAAATTTCTCATGCTTATTAGGTTTACTGTTGCTTTGCTAGTGATTTTGATAGACCGAATCTACCAGCACAGAAGCCAAGCAATGTACGTATTTTAGCCACCTGAAAAAATGATCAACGCGTCTGGTGGCCTTGAGGTAACTGCTTCAGGTCCAGGTTCAGCTCCTTTGAAACCAGCTGTCTGAAGGCAAGTTAAAGTGGTTAAAACTTTACTAAAATTTAAGTACATTTAAACGGACTAAACAGCCTTTTTCTAGGTGGCTAGAAACTAACCAACCACACAGAAGTTATAGTAAACAAACGTTGTGATTCGACCAAATTCTCTCGCATCTGTTTTTGGAGCTGGTGTAGAGAAGCTGCGGTGCCTCACTCTCAAAACTGTAAGCATCTTTGTCCCTTTGAACTTCCATGTCTTATTTGTAACAATCATGCCAATCTCTCTGCAAGACGGTGATTGTATTTGCACAGGTCTGCAAGCCTAATGCCCCGAGCGGCTAGCTTCGAGCAGAGAGGAGGAGCAGGTTTCAGACGTCTGGTAAGCTCGCTTCTTTCTAAATCCACACACCCTGGTGACATCACTTAATCACTCATCGCACTTCTAGGTTTGGTTTATTTCATTTTATTAAATGTTACAAAACGTGGATGCAGTACATGTGCACATGTGTGTGTCTCTTGTGAGTCAGAGATGTTTTTTTAAAATTACAGCAAAATTGTTGTGCCACTAAAAGCAGTTTACATGTATATTTCGGTGCCGTTTTCCAAGGTTGTATTTTTCCTGTTTTTCAATGGATTTCTGTCGTACTCTGTCGAAGCAACAAACACTTTGAAGAACATTGTCTTTAAAATCAAGTTTATTACTGTTACACTGTGTTTTTCAGGACTAAGTTGATGTGAAAGGTCTTAAATAAATAATCTAAATCTAAGTGTTAAGTCACATGTGTGTCACAAGCCTCTTTTTCAGGAAGTTAACACTGCGTGGGAGTGTGGGTGTAAAGCCAAGATGACTAGTAAAAATTTCTATTGTTTCGTATACATGTCATTTTGAACCCCTTACACCTGTAGCTATTGGAATTCACAAAAGAAAAGTAGTCTTATATAAAATGTAACAAAATATGGACATTACAGAATATAAAAACTAGTCATTTTCGGGATTTACTCTGATCTAAAGGGAAAGGGATTTTGTTTTAAGAATGATAAATGTGATGATTTTTTTTGTCCTTTGTGAAGACAAATCAACAAATAACTTTGAAAATATTTAGATTTAATATTAGTGTAGAATTTATCAGGATACACAAAAGACAAATACTTGGTTACTGTAGGAGGATAATGCATGACTGGTAATGAGTTGTCACTGGAAATTTTAAGCACGTGTTTTTACCATGAAAAAGGAAGAGGAAGAGTCCTCTCTTCTCTGCGTCTCAGTGTTTTCAGCTCAGATACGATGAAACTTCAAATCCTCCTCACTCTAATCCTCCAAGGTAGGGACTGTTTTCATTTGCTGAAATGAGCAGAAATTCTCAAAAACCTTGAAATATTTAAAATTACATTTTAAGAGTGCGTGAGTGGCTTTCTGCCAGACCGTCCAAAAATATAATAACTGATAGACTGTGACGGTTAAAAAAAAAAAAGGCAAAGAAATTAACACATATTATAAAATTCACATTTTCAACCACTCATCAGTTAAAATGTCTCTCAGGTTTACTTAAATGTTGGATATCATAAGTAAGGAAAGTATATTAGTTTTGTTATGTTGTTAGTTATTTTGTGCATTATGCACAAAAGCAGGAAGTGTATACATTCAGTGGTGTAAATAACGTAACTTGAACTCGACAAATGCAAAAACAATAAAAAAGGATACTATGTCATGAAGGACTCATATAGTATGGCATATCAAAAATAAAAACATCATGTCATAGTATGACATAAAGATGTATTCAAAATTTGTAGTTTAAGATGTCGTCAAAAGATATTAAATCGTTTTATTATACTTTGTTGTTAAAAATAGCACAAAAAGTCTAGTATAGTGTGCCGTCAAAAATAGTATGAATATGTGACAGTATACAAGGTACATGGTAACTTTATTGTCTTTATTCTTAAATGAAGTTATGAAGAAATGAATTTTTTAAGGTGATCCTAAATCCTGCTACATCTTTTGGCGTCGAATAAGAAATTGAGTAGTCTCAAAGCTGCTTCGTAGTCTGGTGGTTCTGCAGCAGATATTTCTGTATCTTTTTCCAGATGTTGAACAGACTGTGGCTGAGGTGGCTGCTGTTTTTCAGTATCTTTTGGGCTCTGTGCAGACGCCTCACTTCACCGAGGTCACTGATGCTCTGTAGATGGGAACCAGTGATGTTCTGGGCAGTTTTAATCACCTGTTATAGACCCTTCCTGTTCTGGGCCTTTCATGAACCGTGCCAGTTTGTGATGTTTCCAGTCAGTATGCTTTGTTTTTCTTTAGAAGTTAAACAGGATTTTGCTCTGGAGGTTTTCGTAGGAAGTAGCACCTTTTCTGTGCTTTTTTTTAACCTGGGTGGTGATGTGTGATAACCATAATAGGTTCTCAGTGAGAACCCACTATTTCCAAGGAACCTTTAGCTGTTCACCTGCTCCACCTCAACTCCGCTGATGTAGACAGGAGTGTGTCTTTGCCTCCTTTTTTCCTCAAATCAACAATTAACCCCCTTTGTTTTAATGACATTGAGCAGTAGGTTGTTTTCTGTGCACCACTCTGCAAGATTGT
Source organism: Plectropomus leopardus (assembly GCF_026936395.1). Classification (NCBI taxonomy): domain Eukaryota; kingdom Metazoa; phylum Chordata; class Actinopteri; order Perciformes; family Serranidae; genus Plectropomus; species Plectropomus leopardus. The sequence goes on from NC_142198.1 coordinate 16,761,800, forward strand.
TGATTTCCTTCCGATATGAACTCTCACCGTTGTTTGTAGTACGGCAGATGATGGTGGTGTCTTCCGTATACTTCACAGTAGAGTTCTCCTGATGTCTGGAAGTGCAGTCATCGATGTACAGTGTGAACAAAAGGGGGCCGAACACACAGCCCTGGGGGACTCCAGTGTTGTATAATAATGTAGAGTAGCTCTTGTGAGAGAGATGATAAAAGTGTCAGTTAAAACATTAACAAGCTGATCAGCACAGGTTTTTAGTACACGTCCAGGAATGTTGTCTGGGCCTGTGGACTTTTCTTAAATTCTCTCTCAGCAGGAGTTTTTTTTACATGTGCTTTGGTCACTGAAAGTGGTCGGTCCTCTAGAGAAAGAGTAGACTTCACAGCTAAGTCCTTATTAAGGAGGTCAAAATGTGATCAGCTCGTCCGACAGTGTGGCCTCACATATTATGGGGGCGCTCTTGCTTCTGTAGCTTGTCACATTTTAAATCACCTGCCACATATCTTTAGTGCTGCTGCTGTTGAGGTCTATCTCCAGTCTCTGCTGGTGTCTCCTCTTAGCCTCCTTGATGCCAGCTCTCAGTTGTGCTCTGGTGATGATATATGCTTCCTTGTCCCTTGACTGAAAGGCAGCTTTTTTAGCTCTGAGAAGAGCCTTCACCTCCCCATTCATCCAGGCTTTCTGGTTGGGGAATGGTCTCATTGTCTTTGTGATCACCACATCATAGGCACATTTGCTGATATACGATGTCACAGAAGATGCATATTCTTCAAGATTGATCTTGTTATCTTGAGTAACAGCATCTTTGAACATTTGCTGCGATGACCCGACTCTACATTACATAATGTCATCTTCAGCCATGTTTGGGATATGTCAAAATTGTCAAAAATGTCAAAAAGGGACACCTCCCAAAAATCACTCCAAATACCTTAAAAACGTATTAAATGGCGTGCCTAAACACGCTATAGCATAGAAAGTTGCAAAAAAAGATGAAAACACCAAAATATAGCATGTTGAAAAAAATGACCCAAAGAGCAAGGCTATAGTATGGCAAAAATGTCAAAAAGGGACACCTCCCAAAAATCGCTCCAAATACCTTAAAAACGCATTAAATGGCGTGCCTAAACACGCTATAGCATAGAAAGTTGCAAAAAAAGCCAAAAACACCAAAATATAGCATGTTGAAAAAAATGACCCAAAGAGCAAGGCTATACTATGGCAAAAATGTCAAAAAGGGACATCCCAAAAACAGCTAAAAATAGCTTAAAACCGCATTAAATAGCACGCAAAAACAAGCCATAGCAAAGAAAGTTGCAAAAAAAAAGCCAAAAACACCAAAATATAGCATGTTGAAAAAAATGACCAAAAATCCAAGGCTATAGTAAGGCAAAAATGGCAACATTTGGCATGTCCCAAAAACAGCTCAAAATAGCTTAAAACAGCATTAAATGGCGTGCCTAAACACGCTTTAGCATAGAAAGTTGCAAAAAAGGCCAAAAACACCAAAATATAGCATGTTGAAAAAAATGACCCAAAGAGCAAGGCTATAGTATGGCAAAATGTCAAAAGGACACCTCCCAAATATAGCTCCAAATAGCTTAAAACACATTAAATGGCGTGCCTAAACACGCTATAGCATAGAAAGTTGCAAAAAAGCCAAAACACCAAAATATAGCATGTTGAAAAAAATGACCCAAAGAGCAAGGCTATAGTATGGCAAAAATGTCAAAAAATGACACCTTCCAAAAATAGCTAAAAATAGCTTAAAACAGCATTAAATGGCGTGCCTAAACACGCTATAGCATAGAAAGTTGCAAAAAAGAAGCTCAAAACACCAAAATATAGCATGTTGAAAAAAATGACCCAAAGAGCAAGGCTATAGTATGGCAAAAATGTCAAAAAATGGCACATCCCAAAAACAGCTACAAATAGCTTAAAACCGCATTAAATAGCACGCCTAAACACGCCATAGCAAAGAAAGTTGCAAAAAAGCCAAAACACCAAAATATAGCATGTTGAAAAATGACCCAAAGAGCAAGGCTATAGTATGGCAAAAATGTCAAAAAGACACATCCCAAAAATAGCTCAAAATAGCTTAAAACAGCATTAAATAGCGCGCCTAAACACGCTATAGCATAGAAAGTCGCAAAAAAAGCCAAAAACACCAAAATATAGCATGTTGAAAAAATGACCCAAAGAGCAAGGCTATAGTATGGCAAAAATGTCAAAAGGACACCTTCCAAAAATAGCTCAAAATAGCTTAAAACCGCATTAAATGGCGTGCCTAAACACGCTATAGCATAGAAAGTTGCAAAAAAAAAGCCCAAAACACCAAAATATAGCATGTTGAAAAAAATGACCCAAAGAGCAAGGCTATAGTATGGCAAAAATGTCAAAAAGGGACACCTCCCAAAAATTGCTCCAAATACCTTAAAAACGCATTAAATGGCGTGCCTAAACACGCTATAGCATAGAAAGTTGCAAAAAAAAGCCAAAAACACCAAAATATAGCATGTTGAAAAAAATGACCCAAAGAGCAAGGCTATAGTATGGCAAAAATGTCAAAAAGGGACACCTCCCAAAAATTGCTCCAAATACCTTAAAAACGCATTAAATGGCGTGCCTAAACACGCTATAACATAGAAAGTTGCAAAAAAAGCCAAAACACCAAAATATAGCATGTTGAAAAAAATGACCCAAAGAGCAAGGCTATAGTATGGCAAAAATGTCAAAAAGGGACACCTCCCAAAAATCTCTCCAAATACCTTAAAAACGCATTAAATGGCGTGCCTAAACACGCTATAGCATAGAAAGTTGCAAAAAAGAAGCCCAAAACACCAAAATATAGCATGTTGAAAAAATGACCCAAAGAGCAAGGCTATAGTATGGCAAAAATGTCAAAAAGGGACACCTCCCAAAAATCGCTTCAAATACCTTAAAAACGTATTAAATGGCGTGCCGAAACACGCTATAGCATAGAAAGTTGCAAAAAAAAAGCCCAAAACACCAAAATATAGCATGTTGAAAAAAATGACCCAAAGAGCAAGGATATAGAATGGCAAAAATGTCAAAAAGGGACACCACACAAAAATAGCTCAAAATACCTTAAAACGCATTAAATGGCGTGCCAAAACAGCTAATAGCATAGAAAGTTGCAAAAAAAGCCAAAAACACCAAAATATAGCATGTTGAAAAAAATGACCCAAAGAGCAAGGCTATAGTATGGCAAAAATGTCAAAAAGGGACACCTCCCAAAAATTGCTCCAAATACCTTAAAAACGCATTAAATGGCGTGCCTAAACACGCTATAGCATAGAAAGTTGCAAAAAAGCCAAAACACCAAAATATAGCATGTTGAAAAAATGACCCAAAGAGCAAGGCTATAGTATGGCAAAATGTCAAAAAGGACACCTCCCAAAAATCTCCAAATACCTTAAAAAGCATTAAATGGCGTGCCTAAACACGCTTATAGCATAGAAAGTTGCAAAAAAGCCAAAACACCAAAATATAGCATGTTGAAAAAATGACCCAAAGAGCAAGGCTATAGTATGGCAAAAATGTCAAAAAAGACACCTTCCAAATATAGCTCCAAATGCCTTAAAAACGCATTAAATGGCGTGCCTAAACACGCTATAGCATAGAAAGTTGCAAAAAAAAGCCCAAAACACCAAAATATAGCATGTTGAAAAAAATGACCCAAAGAGCAAGGCTATAGTATGGCAAAAATGTCAAAAAGGGACACCTCCCAAAAATTGCTCCAAATACCTTAAAAACGCATTAAATGGCGTGCCTAAACACGCTATAGCATAGAAAGTTGCAAAAAAAGCCAAAAACACCAAAATATAGCATGTTGAAAAAAATGACCCAAAGAGCAAGGCTATAGTATAGCAAAAAAGTCAAAGAGGGACACCTCCCAAAATTGCTCTAAATACCTTAAAACGCATTAAATGGCGTGCCTAAACACGCTTATAGCATAGAAAGTTGCAAAAAAAGCCAAAAACACCAAAATATAGCATGTTGAAAAAATGACCCAAAGAGCAAGGCTATAGTATGGCAAAAATGTCAAAAGGACACCTCCCAAAATTGCTCCAAATACCTTAAAACGCATTAAATGGCGTGCCTAAACACGCTATAGCATAGAAAGTTGCAAAAAAAAAGCCAAAAACACCAAAATATAGCATGTTGAAAAAAATGACCCAAAGAGCAAGGCTATAGTATGGCAAAAATGTCAAAAAGGGACACCTCCCAAAAATCGCTCCAAATACCTTAAAAACGTATTAAATGGCGTGCCTAAACACGCTATAGCATAGAAAGTTGCAAAAAAAGCCAAAAACACCAAAATATAGCATGTTGAAAAAAATGACCCAAAGAGCAAGGCTATAGTATGGCAAAAATGTCAAAAAGGGACACCTCCCAAAAATCGCTCCAAATACCTTAAAAACGCATTAAATGGCGTGCCTAAACACGCTATAGCATAGAAAGTTGCAAAAACAGCCAAAAACACCAAAATATAGCATGTTGAAAAAAATGACCCAAAGAGCAAGGCTATAGTATGGCAAAAAGTCAAAAAATGACAACTTCCAAAAATAGCCCAAAATAGCTTAAAACGCATTAAATGGCGTGCCTAAACACGCTTATAGCATAGAAAGTTGCAAAAAAGCCAAAACACCAAAATATAGCATGTTGAAAAAATGACCCAAAGAGCAAGGCTATAGTATGGCAAAAATGTCAAAAAGGGACACCTCCCAAAAATCTCTCCAAATACCTTAAAACCGCATTAAATGGCGTGCCTAAACACGCTATAGCATAGAAAGTTGCAAAAAAAAGCCAAAAACACCAAAATATAGCATGTTGAAAAAAATGACCCAAAGAGCAAGGCTATAGTATGGCAAAAATGTCAAAAAGGGACACCTCCCAAAAATTGCTCCAAATACCTTAAAAACGCATTAAATGGCGTGCCTAAACACGCTATAGCATAGAAAGTTGCAAAAAAAAAGCCAAAAACACCAAAATATAGCATGTTGAAAAAAATGACCCAAAGAGCAAGGCTATAGTATGGCAAAAATGTCAAAAAGACACCTTCCAAATATAGCTCCAAATGCCTTAAAAACGCATTAAATGGCGTGCCTAAACACGCTATAGCATAGAAAGTTGCAAAAAAAAGCCAAAAACACCAAAATATAGCATGTTGAAAAAAATGACCCAAAGAGCAAGGCTATAGTATGGCAAAAATGTCAAAAAAGGACACCTCCCAAAAATCGCTACAAATACCTTAAAAACGTATTAAATGGCGTGCCTAAACACGCTATAGCATAGAAAGTTGCAAAAAAAGCCCAAAACACCAAAATATAGCATGTTGAAAAAAATGACCCAAAGAGCAAGGCTATAGTATGGCAAAAATGTCAAAAAAGACACCTTCCAAATATAGCTCCAAATGCCTTAAAAACGCATTAAATGGCGTGCCTAAACACGCTATAGCATAGAAAGTTGCAAAAAAAAGCCCAAAACACCAAAATATAGCATGTTGAAAAAAATGACCCAAAGAGCAAGGCTATAGTATGGCAAAAATGTCAAAAAATGACACCTTCCAAAAATAGCTAAAATACCTTAAAAAGCATTAAATGGCGTGCCTAAACACGCTATAGCATAGAAAGTTGCAAAAAAAGCCAAAAACACCAAAATATAGCATGTTGAAAAAAATGACCCAAAGAGCAAGGCTATAGTATGGCAAAAATGTCAAAAAATCGCACATCCCAAATATAGCTCCAAATAGCTTAAAAACACATTAAATGGCGTGCCTAAACACGCTATAGCATAGAAAGTTGCAAAAAAAGCCAAAAACACCAAAATATAGCATGTTGAAAAAAATGACCCAAAGAGCAAGGCTATAGTATGGCAAAAATGTCAAAAAGGGACACCTCCCAAAAATTGCTCCAAATACCTTAAAAATGCATTAAATGGCGTGCCTAAACACGCTATAGCATAGAAAGTTGCAAAAAAAAGCCAAAAACACCAAAATATAGCATGTTGAAAAAAATGACCCAAAGAGCAAGGCTATAGTATGGCAAAAATGTCAAAAAATGACACCTCCCAAAAATAGCTAAAAATAGCTTAAAACCGCATTAAATGGCGTGCCTAAACACGCTATAGCATAGAAAGTTGCAAAAAAAGAGCCCAAAACACCAAAATATAGCATGTTGAAAAAAATGACACAAAGAGCAAGGCTATAGTATGGCAAAAATGTCAAAAAGGGACACCTCCCAAAAATCTCTCCAAATACCTTAAAAACGCATTAAATGGCGTGCCTAAACACGCTATAGCATAGAAAGTTGCAAAAAAGAAGCCCAAAACACCAAAATATAGCATGTTGAAAAAAATGACCCAAAGAGCAAGGCTATAGTATGGCAAAAATGTCAAAAAGGGACACCTCCCAAAAATCGCTTCAAATACCTCAAAAACGTATTAAATGGCGTGCCTAAACACGCTATAGCATAGAAAGTTGCAAAAAAAAAGCCCAAAACACCAAAATATAGCATGTTGAAAAAAATGACCCAAAGAGCAAGGCTATAGTATGGCAAAAATGTCAAAAAGGGACACCTCCCAAAAATCTCTCCAAATACCTTAAAAACGCATTAAATGGCGTGCCTAAACACGCTATAGCATAGAAAGTTGCAAAAAAAAGCCCAAAACACCAAAATATAGCATGTTGAAAAAAATGACCCAAAGAGCAAGGCTATAGTATGGCAAAAATGTCAAAAAGGGACACCTCCCAAAAATTGCTCCAAATACCTTAAAAACGCATTAAATGGCGTGCCTAAACACGCTATAGCATAGAAAGTTGCAAAAAAAGCCAAAAACACCAAAATATAGCATGTTGAAAAAAATGACCCAAAGAGCAAGGCTATAGTATGGCAAAAATGTCAAAAAGGGACACCTCCCAAAAATCGCTTCAAATACCTCAAAACGCATTAAATGGCGTGCCTAAACACGCTTATAGCATAGAAAGTTGCAAAAAAAGCCAAAACACCAAAATATAGCATGTTGAAAAATGACCCAAAGAGCAAGGCTATAGTATGGCAAAATGTCAAAAGGGACACCTCCCAAAATTGCTCTAAATACCTTAAAACGCATTAAATGGCGTGCCGAAACACGCTATAGCATAGAAAGTTGCAAAAAAAAAGCCAAAAACACCAAAATATAGCATGTTGAAAAAATGACCCAAAGAGCAAGGCTATAGTATGGCAAAATGTCAAAAGGGACACCTCCCAAAAATTGCTCCAAATACCTTAAAAACTTATTAAATGGCGTGCCTAAACACGCTATAGCATAGAAAGTTGCAAAAAAAGCCAAAAACACCAAAATATAGCATGTTGAAAAAAATGACCCAAAGAGCAAGGCTATAGTATGGCAAAAATGTCAAAAAGGGACACCTCCCAAAAATTGCTCTAAATACCTTAAAAACGCATTAAATGGCGTGCCTAAACACGCTATAGCATAGAAAGTTGCAAAAAAAGCCAAAAACACCAAAATATAGCATGTTGAAAAAAATGACCCAAAGAGCAAGGCTATAGTATGGCAAAATGTCAAAAGGACACCTCCCAAAAATCTCTCCAAATACCTTAAAAAGATTAAATGGCGTGCCTAAACACGCTATATAGCATAGAAAGTTGCAAAAAAAGCCAAAAACACCAAAATATAGCATGTTGAAAAAATGACCCAAAGAGCAAGGCTATAGTATGGCAAAATGTCAAAAGGACACCTCCCAAAAATCGCTCCAAATACCTTAAAAGCGATTAAATGGCGTGCCTAAACACGCTTATAGCATAGAAAGTTGCAAAAAAGCCCAAAACACCAAAATATAGCATGTTGAAAAAATGACCCAAAGAGCAAGGCTATAGTATGGCAAAAATGTCAAAAAGACACCTCCCAAATATAGCTCCAAATAGCTTAAAAACGCATTAAATGGCGTACTAAACACGCTTATAGCATAGAAAGTTGCAAAAAAAGCCAAAAACACCAAAATATAGCATGTTGAAAAAAATGACCCAAAGAGCAAGGCTATAGTATGGCAAAAATGTCAAAAAGGGACACCTCCCAAAAAATAGCTCCAAATACCTCAAAAACGTATGAAATGGCGTGCCTAAACACGCTATAGCATAGAAAGTTGCAAAAAAAGCCAAAAACACCAAAATATAGCATGTTGAAAAAAATGACCCAAAGAGCAAGGCTATAGTATGGCAAAAATGTCAAAAAGGGACACCTCCCAAAAATTGCTCCAAATACCTTAAAAACGCATTAAATGGCGTGCCTAAACACGCTATAGCATAGAAAGTTGCAAAAAAAAGCCAAAAACACCAAAATATAGCATGTTGAAAAAAATGACCCAAAGAGCAAGGCTATAGTATGGCAAAATGTCAAAAGACACCTCCCAAAAATCGCTCAAATACCTTAAAACGCATTAAATGGCGTGCCTAAACACGCTTATAGCATAGAAAGTTGCAAAAAAGCCCAAAACACCAAAATATAGCATGTTGAAAAAATGACCCAAAGAGCAAGGCTATAGTATGGCAAAATGTCAAAAGGACACCTCCAAAAATCGCTCCAAATACCTTAAAAAGCGCATTAAATGGGCGTGCCTAAACACGCTATAGCATAGAAAGTTGCAAAAAGGCCAAAACACCAAAATATAGCATGTTGAAAAAATGACCCAAAGAGCAAGGCTAGAGTATGGCAAAAATGTCAAAAAAGACACCTTCCAAATATAGCTCCAAATAGCTTAAAAACGCATTAAATGGCGTGCCTAAACACGCTATAGCATAGAAAGTTGCAAAAAAAGCCAAAAACACCAAAATATAGCATGTTGAAAAAAATGACCCAAAGAGCAAGGCTATAGTATGGCAAAAATGTCAAAAAATGACACCTTCCAAAAATAGCTAAAAATAGCTTAAAACCGCATTAAATGGCGTGCCTAAACACGCTATAGCATAGAAAGTTGCAAAAAAAAAGCCCAAAACACCAAAATATAGCATGTTGAAAAAATGACCCAAAGAGCAAGGCTATAGTATGGCAAAAATGTCAAAAAGGGACACCTCCCAAAAATTGCTCTAAATACCTTAAAAACGCATTAAATGGCGTGCCTAAACACGCTATAGCATAGAAAGTTGCAAAAAAAGCCAAAAACACCAAAATATAGCATGTTGAAAAAAATGACCCAAAGAGCAAGGCTATAGTATGGCAAAAATGTCAAAAAGGGACACCTCCCAAAAATTGCTCAAAATACCTTAAAAAGCATTAAATGGCGTGCCTAAACACGCTTATAGCATAGAAAGTTGCAAAAAAGCCAAAACACCAAAATATAGCATGTTGAAAAAAATGACCCAAAGAGCAAGGCTATAGTATGGCAAAAATGTCAAAAAGGGACACCTCCCAAAAATCTCTCCAAATACCTTAAAAACGCATTAAATGGCGTGCCTAAACACGCTATAGCATAGAAAGTTGCAAAAATGGCCAAAAACACCAAAATATAGCATGTTGAAAAAAATGACCCAAAGAGCAAGGCTATAGTATGGCAAAAATGTCAAAAAAGACACCTTCCAAATATAGCTCCAAATAGCTTAAAAACGCATTAAATGGCGTGCCTAAACACGCTATAGCATAGAAAGTTGCAAAAAAAAGCCCAAAACACCAAAATATAGCATGTTGAAAAAAATGACCCAAAGAGCAAGGCTATAGTATGGCAAAAATGTCAAAAAATGACACCTTCCAAAAATAGCTAAAAATAGCTTAAAACCGCATTAAATGGCGTGCCTAAACACGCTATAGCATAGAAAGTTGCAAAAAAAGCCCAAAACACCAAAATATAGCATGTTGAAAAAAATGACCCAAAGAGCAAGGCTATAGTATGGCAAAAATGTCAAAAAAGGACACCTCCCAAAAATCGCTCAAAATACCTTAAAAGCAGATTAAATGGCGTGCCTAAACACGCTTATAGCATAGAAAGTTGCAAAAAGCCAAAACACCAAAATATAGCATGTTGAAAAAAATGACCCAAAGAGCAAGGCTATAGTATGGCAAAATGTCAAAAGGACACCTCCCAAAAATCGCTCCAAATACCTTAAAACCGTATGAAATGGCGTGCCTAAACACGCTATAGCATAGAAAGTTGCAAAAAAAGCCAAAAACACCAAAATATAGCATGTTGAAAAAAATGACCCAAAGAGCAAGGCTATAGTATGGCAAAAATGTCAAAAAAGACACCTTCCAAATATAGCTCCAAATAGCTTAAAAACGCATTAAATGGCGTGCCTAAACACGCTATAGCATAGAAAGTTGCAAAAAAAGCCCAAAACACCAAAATATAGCATGTTGAAAAAAATGACCCAAAGAGCAAGGCTATAGTATGGCAAAAATGTCAAAAAATGACACCTTCCAAAAATAGCTAAAAATAGCTTAAAACCGCATTAAATGGCGTGCCTAAACACGCTATAGCATAGAAAGTTGCAAAAAAAAGCCAAAAACACCAAAATATAGCATGTTGAAAAAAATGACCCAAAGAGCAAGGCTATAGTATGGCAAAATGTCAAAAAGGGACACCTCCCAAAAATTGCTCCAAATACCTTAAAATGCATTAAATGGCGTGCCTAAACACGCTATAGCATAGAAAGTTGCAAAAACAGCCAAAAACACCAAAATATAGCATGTTGAAAAAAATGACCCAAAGAGCAAGGCTATACTATGGCAAAAATGTCAAAAAAAGACACCTTCCAAATATAGCTCCAAATAGCTTAAAAACAAATTAAATGGCGTGCCTAAACACGCTATAGCATAGAAAGTTGCAAAAAAAAGACGAAAACAACATAATTTCGCATGTCAAAAAAAATGACCCAAAAATCAAGACTATAGTAAGGCAAAAATGTCAAAAGGGCATGTCCCAAAAATTGCTCAAAATAGGTTAAAACAGCATTAAATGGCGCCTAAACACGCTTATAGCATAGAAAGTTGCAAAATGGCCAAAAACACCAAAATATAGCATGTTGAAAAAATGACCCAAAGAGCAAGGCTATAGTATGGCAAAATGTCAAAAGGGACACCTCCCAAAAATTAGCTCTAAATACCTTAAAAAGATTAAATGGCGTGCCTAAACACGCTATAGCATAGAAAGTTGCAAAAAAAGCCAAAACACCAAAATATAGCATGTTGAAAAAATGACCCAAAGAGCAAGGCTATAGTATGGCAAAAATGTCAAAAAGGGGCACCTCCCAAAAATCGCTCCAAATACCTTAAAAACGTATTAAATGGCGTGCCTAAACACGCTATAGCATAGAAAGTTGCAAAAAAAGCCCAAAACACCAAAATATAGCATGTTGAAAAAAATGACCCAAAGAGCAAGGCTATAGTATGGCAAAAATGTCAAAAAAGACACCTTCCAAATATAGCTCCAAATAGCTTAAAAACGCAATAAATGGCGTGCCTAAACACGCTATAGCATAGAAAGTTGCAAAAAAAAGCCCAAAACACCAAAATATAGCATGTTGAAAAAAATGACCCAAAGAGCAAGGCTATAGTATGGCAAAAATGTCAAAAAATGACACCTTCCAAAAATAGCTAAAATACCTTAAAAACAGCATTAAATGGCGTGCCTAAACACGCTATAGCATAGAAAGTTGCAAAAAAAAGCCCAAAACACCAAAATATAGCATGTTGAAAAAAATGACCCAAAGAGCAAGGCTATAGTATGGCAAAAATGTCAAAAAATGACACCTTCCAAAAATAGCTAAAAAATAGCTTAAAAACGCATTAAATGGCGTGCCTAAACACGCTATAGCATAGAAAGTTGCAAAAAAAAGCCCAAAACACCAAAATAAAGCATGTTGAAAAAAATGACCCAAAGAGCAAGGCTATAGTATGGCAAAAATGTCAAAAAGGGACACCTCCCAAAAATCGCTCCAAATACCTTAAAAACGTATTAAATGGCGTGCCTAAACACGCTATAGCATAGAAAGTTGCAAAAAAAAAGCCAAAAACACCAAAATATAGCATGTTGAAAAAAATGACCCAAAGAGCAAGGCTATAGTATGGCAAAAATGTCAAAAAGGGGCACCTCCCAAAAATCGCTCCAAATACCTTAAAAACGTATTAAATGGCGTGCCTAAACACGCTATAGCATAGAAAGTTGCAAAAAAGGCCAAAAACACCAAAATATAGCATGTTGAAAAAAATGACCCAAAGAGCAAGGCTATAGTATGGCAAAAATGTCAAAAAAGACACCTTCCAAATATAGCTCCAAATAGCTTAAAAACGCATTAAATGGCGTGCCTAAACACGCTATAGCATAGAAAGTTGCAAAAAAAAGCCCAAAACACCAAAATATAGCATGTTGAAAAAAATGACCCAAAGAGCAAGGCTATAGTATGGCAAAAATGTCAAAAAATGACACCTTCCAAAAATAGCTAAAAATAGCTTAAAACCGCATTAAATGGCGTGCCTAAACACGCTATAGCATAGAAAGTTGCAAAAAAAGCCAAAAACACCAAAATATAGCATGTTGAAAAAAATGACCCAAAGAGCAAGGCTATAGTATGGCAAAAATGTCAAAAAGGGACACCTCCCAAAAATTGCTCTAAATACCTTAAAAATGCATTAAATGGCCTAAACACGCTTATAGCATAGAAAGTTGCAAAAAAAATAAAAACACCAAAATATAGCATGTTGAAAAAAATGAACCAAAGAGCAAGGCTATAGTATGGCAAAAATGTCAAAAAAGACACCTTCCAAATATAGCTCCAAATAGCTTAAAAACAAATTAAATGGCGTGCCTAAACACGCTATAGCATAGAAAGTTGCAAAAAAAAGACGAAAACAACATAATTTCGCATGTCAAACAAATGACCAAAAATCCAAGACTATAGTAAGGCAAAAATGGCAATATTTGGCATGTCCCAAAAACAGCTCAAAATAGCTTAAAACAGCATTAAATAGCGCGCCTAAACACGCTATAGCATAGAAAGTTGCAAAAATGGCCAAAAACACCAAAATATAGCATGTTGAAAAAAATGACCCAAAGAGCAAGGCTATAGTATGGCAAAAATGTCAAAAAGGGGCACCTCCCAAAAATCGCTCCAAATACCTTAAAAACGTATTAAATGGCGTGCCTAAACACGCTATAGCATAGAAAGTTGCAAAAAAAGCCAAAAACACCAAAATATAGCATGTTGAAAAAAATGACCCAAAGAGCAAGGCTATAGTATGGCAAAATGTCAAAAATGACACCTTCCAAAATAGCTAAAAATGGATTAAAACAGCATTAAATAGCCTGCCTAAGACACACCATAGCATAGAAAGTTGCAAAAAAGCCCAAAACACCAAAATATAGCATGTCGAAAAAATGACCAAAAATCCAAGACTATAGTAAGGCAAAAATGGCAATATTTGGCATGTCCCAAAAACAGCTCAAAATAGCTTAAAACAGCATTAAATAGCGCGCCTAAACACGCTATAGCATAGAAAGTTGCAAAAATGGCCAAAAACACCAAAATATAGCATGTTGAAAAAAATGACCCAAAGAGCAAGGCTATAGTATGGCAAAAATGTCAAAAAATGGCGCATCCCAAATATAGCTCCAAATAGCTTAAAAACACATCAAATGGCGTGCCTAAACACGCTATAGCATAGAAAGTTGCAAAAAAAAGACGAAAACAACATAATTTCCCATGTCGAACAAAATGACCAAAAAACCAAGGCTATAGTAAGGCAAAAATGTCAAAATTTGGCATGTCCCAAAAACAGCTGCAAACAGCTGGAACAAGCTCAGAATAGCCTGCCAAAACAGGCTTTAGCAGAGACAGTTGCAATAAAGGGCTAAAACATCATAATGCATGATATGACCCGGTTCGAGAGGGGAAAAGGGAAGCAACAATGACACCAGACATAATTGGTAAAATGAAAGTTATTTATTGCAAACATAATTGGTTGTTGAACAAAGGGCCAATGAGTGTTTTTAAATAAACAAATAAATATAACAGAAGGCGTCTCAAACTACGGGGTTGTTTCTTCTCTAAATAGTTCCATAAATGAATGAAAACAAACCTAACTACTACACAAACTATTGAAAACCAGAAATACAACTATATAGTACCCAACCAAACTAAAAAAGTAACACTAAAAGTAACTGCTTCAGAATTAACAAAAGTTCAAGAGGCACGAAACAAGACTGTCTCTCTGGAGGCGACAGAAGTGAAGTCAGTCAGGCTTCTTATGGGGTTCTGTGGTGGTCCTCTGCTCCCGTAGTCTGATTGAGGAGTAGTAGCTGCGCACCAATCAGATCCTTCTCCCTGGCAGCACTGCATAGGCGGACGGCATCAGCCTGCAATTTGTGCACCACTCATACACACACAAACACTCTCACAGCTATACACACACACAGAGCGTTCCAAAGCAGGTTACAGACAAAAGGATGGGGGAGTGTGGCAGCGACTATAACAATGTAGAATTTCTTTAAAAAAAAATGGCTAAAAATGCAAGACTAAAATAGGGTGAAGATGTTCAAATTTGACATGTCCCAAAAACAGCTGGAAACACCTGCAAAAAGCTTAGAATAGCCTGCCAAGACAAGCCATGACATAACAAGTTGAAAAAAGGCCCAAAACATTATGATTTAGCATGTCGAAAATATGATTAAAAATCCAAGACTATAGTAAGGCAAAAATGTCAAAATTTGACATGTCTCAAAAACTGTTGAAAACAGCCAGAAACCGCTTAGAATACCCTACCAAGACATGCCATGGCAAAAACTTTTGCAAAAACGGCGAAAAACAGCATAATATGGCATGTCAAGAAAATGACCAAAAATCCAAGACTATAGTAAGGCAAAAATGTCAAAAAATGACCGCTCCCAAAAATAGCTCCAAATACCTTAAAAACGCGTTAAATCGCATGCCTAAACATGCTATAGCATAGAAAGTTGCGAAACAAGGCAAAAACACCAAAATATAGCATGTTGAAAAAAATGACGGAAAGAGCAAGGCTATAGTATGGCAAAAATGTCAAAAAAAGACGCCTCCCAAAAACAGCTAGAAATGGCTTAAAACAGCATTAAATAGTCTGCCAAGACACGCCATAGCAAAGAAAGTTGCAAAAAAAATACGAAAAGAACATAATTTGCATGCCGAAAAAATGACAAAAACCCCAAGACTATAGTAAGGCAAAAATGGCAAAATTTGGCATGTCTCAAAATAGCTTAAAACAGCATTAAATAGCGCACCTAAACATGCTATAGCATAGAAAGTTGCAAAAACAGCCAAAAACACCAAAATATAACCACCAAAGTATGAAACACTAAAAATTAACATGTTGAAAGAAATGACCCAAAGAGCAAGGCTATAGTATGGCAAAAATGTCAAAAAATGGCACATCCCAAGAACAGCTAAAAATAGCTTAAAACAGCATTAAATAGCATGCCTAAACGCACTATAGCATAGAAAGTTGCAAAAAGGGCCCAAAACACCAAAATATAGCATGTTGAAAAAAATGACCCAAAGAGCAAGGCTATAGTATGGCAAAAATATCAAAAAATGACACCTCCCAAAAATAGCTCCAAATACCCTAAAAACGCGTTAAATCGTGTGCCTAAACATGCTATAGCATAGAAAGTTGCATAAAAAGGCCAAAAACACCAAAATATAGCATGTTGAAAAAGATGACCCAAAGAGCAAGGCTATAGTATGGCAAAAATATCAAAAAATGACACCTCCCAAAAATAGCTCCAAATACCCTAAAAACGCGTTAAATCGCGTGCCTAAACATGCTATAGCATAGAAAGTTGCATAAAAAGGCCAAAAACACCAAAATATAGCATGTTGAAAAAAATGACCCAAAGAGCAAGGCTATAGTATGGCAAAAATGGCAAAATTTGGCACGTCCCAAAAATAGCTCAAAATAGCTTAAAACCGCATTAAATGGCGTGCCTAAACACGCTATAGCAAAGAAAGTTGCAAAAACAGCCAAAAACACCAAAATATAGCATGTTGAAAAAAATGACGCAAAGAGCAAGGCTATAGCATGGCAAAAATGTCAAAAAATGGCACATCCCAAGAACAGCTAAAAATAGCTTAAAGCAACATTAAATAGCACACCTAAACAAGCTATAGCATAGAAAGTTGCAAAAAAGGCCAAAAACACCAAAATATAGCATGTTGAAAAAAATGACCCAAAGAGCAAGGCTATAGTATGGCAAAAATGTCAAAAAATGGCACATCCCAAAAACAGCTAGAAATGGATTAAAACAGCATTGAAAAGCCTGCCAAGACAGGCCATAGCAAAGAAAGTTGCAAAAAAATACGAAAACAACATAATTTGGCATGCCGAAAAAATGACAAAAAATCCAAGACTATAGTATGGCAAAAATGTCAAAATTTGGCATGTCCCAAAAACAGCTCAAAATAGCTTAAAACAGCATTAAATAGCACGCCTAAACACGCTATAGCATAAAAACGTTGCAAAAAACGTCCAAAAAAACTAAAAATTAACATGTTGAAAAAAATTACCCAAAGAACAAGGCTATAGTATGGCAAAAATGTCAAAAAATGACACCTCCCAAAAATAGCTAAAAATACCTCAAAACCTCATTAAATGGCGTGCCTAAACACGCTGTAGCATAGAAAGTTGCAAAAACGGACAAAAACACCAAAATATAGCATGTTGAAAAAAATGACGCAAAGAGCAAGGCTATAGTATGGCAAAAATGTCAAAAAATGGCACATCCCAAAAACAGCTAGAAATGGATTAAAACAGCATTAAATAGCACGCCTAAACATGCTATAGCATAGAAAGTTGCAAAAATGGCCAAAAACACCAAAAATTAACATGTTGAAAAAAAATGACCAAAAGGGCAAAGCTATAGTATGGCAAAAATGGCAAAAAATGACACCTCCCAAAAATAGCTCCAAATACCTTAAAAACGCGTTACATCGCGTACCTAAACATGCTATAGCATAGAAAGTTGCAAAACAACCAAAAACACTAAAAATTAACATGTTGAAAAAAATTACCCAAAGAGCAAGGCTATAGTATGGCAAAAATGACAAAAAATGGCACATCCCAAGAACAGCTAAAAATAGCTTAAAACAGCATTAAATAGCGCGCCTAAACACGCTATAGCATAGAAAGTTGCAAAAACAGCCAAAAACACCAAAATATAACATGTTGAAAAAAATGACGCAAAGAGCAAGGCTATAGTATGGCAAAAATGTCAAAAAATGACACCTCCCAAAAATAGCTCCAAATACCTTAAAAACGCGTTAAATGGCGTGCCTAAACACGCTATAGCATAGAAAGTTGCAAAAAAAAGCCCAAAACACCAAAATATAGCATGTTGAAAAAAATGACCCAAAGAGCAAGGCTATAGTATGGCAAAAATGTCAAAAAATGGCACATCCCAAGAACAGCTAAAAATAGCTTTAAAACAACATTAAATAGCACACCTAAACACGCTATAGCATAGAAAGTTGCAAAAAAAGGCCAAAAACACCAAAATATAGCATGTTGAAAAAAATGACGGAAAGAGCAAGGCTATAGTATGGCAAAAATGTCAAAAAAAGACACCTCCCAAAAACAGCTAGAAATGGATTAAAACAGCATTAAATAGCCTGCCAAGACACACCATAGCAAAGAAAGTTGCAAAAAAAGATGAAAACAACATAATTTCGCATGTCGAAAAAATGACCAAAAATCCAAGACTATAGTAAGGCAAAATGTCAAAAATGGCATGTCCCAAAAATAGCTAAAAATAGCTTTAAAACAACATTAAATAGCACACCTAAACACGCTATAGCATAGAAAGTTGCAAAAAAAAAGGCCAAAAACACCAAAATATAGCATGTTGAAAAAAATGACGGAAAGAGCAAGGCTATAGTATGGCAAAAATGTCAAAAAAAGACACCTCCCAAAAATAGCTAAAAATAGCTTAAAACAGCATTAAATAGCATGCGCTATTGCGCTATTGCAGGCTATTTAATGCTGTTTTAACAAGCTATTGCATAGAAAGTTGCAAAAATGGCCAAAAACACCAAAATATAGCATGTTGAAAAAAATGACCCAAAGAGCAAGGCTGAACTATGGCAAAAATGTCAAAAAATGGCACATCCCAAAAACAGCTAGAAATGGATTTAAACAGCATTAAATAGCCTGCCAAGACACGCCATAGCAAAGTAAATTGCAAAAAAAATACGAAAACAACATAATTTGGCATGCCGAAAAAATGACAAAAAATCCAAGACTATAGTAAGGCAAAAATGGCAAAATTTGGCACGTCTCAAAAACAGCTAAAAATAGCTTTAAAACAACATTAAATAGCACACCTAAACACGCTATAGCATAGAAAGTTGCAAAAAAAGGCCAAAAACACCAAAATATAGCATGTTGAAAAAAATGACGGAAAGAGCAAGGCTATACTATGGCAAAAATGTCAAAAAATTGCACATCCCAAAAACAGCTAGAAATGGATTAAAACAGCATTAAATAGCCTGCCAAGACACGCCATAGCAAAGTAAGTTGCAAAAAAAATACGAAAACAACATAATTTGGCATGCCGAAAAAATGACAAAAAATCCAAGACTATAGTAAGGCAAAAATGGCAAAATTTGGCACGTCTCAAAAACAGCTAAAAATAGCTTAAAACAGCATTAAATAGCGCGCCTAAACACACTATAGCATAGAAAGTTGCAAAAAACGGCCAAAAACACTAAAAATTAACATGTTGAAAAAAATTACCCAAAGAGCAAGGCTATAGTATGGCAAAAATGTCAAAAAATGACACCTCCCAAAAATAGCTAGAAATGGATTAAAACAGCATTAAATAGTCTGCCAAGACACGCCATAGCAAAGAAAGTTGCAAAAAAATACGAAAACAACATAATTTGGCATGCCGAAAAAATGACAAAAAATCCAAGACTATAGTAAGGCAAAAATGTCAAAAAATGGCACATCCGAAGAACAGCTAAAAATAGCTTAAAACAGCATTAAATAGCACACCTAAACACGCTATAGCATAGAAAGTTGCAAAAACGGCTAAATACACCAAAATATAGCATGTTGAAAAAAATGACCCAAAGAGCAAGGCTATAGTATGGCAAAAATGTCAAAAAATGACACCTCCCAAAAATAGCTAAAAATAACTCAAAACAGCATTAAATGGTGTGCCTAAACATGCTATAGCATAGAAAGTTGCAAAAAAAAGGCCAGAAACACCAAAATATAGCATGTTGAAAAAAATGACAGAAAGAGCAAGGCTATAGTATGGCAAAAATGTCAAAAAAAAGACACCTCCCAAAAATAGCTAAAAAATAGCTTAAAACAGCATTAAATAGCACGCCTAAACACGCTATTGCATAGAAAGTTGCAAAAACGGCCAAAAACACCAAAATATAGCATGTTGAAAAAAATGACCCAAAGAGCAAGGCTATAGTATGGCAAAAATGGCAAAAAATGGCACATCCCAAAAACAGCTAGAAATGGATTAAAACAGCATTAAATAGCCTGCCAAGACACACCATAGCAAAGAAAGTTGCAAAAAAATACGAAAACAACATAATTTGGCATGCCGAAAAAATGACAAAAAATCCAAGACTATAGTAAGGCAAAAATGTCAAAATTTGGCATGTCCCAAAAACAGCTCAAAATAGCTTAAAACAGCATTAAATATGGCGCCTAAACACGCTATAGCATAAAAACGTTGCAAAAACGTCCAAAAAAACTAAAAATTAACATGTTGAAAAAAATTACCCAAAGAACAAGGCTATAGTATGGCAAAAATGTCAAAAAATGACACCTCCCAAAAATAGCTAAAAATACCTCAAAACCGCATTAAATGGCGTGCCTAAACACGCTGTAGCATAGAAAGTTGCAAAAACAGCCAAAAACACCAAAATATAGCATGTTGAAAAAAATGACCAAAAGAGCAAGGCTATAGTATGGCAAAAATGTCAAAAAAATGACACCTCCCAAAAATAGCTCCAAATACCTTAAAAACGTGTTAAATCGCGTGCCTAAACATGCTATAGCATAGAAAGTTGCAAAAAAAGGCCAAAAACACCAAAATATAGCATGTTGAAAAAAATTACCCAAAGAGCAAGGCTATACTATGGCAAAAATGTCAAAAAATGGCACATCCCAAAAACAGCTAGAAATGGATTAAAACAGCATTAAATAGCCTGCCAAGACACGCCATAGCAAAGTAAATTGCAAAAAAATACGAAAACAACATAATTTGGCATGCCGAAAAAATGTCAAAAAATCCAAGACTATAGTAAGGCTAAAATGGCAAAATTTGGCATGTCACAAAAACAGCTCAAAATAGCTTAAAACAGCATTAAATAGCGCGCCTAAACACGCTATAGCATAGAAAGTTGCAAAACAACCAAAAATACTAAAAATTAACATGTTGAAAAAAATTACCCAAAGAGCAAGGCTATAGTATGGCAAAAATGTCAAAAAAGGACACCTCCCAAAAATAGCTCCAAATACCTTAAAAACGCGTTAAATCGCGTGCCTAAACATGCTATAGCATAGAAAGTTGCAAAAAAAAAGGCCAAAAACACCAAAATATAGCATGTTGAAAAAAATGACGGAAAGAGCAAGGCTATAGTATGGCAAAAATGTCAAAAAAGGACACCTCCCAAAAATAGCTAAAAATAGCTTAAAACAGCATTAAATAGCACGCCTACACACACTGTAGCATAGAAAGTTGCAAAAACGGCCAAAAACACCAAAATATAGCATGTTGAAAAAAATGACCCAAAGAGCAAGGCTATAGTATGGCAAAAATGTCAAAAAATGGCACATCCCAACAACAGCTATAAATGGATAAAAACAGCATTAAATAGCCTGCCAAGACACGCCATAGCAAAGAAAGTTGCAAAAAAATACGAAAACATAATTTGGCATGCCGAAAAAATGACAAAAAATCCAAGACTATAGTAAGGCAAAAATGGCAAAATTTGGCATGTCCCAAAAATAGCTAAAAATAGCTTAAAACAGCATTAAATAGCACGCCTAAACATGCTATAGCATAGAAAGTTGCAAAAATGGCCAAAAACACCAAAAATTAACATGTTGAAAAAAATGACCAAAAGGGCAAGGCTATAGTATGGCAAAAAATGACACCTCCCAGAAATCGCTCAAAATACCTTAAAAACGCGTTAAATTGCGTGCCGAGACACACCATAGCAGAAAGTTTCAAAAACTGCCAAAAACAGCATAATTTTGCATGTTGAGAAAATGACCAGTAATCCAAGACTATAGTAAGGCAAAAATGTCAAAATTTGACATGTCACAAAAACTGTTGAAAACAGCTCCAAAAATTGTTAAAAACAGCTGGTAACAGCTTAGAATAGTCTGCCAAGACACGCCATAGCAAAGAAAATTGAAAAAAAAAACATAATTTGGCATGTCAATAAAATGACCAAAAATCCAAGACTATAGTAAGGCAAAAATGACAAAATTTGGCATGTTCCAAAAATTGTTGAAAACAGCTGGAAACAGCTTAAACTAGCCTGCCAAGACATGCCATAACAAAGAAAGTTGCAAAAAAAAGACGAAAACAACATAATTTGGTATGTCGAAAAAATGACCAAAAATCCAAGACTATAGTAAGGCAAAAATGTCAACATTTGGCATGTCCCAAAAACTGTTGAAAACAGCTGGAAACAGCTTAGAATAGCCTGTCAAGACACGCCATAGCAACAAAAGTTGCAAAAAAAAGACGAAAACAACAGAATTTGGCATGTCGAAAAAATGACCAAAGATCCAAGACTATAGTAAGGCAAAAATGACAAAATTTGGCATGTCCCAGAAATTGTTGAAAACAGTTGGAAACAGCTTAAAAGAGCCTGTCAAGACACGCCATAGCAAAGAAAGTTGCAAAAAGAGCGAAAAACAGCATAATTTGGCATGTCAACAAAATGACCAGTAATCCAAGACTATAGTAAGGCAAAAATGTCAAAAGTTGACATGTCCCAGAAACTGTTGAAAACAACTGGAAACAGCTTAGGATAGCCTGCCAAGACATGCCATAGCAAAGAAAGTTGCAAAAACAGACGAAAACAACATAATTTGACAAGTAGAAAAAATGATAAAAAATCCAAGACTATAGTAAGGCAAAAATGTCAAAATTTTGCATGTCCCAATAACAACTGAAGACAGCTTTAAAAAGCTTACAATAGCCAGCCAAGACACGCCACAGCATAGTAAGTTGCAAAAATGTTGAAAAACTCCATAATATGGCATATAGAAAAAAAAAGACCAAAACTGCAATACTATCATATGGCAATGGCCAAATTTGACATGCCCAAAAAAAAGGCCAAAAAACTACATATATAGCTTGTAGAGTTGCGTCGTAGTATACCATGTTGACAAAAAAGGCCAAAAACACCATAGTATTTAGTTTGACTTTGAATAATACGTCATAGTATGACATGTCGTCAGAAATGGCATAAAACAACATCATAGTATAATATGTCATCTGAAGTTGTCTTAAAATATCATAGTATAGCATATCATCAAAAACAGCAGGAAAACATCATAGCGTAGTCTGTTGTCATAAATGGCATTTAAACGTCATGATATAGTATGTTATCCAAAATTGCAAAACAACGTCATAGTATAGCATGTTTCCCAGAACGGCTTACAAACTTTATAGTACATTATGTCATCCATAACACACAACTATGCTGCTGCATCACCCCTGCCGATTTATGACTGAATATGCTATACAACCTCCATCGTGGGTGATCCTCAAACATTCCCTAATAATACACCAACAGGCCAAATAGTTCAGTTATTCTGTGAAATACCTCAACCTCTAACTGATGAGTTGGCACTTTTCCTCTAGCACCATCATGTTTACATTTTTTATTTTTATTAAAAAATCTTAACTCAACAATAACAAATGTAATATCATCAAAAAATAAGGTATATATATCAGCTGTTTTTCATTACATAAAACCTGAGACACTGGGTATGCTGATACTAAACTTTTCTAAAATTATTTTGTATAGTGGCCCTCGCTGAATCCCTCAGGGAAAGGTATGGATACTTTGGAGATACCATCACCTTGCCCTCAGAGGCCGACAAAACATGGACTATTGCCTCAGTTGTGTGGTCAATATTCTCAAACAACACTTGGATTGCCACCTTTAACAAAGGGGTGAAAAATGAGCAATGGACCAGTCGGTATAAAGGGAGAATCAGTCTCAATACTTCCTCAGGTAAAAGACAAATCTATCAACTGTCAATGTAATACACATACATATATATGTATTTCTCTGTTGACAGTGTCTCTTTGTATTCTTAAGGTGATTTGACGATCCGTAATTTGACAACAGAGGATAACATGGAATACACAGTAGACCTCCTCAATACTGTGGGACAGAACAGCGCAGACAAGATAAAACTCACAGTGAGACGTAAGTTATACACCGCGGACAAAAATGTAAGGTTTTGTCAGGAAGTCAAACATGTTGATGGGAATAAAATGATGCTCACATTGTACTCTTACAATTCACTTAGTCCGTATCTCTGCATAATCTTATAAAGTGAAAATAGACTGATAACACAGGTGAATCAAATCAGGGAGACAGGAACACAGAATTAGGAAGACACAGGGACAGGGAGAGAGACACAGGAACACAGAATCAGAAAGACACAGGGACAGGGAGAGAGACACAGGAACACAGAATCAGAAAGACACAGGGACAGGGAGAGAGACACAGGAAGACACAGGGACAGGGAGAGAGACACAGGAACACAGAATCAAAAAGACACAGGGACAGGGAGAGAGACACAGAAAGACACAGGGACAGGGAGAGAGATACAGAAACACAGAATCAGGAAGACACAGGGACAGGGAGAGAGACACAGGAACACAGAATCAGAAAGACACAGGGACAGGGAGAGAGACACAAAAACACAGAATCAGGAAGACACAGGGACAGGGAGAGAGACACAGGAACACAGAATCAGAAAGACACGGACAGGGAGAGAGACACAGGAACACAGAATCAGAAAGACACAGGGACAGGGAGAGAGACACAGGAACACAGAATCAGAAAGACACAGGGACAGGGAGAGAGAAACAGGAAGACACAGGGACAGGGAGAGAGACACAGGAACACAGAATCAGAAAGACACAGGGACAGGGAGAGAGACACAGAAAGACAAAGGGACAGGGAGAGAGACACAGGAACACAGAATCAGAAAGACACAGGGACAGGGAGAGAGACAGAGAAACACAGAATCAGGAAGACACAGGGACAGGGAGAGAGACACAGAAACACAGAATCAGGAAGACACAGGGACAGGGAGAGAGACACAGGAACACAGAATCAGAAAGACACGGACAGGGAGAGAGATACAGGAACACAGAATCAGAAAGACACAGGGACAGGGAGAGAGACAGAGAAACACAGAAACAGGAAGACACAGGGACAGGGAGAGAGACACAGGAACACAGAATCAGAAAGACACGGACAGGGAGAGAGATACAGGAACACAGAATCAGAAAGACACAGGGACAGGGAGAGAGACACAGGAGCACAGAGACAAAACCACAGGTGATACATGAGAATAGAAAGAGAAATAGAAAAACCCCAATTAAAGTCAATAGTATAACACTAAACCCTAAACCATGGCATTCGCAGTGTTATGATATATCGTGGGTTGGCTGGATGGCACCCGGCGCGGCTGTATGATACGCAGACAGGCGGCCTTATGACACACCAGATTGAAATGCTGCTGATAACAACATAATATAAGAAGCACGAGGGTCTAACTTTCATCCAGTAGCTTAGTGTTCGCTTCTGTATGAATGTAGAACTACAGATACGTATAAATACGTATAAAGGTACGTAAAGTGTAATATGTAGACATGGAAGTCTACATATTACGCAGCGATATGTGACGACTT
This sequence comes from Plectropomus leopardus, assembly GCF_026936395.1. NCBI lineage: Eukaryota > Metazoa > Chordata > Actinopteri > Perciformes > Serranidae > Plectropomus > Plectropomus leopardus. The sequence continues at coordinate 16,786,752 of NC_142198.1, forward strand.
GGAATGAGATGAGACCATGTTGTTGACCATGTTAGCATTTCAAGTCATAAAGTGCTAAGCAGTCAGGATTTAACATTTTGTTGAGAATATCCTGATGCTAATCAATAATGCCAATTTATCGCCCCGCAGAACGCCTCCAGAAACCAACCATAGAGACTGTCACCAGTTCGTCTGTCAAAGGTGGTTGCTGGTTGTTTCTGCGTTGTCTCTCAGCGGATAAAGACGTTAACTTGTCCTGGCAGAGTGAACTCTCCAACGTGACTGTCAACACGGGTCAACCTGATGGCAACACATCAGTTCTTTTCACTTTTCTTAAAACCACACAGAACTGTGTCAATTTTACCTGCACCTCCAGCAACAAAAATGAGAACGCCTCAAGTGACATTACACTAAAGTGTGATGGTAAGGTCACAATGAACTTCAATCGGAAAATATGATGCAATAATATATGATACAATGGTTCTGAGAAACACATTTTAGATGTTTTCTTGTAATTGTGTAATGTTCTCTCCCATGTTGTTTCAGATCAAAAGCCAACTCCTCACCCCGACTCAGTCCAGCCCAGGGAAAGAAATGCTGTCGCTTTTTTCCTCGGAGGCATGCTCGGAGGTGGACTGATAGCGATTCTACTATACTTTTTCGGAGGTAAAAGGAAAAATGTTAAAAAATGTTGACATCAAGAAACAACAACATTAAAACAACTGTAATACAGAGAAAAATACAAAAATTTAGCTTGAAGCTTAATTACGTGGTTATCTTTGGAAAGTAGAAACAGTTGAGTTACCGTGTTGCAGAGCTTTGTGGCTTCCTCCTCCTCTCAGCGTCAGCTCCAACAGGCTCGCAGTACTGTTGAGACTTTCTTGATATTCAGTTACTAGTTTAAAGGACTGTAGCAAAACTGGGAGGAAATAATACATTTTCCAGGATTCCATACCAAAAGAGGATTTGTTTACACACTTTGACACTTATAACAAAATACAATTATAATAAAGAAAAGATCTAGGGCAAGATTTTTTTTAAATTATCAAATATCAAAATCTGGGCATAATATACAAATTTCTGGAATCTTACATATTTTAACTACCAAATCATTACCAAATATTGGAGGCATAAGTTTTTGATCTGCAAGCAAACTTTTGTGTTTATTGTTATAATAAGGAAGCTATATTAAAATTTGGGATCTGAGAGCAGGATTTTAAAAAATGAGATTAGCAGATATAACAAATCTTTAGGGCACTTAGTGGCATTTGAGGATTGTTATAAAAACAAATACTGGTGCTTTATTAGGCATGGGGGCTAGATGAAAAAAAATTGGGGATTAGAATATATATTATATATATTAGTATATTATTAACGGGGTCATAATATACTAATTCTAAGGAACTAGGAGGGCTTTATGAAATTTTAGGTGTGGCAGCAGAAGTTTGACAATTTGGGGGCTGCTATGAAAATTTTTTGGATTAAGATAAGATAATCCTTTATTAGTCCCACAGTGGGGAAATTTCCAACATTGCAGCAGCAAAGGGATAGCAAAATAGAAAGATAATTGTGCAAAATAAACTATATTAATAAATAAGTACAAAAACAAGGAATGTGCAGGATAAAGATGAAGGAAATAAAGCACAGAGGACGACATAAACAAACAATATATACAGTATTTACAACGCCGAGAAACTCAACAGTTAAATAAAGAATGTTTACAGTTGCATGAGTGAAAGTGAAATTGCACTTGTGGTATTAAAAGAATTAGAAAGAATATTTATTTATATATTCTGAGGGATATATCATGCTGATTCTTAGGAATTAGGGAGGGTTTTAAGAAACATTAAGGTTTAACATAGATACAGTTTACCAAAGCTACACCAAAGTTGAAATAAATATTTCAAAATTTGTAATTGGGACTGATAACAATCTCTAAGTGTGTAGGAAATTTTGCAACTTGGAGGTGAGAGGACAAATTTGGGGATTCAGAGGACTTACAAATACATAGGGGTAGTGGAGAGCTATAGCACATTTTTGGCAATCCTCCATATGGCCAACACAAAGGCTTATGTTCAGCCTGCTCAGCTGTTTTCATATTGAAACTTTGGGTTGGGGTTTAACACACTTTCCGTGCAGCAGTTTCTTTTGCAGGCTGTATTTACTCTCATAACCCCTCCTTTTTCCTCTCAGCAGCAACCAAGATACAGTACACATTTGACCTGAGCTTACTGTTTCCTGAAACAGCCAATTAAAACTCATAATGCTGATTTCACTCTGTGTTGAGAACTTACTGACTACCATAAAAATGGTCAATTTGTAGTTAACACTGCTTGTTTTTTTTTTTTTTACAGAACCAATTAAAGCTAAATGTAGACACTTCCAAGGTACATGACTATGTAATTCGTAAAGCTATATGTTTAGATAGAAATGGTAATTGTTTCATAAATTAATTTGTTTTCCTCTTATTTTCCAGGAAAACTGTTTCCATCAGTGGAAAATAACGTAGTGTAAAGGTAAACTTCTGTCTTGACTATCCAAAGGTTTGTAACCATGAGTGGTAACGCAATGTCACAATTTTAAGAAATGACCACATTTCTCTTTTCCTACAGTTAGCTTGACACCTGTAAAAGAAAAGTTTCTAGAAGCCAGAATGACGACTAGGACAAAATGTCTGAAGATGATTACACAAAGTGTAAATAGTTAAGTTTAAAAAAAAAAAAACATTTAAAGAAAATGAATGTATTTTGAGAGAATCTGCAGAGTAAAAGACAATGAGTCTGAGAAAATGAGAAAATCCATCACACCTAGTTGTTTTCTAAGTCTTTGATTATGTCTTGTCTACCTTGGCATTTTCTGCTTTTCATATCCTTGAATGTTTTATTTCTTTTAAGCATTAAGTACTTTTTAAAATTTGTAATGTAAAATGTTTTTTATTGTGTCTATGTAAGTGTTATTCTAAAGCAACATTTTTTTGAGCATACATTTTCAAAAAGCCATTATAATATATTTTTAGATTTATTTTTATACTGGACTTTAATATGTTGTGTTTAGCGTCAGTGTTTGTTGTAACTCATTCCAAATTTTATGCACCATTTTGACTGAAGTACCGTCAATACATTTAAATGAGAGTTTTTGCTGTTACTGTTAAAGTTTTGTATGTTTTGCCTCACTATGTTTGCAAGTTTTTTTTATTTTTAGTGCTGTCTGCTATATCTGCTTCCCTTTTGGATGCACTAACCTTTACCTTTAGATGTGCATAACTTTTACCCTTTAAAAAGCCCTGCCCTCACATGTACGCTCCCAAACACAGAAAAATATGAAGAGGAAAATACAGACAGGGGGCAGAGTCACAGCAGACTTCTAGAGGGTCATGACTGAAAGAAGTTACATTTGTATGATTGTTGTGTTTCTTTCTTTTTTTAAGAAAAAAATCTGCATTGTGTATTAAAGGTGCATTGAAAGTTATATGTTATATATGTTATATATGTTATATATATTTGATTAAACATGTTTTTTTTACCAAACCAGCACTGTTACAGTTGACTGGATAGTTATATATATTTAACAGCTGCAATGTGTAACCTTTCACCTTTGACAAAAGATGTTCTAAATTTTGATAAAGACTCACTACACGCATGTATTACGCTACCACAGTTGTCAAATGTATAACAGTTACCAATTAAAAAAAAACCCTAGATGAAACATGCTTGAAAAAATGATTACAAAAATACAAAGCGGCAGTTATGACATTGCATGTAATTTAAGATGACCATCTTTGCACAAGCCGAAACAGGCAAGCCTCAGAAGGGATATTTACAAAAGATTTGCATATAACAGTACAAAAAAATATAACCTTTGTATTTACAGAATTTACAAAATTGTTAATAACACTGGAACATGTAGGTTAGTTTTTTTAATAAGATAAAGGTGGGTTGCAATAGTCTCTCATGGCCAAAGATAGAAAATGTACTCAGTTTTATGACTTTCCTTCATCATATTAGCCTTTTTTCAAATGTTGCCCCAAGCAAAGTATCTTATGCATTTTACTTTGGGATTTTTGAGGCAATACATGTTGTGACACTCTACGAAATCTCTTGATAGGGTGACACCGAAGCATTCATGCGATTGAACTGGATCTGGTCGTACACAGTCTGGGGCTGGTGATATAAGGAGGGTAAACAAAGACAAAAAAAAACATCAGTGCCACAAGTGAATGTGAAAGCTAGTCTGGTGAGACCACCCTGGTAACATGAATTCAACGCTCTGTTTCACTCTGTATCAGTCACGTCTCGCTGCCACCCCAAACACTGTCAGGTTCAGGTTACTTTATTTGTACACGTAGGTATATTTGGTTTGCAGTATAAAGTGCAAGGAATCCATTAAACACAGCTGTCAAACACCACAAACAACAAAAAGGATAAAAACCTGACAAGAAGATAAGAAGATGAAACATAAACTACACAACCAAACCGTAAATAAAAGCAAATTAAAATATGCAAATAAATAAATCATAAATACAGGCTCCAAAATTATCTTGTGGAATGTGAAAATTTTGTGCAGTCTTCCTACAGCTCCTAAAATTAAAATCCATTTGGGTTTGTAGCTAAGCCAAAGTTGGGAATCAAGAATTGTACCGTAGCTGACAACATAAGCAACCAATCAGGGACTGCATTGTGCTTAATGACCTGACATGCAGGGCACAGTAACAAGCACTAACTCTAACATTAGTAGAGTAAACAGCGATTAGTGAAGTTAATTCAGTTATAGAACAATAATTAAACAAGAACAAGAGGGTGCACTCTCTGAATTTCTTAGAGGAAAATATTTTTTTGCCATTTTGCAGAATGGATGTGGCAAAAGCTTGATTTATCAACTGCATATCTGCTGGTGATGAAGATGTTCCTCGGTACAAATCCATGTTTTTTTGCTAATGACTGCGCTAATGGAGCACCACATCAGGAATGTTTGTTCACAATGCTTCAGACATACAACAAGGAAGCTGCCGGCTGGTATTCAGCAGTCTAGATGCAGATGGTTGCTGATTAAGAAATATCAAAATATGCTGGCAACACCAGTGTACCACAAAAACCTCGTGGGCATTGTTGTTCACAATGTACCCCTCACATACAAGTGGTAAATATAATTAAATTGTGTTTTCTAGACTGTTACTGTAATTACTGACAACGTATTTGTGTAATTGAGGCTAGTGTAGAAGACGTTTGTCTACCCAGAAGAGTACCCTCGGCCACTGAAGGCGTTTGGGGTGGCAGAGAGATCGATAGTGGCTGATAAAAAAGAGCGAGACAAAGTGTTGAGCTCACGTAATCAAGATGGTTTGACCAGATTATGCAAAACCGACTTAAATACGAAAAGCAAAACACTTTTGAATTAAGATACAAATCATTTACTTACGTGAGGCTTAAGTGTGAAACAGTTAAATTCAGTCATAAGCGACTAAACTATTTGTTAATGGTGAGCAGCAGGAATTCACGCTACATCTGAGAGGGCTGATATTTTAGTTTGAATCAAATATCATGTTTTTAACCCCACAATAAAATAATAATGAAATAAATAAAAATATAATTTGATATAAGGAAGGTTAAACTATAGCCGCATGCTTAGGTGTATGGTAAACACATTTGCAATCTGCAAGAACATAAAAAATTACAGTTTTGGTCTTACCACAGCTGGAGCTGTAACGACTTTGTTCTCGATGGTTTCGTACAGTGTGCACGACTTCATGGCAGTGCCCTGGAAGATGGAGTAGGAAAATAATTCACTATCATCTAAAACAAGCACTGAATTTCCATTTAAAACCAATGCAGATTACTTGCGTAAAGCGATGTGTGCACAGGAAATACATGAGCATACTTACAGCCTCATTTGCAACATCAGATATATCAGCATACACAGTGAGGTCATGTGTGTCCACACCTGAAAGTAGATTTTAATAAAGAAAAATGCTGACATATCAATCACCAATTTAAATTATAAAATTAAAAATTAAGTCATAAAGACACACTGTTATTCAGTGTAGCGTGTCTTACCCGCTTGGCTTTTCTTGCGGTGACAAAAACATACAGCCACTGCAACTAAAATGATGAGCATCACACAACTTCCTCCTGCCGCACCCAAAAGAATGATAAAGCCCGGGCCTGAAAATGATGATTTTATCATTGTTATTGTGACTTAGTATCAGTGAAAGTGATCATAATCTTGTACGGTAAATAAAAGGAAAAAAAGGCATATAGAACTGATGGTGCAGGAAGACAACTACAACAAAAACAAAATGTAGTAAAACACAGAAAAATGTCTTTTCACTATCCTGTATGGCAAGCTGTTTTAACATAAACAGACTGACTGACTCTACCATGTATTAACTGAGGTTAGGATATCCAAAAAGACCATTAAAAAATAAACAACTTTGAGGAAGTAAAGGCATCTTTGTTTGAAATTAAAATTAGTCTGAACTACATGGCAATATCTGAGTTTCGTCTAGTTAAACACCATGAATTTAACAAATGAAATAATCACAATTTATTCAAGAGCTCCTCACAACCAATAGTGGCAACTTCAGTGATAAACAGAATACATCAGAGATATAAAGTTTGCAATTTTACTACAGCCAATTAAACGCCTCAACCATTTTCTTTCTCAAAAGCCAGACAGTAATTTCAGAAACTGTCACTCTGAGAAACTGAATTTGTAGATATCTGTAACATAATTACACCCTTAATCAACCCAAATATTCACTTCTGTGCACATACCCACAGGTGGGTCAGACGTACTGTTGCTGCACTTCACCACTTTGGATGTTGACTTCTCACTGACAACATTGGAAACAGTGCAGGTGAAATTGGTATCTTCATCCTGAGACATGATAATGTTGTTCAGGCTGGAGCCATTTATGTTTTGGTTCTTCTCGGCCCAGCGGTAGATGACATTGCTGTGCGAGGCTGCACTGCATGTCAGAAAAACTGTACAGGACTGGTTCAAGGGGTGCCAGGTGATATTAGAAGAGACGACAGGCTCTTCAGTTATGGGATCTAACGAGGCAGACAGAACAGAGAAAGAGAAATGGAAAGTTTCCATTAAACACTGCAGCTTAAGATCAGACTGAATTTGGTAAATCCATTATACATGAACATATACAGCAGAAGCAGAAGCTCAGAACACATCATTCACATGCGTAAAGATACCCTGGTGAAACTCTTTTGATATTCAAAACCTTAGATCCTAAATCTGATGAGTCCTGTATGTTTACTCCCCAAAAACATAGCTTTGCAAACCAAATTATCAGGAGTTACTTAAGCATGCATTTCAAAACACTGGATCAAAGACACTACAAATCTCTGATAATTACAATCTTATCAGGCCCAAAAAGACAAAAGAACCAAAGTGACAGCAAAAGCAAGTCCTGACTATGAATAGACTGAGACAACACACTGACAACCAACAAATGTAAAATAATACAGCCACAAAAACATGAAACTGTGTGTGGAAACAGTCTTGCTATTTAAATAAACATGCAATTCTAACTTTATTGTGAGGCTTTGGCAATATCAATAAATAAACCAGACCACTGACAGAGAGATGGAACAAAAAACATTGGATAAATAAAATGATGTGATGGAGATAAACAGCTGCGTATTACAATGCAACATTTCAGATTCACAGTTTGTGAATAAGCAACATGTTCTCATCCAAAGTCGTCACATATTGCCGCTTTGCAGTGGATTTCCGCGGCTACATATTATGTTTTAGGCATCTTTCTGTGTCTGTTGTTTATGCTCTGGGATGCCTCTACTATGATGTGAACACAAGCATGTGGTGTGACGACGTTGCACACGTTTATGTTTAGGCAACAAAAGCATGTGGCAACCAACTTCGGGACTTAAACAAACGTACATGTTCGAACGGATGGTTATGGTTAGGTGAAAGAGGCAAATGCCAAGGTGTAGAAAAAAAATGTCACATTCAGACAGGAAGTGAACATCAGACTCCTGCATGAAAGTCCAAGGTTTGTTGGATCCATACACCGCCACTCTCGCCTGCTCGGTAGTTACCTTTGCACTTGTAATATTACCGTTACAGGCAGCATTTCACCCTAATGCTGTTCAGCGGTGTATTATGCAGGCGCAACAGGTTCTGTCCGGCTGTGTTCTCAACTGATGCTGACCGTCTGCATATTATAGGACATCCAGCAGCATATAACAATACCATGAATAGTTCAGTCTAGCCATGTTCTCAGCAGACGATGTCCAGCGGCATATCATGCAGACACTTAAGTGGCTAAACTTGGAGCTCAGGATATGCAATGTGGTGCATCCTGTTATATCCAGAAACAACAGTCTACAGAGCATAGGAAATATATAATATATATGAAGAGGACTGATATTAGGGCATCTGCTCAATAGGAATTATATGAATCAATCACTTAATCAGCTAATAAATTCATTCATGATCAATCATCATTTATAAACAAATTTTAGTTTGCTTGGTCACAACCTACCATGAACATGCAGAGTGATGGTGACTGTTTCCCTTTGCTGGCCATTTAATGCAGACGAAAAACTAAACTGACCAGAATCTTTGAGAGTCAGTCCTCTCAATGTTAAACTAAAGTTTGTGGAGTTAAAGTCTAATCTGCCCTTAAACTGATGGTTTACAGAAACATTTGTATCTTTGTCTGCAATTACTGTCGGCCCATATTTCCATCTTGCCATGACGACCCCTTCAGTTGGTAAGCATGATGAAATCTCAACGGTGTCTCCAACTTTTTTATGGATGTCATGTTGACAACTGGAAGCCTCCACATCTGAAACAAGACAGCAAACACTTTGAATGAGTGTCATCTTTCTGGAAGCTTTCAAATTAGTTTTTTTTTAACATTAAAGAAGAGAGTCTTTGACGTTCATAGAGGATGAGCTATAAAGGACCAAATAACTACAGTCCGAAGGCGTCGTATGCAGAGTGCAGTACAGTTAAACGTCCTTCGTGTAAAGCAGAATAGAAAAGCAGAGCGCAGAATGAAATGAAACATCAAACTTAAAACCAGATGACATTTAAGTAGCATGACAACATGACACGAATGACATCATGACATGACACAAACAAAACCAATGTCTTCCTTCGACATTTGTTTTTGTTGTTTCCTGTCAAGAGTTTGAACTGGTTTCATCTTAACATGACAGTGGCCATAACCTCAACAACTATTTTCAATTAACTGACTTAACTATTAAATTAGTGAGTTAGGGTAGGAAATGGTTTGTATGACTCATGTTTCCAGTTGTCATACGGGCTGTTGGAGCTGCACTGACATGCAACATGTTTTATTAATAAAAAAAAGACATAACTAAGATTTCATTTTCAGATAGCAAACTGAAAATAACATTTGGAAATAAAATGTCAGCGGCTCAGCCATAGTATTGTCGTGTCAGGTGAGCATCCAGAATCAGAAAAAAACACTGGTGCCAATCTAGGCTGGTTACCATGCCCTTTCAAAGCAAAAGCGCTGAAACCTCAAAATCTGACCGCGACCAAGGTTTCACTTAAACTGCTTATTCTCCTATGTTCATCACTTTCAGTAAGTGCTGCTGCTAGTGGTGAAGGATACTCAGGAAATGGCCGTGTTGGGGAAGCGGCTCTAAAAATGACTTCAAGTTGGACTACAGCAAAGCTAACCTAGTTAAGTTATTTAAAGTTACTTAGAAAAATCAATTCTACTTTGTTAAAAAAAAAAGTTCAAATTGACAATGTACATGTGATAAAAAATTATAACAAAATATTATACAAAAAAAGACCAAATAAATGCCACTCCACTGAGATGATTACAAAAACAAATGTCCACTTCTTTACAGGTCATACATGAACAAATAAAATCAAATAATCCACTATTAACCCTTGGGGACTGGGGACCCTTGAATGTTTGATGGTGTTACAGCAGAGCAAGATGCCTGCCAAGCTGCAAACTACTGTCTGAAACCAACAAAAAACAAAACCAACTGCTGATTCCACAGCCTTTTAGGCCCCCAGGGTGTGATAAAGTGACCCGCTGATGTTTTTTTTTTTTTTTCCTGTGGCTTTTTACTAACTAAATGTGTGAATGTTTTAGTGACACTGTTATTTTTCAGCATAAAGTAAATTTAGATTTTTTTTATATATTAAAAATTGTCATAATTATATATTTAAAAATATTTTTTATAGAATTACCATAATGTCTAAGCAGTTTTTTCAGAGTTTATCCAATTTTTTTTATTTGTTTGAATATTTTTTGTTTTTGTTTATTTGTTTTACCAATGCATTGCTTTTTCGGGGTCATTTCCTCCTAATTTGCCAATTTACTTCTTTCCATGTTTTTGAAAGAAATCAAGCCAATTTGCCCAAGTTTCAAAGGGTTAATTACATGTTCATGATTACCCAACACTGAGAAATGGACACTTCATGTTTCTGCTGTCATGTCATGTGAATCTCACAAGCTTACAAGCTTCTTCAATGCAACTATGCAGCAACTATAAACACTGATGGCTTGTATCTGTGAGCTGTAGATAGAAAAGTCGAAAGTTTTATTCTTACTTTTTAACATTAAATGCACTTCCCTATTTCTGCAAATATCCTGAGATGGTCAACACACCCTTGTTCGTGTCAACTAATTTCCTGTACAAACAACTATGACTTATCAGAATATCTAATTATATTATTAGCTTTAACAATACACCCAATCCTCTTAGATTAATAAAAGAGAGAATGCGTAGGAAACAGAAAAGATGACCCATCCCTGAGTTGTGTAATAATTTTGTAGCCAAGCAGATGCAGCAGGAAATTTTGCTGACACAAAAATGCAAAGCATGTCCGCAAATATAACACCGTACGATACAATATTTTGCCTATCCGTGAAATTACAAACAAGAAGGTGGGGAGCGCAATTTTTGAGCTCTGTGAGCAAATTCAGATAAAAAAAAAACAAGAAGGAGATAATTGATTTTTGTAAATAATCTTACAGTTTGAGCCTTGAATTCTTTTTTTTTTTTTTCTTAATTTGATCATCCCACTTCTTGAATTAGCATATTACTGCTACAGCTTTGAAGCCACAGCTGCATGTCTCACTGGAGCTTTTTAGCCGTCTTGCATTTGCAAACAAACGCAACACAAAAACTGTAGGCATGTTCCAAGGAATACACGTCATTTCCCGATATGACAAGCGCACATCCAGTAAATTCTGCAATCTTGACCTACATAATCTATTTTAAGCACATGACAACTTACATCAGGCAAAACAAAAAAAAGTTTTAGAATTGTAAAAATCCGTTAACTTTACGAGGACAGGTGTACATACCGTGAAGGCAGATCCAAAAAAGTAGCACAGAAATGTATGTGAAGAGGCAGCTCAGGCAACCACCAACCATCTCTGTGGGGAGAGAACAACTTCTGTTTCCTCTTCTGGTCTATCACATTGTGCTGTCACAGTACTAAAGAAAAAAATACAGAGGGTGGAGAGAGTGGGAGGTCTCTGTCAACGAAGAAGCAGAATATATCTAAAATAGGCATATCAGAAAGAACTGTAAGGTACTAAAAACGAGAGTTGAATCAGAGATCTTTGGTCAGATCTTACAGTAAATCACAGCCAGATGTCACGCATGAAACTGTACCGTATCACCATTGCATAATTTGTTTTCACACTTGAATATTTGCTATAAACCCTGGAAGTCCTGACCCCACATTATATCAGCTCACTCCAAATCTTAATTAGCTCAAGCGCAAAAAATCTTGTGAAACAAACTACTGCAAACAGCCATATCTCAGCTAAAAGTGTGAATATATTCAAGTTGAAAGTCCACAATTGAAAATCCCCAAGCAGGAAGGACTTAACCACATCCTGTCATCAGATATTCCTACATGATAAGATGCTAAAAATGATTTCTGTTTCAAGTTGTCCAAGAGTAAACATTGTCAAAAAAATAACTTTGCGTGGCCAATGCTATAGAAGAAGCATTCAGAGGATTGCTGAGTGTAGTCTTTACAGGTGACTTTTTCAGCCTGCAGCATAAAAGACAGGCAGTGACTCGGTGTCTTAACTTCAGTGGGGAGTTTATTCACCACAGACGGGCCAGAACGGAGAAGAATCACAGGGTCTATTGAGAGGAGGTGCATTCCAACTCGTAAAATATTGCCGCTTGGTGAGTGCCGATTACGTCTACATATGACACACACGGTATCCCCCTGCCTTTGTTGTTAACGATCTAAGGACAGCGTGTCTAACACCTGTTTGATGCATTATGTCTTTTCAAAATTTACTGCCGTTTTCTCAAGGAATGTACAGTTTCAAATAAATTACATCAATAAAACACCTCGTATTTATTTCCTTTTCCAACAAAAGCACAAAATGAATTCAGGAAGTAGACAACTTCCGCTTGAAAGTCTGGGGTTTTTTGGACCCATCCACCTTCCCTCCCTAAAAGAACTTTCCTTCTCCTTATAATACATCGTTACGTACAGTACTTCAAATCGATGCCATCCAGCTGCGCATCATACTGCCGCAACAGGTGCTGTCCGGTTGACTTTGGCGTTGCAAAAGTTGGCATGCGGCCATGAATTAAACTGACGGCATCTGCTGATGTAACCGCTACGAAAGATGGCTTTTAACATTGGTGTGTTATGCAGAAAACCCTGACCAAGTGGCGGCATTTCACACACTTGTCATGAGAACGGGCTGGAAGGTGAGGCCAAGCGTCCAGAAGCAGAGGGGCTAAAGAGCCCGACTGGAGAACGGGGTATGACCATGACATAAAGGTAGAAAGGAGCAGTCCAGAGTCTTGTACTGAATTCAAGGTGCAAGGAGGTGCGCAAGAAGGGGGTTCCAGTAGTCGGGAGAAATTTGGACATGACCTAGACAAGAATCTGGTCTTATACAGTAGCTGCAAATACTCCTAATGTTGTACAAGAGGATTCGTGAAGTGCAAGCTACTGCTGCTGAGAATAACAGGGTCATGTTTCACACTATCAGACAGTAACCACAGGAATAGTGACAATACCTTTTTTTAGTATTGAGACAAAGTTCTGTAAGATGAGAACAGAAACAGATTGAATGGACAAGTCTCTGTGCAGGAGTCCCTTCCCCCAAAATAACACAGGCTTAGGCCAAGATCACACTCGTCTTTTCAAAGTGAATTTTGTGATTGAATGTGCCAGACCGAAACACACTTGACAGTTCAATGCTAACTGCCCGATCAGACAGAGATGGGATTTATTTCTGCATGAATATATTATCTGCTCCTTGTGACATACATTTGATACATTCCCCAGATGGTACTTAAGTGCTGTCAGCACCTCACTATAATCCAAATTCAATGTAAGCCACCTGTGCACGTGGTCGGGCTTATCAGATCCCAATGCGAGGAAGATCTGAGTGTACTGATCTGTGTATCTGTCTCGCTTGCATGTCTTTATAGCAGAACTTAGGTCTCACGTGTTTCGACTGTTAGTGAAAATAAAAGGAAGTGAACAACCAACCAACGAGATAAAGGCCATCTGTGGCTCACTGCCGACAAAAGACGATCCTCCTGTACAAGAGGATGTCTGTCCATGCTGCATAGTCTTATCATTTAGAAGAGGACGTATCAAAAATGAAAAACAGATTAAAGCTCTAATCCACGGACTGGTTGGGATGTTGTGAGCAGGCAAGGAAAATAAAGAGTCTCCAGCAAGAGCCGTAACCCCAATCACTACTATAGTGACTCACAAGGCAACAACAAAAGACTGTGGTTTCACTTGTCTCCAAATCAACAAAGAAGTCGAAATTACTGGTAGCCGCTGTCTAAATATCACCACCATGCAATAAACTGCGCCTTGCTGCGTGGTGTTTCCGCAGAGGTGGTCTGTGCACTGCAACCTAACTTCATTTCCCATGAACTTAAAAGTGATGGCCTGTTCGCAGATTCAAACTGTAATGTGAAACCCACACTGTGTAGCAGAAGTGGTTATGATGCTACCCAAAAAAAGTAACCTGGTAAACTGTGTGATATTTCACACGATTGTCACAGTTTCTTCATTGGTGTGGCTTCTGTTAACATTCAAACCAATTCTTATGAAAATATTTGGTCCTGAAATCTCAACTATTGTATTCTGCCTATTCATGTGTGTCATCACTATTTTTAACCAGTTTAGAATATGGTTGGATTTCTACATTAAATGTACTCACAAATATTTTTTTTGTTGTTAAGATATGAAATTGTTTTTTTCCCTGTGAATTCCAATGGTCTGATAATCTGATTATCAAAAAAAGACAATAAATGGTGTTTTTAACAGACCTTTTTTCAACAAAGCAAAAACATAAATCAATTCATTTTCCATGTTTATTTATTTATTAATATTTAACGCTTATCAATAAATGAAGTGACGCTGTTCATATATATTGTATTTCATATTGTATTTATTATCATGTCTGAAAATATCCTCAAATTCTTAAGTATCACCAAACACAAAATGCTAAAAACATCATTAGATGAATATTCTGTTGTCAATCAATGAAATGCATTTTTACTTGACTGTATCACTAAAAATCACAGCAAAAATTATTTGTTTTTTTCCCTTCTTTTCTATTTAATCTCAATTTCCCCTATGCATTTTCCAGTGAAATTCCCCATTCATTCCGATGGATGTATTGTTTTGTAGTAGTAGTAAAATAGTAAGTAAAATAGAATACTTTCACATGATATTTTTAAAATAAATAATAGGTTTAAATATGTAGTAGTACCTGGGGATTCACAATCTTCAGGTATTCTTCACTGACTGTAGAAAAGAGCAGAGCGTTTAACATTGAGCACAGCGGCTAAAAAGTTTGCAAATAAAAGAAATTAGGTCATTTCCTTTTGTATAAGTCGTGATCATCAAGTGGATTAAATGTGTCAACTTCTATTTTAAGAAATTTTCATACAGCATGTATTCCCATTCTCCTCTTTTGCACAGTAATTTCTATTTCAAACCTTTTAATTTTCAAGGACACGCGGACTTTTTAACTTGCTGAAACCCTGAAGTATAACATGGGCACGTTTACCAGTGTTTCTTTTGAAAGAAGAAGTGATACAGTGGAACAGTGGACAGTGAGTCATACAAGAAACAGGATAGAGACACTTTGAACGGCACACCCTGACCCTTTAGATCCTCCATTTTAACCCTAAAACACGAAGGACGAGAGTTCAAATGTGTAAAAAAAAAAAAAAAAAGTTCACAATAATGCTTAAACCAAGTTGGGGCTGCTAATTCATTCTTGACAGAAAACAAACTTAAAAGATAACACATACAACATAAATACACGGTTTTTAAAAGTTTTTTCCCTCTGTGATATAAATCCAACTATTTGAGGACAGATGTTCAATTTTTTTCCAAAACTACCTCAACATGAATCTTTGCTCTATTGTTTTGTTGATGATGTACTCCTTTTCACAAATCTGGAACCAAATCAGAAGGGAAAAAATTAAAATGATGAATAAGACATTAAATAAGATATTGGTGTAATAGGGAAAAGTTATAATAAAGAGAGGGGTAAACTGTACCATTTAAAGCTTCTTCTGAGCCTCTCATTTCTTCATAGACACAATCATCACCTACAGGTCAGAGATAATTAAGACAAGGTGATATTAAACATGCCACATCTGCGATACCATTTTAAACCTGTAAAGGCAACATGAACATAACAAGGTTATCAAGTTTTTTTTTTTCATGATTAGAGTTCAAAATAAACAGATATCATACGTTTGCTCTGATTGTTTTTAAAAAGTAACGCCTCTAGAAAATTGTGTCTTTGTTGACCTCCAGTGGTTTCACTTGTCATCCTGCTGCAGTGATGGACAGGTGTACTCCAGGAAGTGGAACAGTTTTTATTTATTTTATTTTTTTACCAGAGCTAAGCCCATAAAGTGCTGCTTAGCCGGTTTTAAAGGTGCAATTCACTCAACAATTAAAATACATGTATTTCTTCTTACCTGCTGCTCTAACTTGTAGTGCTTATTGCATATGCATCGCATATGCAATAAGCAGTGATGCAGTGATTATTTATTTTGGTGAGAGTTGGTAGTGTTGGAGATATCTGCCATGGTTGAAAAACTCAACAGAAATTTCTCTTTCAAGAAGTTATGACACGTTTCTCTCTACTTTTTCTTTCTGTCCACTGAACTTCAACTTCCAACCGACTCACTGCACAGAAGGGAGTATACTAAACAACCTATTGCAGTGAGGAAAAAGCTTTTGCAGAACCTGGATATTCTGCAGCCTATGGTCCGGTACCGTCTACCTGAGAGCAGGAGGGTGAATTCACACCAAACAATCTAGATAAATAGCAACAAAGGTAAGAGGGAAAAAATATGCAAAATTGAATTTTAGGTGAACTGTCCCTTTAAGTTACTCTTTAAAAATGTTTGAAAATTGAGATGTTCATGTTTTACTTTAGTCAGCACAGTAACAACAGAATAGAGATAATATCTTGTGTATGTTTTTGCACCTCCAAATACCAGCAGACAGATACAATTAACCTGATCCTGCTGGTTAGCATGAGTGGCTGTAAATCATTGTCACAGTTTCCTTTTTCTAAGAAGCGTTGCTGTTATGGCCAAATTTGGACAGTGTTAACACCACTGTGTGTACAGTGTGCTCAAATGTCACAGTTTGCTGTCTAATAATATCTTTTTTGTTGGCAACATTTTGTACCCTCTATTTTGACATTTCTGAGAGCCTGTCTGTAAATATATTCTGGGAGCATACTGTTATCTGAACAAGTATTTTGCTTTCATTTTTGGTTTCATATCTTATGTACTTACTCTGCTTGCGAGGATGATGGAGATGAACCAATGGAGATGTGACGTTATTGTATATATTTGGGGGTCCACCTGCAAAGGAATGTTTCAGATAAATCAAATTTTAACCATTAAATGATTAAAAAGCTCTACATTAATCAAAGTTTACTGTAAACTCAACCTGTTACACCATCTTCAGAGCCTCTCATTGTTTCATAGACACAACTATCACCTACAGGACAGAGATAATCAAAGTATGTCATACAAATAAATGTTTGAAAGTGCGCAAAAAACGTATTATTTTGAACAAGTTAAAAGGTTTAAAATAGCGATGAAAGCAAAGAGAAGTGGATGGAAGACTGACCATGAAGAAGAGACGAGTACACATGTTGCTGGGTTTCATCTTGGTTGACCATTTGAGACTGGGTGAGCCTGTAAAGTATAGTTCAAAATTCACATTAGCAGACGAATAAAAAAATAAAATAAAACCTGTGAAAGTAAAAAATGACTGAAAGACGTAGTATCTTGATGTTGTTATTTGCAGATCAGAGAAATGCCCTCACCTATTAAAACACGGACCTGTGAAAAAGAGGTTATGTATTTATTTTTGTTTTGTTGTTGCACATTAAAGCACAGACCTCAGAAGTATTCAGTATGAATTTGGATAATCAACAGCCCAGGCACCAGAAGAAAATGTTGGCATTTTACATTTCCTCAAAACCATGAATATGTTACATTTACATGTTTCATATGTATCATATTAGCATTTCTAAAGTGACAATATATAAGCTGACTCTCATCGGGAGGTGGAGAGGATGATGGATGGTGTGTCATCCAGGTGAGACACCTGCCGAGCTGCAGACCGCTGTTCACACTAAACAATCTGAACGTGGTTGTGTTTTAAATGACCTGCTGCTGAGTGTGCAACAAAAAGTGGTTAGAAAGCGGACGTTTCAACATAGCTTTTGTATCATGTAAAATACTATTATATGCAAGTAAAGTGGCAACATTTTTTCTTATGACTGGGTTGTTATCCATCTAATATCAGTAGGAGAAGGTCTTACCCTTTGACTTCTTGTAGAAAAGAAGCAAAAGCAGCAGTAGAATAATTAGTAAAATTCCAATTATAGGCCCAATAATCAATGGTAAAAGAGGTGAGGAGCTGGACACTGAAATGATAAACATGTAATATAATTTTTAGAAGCAGTCTCACTAAAATATGTGTTTTTAAAGGATTCAGATACCAAAGTAAAGCAAATAATACATACATTTTTTTTGCATGCACCTGATCCTTGAGGGTTGCTGCTACACGTCACTCACACTTACACTCCTCAGAATCTAACCCTAACCCAAATATTCACTTCTGTGCACATACCTGTGTTAGGTGGGTCAGACGTACTGTTGCTGCACGTCACCACTTCGGATGTTGACTTCTCACTGACAACATTGGAAACAGTGCAGGTGAAATTGGTGTCTTCATCCTGAAACATGATAATGTTGTTCAGGCTGGAGCCATTTATGTTTTGGTTCTTCACGGCCCAGCGGTAGATGACATTACTGTGCGAGGCTGCACTGCACGTCAGAAAAACTGTACAGGACTGGTTCAAGGGGTGCCAGGTGAAATTAGAAGAGACGACAGGCTCTTCAGTTATGGGCTCTAACAAGGCAGACAGAACAGAGAAAGAGAGAGGGACACTTTTTGTTAGACACTGCAGCTTAAGATCAGACTGAATTTGGTAAATCCTTAGATTTGGCTTGCTGGAGTAAAAAACTGCATGTTACAATGAAACAAGAGGACAGTGGCATTTCAGTTTGGACAGAAGCAGTTTGGAAATAAGTTACCGAATTCCTATTAATGCTTTTTAATGAGCAAATACACTGTAATCCATTGCAAAAACATGGAGGCCCAAAGCAAGTAACATTTACTTGACAACATTTGATGACAGAGTTTGACAAAAACAGAAAAATCCTACCATGAACATGCAGAGTGATGGTGACTACTTCCCTTTGCTGGCCATTCAAGGCAGATAAAAAACTAAACTGACCAGAATCTTTGAGAGTCAGTCCTCTCAATGTTAAACTAAAGTTAGTGGGGTTAAAGTCTAATCTGCCCTTAAACTGCTTTACAGAAACATTTGCATCTTTTTCTGCAATTACTGTCGGCCCATATTTCCATCTTGCCATGACGACCCCTTCAGTTGGCAAGCATGATGAAATCTCAACAGTGTCTCCAACTTTTTTATGGATGTCATGTTGACAACTGGAAGCCTCCACATCTGAAACATATGAACAAATAACAGAGTGAGTGTAATCTCTTTGCCATTGTGAAACTGATCTTTATATGATGGCTCATGGATGGTCACCAATATTGACAGAGAGAGAAGGTAGGAAAAAGCGACTTTGTCATTTAGAAACTTGGATTTCTTGGATAAAAAAGGCACTGACATGCTTCTAAAGTCAAATTTTACAAACATGCAATGATTTACAGTATTATATATAAATAAATGAAATTTTCAAGTAACAAAATTGGAAAAATATTATTGGCTTAAATGTAAATGTAAATTTAAACAAGCAAGATGCAGATGAAGCAAACCAGGAAATACTGTAAGTTTGACCTACATTTTTCAGCTGTACCATTTTAAGCTCTTGCAAGAGTGCATCAGTCAAAAATGCAAATACAAATTGTCTCATAACACTAAAACTGCATTGGCTTACTGAGCAGTGGCATACACACCATGGAAGAAGAGCCCAAACAGCAGCAGAGCACTGAATGTGAAGAAGTCAGTTGTGTATTGGAGGCGACCCTCAGCCATCTCTGTGGGGGGAAGGACCACTGCTTCCTCTTTTGGTCTATCAAACTCTGCTGTGACACGTTAGAGAGAAAAAAAAACTGTCAGCCGGAAAGAGACAGCAAGCAGGACATGCAGTGTGGCCATGCCTGATAGAAAAAGTTGAACATGTAAGAGCTGAGATCATTATCATTGTTTTTTGGGTTGTTTCTTTTAAAAGACAGCTGTTTCAAGTTTAATTTACATCACCAGCCTCCTAATTGACTGTATTCTACTTAGAAACTAAATCATGCACTTAACTCATTTTAGATAAGAAACTGTCTTTAGAGACTACTGCAAAGAAAACCAGTTCTAGATGTGTTAGACTAAGTGTATCACATTTGTTACTCTGTCAGCAAGAAGAACTTTATCACATCTTGTCATCAGATATTCACACATTCTTGCAAGTCAATTCATTTCAAGTAACTTCTGAAGTACATGCCTCTGCAGAAGTGGCCTGTACATTGTCTTCATTATGTCTTTTTTTAACATTATTTTTTTTCAGTTGGTTCACAATAACTTTTAAGTTGTTCCTTTGTGAATTTAGCAATGCAAAGTTTGATGAAATTTCTTTAGAAAGGAGAAGAGATTTAGTATAATCAGCACCGATGTTTCATTCTTCAAAACTCTGAAAGATACTCCAGATTAATTCAAATGTGTGCATTCCCTTTATTTGACAAAAATGGTCTGATTACCAATGCTTAACATGTCAACGAATCTCACAATGTAATAATGATACTCACGAGGGCATACTTTAACAAGCATAGTTGCCTTATTTAAATAAAGAGAACATTATATGCCCAGATTAATAAAACTGAGTTTGTTTTTTTACATTACTAAATAATGTAAAATAATACAACATAGTTAAATAATTCATGCCTTCACAGATGCATATGCAAAGATATCTGACCACAGGAACTTATAAAAGAAATGAAAGCATGACTGCGGGACGCCACTAAGTGGCTGATAAATCCTATCAGTGTAGAAGCAACACTTGCAGCTTGGTACAAAGTTATATCAGTTATATAGGTATATACTTATTCTTGCTGCAAATAACACCAAGAAAGACCAGACATAACCTATATATCCAAGCTATACAATGAATACGTTATTGCAACAATAATTTACAAAATAAGTATAAATACAAAAGCAAAATAGGCAGAAATTAGTTGTAACACTGTGTCTGAGTTTGAATGGCAGCAGTTGCAAAAACGATGTCAAGACGTAATTTAAAGATGATGGTTGTTTTCCATGTTTCTCATATTTCGCTGATGATGCACTTCTCTTTATAGACCTGAAACAAAATCATACAAAATACAACTGAAAATAAGAACTTGATACATAAGGGCTTTAATGTTATCAACGCTGATCCCAATTATATTGAAGAATTAATTAAATCTTTATTCCCTTTAATTGCTTTTAAATGCATTTCAAAATTAGGAAATTTTAGATCCCTATATTGAATGTAATTTGAACTGCATACTTTCCTAAAACTACATGCACATTTGGTGTATTTCATAATGACCATGTGACAGTTTTTAATTTAGTTCAAATGCAAAACAGCCAGTGGCTAAATAGCTAATAGTGATATTTGTACCTGCTGTTGAAACTTAATTCACATTATCGTAGTCAGAGCTCTCTGCTGCTTCATCACGTCTTCCTGTTAAAACAATATGGTTAAAAAAAAATTAAGTTTCTCTTTACACCCAAACTATGTGGACACCGACTTGTACTTTTTGCAGTCACATAGACAGGGTTGTGAAATTCAACTGTCCACATACAATTGGGCCATATAATATATGTACATTTGGGGATTGCTGACTGAATTATTCATCAATTTATTTTTGATGTTTTGTATTGTGTGTACTCACTCCTCTTTCCATTACCTTTGAGCTGAATTTTAGATATGACATTTCTGAATTCATCTGCCCGCTCACCTGAAATAAGAAACGTTTTAATGCCTTTAACTTGAATCACTCAGCTAAAACATTTCATTTTGGACTGCTCTGCATGAATCAGTTTATACTGTACCGCTTCCAGTGTTTCCAGAGCCAGCGACTGTTTCATAGACGCAAACATCACCTACGAGTCAATAACAATGAAGACAACATCAACTTTATTTCATGTTCATGATACAAATCTGCAGTGCAAGCAATGCTGTTATCATTATGAAAATAATAACCAGATATGAACAAAGAATATTGTGAGCTGACCGTGGAGAAGAGAGGAGTATAGCTGCTCTTGATTTTCAGCTTGGTTGACAGATTGGATGTTAGCAGAGCTTTGACTGGTTTTCTGAGACTGGATGGGTCTGACATGAATATGAAGCAAAAATAACGTACATATGTATCAACATGTAAAAAGTACAGTAAGTACAATAATGAATTAAATAAAGTTGTACCAACCTGCAACAACATGCATCTGTGAAAAAGACAGCAATTATTGTTTCATGAGTTTGAGTTTACATGACTTTTGCAAACTGAACCAACCACATGAGAATTCCTGTGACTTTTTAATAAGCAGAACAAAAGTAAATAAACAGGAAAAGCTCTTACCTTTTGACTTTCGATACCAACTCAACAGTACCAGCAGCAGGAGAACAACCACTATGATGCCACTAACCAACCCAGCGATCATCAGCACAGAAAATGAAGAGCCCGACGCTGCGATAATAAAGAATAAATATTAATGAACTTCTGTCTATTGACCACTACGTAGTGGGCAGCATGACCAAAGGCAGATCAGTAATGTTACTGACTGTTTCAGCAATAACTTCACTTACTGCTGCATTTGTTGTTAGAGCTTGTTGCTGTGGGAGCCGCTAGTACGGTTTTGCAGTTTATCAACTATTTGGCAGGTTTAGCCGTGTTTGAAAAACCCACATATGGTAATATGATAAATTCTACAAAAAACTCAATAGGTATGCAAAAAATCGACCTCCACAAGTAAATCGATGCTTTTGCTGTTTCCTATTACAGCAAGTCAAAATGTCTGCTGTGAAAACGGCCTATTGGGTGGACTCTGCTGAATCTTTTGTAGCACGAAAGAAATAAAGACAGACAATATCAATTATACTCACATTTCACTGACATCCAACTCTGCGGTGACATTCTTCCTGAGGACTGGCACCTGTAAAAGCCTTCGTCTGACTTTGAGACTGCAGAGATATTCAGCTCCCCTTTGGTATCACTTTGGATGAGATCATTATTTCGATAGAATTGTGCATTAAAATCTAATGTTCCTTCCTTCGACTTGCAGCCAAGAGTAACAGAATCTCCCTCAGTCACAGGATGGACAGGGCTCACCAGGACAATATCGTCTGTAAAACAGTTAAATGATGGTAAAAGGACGGGTCTGACGTTGATGCTTTTTTTGTGCACAAATGAATATTGTCACAGGCCAAAGTTTTGTTAATGCAAGTCACATATATTTTTGATATCTCTTATTGATGGACAAGTGCAGTCCTCCTCCATATGCATGTATAATATGTAACTGTAAAATATTAAATGTTAAATCATGTCATGAAATGATCAAAACATGTAAGAAGAACACCTACAATGTACTGTGATGTTGACTGCATTGCTGAGCTCTCCTGATCCAGACTCACACCAGTACACTGCATCTTGGAGCCTATGTTGGTGAGAGTTTATGTTGCAAGTGGATCCAGACATTCTCCGCGAGGAGGAGCAGTATGTTAAGTATGAGCAGGGGCGGCCCTGAGAACACCCCTTTATTCTCCAATTAGTCAGGTTTCCCTCACAGCTCAGTGAGATGTGGTCATCGGTGAAGTGTTGCACTCTGTCAGGACTCACTGTGAGAGACGCTGATGAATGAACATCTGCAAAGAACAACATTACTGAGGAGTTAAACAGAGTTGTTAAGGCACTACATCCTCAAATATTTTCTCAATAAAAACTCATGAATGAATGTGCACCTCTAATTACATGCCAGTGTGGACATCGGTTTCAAGGTGTCGAACAATTTCTGCTTTTTCAGAGAAGGAAGGAAGAAAAGAAAAAACATACCTCCAGACCAAACAAACTTTGGTTCACTGTACTGAGTATAAAACACTGGGTCTCCTCTTCCAGCTCTGCACACATATCCTGCGGTGTGCATCTGTCCGTAAACAATGTAGAAATCTTGTTCAGTCCCATTGGTGCAACCAGGTAGCAGTTCATAGTTGTAGAAGTTATGAATGGCAAGATAACCCATCCAATCAAATTCTCCGCCATATCTGCCGTAAGGAACATACATGTTTGACAGTTTGGGAACAGCCCTATACCAGAAGAACCTCCATCCCGCAGACGGATAATCAACGCTGCAGTTCAGAGTTACTGGGGCTCCAGGACTCAGCCACAATGGAGACACAGCGAGTTCAGGCTGAGGTGTATCTGTTGGAGAGTGATTTTCTCAGGTTTAAAACAGGTTTCAATACAAGGTTTCTTCGTGGATTACACGCACTGCTAAGATACTATACATTTGCCAGATGCAGTAAAGACACATTGCAAAACGTCTATAAGTATTTAAGCCAAACTTTAAGGCTTTAATTAATTTCTCAGTGTGAATTTAATATAATTTGACTTACCATAAGATGATATCAATTCGAAGGAAATACTCCAACCTGTTGAGTTCTGTTGTGCTCTTTTCAGTCTGCCCTTACACCAGTAGTTTCCACTGTGTGATGAAGAAGCAGAACTAATCCTGTATTCATTTTGGTTTGGAAGTTGAAAGTAGCTGGTTGTCATCCATTCATACTCCCACATAGCATCTCCTCCCTGGATCTCACACCTAAGAGTGATCGTCTCCCCGTAGTAAATCTTTGGCCAGTTGGGTTGCATGGTGACAACAGCCCCGTTTGTGACTATTCATGTTCACAAATTGCCAATAAAGACATAAAAGTGACAAATGGAAAAGATTAAACATCAATCATAACTCAATCAGCAAACATGGACACAGTCATATCTCAATGCCACGCTTACCAATTTTGTGAATACTGACTGAATCACTGTACTCTGTGTAGTAATATGGCGATCCTCTTCCTCCTATGCACCTGTACAGTCCTTCCTGTGAGACACGGATTTGTTCATTTGAGATGACTACACCATCTTGTCTTGTTAGGTATTCAGAGGATGTCTCTCCTTCGAACCAGTAGTACCGCCAACCGGACGAGGATGAGTTCACAGAGCAGGTCAAGGTCACACTGCCCCCTGCTGGAAAGGCTCTGCTGTCAGCACTCAGGATAGCCTTTGGTTTGTGTGCTGTTTAAGACAATTGAACAGGTTAGGGTTAGGACTTAGACAATTACTTATTCATGACATATTATACTACGAATTTGAAAAAAACATTTTTATGACACATTATGACTTTTGATCTCCTCTATAACATATTTGATGGCATTTGTTAGTATGTATTTTTAGGATTATGCATCCTCCATAGTTAGTTCAAGACTATGTCTACCTCAAGTAAAGACCTACCCATATACAGTGAAGAATTAGATCAATCCCAACCATCTATGTCATGACAAATGCATTAATACCACTGTCTTGTCTCTGTTCGTTGTTGAATGACCACTTGCATGTTTCCTTCGTTCCTGTGTCGACCCGAGTGCTCGTAATAAATGTTTATAGGTGTCTCTGCTCCTCAATTTTATCACATAATATCATCCTATCAGCATTCTATACTATGACTTTTTCATATTTTTTGACATACTGTGACAGTTTTTTACTCACACTTTACAAAACTATAACAATCGACAGTAATTCAGCCTACAGAACACTAATGTTGTACTCTAGTTTAATAAAGTAACGAAACACAGAGGGCATACAGTGTTTGACACTAATTGTACCCACTCATAGCACTAAAGCAACAGCCTCTGCAGTTTATTTAGTTTTAATAAGATTATGAATACATTTGCTACTGAGTATCCCAGATGTGTGTGGATGCCTGTTGTGGCCCAGCAAAGTTTTTAAATATTTCTTTTCCACAGCTATTTGGACCCTGGTGTCTGTAGTCAACAATGCTATTTGCAGCTGTGGTGGAATAGCCAGTGTGGTTACTTACACCCGGGTGTATATAGCATCATTGTATCATGGAATACACATTCAGGTGTAAACAGCCACATTTCAACTTTTTTCTCACATTATTACAACTTTATTCTAGAAATTACAACTTTATTAACGTAATATTAAAACTTAATTCTCAAAATGTAACTTTTTTTTCCTTAACATGGCCCTAATCCTCCATCATATTGAATGGGTCAGTTGACTGAGTGGAGCTTTATTTTTGTTGGTTTGGATTTAAACACACTTTAAAATTGCCTTAATATATAAATACAGCCTTCTTTTCTTTTGGTAAGTGTCCACGATATGATTGTGATAATACAGAGGAACCATTATGCAATATGCACAGTTCAACTTACATGAAACTGTCAAGGTGATGACATTGCTCCACTCTGTTGAGGAATACAAATCTTGTTTTTGTTTACCCATGCACCTGTAGTTTCCACTGTTGGACACAGCAGCGCTGCTGATTGTGTATTCATTGTGTGTTGGAACTGTGTTTAAGTTGGGTTTGCTCCATCCATACTCCCACGCAGTGTCTCTGCTTCCAGAAATATCACATCTAACAGTGATGGTTTCACCACTGAATATCAAAGGCCAGTTGGGTTGCAGCGACACAACTGCCTTGTTGGAAACTGTTGACAAATAGAAACAGAAGAAAGTAGTTTTGAGCAGTTGTATTTGAGTTGTATTACTTCTACCTAACGTACCAACACTCACCTCTTTTCTCAATGATCACTGGGTCACTGTCCTCTGTGAAGAAAACTGGGTTTCCTCTCCCTCCTCTGCAGTGGTAGATGCCACCTTGTGAGATACTGATTACACTATCTGGTTCACCATATCGAATGATCTGACTCTCAGAAAAGACGGAGGCACGTCTGAACCAGTAGTGTTTCCACCCAGTGGACACATCAACAGAGCAGGTCAGTGTTTGGTTGCTCCCATCTGGTATAGTTCTCCTGTCTGTGCTAACCATGGGCTTTGGTTTGTGTGCTGTTCATTTTTGTAGGGAAAAATGTATCTTTCTTTTAAACAAACGGATGAAATCACAAGAAAATAAAACACCAGGAAGAATGAAAGACAATCTGAGTTACCTGATACCGTCAGTCGGAGGGGACCACTCCACTCTGTCGAGGAGTACGGGTCCCTTCTACCTTTACACCAGTAGAGTCCACGGTGGAAAACAGAAACGCTGCTAATCCTGTATTCACGGTGTGTTGGAGGTGCGTTTGAGCTTGTTGTTCTCCATTCGTACTCCCACTCTGTGTCTCCTCCTGTCTTGATTTTGCATATGACAGTTATCGTCTCACCGCTGTATATCTCAGTCCAACTGTGTTGCAGGGTCACAGAGACTCTGCTGGGCACTGTTCACACCAAAAGTACACAATTAATATTCAAACAGAAGTATAAAATCTACTAAGAAAGCTTTAAGGGCCCTAACGAAAAGAAAAACTTGAATAACTCACAAGATATCTCAGCGCGAAACTCATTGCTGTACTCCGTGAGAAAAACTGGCTTTCCTCTTCCTCCCTGACACCGGTAGATTCCACTTTGTGAGATATTGATTTTTTCTACATCATCTTTAATGATTATTGCTTCAGTTGAATCTGAGATACGTCTGAACCATTTATATTTCCAGCCTGTGGAGCCCATCACAGAACAGGTCAGTGTCAGACTGCCACCTTTTGGTATAGCAGTCCTGCTTGCTCTCAGAGAGGCCGTGGGTCTTTGTGCTGTTTGGTTGAGAATACAATATTATTATTTATTCTTTGATCACGTCTGTGATAGTGCAATGATTATCTTAACATGGCTATGCACAAGTGAAGCTAAACATGGTGGCAGTGACTAAACATTTGATATCTTACCTTCTACCAATAGAGTGACGTTATTGCTCCGTTTGGTCAAATCTGGTGAGCCCTTGTGATGACCAATGCAGTGATAATTTCCACTCAAGTCAGCCGTGAGGTTAAGTGAGTGCCAGTTGTTTGCACTGAAGGAGACAATTTGTTGATCGTTCCAGTTGAATGTGTAAAGCCAGTCAGTGTGTCTTTGTATCTTCATGTCACATGTAAAGGTGACATACTCTCCAGTAAATAAATAAGACGAGTTGGGTTCAATGGTCAGCTCAGAATCTAAAATCCCAAATGTATAACAGTTAGATACACAATAAAACATACAAACCTAAAAAAATGTTGGAGGAGTAGAAATTATACACTCCTAAAGGGATAGTTCGGGATTTTTGAAGTGGGGCTCTATGAAATACTTATGTGTAGTATAGTATGCTATAGTATAGTATAGTATAGTTGGCAGTCACTGCGCTCCCTTGCTGATGGGATTTGCACCCAAAAGCTCAGCTTAACTCTACTGTAGAGGTAGATGGACGACAATACATATTTTAGCCACTTTAATAAAAGCCTACCTAAAAAAAAAAAGCCATTTCCTTTTGGCGCATCATTTTCTCTACTGTATAACGTCCGTATTCCTACGCAGAAGCCCAACTGTGACGAGGACTGTATGACGCCGTGGGTCAAGAGTTTGAGTCAGAAAGTGCCATTACTGGCTGTTTGACTGTAACACTTTTTTTTTTAAAGATATTGTGTGCTTGTGTTTTTCTGGGCTGTTCAAACAGAGAAATGAGAACTTCTGTGGCCGGTTGCACTGAATACAAACGTCCAGCTGTCCACATGCAAGACTGAGAAAACTCTCTCGAACACTCTGTGTCTGCAGTCCACAGTGAGCTTTTGTGCTTCAAGTTTCCGCAGAAATGTGCACTCTCTATCTCTTTACTGGCTCGTTTTGTGCCCCTCTGCAGAAGTTCTTCATCTCTATAGTTTCATTAAACTATCCTTTTGTCTCTAAGGTGAATGCTATTTTGCCGCCACGGTCATAATCACTCAGTTTTTTCATTTTCTTGTTATAACGTGTTATGCACTAACTCTACATTAGTATCTCATACAGCTCCACTTCAAAAATCCTCACTTTAAGTACTGCTTTACTACTGCTAACCCCGCTTCACTATTAAAAAAAGATTAGAGGTGATGGATGCAGCTTGAGTGAATAAACCCAAAAAGACAGAAAACTGTTCACCTTCAGCGTGTCCACAGTCGAGGAGAGTATTCAGCACTATAATAAAGAAAGATACTTCAGACATTATCAAACTTCCAGAGCTGTCAATATATAGACTAAACAGAGGAATGTATTTGTTCTCATCACTACATTTCCTTAATCTGGTGTCATTCAAATAAAAAGTCACAGAGGTACTCACAGAATAACGACAGCACGCACAACAAAGCGAGCCCCATCCTCACTTCCAGCGCTGAAACTGCACTTTTTCAGAAGCACTCTGCTTTTCAGAAAAACAGAAAGACTGGAGGAGGAAGAGAAACAGAGAACTTACATTTTAAATATATATGCACACCATACATGAGAGCACAGTTTTTTTCCTTTTTTTTTAGCCCTACACCACTTTGGTTTTGACCACATATGTTGACAAACATCCTGCAAAACCACACACACTTACAAAATGTGTTCTGGATGTTTAGACAGAGCTGTCACCACATGAACACCAGATCCATCAGCACGCAGGATAAATGTACGCTTAAAACATTCTGCTGTTAACCTGGAAGTATGCATATTTATTTCAGCACAGAAAAAGAACAGCTGTCATTGTGGTTTTGAATGCAACTAGAGATGGTTTACATGGTTTACGTAAAAATTGGGGAAGAGGCCCAAAATCGATTGCACAATCTCAAACATTGTGACAAAGTTCAAACTATATTTTCCAAATCTTTAATTTAAACTTTCAAAGCACAAACAGGTTAGGTACAAAATGAGCACAGCAAAGAGCGCAATGGGAAGATCCTAGTTTTTGTGGATAGATTTTTAAATACTTGACTGATTATTTTCTAAGTGCATGTGAAACTGACAATATTTCCTATTTTAGCCTCAGCTTAGCCTACGTGCATTGCCTGACGGAGAAACTGAAATAATGACAACAAAGTGACAAATGGGCACAACTAAACTTCTCACTTCCCTTTTACACATACAGAGATGTGTTACTGAGGACATGTGTAGCCTGAAGTGGCAAAAAAAACAGTTTACTTCATATTGTATGTTTCTATTTTACAATGTTTATAACTTTATATAAATGTAAAGAACATGCTGCTTTTTCATTTTAATTAAATGAATAAAAAAATCTGAATCACCATTATATGTGAGACATTAAGATACTCAGACTGGTCTTATTTGAGTAAATTTATAACAACTGATTATAAAGATTAACAGTTATAACATAAAAATGGCCTACACATCTAGCTGGAATGTGTCCAGAGCCACTTTTGTTTGATTTCCTCTATGCAATTTTTAATGATGACACTTTTATTAAAATAAAGAAAAAAATCTCCTTCTACACAATGAAGCAGTATATTAATATCTGGGGTCATACATTGTGTTTGTACTTATTTTGACCTGCTTGATAAGTAAATTACTGATAAAACATTTTTAAAAAGCAACTTCTAATGTACGTCTTTGGCATTTCACACTGAAATTAAGATACTCACGACAGAAGGAACACCTGCCTACATTTGACAAAGAAAACACATTCACTTTCCTTTATTACATAGCTTATAAAAAAGACTAAATATACTATAATATCATTTTCTTTCTGTTTTATTTATTTATTTATTTTAATTTTTTACTTATTTATTTATTTTAATTTTTATTTATTTACTTATTTTAATTTTTTTGTGTTTTTTTTATTTTTCAGAACCAAAAAAAGGAGCCAGAATGTACATTTTCACTTTACTTCAAATCCAATATCACCCCTTCATGTGTCAAATTATTTCCATTTAATATAGATGGAAATGGAGATAACGGGAGCAAATTTACAGTTTCTTCCAGGAACATTTTTGAAGGGACACAAGCATATGAATTTCTGAAAAAGAGGTGAAAATATTCTTTGTTAAAAAACAGTCACCTTGAACTTGGACCTTTAAGCACTAGTTAATTTTTAGTGACGTTTGTGAAGAATTTTAGGCAATTTCCCTCAAGACATCTTTAGATACCGCCTTCACAAGAATGAGACAGATGCAAGGACACAGTGACCTTGACCTTTGACCACCAAATTCTGATCACTTTTCACAAAGGACAGACAAACAAAAATTATAACACCTCTGTTCACACCTATAACTGCAACGGAGGAATACAAACAGATGTCACTATTGTGGTTTTAAACGCTACCATCTCTGTTGGTGTCAGTTTTTTTAAAAAAAAAGAGGAAGAGGATAACCGAAATGAATTTCAAAATCATAAACATGGTGACAAAACAGTTTTCAATTTTTTGTGCAGCAACATATCATTTGAATTGGCTTAAAAGACTATGACTTGATGTAAAAACACTGTAAAAGATTTATTCAGCAGCTTTTGGAAAGCTTCAACTAACTGAAGCTCCGACCAGGTGAATTCAAGATTTAAAACATATTTGCACATTTCATAGTCAAAACTAATTTTCATGCCAATTGTTGCTTGACGACTACGTTTAATAAAGTTAAATATAATGCAACACTTACTTCATCAAAGTTTAGGGAGAGCATGTGAAACTCTGACGATACTTCCTCAACTTTAGCAGTTCCAAAAAGAAATGATGAGGTCATGAATTATCAAGAAACATAGAAATAAGCCAGCAGCTGAATGGACAGTCATAATTCTGTATAAATGACTGTATATACATAACATGGAAATGAAGAAGTAAATATTCCATTTGACATTTTACATGTGTAAAGCATACAATGTAATTTATAAATCAACATTGATCATATAATACCATCAAGGCTGTTCCTAGTTACACTTCTGCATGCACATTTATCTTAAGTTAAAATTGTTTTAAATCATTTGAAATTGGAAAAGCTCATATTTTACAGTAGCAACACTATGCAAAAAGGGAAAATTAAGTGCTGATCACCCGTAAGCCAGACTACTGCGTTAGATTGCTCTGGTGCGTAGTTAATTCCATTCATTCACTGATACAGTCAGAAAAGCAACAAGTCATGACACCGTTGCTTAACATAAGTGGGCACAACTAAACCTAGCAGTTCCTTTAAACAGAGGATGTGTTGTTGTGAAAGCCAAATTATAAAAGCTGATACCTTTTGACAGAACGCTGTGTACCTCAGAACATTTGGAGGTGGTAGAAACTGATAAAACTGACTGCATATCTATAATATATTAATTAAATATATATATATGTATATATAAAAATTATATTGCAAAAATAATATATTATCATTATTTATTATTCGTATCAAGCACTTTTAATTTTTTTTTTTTTATATATGGGGTTATACATGAATGTTTGTACCTGTGGTTGAATTTGGATTCAGATTATAATAGTCGGAGCTCTCCACTGGATCATCATGTTTAAATGTTAAAATGAAAATGTTACATTTGTCAAGGACTTGTAGCTGAATTAAATGAAATGCAACATAACTATATTCATCTACTGCTCCACCTCAAGTAAGAGAAATTTACATAACAAGGTGATAACACTTTCAAACAGTAATCAAGTTGTTTTGTTTTTTTGTGAGGGGGGGTATCTGTACTTAATTTGAATTTTTATATTTCTGTCAACTTTCACTTTTTTCTACAACATTTCTTTGTATTGGACAGAACAACACTAATATATAATACAATGCTAATAGCTCTAATGTTAGTAGTTGTTTCAGCTGGTTCAGGGGACACGCCCCAAGCATCTCAGTACAACAAACAATGCTCAATTTTGTCTGAATTTAAAACTAATTTTACATATTTGGTGACATTTTTAATAATTCAAATAGACAGCAGGTTATAAAATCATTTCTCTGTGATGTAACGAATTCATTACACATTATATTGGCTTTACCCACACTTTAATCAATCTCATTAAATGCAAGAGATTAATTTCTTCGGGTTTGTGCCTAAAAATATACAGTAGTCATACCGCAAGCTAAACTCTAACTCTCTAACTTTTCAGAAGAGGAAGTTAGATAACACTTCCGATCTGATTGTTGCAATGTCAAGCTTTATACAAGTAGAGGGATTTCTCCCATGTGTCTCAGTGCTGTATGTGAAGATGGGATACACTTTGCTTGGTGTGCCGGGGCTTCTTTGTGAGTACATTGGTGATTTTTTTCTGTATAAATCATATTTGCCTTAGATTAAAAAAAAAAAGTTAAATACCTGAGGTGATAGATGATATACAGCATTTGATAGTTCCTGCTATTTTGATCATTTCTGGTCTAATTTTACATTTTATTTTAGTGCTGAATACACTCCTCTACCTCGGACATGCTCAGGGTAAATACACTTTTTTTCTGTCTTTTTATAAATGCAATCAAGACAAATCTCCTCATTGAGAGTTACAGTAAGTCATATGTTGATTGTTAATTTTTCTTTTGTCTTTTCCTTTCCTTAAAAGTCTTTGTTTTGCTTCTTGTTATTCATATTTGTTTGTCTGGGAAACAAGATGGTTCATCTCAAGGGGTTTATCAGTAATCTTTCTCACTTTTTCTGAAGTAAATGAAATATTCTGAATAAATTTGGAGAAAGACTAAGAGAATAAAAGTCGTCAAAATAAAACGTAACATGTCTTCATCACAGATAAACCTCAGCCTGTCCTCACTGTGTCTCCATCATGGCTGAGTCCTGGAGACTCGGTAACTCTGAACTGCAGTGTTAAAGATCAGACTGAAGGATGGCGGTTCTTTTGGTATAAGGCTGTTCCCAAACAGTCAGACAAGTCCTACTACCGCTTTGAGCTGCTACCTGGTAGCGCCAAAGGGACTAAACAGGGTTCCTATATCATCCATGGACAAACACACACAGCAGGATATGTGTGCAGAGCTGGAAGAGGAGACCCAGTGTTTTACACTCTTTACAGTCAACCCAAGTTTGTCTGGTCTGGAGGTAGGTTTGTTTTGACCTTTTATATTCTCACACAAAAGAAGAAATGTACTTATTGTGGTAACATTTTCCTTCACACCAACATCAAGTCAAATGAGTCAATAAAGTCAATGAGCAACTGGGAAAGAAAAGTCCCACAACATGACATGACAAAGACCTAAAATAAATTTTTTATAAATTCCAGAAAACTAACCCTGATAATTTTTGTAATTCAGTTTTTGAAAGTATTGTAATCTTTTTTCATTTCCTTTTCTCTTCACCCTAAACCTTTAAACACAGGACATTATTTGTACTGATATGCATTTTATTTTATTATATACTACATACTGTTATATATTGACATGTATTTTCATTTTATTATATACTCTGTGATCCTTGGGGTCTACAAACCAACAATTAAAAAAGACTGAAACACCACATGCTAAAAAGGGTCTAACTGATTTAACTTATGAAAGCTAGTGTCCGGGCTACCTTAAAATTTTACGTTGACTGAATTTGAGAAGACAAGTCGAGGTAACTCTGTGATGATTCAACTTATCTTATCTTATTCAGTCAACTTCAAAATGTAAGGCAGCCGGGACACTTCACTTTTTTAAGTTAAATCAAAAAGGTTTTTTTTAAAGTGTAAAAATAAAGGATTGTTTACATTGTGGTCTGTCTAAGGCTATTTTTAATGCTTTGTTTGCTTATTCTGAATTGTTTTTCAGATTTTCATTCAGCAGCGTCTCTGAAAGTGAGTCCTGACAGAGTGCAGCACTTCACTGGAGAGTCGCTGACGCTGATTTGTGATGCAAATTCTACTGAGTGGAGAGTGAGGAAGTTTTCTAAATCTGGCTACCTGACACACTGTTTTTCTTGGGGCATAGTGGGTAGAAACACATGCTTCATCAATGGGTCAAATAACATTGATGGAGTCTACTGGTGTGAGTCTGAAACAGGACACTTCAGCAATGCAGTCAACATTACTGAATATAGTGAGTTTTAATCCTATTTTTGTGTCTGACTAATTTCAACTTTCTATTATGTTGTTTTATTTGTAGTTGGCTAACTTTAACCAAACTCATTTGTGTCCTGTAGAATCACCCGAGGTGGTGTCTGTTTATAAGATGAAATGCAAACCTTTATCAGTAGTACTGAATTGTGTATATAGTTGTTACATCAATAAGTGAAATTTAAACAAGTGCCATTATATTTTTGTTTCAGTCATACATACACAAGCCAAGTGGCAGGTTTTTGCTCAGCGACTTTATGGAGCTGTAAAATAAGAAAGAATATGAAAAAAAATGTTATATTTTGTGATCTTTTTACAGGTGGTGATATTATCCTGGTGAGCCCCTCCCATCCGGTGACTGAGGGAGATTTTGTCACGCTTGGCTGCAAGTTTAGGAAAGAAAATGTTTTTTCTGACGTGGAATTCTATAAAAATGACAAACTCATCCAAGCAGACACCAGAGGGGAGATGACTATCTCTCCAGTGTCAAAATCAGATGAAGGCTTTTATACATGTACAGGAAAAGATTCACAAGTCTGGCGCACCTGGACGTCGCAAGACAGTTGGATGTCAGTAAAATGTGAGTACGATTTAAAAAAAAAAAAAAAGATTGCTTTTTGTAAGGTGTGTTACAGTTTGCAAAAGAAAAGTATACTTCACCGAGGTATGCCAGGGTCTGCTGATGCTGACCCTCAATTGCAGTACGGATGGTGATGATTAAATATAGTATAAATTAATATTATTATAATTAATTGATGATGTATTATTACATTTTTTGCAGCTTCTGAGCCTAAACAAAATTCTCTATTTTCCATCCTCATGATTGTTGGGCTGCTTTGTGGAGTTTTACTGTTCATTCTCCTGCTGCTGTTCCAGTATCGCCACAGAGAGTCAAAAGGTGAAATCTTTTCTTTCCGATATCAGACTGATTTCAATGGAATTAAATGTACTGTCGTCGCAATGAAACAATCTGCAATACAAAACAATGTAGCAGCAAATGTCCTTGTTTTTTTTTTTAACAGGTTCATGCTTCAAGGGGTTCGTACAACTCCCTCTTGTTTCATTCTGTACATAACAGCAGCAATTTGCATATTGCTTTTAAATTTATTGTATTTAACTTCATGTTTTATGCCAACCAGGAGTCAGAGCGCCAATCAGGTCCCTGCTACAGACCAGGCTGAAACTGAAGGCAGACAATATGTTACTCTTCTTCATGGTCAGCCTCAGTCCTGATTAATTTCACAATTTATTATTTAATCTAAAACTAACAGTTCTAGTTTTGGTTATAAGTTTTTGAAGATTATGAAATTCATGTTTTCGTTTTTTCTCCTTGGCTTTATTTTTACTGCTCTGTAGGTAATGTCTGTCTTTATGACACAATCAGAGGCTCTGAGGAAGCTGAACATGGTACAGTGTACTCTTTGTTTGACATGAAGCAGCTAGAGATAATAGAATAAGATAATTAAGTGATAAGTGACACAGTTATTGACAGAGCATTAAAACATTGATTGCTAAGAGGAATACGTGCTTACATTGTGAGAATTTCATGCAATATTTGATATGCTTTTGTAGGCCTGCAGTATCTAACTTAAGTATAGTTACCTGTATTTTTATGCATTATTTTATTCTTTTAACAGGGAGGAATAATGAGCCAGAGGAGAATGAATACATAAATATGACGACAAGATCAGCTACAGGTACAGTACAAAAGCTTTCTGTTGAGTGCTGTGCTGCCAAAAGATGGCCCAAATTTTATCTCATGTAAATTATTCGGCACTAAAATAAACAGTTGTATTCAAAAATAGTCTGTAATAATAATTATTACATGTAATGAAAATGCTAGAAAAAACCTGATTATTCTTCAATAATCCTAAATCTTTCTCTTTTTCTTTTGGTTTTCTTCCAGAACAATGAAGACATCTGAATCGACAAAAAAAAAATTAAATGGATGACATGAATATCTAAATCCTTGTCCAAACACTATTTGCAACTTTTATGTTACCACTGTGTGCACCAATTGTCATTGTCATTTGAAAGAAATAAATCATGTGGTTTTAATTTATTCTTGGTGAAACATACAAACATGTATATATACAAATAAATTTGTTTTCATATAATATTTATCACTTGTATTGCTTTTAAATTTTTTTTTTAAAGCTAATATATAGATATAGATATAGATATATATACGTAATTTGTCTGGAAACAGTACACACGCAGGTAAAAGAATCTCCGAGTAAAAGGTGAAAAATTGTATAATGTTACAGGTATGGCAACACTGTCCAGCCTACCAAAAGCATGACTTTACTGGGTCACTTAGATATAAGGGGAAAGTATGAAAGAAACTGAACTGCTTACGCAAAGGAAATCATGTAAAAGCAATTAAAAACACTGCTGACAGCGTACTACTGGAACAAAAGTCCACTGATACATAACATCAACAATCAACAATACTTTTAAAAATACAGAAAATTACAACCATTCAATGTATTTCTTTTATGTGATCTTTAGTAGGATTAACTGCGCAATTTAAATTATCTGCTATTAGATTAACTGTACAAGTTAAATTATCTGCTATAAGTTAAACCATACAAAATACTGTCAAATATTTGGATAGCAGAGATGATGACAGAAAACCTGAAAATACTGTTTGAAAGATTTAGTTTTTCTTGTCATTCATTCAGCTGGTTTAGTTGATAGAGCTCTCTTTATTAATCTAAAAGAAAACAAAATGGTGAAAGATATTTAGGGTTATGTAAGAATTAAGGGTGTTTTATGACATTTTACTCCCTAGTAATTATCTATAAAATATACAAATCGGAATATGTGAATTATATTATTGCTGTGTTATTACCAAGAGCTCTTCCTGGTTTGACCTCAGAATAAACAGTTTCATCCGATGCTTCAGGACTTGTTTTTCCTATAAATGGAGAGATTTTTTTATGTTAGTGATGCCCCAGTTAACAATGATAATGTTATACGTGTACTGTTATCTTCTATAATGTATTTAGATATCATGCACTATTAATTAAGCATGCACAACAAAACATAAAAGAAAACATGTTATGGGATGCAGTTTTAGTTGGGATATGTCAGTGTTTCTCAAATGGGGGTAGATGTACTCCTAGGGTTACTTCAGAGTACTGCATGGGGTATGTGAGATCGAAAAATAATTTTAAAAAATAAAATCTGTGTCCTTTATCATGTTTTATAACCCTATAAAGCATTTGAAATGCCCAGTTGTTTTAAAATTTTCTACACAAATAAAAGTTGATTTGCTTGCCAATTGGATTAATTTTTTTAAAAAAAAGAAGTAAATATAATATTGATACATCGCATTTTGTATTCACTGAACCATATTTTACATATATTTTCCATTGCATCCTCCTTTCAATGTAACCATTAATTGCCATAAAATGACAACTGTCACAACAAATGCTATTACATTTACATTTGTTCACTGTATTTTTCTACAAAAAATGTTGAGCACTAGTCAGGGGTACTTGGTGGAAAAATATTTCAAAGGGGGTAAAAATGTAAAAAGCAAATAAATAAAATAAGATTAAGAAAACTGTTAAAAAAAATCATTTTACAGTACTGAAACATTTTTGTCTTGGATGACACTGTGTCCTGTCGGACAGTAACACCTGCAGGTGTTTTACTTACCTTTGTCTTTCTTGGGTTTAGCTTGGGAGAGTACCTGGGCATACATCAGATTGTCATCTGAAAAAAAGAAGCCACATTTCAGATTGTATTTATACAACATTTATAGAAGCAAATGATAGTTTCATAGGCAAAATAAACTAATTAGAAGGGATGCATCAATGTATCTGCTGAACATTGGTGTTGACCGATATCCCCCTTGTTGACTCCCATTGCCATCTAATGCACAGCAGTGACATATATTAAAATGGCATAATTTAGAGAAACTATGAACGCTCCTCTGGACTGTGCATGAGGGATTTGGCCATCGGTGACAATGGTGACTCCCGGTGGTAGTATGAAAATATTACATTGTGGCAGCACCCAATAAAACCTCAAGATGTATCTAATGCACTTGACTGTACCTGCATCTACATCTGAGTAAACAGCACTCTCTTCTGGCTCTTTTTCCCTCCCTGTTAAAAGAATCAGAAACATGCATGAAAAGACAATTCACTGTACTTTTTTATGATACTGCTGGCATACAAAAGTGGCCCAACTATTGCATTTAATTCTCACTGCATAATAGAAGTACTCACCCTTCTCAGCGATGGTCTTAAGCTCTACAGTAGAATATGTGGCATCCTTGGTTTCATCTGAAACACAGACAATTTTTTTAACTTAGGGTATTGGTTTAGCTTAGGCTATACATGCTGTAGTATGTGGCATCAGTTTTATGCTATATACTTGTTACTATACAAATAAATATTAAATGAAATGAAACTGTCAATAAATAATCTGATCATGTTATTCTAGCAAATCTGATCTGTAACTGCTCTGTGTAAAATTAGTGAAGTTTATACTTTACCATATACAGGTTCTTCAGATCCTTTGATTGATTCATAAAGAGCAACATCTCCTACAGAGCAGTGAAAATCAAGCCAAGGTCAACTTGAAACTTTCTTTCCCATTATATGAATTTTATAATTTTCCAAAACAGATGACGATTAATGAAATTGTTTGGCCTGGAGGTAATGAAAAATGATAAAAATGAATCAGGGTTAGGGCTGACCATAAAGATGAGAAGCATATTCTTTGGGTTGAGTTTCGTCCTGGTTGATCATGTGTTCTGTAGCAGGGCCCTGATTGGTGCCCTGAGACCTGGTGGGCAATAACATGAAGTAAATACATTAGATTTAATAATGAGCATGTAATGTGCTTCTGTTACATTCAGAATGAGAGATGAGAGCTGTACTAACCTGGTAAAGCATGAACCTGTAACAACAACAAAGAAGACATTTGTTGTTACCTTGCTTTTTTACTGCAATTTTTTTTTTTGCGCATGAAATCACATCAGAATCAGTCTAATATCACAAAGAAAAGACCTCACCTTTTAATGTTCTGTAGCAATACAGAAACAGCAGCAGGAGAATAAACAGTAAAACTCCAGAAACCGCCCCAACAATCAACGGTATGGAAAATAAAGAGCTTTGTTTCAGCCCAGACGCTGCAAAAATATGGTGATATATCATTAATTAATGATAATATCAATTCATGTTATATTTAATCATATTTTATTGGAGTTAGTTTATTCAATTCTCTTTTCAAACAGATTTTCTTAAGTGATTTACAAAAACAAGGAAACAAGGTCACATCAAGCCTCAGTAATAAAATAGAGTACGAACCAATGACACTCATCCAATAAATATATAATAACCTATATACACACTCAGTTAAACTCTTTAACCCCTGATCACATATTATGTGCATTTAGATTAACACATAAACACATGCAGTGAAAAATTCTAAACCTAACCTATTTGATGAAGTTTTTTGGGGTCAAAATGTATATAATACAAAGTAATCTCTGACACTAAGTTTCACTTACCATCACAATTTTTTGTCATTGTCATTTTTGTTATTTCATCACTGAAAACCCAAATATATAGAACAAATTTCTAGCAAAACAAAAATGAAGCAGAACTGAAGCTTGCCTTACTTCAATTAAAACTTACTTTTTTTTACTTTTCTACCTCAAACTGTAACACAGCTCACAAAAAAACTGAAACTTTTAATTATACTCACATTTTACTGACATCCAACTCTCTTCTGACATCCAAATCTGCCGATCTCGTGTTGATTTTTTTCCTGTACATTTATACAAGCCTTCATCTGACGTTGACACTGGGGAGATGGTCAGCTTCTCTCCAGTAACATTTTGAATGAGTATGTTATTTTTATAGAAATCCACATCATAAAGAACATCTTGCGTCCTAAACTTGCAGCAAAGAGTGACAGAATCTCCCTCAGTCACAGGATGGGCCGGGCTCACCAGGATAATATCGCCATCTGTAAAAAGATCACAGTATATAACACTAGGATAACAGCATTGATAGTAGCTGGAAAGGATAAAAAAGAATATGAAGTTTTGGTTGGAGAGATCAGCTCTCACAGGTTGAAGAAGTTGATATAAAACAATCAGAATTACATGTTTGAGTTATTTTTACAGTTGCATACAGTTTCAGATTATAGTAACTGTTTCAACATCACTCACTGATGTACTCTTATACTGTCATTTAGGCGCACCCTTAAACAAGGCCTTGAATTTTAGCAGCGAGTGATTGGGGATGTGGGATTTTATAGAGAAAATGTTGACATTTTGGAAATTACATACAGTAAATGCCAACTTATCTGAGCAACAGCCTTCATTAAACAGTCTAAGCATGTTTTTACTGAACACTTTTTGATGGAAAATTTTGCATTTAAAATTACAGCTATATTAAAGCGACCATTTGGGATTTTTGAGGTGAAGCTGTATGAGATAATTATAGTCAGTGTATTACATGCAGTATATGGCTGTCAGCATGCTCCCTTTTTGCAGAAACTGACAAAAGCCACACCACAAGTTCAGTATGACATTGCTTAAGTTGGGGGTTGACAGTATGTTTAAAGTATTTACACCATTTTACCAGTCACACAGCCCTTTCCTTTGGCACTACATTTTCTCAACTTTTATATTTCAACACAGAGGCTCAACTGCGCCATGCACTGCAACATGTCACTGGTCAGCCATTCACACTACATCAAAAAAATAGAAGAAAATACATAAAACTGAGTAATTATGACCGCCATTACTAAATGGTGTTCACACTGTTCCAATGTGAATTTTCATGACAGTGTGCTAACAAAATGGTAGAGCCAGGAAACTGTCACAACAAGTATAAAATAAATACTAGCTGATAATTGTCATAAAAATGTTGATGAACAATAAAATATAAATTACAGTGTCATGGTTATTATCAGAAATGACACCTGAATGAACTAAAGCCTTTGAGTATGTTTAATAGTCATCAAGTTTAACTCATTTTTAAAAGAAATATGGTTAATGTTATTCACCTCCAAAAATTTCAAAACTATATATATATAATATAAAAAATGAATAATTCACAAACAATTTTTAAATTAGTTAAAACTCACACTGCACGGTGATGTTGACTGCATTGCTGAACTGTCCTGTTTTAGACTCACACCAGTAGGTTCCACTAAGCCAGTAAAGGTTCATGTTGCATGTGGATCCAGTCATTGTCCCCCACGAAGAACAGTCGGTCAGATAGCCGGACTCAGAAAATCTGCTCACTCTCCACTGAGTAGAGTTCCCCTCACAGCTTAGTGAAATCGGCACTTCTCTAAAGTGTTGAACTCTGTCAGGGCTCACTGTGAGAGACACTTCTGAATGGCAATCTGAAAAAAAAACCACACATAGACAAAACAAAGCATTAAAACATGAAGATCTTTATATATTTTTCAGACCTTAATATTGGTAACACTTCAGTTAGAATTTTTAACTGAAACAAATAAAGAAATATTAATATGTTATGAAATGCAGTTATTAAACTCCTAAGTGAAATTTAAAACTCTTACAAAAAAGAAACTATAGCGAGTTATGTAATGCAGTGTAGTGGCCCTACAAGATTGAGTTAAGGATTTCCAGAGTGGGCAAATTATTTTCAAAATGTAATTCTATTACAGATTACTAATTACTTTCATTCAAAAGTAATACCTTACATTACAATATTACCCTCTGTGTAGAGTGATGCGATACACTACTTTTGTATTACTTTCACCAAAGTCGCCTCAGAGAACACCCACACTGACACAGAAAGAATATGCAAACTCTACACAGAAAGCCCCCCGATCCAAGGTCTGAGCCTCGCCCCAACCCGAAATTGAAGCTGGGACCATCTTGTTGTGAGGCCACAGTGCTTACCACCTCGCCACCGTACCAAAATGCTAATAGTTACTTGAGAACATCACCCAGAAGCGCTGATCAGGAGAAGCAAAAAAACAAACTGGAACCCAATACTTACCCCCCTTTGCTTTCAAGCTGATTTCTGATGCAGTAGCACAGTTTGCAGAGGCTGCACATGTCAACGCATTGACCATGATGATGCACTGTAGTGCATCACCCAAATGTGCTGATCACAAGCACCCTTCTATTATATGGCCTATAATGACTAGACAAGAAACAAGAACTACCGGGGGATGTTTTTTCTGGCGGCGCACTGGTGGAAGTGGTGCGGTGTGGTTGAATACAAAATTAAATCAACAAACAGTTTATTTTGAGTGGCAATGCATGAAAAGACGTGATAATATTCCGCTAAACACTGTTGGCAACATGTTCTATTAGTCATTACTGCTAAATATTAAAATAATACTGTAACGTATTTCTTTTGTAGTGTGTTACCACAACACCTTAGATTTCCAAAGTCAAAGATTTGAATAAATGTGCAAAACAAAATTATATGTCGGAATTAAAAGGAGGTTATGAAATTTATTCATGTTGAAGTTCAGTCCAGTAAAAGAATCTGCAAACAATAGTAAAGTAGTTTGAAAAACAAAGACTTGATGTTGGTGTGAGGAAAAGATCACAACAACCTACCTCCACACCAGACAAACTTTGGTTCACTGTAAAGAGTGTAGTATACTGGATCTCCTCTTCCAGCTCTGCACGCATATCCTCCTGTGTGTGTCTGTCCATAGATGATGTAGGAATCCTGTTTAGTCCCATTGCTGCTATCAGGTAGCAGTTCAAAGAAGAACCTGTCTGAGTCTGACAGTCTGGGAACAGCCTTATACCAGAAGAAACTCCATCCTGCAGTTGGATCTTTAACGCTGCAGTTCAGAGTTACTGAGGCTCCAGGACTCAGCCATGATGGAGACACAGTGAGGACAGGTCGAGGAACTGTTGGGAAGTGATTTCAGAGAATAAAGACAAGTGATTATGTATTACCTGTGAGTTACATGCACTGCTTGTACACTACATATTTTGTCTATCAATCTGCAAATGTGATATATAAATTTTAAGATGCACTGTTTTTTTTTTTAAATGTACTTATCTATTTATTCATTTTTACATTCACCAAAACAAAGATTATGACATGTGACTTACTGTCAGATGCTCTAAATTCGAAAACATTACTCCACTCTGTTGAAGCCTTCTGTCCTTTCAGTCTGCCTTTACAACTGTACTTTCCATTTGCCAAAGACTTTGTCGTGTATTCCTTTTGTTCAGGTATGTATGAATTAAATGTCGTCCATTCATACTCCCATTCAGCATCTCCTCCATCCTCAATT
Source organism: Plectropomus leopardus (assembly GCF_026936395.1). Taxonomy (NCBI): domain Eukaryota; kingdom Metazoa; phylum Chordata; class Actinopteri; order Perciformes; family Serranidae; genus Plectropomus; species Plectropomus leopardus. Next base: position 16,830,610 of record NC_142198.1, read on the forward strand.
TCACATGTCAGAGTGATCGTCTCTAGGTAGAATATCTCAGGCCATTTGGGTCGTAGAGTAACGACAGCCCTGTTAGTGACTTTTAATGGTCAAGGGTCCAGAAATACAAAAATTAAATTAGAAATTAATTCAGTCTGACAATGTCATTTTTCAGTATTTTGTGTTCCATATCATATTACCGACTGAATCGCTGTACTCTGTGTAGTAAACTGGCTCTCCTCTTCCTCCTCTGCACCAGTAGAGTCCTCCCTGTGGGACACTGATTGTTTTATTTGTTAGAAAGACAGCATCTTGTGCGGTGAGGGGTTCAGATGTGGTGTTTCCTCTGTACCAGAAGTATTTCCAACCAGATGAAGATGATGTGCTCTGAGAGCAGATCAGGGCCACTCTGCCACCTGCTAAAACGTTTTTTCTCAGATTGGCCTTTGGTCGTGCTGTTAATTTTAGAAAAAAGAAATGAAAGTGGTTATATTAGTACAGTTTAAAACATAATGAAACTTAAATATACTCTCATCCAGATTTCTTAATGGTGTTACAACTAACTGTCAAAAATAAACATTTAATCACCTTTTCAAATCAGCGTGTATTATTAAAGTATTATAAACTTAATACTATATTATATAGGGGTGAGGGAAAAAATTTGATTCACATAAGAATCTCGATTCTCGTTTTTAACGATTCAGAATCGATTCAAAAATCCTAAACATCGATTAGACTATACTTACTAAATATAGTCGATTCTTAACCCTCTAAAATGTTTATCATTTAGAAAAGTCCTAATATTTTTGAGACCGTTTGTCAGATCGCCTTATTTTTTTCACCAGTAAAAGCTGTCGGCTGCGCCTTGCAGAGTTTGTTTCAGTCTTGTCCACCAATCGGAAGACAATCCAATGATTTGTATCCATATGCCACATGTCATTCTGGAGCAAACTGCACTGTGACTGGCCTAATCCTACTGTATCTACAGCTCTGTGTTATTGGTATCGCCTCGTGCATTAGAATAAACTCTGCTATGATAATAATAATGAGACAAGGGTAAATCAGGGGACAGTCTAAGAAGCAGAAGGGCCTCATATGGATGTAAACTTGATGTAAACTGTTCACTGCAGGCAGAGCAAGCAGGAGAATCAGGCCCCTCTCTGAAGTGTCAGGAGTGTGATGTGGCCCTCTGAAGCATCACAGATAGGAGCTGCTTTGCAGAATGGCACAGATAATAGGATACACAAACAACTGCAAAAAAATGATGGGACTTTTTTCGGTGAAGTCTGTTCTTTTTTTTTTTTAACTATCGTAATTACAATGTTCATTTTTTCACTTTCTGATTCCCAACACTTTGGAGAAAGGTTTTCCACAGCAAAAAAGGTTGTACATAATAAAACCTCCATAATTTCATGCACACTTTGCGTTCATAACATAATATGCCACTGGCAAAACAGACTGGAGTAGATCCTGAAATTACAACTCCTATATTTTGAATCGGGAACCAGTTTTGAATCAGAAATCATTTTTGAATCTGAAATTATTTTGAATCAAGACTCAATTCTGAATCAAATCGTGACCCTAAGAATCAAAATCAAATTTAATCGTGAGATACTGAAATATACACCGCCCCTTAATACTATACTATACTTCTAACTAAGCTGTTTGTTAAATTAACCTAACATGGACACCTCTTTTTGCCTTCTTTAACACAATGCAGAGAAATCATCACCCCTCAATCTGAGAATGCTACATGCCTGCAACTCTTAATTGCAAAATATTCTTTAATTTTGAGTATTTAGTATGAGCGCTACTTACGTTCCATTTTAAGTTTTATTGTTTCAGATTCCTCATTCTCATATTTACACATGTAAGAGCCCGCATCTGACATCAGTTTAATTGTGTCTTTTGATAACACTGCTGACTGATGTCCCTGACTGATGTCTGTGTTCCTTTCAATAGGTGATCCATCTTTGTAGAAAACAGCAGTCCTATCATTTCTGTGAAAACGATGACGACAACGCAGAGTCACTGATTCTCCTTCGAACAAAGTAGATGCAGGACTTTCCAGGATCACATTTCTGCCTGTGTAACAAAGGTTGAACATTTTTTTAGTGAATCTGCACAGTTAAATAAACACATTAATATGAACAATAGTTATGACAAATCCACCGTGCCTGACAGGTGTAAAAGCCAATCCATGCGCTCACATTAAATGGAGCTGCTCAAGATTGGTCAGACGGGTGTTTTAGCAGGAATTCCCCCACCGGAGCTATACTGTGCACACTCCAGCTTTTCAACTCACTTAAGCATAGCTGAGGCAAGTGGGGGCACAACATCCATCTTTATTTACAGTCTATGATTTAGCTACATTCATTTTTCACAACAGATTAATATTTAAATTGGCTTGTTGGTTAAATCGGATTATCATTATGTAATTGCCTTGATGTTAGCAGCTGAATCTGCCCATCCTTTTTGTTCCTATATTAGTTCCATGATTATATGTTAACGCAGAAGCACAGAATAAGCACCGTTATCCAGCTGCCCGATTCAGCATCTGCCGAGAAAAGTTTAATATTTCTGAATCTGAAACTAGTTTATACATTAGAACAAAAAAACCCACATTTGGGTTGTATATTAGCACCATGCCAAACAGGAGTTTATATCACAATATAGCTCATAAATCAATATGCGCTTTTATTGAACTTGGTCCCAGTGATAAAACTTTGATCACTTACCTGATATACTAAGAGAGACTTTATTACTTTCTATTTTACGGTTTGGTGAGCGCTTCTGATCACCAAAGCACTGGTATTCACCACTGTAGCTTTCAAAATGAGGTTGAAATGGAAACTTTTTGTCTCTGTTGTATGAAAAAAAAGCATGACCGTTCCTGTGGATTGCATAAAACCAGTCAGCATCTTTTTCTACAGTCATGGCATCACACATGAAGGTAACAGACTCGCCGGTAAATATAGTTGACCAGTTTGGCTCAAAAGTCAGCACAGCATCTAGAAAGCAACACAAGATATATGAAATTATTACATTACCAAACAGAACAGACCAGAGAAGACGGGGTGAAGAGTGATGCAGTGAATGGAGATTTGTCTCGAGTGAATATGCAAAAAGAATGAATACAGTACAATTACCTTGAGCATGTCCCCAGTGGAGAAGTCTATTCAGCACTAAAATAAAAAGATTAGACATTATGAGATGTTATTACTTGGCAGGGACTATCAAAAAATAATTTGACATTTTAAAAGGTTTCATCAATGGAAGCTATGATTAAAAAAATAAAGTCAGTGACAATTATGCACTCACAGAAAAGCCCCAGCACACACAGCGAAGTGTGCCCCATCTCCACATCCAGCACTGACACTCTGTTACTGTTCTTCTGAGAAATGTTTCTACTCTGCGAAGGAAAAGTTCCAAGTATAGTTATCGTGTGAAGAGAAATCAGGAACTGCAGAGAAACAGAAGATGCAATGCAGATAAATAATGAATCGGAGGTTTTCTCTAACTTCTTCTTCTGACTTCACGCCGTCTGTGCTTCCTTCCCTTTCAAACAAGGCTCACACAATAAGATTAGTTTGACTACAGCATATTTATACCATTAGACCATTAAATTTACATAGTTGTATAAGAAAGAGAGCCACACATTTATGAACTGAAATGGTTTGAGTCATACAATTCTTTTTAAAAGTAATGAAGTACCTATTCCCATCTACAGCATAAAGTTTACAGTTTTTGGACATGGTGTCATACTTACTTTTTTAATCCATAGGCTTTCTCATCATTATGGGAAAAATCTATTTGAAAATATGTTAATTCTTCATCTTAAATCATGAAGTCGAACTGCAGTACTGTGGAGAAAAGTATTCCATCACTCTAGCACAGAAACTTTACATGTGCCACAATGGTGAAATTCTGGTTTCAAGTTTGGTCAGGACTTCACCAACGAGGAAGTGACTGCGCTCGAGCAAAATACAAAAAGTGCCATGACCACAAATAAACGAGAAGTGAGCTGAAGCCCTGCCCCCTCTCCCAGCTAGACCCTGTTACATTAGTATTAGCTGGATTTTGTCATAGAGAAAAATGGATTTAGTTCCACTTTGAAAATACATAGTGAAAGCAGTAAAATGTTCTTGCATTTTAAAAAGATTAGTTATTAAAGAATTGATTTAAAGAGCAGATACACAGTGATCAACTACATAATTAAAACCAATGACAGGATAAGTGGAGAGCACTGGTTGTTAGATTATTGTGTTTTGATTATTGTTACAATGCAATTATGTGCTAAGAAACTTTGGGGCATTAATGTAGATGTCACTTGAGTCACATCACCTACCCAAACATTACTGCAGACCAAGAAGTCTACACCTGCTCATGGTAATGAACTCCTTCATGGTAGCAGTCAGTGGTAGGTTTGTAGAGTCATTGTGAGCTTTGTGTTGCCCTTTTCACACTTAAAAGAGCAATAACAATTGTAGTGATGATATAATTGAACAAGAAAGCACATGTGGAAAAGTATATATAGTAGACAGGTGTAATGTGGATTACAAAATTGTAACCATGAGAATAATAGAGTGCCCCAGTAATGAGTCCTAAAACCCAGGGATAAGTTAGCATTTCAGCACTTCACTTTTTTTAATGGGTTTTTAGTTAGATACTTGACATCTTCTGTGGTTCACACAAGCTTAAGAGACTTTCACATTTTGCAGTATGACAAAAAATACATAAGTAAATACCCCACTCATTAACTTTGAAGCTTTCATGCACTTTAAAGAAGGCAGTTACTAACAAGTGGCTAAATGAGACTACAGAACATCATCAAGCCATGGTGCACTTTGTTTATAAGCCTAACATTAGCTTTATACTTCAGGCAACTACATGCAGGCTTGAAAAATCCTAAAAACGTTGTTACAAAGTTCTTTGACAAACAAGTCAAAGCAGGCAAACAAGGTAAAGCAGAAGCTAACGGAGTTTATTCAAATAGATGCTGCATGAATGTCAGTGCCATCATTGTGGCTTTCACAGGCTTCTTCCACTTGACATGTTCATTGTTTTGGCCTCTGAGAAGCTTTTTTTGACCTATTGGTGGTGCTGTGGCTTTTGCAATACACTGTACAGTGTGTCAATTTGCGAAGGGCGCTCCGCCTCTTTGGGAGTGGCTTGCTGTGAAGCCGATGCCTCCTTTGCCTCCTTGTGTACTTTTGTGTCTTCACTGCAGCCATCCTTGCCTAGAGAGGAAGTCCCTTTTGGCGCCTGCAAAACACTGTAAACACTTTCTACCTTCTGACTTTGCTGGGACCCCAACTCCTCTCCTGGGCTGATGGGTGGGTTTCTGGTCTGGCCGGGCTCCACATTTTCATAACAGACCTCAGTCTCACTGGAAGAAGAGGCTGAGACTCTCTGCAAAGCTTGTGGCTGTTCCTCCACTTGCTGGCTTTGTATCAACCCAACAGTAGGTGACGGATCCTAAAAATAATGCAGTAAAACATGTTTTCAGTCTTTTATTTTTGAAGTTTCATACTATAACACTTCTTAACATCAAACACTGAAGTAAAACTCAGTGTCACATCTTTTTTGCAATCATATGAAAAGATTTTTGTTCAAAACAGAATACACCATTTTGTCATCAGATTCTTTTCATATTCATCCTCAGGTCATATAACAAAAATCTATTTTAATATTGCTTAATAAATCCATCTTACCTGATGGTGACGACATTTTGTTGAAATGAAACCCATTAACAAGCAGACAGCAAACGCACAGAAGAATACACACACTGCAATAATTATCAATGTTACAGTGGGTGGTTTTGATGTCTCTTTATGCTCAGGATTTGTTTTTCTTAAGCCTGGAAAGACACGGGAACACATTTTAGCAGACAGTACCAACAACAAATAAATTATTAAAATAATTTTCTACCAGAGAAGTAGAATTGAATATTATTTTTTATGATCTTAAGTTTGGCTGTCACTGAGCGAGCCATAAATAAATAAATAAATAAATAATCAGATCACATAATACTTACACACTGCCTCAATGCTTTCCGAAACGTTGCTTGTGCTGACGTGGTTGTTGCCTCTGCAGACGACTGATCTGTTCTCAGTGAAGACGGTGATGTTGACCTTCTTAACTGATCTCTGAGATGTCCTGCAACTGTCCTCATCACAGACAGACAACACCCAGTCATCCTGGATGGAGCAGTTGACTGTGATGGTGCAGAGTCCAGCAGACATGTTGGAGGGCAGACCTGATTTGAAGACAGGACTGGGAAGTCTTTCTGCAAGACCCAAGCAGATAGATTTACCCTTTGAAAACTGAGAAAATTGGCTTGATTTCTATCAATAATATTAGAAGAAGGCAATGAGCGATTACAAAAGAAGTGACCCAAAAATGAATGAAGAAGAAGTAAATTATCTGAGATTAATTATTACTCACAATTTGTGAAACATTTCTTACCAAGTTGCTTATTGCCTTTTTCCCATATTTTTGAAAGCAATTGCACCTATTTGCTAAGGATTAAAAGGTTTAAATACTTCTGAGAGGTGTCTGAAAGCAGATGGGGAAAAGCTATGTCACTCCATGTTTCAAAGAGTTAAAGGCATAGGCAATTTGGTAGCACAATCTGGGGGCGACTTGTACAAAAAAAACAACATTGCTAAAGACTTACCTACACAAGACTCAGATGAAGCCTCCACTAAAATATATGCATGTATGAGTGCATTTTTAAAATATTCATTTATTTATTTTCCTGGCCATTAAGTCCCCCTTGAGTACCCCATATCTAGAATTCGCCTTTATGTTATATGTCAGTAACCAGTTCTGGTAACATAAAATTACATGAAGTATCGAGCCAAAACCTATTTACCAGAGACATAAAAAAATGTAATTCTGAAATCAAAGGACAGTGTTGGCAGTTTTAACTCAAATATATAGTTTGAGATAGTGACATTAAAATAAAAAGGGATGTACAATGGCAGATGCAAAAACTGTACAATTTCTTAAGCACATTTAACTTCAATCTTCACTTTCTTTATTTGTAAACTGGATCACAGATCTTCCCAAAAAGACAAAATTTAAATTTTCATTTAAAGGGGTGTGTCATACATCATGTTCATTTTGTGCAAGGTTTGAGAAAATCTTTAAGCTGGTTTTTAAGATAAATACCGCAAGATAAAGAAACATGTATCATTAGGACTCCTATAATCACCTGAAATAATGAAATCTCCAGAACAAATAAACCCCACAGCTTAAGAAAAAAAAACAATTTATAACTTACCTTGAACAATTAGTCTGTGTTTCTCATTTGACCTTTGATAGTTAGAATCAAAGAATGAAAATGTATAGGTGCCACTGTCTGTCTCAGTGAGTTTGTTGAGACACAAGGAGTGGTTCACTGGGTAATAATCCACCTTGTCTTTGAAGTTTGGTGTGATGGTTTCACCAACAACAATAGCTTCATTATTAAATGACCAAGACTCTTGACGATATGCTGATGAGTTTACAACTTGTAAACATAGTGAGCTGTTTTTCACCCGGTAGTACATTTTTGGTGGGTCCTCTGCCGTTATCCCTGATAAGAAACATAACACAATATCATTAAAAGAAAAGTCTTGAAATTAATTACAGCTTATTACTTTGAAGTTATATGCATCAATGACGTGTGACTGTGCTAAGACACGTGTCATAAGCATGGATGTAAAACAAAATCCCATGTTTAGCTTTTTACTTTTTATACAGGGCACACGCTGGTGCTAGGGTGGTATTGCCTTCTTTCAAATAATGACAAATGCTAACTGAACCTGTAATGAAGCATTATTAAAGAGGCTCTTGTTAAACCTAATAAACAGGTTTTAAAACCATGAGAACAAGAAGCAGAAAGGTTACAATATTTTTAATTCAATCACAAAAGAGCAACTTCTTCATTTTGTCAAAACTCTAAAATAATGAATTCTTTACATTAACTTCAGAACAAACTACTGCATATTTAACATAAGACAACTGCATTAGACACAGCATTAAAGCATGTTTCTTTGTGAAACCTTATAGAAATAGTTACGAAAATAGATTGACTGGTTCTGACATTTAACATGCAAACACATATTAATTTATCTTACCTGCAATAATCCAGCAACTCAGAAGAAGCAGCATTTTCAATCCGTTGCAAACAATGCTACTGCGTATGAAATCACACAGGAAGCAACGTTTAAACGTGGGTTTATGCATGCATCAAACCGAGATGAAAGTCAGGAAGGGGTACAGTGCAGGGTGCAGCTGTCAAAATGTCATGTTCCAAAGAAAGAAGACAAAAGCATCATTTGTTTAAATTCATTTGAATGCCACCTACACAGCCAAATCCAAGACTACATAGTAAATCTAACGTTGCTCTGTTTATTCAGTTCCTTATTTTCTACATTTAAGACAAATAATCAGATAAACCTGAGATTTTCATTGCATCAATGTAACCATAAAGTTGTTGAATTCAATGAAGTCAGCTTTAAGCCTCATCTTTATCCACAATTATTCTGTCTATGATATTGAAACCAAAATGCTTACAAATGCGCTACTTCTCAGATGTCTGGTGTAATGGTTGAATGATCAGCACAGCTGGATTTAGACAGGCCTTTATAGGCCCACCATGTGAGCGATTTGAGTTAGTTGATGAGTATCTGTAGGTTTTGAATGCAATGTACTGTGCGAACACTTTGGGTTGTTGATGTGGTTTGTGCAGAATATGAAGCAGATATGAGAGTTTGTCTGCACACATACACACTGACAAAGCTTACTGTTAGCATCATGTTGCTTATGATTATTTTGGGTGTAACAAGCGTCAAGCTGTTTCGATGTCAGTGAGAGCTTGTTGGAACTGGCCAGATGGTGGACTGATTTTGGGGACAGTATCTTGGGAGAGAGTCCCTCAGTGCTGCATTTAAAATGTAACTTTAACAGCAGCAACAGAGAGTTTGCTTTGTTTTTTTATGTTCACTTTAAATGTATGGGTTAACAGACAAATAGTAGGTTGGTTATGCAATAAATGAATATCAGATGCACTTGTCTGTTGTCATCTGATTAACATTTCTGTTTCAACATACATATCAGTAAATGAATACTCAATAATGACTTGATGAGAGTACTTTTTTGGCAGGATTTTTGACTGAAATTATATGACTACAACATAAAAGCAATTTGAAAATATACCAGACAGAAAACATATACTCGTTCCCACTCCACTTCCAACTTGGAATCTGTTATTCCCAGCACATTTTCACAACAGCAAAGATGACAGTGTAATTAGTGTGCCACTTCTCAAAACACACACACACACACACACACAAAGAAATACATCTGAAAAATCCATGCACACAGACTGGCATACTGTCCTCACTGTACAGTATAGTATACTATGTTGCCAAAGAGTGCTATTGTTTCCCTGTACCAAAACGCATTCAAAGCTGCTTTTTGCACATTTATTCAACTTTCTTAGGGCACACAAGTAATATATCTTGCAATAAATTTAATTGATTAACTTATTGTAAATAATGATCTCATATTTGCATGACAGGATGGTGGCACCACATGATATTTTGACACCTAAAATATCAGAAAATAACAAATAACTAATGCTGTTTATTTAAGTAACCATTAGGGAGAGGCAGATTTGTATGGCATCTATTTGTGCATTTAAACTTATCTTTAATAATAAAAAATGCACAGAAAAGTCCCATTATTGGCACAAAACAATCATGCTACAGGCTTCACGTAAATGAAACAGGTAATACTAAATAAAAGTAAAGTTTGACTTACAGTTATGTTTTGGTCCTGAAGAGAGAAGACATGGCCGGGTAAAGCAGCCTAGAGAAGCAGTTGGTAGCTGAGGCTGAAATCTTCGTTTTCGCGTTTCCGGTCGCCATCTAACTTCGTACGTTAACATCACACAGCTTTGTCGGTCACCGCGGTGTTTTTCTGACCATAAATCCACTCTCGACTCGTTCATATTTTCACCAAGAAACGACTGCAAGCCGATGCTACAAAGATATTCAACGTTTTAGCCAGCTAAGCCGTTAGCACCGCAACTCGCGCTAGCTTAGCGGCTAACAGCTACGCACTTATTTTACAAACACACACCAGCACTAATGTTCAGGCGAATTTAGCGAATTCGTAGGTAAACCGTCGTTGTTTGCGTTTTAACTTTCTGTGCGAGCTTCTTCAACCACTAAGCCATTCCCGTCGCTGCCTTGTGTCCTCTCGGTTTGTTAGCCCGCCCTCTACCTTTGACTTCCTCACCTGAGCCAATCACCGCAAGCGTCACTCACCGACTGACCAATCAAAACGAGGGGCGTTCAAAGTAAAGGTTCTTTGCGCGTTTTTTGTTTGTTTTGTTTTTAAATTCACCACATTAATTCATCTCCAACATTATTTAGAAATAAAATATTATTTAGTTGTGTTCTTGTGTGTACTGTTTTATATTATCCTATTTTTCAGTTTTTGATTTAGCAATTGTACATGTGAAACACAAACCTGTTGGACAAACTAGACAATTATTTTAAATGCTGATTATAATAAATGAATAAATAATGTAAAATTATTGTAAATATTATTATTAATAATAACAAAGATAAAACAATGTAGCAGGAAAAACAACTGATACCGACTGTTGAAATAAAATAGAAATGTGTAAAAATAGCAATAAGACTACAAAAATATAGACATATATAAAACATGTATAAATAAAAATAAATATATCTTAATAATATAACAATACTTACAAAAATAAACAAACTTTAATTACATCAGTCTGATATATACTATTAACATATAGTGCTGTCACTTTACTGTTTCCTGTACAGCTCTGTATTTAGTATTTTTTTATATTGTTAGTTTAGTGTATTTTTCATATGCCACTTATTATTCATTTCTTTTATTACTCTGTTTATCAGTGCAATAACTGAATTTTCCCTCTAAAGGGACAATAAAGATTTTTCTTATTTTATTTACATCTCATTATATTTAAAACTGAATTACTTTGAGTTTTAATGCATCTTTTGCCTTTTCCCCTACTTTTTGGAACTAAATTACTTTAACTAAATATTTCTACAGAATAAAAGCACATACTAGGCAAGACACTACAGCACTGGTTACCTGGAGGTCCTGACTCCCATTAGGGGTCACCAGAGCTTCACAGGGGTATAGAAGTCTTCATCTTAAGGAGTCTAGGAGAACTTTTTTAAAAAAAAAAAAAAAAAAAAAAAAAAAAACAACACGCACACACACACACACACTTCAGGCCTATATCTCAACATTTCAATATTTTTCATTGTATAAACTTTAAAAAATGAAAAAAAATATGTTAGTGCTGTTGGGCCTTTTATCATTCATATTCACCTGTGAAGGCAGTTCAAGCAGGAATCATTTTGTTTCATGCACACACAAATAGACACTTTGTAAATAATATATTTATTAAAAGAGCCACTTAAAAGTGCTTACTCAAAAGTTAGATCAATGTGAGTGATCCATATATAGTATACAGTAGGCTTTACAGTATAAACAACCACAACCCCTCACCAGAACTGAAATATTTTCAGTTTATTTTGAATATTATTCATTGGGCTTAGTCTGGGGCAGCAGAGGATTTCATCTGAATTGTGGCATTTAATTTCTATCTCGACCACAAATTTAAAACAGATTATGTTTATATTCATAATATATATGATTTTTCATAACATGCTTGGTTGGCCATTCAAACAAATACAATTTCAAGATAGACAATAACTCCTAGTAAATATATTTTTGGCAAAAATATTTCTTATGTGCTTTATTACTTTAATTAAAAATTCAAATGTCTATTTTTTTTATCACCAAGGGATTTAATTAAAAAGTACAACAATTTTACTTAATGCATCCATTGCCATGTAGAGTAAAAATGATAAGATAAAATTTTTGTCCAGATTTACTCTCCTATAAAATACAAAAAGGCAGTTGATTAGACACACATTAGCAGAATTCACAGACACTTTCCTAACCAGTGTATGGAAAAAATGAAATGACACGACGTGACATCACATCACATCACATCACATGACGTGAAAAGATGGGCGCACTGTAACTTTGCCCACTGACAGTACGGTATATCGTAAATGTGGAGCTGTTTATCAAATGTCAGATATGAATAATGTAGGAAAAATATTTTCATACACTGTACAGAGGTACATTAACACACATACATGAAATTTAAGACAGCTCATACAAACACAAGATTACCCATTTTCAAGCATAAAAATGCACATTTAGAAACCCCAAACAACTTTTAATCATTTATTACAGTGCATTAGAGTTAGTTCAGTTATTCCCCTCATGTGTAATGCCACTTTTTATTTCAAGTTAAAGTGCTTTTAGTATTATTACTAAATGGATTTACCCAAAAAAACAAGAAAAGACATTCTTAAGAAAGAGCACAATATTCCAGGTGCAACAATGTTGTTAGAAACTATTGTGTACATAAAATATGATACATTCCTTTAAAAACCTTCATTGAAAAAATAAAATGGTTGCAGTAATTTTGCCACTTTTTGCCGACCTATTCCCAAGTCATCAAATTTCGATACTTTGTCACGTCCCTTAGTGTCTTGAAGCGACGCACAGGGTGCCCTTTTACATATTTGACGTGAAATGGACTTTTATTGTTGGTTAGCTTTAAAAACATAAACTGTTCTAATGCGCTGTTGGTATGTTGTTCTACAAAAAGTAACTCTAAAAAGGGACTTTTGTTTTCACACGAGGTGTAGGTACAGAAATTACATGACTTTACATTCCAATCTTGACTTTGACTTTTGGTTTTACACGGATGACCAATCCACCTCCCATCCTTCACACCTTATGCAGACTTACTTTCTTAAACGATGTACAGTAATATAAGGAGCACAAAGGTCCCTATAGGGTGGAAATGAGGGGTGGTGGGTGGATCCAACAAACCCTGGACTTTCATATGGGAGTGTGGTGTTCACTTTCCATCTGAATTTTTTTCCATACCTTGTGATGTGACTTTTTTACCTATATATACCCATCCATGCTTTGTCTAATCCTAATCATCTGGACCAGCATGTGCGTTTGTTGACGTCCTTGCATTGGCTGCCATGTGCTTTTGTTGACATTGCAATCACACATCCCAAAACGTCAACAGAAGACACCAAAGGACACTTAGTGTGTAACATGTAGAAGCGGAAGTCCACTGTAAAACGTTGATATGTGACAACTTGGGATGAGAACGTGTTGCACACACTGAGGGGCGTGACAAAGCATTGATATTTGATGAGCTGAAGAAAAGAGCAGGCTGCTTTTGCAGGTATTTTGTTATTTTAATTTTTTTTAAAAAAAACAGTGTAGTGATTCAGTCCGATGTTCAACTACACTGCAAAAATCATCCCCTCAAGTCATTTTTTTCCTGTTAGTTGAGTTCATTTTTCTTAAAACAGAAACAGAAATCAACTTTTTTCTCTTCCTCTTTTTCTGAGATCAAGTTCACTTTTTTTAACTCCCTCTTGGCTCAAGAAAGAGACACTCATTTCAAGAAAATTCTTGAAACAAGTTGATTTCTACTGGTATCGGATTGAGTTATTCCAACACCTTTAGGAATAAAATATAGTCAGAAAAGACCTGATAAGATGAAAATATTTTTGCAGTGTTTGAGCATCCTCCAGTTGCAGTAAAACGAGTCCTTTCCAAAATAGACGTGTAGAAAATGTCTCTGACTTGAGGATGTGCTGTACATTTGTACATGTTGGGTTTGTGAATCTGAAGTTGGTTTCTTCAGTGTATTTCCAACAGACAGTGACACACTGGCAGTCTGTCTGTGTGTCTTCTGTGGGCAAGGTGAAAGAGTGCCCAGGTGATTTATTTCCACTTGTAGGTGGAGGGTTTTCTGTATGAGTGGGGAGACGTTTTTATCTTACATCGTCAACAGCTTGTTTGTTTTCTCCTGCCTTCACCTGATCTGCAGTTTCACATCATCTTTCCGTTACCACTTCCTGTCATTCTCAACTCCCTCACACATTACTAATACGCACACTTAGCGGGCTGCTATCTCTGATGCGCCCCCTCTCTCGCCCCTTCTCTTCACCCCTGTAGTTTTCCTCAAGTCGCATCTTCTCCGGATCCGTCCCAGCCTCCTTTCCACTATGGTAACGGGATGCCTGTGATGGCGGGCTCGGCGGCAGGGCTTGCTTAAAGAGGGGTGGGGTTTTGGTTTTGGCCACTTTGTCAAAAAAGGCGAAATCGGCCACATATTTTCCTGAGGGTGAGAGGGAGACGACAGGGGGGAATTCGTAGCCCCAGAGGATCTCGTCTGGAAGGTAGGATGTTCGAACCTGACAGGTGGCGGAGGTCGGCTCAACCGTGGCACTCATGATCACCAGGAGCTCAAAGTCAGCCAGCTCCGGGTCTGTCCAGCCACCACCTGGACAACAAGAGGAGACCTGAAGTTAAACAACAAACTAAAAAAAAACAAAAAACATTAAGCTCTGTGGAAGAAGGTGATGAGCAGCTTATGAGAAGAAATTATCCCAAAAAGAGCAAGAAATTAGTTTTTTTTTTTTAGTGTACAAAAAATTACTTTAAAAAATAAATAACAAAAATTGAAAGTAATGTTTTTGTTTTAAATAATTTTCAAAATCTACCAATTTCTTGCAATTTGTAGAATATTTCTTGGCAATGTGTTTATTGCCTCAGTTTTTTGCCACTTGGGGGCAGCTGAACAAACTGGAAGCACAACATGGTTTAGCAGACAGAAATGACTCATTCTAAGGTAACAACAACAACAACAGTTCTTGTTGCCAGGTGATTATAAACAAAACAAAAACATATTGATAACATTAAATCTTATCTCTTCCAGTATATGACCCTTAATCACACACACTGAGCCTTTAAGTTGTAGGTGTTTGAATTAGCACATTCAGCCTGCATTATAATTTAGAGGTAAAATAATAATAGTTCATAATGGTCCATAATAGTTTATTTTAAAAAATTAAATAAAAAATGCAAGCCTAAGCCACAGATTCATTCATTCAGTAAAAGTCATGTAGGGCACACACACACACACACACACACACACACACACACACACACACACACACACACACACACACACACACACACAGAGGCACACAGCGATCCTGAAATTTCCAAAACATAAAATCTCCCCACTTACTGACTGATTCCAAAAACACACAGATGTGCACACACTTATAGATCTTATACCTCTGAAATTTGGACACAGTAGCAAAGTGAAAGCTGCCACATACTGGGAACATTCATGAATAATAAATATATTTTCATAACACTCGCATACTTGTCATTCATTGACACACAACCCGGACAACACAAAGGACTCACTGGAAGACATATGCGCTCAAACAAGCACACACCTGCATCAACAGGCCTCCCTCAGAATGCAGACTCAGTCATCTGTCTAAACAGTCCTTAGCCTAACCCAGACCCAGTAACGCAAAAACACTAGGTTTCGCAATCGCTTGTGCTCCCTGCGACAAACTTGGTTGAGGGATTCTCTTTATAGGCCGTTTGTGGGCGGTACAAAGGGCTCCATCTACAAAAATGGAGTGATCTTTGCAGAAGTTTGAAATTTGATCCAACAATCATGATCCAACTTAGGGTGCAATGGAATAATTTGCCCATGTCCCATTCATTAACATGGAGGGTTTGTGACCTATACTGCAGCCAGCCACCAGGGGTCCATACATCAATCAATACATACCTCAGAAGTACACACTTATGTATTCCTACCCTTATATATGCATTCACATGCTACATAAAACACTTCCAAGATTTCATATACAACCCACTTAAATATGAACAACTTTCCCAGTTTGTTATGCAACCCATTGCAATATAAACATTGCAAACCGCATAGCAAATAATACCACTGGTAATTAAAGTGACCACTTTTTATCAGTTAACTAGTCAGTTGAAAAGAAGAAGCAGCAGGATCTTAGACAATTGTATGTAATGGTTTAAATAGTGGTAACATCAGTGCCCCTATCAACTGAGTGGATCTGTCACGTCGTCCATGTTTTTGTTCAGTCTGTGGTCTTTTCTGACGATTTTTTTAGTTATTCTCAGTTCTATAGAAAACAGAGAGTACTTGAATGAGTCATTGTTGGAGTCTCTCATAGTGTGCACACACACTTTTCACAACCAGACTGCAGAAAACTTTCCAGCTCAGTGGTTTGGACAGCCATGACACCCCTCCTATAGACCATCTCCACAGTGTCCTGCCCTCCTGATTGGATGACTCTTCGTTATATGATGCCAACAAGATTCGCACAACGTTGATCTGGAAGTTTCAAATGTTCCTGAAAGAGCAGCTTGCTGCTGATGGTGTCTTAGGCTAACCCGAGCCAGAGCCAGCTGTAGGCAATGTTTAGATTAAAGTACTCAAGTAAATGTGCTTAGTTACTTTTCTTTTTTGTGTGTGATAGAAATAGAACATGAACACCTATTATTATTACTTTATTTATATATGCCCTTCATCACGTAACGTAGCTAGTAAGTGATCACATATGCTGCTGGAGCACCAAAATACACTGTAATGTCTTTTCCCGAGAAAGAGAATTCAGGGTCTCAGGGAAGAAAAGAAAGAAAAGACAAATAATCACACTGACTTTGTAAAAAAAAAAAAAAAAATTCAAAAGGTGCCTGAGAGAGGGTCAAGAAAGCAAGAGCAAATGGACCAAGAATTTGTGCTGCACACCTGTATATATATATATATATATATATATATATATATATATATATATATAAATATATATATACATATATGACAGGAAACCCAGATAAGGCAGCAATGAGTACTTGGCAACAAAGACTGACTGCTGCTACAGCAGGGCTTACTGTAGTACTATGGATAGTATTACGTGTGCTGTAATATTATCCTTTAAATACGGCAAAAGCTAAAATAACCGCTGAATGGGAGGTAATGTGAAAACAAGAAAAAAAGGCAGAAATGACCGTTGAAGTTACAGGGCAGAGCTTAAAGATGCACTAATTGGAGGACATACGATTAACATATCAGAAAATTAAGTGTGTCAATTGAGGCCAAAGGAAGAAAGAAAAAAAGCCGTCCACCATAAATGAGTGGTGCGAGTGTAAATAACGTCCGGGATCAGAGTCGTACTGATGCCTTTGTGCTGAGAGGTCTGCGCGGCTGTAAGTGGATCTGCGCAGGCTTCGTGTCAGCACCCCAGACTGTACAGCATTGTGCTCTAATGAGGGGTGTCTCTGCCGATCTCTCTCACACACATTCCAGCCAAAGAAACCCTCTCCTCCGGTGCCAAACCAGCCCAACTCTGGACAGTTAGAGGCAGCCAAGCATGCAGCACATGACCGTAAATACCAATACACCTACATACACAAACATACCGAATATGCACACAGTTATTCTCAATGCAGTCTGATTTCAAACCAATATTTTCATGAAATGATTGCAGGTAGTAAAATACAATGTGTTGAGTCCAAGATCCAGTGAAATGAATAAAATATAAATACAAATAAGAATAAAATAATAATAATAATAACAAGACGGTTGTTTGTGTGCTATTTCTTTCAATACTGCTACTTCTGTGGATAGTGGTGAAAAGTAAGTACATTTACCTGAGTACTGTACTGAGGTACAAATTTTAGGAACCTGCTTGAGATACTTTAATTGAGGATTTCTATTATTACTATTTATCCACAGGGGGATAGATAGATAGATAGATAGATAGATAGATAGATAGATAGATAGATAGATAGATAGATAGATAGATAGATAGATAGATAGATAGATAGATAGATAGATAGATAGATAGATAGATAGATAGATAGATAGATAGATAGATAGATAGATAACTGATGCCACTCCTGGATTCAAAGGATTATATTTGGGTTAAAATCATAGTAGAGACAAATACCATAAAGACCAACCATCACAGAGGACAAAGATGCTTTGGTGGACACATAACCTTATTTAAGTACCATCAATGATTGTCCATTCATTGGGAATCTGGTTGCATAAGAGAATATTGACCAATCAATAAGCCAACTGAGCAGTAGGTTACAGCCATACCTTTAGCTGCCCAGGCCCGAAGAGGGCTGTTGTCGTCGATGATGTGGTAGAAAGTCAGAGGGATGATGAGGAAGGGGCTGTCTGTCGACGTGTCCACCTGGAAAGGCACATTGCGCTGGTCCAGCCGCACGGTCTCGCCCTCCTTTGTCAGCGACGTCTGAAGCAACTTCCCCGTCACCTGGGAGCCAAGATGGAGTCAGTAAATGTAGCCAAGAGGTTTGCAGGAGGCATCCTGTAACCAAAAGGCCCCAGGTTTAATACCTGCAACGGCCAATATCTCCACCAAAGGCGATGTTTCCTTGAGCATGGCATTGACTGAAAGTGTCATTAACCCTTTGAAACCTGGATTAACATCACTTTTCTTGCGCTGGGACACCTTCACAAGCATTTACACCTTCGAAATCTAAGCAGATTGGTTTGCTTTTATTTTGAATACACAAGAAAAGAACAGTTCCACAAATTGCAAAAAAATAAATAAATAAAATTTGGGAGAATTTGTTTTTAAGAAGAAAAATGTCCAAAACAATCCTATATTTATAATCATCATGATAATATATTAAATATTATTTCACTTTTTGGGGGTCATTTCCTTGTTGTTTTTGTTTCTTTGTTTTTCTTTTACTTTATTTTTAGTCATTTTTATTTTCTAACTTTTAGGGAATTTTCCTGTACATTTTACATTTTTTTGCTAGTTTTTGTGTAATTTCTTATTAAGTTGATCATTGCCTTTTACCCATGTTTTAAAAGGACATCGAGCCAGTTTTCTCAGGTCTCAAAGGATTATCATCATTTGATATCAGTCAGATTTGTACTGTTAAGAAGGGATGTCAACGGTTAACCATTAAAAGGGAAAGAGGAAGGAGCTTGTGGTTCTAATAAAAGCTTTTTCTCTTCACTGCCTGGACTTTCAGGTAAGACTATATGTCAGTGTCAATGGGTTCATATCCATCATGGCATTGCATCCAGTAAAATGTGCAGATTAAATCAATGATAAAGCTAATCAAAGGCATAAACAGGCAAAACAGACCTTGGATGCATCAAAAAGTCACGATATTTTAGGGTGCAATTACTGCACATACCTGGCATCCTAACAGCAGGCTTTTGCGCATGTTGGCCACTCGTATCATGAGACAGGGTCGACCCTCGTGATTGGACACAACTGCATGTTGACTGAACTTCACGGTCTCGCCTCTTTTCTTGGGACGAGCGACCTACAAGAGGAGGAAAATGGTAAAAAAAAAATTGATGTATAATGATTCCTGTTACTACATGACCTCCAGTAATCATCTATTTCCTCGTTATTATTTCAAGATAACCCTGCTGACAATAAGATATGTGATAAGTGGAGGCGTGAAACTACGGGGAAATATAGATAAAAGAAAGATTGTGAGGAAGAAACGTTGAGATTAACGTGCTCTTAATAGATAAGAGGTAATATCATCATGACAATCTGTAAGCAGTACTGATAAGCTCAAAGGTAATTGCTAAACATAGTGTACAGCCACCTGCACACACTGGCATTTGTATAACTTTGGTTAACACATATATAAGTGTGTTTATGTATGTATTTGCATGTGTGCATGTGCATTTACCTACTGTATGTGCACATAACATGTGTATGCATGTATACATATATATATACATATATATTTGCATGCATGAAGGTATATACAGCACATGTATGTGTATGCATATGAATGTATATGTATATATATGTGTATGTATTATATTTAAAAGGCATTTTCTACTAATTCAGTTGTTTTACCTAGTTTTACTTTATTGTATTGTACTGTGAAGCATAGTACATCAACACTACCTTCGCAAGGAACGTGCCAGTGATGAAGATCTCCATCACCATGGTGATGACCAGTTGAAAGATGAGCAGAACAATGGCGGCAGGACACTCCTCAGTGATACACCGGAAACCGTAGCCGATGGTGGTCTGAGACTCCAGAGAGAAGAGGAAGGCTCCCGTCAGCGTCTTCACCTCCATCACACATGGAGTATGGTTGGACGGTGGGTCAAACTCTGGAGGAAAGGTGCAATAGCAGAAGATCTAAGGTTTGGGGTTGTAAAGTTATTATGAAGAAATATTTTCTTTACTCTCTCAATGCTTTTTTTTCTCTTTCGCTCTCTGCAAAGTAACACTGTATTCCTGTATGTCTTTCCTTGTTGTTAATTCATTAAAAAAAAAGTGTTAGTTTTTTTTTGTTTTTGTTTTTTGAGAATGCCAGAGAACGTGCATAAAACCTTTAAGGGCCAATAATTTTCTGTGGGGGGATGATAAGGTTGCCAGTAAACAGAGCTACTGGCATTGGTAGGCAAAAGTTGCAGACTACATGATTACCTGAGAACTTTTGTTCTTTTACAATGGACATTTGTTTTTACCAAAAATATAAGCATGAATCAATAATTAATGAGACAACTGCACGCTCTTTTTTACTGGTGATTTCCAACTTGACTTCTCGATTGTTGCCTTCTTCATTCTCTCTTTCATACTTGAAGAATACGACACACCCACTGGTGTCAAGGTTCACACTTCAGGTCAGGCAAAACTTTTTTTTTGTTTCAGCTGAGAACCAACTTTTCAGGTTCTGAACCAAGTTATTTTTGGTTGAAATGCTCTGAATGGTTCAGAATTGATGCAGGAACTCAACCGCTGCCATGTTGGTTGAAAAGGGATATAAGGGGGCAAGAGGTCTTTCTTGCTTTTATTTTTTAATTATTATTATTCTGCAAAGCCCCGCCATCCTCCATGCCTCCTTACCCAGTAGATCTCCATGCACCATTGCCACAAGGTACCAAAGCACTCCAAACACGAACCAGGTCCCAGCAAAGGTGGCAGAGAAGAGGAAGAACTTGTAGCGCCATTGCATGTCTAAGAAAGTCGTCCAGAGGTCACGGAGGTAAAGCGCCCCTCGTCCGCTCACGTGCTCAATGCGCACATTGCTTCGGCCATCTTTGGAGAGGACTCGCCGCCTCCTTCGCAGAGCATTGGGCCCTCCAGCTCCGGTTCCTCCTCCACCTGCACCTACACCTCCGGTCCCCCCTGTGGAGCCCAGCAGGGGCTTGGTGACATCCGTCTGCGTCTGGGAGTGGCATACTTTCTGAGGGGAGGAGCCTTCAGAGGAGGGGGGAGTGGCTGAGGTCATGGCTGGCGCTACAGTTGATCGGCGACAACAGGAGGTAAGAAGAAGAAAGGTGGTTAAAGGGGCGTACAGGAAAAGACAAAGAGAGGTAGGACGGCGAGAAAAAAGGGCATAGGTCATATTGGTGGGTCCAAATGAAAAGGTGCAGGATGTGTGAAAAAGGAGAAAAGAGCGAACACTTGATGACCACATGAATGAGGAAAATGACAGAGTGGAACATTTGGGAGGAGAGGGAGATGACGATGAAGAGAAGAAGAAGAAGAAGGGGATTAGAAGCACATTTTTCAGCTGGACAGAGTCATGGCTATCCGCGGTGGTCCATTTAAGCCCCCTTTCTCCTTTCAATGGAGGCAGCTGGCCTTGTCAAAATAAAAGCTCCCTTTCAGCTTGAAGGCACAGCTGCTCTTTCACATTAAAAGCGTGATAGAGCGGGCTCACTCACGTGTTGGTTGCACAAGACGGCTGCTGAATTGAGATGAGGAGAAACCAGTGACTGTCATTCCACATGAAAAAGATTTTTAAAAGGAGTCTTTCAGTTTGAATCAAGGATGCTGAGATGTTCTGCCGGACCACCCTCTTCCATTTTGCTGAAAGCTGTTTTCACACTCTACTCGTCACTTCTTGGCCTGTTCTTACTTGAATAGAGACCTCAATTTTGCTGAATTTGCAGCAGATGTGACAGGCAGATGTGCACTAAATAAGAGTCAGATCTGGGTTTTTGGAGAACTGTAGAAAAGCTGACTTTTGTGTGTGTGTGTTTTTACGGGGCTGTTTTTCAATAGTTTGGGACATGCCCCTTAGCTCCAATTAAGGGAAATCTCAGTACTACTGAATATAATGGTATGTGCACAAGGAAAGGTTAAAAAAAGTGGTTCTCCCAGTTTAAGAGCTCAGCTCCATCCAAAAACCAGGACATACCATTTTATCAAGTTTAAAAAACCCAAAGGTTTTCTTTTGGAGAAGCTAGCTGCCAACTGACTCCAATAGTGCACAGTGCAGAGCAGATAAGGTAACCAGCAGACCAATGGGTGGACAGTGGCCACTATTTTTCCATATGCTAACTTTGCTAGACAGCTGTCTGTCGGTAAAACATAAAATAAAATAAAATAAAGTGCAAAACATTTAAGTTACAAAATATTAAAATTTTACCAGCTTAATGGATAGCATTTTGAAATGAAGTGCAAAAACTGAGGCAATGGAGTGCTGGACAAAAAGGAAAGCCCTCTTGCCTCTTGGCTTCTTCTCCAGGGTTTTTCTATAAAATTACTTGTTATTAACCAGTTAATGGATGTCAGGCATCCTTTTTACCAAAATAAATACACCCTCATCACTCATTACTCCAGCTAAGTGCTTATTGTCAAGTAACAAGTGTCATGTGAAAGCCTGTGTCAGACAATGGGGTTTGTAATGTGATGGGATGGATTTTAAGTGTCTGTGAGTTTCTTAGTGTCAGCAGTATATTGACAGCAAGTCCCCGACCCCACCCCCGGGTACCATGGACACTTATTGTCACTGTAAGGGTCATCCCCTGTACATACTTAACAGTTTTACCCTCATCTGAGGTGCAGTTTCTCAACATCCTTCTTTTTCTATCCTTCTCGCTCTCACCGTTCACTAAATGGCCCTTTTGTCTCAAACTGCCTCTGCTTTCCGGAGTGAATACAACAAACCCAAAAACAAAACAACACAAACAAAAGTCCAAGAAACACGACGATCTGATACGCTCTGTCCTTTCCTGTCCTTTCTGACCCTTCTCTCTCCTCTCGCCGTGCTGGAGCTCACACTGAGTGAATGAATAGAGATCTGTGTTGATGTCTGTGCTCTGAATACTAAGATGTGGAGGGGGAGAGCGAGGGGAGGGAGGCGGGGTCAAGAGGAGGCCCACGTGATTGGCCGTGTCCATCTCCAGCTGAACTCTGAACCCTGCGGAGCTCCTGCCTACACATACAGTAAACACACACTCGTGCATTGGATATATAGACCTTTTGAACAGTTACAATGCAATACAATACCATTGATTGTGCAAAGGAATGTTTGCAAAGTCAGGACTTTACACACAACAATACAGCAACTAGCAATCGCATGTATATTAACCCTTCACTGTCTGTGTCAGTCTATAGCCTTTTTTAGACATGAATCTGTTACTATTAACCACAGACTGTGTATAAAGATGGACAACATAACAATTTCCCCAAAGTGTAACTTTTCACTTTTGATCGCCCCCTGGTGGCTGGCTGCAGTATAGTTCATAAAGCCCACCCCTCCATGTTAGTGAATTGGACATAAGCCAAACTTTAAACTTAAATGTATATGCCAATACATTTTTACCCAAAGATGGTTTCTGTCACTGAGTGTAGTTCTCATCACCCTGATGTTCATTAAAGTGAACGTTTTTGTGCTTCAAGTTCGGTTTCAACAAGTTACTCAATTCTACAAAAAGAGGACTTTCCAAAATGATTGACAGCTGTGACAACCAATCTGTGAGCTCGCATTCAATGAGGCTACTCACGATTGGTTAGATAGGTGTTTTGGCGGGAACTCCCCCCACTGCGGAGATCGCTACTGCATAAACTCTGCCTCCAAATGGCGTTACCTGTGCAAGATGGCAGCTGCGGTATCAGAGATATTTTGGCTTATTTTTTGTGCAGTGGAGATGCAACCTCCCATGGAACATATCTCGTTCTTAAGCAGCTAAATGCTCTACTATGTTCACCAGCTAGTCGCTAAATTTATCTTTTCTACTGTGGTAATGAGTTTGATGAGGATGCAGTGAATAAAATTAAAACAGTAAATTTGCAGGTTGGTAAGACACTAAATCAAGTGAGAACTAAGGTAAACTGCCAAGTTTAAGAGTTAATTGGCTATTTTTTTCTGTGCGTACCTTTTTACAGGTGACCGTTCTTACATTTCACTGCCTCATTGATCCACTGCTTCTATCAAAACATCAGTGAGTGCAGCTTTAAAAACAGTTCAAAGTAAGTTTCATTTTAAAGTCATTTCTAAAACAGCTGTGCACTCAAACAAGAGTAAATAGTGCATCCAGTGGGAGTGTTTCAGCTGTGGATTAATACACACTTATTGTGAGTGAGTATTTCTGGCAGCAGGACAGTGAATGTGGGATCAAAATAAACAACAGTGCCCGGATTCATCGTAATGAAGCAACATGTTGCCAAGTGCAACTCATTTATGCGTGAGACTGATAATACTTGTTGAAAGTTTCAGTTTCTTTATTGATGTTGTTCCTTTCTGGTGTTATTTGTAGAGAAAAATATAGAATATCACAACCTTTATCCTCTAAAATGATCTTTTCGAATATATAAAGCAAGTTATGTCGATGTTAGTAGAGCCAAAACAATATTTGGGAAGTGTGTTATTCTGGCTGACAGTAATACCGTTGGATTCCCTCTCTTGTAAAATGACTTTTTTCACACTCAAGGTTAGGATCTCTTCCTCTCCGTCCGGCTCTCCATCCCTCTCCTTCCCTCTGTCCTGTGCGCACAAGAATCCTTTGTTTTCGAGGAGATGAAAGGGACAAAAGCCACCATTGAAAAATACGACTGGGTGAGCGAGTGAGTGAAAGAGAGAGCAAGTTAGACGGGGAGAGGAGAGCGGTACGGAGGGTTAAAGTGTGTGTTTGTGACTGTGTGATAGTGTGTGAGTATGCGGTGCTTGACGTTGCGAGGGGGCAGAGATTGGCAGGGGGGGGTAATTGGTTTTGAGGGGAGGATTGAGAGAGAATTGAGCATCGGGTGACAAAGGGAGAGAAAGAGGAAGAGGGAGGGAAAAGGATGGTGAAGGGGTATGTGGAGTGAAGGTGCAGGAAACAGATCGGTGACAAAAGAGGGTCATTAGTATTCCAGAGGAGAGTAATCCCTTCCACTCGGTGCCCCTGTCCAGTGTCCACGGCCATAAAGAACCCGGAGCAGCCAGTACGCTGAAAAGACCCAACACAACACAACCTGAATGGCTGTGACCGCTGTCCGCACCACAGCGGCTCTGCAGCGGGCTGAAAGGACCGTCTAAACATCAACACAGGCCATGCCAAGAAGGCATCTACTCAGCCAACACAAGACGCTAAAACCACAAACTTACTGGAGCCAAACTAAGCACTGCCCATACAAACGAGCCGCTGTTGTGTCATTGTGTCTTTTTATACACAGTGAATGATTTCAGACAGTCTCATTAAGACAGAACCTCTTCTTTAGCAGTGCTTTTGTGTTGCCCTTTTTCCATTTCTTCTATTTCCTGTTTTGTCTCCTCACTTCCTGTCATTATTATTGCTTTGCTGTAGGTCCCAGTACCAAGACGACCGCACTGTTTACTTTGCCAAAAAAAAAAAAGATTATTAGTTTAGTTTATTTTTACAAAGAAAAGACATAAAAAAGAAAATTTTATAGAAAATTTTGCAGAGTTTAAACACTGCAGGAGATGTTGGAAGCAAAAAGTGGTTTATAGAGATACCTCCTCTAATAAATAACGACAATTATTCAGAAAAAACGATTGCATAATTGATCAAAATTTCAAGACTTGACAATAAAAGCTGATATAAAATTTACAAATGACAAAACGTTTGTGTTTACAAAGTCACATGGATTATAAATTAATCAGTGAAGCGCTATGAGTCTTTGCAAATTAGAGGCATTTTCAAATGTTTAACGATAGTGTAGATAATGATCATAGTGATGGAAATAAATTGTTGGAAAGAGACCGTCCTCTACATTTCAATGAAGCTCTGACAATTGATATGTCCTAATAGACAATATGTCAAATGCAGTATGCCAAAAACACCAGGATGTTCGACTGCATCTGGTTGTATTTCGCAGTATTAAGCCATGGATGTATAAAGAGAACTGGATACAGCTTTGGAGGTGGTACTCAGTGGGGCATGAAGCAAAAAAACGGCAGCCTGTACTCATTCTGAACTCATAGAAAAAGATCACTTTTTCCAGTCTTTTTGGCGTAAGTGTGAGACACCAAAAGGCACCTTTAGCACGCACAAAAAATACCGCTGCTGGACAGCTAGATGGCACCTGCCGCATCCCACGGCAGCATCACTTGAGAACGCATGCCTAACAGAACCGGTCATGTGTGTATGAAACGCCACTGGATGGTGTCAAGTTTAAACGCTGCCGGTGACGACATAATGTGTGGTGCAACAGGGCACCTATAGGGTGATATAAAGAAGACAAGTTGGGGTTTTTTGTAACGATTTAACTTGTCTTCTCCAATTCAGTCAACTTAAAACTTTAAGACAGCCCAGAAACTCATTTTTAAAGTTAAAACAAAGAGTTTCTTTTCACAGTGACATTACTTAGTTTCCATGTCAGACTCCAGCCTGCCAACATCTACTGTAGGCTATGTTATACACCTACTATATATATATATATATATGTATGTATAATTACCTCATATAACTCCACTTTAAAAAATCCAAACTATCCCTTCCTCCTGTAATCCAGCTAATACTTGGAGGAAGAATTATTCGTAACTATTTCCTTAATTATAATAGCTTATGTAGAAGCTGCAACTTTATCTTACATCTCTTACACTCAGAGTTTTTGTATTTTGCCGTTACATTATGTGCATTGCACGCTGACATAATTTACTGTCACGTGCAATGTAACAACAGGAAGCAAACGTGACCAGTCGCCATGGTGATCCGCCATTTGTCATAATGTGTCTGTGTCCCGACAGTCTGTCTAAACCTCCATCTAAATCTAAACACTTCCCCTAAACCCCCATGCCTCCACTTCCTCAGCCCAGAATTAGTAGCAGAGGAGTTACGACATTGACCCAAATTAAGCAAAGGAGCGCAGCCGTGGACACCAGGCTGTAATTTAGGACTGACTTTTACCATCTTCTCTCGAGTCAGTAGCAGCCAAAGTTCTGTCTCTCTGCCGTAAATCTGACAGGTGAACGACTGTTGTGGTGCTGATGAGGATTCCTCAATGAGGAGAGGAGATTTGTTTTGACTGAACCGTTTCCGACAGACACCATCACACCTGTTCTGTCTACTCACTTTGATAAAAATCCTGTTAAAGGAATATATCAAACACCAAAATGCGTGTTTCATATTGTGTTACCTGGTATCTCTTGGGGAAAAACAAACTTTGTTTTTCTTGAATAATTCATGGAAAATGATGAACATATTTATTTTTGTTTGATTGACTGGGGCAACAGCAAACATCTGCTCTTGCAGAATAATCCAAGTGTCATTTATCCAGTCGTGTACTCAGAGCTTCCCAAACAGACAGGAAACTGAATGAAAAATGAAACTTATCTATGCTCTCGTCAAAGCCAGACTCCATTCACAAAAACAGTACTTTTTCCTCACTGAATACAAGAACTGCTGGCCTACCATTTCTTTGTGTTAATGTACAACTTCCTTAAATCTGAACTAATCCTCTAAAACACAAAACACAGACCAAAAAAATCTGTGTAGCGGTCATTATGTGGTCCAGTTTTGATAGCAGAACTGTCTCCATGGGTACTACTAATACCCCTCTGCGCTGTAAACACAACACAGTGAGACAGAGCGCCTCTTTGAATGTTCACCCCAAGCTTCGCACCAACAAGTTTAAGGCTATACAACATGTTTTGTCTAAATTTCCCCCCAATAGACACACTACTTACCCTTTGAAATCTTGGAAAATTGTTCTGAGTTCTTTTAAAAACATGGAAAGGAGGCAAAGAGCAACTTAAGTGGCCGAGATATTAGCAAGACAAGTAAAAATATTAGAAAAGTACATTAAAAGTTGCGCAAAAAGAAAGAAAATGACCTGGGAAAGGGCTTAAAAATAAAGCAATTCTGTAAAAATCAGCTTTTTAAAAAAAATAATACTCTAAAAGTACAAATTTCTTGCATTTTTTCAGGACATTTCTTGCCAAGATGCTCATTGCCTTTTTTCTTCATATTTTCGAAAGAAATCAAATCAATTTTCTCAGTTCAGAGGTTTAAATACTTGCAAAAGGCATCAGAATGCAGCACAAGAAAACTGATGTCTATCCAGGTTTCAAAGGGTTAAAGGTATGCTGCAGGAGTGCATTTGATGACATCGGCCTGTTCACAAGTCAAATAAGCTGTCAGATGCACATGTTAATTTCACATTTTGATCAAAAATGTCTTAAGAAAAAGGTGTAAATATTTTTTTTCTTACCTTCCTGTCGACTCGTAACAGAAGTTCACTCGGACCACAGCTTTGAAACTTGAAGATTTAATTACTTTCACTGTCCGGCAGACATGTGAAAAAGACGGATGGCATTCAATCTGTCTCGGAGGAAGAAAATGGACTGGGAAAAAAGATGAGAAAGTTCAGGGTTTTGAGCGGCGCGCACTTGTTGACAGCTCGAGCATGTTTTACATCACCTCTCACTTTGACATCACATTGTTTGTTTTCTTTTGCAGTCCCTCTACGTCGCTGTCATCCTATATTTTAAAGAAGAAGAAAAAAACGCCAGACGAGAGGCCTTGGTGAGGATCAGCCAGTCGCTCAGTGTCTCCCGGCACACTGGTACTGGCAGTACCGGTTCTGGCTCCCTGTTACTGGGTCATTATGTAATCAGATGAGCACAGTTCGCACTTCTTCCTGCTTGTGAAGCAGAGAGAGAGCCCTGTGTGTCCGGACAGAGAGAAGTTAAAGACTGTTGTCCACTCCTCCGGGACCCCCCTGCACGCCTCGCTATATAAACCCAAAAGTATTCAGACCAGCCGCTGTTTCACGACATTTTTAATTCATTAATTCAACTCTCCTCCCAGCTTCTCCTCCTACCCTCCCTCTCCGTGTCGCTCCCCGACTGTACTCTATAAATGGGCCCCTTTGTTGTGAGGCCTCCTCCGCTGTTTCAGCCTTTGTCAACTTTCTCATGTAAACGTTTGATGGTTATAAGATACAAGACTGGAAGTTGTTGCACTGAAACGGAGGTATTTACAAATCAAAGACGGGGAGAAGAAAAAAAAACAGGGCTCTTTTCTTGTGCACTTGGCTCCTTGCAGTTTTGCGTTGGCCAGCATGCAGTGAATGGATAATGTCGGTGCATCTCTGTGAGGCTGTGCCATGTCCGCCTGCAAGGAGGGAGGGGGGACTCGATGGTTGTATAGGCGAGTACACGTGGTCCTGCTGTGAATGGACAGCAGCACGGGATGAGCAAGACGAGTTAATTCACCAAAAACAAATATTATACTGAAACACTGGCCCTGTGGTGGGATTAATGTAACTGTCACCTCTGATGGAAAGAAAAACGTGGTGGAAACTACATTTAGTATTCTACCTCGTGTCTATACTTGAACTCCACCACATTATAGAAGGAGTGAGTCTTTTGGGGTTTTTTGGCATTTCTCATATTTTTATTGAAAGTGAGAGCCAGACACGAAAAGGGTTAAAAGGAGAAATACTTGCAGCAAAGGTCAACCAGTGGCCGCACCAAACTACCTTTGTTTTATAGCTTAACAGTGTGAGTAAAGGCTAATTTATAGTTGTGTGTAGTGACCTGCAATTACACCTCCACACTGCTAGTTGGCAGTGGGGTTTCTTTGAAGTGCAGTAACTTTTGATTGATTCAACTGACACACCTAAAAAACACATGAAACAGTGTTTAAATTGCCAGTCACTGTTGCAAAATTGTTGACTTTGTCGCTACAGTCAGCGACTTTTCAGACCCTCCTGGTGACTTAATTTGAAATAGCGACAAATTTAGCAACTTATTCAGGCCTTCGGAAAAAAGAGTTTCTGCTCCGTTTGAGTACTTTTGATACATATTTTGCTGACCATACTTTTACTTGTAACAGAATGTTTTTACACAGAGGTAATACTTCTTTACTGAGGTCAGGGAACTGACAACTGATTAAAAAAAAATACTCTGGTTTATATAGAGAACCTAACAGAGTTTCAGTGGATTTAAAAGTGTCATAAAGATGGGGACTGGATGGAAGATCAAGTGTTAAGATTTACTGTTACAGCAACGTGCAGAAACCTTTGCTGTTTTGAAGACAACGCCAGTGCACCTGCAATGGTGCGTGTTTTTTTGTTGTGTTTGTTTGGTATTTTTTTTAAGCATTAAGTTCTGTGGTGCTAGGAGCAGGAAAAAAGTTATTTTGCACATTAAAAAACAAAAGGCCATATTACATTGGACATATATATATATTTGGAATATGTGTTTGATTTTAACGTTAAGTTAGCTCACTTGGTACCAATAGGACAAAGAAGATGAGATCGACTATTTGATTATAGGCCACAGTCACACATACTTGAAGTCTTAATTTGAGGTACATAGAACACAAGTATATGGTCTAACCTAACACCCTAAAGAGTATTAGTATTAGTGTGCGTCTCTATGGTAGCAGCCTAATAAAGTTGTTTTTTTTTATCCCAAAGGGCAACTTGTCACCCCGCCATTCAAAGCTTGCCTTTCAACTTTATTTTGACTGGGGTTAAATTTACCGGATGTTCAGATGAGAGACCCCAGGTGGGGCGCAGACGCATGAATCTGCAGCTGGGACGCTCCGCACAATAAACCCGGCACTGTGCAATATTGGGCCCGGCTGGTTTCACACGCACATCAATCTGGGGGGCCCCTCCAACCTGCCAGCGGGTGTTGTTCCTCCTCAGCACCCTCTCCTGTCCTGCAGAGTGTGGGGCTCCCCTTATTCTGAGTATTGGGGCCCTGCATTCGTAGGGGCCCTGATTATATGAGTGTGTTTACCTTGTGGGTGATGATTTCATTGGGGTTCTTTCGGTCGGGGTCGTCCTCGGCTTCCAGGGTGAGGAGCTTTCACCTGCAGCAGCTGATAAACAGGGTGAAGAAAGAAAACAAATACATCAAGGTCACTGTGAATGTGACAGAGGGAGATGCTGAGGAAACTGGTTTAAACTGGAGGAAATTTCCATAAACTTACTTTATACTGACCTGGAATAACCTCCCCCGTCACACCAACGTATAACTTTTTCAACTTAACCAGCTGCATCTTCCTTAACAAACAAATGCGCTTTTTCTGTCGTCCTCTTCAACCTCCACAAGCTGTTTTTGTGGCAGAGCTGATTTGAAGGCAGCTGATCCGACTGGATATAAAATTACACGGGACATAAGCAAGAAAATCCCAGCATCATTCACCACAGAAAAATTAGGATTCATGTGATATTTTTTTTGTCTTTGTAGAATATATTTTTCACATTTGTAAACCATGTTGTGCTTGTTTCTGAAGCATGATGTGGAAAAAAATGTATATTTATTTAATACATTTGTTTTTTGCAAAACAAAATGCATTCAATTGTTAATGATGCTTTTTATTTGCAAACTACATTGTGTTTGTTTAGTAAAGCGTCGGGCATTTGTAAAAGTTCTGGCAGGATATTAGCTATATATCCCTGATTATTACCAAGGTCAAGTCTATTTCCTCTCCTCTTTTTTTAAAAAAAAGAAAGTTACACACAATAACACGTTGCCAAATTCATCACATTACCTTCCAATACAAAGGGCTGTGTCTTTACCCAAAGTTTAACTCAACCAAACATTGATTGGCTATTAACGAAACCTTATTTTCTCATCCAAAAGCTCCAAATATCAGATGATCAGGCATCAAAAAGGCATATATATGACTGAATTAGGTACGTATAGTATTAAGGCTCTGCATCTTTTTTATAAACTTCATGTATGTATGAAAGAATGTTACCTCTCCAAACCAACACAAACCAAGACATCGCCACTCTGTTTTCAGACCGGCAAGTTTTAGGAAAACTGTGTCACGGAGGTCAGCTGCCACTGAGAGGGAGTCAAGAGAGGAGGGAGAGGGAGAGAAGGAGGGGAAAGAGAAGGAGAGCATGAGACACACTGAGAGATGACACAATGAGAAAGAGGAAGGAAGAGAAGCAGACAGAAGAGTTAGAGTTGGACTAGTGGAGAAATATTGTAAGAGGAAGGAGAGAAAGGAGCACATGATGGCGTAATGTGGACCGCTCGGAAGGCCCTCCTTTTTTCACCTCCATCTTCCTCTTCTCCAACCCTCTCTTTGTTGTTCTGCCTCCTCGGCCCAGGGTAAGGTTTGTGTTTCCATCACATGTTGTCCTCCCCCTTTGTTTCTTCTTTCATTCTTTCACTTTCACACCCCCTTCCTCTTTCTAAGTGTAAGATACTGATACCCAACTCACGTCCCCTGTTAGGGTGCCAACCCACCCGCCCAAGTATTTTCTAATTCACAATAAAAAATAAAGTGATTCACATCAGGAATTGCTTTTGTACTTTTAATATGCATAAGGTGGCAGAGTGCATAAAACAGCATCAAAGTAGAGCTTGTCAATCAAAGAAAGTGCCAGTGGAGGATTTCTCTAAAATCCGAGAAATGTCCTAAAATCCTAGAAGTTGCCGAAAATCCAAGAAACAGCCTAAAATCCCAGACACATGTGGGGCTGCTGCAAATGGCCCCTGGCCTCCTGTGATTTTGCAAAAATGTCCCCCGAGCAAAGCAAGTTGACAAGACAGTGTCTTCCTACACATAGTAGAGAGAAAAAAAAGTGTGAAAATATCCATACAAATGTAAACAACCCAAAAAACACATCAAGCACAGAACCACTGGGAGACAGAAAATCAAGAAATGGAAGAATACGGTAAACACGAGGAACATTGCATCAAAAAAAAATGCAATTAAAAATAAAATCGTGAAAACCATTAATCGTGTCATCTGTGCAGAGAACATCAAAGGAGAGAGGAAGCTGCTGCAGAAGAAGCAAGACAGCTTGGTGCTAGCGCTTTTGCAACCACAGAAGAAGAGCCCTATCACATCAATCTGTTGCCTCAAAAGCTTTTTCGGCATAAAGTCTCCTAAAATCGACAAATGAAAATGAATGACAAAAAGTTCATGCATGGCTGGTCATGCTTCGAGATGCTTAGACACACTTTATTCCATTGTGTTTTCATTTCATTATAGACTTTTCACTGAAAACAAATGCAAAAAGCTCAAAAGATACAGAAGGAGTAGTAGATATGTTCAGCACTGATCTCTCACTCCATCTAGTGGCTGTTTGCCACACACGCACATCAGAGGTACTGTATCAGCAGAGGAATGTGTGAGAAAAAAATATAAATAAAAAAATTAATAAAATTATAAATACAAGTGTTAAATGATCTGGCTGGACCACTGTCTCCTGCCTCGGACTACTCATAGCAAAATAGCACTTTTTTAGACTCGATCATGTGTTTGTAATTGTTACTTAGTTATACGCAGATTTTACAATTTTCTGCATGAAGGAAAGAAAACATGATATGAAACCTGATCTCCACTCATGTGACATGCAGGTGGGACAAAAATAGAGCATCAAGAAATGATGAATGACGGGCAGACACTTACACAGAGTACACTGTAAAACTGAACCTATTGCGCAAATTGCATTTGCAAATATGACATATATCTAATGGAAACACATCAATTAGAAAAACAAAAACAAAAAAACTACCACTTATTACAAAAAAAGTTGCATAAGGTGGCAGGTGATTCAAAAAAAGTCATATTTCACAAAACTGCACTGGACACTTCCGTGCTGTTATAGGCCACATGATACTATTACATTACACATTAAAGAATTTCCTCAAACCAAATGATCACAAAATGAGTCACGTACCCCAAAGGACATAAAGATATCTGAGGTAGCTCAAGATATGATTTGCTGATTCTGCACAGAAACTGCTTTTGTACACTTCTTTAACTAAAAGAAAACAAGAGATGTCAAAAAGTTAAGGTGCAAAACAAGATGCACATGGACATTTTATGGAATATTAAATTACTATTTGTCAAATAGGACTTTTCTGAAAATGTGCAGCAAACTAAAGACTTTGCTGCAGAGATCACACTCCTAATCTTATAAACCAGTGTTTCTAAATAGCCTGCAGGAGGAAACGGTTATCTCAAGCTCCAGGGAACACGCATACATACAAATAAGCGATTTCTCTTCCATCAGTTTTATCTAATGCGATGCAGCATGTCAGTCTGCAAATAGCTCATCTAATTTCTGCCTTTCACGAGGTCGAGTCAAGTTCGAACAATGAAGATAACCTGATCTGATCTTCCTGTCAGTACATGATTGCTGCAGACTCAAAGGCCCCAAAAAGTCAAGTCAAATTTTGTATCACGTTTATTCTCCACATGATAACATCATTTTCTTGCTTTCTCTACTCTGATCATAATTCGCTGTGCTTCTATCAGTTGCGTAACTGTGAGAAAATGTGTTTTTACTGCTGCTCAGAGTTGATGTGACAGGATTCCACATTAACCTCAAAACAGAAGTCGTTATTCCCGCGAAGCTGCTTGTTAAAGATAAACCAGGCTGATAAACAAGTCAATAATTTGTTACCTGTGTCAGATAATCAAAAGCAGTCTGTGACACGTTAACCAAACTGTTTAACCTTTCCAAGATTCTCTGTGAGTCACTTTCATTTCATCAGTTTTCCACGAAACCCAACAGCTTCTAAAGCACATTAATGACGTGTTTATGTTTTAGCTGGTTTACCAAATGAAGCACATGCAGTCACAAATCTTGAGAAATAGTTGCAGATGTTCCTGCTGAGTGACCGTGTTCATCTTTAAGTTCAATAAGGTTTTTGTCCATTGCTTAAAATAAAAGTCACCAATACAGGTTCCACAAACCCATAAGGAAAGATAATTTAATAAATATATGAATATGATTCCTGATGCTGCTGTAGCTTATAAGGCAATACACGTATTATTATCACATACATAAAGTCACATTTTACACCATTATTCTGAAATTATTGCAGGCTCCATTCTTTCATAACTTAGGGTTTCTAAATTGGGAAATCCCTGAGTTAGGGCAATTTTGTTGTACTTCCTATTCTAAGATAAGATGTTTTTTTCCTACATGCAGTTAGGAGACGTGTTTCTGTTATACCAAGAATCCTACGTCATTGTTAAGTGAGATAAAATACACAGACATAGGAAGTTACGGTAACGAGGTCCCAGTGGTCTACACATCTATGCTGATGACACAGTCTTTTATTGTTACACTCTAATTATGACTCTGATTATGTCCATAGCTAATTTATTTTATTACTGGCATTAACCTGTTACTGTAATGTTAATATATATTCAGTCCTGAGTGAGAAACTTTCTGGAGCTCCACAATGTTTTGTCCCAGCTCTGGTTTCCTCTGTGTCCTACACTGCTTCATTCGATCCTTGCTGAAACCAACAAAGCTGACTCTGAGTCTTGTCACAGAGGCCTGAAAAGACAAACAGGTCATGAAGGCCATCTGTTACATAACTCTGACCACACAAATGACCTTCTGTGTCACTACACGCCCACGCTATTAGTGTGTCATCAGTCGTTTTGGGGTTTTATTAAAATGACCGTGCGCATCTTTAACCAAAACCTTCTTTAAATACGACATCCGGGGATTGTTTTTGGACATTCTCTATGTGGGCCCTTTCAATCATCAATGCTATTTTTATTTTATTCATTTTTAACCGTTTGAAACCTGAGAAAAATGGCTTGGTTTCTTTTAAAAACACGGAAATCAGGTAATTAGCAACAAAAGGAAAAAAATCACCCAAAAATTGGCAAGAAATTAATAAAACGGGGACAAGCAAATTACATATAAAAAAAAGCGTTTAAAAAATAATTAAATTTTTTTTTTAAAAAGGCAAACAAAAAAAAAGTGTTTTAATTCTGTAACATCATTTTAAATATGTATTTATGATCGTTATAAATATAGTTTTGACCCTAGCTTTTTGTCTTTTTCCCAGAATAGCAGCTACGGTAACTAACTTCCCTGACAAATTCAATCAGTTGAAGTAGTTCTTGAACTTAGTTTTGTTAAATCAAGTCCCAGGAAACAATCCTCTAGGCAGTTTCCCACCCTAATCTCCCCTGTGTGAATAAGGTCAGTGTGTAGCGTTTCAAGAGTCCTTGAAAATGAGAGCACATGATTCATTTTTCACATGTGGCTACAATGTTCCACTGATGCAAACCTTTACAGCTGCATACAGTCATGAGGAATGTGTGTTATACCCTGAGCTGTATATATTGGAACCTCAAGGTGCAAGTAGTAAATTTAGAGCCATGTACCGTGAGCACAAAATTTAAGGGAACTCTATAAGATGCCAAGATTTCAAGATTTTATAAACTGGTTTTTACCACAAACAGTGGCATAAAACTAACTTTGACACCAATTCTGAGTCAGAGGTAAACTCCCACCTGGGACTCAGAGTGCAGAAAAACAAACACTGTTAAATCCATGCTGACGTGTATAACGGTGCTGTTGACTGTGAGCAAATATCCATGTAGGCATTTGTATATTTGCGGTACTTGTCAATAACTTGAAGATCAAGTGCTCAGATTTTTTTTGAGCATCATCTGACCCTCTATATCAGTGTCAGCAATGATGTTAAAACCCAAACAGTTATTCGTATACAGCTTTTGGCCACATGGTTATTTTCCAAGCGTTATCTGTATTGAGATTAGCCATCTGTATGTTACGTAAAACAGAGTTTTTTCCGTTTCTCACCCAAATACAAACATCTCCCCGAGTATGTTTTGGTCTTTTTACTTATTTATACTATGCAGGGTTTTGACCCAAACCTGTTGCTGTTTTTCCACCAGGAATAGAGATATAAAAATATGTTTTTTTATGAGACATCACTGCTTTTTCTGCAGGGATTATGCTACTGAAATACAGTATTTCAAGTTAAAACATTATATGTTCCTTACCATAACCAAGTGATTTTTGTGCCTGAACCTAATCACATTACATGGTTGTGAAATGCTTCATCATATGCACTAACATATCTGTAGTTTGCAGCCTAGCTTTCAGGGGGATGATTTATTAACCAAATCATCTCACTCCAAAGGCAGAAAGTCAACCTAAGGTCTCCTCATAGGATCCTGAAATAACATTGGGATTGTAACATTTTTGACACATTTATGAACATAAATAACATCGCGGTAAAAGAAAAAGGCATAATAAATCTTTAAAGGGACTTTTTTTTTGCATTGTGTGCAGCAAAAGTTTTCAACAAATCATAAAAAACCTAGACAGCAGGTATAAGTCTGTCTAGAGGGTCACTAGACTAGACACTAGACTACACCTTCTGAATTATGCCGTCCATGTAACAGTGGAAGCATTAAGGGAATGTATCCTCCAAAGAAGAACTGTCACACAGTGATGGTATTTGGCACTCATCATTAATGTACAAGCACTGGTCATGGCCTAGTGCTGATTCAGTCAGTGTTCAAGGTTATGTAACATACTATGTTTTATTGCAGTTCTGACACCTGGGGACCAAGTAATTCTGCTTTTATGTAAGGTCATATTTCTTTTTTATCACTCAGGAAGTCACAATGTTAAGACTTCAAAGTACATTCATATAGGCTATGCAAGCACATATATTCTAAATTAGTTGCTCTTTGCCTGTTTGCTGTTCAGTGCATGTGAATCCCGTAATGAGGCAATCTCTGAATATGAGAAATGTTTGTATTTGTGCTCCTGGACAACCAACATGTTATCCCAAGTTATCCCAAGTTATCACATATTTTCGCTTTGTCAGTGGACTTCTGTGTCTACATAATAGGCTCTAGGTATCCTTCCGTATGTACTGTTGATGTTCAGGGATGCTGTTACGGATGCCGGGATGGCAACAAAAGCAAGTGTTTAGGCGTTAGCAACATATAGCAACCAACGCAGGGTCGTCAACAAAAGCTCATGGTTAGAATTAGGCAACAAAAACATGTGGTTATATTTTGCCAACAAAAGCACACGGCAACCAGTGCCAGGACATGAACAAAAGCACATGGCAACCAACGCCTGGACATCAACAAATGCACATGGCAATCAACACCTGGACATCAACAAATGCACATGGCAATCAACACCTGGACATCAACAAATGCACATGGCAACCAACACCTGGACATCAACAAAAGCACATGGCAACCAACACCTGGACATCAACAAAAGCACATGGTTGGGTTTAGGAAACAGAACCGTGTTCAGTAGGAAAAATATCATGGACTGTCAGACTGAAAGCAAACACAGACCTTTTGGGTGTAAGTCTGGGATTTGTTGGACGCATCCACCACCTTATATTATGTTGACTTCCCGGCGCCTTATATTACATTTTTACCAGCAGTGTTTCAACCTGACACAATCCAGCAGTGTATCATACAGCCACGACAGATTTAATTAATTATTCAGCAAGATGATGTATTGCTTGGATTCTAATAGTCTGTTGGGTTTTCACTTCTGCAACTATGCACATTCTCCCTGTCTGTTACAGTTGTTCGTGCCATCATTGACCTCACAGATCAGCTCATGCAGAAGCTCGTGAACAGCTCCAGCAGCTCATTAGATCGCCTACAACACGTCACTCCATAAATCCACCTCAAAGTAAAGATGAAGCCAAACAGCTGTCTCCAGTACTGACACTTAGACATTGAAATCCTTGCACCTCCTGTCATTCTTTTTGTGTCCTATTGACGATAAAGAAAAGCCATAGTAGAATTCAGATAGGGACTAAATTGTCTGTTAATGATACTTGAAAAGGGAGCTATGGTTCGTATGTTTGTGCTGCAGAACCCACTTAGCCCCAGACCTTTACTCATGCTTTACCTTTGACATGGATTCCGAAACGAAAGACAGGTGTCATTTCACCTCTATACAACGGCCAAACATGGTCTCACAGTTCTGTTGATGCACTTTGCAATCAATACAAGGAAGC
The DNA here is from genome assembly GCF_026936395.1 of Plectropomus leopardus. Lineage (NCBI taxonomy): Eukaryota > Metazoa > Chordata > Actinopteri > Perciformes > Serranidae > Plectropomus > Plectropomus leopardus. Next base: position 16,869,574 of record NC_142198.1, read on the forward strand.
CAACTTAAACACACATGCTATGCTATCAGAGTTTTTTGTTGATTTTGCAGATTTTTGCTGAGGTTTTGCGTTAACAAAGTCATGCAGCTTGGAGCTTTGATTGCGGTGCATTGCCCTCAAAGTTTGGTGTCTTGCTCAGCAAGTTGTTAAGGTGAGTGTACTACTAAGTAGATGGGTAGGTTACCAAGGAGGAATTGGGTGTACTCTTCTATATACTCCAATTGCTTTTTGGCTATAAAGACTGCTTAAAACAGTACGTATAACTGCGTATAATAATCAGAATATTTTACATATAACGGAAAATTGGTTCTAGGATTGGGCATAGTTTTAAAGAATTACATTAATATTACTAATACCAGTAACCTTAAAATGATAGCAATACCAAAAGAGTACTTCATTTGATACCATTCTGCAAAATGGAAGCACTCAGTTGCATAAAATGCCACAAAATCATCCTCAGTCCAGTTAATAATGCTGTAAGACTAATGCTGTAAGACAAAGGCTTTGTTTGATGTACTAATGAATGTTCTCAGTGTGCGGGAATGGGGATTTCAGTCTTGCTGGGCTAACCTCTTACATAGAATTTGTCCCATTAGATCAATATTTAGTTGAAGTTAAGCAGGTTTGTTCTGATGACTGGGCATGTTTGCTTGAGGGACACCGGGAGCAGAATAACAATTATTGGTATAGCTCTGGGAAAATGTCAAGGCTGGGCAAAAGGATAATTTAGGTCTTTTGTTGCACAATACCAAATACATGCTGTGCTTTATGCGTACTTAAAAAGCAAACAATAAAATGGGGAGCAAAGTTAAACATAAGGAAACTTGCCACAAAGTGACAGACAGGAGAAGAGGAATGAGAACTGTGTTTGGTCCATGTTGGTATGTTTAAACCACTTCTCAGGTCACCATGGACCCAAAAGACCAAGCTGATCTTCTGAGGGTCATGCAGCCAAAACAGTTAAGTAATCACTATCTGTAATATGCTACTATCAGCCAATACAATAGAGGTTACCTCTATTTTTTTGAGACCTTTTTCAGCAAAAACCCAAAGGGAGGACTATAAAACACAACCCCAATTCCAAAAGAGTTGGGACGTTGAATAAAATGTAAATCAAAAGGAATGCAGTGATTTGCAAATCCTTGTTAAGCTATATTCATTTTAATACAAGACAAGAGTTAATGTACAAACTCATACTTTTTTTGTATATATTAAATAAATTCATTTTGAATTTAATGGCTGCAAGTCCCCAAAAAAGTTAGGGCAGGAAGATGTTTCCCTCTATGTATCACCTTTTGTCTTAACAACACACTCCGTAAGCATTTGATAATTGAGTACACCAATTTTTTAAATTTTTGAAATTTTGAAAGTTAAATTCTTTCCCATTCTTGCTTGATATATGACTTGAATTGCTCAGCAGTGTGGGGTCTCCACTGTTGTATTTTGGACTTCATAATGTACCACACATATTGAATTGAAGCCTTGTCCTGAAACACTGTTTTACTACGAAGTCACTCTGTTCTAACATGTGTAGGATGCGACTCATTGTCTTGTTGGAATTATCGGGGACATCTCTGAAAAAGACGGACTCTGGATGGCAGCATATGCTGCTCCAAATCCTATATGTTTCAAACAGAGGCTAATCTTGCCAATGTTAATTTCGCTCATGTGTTACAGTACCCTCGAGGGCAAGTAAGGCCAATACAGAGTCTGCAGTTTAGAATTACAATTCAGTTTCATTTCTCGAAATTCATCCGGCACCTTGCAAAATGCTATTGCCAAAGAAAGTTGCATCAGAACTTTCTCCAGAATTTTAGAAACGCAGAACAATTTCATTAGTTGTCTAAAATGTTGTAAGAATGACACATCAAGGGGACGGCCTTCTGGCAGACATTTGGCACGATGGCATGTCCATCCTAAAAGCTGTCTGGTGGAGTTACAGTAGCTTCCAGAGGAGCAAAGTCACTTATTTCATTTCCAAAGTCCATGATTTCAAGTCAGGACTTCACCGTGTGAGAAATCTCAGCTTGCATTAGCTCTGGCAGCTTTGCAAATCTCATCAATCACAGCAGATGATTGGTGTGGAATGTATATCGGGATGCATGACATGACAAACTCGTAGGGTCTGCTGACTTTGCATCCCATGCCTGACTGATGTTTGTATTCAGCAAATGCAAACCCTTTTAAAATAAGAAAAAAAAGTGATGGATGACAAATTTCTTTGCAAGCTTATCCATGTGACTTTCCTGCCTCCATCAGTGCCTACTTTTGGCGAATCTTTATGACCATTTTTATTGACAGTCCTATAAAAACTGAGGAACAGCTTTACAGGTTACTGTGGGCCATCATGCTGCAGTCCGAAGGCCCCCACTCATTGGCTGAGCCAAAGGCGTGTTAGCTATAACCGAGGGGAGGGGTAAAGAGATCAGCGGGTCAACGACTGCCACCACATTATCAGACAAAGTTATAAACTGTCTTTTAAGAGAACAAGAGATAGGAAGACGACACAACCCAAACAGAGGCTTGGTTGACTTTGAAGGAAATCATAACACACACCAATGTTGGCGACTGTCCCCCTATGTGTCAATACCAAACAAGAACTCAAGGTCCATCGACGTCAGGCTGTGTGTTGTGGTGTTGGCTCTCCATGTGTTGGCTGGTGGGACCCTCCTGGGTCTGTATTTACCTTTGTAATCCTACAGAAGTAAACCAAGGCAAAGGTTAATACTTTGGTAATAATTTCAGGTTGACCGTCAAAAGATGCATTTTACGTTTGGTCATTTGAGAATATACCATTTTCACTGTTTCTTCTTTATTTCTTGATTAAACAAACCCCAAATAAAGGGGGTGTGGTGTTATGTAATCATTGTAACAGTTCTCTCTTACATAAGTCTGACACACTGCGCTCTCAGTTTTTGTGTCCCAGCAGTCTGTGGTGTCCCGTAACTGACATGAATGCTAAAAAGTCTAATAGTTTGCATTTTTGTCTCAAGGATGAATGATTTTCTTACAAGCTGTGGTATCAATACTCTCATACTCTCTGTTGTCAAACTGGTAGACAGCTCATAAACACTACGGACAAGGAAACGACAGCAACAAGGGGGACGACAATAAAATATAGTGACAAATTAACAAGGGGCTTTTTTCCCCTTGTTAATTTGTCACTAATTTGTCACTATATTTTATTAATACATTAGTGATTAACAGTTTTGACAGCTCAGCACAAAATGTTTTGCAGCCTCAACCTTTGCGAAGGTCATGTTTTTGAGGACTGCCTCGTGTCCTTAAATGCACAAGATACATCATGTACAGTAGATCAGTGAGGTAGAATAAGGCCAAAAACACAAAAACAAGTTCTCTAACCTTTCTCACGGTGGTGTTTTGGTCTGTTTTTACCTGCCTTTACCTTTGAACTAGAGAGAGTTGACAAAAAACAGACTAAAATATTCTAACATGACAAGATCGTCAAATAACATTTAATATAATACAAAAATAATAAAACTAATGGCTTACATATAAGTGCTACTTGCAAGCTGAGTATTTTTCCAATTCGGTTTTTTTTGGGGGGGCTCTTTAAGCACCACAAGTCAAGTGCCTTTTAGTTTCATTATACTGGAGAGAAAGCAGACATCTCTACGGTCAAAAACAGATTGATGAATAGCACTACAGGTAAGAGGAAAAATATGTGTTTTTGATTTTTGGGTGAACTGTCGATTTAAATGAAATACTAAAACTGGAGTATTTCTCACACAGTTGTATTAATACTTAGGTAAAGGATCTTTATACTTCTTCCACCTCTGACAGAATGTACTAATGTGTGTTTTCTGCTGTTTCACACTCGGCTCGTCGTCATGAATGTGTGTCCTTCTATACTGAATGTCTCGTTCTGCTGCACATTTTTTATGGCTACTCAATTACAGGATGTTCAGTCCAGGTGACATTCCTCGTGATTGAGTGTGTGTGTGTGTGTGTGTGTGTGTGTGTGTGTGTGTGTGTGTGTGTGTAAACATGGAAAATACCCCACGAGCACAATGTGGAGCCATAAATGAGTCTATCAAGAATCAAGTGTTTATTTACAACGTCCAGGTTGTAATATGCCTCATTTACAACACACGCGTGCGCTCCCAACAAGGTGTGTCAATGTACTCTCATGTCTGATGGGCAACAATAACAAAAACACACATCGTGATGCAATCTAATGACAAAATGTTCTGTACTCCTCATGAATGAGGACTGTAACAATTGTTTCAACAGTGATAAAGCAGGCCCTTCTATTTCATATGTATCCGTCACATAATGCATCCTACAAGCTAAATTATTATTATCATTATTATTATTATTATTATTATTATTATTATTATTATTATTATTATTTTAGCCAAAGTTAAAGGTCAAATGTGTAGGATTTAGAGGGGATATACAGGCAGATATATAATATAATAAGTATGTTTTCTTACTCATAAAAGTTGATTCTTTAATCTATAACAATGCATCATATTTTGCTTATCCCTTTGAAACCTGAGAAATTGAGTTTGTTTTCTTTCAAAAACATGGAATGAAGGCAACAAGCTTAACAAGAAATGGCCCAAAAATTAACAGCAACAAAAAAAAGTTACAACAATAAGCTAAAAACATTAATAATGTATTTGTAAATGTTTAAAAAAACATACCTGAAAAAAATAAAGAAACAAATAAGAAAATGACCTTGAGAAACTGGTTTAAAAAAAAATCCAATTCTAAGAGTTATACATGTAGTTTTCAAGACATGTTTCCCTATTTTCTCCAATACCTAAAAATACATTGTTTGTTTGTTTGTTTGTTTGTTTTGTTTATTTTTGTCACATTTTGCAAATTTTTATTGTTTTGTAGGACATTTCTTTTCAAGTTGTTCTTTATGTTTTTTCTTGTATTTTTGGAAGAAATCAAATCAATTTTCTCTGTATTAAAGAGGTTTAAATGCTTGTGAAAGGCTTCTAAATGCAGCACAAGGAAACTGATGTCGACCTATGTGTTAAAGGGTTATTGTTGTGTTATGTTTTCATCTGTCAGACACACGTAGTGAGGAATAATTAACAATTGTTTACTGTGAAATGTAAAGCAGTAAAAGTATAAAGTTGCATAAAGCAGAAAAACTCAAGTAAGTACCTCTAAATTGCACTCCAGCACAGTACTCAGGTACTCGGTATCAGGATGTTGTGATGACGTGAGTGATGACATATTCCAGGTAAACACGACCTGATGGCGAGAACAGGAGCAACCATCACATGTGATGGTCAGACACGTGATGTTCAAAACAAAAAACAGAAGTCATGGTGAAAATGAACATCATATCTGGGAGAATACCTGCAGTGTTGATCAATACAAAGCTGATCATTGATGAACAGATGTTGCAATCACAGAAGGATGTAAAGTGAACATTGCTGCTGCCGGGAATAAGGACAGGGGTGAGTGCGGTGGGGGCTGTCCAGCAAACTTATACTTCCTCTTCTATATTTTGAAGGTGTGTCCATGCAACCAATGAGGCTGCAGCTTTAACATGCGTCACTTTAAGCAGCGGAGGAGCGGGGGGGGGCTCTGCGCCTATAATAAACCCGGCTACTGCGCCTATTCTCCACACACAAGCGAGAAGACTTTAACAGGACTCACAACCAGAAAAACTCAAGAGATTACTTTTCTTTTTAAACTTTTTTTTACCTCAGTTTTACTGCCATATTTTATATTTAAAAGCAGCTGGGCTCTAATTTAACATTTTTTACACTTTGGAACTTGATTATCTGCGATCAAAACTCATTTTTCTGAACTCAAAGCGCTAATAAAAATATTCTGCAATGTTTCCTGAGGCAAACAAAGGGTGAGTAAACTTTTGAACAAGCTGTACTTTTCAGCTTTCCTCTCTTCATGCTGCTGAACACATGGCCCTTCATGGGCAGGTCTGTGGGTAAAAAATATGTTTGGCCCAGAGCCAAAAGAAATGCGCACATGCTCTGCAGCGAGACTTAAAGGAAAACTATTCATTTAATCCTTAAGGAGTCAAATTAAACTGTTTTTCACATTTTAGAGCACATTTTTGCCTATTGGACAATTAGTAATAGTCTTTATTAAAACTGCTCTGTGGCAAATTTATTTAACTTAGTGGTGTTAACCCTTTAAAACCTTAGAAAAGTTGCTTGATTTCTTTCAAAGACATGGGAAGAGAGACATGAGCAAAATGAACAAAAAAGTCCCAAAACTTAGCAGGAAATTAGAGAAAACTGTCAGCAAATTACCTGAAAAAGAGTAAAATAAATAAATAGATAAACAAAATTAAAAAAGGAAATGACCTGAGAAAAGTGTTTAAAAATTACAGTACTTATGTAACATAATTTTAAATATTATTTTTTTATTTATAAAAATAATTTTCTAAATCTACCAATATCTTGAAGTTTGCAGAATATTTCTTATCAAGTTGCTCGCTGCCTTTTCCCACATTTCTGAAGGAAATCTCTGGCTTCACAGATTTAAAATGCTCGTTGAAGACAGCACAAGAAAACGGGTGTCAATCCAGGTGTTAAAGGGTTAATAAAGAAAAGTATTTATGTTAATAGTAAAATCTTGAGGACTAAACTCGTGGATATAATCGATCCATGCTTTGGCTGAAGGGCAGTTTGTCACATGAAAGGAGTTACACTGATGAGTGGGATAAATTTCTCAACCCAGCAGACAAAAAAAAGGTGTGTGCGTGTCAGCATTGAAGAGCATGAGCCGTGATCCTGAAGGAATGTGTGTGTGTGTGTGTGTGAGAGAGAGAGAGAGAGAGAGAGAGAGAGAGAGAGAGAGAGCGAAAAAGTGTCTCTTAAAGTCCTAATTAGTAGCAGTTTTCAGATCAGGCTTGCTGCTCTTATCCTGTAATCTGATTATAATGACCACATCACATGATGTTAAAAGAATCAGGAGGCAAAGAGAGGAGAGTCTGGAGTAAGTTTTTGCAGTCATCCTGACCTCGGACCCTCTTTTTTTTATGTCATACAGCTACACCTACGAGGAATGCAAGGGCACTGCTGATTGGCTGCTGGCCCAGACGGACGTGCGACCCACAGTGGGCATCGTGTGCGGCTCAGGACTCGGAGGGCTGGCCGACATGTTGAAGGACCAGGTTGCCTTCAACTACAAGGACATTCCCAACTTTCCACAGAGCACTGGTGAGATTAACCAGAGTCACGTGACCTGGACTCAAGTCAAAACTTTGATGACTTAAGACAAAATCAAAAAAGACTTGCACATGAACTTGGATTTTAACACCAATGACTTCACTTAGACGTTGAACTTCAAAGTACCTGATAACTTGCGTCAAGCCCCCAGATTATTAAAAACCCTTCGAAACCTGGATCAACTGATCAGCTGTGTTCAAAAGTCATTCACAAGCTATTTGACCCTTTGAAAACTGAGCCAACTGGACTGATTTCTTTTCAAAAACATGGGAAAAGGGCAATGACCAACTTGTCTAGAATGTCTCACAAATTTCAAGAAATGAATAAAAGTTGACTAGAAAATTATCTAAAATTATTTGGGTTTTTTTAAAATTGGGGAAGAATATTAGAAAAATATAAGAAATGAAAACGTGTCCATAGAAAATATATTTATAATTATAAAAAAATTATATATAAAATTATGTTATACAGAAAAAAATATAATAAAATTGCCTTACATTTGTTGAAGAACACATAGTGACTTGTTTAGGACTCAAAGTTTAAGACTCAAAATTTGGCTTGGGACTTGCCTGTCTTGACGTGGGACTTGAGACATTTTTGTGACTCGCAAAACAATGACTTGGTCCCACCTTTGAGTTTAACCCTTTGAAACCTGGAGACTTTCACAAGTATTTGACCCTTTTAACCCTAAGAATTAGTCAGTTAGAATTAGTTTTTTTTGGGTCATTTCTCTTTCATTGCTCATTGACTTCTTCCTGTTTTTGTCAGAAATCGAGCCAATTTGCTAAAGTTTCAAAGCGTTAACTACAAAGTGACTGAGTTGCTGCCTGGTTTCAATTTTGCTGTTGATATGTACTGACTGTTTTCTGTTTTTTTTTTTCTCCCTGCAGTACACGGACACGCAGGTCGGTTGGTGTTCGGCACCTTAAAGGGGAGGCCGTGTGTTTGCATGCAGGGGCGCTTCCACTTGTACGAAGGCTACCCGATCTGGAAGGTGTGTGTGTGTGTTTAATACTGCTGAATACCGCTGAAAGAACAAAGTTCTCTCTGAATGGTTACATAACATCTTAAGTACTGTATTTGTGTGTGTTTGCAGATTACGCTGCCCATACGCATTTTTAAGCTGCTCGGTGTGGAGACCGTGATGCTGACCAACGCGGCCGGAGGCCTCAATCAGGACTTTAAAGTCGGAGACGTCATGATCATCAAAGACCACATCAACATGCCCGGCTTTGCTGGCAACAATCCGCTGTCTGGACCCAACGATGAGAGGTAGGATAGGTTTCCTGCACTAGGGGAATGTTGCAAATACTTTTAAACGAGTTCTCTGAGTATAAATACACCTTTGCCTTCACTAAACTTTCCACTCGTCTTTCTATATTGTACAGGTTTGGTGTTCGCTTCCCCTGCATGTCCGACGCCTACGACCGTGAGCTGCAGCAGATGGCCATGGACGTGGGACAGGAGCTCGGCTACGGAGACTTCCTGAAGGAAGGCGTCTACTGCGTGCTTGGCGGACCTTCGTTCGAGACCATTGCTGAGTGTCGTATGCTGCACAAACTGGGCGCTGACGCTGTTGGTGAGTTTTATGTACCTCATAGTGATTATTAGCCGGAAATGCAGAATATTTAGAGCACGGGCAGCAATGATGAATGAAAAACTATTTTTTGGCACGTTTGAGCCAGGACACCAGCACCTGTTAATATGTGCTCACCTTTTCTGCTCTGATACAGACGTTCAGGAGGTTTTTAGGAGGTTATTTAAAGCGGTAAAAACACAGAATAAAACAGTTTCATTTACAGATCAGCGTTTTCCCTATGGCTGTTTGGCACATTGGAGCCAGGACACTAGCCTAGTACATGCTAATTTGTGCTCACCTTCCTTCTCCAATAACTTCAGACACCAGACGTTCAGGAGATTTTTACCGGAAGACGAATTATCTTCCGAGGTCTCCTCTCCGAAACAGACGAACTTGGCGATTTAAACTGTAAAAACAATGAAAAAAAGCAGTTTCAGTTTTTTAAAAAATCTGCTTTCCTGATGCTACTCGTCGCAGAGTGGCTTCTAACTACAGCGACCAACACAAAAACGCAGTTGGCCAAAGAACCAGTTTTTTTTTGTTCGTTTTGGGTTACTGTAAAAACATGGCAATGCGACATGGCGATCTCCGTAGACGAGTATCCGCTCCTGATGTCGATATAAACGACTCATTCTAAAGTAATAAAAACACAACAGTTCTTATTTTCAGGTGATTATACACTGAAGAAAACACTTACTATAATCCATCTTGGCCAATATTTCCCCATAAATCGTACGCAAACGGGTTTTTTTTTGCCTATATTAATACTTGATTGATACTGATTTCGAGCTACAAAGCTCAATTCAAACTTTGTGACTCAAACCAGCAAAGCTTTTTCTTCTTATGCTGATAAAAACATCACAGCCATATCATATAACTTCACGTTTCATTGTTTTAAAGTAGCAAAAATAAACATGCCCCCTCTTTCCTCGCCAGGCATGAGCACAGCCCACGAGGTGATTGTCGCACGTCACTGTGGCATGCGCGTCTTCGCCCTCTCGTTGATCACCAACCAGGCGGTGATGGACTACGACAGCGAAGAAAAGGCCAACCACGAGGAGGTCCTTCAGACGGGTAAGCAGCGGGCGGAGCAGCTGGAGCGACTGGTTTCCACCATGGTGACCAGGATCGAGCACAACAACTACGTCTAAGAGATGAGTCAGAAGATGTCTTTTAGCATTTTAGTACAAATATGGCAGAGTTTCAGTGGTTTATATTTAATGCTATTCTGCCTAAAAAAAATCCCACTTAGTTTGTTATTTAGGTGAGCAGTTGGGCTGTTTTTAGTCTTAGGTCAAAAGATGACAATTAAGAAGTCTCACTTAGATAAATAATATATATGGTTTTAATGTCACTGCGCCTTATCTGACATCTTACATTCCTCGACCAAACGGCTATTTTTTTTGTATCATTTTAAATGAAACTTTTTTTGTTCTAACTTAAAATATGTGATCATTTTGTATGAATGTCTGCAATTTAACTTAACAATGAGCAAAAATCTGCTGTAAAGATCTTAATATTTTGATGTTGTTGAAATGTGTACATTAGTAGACTTAAGGTATTTTACTGTGCTTGTTTTTTTTAATATGAATATTGTTACTAAAGGTTCTATTTATTACTATTTTACGTTTGTTTGTGTTGTTCTTTGGGGCTTGGACAGGGGATATTTTTAGTCAATTTAACCAATTTACTCATCACAACCATACAAATAATTATTTCTCCCAGACTTATAGGGTGCAGGGTTCCAGCACATTTTCATTTACAAAAGATCAAAACTTTTCCATGACTTTACAAAAACCTCCCCCTTTTTGTTGTTCCCCGAAGTATCCGACACTCTTCAAACATATCATATTCAAACTCTATTAAGACATAATTCCAGCAAGCAAAAAATAAAGAAACGTGATGAAAACAAATGTGCAATTATGTTACATTACATGGACACTATCCATGGAAAACTACTGTAACAATGTCATAATACACACCACAAAATCACAACATTCCCAGAACTTTCCAGGAATTTTCAAGGTTTTTCAAAACCGTGTGAACCCTAAACCTAACCCTAACTCCAGTATTTTTCAATCTGGACCTACCTCCCCATGTTTTTGTGTTTAAGTGACTGATGAAAACAACACTTTTTAAAAAAATTGGTACAGTATTGAGCTCCGGAAACTGGCTGCGATGTAACCACTTGGGGCATTTGCGATGCATATTTAATGTATGTCCTTTTAAAAGTGTTAGTTTTTGCCACGGACAGGCTCAGATTGCGCGATTATGTCTGACAACATTATGGAAATGATCCCTACAGTTAAAGACCTTTTTTCCTTAAAGAGTAAGATCCTTTTTGTTTAACTAGAAACAGCCCCAAAATCACTATTGACACACCACCAGACTCCTTTTAAATAAACATTCATTTCAGCATGTATAGAGCCAACATATTCACACAGTCAACTGTGTGAATTAAGGATTTTTCTTCAACCGAACCAGAATTGGTGATTGTTGGAACCGTAAAAAGACAAACCAGGATGTTTTTTTTGTTGTTTTTTTTTATTTTGTTGTTCTTGAATTTTAATGAATCGTGTTTTAAAGTGATAAAATTACTGTTTATTTAAATGGAGTCTGGTGAGTTTCACAATAGCGCTTTTAGGACTTTTTGTAGCTAAAGAAAAATTATCTTACTCTTCTAAAAAAAAGCGATCCTAGGGATCTCTACATCAGTCTTCAGACACTTATAATAACGATATTAGCCTGTCAGTGACAAAAAAACACTTTCAGTGGTTATAAAGTGACGTTAAATTGCTCATTAACGTTACATTTCAGCCTGTTTCTCCACTGCAGTCTACAGCGCTGTCTCCATTAGTCATTTAGACACAAAAACATCAGAAAATAGAGTCCAGGTTGAGAAATAACACAAGTTTCCCTTTATTATTAGAATATAAGCTGATAAGTAATTCAGAGACTCATGAAATCCCAATGTTTATTTTAAAAGTGAGTATTGAAGTTTTACAGAGACGCTGCACAGTGAACCAATGTATTGCATGATGAACGGGTCCAAAGGGACCCACAATGCAACCAATGTAAACATTAGCTAACGTTACATAAGAATTACGCTGCTAAAACTGAAGACACAAATGCTGGCACTGTCGTATAAATTCAAGGGTTTGTTTGGCTGTGACTTTTTCGATGAAATGTTTCAATTCTTAACATTTACAAAAAAAAAAACAATACATATTTGACAGAACAAACAATATTGGTATTTGAAACATCTTTGCTTGATAAGAAAATGAAAACACTTTATATGTAATCTTCCACACTTAAACACTTTTTTCCCCCCAAATGTGACGTGTTATTTTGGCAACAAACTAAAACACTTGCTCCCCTCGTTGAACAGATATTAGGCAGGCAGACAACATTTTCACATTTCACACTGCATGCACTCGACGTACCCGTCCGTCTTGCGTAATAGTTCACCTTCACCTAAAGTATCGATGTGTTCTTGTTCCCTTTGAAAGGCGAGATTAAACAAGGCTGACGCATCCCTTTTTTTTAAACCATCCAGTTTCAACCACCATAAAAAAACGATTTTTTTCTTTCAGTAAAAAGTGCCATGCATAAAGATAAGTAAAGCTAAACAGATAAAGAAATATAACCCAACACATTCTCTATGATACAACAAACCGCCGCCGTCTCTGCACTGCAGGGCCCCGCAGAGCTTCACGAGTGGACTCTTGATGCTGACTTAAAATTAAAGTTTGGCACAAGACGCAAACACAAAGTGCCCGTGGCTACAAAGGCAGAGCAGAGCTACATACTCCGCACATTCATTTGAATATGTGGCATTAAAGAGTCGGCAGAAGAGCAAGCCGGCGCACTCAGCAGCTCTCCACGTCGACCACGCGTGGCACCGAGACTGTCACAGCGGACAGCAGGCTCCACTTCAAACTTTTTTGGTTCTTTTTGTTTACAAAAATAAGCTCTGAAAAGATTATTTTGCAGGATTGTTTTAACATTAATTAATTCATTATTTTTAAAACCATGTCAAAAAAATGTGGTTATGTGTAAGTATCTCTTAAAATGTAGCGCCAATTTTACGATAAACCCATTTCATTGGTGACTAATTTCTGATAAATACACCATCAAAAAACAAACCACGAATTGTGTTTTGTTTTTTTTTTAATTAAGGGGGCAAACAATTTAGCTAAAATAAACATATTGGTTGAGTTTTGGAGCAACGTCGACACCAAAAACACATTTTAAATGCTAGTTAGCTTCTTGTTAACTTCCCTTTTCTTTTTCCTTCAAGATCTCAGCTTTGCTTTGGACAAATTAGCTTAGCTCGGCTGTCTTTCTCCGTCAATATAGAAATCCCAAACCAGACTTTTTAGGAGAAAGAGAAATGAATTTTATACATGAGTTTTAAAAAATAAACAGCTCCGGTATTCTGCTGAGATATGCTAAGGGTATGCTAAATGCTAAAATCCTAAAACCCGCTAGCTACAACCTTTTTAAACTTGAATAAAAGCTAATATAAGAACTTTTACGAAACTATACGCAGAGATTGCATTTTATTTTTCTAAAACAACCATGCTACATATCCAATATAAAAGGTAGGATTTTTTTGGTCTCCACCCACTGAAATTCAACCAAAATGTTTATGTCTGTTCTCAGAGTCGCTCTGGCTCCGAGAAATGTTTGTGCGGCTAAAATCGTTCGCGCTCACAGTGCTACTGCAGAGTTGGCTGCAAATGCGAGCCTCCCTCTGTTGGCAAAACAGGTGGCAAACAAAAGATTGGCACATTTTTCCAATGTAGGCACTGCAGAGATGAATTTACAGTCTTTTAGCATCAGCAGCGAGAGGAAGATCTGATGGAAGAAAAGGCACTTCTGAAACAACTCATACTGGACCTGGAGCTGCAGGAGGATGCGGTTCAACATTTACCGAGGCGTCCATTCATCTCTAGGCAAACATGGTCAGGGTAATCCACTGTGCGAAACAAAGAGACTATGGATTAGGGAATGCACAAGTAATCAATATCTAATATCTCTTAATATCCAACCCGATATGAGAAAAGTGAATGAAAACGTTTTCAGCATAAAAGTAAATCTGTATATGGCTGCATTTCTGTTGACGTGAATGTTTGGCCATACCTGAGTGAAGTTGAGGGACATAAAACCTTTTTTATTTGTGTCCATGGTCTGAAAGGTTTCTGCAGAAAAAAAAAGACAAACACTTAATATCTCCTCAAAAGTCGTACTACTGTTTCAGCTCCTGTTAGATTTTCACGAAACTTTTTAATATTATTTGTCGTGCATGAATCTCAGCAACCCACTGACCTGTTGTAAATGTTATTCATTTACACTCACAAAAGGTATTTTTAAGGGATAAACTGACTTCCACGCTGCTGTTTTGTTTGTTTTTTTACCAAAACACCTGCCAAGCGTGCGAACTGCTCCTTTAATGACACTAAAGGTGTGCAGTCGTGGGACTCACTGAACATGGTCTCCAGTCGGACCAGACAGGTGACAAAGTTGTCAAAGTCAACGGTCATGTCGGCCTCCGTGTAGCGCAGGATGATCAGCTGGAACAGCTGGTTGGTCAGCTTGAAACCTAAAGGAGAAGAAGACAAATCGGAAAATTTGACCAAAATCGCAACGAAAAGGTTTACAAACCTAGAATCCGACAGTTAAAACGTGTGGTTTCCTTTTTCTTGTAATTGAAATTAAAAAAAAAAATAATAGTACCAGCAGATTCAAGAGCCATCCTCATCTCGTAAGAGCTCATGGTGCCAGATTTGTCCAAGTCGAACTGCCTGAATATGGTCTGGCACGGTGACAAACAGACGGAGGAAAATAACGGAAAGAAAAGGAACAGAAAATAAAGAACCATTAAGACAAGCAAACAAAGTATTGAAAATCCAGTTCACTGGCCAGACATCAAAATAAACATCAGGCTGACGCAAGCACCATGAAGAACAATCAATATATTTTATCCTGACTTCACCGTCTGACCCGACAGTGTTCAATCTCACCAGGTATCGTTTAATCTTTTCCCAGAGGACATGGAACTCAGTCAGGCCAAGTTTCCCACTGCCGTCCGTCTGAGCCAACAAGTTAAAGAACAACATCGACTTCTGCCTGATCAACATGTACGACAACAGAATTAACATGGTGTTTTTTTGGTTTTTTTTTCATTTACCAGCAAATTACATATAGCAGCAAAGAGCAAGTCCACTGATTTTACACATCGAAGTCTGTCTTTAGGTCTTTAGGAGCACTTCTGCATGCACGAAAAAGGTTGTTTTGCAAAATCTGATACGTTATATCACTCGAGTTTGCGTTGTTTGGAGCAGAAGCGCTGCTACTTAACATAACACACCTGAAATCTTTGACCTTTAAAAGTGAGTTGCATTGTGACTTTACGCTCAAGGACCTCTCACTGTTGCAAGTGATTCATAACTGTTAAAACCTTTTATTTTATTTATTTATTTATTTTTATACCGTCATCGACTACTTTTCACTTCTCTTAATTGGGCGTCGGGGGATGCCATTTTTCCGTAAATCTGCTCAGTTAAGACCCATAAGCCTTCCAATTTCGGCTTTACCCATGGCATAAAAAGTGATATATACTGAAAAGTTTGGTGTCATTTTGACTTGAAAAGTAAGAGAAAAGAAAAACTCATCTCTGTCTCTGAGGCTCTGTCAAAAATACACATGGTGTGTATTTTTATTAGCTTTTGAAGTACTGTGCTAAATCAGTGAAGTACTTTTTTAAGGATTGCAAAGAGCCCAAAACGTTTGTTCACCGCTCATTAAAAGGATACATCCATGAGGCTGATCATACTGCGACAAGCTTCTTTGGTGAAGCCATCCGTCTTCAGGTCTTTATCTGTTAGCGTGAGAGAGTAACACAAAATTGAGACGAACACATTTAAACACTCCGAGGAGAAAAAAGAGAGCAAAAAGGAGAGACAAAGAAACCAAAGCAACCGCAAAGGTGAAATGCAAATCTAACTGCGCTGTTCAACAAATAGCGTCTATTAATGTGCTATTTGCACATTTTTAAATGAGGTGTTTTCCATACATTTGGTGCAAAATTGGCCTCTTTCTATGTGAATAAACATTATTAAAAAACAGTCCAATTAACAAAGATCAGCTCAGTTATAGTGACAGTATTAGATTAAATATTTGTTCTGTAACTTTATTAGCGATCTTGTGATTCCAGAGTGACGGCAGCTGTTACTAACGTTTGCTGATGATCCTGTTTAATATGGTTTGCAGCTCTGCGTTGCTGATCTCCATGTCCTGTTGACACAAACAAGAGGAGGTCAAATCATTTTGAACGCCATGAACGATTTCTCCAAGCCGCTAAACTCCCCGCTGAGCGTGCTCACCGGCCCCGCCAGCTGCCTGAAGAGATTCTTGAAGGCGGCGTCGATCTGACTCTCGTCGAGCGGAGTCTGAAACACAAACCAAAACATTTCAGCGCATATTTGGTTTGTTTCTACACGTCATTAGGTGTTGTAGTTGAGTCGGTGCATCCTCTCACCTCTGTTGGGAGCTTTGCTTCAACGTCATCATCGAGCTCCCTGACACAGAAAAAAAATAATAAAGTTATCTGGTTGCTTACTTTAAAATGTATAATTTCTTTCATCGTCGGGTTTATTAGGTTCAGATTTATCCTAATACATTAAAAAATAAAATGTTCTTTTTTTTTCTATTCTGTCTCAACAGTTCTGAATGTAATTTATTTTCACAGACAAAATGTCAAACTTTTTCATGACTTTTTAAGGACACATCGGAGGTAAAGGCAGGGAGAAAACAGTGAAACAAAATAAATAAATTATATTGTTACACACTGACATTTCTTGGACAGCTACAGAAAATACATTTGCAGTTATGTCACATTACAATAAAGTTTACCCACAGAAAATTACCGCAACAATTTCATTGCACACAAAAAAATTCCATGACCTTTCAAAACCTTTCAATAATTTTTACTAATTCCGTGACTTTTCCAGGTGGTATTTACCAAGAATATCGAAAATTATGAAAATAATGTTGTAGATATTAAGAATATGGAGAGAAAAAAAAGAAAAACTGCCTTTTTTCACTCATTTTTACCCCAAACATCATATCATGTCTAAACTGTCTTCTAGAACACAGTGAATGCTCGTGTTTTCCTCGGGTGATGTTGTACTATGTGTTGATGTTTTAGAGTATTTATTGATGTATTCAGGGCCTTTTGTGTGTTTTTGCATTAAATGTCCACTTAAGTATCGGCCACGCTTCTCGGGTTTTGCCGATGTATATTGTCGTGTGGTTTAGCTGTTTTTATTTGCAACGTGATCAAAAATAAACAGCCACTCACTCTGAGTCGGCTGGCTTCTCGGAGAAAACTCTGAGGACAAAGTCGGCTTCTTTGTTCGGCTCGAAGGTGGAGGGCACGATGATGTATTCCCCGGCCGGCAGCCGCAACCGCGAGCTGACCTCCCTCAGGTTGATGAAGAGCTCTGAGCGAGCGCTGGAGGCGTGGGTGAGGAAGAAGTCTCGCTTCAGGTGGACTCCCGAGCTGCCCACAAACTGAGAGGGGAGCGAGTCAACCAGCTCAATAAATCCTTTTAGAGGTTCGACACTCTTTTGTTAAAAGCAGCTCTTACATCTCAGAAACTCTTCTTCTTCTCATTTTTTCCAATACTTGCCATCTTCCGCTACATTGTAAACCATCAAAAACCTCTCAGGTTGTCTGGGACAGGTCTGCTTCGAGTCATAACTGAACATAGAGCACTTAATTTTTTATGCGCCATATATCTGGAACAAACTCAGTTCTTTTAAATCAAGACTGAAAATCAAATAAAATATTCATTTCTTACCCTGCACTGTCACTTTTATTCATGTACTTTATACCTGTCTTGTTCTATTTTAGCTTGCTTGCATTTTCTTCTTTCTTGTCTTCTTAATCACTTTTTAAAGTATCATTTAAATGTCCTTTAAAAGTGTTTCTTTGGCACAAATCACTCTGAATGGCCCTGCTGCAATGTAAGTTGTTCGTGAATCACATGGAAGAGGTGGAAAAAAGTAAAAGACGTACCTCACGTGGAACCTGTAAAGGACGCAGAGAGAGAGAAAATAGTTATGGTGTTGAAAAACAGCCAGAAAGTTTTGTACAAAATGCAGTTTTGTAGAAAATTATGAAGTCAAAATGAAGCTGACTTTTGACATTCTGGATATAAAATGTCATAACTTCATCATTTTATTCTATTAGACATTTGGTTGTGTTTAGCGCATAAATTCTGGAGTTATGACCAAATACAAGTATGGTGGGGTGACAGTGACCTTTGACCGCCAAATTTTAATTAGTTTGTTGATGCATCATCATCAAGTCTTAGTAGTTGTTGCCAAATTTTAACTAACTACCTCAGGGTGTTATTGAGATATTGGGCTCATGAGAATGAGAAAGACAAGGTCGCAGTGACCTCGACCTTTGACCACCAAAATGTAATGAGTTCATCATTGAGATAAATTTGAGGTTTGTGCTAAATTTCAATGAAATTACTGCAAGGTGTTCTTGAGATATAGCGTTCACAGGAATGAAACAGACTCGAGGTCTAAGTGACCTTGACTTTTGAGCACCAAAATCTAAGCAATTCATCATTTACAGCAAGTGTACGTTTGTGCCAAAATCTGAAGAAATTCCCTCCAGGCATTTATGAGATATCGTTTTCACTATGATGAGACGGACAAGGTTTCAGTAATCTTTGACCAGCAAAATCTAATCCATTCATCATTGAGTCCAAGTGGACGTTTGTGCCAAATTTTAAGGAAATCAACTCAAGGTCTTCTTGAGTTATTGTATTCAAGAGAATGAGAGAGGGCGATGTCACAGTGACCTTGACTCTCCAACCACCAAATTTTAATCACTTTATTATTGAGCACAAGTGGACGTTTGTGTGTAAATATGAAGTTTGGAGGATAGGAGAGATTTGAAGGATGTCATCCTGCATTATCAGCCATGTACGGAGATCAAATTTCAGGCTACAGCTTTTACAAACAGCGTTTATTAGACTGCAGCTAACCTCATAGACGGCAAACCCAATGGTCTCCATGTCTTTGCCCTCCCGCCGTTTCTTCCTGCGGTCCTTCTGCATGAGGCCGACCAGAAAGCTGCAGTCCGATTGGCCGGGGCTGTCTGGGTGCTGCAGCACAAGTTTGAACTGAGGGTTGAGCCAAAAGGTTGCTGGAAAGAAGAGTTAAAAAGGTCACTTTTGTGCATCTGTTTTTTAGGTCACAGTGGATGGAGAAAACCCTCCAATTCCATGCATGGCTTCAGTCATGATGGGGCATTCCCAAAATGTATTTTAAAGCAGGCCATTGTTTCAGTATGAAGTGTTTAAATGGGAGTCACTGGTTCACATTCCTTTAGTAACTTCATCCAAATCCTCCCTCTCCCTCAAAATCCCTCCCTTTATCCCCTAAAAGTTACATACTCTGTCTCTGGAAACGAATATAGCCCCATCATGTAATCCTAAAACAGTTTGTGGTAGTAGAAACTCTGAATTAATCTCCAAAATGAGCAAAGAAAATGTATTATGCAACTGGCAAAAAAAACCCAATAAATGGCAAAAAAAAAAATTGATGGTGAAAAAAATAATCATAAAAAACTTTGCGGACATGGAGGAAAAAGAAAATTGATGTTAGATTTCCCCCTCCCCCCACATTTTCTCGTAAAAAAAATGCCACCATTAAATTGTTTTTCATCATCAATATCTTTTTTTCTACAATCTAACTTTTTCCACCATCTTTTTTTTTTTACCATTTAATTTTTTTTCGCCATTTAATTTTTTTCCACCACTATTTTTTTTCACCATTGATATTTTTCCCACCATCAAATGTTTTTTTTACCATCAAATTCTTTATTTCACCATCTATTTTTTTCTCCCTGATGTCCCTTTAGGGGCTACATAATAATGAAACTAGACTATATTTTGGAAAAGATCCTCCTCCCTCTCTTTCTCCCCTACATCCAACAGTTTTCTCTCCCTCTTCCCTCCCTCTCGTCGCTTCATACCTGGGTAGTTTCTGCAGCCTCCAGCGGTGCTGCCCCTCCTCCACTCGCCCTGATAGAGCGAGGAGCTCCATTTCTTCATCTGGCTGTTCTGCAGGGCGTCAGCCGTCAGGTTGCAGAGCTCCAGACGAGAGAACTCACGCAGAAAGTCGCTGAATGACATCCTAAAACAAGGAAAAAGAAACACTGTAAGAACAGAGTTATTTTTCCCAGCGTGAAGTCCAAGACTTGAACCTTGTTTCAGTGCAGAAGAAAAACGACGCTGACACATAAACACACATAAACACACATAAACTTTTATATGCAAAATATCACAGACAGAACAAAGGGAAACAGTTTTAGTGTAAGTAGTTCGTTGTCTTCTGGGTAAACAATCATATTCACAGCTCTGTTGGCTCAGAATTAAAGGTATAATTTAGTTATATAATGTGTGTTTGATAATTTGATAGATTGGAATGAGATCCTGAGATAAAATGATAGTACAAAACATCCAAATTTATTTTTAAAATCAGCAAAACGCTCAAAAAAAGTTTGCATATTTTGTCAACTTAAATACATTCCCGGCCTGTCAAACAGCTCCACAACCTCCGATGTCAAAAGTCAAGTTTGCCTTACGTTTAATATTGTGCACCTGGAACACTTGGAAGTCAGGAGTCGTAAATTTCAACTGGGAAATTCCAACTTAACATGAAACGGCTTTATTTTGTGTTTTTACTGGTTTAAATCATCTGGTTCGTTTGTTTTGGAGACAAAGAAACCTCTGAGGTTAATTCGGCTCCTTGTGAAAACCTCCTGAACAATCAACACTGAAGGAATCTAACCGTAAGAAGTTTACAATCTGCCATTCTCACCACTTGATGCCACTAAATCCCCTTAAATCTGACACACTGTTCCTTTAAGATAAACATAACACAGAGCACAGACTATATCTTTGGGGGTCAGGTTGCATTTCTGGCAAAAATACCTGCTTTTGTAAGTCATGATGACAGTCCACGTGCACATAAAGACTCACCAGAATTCACCGTCCTCGCTGCGGTTTTGTAGCCGACCTCTGACGGAGCGATCCACATTGTCCCACTCTCTGGAGCTGAAGATTTCACAAAGAAAAGAGATGACTGTGCAAAAAATATAACCCACTGGCATTTTTTCGCATTTTTACTGTAAGTCAGCAACAGTTTCAATTTACTTGACACAGACTGACAGAAATCTCCAGAGTTATTCAAATTGTATATTGAAGTTTTCAATCAGATGGTTTTTTTTTTGCACTGGCATTCAACAGGGTGATTTTCACGCCCATTTAAGTGTGTGAAGCGTTCAAAATGCTCAACTGGACTGTGGCATTATGTCAGCTGTGGGGAAAAATGTTTGGTATTTTTTCTTTCGTAACTATGCTGAGATGATATTATGTAATCCCGCCCTTTTCTCCACTCTGCATGACTCTTCCTCCCACCGCTGAAGACAGCTGAGCAGCCCCGATAACCTCCTCCTCACTGCTCTTGTGGTGCTGCTTTGGTAACTAAATTTAAGAGTAATTAAAACGTCAACCTGTGTACAAGATTCAGTATAAAGATATCAGTTTAAAATGATTATTTGATGCCACAAAAAAAGTTTTAATAAGAGCAAACTTCCTGAAACAGCATTTTAATCCTGCATGGCACCAGTTTGTCTCAATCTCCTATAAGAAAATGGGAAATTTGGAATTTTAACTGCCATTGAGCGCCATACTTTAATTATGGTGAGTGCAAAGTCCAATCTTACTTGTCGCTCCAGGCTCCGGTCCACTCCACTTCCCCCCAGGGGTTCCTAATACGAACCAGCTTGGTCAGATTTCCTCTGTAAACCACCTGAAGGCGAAGAAACACTCACATTTAGTCACTGTTTAAGTCACGTGGTGTTTGTGTGTTGCACAAATGCCCTGCTGACAGTGATGTATGCCGGGCGCGCAGTTATTATTTTACTTTTGACTTTATCCTGCTTAATTGTATTATTTTAATATGCAGTATTTATTTTATTTTCATTTCATTTCATTTCGCATGTGCAGTCCCTCAAAAGGTCAGAGCAAATATAAAACTTTTATAAAGTCTGTTTTTAAAGGTGCTATATAAAAAAAAATGTATGTGCATTAGAAGCCAATTCTTTGAAATCGGTATTATGTAGTTTTTTCACAAAAAAATGTGCCAGCCAGGAAATCTGCCGCTCACCTCGTCCACACCAGTCACAGAGTAGGCGTGTCCCTTCACCAGCTTCTTAAACGTGACGGCCTCCATGTCCCTCGTGTTGGTGATCTGAGGACGAAAGCAGAGGTCACTGACGTCTAAAATGTTACCGTATTAAAAACTTGCAAACTGATATTTTTATATATTTTTATATATATTTTATACATTTGTTAAATGCAGCCCCCTATTACCTGAAATATAGTGTTCGCCTTTTTTTTGGATTCTCCGTTCACCGCGGAGGCATGCAAGAAAAACAGCTTTCTTCACAAATTCACCTTTTTTTTTTTTTGCTGTTAACCCTTTGAAACCTGAGCAAATTTGCTTGATTTCTCTCAAAAACATGGGAACAAATCAAAGAGCAACAAAAGAAGAAATTACCAATAAAATCTGCAATGAATCAGAGAACAAGAAAATTACATTGAAATTAGTAAAAAAAAAAAAAAAAGAAAAAAGAAAGAAAGGGAAAAAAAGTAAAAACCAAAAACAATGAAATGACCTGGAAAAAGTGCTCTAAAATTGTATTAATTCTTTAACGTAATTTCAAATATGTAGCTCCGATAATTAGAACTATAGTTTTTTCCTAGACATTTTGCCCTAACTTATAAAAATAATTTTCTGCATCGACTAATGTCATGAAATTTGTGGAAAATTTCTTACCAAGTGTCTCATTGCCTTTTTCCCCATGTTTTTTTAAAGAGCTCACACAAATATGTTCAGATTTCAATGGTTAAAACACTTGTAAAAGGTGTATAAAAGCAGCACAAGAAAAGCAAAATCGCTCTGGATCCCAAAATCTTATCATTTCACTGTTTCCTCATCTATGGTGCAAAAAGCTCCTAGACTTAGTATTTTGTATTCGTCTTATTTAATGTTTTCTCTAACAGAGGAGCTACATTTGCAGCTTTTCTGACCCAAAATGGTCAGCACTTGAACATGACCTTCACCGACAGGACAGACAGCAGAGTTCAGTCCCCTCAGTCTGCAAACAGCCGGCGTCCCTGATCATCACACCGGATTCATGCCAGCTCCGACCGCACACTCCTCAATCTTCACTGCCCTCTCCTGGTCCCGGATCAAATTTTCTGCCATTACAGCTCCCTCTCACCCAAACTGCTGTATTTACAGTCTCCTCATATCAACCCCGCTTACTGAGGCTGAGGAGAGCTCTACAGGGGGAAAGAAATCCTCCTAGATACAGAAACTCTCTGTTCTAACAAACAGATAAAAGTACAGTCAATAAATGCTAAAATATTACAGTGTACTCTATGCTGTGTTAGTGTAATTTGATCCCGACCAACCTGCCCCTCCCCCAAAAAAATCCTACCATCTTTTGGAATCCAAGTTCAGCATGTCTGGCTCTTTTAACCTTTGACCTCCCCTTAAAAGGGGTCAAACTGAAATATGTGGCAGACAGTGAGCCAAATTCTGCAAGCACCTGTTTAATGAGTGGAAAGCGTTTAAGAACCGCAACCTATGTTTTTATATCAATTTTTCCTTTCGTTTTTTAAAACACAAACTAAAGCGTCGATTACAAGTTAACAGGAACAGAAGAATAAATAAATATTTTTTTTATCACTTTACATTTGTAATTTATTGGGTTGGCTGATGAGCTAATAAACCAGGCCACATATAGCATTACTACAGTGTCAACACAATGTTTGCATTGTAGGTTTCTGCAAACT
This sequence comes from Plectropomus leopardus, assembly GCF_026936395.1. NCBI lineage: Eukaryota > Metazoa > Chordata > Actinopteri > Perciformes > Serranidae > Plectropomus > Plectropomus leopardus. The sequence continues at coordinate 16,893,297 of NC_142198.1, forward strand.
ATAAACACATCAACATTTTTTGCACAGTGTTGTAACTTTAGGTTTCGACAATGCTCTGGTTAGGTTTAGGCCCAAAAACACTTGGTTATGACGTTTTGGCTTAAAATTCCTGCTTTTGGGGGGTATTTGGTAAGCAGAAATGTCTCTTTCATGGCTCTATCTCAGCTGGAAAAAAAGCCAAATGACACCCATGTTTCAGGGCTTAAAGCCACTGGATATTTGGGGTAAATACCCAAAGTAGCTTAAAAATACTCTCATGTCTGTACAGTAAATATAAAGCTGACACCAGTAGCTTATTTTAGCATACAGACTCGAGACGCTCAGCTCTGTCCAAAATCGGTCTACCAGCACCTCTAACACTAAAGCAAAGGATGAGTAAATGTTTTAGTACTGACGTCTATGGAGCAGCCCAGCAGCGACCCTCGCTCTATGGCCCTGCTGATGATGCTGAAGAGGTCGGAGGGGGCTTTCCTCAGCTCGTACATCTCCGTCACGCCGCCTGTAAAGTCCTCAAAGCCCTCGGACGTGCTGCCGCCTGACAGAGCCTCATAGCAGCCGTTCAACCTGTCACACAAGAGGAGATTCAGGGGGATTTAAAATAATTCAAACACTACATAAAGAATGATCAGGTGTAAGAGCAGGCCTTATATGGATGGCTGCTGTCAACACGACCATATATGAGTGTGTGCCGGTTTGAACAGAGCAGGAATAACAATGCACAAATCCCACTATGAAGTCCCACACTTTCCCGTTTCTTCTCCGCTCCCCAACTGGGAGGCCCACTTAACTTGGCATGCACGCACTTCCACAAACAATGCTCTGCTTCACTTTAACAGCTTAGAGACTTTACAACTCAGAGCGCAGCTGTCCACTGGAGCAGCTGCAGCCTCGAGTTGCTCAATAGCTCCGTAAGGGCTTCAAGTATTTGTCAACTGTCTTCCCCCAAAAAACAGATTTTTTACATCCAGAAACTCTGGTTACAGGCGCCTTTGTGCAAAAAAAACGCCACCAGCAACAGTCCTCAGTAACATCTGATCACTGGACTGAGAGTTGAGACCGGACTGGAGCAGAATCATATTTAAGTCATGTTTATGTAATCCAAATTATCAATAATGCAAAATTATTCAGCAGCATATTGTAATTTAATTGTTATTTACGACATCTATTGCACGTCTGTCCATCCTGGAGGAGGGATCCCTCCTCAGCCGCTCTTCCTGAGGTTCTTCGATTTTTTTACCCCCGTTACAGGTTTTTTTGGTGGAGTTTTTCCTTAGGACAGAGGGATGTCGTATGCTGTAGAGCCCTCTGTGGCAAACTGTGTTTTGTGATAATGGGCTTTATAAATAAAATTGAACTGAAACTGAATATCATGCATTCCATGATGTGACATTAAAACATCGTTAGCCTCGACGAAGAGTTCATTAAGAGCTCATTATGTCCATCAGTCTTACTTAGCGTAGGCTTTTTCTAGCAGAGCGCTCCAGAACTCGGTTCCTTCTGCTGAGTGGACAAACAGCAGCTTCCCGTCCTTCACTGGCAGACGGTCATCAATGACCACCTCCACCCACTCGCCAAACTGCCAGAACTGCAAGAGAGATGAAAGAAAACACCAAAATTACACCTCATGGACCTAACAGGCAACGTTTATCAAGATATGCAAACTATAAAGAAGATATGTGAAGGAGGTTAAAGGGACAGTTCACCCCCAGATCAAAACTTCATATTTTTCCTCTCACCTGTAGTGCTATTACTATTACCCACTACAGATGCATGATCATATTGGCAGACAGTGGCTTTAAAATTAAATATCAGCATCGGCCCGAGATGAACGTCTCTGCTGATATGACAGGTGGTAAGAGGACGCCTTAATTATGCGACTTCAACTGGTTGAAATAGTTCAAATTTGCCCTTATATTGGGCTTTTGTAAGGATTTTCTCATTGAGAGCATCATCTAAGAGTGCTAAAACTCTGATTTTTTTTACAGTTTTAACACGTAACCTCGGTTAAAGTAGTTTTGTGTGCATGTGTTTTCGATTTGAAAAGAATTGCATTTTATGTCAGCATCTTCCACCAGTGGGTCACAATGATAAGAAGGGACATAATATGTTAATTCCACTTAAGGGGAGACCTGAATTTGTCTTCAGTTAGGCAGAAAAACATACGTTCACATATCTGCATCAGCAGTCTGCCAAAATGTATTTGTATTTGTATTTATGTATATGTATTTCTGATTTTGGAATGAACTGTCCCTTTAAAGGAAAGAATAAATTATCAGCATTTATTAAACTCTCAGGATTAAATTACAAGGGATGAAATGAGTTTTATTTCAATCAATGATGTGCATAAATGTTGCAGAAGTCTAAAAAGTATAAAGTGGCAGAAAACTGATGTACAGTATCTGTTCTGTCTGGCTTATCTAAAAACGTGTTATTCTCACAATAATGCCGAGTCAGCGCTGACATATTTGTGGTGCTCAGCTGGCAGATTTACTGACACTTCACTCAGCTCAGATTTACATCGGTTCGAGATGAAGGGCACACAAAAAGAGACAAACACGAGAGGAGACATCTGAGAAAAGCTGTAATCCTCAGCCTGCTTTTGTGTTTCAACCCCAAAAATAAATACAGAAACTTAATGGGCGACATTAAACTCCAGCAACCTCACTGGAAATTTAAATATCTCTGAACCAGTCCTGCAAGCAAATCATCAATTTACAAGCCAAAGTAGCTGTGATTTGCTGCACTTTGTTTATCTGCTGCTGGCGGAGGAAATCAATTCACAATCAGAGCTAAACTGCCACAGAAGTTATACTTAATACATCCAATCAATTTCATGACAAATGAGAGAACCTGAGAGAAATTATCTGGAGATTTTGAATCATCAGACATGTGGCCGTGTGCCTGTCGGCCAGCAGGGAGCAGAAGAGATCGACAAACGTGTGAAAAGATGTATGGAGGGAAGGTGCGGGGGTAATATGACCTAAAGCGGGAGCTCATTTACAGGTAGAACTGGCACAAAAAAGGTGAAGAGTTTTGGATCTTAACTACTTTTCTTACTTAGCAATATAACTAAACAGCATACTTTCAATTTGATAAACCTGACTGATTTCTAGCCTTCACAGCTGAATGCTTTGAAAGTTTCAGTACTTTCAGTTCAGTATTTGCCATTTTAACAGATGATATCTGTTGCTATTGGCAGTTTGTTTTATATGAAGAGGGAAAAGGTGGTGCAAAACGGGGGAGACATGGAGAGTAAGTTTTAAGCACTCTAAATGGACTTAACCTATGTTTTTTATTTTGGCTTTAAATGCTTGTCTTTCGCACATTGTACCACAAAATCCAGATTTTTAAAGCATATTTTCTTTAAAAAATGCCAATATTACACCTTTTTATTAAAGCCAGCACTGGATGTTCATATTTCTCACACTCCTTGAACACATCACTCGCAAAGCAAATAAAAAAGCCACAGCTGTGTGTTTCTGTAAATTTACAGATGGCACTACATGTCAGCATGTGTGTTTACAGCTGGGAGACGGACGGATGAACGGATGAGTTCTGCGTGCACTGCAGAGCTGATCCACCTCTGGGAGGAGCTGTGTCACAACACGGCTGACTGGAGACCACACAAAGCAGACACACACGCTCCCCTCCGGCATGCACAACTTCCTAATTTTACTCCTTCACACTGACACTGCACAGCGTTCATCTCACAGCATTGAGGGAGCGACACGCTGCAGGAAAATCACCTCGCAAGAAATCTAAAACAAACAGCTCTGTGTGAAAAATGTGCTATAATAGGAAAATGATAAAAGATTCTGACCCCGTTTGTTTGAGATTGCTGAGATTGCCTGGTTCATAATTTATTCTCCCTCCTTTTGTTTCCCCGCCTCACTCCTTCGCACAGACTCCCTCCTTTTCTGCCCTACTTCAATTAAGATTCCCACAGCCAGCGCTCATAATCACATTTCAGGATGACTCATCCAGGTCTAATTTATCCAGAGGCTTAAAGGATCCAAACTGATACAGCGGGGAATCCCTGCACAGCACACAAAGGCGAACAGAAAATGGAAACACGCTCAGCCAGAGAAGAAAAATAAGAAACTGCAAGTAATGGAAACATGCAAAACACTTATTGGCAACGATGCAAAGACTAGAAAAGAGAAAATAAAAATCGATGCAGGCGCACTACAAGAAGAGGACGGCGAAAGTAGGGCATTTCTCGGCTTAATGGGAAGCAGCCATGTGTGTTTACGAGCCATGTAGCTTTCATGCATTTACATTAAACACATGCATGCATTTACGAGCCTTTAGAGAAAATAAAAGTATTATTTCCACTCATTCTAACAGAGAGAACAAGTCCATATGTCTACATATACATTTATGCGGGATGACTATATTTGTAAAAGTGCACAAAGCATCTCTGGAAATGATCAGGGAGAAACGGGTCAAAAATTCTGCTTTCCCTTGGCTGACTTCTCTGTAATTGAGTCACCAGCCCCAGCAGACTAAATGAGGGCTGTGTGTGTGTGTGTGTGTGTGTGTGTGTGTGTGTGTGTGTGTGTGTGTGTGTGTGTGTGTGTGTGTGTGTGTGTGTGTGTGCTGGTATTTATCAATCCTTTGATACCACATGAGTCAGCGCAGCAGCCCCAGAGCTGAATTTCTCAAGGACGTTTCAGAAAAGCGGACAATTATCCACACAGATGCTCGAATCTTTGTCCTCAGGGTTGATGCATGGATTTCCCTACTATGCTATAGCCTAACCTGCGTCTGTCTGTCTGTGTGTGTGTGTGTGTGTGTGTGTGTGTGTGTGTGTGTGTGTGTGTGTGTGTGTGTGTGTGTTTGCATACATGCATGTGTGTGCAGCTGACAGTAACCAGTCTGATTTGTCAGTGTGCCCATTTCTGGCGTAACAGCTTCCATGAGTGAACAGTCAGGCTAGCATAAGTGATCCAAGGTTTTCAGTCTTTGTGTGTTTGTGCATGTTCTCATGGGCGGATTATGAGACAATGGGCCCCTGGGCACAGACACACAAAAGGGCCCCACCACAACTACCATACAGGTGCAAGACACACAGATTTTGTGGTCATTTTGTGTCTCTTTGTAACCATTTCGTGTCTCGTTTTGGTTCTTTTGTCTTTTTCTGCTTTTTGCTGTTCATGTGTCATTGAGGTAGTTGTGTGTCTTATTTTGATTTTTTTGTGTCTTTTTGAAGATTTCTTCAGTCTTTTTTGGCATTTTTTGTGTCTTTGTGGTTAGATTGTAGTTGTAGTTGTTTGTGTCATATTGAGGTAATTTTGTGTCTTTTGGGGGGGTGTGCCTCTTTGTGGTTGTTATACATCTTTCTGTGGTTTTGTGTCTCGATGTAGTCATGTTATGTTTTGTTGTGGTTGTTTTGTTTTTGAGGTAATTCTCTTTGTAGTCATTTTGTGTCTCCTTTTGGTATTGTTGTGTCCCTTTTTATTCATTTTGTGTCCCCTTGATGTAATTTTGTATCTTTTTATGTCATTTTGTTTCTTCTTATGGTTGTTTTTTTTCTTTTCTTAGTTGTTTTTCCTGTTTTTGTTGATATTTTGTGTCTATTAGCAGTTTCTTTGCTTCTCTTTGTGATCCTTTAGTGTCTCTTTGTGGTTATTTTGAGTCCCTTCTTGGCGGGTTAATTTGACATTTGACATTTGCAAGTGAAGGTTCAGGGGACACCCTTGCGCTTGTACGCAGACAGCCTGTCCAGTAATTCATCTCTGCTTGCTCTGCATAATAAGCCAGTTCCTACGCATGTGATGTGTGTTTTTGATCTGAGAGAGCTTTCCCTCTGTTCCCTGTTTCACTTCCTTGTTCTCTCACTCTCTCACAGCACTTGGCAGGCTGACTGTCTGGTTGGCAGAAACCCTCATTGCATCAAAGAGGGCAGCCGTTTTAGCTTAAAGTGCTTCATGACAAAGCAGGATGAGATGGTGAAAAAATTAAAGGTTGCACCATAAACCATAAAATCATTAAATATTAAAATCCTGATTTTGTGCAGTCTGAAATCTCTTCTCGCTGATTTCTGCAGCTGTGTTTTGCAGATTCTGAGAACATGAGATGAACACGAGAGACTTCCTGGCAACACATTTTGGCAGAGAGGCGGCCGGTCATTCCTGCTATGCACACAAGCTGACGGAGGCACCAGAGACGTGCTTGTGTAAGATCATAGGACTCACACTCAGCCACAGATAATGAGGCATGTAAGATCACAGATAGACTCACTCCTCCACCTCCCGTCCTGACTTCATTTACAGACACGAATCACTGCCTTGCAGTTGTAACATCTTCAAGTTTCAGTTTAAGTTTGCATCCATTTCTGTGAAAACATGGATACTTCATGCACATCTCCCAATAACACAGCAACACAAAGGAACTATAAAATCAAGACGAGTACCTCCAATTATGTGTTAAAAAGTGTCCCCTTATGATCCTGAGTTGAAGCGTTGAAAAATGGTCAAAAATGTGCTTTTACAGAACATTTTAAGGCCACAGTGAAGCTGAGGTTTGAAGGTTTTGGATATGAATTGTCTGCACTTCATCATTTTACCCTATTAGACATTTGTGTAACATTCTTGTCATAATTTCAATATAAATTCAAATCTGAAGAGACCTCCCTCAAGGCATTCACGAGATAACACCTTCATATCACCACATAATGCCTCTGGCCACAGCTACAGGCATAAAGAATAGATAGTCTGTGATATTGGGCTACATAAATACAATAAAATTGACTTGTATAGTAACAGTAAGCAAAATACACTCAACTGCGGTTCTTTTCCAAAGTGTTGATTGTTCAAGTTGTTCTCGTGCAATATTCATACATATATCTACAGAAGGTAATGCACCAAAATACACAAATAACCCATGTATCAATGAGCCAGGACTTTGTAAATAACCTGCATAATTGAGAAGGCTGCAATGACGTGACCAATGCATTTCCATACCTGATATCATGCTATTTGTCTATTTGTCTATTTGGCTGGTTTTAGAAATATATGAACTGAAGTGAACAAGTTTTAATTCATATTTCTCATGATAGCAAATAGACACACATAGCTAATGGGAAAATAGTTGTTTCTACAGTATTTATAATTAATAATTTAGCACTAAAATGCACTAACTACAAGACTCAACTATAACATATGACAAGTGGATTTGCATTCACATTCACAAATTTACTTCCTCATGCAGACCTGAGGTTCTGATTCCAGCGTGTGGGTAGTTTTTACTGCATTATTATTGGTTGTAAAAAAAAAAAATCATGCATGATTATAAAGCAATGCTGCAAAGATTTCCCTGTCTCATACTGGACTGAATGCATGCATTGTTCACCTGCTCACTGACTGCAGCAGCTTTGGTCTCTCATTTACCTCTCGCTTTTGTGTGTGTTTATGTGTGTGTCTGGTGTATTTGGTTATGTGTACAAAGTACAGTTGATAAGGACCTGCAGGCTCCCACTGTAGAATAATAGAAACATTTTGCATTTATGTCACAAAGCAGCAGGACTGGTCCCTCAGGCTGAAGTGGTGATAATGAGCAACACACCAGAGTTTGACTGTCAACAGACAGATGTGTTACTGATAGATTATATCTTCTGTCTTCTGTCTTAAAATAATATTTCCTGATAAAGAAATGGGTGTAGTTACTTTAGCAGAGTGCACTTAAATCAGTGTGATGATGATTCAAATCCTCCCAGGTGACGTTTACTGACTGGCTGACTGGGTGTGGCTCTCAGAGGTCACTTATCTCAGATGACTCAGTGAGGTTTGACAAGTAAAAAGACTGAAAATTTTGAGTCAATGAGCTTCTCTGTGTTTGTTGCCAAAAATGAACAGGAAAAACTCTGACAGCTAATGGCATTGGGGATCTTCCTGTGGCTCGGTTTCAGAACATAAAAGGCATCATGCATCTAACCACAGCGAGATCAACAAAACTGCTCCCAGAAGCACCATTTCTGCTTAAAAGTGTCCTTTTAAGATGCATTTTGGCAGCTACACAAGATGTTTACTTGCAATGGATAAGTGTGAAGTCAAACAAAAATGCAACAAAATAATTGTTTCCACTTCAGTTTGAAGCACTAACTAACTCTTCTTGGTTTCATTTGAGCAATTTGCACAAGCAGTGGTGCACCGAACAGGAAATGACACAACAGGAAGGAGTTTGGGGCAGAAACACAGTACATAAAGTCATCTGGCCCTTGAATACAAAGGTTGGGAGTTCCCCACAACTGCAAATGTTTTGTTTTCATCCGCCTACAATGTGAAGCTCCTCAGCAGAGGGTTTGATAAGAATATAATATCATTGTAATTTGTAATTTACTTATTGAAAAAGGGAGTCTACATTAATCCACAGTTAGCTGAGGAGCTCATTTTTGTCAAAAAACATTAATATTAGCAGCTCATGTAAAGAGATACTGTACTCTGCTATGCACAAAATGCATGTACTGAACTGCATGTTGCATAAAATTTGGAAGAACACCAGCAGGTCAGTGAAATTGTCAGGATTTTTTTTAAGTTCTATGAATCTGGCATGAAGAGCATTATGGGATATCCAGCTGTTTGAGGTGAGCACAGAGGTGGAGAGTGCAAATGTCAAATAAAAGTGTGAGCTTTAAATAAAAGCAAATTGCTGAATATTAATCTGACAGAATTGTTGAGTCAGATGCAGCTCCTACACTGATGTGCTTTTCTTAAATGGTAACTTAAGCATTTTCCAACCTGGACCCTATTTTTCCATGTTTTTTGTGTCCCACTGGTTAATGGGAACAATTTTAAAAACTGATCCAGCATTGAAAGAGTGCTGCAGCCTGTAGCAGTCAAACAGGCTGCAATGTAAGGCTGCAAGCACAATTATGCATCTTGAGTTTACATTTCAGTGAAAGTGCAAACTGCATTTGGAGAGTGGGATGCAGAGTTGTGGGAGGTGTCGGCTGTGTTTGCTGTTTTTTTCGTCCTGAGGCATGTACAGGGCGTGTTCAAATGCAGATAGTGAAGCTGTTGTCACCTGGAAGTGAAAGATGCCTGAATATCCCGATCCGAAGCTCTGTCCGTGAGGAACCACCCTGTGGAGGAGGTTGTCGTTCAAGGTCAGCGAGGCGATGGCCGCCAGCAGCCAGCAGTCCCCTGAGGACACATACACACAGTTTTATTACCCGGGATCAGCCCTGAAGGCAGAAACCTGCAGTAATACATTTGTTAACAAGAATGACATCAGGTTGTTTGTGTGAAACAGGTGAAAGAGGCCACATTTATTCCCATATTAGCAGAGAACTAAAAAAAAAAATCTTATTTTCTATAAGAGTCTAATTCAGAGATACTCAGCTTTATTTGCTTGAGGGGCCACTTTTGAAAAAATAACCAGAGGCCAGGGGCCAGTCGCAGCAGCCCCGTACGTTTGTAGGATTTGAGGATATTTCTAGAATTTTACTACATTTGTAGGATTTCAGGACATTTTAGGATTTTATGAAATTTCTAGGAATTTAGGACATGTCAAGGATTTCGGGACAATTCTAGGATTTCAGGACATTTTAGGATTTTATGACATTTCTAGGACGTAAAGACATTTCAAGGATTTCAAGACAATTCTAAGATTTTAGAACATTACTCAGATTTAAGAACATTTCTAAGATTTTAACACATTTCTAGGATTTCTGGACATTTAGGACATTTCTATGATTTGAGAATATTTCCACGATTTGAGGACATTTCTACGATTCGAGTACATTTCTAGGATTTCCAGACATTTCACTGATTTTAGGACATTTCTAGGATTTTAGGACATTAAGGGCTTAGCTGTTGAGGGTTGAAGGGGATCCTCCACTGACACTTTTTTCATTAAAAAGTTCTATTTTGATGCTGTTTTATGCGCTCCATCACCTTATGTCTACTAAAAGTACAAAAACAATCCCCAGTGTAAATCACTTTATTTTTATTGTGAATTAAAAAATGGTTTGGGGGGGGCCCTGGCACCCCTTCAGGAACCAGCTTTGGCCCTGTTTGTGGTAAATTGAGTATTACTGGTCTAATTCATTATGCCACTGTAAAGTCACTCATGAAACTGGAATTTTCCCATCTACAGCTCCGCAAAGACAAGAGTCTGGAACAATGTTTGAACAAGCTTTGCCCTCTGGGAAATAGGAGAGGCACTTGTTCCACTGGACTTAAAGACAGAAGCTGAAACCACCGCGGCTCCACAATATGTCACCGATGTTGTCAGCAGGAATCACACTGTGGGTTTGAGCCACACTTTCTGTTATGATATACTGTGCTGCACAAGGTTCCTGGTTAGAGAGCAGGAACACCCGACTGATGTAGTTTTTACCAACCTGCTGTTGACACACGCAGGCTTTGGCATGTGATCTAAGATAATGTCATCAAAAATAAAAACAGTGCTGTTTGTCGTGTTATCAGGGTGTAGTTAAGCATATCTGATTAGTCTGTTCTTATAGCTCGAATGTTAAAGGAACAGTTCAGATTTGTTGAATTCGGTTCAATTAAATTTATCTATAAAGTCCATTAACACAAATCCCTATTTGCCTCAGAGGGCTTTACACGACATCTAACTGTCCTTTGACCTTCACAGTGACTGAGGACAAACTCTCCCAAAAAAAACTATGTGAGTGGCAATAACAATCATATGTGAATGATATAGTGAAGGTATGACTAATAAAAACGTCAGAAACAGTTGGCTTTGGATCAGACTAAAGCATCAGTGCAACCACAACTCACTATCCAGGCACAGCCAGCGGCAGGATCACAGCATCAGCACAACCATGGCCCACAAACCAAGCTCAGAATAAGGCCTAAAAAGGGATTATTTTGTGCATGTAAACATACTCAAGGACTATGAATAAGCACCTACAACCCAATGTGAATTAACCCTTTAATGCTGGAGGTCACGACTTTTTATGGAACTTTCTGTTTCATTTTAAGTAATTTGTTTATCTGTTAATGCTGGTTAATGATACACAGTACCTCTGTTTCACCGTTACATACCGGAATCTATCATTTAATCCATAAACTGCCCCCGACAGCTGCTGGTGACACAGATAACCAATACAGATAGCATACAGATAAAGACCACTCAGTCATGCTGCATTTTTGCTGTAAAACAAAGTGAAGCATCATGTTTTCTGGCTCAACATTTTTTGGGGTTACTGTTTTGCAATTCAGCTCAGCTCCTCTGGGAGCGAGGGGGGGGGTGTCTGGGTAAAGACTTGCACTCGGCGATGGGGGAAGACGCTTTCTGCACCGCCGGAGCTGCTCAGACGGAGGGAGGGTGGCCTTGTTTACAGATGTGAGGCAGAGAAACAAAGCCTGAATTATGGATGCATCTCTATGTCGAGCAGGAAACATCTCAGGCAATAAAATGCTGCTGGTTATGCGGACTCGATTGTTAACCGTCTTCCGTTTCCCGTTCCTTCAATCCCCATCTGTCACTCATATCCGCATTCACTTCTCTCTGACCTTTATATTTTTTTAAGTGGCATGTTGACCAAGGAGCTGAGTCTTATTTACACATGGAGAGAGGATTCAGGACATGTACATGATGGCAGCCGCTCGATTGTAGAAATGATCTTTCTGTGGAAATACTCAAAATTCATAATTTTAGCTAAAACCATTATGGTATTCAACATTTAAATCCAGACATCCATTTATTCATCCATCCATCTTCACTTTTGCACACTTATTTGTACTTTTTTTATTACTCTTTTTAATATTTTTTGTCTTTTTGTTTGTTCTCTGTGCATACTGTACATATCTTTATTATAGTTATTGTTATTTTTATTCTATTCTATTCTATTCTATGTTAAGTGCATTTCTTTATATATATATTTTTGCATTTTTCTGGCCTTTTTAACAAATATTTCATTCAGCTGCTGCCCTCTTATTCGCTGTTGCAACAAAACAATTTCCTCCACGGGATTACTAAAGCATTTCTATTCTGTTCTGAAGGGAATTCCACCATTTTTACACATTAAGGTCTGTTGGGAAGTGCTACTCCTTTTCTACATTTGCAAAAAATTGTAGTTTAATTTCCTCTGTGACTCTTACGAAGCTTTCTCAAAGCCATGCTGTCTGTGCTTCTGGAGGGAGATGTTTACTGATTAACATGTTACATCCACACAGCCTGGCAAGCCTCCAGTCAATCACCTGTTTCTTTTGGCTTCTGCCGGCATCTCTCACTTTGCCCCTCCACCAGATTAAATCCGAGCTATGTCTCTCCTCTAACTGCTGAATCATGCGGTAGTAACAGCGAAACAGATGGCACGACTTGTGGTTGGACTTACCCAGAGCTCCCTGGCAGATGTCTGTGCGAGTCGCTCCATCGACGATGAACTCGGGACGCTTGCAGATCTCCTGTTGAGTGTAAACACACAAACGAAACAAATGATTGCAAGGCTTGCTTTTGGATACCCATTTTATCTGCTGTCTCTCTCATGCTGACAGTTTTTTACTTCACACTAACCCACAGAAAGTTCACCAGACTTGGTTCACAAGGTTTACAAGTCCCGATTCTTTTGAAAATCTCCACATTTTTAAATAGCCTTTTTTTTCTGACACAAAAATACATTCAAAGTGTAAAAATAAGTCCCAAGTAAATCTCTATTGGATGCAGGTGGTCACTGACTTGTCTGTTTTGTGTTTGTTTTTTGCAACATTTGAAAAAAAATCTAAAATTGGTCCAAGACATGATGGTGTTTCTAGAGCTGCAACAATTAAACAAGTATTCAAACTGTTGTCGATGATTTAATTAATCTTTTAAGAAAAAAAAAAGTAAATTTTTCCGGTTCCATCTTCTTAAATGTGAGTTTTGTTCTCATTTTGTTTTTTTTTTTTGTTTTATATAGCTGCAAATTAAGAGTTGTGGAAAAAAACATTTGAACGTCATCTTGAGCTTTGGGAAACAGACTGAAACTTCACATTTTTCTGACATTTTCTGAACCAAGCAACTAATAAATAAACTGGAAAAAAAACTGATGTGTCAATTGACTGAAAATAATCATTAGATGCAGTAAGAAGACTTGAAGTGAGGGAGAGTCCGTCTGCAAAGACTTTTAGAGACATGACACTTCTTAAAAAACGCAAAGCTACAATTAACACCAGGCTATTTGAGGACGAGCAGAGATCACAAAATGAACATTTCAAGAAAACAATGTTTCATTCTCGTCTTTCTCGTCCACATCTTGTTTCAGAGTATTTCCCTGCTCCCGTAAACCATCTTCAACTCAGCACATTGAGCGTGAGAAACCCCACATGAAGCTTTAAATAGAAATATTCCATTTATTCTCGTGCCCCACAAACACACAGCTGCAGACACACACACACCATCAGCCGCATGGTTGAATTCACAGACACAGTAACACACACACACACACACAGGCTTAAATTCTCCTTTTCACAAAGCACAGATTTTTGGGGAAAATGTGGACACAATGAAGCCTCTTATGCAGCGTAAATATTACAGATCCTGTGGCGCGGGCAGGGCGCATGCATTATAAAAGATCTGACTTTTTTTGGAATGAGACCCCAGGAAGCATTAGAGCCGACAGACACACAACGGGACGCCGTGTGGTCTGCACACAAGCACGCGGCGGCTCTCTCGCACTCAAATGGAAGCTGCAAAGAGGAGCTAACAGGCTGCAGTCACGCTGATGATCACGACCCCGAGAGCTTTTAAGATCACGACTCGTCTCGCTGCTCCGTTACAGGACTGACAGCGGCGACCTGTCACGGTATGTGCGAACTGAACAGTAATGAGAGTGTGCTGTCTCCAGGGCTGCTGTGATAACACCCAATAAAGTCCCACTTGGTCCTCTGGTGTCATATTCGGATACGGGGAGCGCCCTGATGTGTTCATAATGCAGAGAGGACTGATGAAAGGGTGGAACAAGAAGAACCACGGAGAAAGGCGGGAAAGGATTGGAGGTTATATAGATGGATGAAGGGCAGGAAGAGAGAAAGAAACATCCCTGAGACAACTGAAAGATCCTGACTGGTTGTGAGGGACATTAAAATGTTAGACAGCAATAACTCCTGACATAAATTTTAGTTGCCAAGCAACAGATTAAATTAGAGGAGGCTTGGGGAGGTAAAAAAAATAAAAATATTATAGCAGGTAATAAAAATGCACTCTTAGAAAAAACAAGAACCATAAAGGGTTCGTTGGTTTGTTTCAACAGAAAGATTGCCATATACGGAATAAACCTGTAAGAGGCAAGCACTTATAGAGGTCAAAAACTTATAAACATTTCCCAAGTAGTTACATTTCAGCTTGTTTTGCTGCGTTCCAGTCAAAGTTTGAGGTTGAGATATTTCGACCTCCTACTAGGAAAAGTACAAAGGAACGCCGCTCAAAGTTGGCAGCAAATCCATGTACTTCCATCATGTACACAATAAAAGCAGCGTCCGTGGAGGTGCACAATGGAAATGGTGAAAAATAAACTAAAAGGCAACATGAGGTATATTTGCATCCATTAAATTAAAATAATATAGTAAAACCTGTTCTGCATGTAAATTGATGGCAAAATGTTAATTTTTAGCATTATAATATCAGTATTTATTTATAATATTAGTGTTAAATATCAATATATTATTCAAATATAAAGGCGGCCCAGCTGACGGTGCAACTGTCCACAGAAACACCAGTTCATCACTGTCTGTCATGTCTTTTCCTTACGTTTGGGGTTGTGCATCTGAAACTCTTAAAACAACACATGCTTTCGTAATATTGTGCATTATTATGGGAGGTCATGTGTCCATATGGAGCCAGACTCAGAAATTTCAACTGAAAAATTCTGACCTCTTCTGACCGACTTTAAATGGACGTAGCATTAATAGTTGACCGATATCAAAAATGGTTGTTCCCATTAGAATTTAGCCTTAAAGTGTCTTAAACTTTTATACCAGCATGAGTTGAAACCAGTCATAGGTGCTCAGTCATGCACTAAAAGGTGACTTTGCTATTAACTTTTGGGTTTATTTATGCTTTTTTGGAGCTTTAAAAGCACAGACTTAATAAAATCATTAAGAAAGCTGGCTCTGGTTTCAGGCTGGAGACCATGGAGACGGTGGTGGAGAGGAGGACACTTAAAAAACCGCTCGCCATCATGAACAATGCTGAGCGCCCCCTCCACCGCACACTGAACCGACAGCGGAGCACCTTCTCCAACAGACTGATTCAGCTTCGCTGTCGAAAGGACAGATACAGGAAATCTTTCCTGCCACAAGCCATCCACCTGTACAATAACTCACCTCTGTCTGCGCTTTAAACTCCGGTCTTAGCTCCATGTCTCTCTACACTGCTGACTTTATTTTTATTTATTCAGATACTGTTCAGCACTTTACACATGTATATATGTATGTGTTTCTTGTTTTTAAGCGTATTCCTTTATATTCTATTAATAATGTGTGCTCTTTATTCTCTTGTTCTTACTGCGTGGTGCTGCTACACCCCAATTTCTCAGTTTTGAGATCAATAAAGTATATCTATCTATCTATCTATCTATCTATCTATCTATCTATCTCGGTTAACGATTTTAGAACGCTCCAAACGAATGTTTTGTTGCTTTCTCAAAGGTCCGAACAAGAAATAAGCTTAGACAGCAAATATTCTGACCCCCATCCATCTCCCAATTTTCTCACCGGGGGCCTCATCCAGCGGACTCCGGCGGTCTTGGAGGACCTCGGGCCGAGCTCGTTGAATCCCAGAGACGATGCAGAACAAGGGAAATAACTGTCCTCAAACAGCCTCCTGCTCTGGACGCTCTGGGCCTTCAGACTCTCGTAGTCTTGACTCAGAAACTTCACGGCGTTGTGATTCTGTCCCAGACCTTCATTACGATCCCACTGGCTCCTCAGCCTTTGGGCCACGCCTGATGCGTAAATGTGCTGCTCCATGCCGAGATTGTGGCGTTAACCGTCGGGTCAGCTGTCAGGCTCCGCTGGATGTTCGTATGTGTGGAACTACAATAAGATGTTAAGAGTGTAGATGTTTATCTTCAGGGTTGATGTAAAGAGCTGCTGATGTATGTCTGATATAAAGCTGCAACGGCTTCAACGCTCAATCATAAATCGGAATAAAACATCAGTGACCATTAAGAAGATTGACCAGCCGGTACTTGTGGTTCTGCGGCGGGATGCGTTCAATGCAATAACAATCACAAGCGTAGAGATGCAGAAGGCTCTGAAGACAGATGTCCTTCCCACAGTGAACGCAGATTTCTATCCCAGCGAGCACGATCCCGGGTCCAACAGGAGTTCAGTCCTTCCTTGTCCCACCAGCAGCTAAAAGAAAGAAGTGAAAAGTCAGATACTGAGCAGAGTGTGTGTGCAGAGATGCAAGTGCACACATAGCTGTACACCTGGGTGTGGAAAACAGACAAAACAGACAAAAACAGCATCTACATACACCCATAAAAGGCAAACAAGCCCTGCCTGGTTCTTTTCAGGGGGCCATATGCACACATGCTCACTGTGCATAGCAGAGGGATTAGTCACAATAGGCACATCACTGCTACTTTTACTGTGTGCTGCACACAGTGTCGGTCATAAAACGTCAATGTTTAATCCAATGAGGTGTATTACCAAAGCGGTGCATGGCAGCTCTGTGTGTGTGTCGGTGTGTGTTTATCGTGCACGGGGCTAACAGAGGGTGCGGTTATGTGCGAATCTTGATGCACAATGAAGGCAGCACGAAGCCCAGAACAAGCAAAAGCTCTCACTGACTTTCATTAAGGGAGGAGGAAGTGTAAACTGTCATTAGTGCCACCCAAACTCTTGACAGAACTGGAGCTTTCAAAAAGTTCATCTCAGTTCGTCTGTCTTTGTTGCTCTTTGTTACTCGCTTTGCTTCATCCCGTCTCTTTATTTCTCAGTTTATTTTTAACGCCTGTCCTTTTTATAGACGTCCTGAGGCTTCATATCTTTTTTACCACCTCAACTCTCCACTATCCAAATCGAACACTCTTCCTGTTTCAAGACTCGGCAGTCTGTCACGACAGAAGCTGTTAAGGCTTTCATTGGCTCTGAGAAACTCATTTCCAGTTTCCACTGTTCACCGTGAGCCACACCCATTGAAAATATCCCAGTTCACTGACTGGAAAGTGTTCCAGCTAAGAGTCAGAGAACAGAACATGTAGCTACAGCTTCAAGTGTGCAGGTCCAGTTTTACTGACGCTGAAGACCTGTTTTATAATGAGAAATAGGATTAAGTGTAAGATTAAGTGCTTTTACTTCAGTATCCACCACTGCTCAGAGTTGCATACTGCAATTATTATTACTGCACTGCTACAAGGCTGCCAAAGTACTTGTACTGGCATCACTGTAATCAAAGTATAATGTACCATTAACATTTCAACCATCATCTCTGCTGCGTGTTATCAGGGCCCACTCTGCCCAACTATCTGACTCTAATGAATATTTTATTTCCCCCGCACAAGTGAAATACACTTACAAACCCCTCTTACACACACACACACACACACATCCTCCACCTCAGTGCAGGTGGTGACATCTATGAGAAATGACAACCAGGAGTCTGCGTGTCCAGACACATAAAGAAAAGCCACCGCACTTTTTCACCAAACAACACAAAGATGAAGACAAATATTCTCTGCAGGAGTGAATAGAATTGCTTGCACCCCGACCATAACAATATGTGCAATATCACAGGCTGAAATACTATAAACTGGCAGCTGCAATATCAGAAATGAACGCCATTCCTGTCCTCGACAACTTGGTTTTTAGTCAGTCGGGTGTGCATGTTTCAGTAGGTCAGCAAAGGCTAACTTATTTTATGTAGTTAAAAACAGTTTCTTAGTAGAATGAATTCAGTTGTTTTATGTCGTGGCAAAGTGAGCCACTTTTTTTCCTGTCATCATCTTACTCCACTCTCCCCTCCACAGAGACATAGGACACACAGGGGTCACATGAGTTTACCAGCAGTCACACAGGGATTTTGAAACCAACACAAACATCATAACAGTGTGAGCCACTACTGTTGATGTCTGAGTTTCCTTCTCACAGCACAGCAGACTGCTTAAATATGAAGAGCTTGTAATTAAGGGACTGTTTGTTACTATGAAGGGGGGAGAAGGGTGAGGAATGTCAAATCATTTTTTAAGCACTGCAAAAAGTCTTATGTTTTTTTATTTTGGCTAAGGAGAGGGGCACACAACTTTAAATACCTGTATTTTGCATTTATTTTATTGTCTATTTTTAAAGAAAAATCCCTCAAATCACACCACTTCTCACAGCCAGAAACTATTAAAAAAATTATTGTTGAATTTTCAAATTTTCAACAGTCCTTGGACACATGTGGAACTGATGTTTCCATCACAAAAAACTCAAACAAAGGTTAAAATAGAGCTATTTCATCAAAATTGCTTTTTTCTACGTCTCATTTTAAATTTCGTCTTCAGTTTTTTTAACATTCAAACATCAAAAGCTACATTTTAAAAAGCAGTTAGTGTGCACAACTCCAAAATATCTTTGACAGCGTAAAAAAACGGTGCTTGGTAGAGGTGAAAATCAGGAAATAGAAATATTACAGGCCCTCATAAGACTTCACTTATTCAATTTGGGAAAACGTGGACACAAACGTGTTTCATCTCCACGTTTACCCACAATACATAAGTAAAGTTTCATGAGTTTAAGCTGTATTTCTTTTTTTCTAAGTTTTAAAAGTGAAGTGAGGTTTATACATTTCCTCCAGTCCCTAAGAAATGTCTGTGGGTGTGTGGGGTCCAGTGTTTATGCTATGAGGGAGCTGACCCGCCTCTGGTGTATTTCTGCATACAGGGTTCATATTCCAAACACACTGAAATAAAATATCTAAAGTGTTTACTTTAAAGCCACGCAGAAAATAGACCTGCGGGGAAATCAGACACGCACAGTGTCCAAGGGACAGAATAAACGCTGACTCTGAGGGTGATCTTTATCAAACGTATGACATTGACTTAAAAACAAGCTGTGCATGCAGATAAGACTTATTTAATTACAGTAGAAAGCCACTTCAGGGTATTTTTAATTTGGTGTCCTCGTGCGTGGTTCACACAGATAAGCATGATGGTAGGTGTGGTCCCTGAGAGAAAATCCAGCTGTCAAGACTACAACTTTCTGAAGTTGACCAACACGAACAGACGGGTTTCATCTCAGTTTCATCAAATGTAGAAGTGATTAGAAAAAAATTGCACGCGAGAAGGAGAGATTTCGCTTAACTAAACCTCGCGACGTTGGCTGATTTCGCTGTTTTAAAACGCCGCGACAGTTATAAGCGCTTTTAAGGAGTTTGCTAAACATGATTAGCTCCAGTTTTTACATGCAAACGTCTAGCTCTCTTCGTATACACGTTTTTTTTTAAAACTTACTATGATGTCACAAGCATTTAAAGATGTTTTTACCTTCGGCGCGACGCAAACTGTACAAGCAGTGTTGATAAAGGAGTTTCATATTTACCTTGTCGGGGTGTTTCCTCTAAATTGTAGGTATTTAGGGATTCAATTCGCAACTTGTCTTTTCTTCCATGTTTAGTGTAGCTTCAACCCCTCCCCTACTTCCGACCAGTGCGTGTATTTTAGAAACGCCCTGCTCTCTGTCTCTGATCTATAGATCTCATGTGCAGCCTTCACACTGCGCCTGCGCACTGCCCGCTGGTCATAAACCACAGTACAGTGAAAGGCTTCACACTGCCTTCATGGAGTTGTTTTGTTCAGAGCACACAGTGCCCAAATAACAAGACAGTCTTGTTGGATTTAATTTGTATGCACTGGAAGGACTTATTTTGACATCAGATAAAGTTTTAAGTATAAAATCACGCATGTTTTTATAATATTGTGCATCATTATGGAAGGTCATGTGTTCATATGGACACTTGCCCCGTTCAGTGCTGGTATATGATTTTCTCAAGTTCTGTACTCAAGTGTAATTTTAAACTTTACAAACATTGTAACCCTTTGAAACTTGAAATCGGCTTGATTTGGGAAATGGGAAGAAGGCAACGAAACAGGAAGTGATCCAAAAATTAGCTAGACATTTGTAAAAATAAGGAAAACAAAATTCTGTAACATTATTTTAACATGTAATTGTGATTATTATACATATAGTTTTCCCTACCCCCCATAGACATTCAAAGTTTAAACTTCTTTTAACTTAAAGTGTAAGGGGAATACCCTCAGAGGTTACCTAAATGCCACAGTCTAAAAGTGCAAATTTCACATCCAATCAGCAGCCTACGTTTGCAGCATCAGTATCACCACCTAGTGAAATATTATATATTGTTCAACTGGTGAAATAGCCAGCTCAACATCCAGATGCAACATCAAAAGGTTGCATGCACATTAATGCACCAATGGTAATAACAATGCTCCATTAATATATCGGCTATTGGGCTATTGCATGGGTGGATTATGAAACAATGGGCCCCTCCCTACTACCTCCTCCACATTGGAACAACATGCACAGACTTTGTGGTAGTTGTGTGTCTCTTTGTTGTCATTTTGCATATCTGTGGTTTTGTGTCTCATTGAGGCATTATGTGTGTGGTTGTTTTGTGTCACTTTGAGGTTATCTGTGTATCTTTCTTTGCCATGTTGTGTCTATTTGTTGTCATTTTGCCCCTTGATGCGAATGGGCCCTGGGCCTGTGCCTGGTAAGTCTGTTTAGTAATCCACCTATGTAATAACATAACACTAATAGGTGTGATTTTACCATATAATCCCAATTTACTTTGGAAACTTTAAGTATATTTTGCAGATAACTGAAGATTTTTACTTTCAATTCAGTCAATTTTAAGATTAAAAAAAGGATTTCTGCACACGTACTGCACACTTAATAGATAGGATTTACGAAAAAACGTTTAAACTTGTTTTATTTAAAAAACGGATTGTTTTATACAAAATACTGACCTGTGAAAAGTAATTACAAGGATGTCAAGCAATATTCAATCTGTAAACACTGACATCTCGAGGCTACAATTAGTAAATGCGACATTCCTCCTTTCGGACTTCACTTCCCAGCGGGCACCTCGGCAGGACGTGTCCCGTCATGCTTTACGCGAGTCCCGGTCCTGCGCCGCTCGTGCTCCCCACAGCCGCCGCCGTTGTTTCATTGAGAAAACCTGAACATGGCAACCGACGGACCACCGGGCACCGAACCCGTGCCGTCCGATTTAGGCACTGCTATTGCGGCTTTGAACACATGGAGTCACCCGGAGCTCCAGGCCAAGCTGGCGGAGCTGGGAGCCCCCACGATGGGTAAGAAAAGACCGAGAGAGACGGAGCGCGCTCTGGAAGGACTGTGTTTAGCTAACGGTAGCTAATCGGTTGCTAATGCTAGCTAGATAAACGCAATGCTTTCGTTGCAATGGGCTCGCTAAAGCTAGGCCTGCGGTGTGTTTACACTTCTTTAAACGCCAATTCAGCATTTAATTATTCAATATACCAATACAGTGTATAAAAGTAGCACTGTGAACATTTATCTGCTCCTGTAGGTTAATAGCACACTGTTTTAGCTGTTAGCTCGCGGGCTAACTGCAGTGAAGTTGTCAGAGTTAACGTTGTCTAACTTTTCTGTTAAGTCAGTCCGTTTAGTGTTAAAGGAGGCCTGAATAGTGTGAAAAACACAGCTTACATTCTTAGAAATGTTTGCGCAGGTTTATGTTAAAATTGTTTTTAGCTCTGGAGCATAATTTTCCAATTTGAATCAAGTTTATCGTCTTTCTTCAGGTCCCAGAGAGGAACTGATTGACAGACTGAAGGGCTACATGATTCAGGTAAGTGTTACTACAAAGTCTTTGCCTTTTTTAAAATAGCCAAAAAAATATCTAATTTACATAGACATATTCTCACCTGTACAGTTTAGTTTGTCAAACAAGGTTCCACCCCCTAAAAATAAAATGCTACCCTCTGAGGGTATAAAGAATAACTGTCTTTGTTGCTTCACTAACAAATTAAAAAAAAAAGAAAAGAAAGATAGGACAATAATATTAGACATATTTATATTAGAGGATTTATTTGCCAGTCTTTTGATAATTTCCAGTAATCCCCCCCCCCCCGTTTCTTTTTTTTAAAGTTGTTTTTCTCGTCACAATTTAAAATATTTAATTAAAGACATTTTTTTACCTGTGTTTTAAAGAAAAAAAATTCTAAATCCACTGTTCTTATAGTTTGCAGGACGTTTCTTGCCTTTTTTGCACGTTTATGAAGGAAATCATACCCGTTTGCTCAGGTTTCAATTGTTTTTATGACTGTGAAATGTGCCTGAATGCAGCACAAGAAGCTGTTGCCGATCTAAGGGTTAATGCTGTTAAGTAAATAAACAGTGCACAATTACAGATTCTCTTCCTCATTAAGATTTTACCACAGAAGTGTCATTTGTGTGTGTTTCTCTCTGCAGACTGGGATCCTCCTCAGCAAACCTAATGATGACAAAGCAATGGGCTCCCAGGTAAATGTTTCAAAAGAAACGGAAAAAGTAGCTATACAATATATATATATATAAATAAATACTAAGTCAAACTCAGTTTAAATAAATGACAAGCATACAGGTGTAATATGCTTAGTCCATCTTTTCCCCTCTTTTTAAGAACGTGCGCTGCTACAGTCTAATAGCAAAAGTAATCCTTTCCATCTTTGATATATCATATATAATTTCAGCCCAAGCATCCACATTTTAGCCACTTTCTAGTTATAGCTTTGCTGCTGGCAGCACTTAGGATCCTAAACAAATATCTCTCATCAGAAGTTACATTGTCTGTATGCAGAGCACCCAAATAAAGGGGCTGTAGGTTAATAATGGACTGTCCTATTTCCCACACTTTCATACCTCCCACCCCCTCTCACAGTCTCATGTGGTTCCTCCTCTCCAGATGCAAGGTATCCCCCCCTTGCCCCCGATGCCCATGCCACCCATGCCTCCTGGTATGGGCATGCTCCAGGCTATGAGCATGATGCCAGGAGGGCCCCCTCCACCAGGCATGCACATGGGCATGGAGCCCCCAGTTCTGCCGCCTCCGGGCCTGTCGCAGGATGACCAGCTGAAGATGGCCCAGCACAGAGCGGCCATGGTGTTACAGCAGGAGGAGAGAGCCAAGCAGCAGGTAAAGTTTCCTGACTGTTTAATCCATGTGTTGCTTTCCTTTTCAAACACTGAGATGCAATCCGTCTGTCAGATGGTAGGATTGAAAACAACAGATCATTAAAACATCTTTCCTCAAAGCAAGGAACGCAAATTGAAGAACTCAAACTATCTGCTTTGGATGGTAGAATCAAACTGCTACACTTTCATCTGACAGCTGTCGGGTAAAAGTTTCAGTCACGATGGAGCAGAGAGAAAATGCTGTTGAGTGGCTTTTTGTTTGACTGTCGCTCAGTCATTCACTGATTCTGTGTATCACAGGGTGATTCCCATGTCATGGATGAACAGGATCTCCTGGAGCAGCAGAGAAGGGTGAGACGATAAAGATAGTCCACCTCGTCAGATAGAACTTCACTTCAGATTTAGAGACTTGGAAAAATGTTACAAACACTCTTAGGAAAGAGTTTTTGTACATTTCTAAATTTATAATAAATTAATTGCCTCCTAACAGTCAGTGTGCATCTTTTACTCTCCCTTTTCTGTTTTATTCCTACACCTTTGACTCTACTCCTTTTCTTGATCACGTATTTTAAGTCCCATCTCCTTCCTTCTTGTAAATCAGGCTGCAGTGCTGCTGGAGCAGGAGCGTCAGCAGGAGATGGTGAAGATGCAGCAGGGCTCAGGGCCCAGACCCATGGCTCCTGTCACCGCAGTGAGAGGTACGTTAGTGATGTGGTGATTGTTTTGATTTTTTTTATTCCTGCTGCATGTTGCTCTACTCATAATTTAACACAATGTGCAGTTGTTTTCCATGTGCAATTAGTTTTTTTTTTTTTACTATTGCGATTTGCATCTGTTTTTTTTTATCATTTATACTCAGTTCCTACTTCTATTTCTAGTTTTGAGTTGTTGTGTTTTACTGTTTATGTTGTTCTTTTTGCTCTATTTATCTTGTGCACACCTTGCTTTGATATCCCTTTGCTACTGTAACATTGTAACGTTGCTCATTGCCTGCAATCTGTCTTTTAGCTACTTTGGATCCTCGCGGACCGCTGCCTCCTGGTGTCAGCATGATGCCGACTCAGAAACAGAGAGTTCCACCTCCTCCAGGAGAAGATAACAGAGAGGTGAGAAAATATCTTTTTTATGTTATAATTGGGAGGCAAATACAACTTTTGCCTGATGATCAGTTCAGTGGTGATTGTTTTATAGGGACTTGGATCACGTGTTTGTTGACAGTGGCAGACTATCTGTGCTACATTCTTAGTCACAAGTTGCTTTTTGCTTCACTTCCAGGTGTGGCAGAGCGAGGAGGTCAGCATCAGTGGACCCAAAATCCCTCAAGCTCTGGAGAAGATCCTCCAGCTGAAGGAGATCAGACAGGAGCAGCTCACTGACCCCGCAGGTCCGAACAGCTGCTCCTCAGTGTTTTACTGAAATGTTTGTCCACATGGGTGCAGTTAGGATGTGTTAGCACTTTGATTTATTATCTAATTTGTCTGTTTCTGTTCTGTCAGAAGAAGAGGAAGAGGATGACGAAGGAGCAGAGATGGACATGAACAACTCGTCTGCACCAGTCATGTCTGAGACAGAAGACGACGACAGTCAGATCTCTAAGAAAGATGTAAGTCTTTTCTCGCGCCATCTCTTCGGTAATATTATGCAGCTGTACTTGTGATATTTTGGTTGTTTTGTGTTGCTTCTACTATCATTTTGAATGTTTGAGTCACATCCATTCATAAATGAGGGTAAATGTGTTGTTATTGTTGTGAAAACAGAACATAAAGTGCACATTTTCACACCCCTGCCACAGACCTCTTTGTGTTTTCGCATTTGCGCATCGTCACAAAAGTCGATCATTTTTAATTCATGAACCAACCTTCCTTTTTTTTTTAGAAAAACCGCAGGCGCCGAAACCGCAAGAAGAAGAGCAAGAAGAAGCGAGCCCTGGAGAAGAAGGAGCAGGCAGAGCAGGAGCAGAAGAAGAAGGAGGGCGACGACAAGGACAAGGAGAAGGAGAAAGAGAAAGAGAAGGAGAAGGAGAAGGAGAAGGAGCCAGAGGTGGAGATCGAGTACGTCACGGAGGAGCCGGAGATCTACGATCCCAACTACATCTTCTTCAAGAGGATCTTTGAGGCATTTAAGGTGACTACAACACACCTTTGTATTATTTTAGTGCATGGCAATCATCTTTTTCCCCTTCTGCAAAGGGCTGTAATGACAGGCAAAGATTAAATTACTTGCCTGCAGGTGTATTATGGCATTTTTGTTTCGCATTAAAGTAAGTTCCTTCTCTTTCAGCTGACTGACGATGTGAAGAAAGAGAAGGAGAAGGAGCCCGAGAAGGCTGAGAAGCAGGAAACGGCCGTGCTGCGGAAAAAAGGCTTCGAGGATGAGAGGAAAGACAGCGACGACAGCGATGAGGTTTAAATCTCTCCTTCCGTTAGAACTATGAAACAGAAATAACAGAATCTTTGCTGGTTTGCATGTAAAACATTTTGAACTATCTTCCCATACAGGAAATCCGACCAGATGTGCCGAAACTGTCAAAGAAGAAGCTGAGGAGGATGAACAGGCTGACTGTGGCTGAACTCAAACAGGTGAACAGGGTTTTATAAGTGTCAGCCGGATGGCCGGACATTGAAACGTGTCCAGACACAAACCTCCTTACTGCTTCTTACAAGTCACGTAACTTCTTAGATGAGGGCTGTTTTTAATCTCTCACCCAGATGAACCATTTTATTATCTGCACATCTGGATTTTAAGTCATCAGAGAAACAAGATGAGTTAAAATTAGCGGCAGCTTGGCTTGCAGTCCCCCCATTAACCTCCAGATGTCCTTTCTTAACTGAAGAGCATCGGAGAGACAATAACTGCTTTATTCACTGTTTTTACCAGTTTTAATCAGCTGGTCTGTTTGTTTTGGAGCAGAAGAAACTCAGATCCTGTTTTTTTGTCATTTATTGCTGACCCCAGTATATTTCTTGTGACAAAGTATTGTAATTTATTGTATTACTTGTAATGGATTGTATTACCTTCGGTGAGGTATTTTTATAAGCCACATTTGGGTTTCTAACCTCTCCGCACCTGTTTTTCTCTCCCTGACCTTGTTTCTCCACTAATCTGATGGTGTGAATAAATACATGAACTAAAATGAAACAGTGAACACTGAGGGAATCCTGAAAACCTGAAAACAAGCTGAGCTACTTAACAAGACATGGCCCAAAAATGTGCAAAAAAATGTAAAATAGTTACAAGACAATTAGCTGAAAACAAGCAATTTAAAAAAACAAAGTAAACAAAAAAGGAAATGACCTAAAAAGTGCTGAAAAGGTGCTCTTGTCTGTTGTTTCAGCTGGTGGCTCGTCCTGATGTGGTGGAGATGCACGATGTGACGGCCCAGGAGCCCAAGCTGCTGGTCCACCTAAAGGCCACCAGGAACACGGTGCCGGTGCCCCGTCACTGGTGCTTCAAAAGGAAGTATCTGCAGGGCAAGAGAGGTATCGAGAAGCCTCCGTTTGAGCTGCCGGAGTTCATCAAGAAAACGGGTATCCAGGAGATGAGGGAGGCCCTGCAGGAGAAGGTGGGATACCCGAACGACATTCACACATTTCCAGCCGCTTCTTTCAACATTTCGAAGAGTAAGCAGTGAAATTCAAACACAGCATCTTTATTTTTGTGAATTTTCGGTCTACAGGAGGACGCCAAAACGATGAAAACCAAAATGAGAGAGAAGGTTCGTCCCAAGATGGGAAAGATCGACATCGACTACCAGAAGCTCCACGACGCCTTCTTCAAATGGCAGATCAAACCCAAACTCACCATCCATGGAGATCTTTACTACGAGGTGCTAGATCCTTGAGAATTTAAAAATGTCTCTAATTTCTTCTACCTATAAGTCTAGTTTTCTTGTTTTCCCATGGGCATAAACTGTTATTTTGTATTGTTTCATGACAGCCACTCTTGCTGGGAAAGAAAAATTAGATATCTGAGGTGCTTTAAGTGACCCGCTCTGTGCGTCTTTGTGTCTCTGCAGGGAAAAGAGTTCGAAACTCGTCTGAAAGAGAAGAAGCCGGGGGATCTGTCTGACGAGCTGCGCATCGCTCTGGGCATGCCAGTCGGACCCGTAAGATCCACTAAATTTAAAATTCAACATGAAGTCACCAAGAAAACGTTAAAAACACAAAAAAGAAAAAAAAATTACCTTAGCAAAGCATTGAAATAAAGAGCAATTTCTCTAAAAAAAACAAAAACAAAACACAAATATGAACTTTAACAGTACACAGCTCCTTTCATACATGCACTGCAAATCAGAAATTATTTAGATATTAACCAAAGGAGCTGTATGTGAGAACGAAACTGAACTGTGCGGGTCAGCGAGCTTATGTTGCTGTCTCTTTTTTCCCAGAACGCTCACAAGGTGCCTCCTCCCTGGTTGATAGCCATGCAGAGGTACGGCCCGCCTCCCTCCTACCCCAACCTCAAGATCCCCGGACTCAACTCCCCCATCCCAGAGGTAAGACAGCTACTCTTAGGTCTCCATATTAATAATCCAGTTTATTTTTTACTTTTTTCAGTGGATCTAGTGTGCAGATCTAATTCGATATTTACATCCATTAAAGTGTGTTTAATGTTGCTTTTGTTTTTGGCTTTTTCGTTAGAACTGTACATTTGGTTATCACGCCGGAGGCTGGGGGAAGCCACCAGTAGATGAAATGGGCAAACCTCTTTACGGTGACGTGTTTGGGACCAATGCTGCAGACTTCCAGGTCAGGACTACACATCCTCACACACACACACACACACACACACACACACACACACACACAGAGAGAGCAGAAACTTCAAGTCTCATTTACTATGAAAGGTGTGCTCCCTCTTCCTGGTAAAGCTTGGCAATGTATACATTATATCCACCATTTTTTGGCTGTGTCATCTCTTTTAAGCAACAGCTAAAACATACATGCAAAAAAAGACTATACAACAAGATCAAAATTATAACAACAAATAGGAATTTGAGCTTTAGATTCATAAGTCCTTATTTAAAAAAAAATTATAATCCACTAGTATATTCCATTTGGCAAACAAGTTTTCCAATTTCACCATCATAGGTTTTGTTCAAATTTTCATCAAAAGTTCTGCAACAACTGTAATTCGAAAGTTCAACTTTTTTTTTCACCTGGACCCCCATTTTCCCACGTTTTTTGTGTCTAATAAAATGTCGAATGTGTGATCAGGCCAAAGCGGAGGAGGAAGAGGTGGATCATGC
The DNA here is from genome assembly GCF_026936395.1 of Plectropomus leopardus. Classification (NCBI taxonomy): domain Eukaryota; kingdom Metazoa; phylum Chordata; class Actinopteri; order Perciformes; family Serranidae; genus Plectropomus; species Plectropomus leopardus. The sequence continues at coordinate 16,921,662 of NC_142198.1, forward strand.
TCCATGGGGAGAACTGGAGCCTTCAGATGAGGAGTCGTCAGAGGAAGAGGAGGAGGAGGAGAGCGACGAGGAGAAACCAGACGAAACTGGATTCTTCACACCAGCAGACAGGTAAACTTGCATCAAGGCACGACAACAGGGTTCCCGCAGATCCTTAAAAAGTCTTAAAAGGCATTGAATTTAAAAGAATATGAAAAATAAGGCCCTTAATATGTAAATTAAAATATGTAAAAATGTTGTAAATCAATCTTTCAGAAGTCTTAAAAATGCAATCCCACTTAAAAATGAGACACACAAAATTGGTATTAAAACTCAACAATAATTGCAAAGTATTTCTCAGTTCTAACCAGATTTAAGTTTGTCACTGGACCAAAAATGTCATGTTAAATGTTACAAAAATTGCAAAAATGTTCTCAAGTTCATGTCAAAAAAAAAATTGGTTCATGTATTTTTTTCTAATATTTTTTTTATCCAGTTTTAGTTTGTGTAAAATTAGTCTTAAATGTCCCAATTCCCATTAAAAAAGTCTTTAAAATTATTATTATATTAATAAATTTAATTTGCTTGTATGAAATATACATTTTGAAGAGTCTTATTTCAAAATAAGAGCCTCCTCGTCTGAATTTTTGTTTTTGTTTTGTTCTTCATTCTCTGCAATGAGCTTCCCTTTTATTATGACCTTCTCATCAGTGCACACACAGACTGATGACATTACCACAATTTACTGTGTAATTATAAAGGCAGCTGACCCCTGACCTTTCAGATTAAAGCACCAGGTCTGATGTCTTGGTGGCTGCTGTGTGCTTGTCCATGTTCATCTGTGTCACTTGTTTGCTTTGGGTCGTTTTCTGTACGCAGAGATGAGCGAGTCCATTTCTGCCTGTATGTTCCAGATCACTCTCGCCGCTCCGAGTGCTGAATATTCATACGCACACACTAAGATGCATTCATGGAGATGGACACGCACGACTGAACTCATCATGTACTGTATCTCATTTGGTGTGTTTCAGTGGGCTGATCACCCCCGGAGGCTTCTCGTCAGTACCCGCCGGCATGGAGACGCCAGAGCTGATTGAGCTGAGGAAGAAGAAAATCGAGGAGGCCATGGACGGGTGAGCGTCGCTCTGCATTGTCTTGTCACAGCAATGCCGCTGTTTTAATTTCCCATTTACTTCCGACAGCAGAGCTCCTGCTGGTTTGGTGCACCGCGGATGAGAAACAGAGGAAGCGGCTTACATTTCATCTTCAGTTAATGGGTTTATTTGAATAATATAAAATACATTTATGCAACTTTTACATAACAATGTCTTCATACAAATAACCCAATATAGTTAATCTGAAAAACGAACTGACCAAAACTACTTTTTAATGCCCCATATTGGGGAAAATAAATGTAAAATAAAAGTCTTTTAATTTAAAGTGTTAATTGATAAAATGCCATCACTCTGTTCTCATTAGATTAAAAATCTCCTTGTTAATTATGAAATATTATTGTTGTTTTTAGTTACGTTCATATAGTAAGAATTTTTGTCCTCTAAATTCATTTTTTTTAACCAAAATTAGTTTGCAGTTTTTTTTAAACACAGAAAAAAACATAAAAAATAGGTAATACAAGTTTTCGATCTGTTTATCTCACTTCAATCTTTTTTTTTTTTGATCTATCCCAGACTGAAAAAGCATTTGAGTAGTAGACTGCTAAAAGTTTTATTTGCATATGCATATATATTTTTTAAATTGATACTCAACGCCTGTAAATTGATACATTATTGGCTGCATACCTTGTATCGTGTGTACCCGCTACCGTGATAGTTTGGTACAAGTACACCAACTGTTACTCCCCTCAGAGTGAGTAATCACTGATATAAGCTAAAAAAACAGCTGTTTTCTTGCTCTTACCATTTGGTGTTTGTGTTACTAGAAACGAGACGCCACAGCTGTTTACCGTGCTCCCAGAGAGACGAACTGGCCCCGTCGGAGCAGCCATGATGGCTTCAACACACATCTACGACGTGTCAGGGGTGAGACGGCTCTCAGTGAGCTTGAGATGGTGTTTGTGGAGACGTGTTTGTATATCCGAATGAGGTAAAAGTATTCGATATTTTCTCTAATATTCCTTAAATCTGTCCCCTCTCTGCTGTCATCAGGCCATGGCAGGTCGTAAGGCAGGCGGAGGGCAGGAGTCGCAGGGCGTAGAGGTGGCCCTGGCTCCGGAGGAGCTGGAGCTGGACCCCATGGCCATGACACAGAAGTACGAGGAGCACGTCAGAGAACAGCAGGCTCAGGTCGAGAAAGAGGACTTCAGCGACATGGTGGCTGAACACGCTGCCAAACAGAAGGTACAGAGACAAGCTACAGCCCTTTTTTTCTATGTGATGAAACACAGTGATTCTATTTACACGCGAAAGTGTTTACATTTGCTTTTCTGAAGTGTGATTGATATTTCAAACAGAAAGGTTGTGTTTCCATGCAGCTGCAGCAGCAACACTCATATTTAATAGAAGAGCCACATATGTAGTTACTGCAGGAGCTACAGTATAGCCAATAAAAGAAAAAAGTCGTGCTGTCAGAACCCGAGCGAATTTTGGGAAACTTCACCGCAGTTTCATAAAAAAAAAAAAAAAAAAGGAATCAGACGTCACTTTTAAAGCCGTGAACAAAGCTGCTGGTTCTTAAATCTCAAAGTGTGATTCTTATGGGTAATAGTTATTAAAATTTAGTTAATATTAAACCTTTTGCGCTATGTATGTTTTGCTTGTGTTACTCACTGCGTTTTCCCTCATTATTAACTAAACTGCAAATCTTGTCAAAATGTACGCCATATGCATGAACACAGCCAAAATTTTCAAAAAATGAAGAATGAAAAGCATGTAAAATGCACCATACAGTCCCTAAGGCTTAAAAATGGAACAGTTTGTTATATTTAAGCCCCACCTGATAAACATCATCATTGCTATTGACGCAAACAAAGTTGACCACAAGTGTTATTTATAAACTAAAGGAAAGTGGGGGCTGTTAATGCAGCGTGGTGTACTGTCAGTTCAGTTTTCCCTTTGTGGTGACATTTGAATAATAATAGCGTCTTCTTTTTTCTCTTCTCTGTTCCGCTCGTCACCGTGCAGCAAAAAAAGAGGAAGGCCCAGCCACAGGACACGAGAGGCGGCGCCAAGAAATACAAAGAGTTCAAGTTCTAGAGCAGAAACACCGAGACGAAGCGCTCCGGGAGAGTGAGCCACAACAGGAAATGAAAGAGGTAGTGCTGTACTCAGATTTAAACTTCGGAGGATGCAGACTGCAACATCTATCTGTTAGAGCGGTAACCGTAAACACAGTTTTGTTCCTTTTTTAAATCTATAAATAGACGACGCTTTGTGACGTAATCAGTGTCACATTTTGATGTGTCCTTTTCCCCTGTTTGACATTTTATGTCTCGGTTATTTTTTTTTCATTGTAACCATGGTTTTTTTCTGTTTTTTTGTAAATAAATGAAATGATGACGAGAGTTCACGACTGCGCTGCTCCAGGTCTGTTGCATCAGTTTGAGGGAAATTACTCTAAAAGTTCACCTACATTAGATAATCATAAGCTGCTGGTAAACTGTGAGGCGAGTGCCAAGTCTGAGTCAGCTGATCCCGTCAAAGGCGGAGTGACAACAGGCTGAAAGGAGGAAAACGCACTTTCATCTTGCATCTTATTTACCGGTACATTAAGTAGACGTGTTCTGAAGCTGTTTGACGTATGATGTTGAAAAAAAAAAGATATTTTCTTTCAAAAATCGCTCAGAACATCTATTTTTCCCTCTGAATTTCTACCCTAATGTCTTGTAAAACATAAAATTCTGCACAAACTTTTCAAACGGTTATTTTCAGGAAAAATTAAGTATACATTTAGGTAAAAAATTACCATGAAATCTGCTTATTCACTTTCTTGCAAAGAGTTGATACATTTATACCAATTGGGTCTGTATGCTTTTATAAATATAACGTCAGCTTCAGCCACCACAGCAGTTACCTTATCTGAGCGCACAGACTGGAAACCTAGAAACCATAAATCACAGAGATGTGGTATATTTTTGGAATTTCAATGCATTTAACAAGTCTCTGTAGCTTAATTTTCATAAAGAGATACACGGGCTATCTTATCTCATGTCTAGTTGCTACGGTTACACTGACGTCATTACCGCTCAAACCAAGATGTCATAGGGAGCACAACATGCACGAGGGACATTAATTTCGTGTTAATGCCTTTGAAGTAATGACTCATTAATTCCATATACACTCTCTTTGTTACTGTGCTGCAGCAAATACAACAAGCTGCAGTTCAGCAGTTTGCCGCTGGAGAGCAGCGGAGGACCTGAACGTGACAGTCACCTGACCGTCTGAGAGGCACAGTGACCTAAATAACTGCAGCAGGCGCATGTTGACTCGGTCACTAGTACACACACACACACGGAGCAACAGCTTTAGTAAAATCAAAGGCTTTTACTGTCTTAGAAATACAACACTTCTCAAAATACCTGAATTTTACAGCTGCCTTTGGATAATGAAAAATAATTTTAGCATTTAATGATAAGGAAAACTGAGAGGGACAGATAAAAAAAGAAGCCTTAAATTGGGAATTTTATTCACACTTTGTTGTTAAATTACACATATACTGGCCTTAAATAACCACATCACAGAGCCGTCTGTTTATTCAGTGTATCGCTATTGTTTATTCCTGCGATTAGCATTCAAAGCTTTCTCTTTTCCGCCTAAACTACTTGGAATCACACAAATTCACACTTTTCTATTCAACAAGAAAACCTAGAGTGAAAAGCCCAATTTGCATGTTGGATTAGATCTTAAATATTTAGTCAATTTAAAGGTTACACAATGGACAGAAGAATCATAATTTCAGTCATTTTTCAAGCACAAATGCCAAGTTTCACCACTTTCAGCTTCTCAAATGTGGTAAAAATTTTATGCTTTGTTGTTATATATGACAGGAAACTGACTTTCTTTGGGTTTGGGACTGTTGGTTGAACAAATTTTAGATATTTAATTTGGGCTCTGGGAAGGCTATTTTTCACAATTATTTGACATTTTATCTACCAAACAATTTCTGGATTCATCACAAGAAATTATCAAGAAATTAAACAATATTTAAAATAACCATTAGTCACAGCTCTAATATATTTGAATTGCTGCATGTATTACAAAAACAGAGAGAAAGATATCCTCTGCACATCGGTATATTTCAGTTTGGAGCCGGTAAAACGTGGGCATAATGCCAAATAATTCAAAAATATTCTGTTGTAAGTGGTGTATTAACTGCACAGTTCCGTTTAAATATGAAAATCACTATGCTACATCTCCACATGGGAAGTATAATTGTGTTGCGTAACAGCCAGTATAAACGTAATTGATTTTGACATTGGCTTTGGAGCCCGTGCAGTGTCACTTGATGACCTGGCAGATCTGGGGCACCCGGGATTATCCCGTGACTGTGTTTTAATCTGCTTGATTCTAATCTCTTTATCAATGGCAGAGGACTGGTGGTGAGAAAAGCATGTTAAAAAGAGCAGGGCGTTTGCGTTTAAGTCATTCGGCTGATTATCCAGAGAGAGGGACGCAGATTGGCGGCCAAGCGGAGAGTCTGCGTGGTTTTAATTCCAGTTTATCAGCTGATTTCACAAACTGTCACACCTTCAAAATCAGAGCTCGCCATCAGCTTCTGTTTCGCTTATGAAAACCACATTTTCTTCTCTGGTGCGTACATAATCGTGCTTAACTATAATCTAAAAGAGGTTTCAGTTTTTTTTAAAAATACAGAACTGCTGGCAAATCTGAAGCCCTTCTGTGGTTAAATAATGTTTAAGCATTTTTTACAGGTCCAGTGTGTAAGATTTTGGTGGATTCAGTGACATTTATTGGTGAGGATTGCAGATTGCAACCTGCTGAAAGGTGAGCATTCCTTCACTGTTCATTGTTTGGGAGGTTTTTACCGTGAGCCGAAATATCCACAGAGGTCTCTTCCTCTCCAAAACAAACAGACTGGGTGATTAAATCGAGTAAAAATGCTGAATAAAGCAGTTTCACGTTACAAATGAGTGTTTCTCTTATGCTGTTTGGCATGTTGAAGACGGGCAGTTAACCTCACTCTCTGTCTCTCTGATAACTTAAGATCCAGACTTTCAGGAGGTTTTACTTGGATCTTCATCAACCGCAGATGTCTCTTCATCTCCAAAACAAACAGACCCGGTGATTTATACTGGTAAAACACTGACTTAAGAGCATTCATGCTAAAAGATTGGTGTTTTTCCCATGCTCTCCCTGCAGAGGGGCTGCTAACTATGAAAAAAAAGCATTTTTAAGCACTTTCTTGAGGTAATTTTCTTGGGTTTTTTCTCTCTGTTTTTGTTGTTTGTTTTTTAAGTTATTATTATTATTTTTCTTTTAACATTTGACTAATTTCTTGCTAATTTTTTGGCTATTTCTTGTTAAGTCGCCTTCTTCCCGTGTTTTTGAAAGAAATTATTTGCTCAGGTGTCAAAGGGTTAACAGCATTCTCTGCAAACACACACTTTCTATCACATCATTGCTGTCAAGCTGTACAACTGGCAACATTTTATTATCATTTATTTGGTTGCGATATTTTGAACATCCCTAACGTTTCAGACTTTAGGCTAAATCTAAATATCATTTTTGCCACAAACATTTCAAGCACATAATGCGTTTTGTAAGCCGCGATCACAGCTGTGATAATCTGCCAATAGAGAAACGTCAAGCTGATGGCAGCCAGCCGTGCGGTGACGTCGGTGGAGCGATTAGGTCACCCTCTGATTCATATTCAGATGCAGAGATTGAAATCACAGTCCTGCCTTTGTCACCTGAGGGTGCAAACACTGCACCTGCTTCATGCTGACTGACCGGCAGCCAAACCCTGACAGAGCTGCAGCATTGTGTTTGTTTCACACAGAAAAAAAAGGTGTAATGTAGCCTCCAGGTGCTGATTAGAAGTTTAACCCTTTGAAACCTGGATTGACATCAGTTTTCTTTAGCTGACGCCTTTTACAAGCTGTATGAACCTTTGAAACCAGAGCAAATTGGTTTATTTTGAAAACATGAGGGAAAAGGCTATGATCCATATGGCAGGAAATGTACCACAGATTGCAAAAAATAATTAGTTAACTGCTATTATTTTTTAAAAAATAGCAAAAAATAGGGAAAAATGTCCGGGAAACTATTTTTTATAAAGGTAATATTTTTTGTATTTAAAAATATGTTAAAAAAAATAAAATAATAAAGATATTTTTAAATTTTTTTGTAGTTTTTTTCTTTTGTTTTGCTTGTTTTGAAGTTGTTTTCTTGTAACCTTTTTGCTAATTTTTTGCACATTTATAGGCCATGTCTTGTTAAGTTGATTTCAAAAGAAATCAAACCAGTTTGCTCAGCTTTCAAAGGGTTAACGAAGGGTGGAAAAATACAAGTGTCTGTAAATGTATATATTTTCTTTTATGTTCTTGTTTGTTCTATTTTTTTCCTTTTTTTGGTGCTTATTTTCAGATAATTTTCTTGTAACTTTTTTTATTTTATTTTTTTGAGGGTTAACAAAAGTGGAAATACACAAGCTTGAAACACATGCACAGTACAATTTTAGATCATAAGCAGCCTTGTAAAAGCAGGCACAATATTTCCTCAACATTAATAGTTTGTTTCCTATTTACATGTCTATCTGTCATATATGACACTTCAAGAAAAGCCTCAGTAAGTTCACAGCATGAAATGAAGCAGGCTGAATTCTCATTGTAACCGGTTTTGCACCTTTGCGTATTTGCCTGCTCACAACGGCTGAAGAGGGTGTGTGTGTGTGTGTGTAAGCTTGCACGTGTGTATGACTAATGGGAATTTCAGCAGCATCTGAGGCTCCAAACGGTGTGCCATATGGGCCTGACATAGAACAGTTCACAAATTTACCTGCAATATTCCTTAGAAAAACAACGCAATACCTATTGTTTTCCTGTATGGGAGTAATACTGCATGATACAAATACAGCATTCATTTCTGCAGGTGGTGTGAGAGTAAAGCAGAGAGTGACAGGTCAATATTGGCATTGATTTATCTACGGTTACAATCAATGCTGTTATAAGGAGGAAAAGGTGACGTTCCACTGTGTGCTGATGGTGTTAATCATCAATAAGATTTGTTTTTCTAATGATAACAACGAGATATTCAACTTACAACCCTACATTGATTGAAGTATTTGTTAATGTAAACTTGATTGAAACAAACTGAACACACGCAGCACCTGCAGGGACATCGTATTTGGCTATTTTTTTGCATGTAAGTTGAAAATACTCAGTAAAGATACTTTATACTAACTTATGTGTGGCTGATATTGTAGAATCATATTCCATAATTTGATTATATACTGTATTACACACACTTTGATATCTTAATAGCAGCATATACAGGGACATGTTGCTGTGTCAAGAAATCTATATGTAGTAAATGTAGTTAGTTTTCGTATGAGCTAAACTATATTTCAGAATATATTCTGAAGTGAATGTGAGATATGGAAGTTTATTAATGCAATAAAAGCATTGCCACTCTTTCTCTTTTTTTTTCAAATAAAATTTGCTTTATTTGCATAACCTTAGTTAGTAGAGAGGATAATATACTGCACTTTGCATATACTGTAAACCAAGCTTACACACCAGGTATAATAACCCAGACTGTAACAAAAAAGGACAACAAATGGTTTGCATATTACTACACTTTATACTGCCACTATACAGTACACCATACACTATACTATGCTACATTACTATGCAGAATAGTCTATAATGATGAAAAAAAATTAAACTAAACAAAAACGCTATAGACAATAGCTAGGAAAATACATTATTGAAATAATACATGAATATAATATGTATTCATTCAACAATGTATTAAATAACTCGTTCATCAATATATTATTGCATTTTTCATATTACTTTATATGTTGATAATAATAAAATTGTAAAAACATATTAAATAAATGAAATAATAAATAAACATAAATAATTAAAACAGTCATGAAATTTCAAGTAATTCAGTAATTTTAAGTAATCAAAAACATATATGATACTTAATTTAATAATAATAATAATGATGAAAAACACATTAATTTTATAACCTACATTTAATTAACAATTAATAATGAACTTTAGTAACATGAGCAATTGAATAAGATACAGCTATATGTAAAAAAAAAAAAAAATCAGCTAGAATCATACAAAAAATATGTGGACCCACCGATGCATGTGGTAAAAGTGGCTTGTATAAATCTACAAATATATTTGTAAATGTAAGAAAAAAATGACACATAAAAACACAGGATTTAAAAAAAACAGTAACCTAGCTACAGCTCACTATTGGCCAGCCCCCCTGTGTCTCGCGCTCCCTCTCTCGCGCTCTCTCTCTCGTGCTGTACGTCCTCCAGCTGAAGAGGCGTAGCTCGTCGGTTTCTGCTCATTGTGCGAGAGAAATTTCCGCTTCCTGCACCGACAAACACCCCCAACCAGCACGAAGTTGGGATAGCGAGAGGACACACAGACAGACGCGGGGACTCGCCGCCTGCCTTCGGGTTTAAACCCCCCCCCCGACGACCGCAATGTTTACCCTCTCGGGCGGCAAGAAGCTCCAAACGGCTCAACTTTCCGTTTAACGTTAGGAGCCGTTTTACGCGTTTGCACCACCCGGAGAAAAATAAGCCAAAGAAAGGAGGAGGACTCAAAAAAAGGAGCAACACACACACGGAGAAGCCAGGCTACTACGGGTATTCCTCCTCTCAGCTCCGCCTGAAAGCCCGTGTTCAGCCTCCAGGATGTCGGAGCGAGGAGGGCTCCCGCGGACTGGGGGTGTCCCTTCGCCGCACATGCAACCCTCCAAGCCGGTCAGCATCACCTCCAACCGGCCGGTCCACATGAACCTGTACGCTACCTGGGAGGTGGACCGCTCCTCGCCCAGCTGTGTGCCGAGGTATGTGAAAGGGGGCCCGCGTGACTTATCATTTTTGGGGGGGTGGTTGTGAATGGGGAATGACCCAGTGTTTGTGTTTACGTTACACTGGGGAATTTCAAACGCACATTGGTGCCTATTTGCAAAGATTAGCACCTCGTATAATAGGATTGATGCTGCTATTTAGTCTATAATTACTCGTTTATTTGAGATTTTGCAACATTTTTTTGTTTTTTATTGGAAATTCCAGTTTGACTACCACCAGCTCACAAAAACACTCAGTTGGTTTCCAAACCCCCCCCCACACACACACACACACACACACACAAAAAAAAGAAAATAAATTAAACAAATACAGTAAAAACGTTTATAAAATAGTCAAAAGATGTCATGAAAACAATATGAAAAGTAAAAGTAGTCAACACATATATATTACATTAGCTTTAGAACCGAAAATATAAATAAGAAAATATACATCTGAATTATGTGATCATTTAAGAATATAGTAGTACTTATAATATTCCATATTTTTTAAAATTATGTTTAATAATAAAATATAAATAATAATAATAATAATTACACAAATAAATACAATAAAAACGCATTTAAAAATTGTCAAAACATAAACAGGTATGAAAAAAATATATAAAAATTCAGAGTACTTAAAAAAAATACATATTACATGAACTTTAGAACCAAAAATATTAATAAGAATATATAAGGTTGAAATAATACCAAATATAATACATATTCATAATGTAATAATACTTATAATATTTCATATTATTTTACATTATGTTAATAGTAATAATACAATAAAAAAACAACAATGCAAATATACATAATACATTTATTTTAGAACATATATTTGAATAAGTCCATAATGAACAGTAATATGAGGCACAGTTAAATAAGATAGGTCAACACGTAATATGAAAACAAAAACAGAATCATAAAAAGCATATATAGGCCTACTGATATATTGTAGACTATAGTAGCGGTAGTAGTAATAGCCTATATAAAAAATATATAGTTATATTTACAGCAGTGTGCCAAGGTATGTGAAGGCAGCCAGCATGACTTATCATTTCTGCGGGGTGGTTGTGAGTGGGGAAATACCCAGTGTTTGTGTTTACGTTGGGGAATTTCAAACACTCATTGGTGCCTATTTGCATAGATTAGCACTTCATATAATAAAATTGCTGCTGCCAATGTAGGAAGGAAACATTAAATCTATAAATACTCATTTATTTGCTCCAATTTTATATTTCACCATTTTTAGTGCTTGGAAACCCCGGTTTGACTACCACCAGCTTGCCCAAACACTCAGCAGCTTTACAACACTAATGTTAGACAGCACACACATATGCATGCCCTCTGGTTATCTTTAATAAAGACTGTTTGTTTTGGGGCAGCTGCAGCCTTTCCCCAGCTAATCGCCTGAGCTGTTTCTCACTGTATCAGAGCAGACACAAAGATTGATGACGGTTTGCAGGCTGTCACTGCACGTATAGAAGGACATTTTGTTGCTGTATATGACACAGCTGTAATATAACTGTGATATATTGGTTTGCAGAAGAAGGGGAATGCATGGAGAGGGGCAGAAATGACTCGTTTTGAATCACATCTTTGCAGGCTGTGAAGCAATGAAAGTTGTGCATGTGGACAATGCAGCAAGGTCAACGTAGGCGAGACACCTTATCCACCTTGGCTTAACAAAGACATTCAAGTAGGCTTCTTTGTTTGACTCAGGCTGTGAAGGGATGCAGCTGGCTGGCATATGTCATGCTGCTGACAGAAGCAGATGTAGTCGCTTCGCTTGTGCGACCTTTGATAGCTTCATGTGCATGAAAGACACATACTGCATGTAGTGTCCATACATAGTGTTATTTTTATGATGCCGTAGTAATAACCAGGGGTTAAATTCAAGGTCAAAGGTTAACCTCTGTGATTGAAGTGCCGCTCATGTGATTCACAGCCCTGACTGAGCTTGCAGCACTAGAGCTAAAGATGGATTTTTACAGCAAATCAAACCGAAAAAGAGGAATGTAGTAAAGGGGGAAGATCTTTTTATCTGTCACACGGTCAAAAACACATTGCAAGAGATGTCCCAATGAAGTTTTTTTGCCCCCGATCCAAGTCTTTTGATACTGACTGTCTGCCGAGACTGAGTCCCAATCCGATACTTGTTTTTTACTGGGAAAATACAGCTGCACTATGCACACTTCAAGTACTTTAAAGTCATCAGAATTAATCCAGTGTATATGCTTGACATATGCTCTGTAATGCAACACAAGAAAAATGTCTGTATTCAAGCAATTCCTTATGGGTTTTTATTTTATTTTTTTACAAAATAACAAAGTTAACAAAATTATTTTCTATGGCTTTTATCACAATTCCACTTAGTACAGCATTTGTTATTTTAATAACCAGGTAGGAAAATTAAAAAATATTTTTATAAGGCTCTTATCACAATTCCATTTAGTGCCGCAATAAGAAAGTAAACAAAAGTCTTTAGAAGTAGCTCTTAATTCCACTTAGTGTAGCACTGTAATAAAAGTACAGAACACTGTGAATGAGTAATATAATCACTATTCCACTTCAAAGTAGTGTTAGTTAGTTAAACTTTAACATCCGCAGTCACAATTAACTTACTACAGCATTGTAGTAAAACTGGTTCACTAAAATGAACAGGAAAACTTTCAGTTCCACTTTAAGTGTCGTAGCAGCTTAAGTCTAACATGAAAGAAAAATCAGTTTCTACTTATTGGAGTAGCAGCTTTAAAAACCTGAATATCTTCTGCAAATCGTGCTCTTTGTTTATGACACCTGTAGGACGGCAGATGTAAACAAAACAGTCGGGTGGGCCGCATGTTCAAAATAAACGATCAGTTCAAAAATGCACTGATCGTGACCTATACTGATCCTTCAGATCGGATCAGGACATTTCTACATTTCTATTGCAGTTTTCACCTGTTAAACTTAGCTTTTAATATGTACGTTTGCCCTCAAATTGTGTTGTTTTGTTCTTAATAAACGCCTGAACTGCATCCTCCCAGATGTGTTGGTCAGCGAAAGCAATTAGTGGGAATAAAGCGTGCTGGTGAAAGCTTCACATGCTGACATCTTAATGCTGCTTTCTAGAAATGCTTTGGGGCTTTACTGGTTAAGAAGCAAAGCCTCAAGGGTATGTTTTGCCTCTTAACAATTTGGCGGTGTGTGTGTGTGTGTGTGTGTGTGTGTGTGTGTGTGTGTGTATGTGTGTGTGTGTGTGTGTGTGCGCGCACCATGTGAATAAATGATGCAGTCTTGGATCTGTTTTGGAACAGCCAATATGAATAAAACATCCATTGTTAGCCTACATTTTAAATACTTTCCTTTCGAGATGTGGATTATTACCTCCTTTGTGTTTGCATGTTAATATTCAAAGTCGATTTTGAATGTTTTGGCGTCTTAGAAATGTGTTTTTGGGCCTTTTCTGAGCAGTCGTCATGGTCCGTCAAATATCTTCGATTTCACTGCAGTTGCAGCAGCGGAGAGAGACTCATAGTGCCATAAAAAAAAAGCAGGGATGGAGAGAAACAAGAGGATGAGGGGGGAGATGGGAGAAGAAACGGTGGCTCTGTCATCTGCATTTAAATAGGATTTCTCGCAGACACGAGCAGCAGGAAAGTCTTCGGAAACTGTGCCGACAGCTAATCTGTGTCTTCCAGAGCTAGAAGAACCTGCATCTACTATAGCAGTGATACTCAACTTAGGGCCCACTGGCCAAATCTGGTCCCCTATAGGGTGCTGGGTGGACCCCCAACCATTTTGTAATTCATTATAAAAATAAAGCAATTCACACTGGGAATTTTTGTACTTTTAGTATGCTTAAGTTGCCAGAGTGCATAAAACAGCAATAAATTAGAGCTTGTTTATAAAAAATACCACACTACACTACACCTCCAGACAAAGGTCCAAGCTAAGTCCCAATGTCCTAAAATTCTTGCAAAGTCCTAAAATCACAGATATGTGCTAAAATCCTAGAAATGTCCTAAAATCCTAGAAATGTGCCAAAATCATAGAAATGTCTTATAATCCTAGAAATTTCCTAAAATCCTAGAAAAGTACTAAAATTCTAGAAATGTGCTAAAATCCTAGAAATGTCTTGTAATCCTAGAAATGTCCTAAAATCCTCGAAAAGTCCTAAAATTTTAGACACATGCATGGAGCTCCTGTGACTGGCCCCTGGCCTCTTGTCATTTTGCAAATGTGGCCCCCAAGCAAAGCAAGCTGAGTGTCCCTGATCTATAGACTGAAACTCAGCCTTGATGAGGTTTTGCAGTCAGCCGAATGTTTACTTCTTGTTGCTCAATCGCTGTTGCTGCAGGGAGGACTCCGAACTTCCCCCTCGAGCAGAGGTGTTGTTGTTCTAACCTCTTCCTGTCTACCCAAAATGCCACTTTCTGTTTATGCAGAGCTGTGGAGTGAGTGTGCCCTGCCAGGCACAAGCATGCAAACACTTCAGAATTGTAGCAAAACATGCAAAAAAGTGCTAGGGACTGTTTGTTTTGGCGCATTTTTTCGGTCAGTGGGGAGTGACAGGACATATTCAAATATGAGAGATAATATCACTTGTTTGAGCACTCATGAGTCAAATTATGTATATCCGTTTTAGCATCCAGGATACCAAGAATATTTGTTATGAACAGCTATCTGTAATCTGCTCCGCCCTTCCTGGTATCCATCAACGCAACGTGGGTGCCTCTGAGGTCATATCTGTGTTCAGCTTTTCTGACCTTCTATTCTTCTGTTTTCTAAGGAGGAATAAATCATTTGACTGGCTCTAAATCAGGGGGTTGTACCAGGAAGCCACTTCATCAGAGCCAGTCTCTGTTGAACTGAGCTGGCTCGACAAACCCTAAATTCTCGGTTAGAGATAACAGGTACCATGAAGGTGGTCATCAACTGTCTCTGGTGACTCAGGCTTCCTGCTTCAGGCTCTGAGCATGTTCACGTAAAACGGGTCAAACGACCCCTTTGGTATGTTATTTGACACTTAAAAATAATTAGTCGTAGCCGCCTACTTCTGCCTTTAAAGAATATTTTAGAAATTCCAGTAAAAAGTAGGGGTCGACCCATATTGGTTTTTCAGGGGTGATGCTGATACCTATTATTAGTGGTTAATGGGACTGATAACCGATATTTGGAACCGATATGCATTTACAATAAAAATGAAAATCTTTCTGTCAATATTTAGAATTTGCAATATGACAAACTAACACAAAACTTTGTTTAAATGCTTTTAGCAAAGGTTTAATCAAAAAAACATTTTAACATCAAATACAGCAAGTTTCCAGCTTTTTTTTTTTTAAAAAGTCAAATGAAAATTTAAATAAAACCTCTCTGAGGTTTGCCACAGAAAAAGTTCCTCCCATGCTCCCATAATTAATTAATTTTATTGGCCAAAATAAAACGCTGATACAGATAATCTGCAAAATGCCAAATATCGGTCCTGATAATTGGCTGTTGTTGCTATTTTTGCTTGTTTTTTGCTTTTTTGTGTTGTTTCTTGCTAGTTCGCTCACTGGCTTTTTGAATGTGCTTGATAGGTTGCATAAGGTGTGAAATACTGTTGTGCTGTCTAATTTTCAGATGTACTTTTTAATAACAATAAAACTTTGGGGCAAAAAAAACCCCAAACTTCTCTGAGCCACTAATCTAGCTTCGTGGTGCAGCCTCCTGCTCTTTCAGTCCAGTGGAGAGGGTGACTCCTCTCTCTGCAGTGCCATCAACACACACACACATAAACGGGTGCTTGGCAGTATCCCATCTGCTCGGTTCATTGGTTCTTCTGCGTCACCTCGGGGGGGTGAAACCTTCATTTTCTGCAGCCAAATAATCCCACTGATGAGTGCCGCTCAGCTCACACTGCAGTTCTCAGGTGTATTTTACTGTCATGTGCGATGTGGATGGAGCCTGCTGGTGTTCACCCCACAAATGGTTTGGATTCCAGCATCCCAGTTAAGGCCTCCTCATGTGGCTCCTCTGTGTCAGGTATTCCAGGAATGGGCCCCGTCGCAGAGCTCCTCGCCTTGCATTATTAACGAAGGTCTCCTTACAAGAGCCGAGGGGGGAAAGTCCCATGACTCGGCTCCGTAGATGGATGTTGGGTTTGTGCTTCGGTGAGTGTGGAGTCTCAACCACAGAGCTGCAGGAAGGAGTGTGGAAAGACGGCATAAATTGAACCATAGAGAAGAAGAAAGGTTTAACTTATTTGACTTGTGACCCCTTAAAATGAAACATTATATACTTGTGGCGAGAGCCTGACTTATACTGGCTTTTTGGGGCCGATACTGATGCCGAGACCATTATTGGGGGCGAAAAACTCCAATATTGATATATTGGCCAATACAGGGAGGCATGATAATATCGGTGCGTCATTGGTGTGGGCAGATATTGGCTTAACCATTTAAAACCTAAGCAAAATGGCTTGATTTATAATAAAATCATGGGAAGAAGGCAATTAGCAATGAAAGAAGAAATTACCCAAATATTAGCAAAAAATTTTCCTGAAAATTAGTTAAATAAATAAATAAGTTAAAAGTGCTTTAAAACTATAATAATTTTGTAACATAATTTAAAATATGTAATTATAATAATTATAAATATATTTTTTCCCCTAGCTTTTTTTTCTAGAGACATTCTTCCCTAGCTTTAGAAAAAAATAATTGTGAAACATTTTATACCAACTTGCTCGTTGAAAAGAAGAAATTGCACCAAGTTGCTCAGAGATTTAAACACTTGTGAAAGGTGTCTGAAATCAGCACAAGAAGTGATGCCGCTGAAATATC
The DNA here is from genome assembly GCF_026936395.1 of Plectropomus leopardus. Classification (NCBI taxonomy): domain Eukaryota; kingdom Metazoa; phylum Chordata; class Actinopteri; order Perciformes; family Serranidae; genus Plectropomus; species Plectropomus leopardus. Next base: position 16,938,475 of record NC_142198.1, read on the forward strand.
GGAATCGACCAACTTATATCATTTCTGCAGATATTTTTTTTGTGTGAACATGTACAAAACATCAACCCTAAGTTGGATTATTTTTCTTATTTTGCACGATGAATGAATATTACATACACTGAAAAGCATTGTATTTTATGTCTCCATCTGCTGGTCGGCTATCACGTTAAGAGATTGCGTCATATGATGTTAATACCACTACATGTTATTGGCCAAATGAGTTGTTATATATCGCATATTGGCAAAAAAATCCACTCTTCTGCATCCTTAGTTTCCGGTCCTTGTGCTTAGCGGATTTCACCCTCTGCCTCTAGCTTCATATTCAGCGCACAGACATGAGATTTCATCTCAAAAAGAAACTGAAAAAGCTTGTTTGCTGTCATACAATTTTTTAAAAGATTTCTGTTTTCCATACCCAGAATGACTCACTCAGACTTCAGCTTTAGAATATGTTAATTCTCCTAGATCAGTGGCCCTCCTGGGGGCGTATGAGCTAATTTCAAGGGCCACATAAAATGATTAGAAGAGCCAGTATGTTATTTGACATTTCTGTGAAATACTGATCATCAGTCACTGGACTCCACCGTGTAGTGAAAGAAACAACCCTGAAAAGAGATGTTTCCTATTTTGGTTTAATGCTTCACCACTAAATCTCTGAGGAAATTGCACGTTGTGGTTGCTATGTTTTAAGCAATCATCAGACCAAAAAAAAAAAGAACTATAATCCAAGATATCATGTGATTTTTGTATCTTACCTTCTTGTAAACATCAGTCATGCCTCTTAAATCGAGTACATGAAATAGTGTTACATTGCTAGGAACTTCAAAATGTGAGCTTTTAGTTGTTCACAGTGTTTGCAATTCAGCAAATGTAATGTAAATAAATGAAAACAGCAGGGCATTAAAAAGCAATGCTTATCTACTGGCCTAGAAACGAACACTGTTGGCAGAAGAAGCGGGGTGCAGAAATGCAGGATGCTCTGAATTATACATTGTGCATTTGTTAGGCTCGTTTGGCTATAATTGCCCTGCAACACAATAGTGGGCCGACAGTTGTTCCTCGAGTGTCAGCATTACACTATCCACCCTGCCCCCTAAACCCCGGCTGCCGAACACACACACAAATGGAAAGAAAGCGAGATAGCTCCGGCAGGCTATCGCATACATGCACACATGCAGGCGGGGTAGTAGTGTTCATTAAGAAGCTTTGCCACATGCCTTGGCACTGCTCGTTCTTCCGCACAGCTGAGTGGCCGAAAGGTCCGAAGTTTCCTCTGTGGCTCATCTCGTCTGTTGGAGATGATGGGTGATAGAGTGCGAACCTCCTCTTCACCCTGACTTTCCACGATTATTTACCATTTCTGATAAAAGCTGTCCAACCTCAAGCTTCAGGGAGAGATGGGAGATAGCGACATATATGGCCATTACTGCCTTTAATGATCTGTTTATCCGCCGGCTTTGGAAAGATTCAGGAATGTGTTTTTTTATCAGTGTTATTCATAGGAATCATATTGCAGTTGAAACCAGTGAAATCGTAGCAGCGTAGAGGGTATTTTCATGTGTTTCTCAGCAGCTTGAAGGCTGGCAGGCTGTTAAAAACCTGCAGCGAAACCTCTCACCAAAGCTTTAAAAAGCTACCAACCCACTCAAGAGTTTTCACTGGTATGCCTTTCAGTGCTGCGATGACCACATAGTGGCATAAATGCTCTTTTATAAACACTCTAAGAACAAGATTTGCAGGATGATATTGTTAGGCTTGAAAATTAGACAAAAATGTCAGTATTGCAGGGTCCCCATGGATCCCTCAAAAGTCTTAAAAGGCAGTGAATTTTTCTGAAGTTGCAAGGTAAAATTTCAAAATAACTGGTAATATCTTTTTTTTGTGAAATAATTCTAAAATTCCTTTTCATCATGATGTGAATCCATATAAGTGGATTATCTAATGCAGATTGAGAAACACAAAATAAGAAAATCAGCAAGAAATGCCAGATATTTCCCACATCTTTTGGTAAACCATATATACTTTCATGATAATATAATATGGTAATTGTATTCCATGTGCTACACTCTAAAATGGGTTGTTTTTCTAACATTTCACGTAGAAAACTTCTTTACTGAACAAAAGAAGTTCACATTTTAATGCTACAATGATCATTTGGGCAAATAAAGTTGTCCTTCTTTAACTTTTGGTCATTTGAAATTGTTTTTTTAATTTGAACTATTAGTATTACATATACAAATTAAAACTTTTGGTAGCCTACTAGAATAATATAAATAATTTCTTTTTCAATCCAGATACATTTTGATACAAAAAAATGAGATGAACAGACCAAAACTGTAAAAAAAAACAAAACAAAACAAAAAAACTGAAAAACTGTATTCTATGTGATTTAGTGCAATATTTTTTATCGTAAAACTTATATCACAAAATGTTTTAAACTGCACTTAAAAAATACAATTAAATATTGTATTGTGGGGCCTCTGGTGATTCTCACTTAGGCCATAACCTTTAATCCGACAACCAGTGTGTGTATTTTTAGAAGCCAGTTTGGATTTTGGAAGAGAGAGCAGCCTCCCAGTGATGAGTCCGTATGTGACAAAGAGAGCAGACAAACAGAATCATGTGACTGGTGGCTGGTTTTCATTTGTCTCGCTTAGTGTTTGATAGAGACAGAGGAGAGGAAAGTACAGGTAGTGAGGCTGAGCTGTCGTCCTCCTCCTCCTCCTCCTCCTCCTCCTGCTGCTGCTGCTGCTGCTGCTGCTGCAGTAGTGTAGATGTTGTGGTTGATTGGGGCTCCAACACTGAGACAGCCTTTGTTGCGGTGCACATTTGTGTTTTTGAGAGCGACGTTGCTCACATCTCCTGGCAGTGATCCCCCTGCTGTGGAACCAGAGACTCCCTTCTGGCAGCCGACACACACATACACACACACACACACACACACACACACATGCACGCACACAGATTTCCATTCTCCAAAGTGTGGTGACACCTCCTCATGGACAATGTCACTGACATATGCTTCGCTTTTATCTAACGTGTTATAAACAAGGACACAATGGCTTCCAGTTACATAAAAGGACATGCTGTGAGGGGAAACACAAATTTCATCATGGCGACAACAGGTACATAATCACACACACACACATTCACACTGGATAATGTTATGACAAAGCGATTTCTAGATAATCTCATTTTCTGCCTGTTGAAACATAAACTGGATGCTGAGATGGAAATATGAGCTGGGGAAAATAAAGGTTTCTTATTCAGTGCGTACCTGAGTTTGTTTGCACATTTTTATAGTATCTAGGGACGAAGCTGTCTGGAACGTTTCTCTTCCCGAACAGCACAAACACACTGTTAAATTTTGGATATTGCTTACACGTGACGATAAACACACACACACACACACACATGGACTCGCGATAAACACACAAGACTCAACATACATTTGTACCTCCGTGTGGCTACTGTATGTCGCAGAGTCCATGCAAATGATGTGTGCACACGTCTAATCCCCTCTAGCTCGTGTTACACACTGTTTCTCCTGGGTGATAACACAAGCTTGTAATGCACTTAACACAGATTGACCTTGACAGGGTGCCTGTCGGGATTACTGAAAATAATTTATTGACATTTCTCCGATTCTTGGTGTTGTTAGGTTGATGTTGTTGTTATTGTGCTCAAGTTATGTATGAAGAACCTGATTCATGATGACTATGACTATGACATGGCGATCTCTGTGGATGAGGACCCACGTGTAGATAAAAAGATCATTTTAAGGCAACAAAAACAGATCGATTCTTATTTTTAAGTGATAATACACTAAAGAAAATTTACTTGTTATATTTTCATTCCATCTCTGCCAATATATCCTCCTAAATTCTTCTCACTGGTCCTTTAATTCAAACCAAAAATGACAATGAGTTTGATATCTTGTCTCTTGTCTCCTGCCTTTAGCTTCATTTACAGACATTAGAGTGGTATTAATGATATCGTCTAACTCTTGGCATCAAAGAAAATAACCAAAACGCTAAAGGATAAGTTTAGATCAGAGTTCAGGTGATAAGTGTTAACAAGTTTAGAGACAATGGTGTCACTAAATAAAGAGACACACGATGGGAAAACAAACACATCCTCAGTATTCCTCTTGGCTCAGCAGTTGCTCCTTGATTCGCTCTGATACTTTCAGCCCATTATGATCGCTGCATAGAGGCAGGAGCAACTCTGATTGGTTGATAACCAGGAAGCTAATACGATTGCCTATTCCGATAGAAGTTTCCCGTTCTACGGTTGTGCAGGGGCGGCGGACATCGAGCTTCGATGGCATTGTCTCCCAGCGCTCAAGCTAAACTGGATTAGGCGGGTGCTCTTCTCATTAATCTGTAATCGCTTTAACGAAGGGTCAATTATATTGTGTGTGTGCGTGCGTGTGTGTGACAACAAAAAGAGGGTTTCCACTGTATGTGTGAGATCTTTATTTTCATTGCAGATACATGCACACAAAATAGGCCCGTGAGCAAGCATTTCCCACTTTCTCTCAGCTCCAGCACTATCTTATCTCGGCTCAAATGCACACTCACACACACACTCACACACACACTGCAGGTCACATGCTCAGTCTCGCAGGCCGAGACGAGGGGGAAGAAGGCCAGACGACAGCCCTGTGCTCTGGATAACAAAGTGCAAACCAGCAAAAACATGATTAGCAAACTTGCCAACAAGGATAACTTCTGCTCAGGGTGTTTGTTTTTTTAATATTATGCAGCCGATGAACGCCGCGCCACGTGCTAACCTCAATTTGTCACCCATGCTTTTTTCGTGCTGTAAACATATGTGATAGATTCTGACAGTGTTGAGTCTGTGATATGTGTGTGGCTGAGTGTAAATGTGTGTGTGTGTAAAGGTTGATTTTGCCCTCCTTAGGAAGTAACGGGCCTCACTGTGTCCTTGCCTGTGGCTGTGGGAAGTAGAGCAAGACGGAAAGGGATGGAGAGAGGGAGACGCAGGGAGGGAGGAAGAGCGATGGAGGTTGGCACAGAATGAAGGAGAGGAATAGAGAGAGAGGGAGACGATGGAAAACATGAAAAAAGTGAGAGAAAGAACAAGAGGTCACTTTTTTTTTAGCACACCTCAGCCTATGCCTCTGCATATACCTGTATGTGAGTGGGTACTTATATTACATGCATTGTAGGGACTTTGTTCATACTAGGCGGGTTTCCATTAAACCCTCAAATTGTGCAAATTGAAACTGTGAAGATAAAATACGCTTAATGGAAACATGTCAATTTCGAAAAAGTTTTATGCTTTCATGAGGTGGTATTTCAGGTGATTTGAAAAAGCCAAATTTAGGAAAACTGCAATTTTTTTCATTTTTATAGGTCATATGATGCTATGACTATGTGCTTGTGGGGAGGCTCCCTCATGATGCAGCAGGCGGTGGTATTGCATCGCATAACTCTTCAAAAGTTGAGTGGATCATCTGGAAGTTTTGAATCCACTAGTCCTCTGTGAAATCCTGTACTACCACCTCCCAGAAATCCCTCATACCTGCCAACTCCCACGTATAAGGGGCTTGCCTTTCCATTATCGCTCACAAAACAAGCCTACGTCGCCTTGGATTGGAAATAATGACGGCTAGTGCGGTGACTGCAAAAGAAATAAACTTGCTAATGTTTTGAACATCCATCGGCAGGCTTCTTGAGATGTTATCAGGAGAGGAAGAAGTCGTATAACATCACTCAATATAAATGTTGTCATCTCGCGGTTGTGTTTTTTGTCATCAAAAATATTGCTTAAATTCTGTGCAAATCTGTAATGGAAACCCACCTATTGTCACATATTGGAATAGCAATTTTTCTCTTATATGCTTTGATCAATATGGAGCATATTTGGTATGCAAAAGATGAAAAAAGGCACTAGCTGGGGTTTTCAATCCATCCTTCAGTCACATCTCAGAGTCAGCATATGGAAACAGCTTCCATTCATTTCTGTTTGTTGTGTCCTTTACTATTTATATTCAGACACCTCTCCAAGCAAAGAATTACAGCTCATACTGCAAGATTTGCATTTGCGTCACCTTTTGCTCCTCTTGAATCGTCTTCTCGCCTCACCTTGGACCTTTCATCGAACAGACGTGGTGGGCTATTGTGTGTTCTCACATTATGGGCTGTTTCTCAAAGTGTTGCATTTTAATTCACAACAGGCACTTGAACCTGCGCGCGGCCTCAGCTTAGATCATCTTAGACTGTGTGTTCATACTGTCATCGTCATGTTTCACAGCACCTTGCACCTCATTCAAAGCACGAATGTGTGTGTTAGATTGTGTGTTTTTGTGCGTCCATGCCGCATGCTGCCTTTCATGGTGTGCTTTTCATTGTAGTTGCTTCTTGGCTCACCGTGCTTCTCCACTAAATGGTATGCAAGTGTGTTTGTTCACACTCTTTTCACACTGGCTGCTGCTTTTAAGTATCATCTTCGCTGCATTCTTCCCCACGCTTGAGTCTGGCTTGTCTCACCTGCACATTACAGCGAATAGCAGCTGAGTAGGTGTGTTGATTTGTGTGTGTTTTATTGTTTGTTCATGCTGGGCTTCACAGTGAATGCCGCCTTCAGCAGTGTCATTTTCAGCATGTGTTTGGCAGCATTTGAATCAGCGTCCGAGCTGACCTTGCACTTAAATGGCGCTTGTCTGTGTGTGTGTGTGTGTTTTAGCATGTTCTTCCTGTATTTGTGCTTTATCACTGTATGCCTTACAGAGTGCAAATCGTCTTGCCTCACCTTGCGACTTACATCAAATAAGGCTTTACTGTGTGCGTGTGTGTATATCTGTCCTGGCAGGGTGATTTTACTTCAGGCAGAGTGTCAGCTCATGTCAGCAGGGTGACTGTTGCTCTCTGCAGAGGCAGAAAGACTAGAAGAGGAGAAAAAAAAAGGGAAAAGAGAAGGGATTGAATGTATTTGACATCTTTAAGTCACCATAGAAGAGCAAATGATGAAGTGTAGGGTGACTTTAGGCTGGTTCCAGACCCCCAAACCTTCGCTCACATCTTTAACATTTTCCTACGGTCAAGTCAAAAAAGTAAACTAAAATCACAATAAATAGTAATATGGAATTGCAATACTTGTAAAATCACAATACTTAAAAACTGCATCACAAATCTTATCTTATATCACATATACTAAGTGTTATGATAGTATCAAATCAGAAGGAAATCCTATCATCCCAGCACTAGTCTTTACAATGCTTGTTTTTTCACATCAACAATCCAAAAGCAAAACTAGAAGTTGACTATTAAGGTGCCCTGCAAAAATTATAACTAACTTTTATTTGCATTGTGTTTCCATCTTTACTCTTCCTTATCTAGTCATGCATTATTGATTATTCATCTAGCAAAATGTCTTTGCATAAATGTTTAGTGTTTAAGACTGTAAACTTGCTCAACTATGCTAAATGTTCGCTGGCTAATGCAAATCAAAGTATGTCAGTTTGTAGTGATCAGTTGCTTTGACTAATAGTGCGTTGACAAAATGGCCATTCAGTCTGAACATCAAGCTAAGGTAAAGCAGAGAGACACCATGTATCATGCATGGCAATCGTGAAACAAGAGAAACGAAGGGTGGCGAGAAGAGGTCGATGAGAGCGAGAAGAGGAGGGCTCCATTGTGAGAAGTCAAGGGGGAGGGAGCGTGAAGCCGAGGGTGAGATGAGAGCATGGAAAAAAAAAAAGGATTAGACTGTGAAGGAGAGAAAACGGGCTCGAGTGGATGAAGGTGAGAAGATGGGGGAGGAGGAGAGGCTGATGCGCGAGGAAAAAAAAGGGGGCGGCTTTATCAGAAAAGGACGACATCAAAGGCCGGATGATTTGGTGAATGGGAGGGGAGCAGCTGGGGCACGAGGAGGAGATATGAGATGTGAGCTGATGGAGGAATTAGACTCCTTTATTTTTCTCTCCTTCCTGTTCCCTTGTTTTTTCACCTGTCCATCTGTCTCTCCTTCATCCCCGTCTCCCCACAGATTCTCTGTTGATGCCAGCGTGCGGCTAAATCTCTTTTGTCTTGGGTACTGTCCTAGTCTTGTCCATAACTCAGTCCTCTCATCTGCTGTCCCCTGCTGGCCCTCTTCCTCCCAGTGCCACCATTACAGCTCTGCCCCACAGTCACATCCTCCTCCTCCTCATCCTCACGAGCAGCTGTGATGCATCTGCCACCAAGTGCAGTCTCACCTCTGCCGCCATTGTTTCTGGAGCAGTCAACACCCAAGGTGTCGTTATGGCTGCAAATTCAGCCGCTCTCGATGATTTGGTACCAACACCACTGCGGTGGGCTCTATTTCAGTCTGCTGCATCGCATAAGCACTTTAAGCTTTAGTCAATGCAAATATAAAATACATTATGGCTTAAAATCTTTGCAGTTTAATTCTTTAACATGCCGAGGCATGAATAGACTTGAAACGATAGAACTAAGCAGAAAAGGGACATTAAACAGCAGATATTTTAACAACTGGATGCAGGATGGCATGTATCTCAAATCTGTAATGTTTGACTTTCTTTGAGGTTTTTTTTCGTTTTTTGTGTGTGACAGTTTATTTTTGTTACACAATGCTGCCAAAAATTAAATTCAAGGAAAGCCCTGATGCACTATTTCTGCTCTCAGGAGGGCTAATGACTGGTTACAGTAATATGCAATACCAAAAAAAAGAAAAAAACCCTCCACAATATGCTTGTTCTGGAGAATACTATATTTAAAAACAAAAGGGCTGCGAAGGCTGTTGCTTTGTCTGAAATCACATTAGTGCACTGCATAACCAATATTTCTACTGTCGTTCGACATTCTTTTGTGCACATTAACAATAGTGTATCTCTTTTCGGACGTACTCAGCTGTAATTACCTCACCAATTCCTGAGAGCCACTACTTTGAGGTGCGTAACCATGGTTACTCTTGCCAATGTGTTTGTGGTTTTTCATCACGCTTGCTTTGGCTGTTAGAAAATGCAAGTCACAGGCAAACTTGTATGAAGTATGTTAACAAACCGATGTTTAGCATTTATAATGTTATGTTATAGCTGATTTTGTTAATTTCTCCCCAATTTCTGCGCGATTGGTTGATTAGTTGATTAAATGTAGCTATCCTCACTAGAGGGCACCGGACATACTAGCCACTTAAACCTTTTATTAAAAATTTTGTTTTCAGATTGATGAACGAGAGGAGCAGCCGTTTGTGAGTGAATGCAAACTTTTAAACCCAGCAGAATGAAAAGTTTAGTTTCACTTTCATTGCACCTGCCATTCTACTGCTCTGTTTGTGCCCAGGGTATGGTCTGTAATTTGTACTAAACATTATTAAACATTATTAGGTTTTATTTGCTCTTTTCACAGAACACACAACACCTCCTGAAGGCAACATACGATCCTTGTGATTCCTCTTTCACAGATTGTATTCAGGCCATAGGCTGCTATTTGTCACCATCGCACAATAAAAACACTCTCCGCTTATGTATTTCTGCGAGCCATTTGTTCAAAGGCTTACATAACAGACTGATTAGTGTATTGCTTTGCGGTTGAGTTTGTAGCGGAGATTGGATGTGATCAGACGGCCTTGTTTTTTTAATTTCTTTATTTCTTCCAGTACAGATGTAGAGCGGAGCTACATGTTATTGTGCAGATGGCAAACCTAGCCCCCCGGGGAAACACACACACACACACACACACACACACACACATATTCGAGTATTTATTCAGCTCCATGAATGACTTGCCGCTCCTTACTTCCTCGCTAACACACCTCTTTTGTCTTCATCTGCTATGACTCAACGCCTTCACCTTCACTTTTTCTCACTTGTGTTTGGCCCGTGTTCTTTTTTTTAATCTCTCCATCCTTCTTTTTCATTTCACTGCATCCAGAGAAGCTGGTTTCACTTTCTTTCTTCTCTTGTCTTCCCCGTCATGTCAGGTTAAGCACAGAAATGCTGAACAACTGAACTGTCCAAAACAGTTTTTGGTCGATGTTGTTTACTCCCCTCCTCTACCAACCCCCCCCCCATCTTTCTCAATTTTGAGTTCCTCCGGGGGATTTGATTAATGGCTAACATCTCGAACTCACCATGGCGCACACACTTATCCTGCACAGTTAACTCTCATGCCTTCCAAAACGAGGCAGCTGCCACCCACGTACCAATACGCATACTAGATAGCTTCATATAACGACATCAAAAAATGAAGTGCCCACCCACCTACATGCAGTCACACGCTCAAATAGCTCCCCTGCTGTGGGCAAAAGCACACAGCAGAGAGCATCGCCTCGATTCGGTCTTGATGAGCAATAGGTCCCCACACACACACATACACAGACACACACACACACGTATGCATTTGCTGTTATGAAGGAATCACTTCTGCTCTGCCTTCAGATTAAATATGAGTCACAGCGCAGGAAAACACACACTGATCGACACAAACACTAACTGCCTTATAGCCTTATGGGGAAGCCACTTACTGCACGCTCAGTGGTGCGTATAGTACATATTGTCCACACACACACACACACACACCGCGACCATGTTATGTATTACCTGTAACCTATTTATGCCAATGTACCCACTCTGTTTCTGTGACTGTTCCTCCCACACACCCAGGCTGACACATACATTCACACGCGCACATGTGCTGGCAGACTGTGCTTATTCATCAATGCAAACGCACATGCATGCGTGGGAGATCATGGCATCATTAGTAGACGTGGTACAGGCAGAATGGAGATGGAGAAGGGTGTGTGTGTGTGTGTTTGCAAGCCAAAAGCACACTTAGCTGCGCAGAGGTCAGAAGTCTTGGGGATTTTGTAAGCTGATTGTGCTAATATTTGGCAGCCCCTGGCATCTTCACTCATTTGATGTTTGCGATCTTTCAAAATAAAGGTGACACAACTTTGGAACTTGACATCAGTTTCTTTTATAGCTTTAAATCTAATAAATCTTGCTGAAATGTTGTTGCTTTCAGACCTTAATGTGGTGGCTTTTTACCACATCAGCGGTTACTTGCAGGGGCATCCCCTGAGGAAATGAGTTTGTGGAGGTGGTAGTCTTGATCAGTCATTGTTTTCTCCTGAGTTGAATCAGATAGCACCTGACGCATCTCGTCCCCACCTATGGACGATATGCCATTTGCTGCTCTTTCTTCTTGAAGGGCGTTTATTTAAAAAAAAAAAGCTGAAAAAGTTGAGTTACAAAAAATAAAGATGTTTTGACATAGTGTGATTTACACCAGAGTTACGACTACATCCATGTGGCTAAAAGTAAAACCATTGCTTTATTAGTTTTTGATAAAGCATAGCAGAGGGGGCATATCATCATATATCATATAACATTGATGCTAGTTATTATCTTGGACTCTATGCGCCTTTTATGGCTCATAATAAAAAGGTATTAAAAGACAGACAGCGACTGTTAGCTGAGGGGGACCAGGCAAACCTCATAAAGCAAAGATAGATGTGAAAGAGAGAGACAGAACACACAAAGGGCAGACTGGACCGGAATAACACAAAATCAATCCAAATCCTGTGTAGGAGAAAGATGGAGGTAAGCCGAGATAGAGATCGAACCGAGAAAAGATTTTTAAAAAAAGTAACGACCGGCATACCAATTAGACGAATTCTGCAGAGAGGGATGCGAAAAAACAGGGGAGGAAGGGAGGAGCAGGGTGACGGGGTGGAGAGAAGCAGCTATCAGATGAGACAGATGGAGAGGACGGAGAATTGCGGATAGCCGGAGGAGAGTTGGAAAAAGCTCTGAATGAAGGGGAAGGTAGTGGGCAGAAGATGAGAGGCAGGAGATGGCGCTGCTTTTTGTTGGCCGACAGTGGTGGACAGCTTGTGTTACTGGTAGAGATAAGAAATTAAGAGCCTGCAGCACACACACACACACACACACACACACACAAAAACACACACATTTGGTCCTAATGCATTGTGTCAGTGTGACCGTGACCCTGTTGTAAGAGCCTGATGCAGGTGACAAACCTTTGAAATTATTATTAGATCTGTTTAGACCGAAACACACACGCAATCAAGAGTCGACATTATTAATAGAATCAGTTTGCAGATGCTACACTGTGGAAAACGAAAATGTCACAGAGGAGGAACAGAGACTGGCAGCACTGACTGTCGGCTTCATTTCACGTCTAATCTTCCCGAACAGAATATTCTGGTGGAGAAACCAAACGTCTCTTTTATCACCCAGCCTCAGAAGCCACTCGACACTCACGTCTTCATTTAATTATAGCCACTTACTTACAAAGCACTTCTCCTGGATTGCCATGAAAGCTCCAAAACCAAAACAACAAACGTGGACGGGAAGATTAGGAAGACAGGAGGCCAGCGTCTCGCAAAGCCATTAGCTGATGACAGATAGTTTATTGGTGCTGTTTTTATTTGGTGAAACTCACCTTGTGTGTCAAGGTTAGAGCTATTATTGTCATGCTGTTTTTGTGCAGATCATCAGAGAAGCGGGAAGCACATTTTTAGAAAAACAAAGTATTTGAAGCACTTTCTTTTTTCAACTCTTGCTGCATCTGAGGTGTTCTGACAGACTGAGCTTTCACAAGGGAATGACTGAATCTGCATCTGACTTCAAGATATTTCTGTATTTATAAGCTACTAAAAATATTTTGCTTACTGGCATCTAATAGACAACAATGTGCACCATCATATGAGCCAAAAATTATAAATGTAGAAAACTAATGAGGCTGGTAAGTCTTCAAGGATGATGCACCAGTGGACCCATTTATAAGTAAAGGGGAAGTCTAGGCTGCATTAATGCCTTTAAATGAACAGTTAACCTCAATTAATCCCAGTTAACCCTGTTTAACACCTAAATATGATAGCTGGGATTCTCCACTCTTAATTTATGATATGAGGATGCACCTGAAGTGACACCAGAGCGAGTATCCCCTTTTATCCTGCCTGTTTAAAGCAGGAACAGGGTTTATGTTAGCTGTCATATGCTGGCTTTTTGCCAGTATCACTTGTAGGCAAATAAATAAATAAAAATCATTTATAGCATAAATAGCCCACTATTGCAATTAGGCTTATGCGGTGTATATTTTTTTAAACCTTCATACCTTCCTGAAATTTCACCAGATTATTAGGTATATGATGTTATGTGCGGTAAGTGTGCGGTGCCATATCCAAATCCATAATTCACTAAGTTAGATGTAAAAAACATGCTGTTACTCCCCACAGTCTCTCTCTGCCTGCTGGCCGCCAGCTGTTTACAGACCTATTACTTATCCCTCCACCACTAGCTGTCACAGTGTCTTTCTGCTCAGCTGTCTGTTCCACCAGTAGAGACTGGACACTGAGCTTTGGTGGTGCGTGCTGTGCACTGCATACAATAACTTTAATGATAAGAGGAGCACCTGTTTTTAAGACGGTATTGAGAAACATACCGTCCGGATTTCTAAATACCCTGGTACACTGTAATACTGCCCAAGCCTAAATATGACCCAAAATATTGGCTGTAAGACAACTATAAATATAAACCTATATTATGAAGACATGATTTTAGGATTTTAATTACAGAGAAATCTATTCATCCACTGAAGTTGTTCAGTGCGTCCCAGCCTCTTCAGGGCATACGCCACCTCCTCGTAGATCAATCCAGGTCTCCTCTTAGATCACACCAGAGATTCACTTAACTCCACCGTGGCGAGCCGGACGGTAGATAGCGTAAATGGTGATTAATGGTGACTCTTGGCGCAGCGAATCCTTTTCCTCCTTTGCCTTTGCCACTAAACCTCAGATTTATTACTCGGTTCAATAGACCACTTCTTCTTTTAGCTTTTTGTCCGATTTTTTTTTTTAATGTGAAATGTTTCACTGCAGTCTGAATGTAGGACATCACATGGCTACTAAAAAACATATGTCCAATGGTTGTTCTATATGGCTGGAATTCTGGAATATGAACAGCTATATTGGCCCTCAAAAAGTCTGTCTAAAATAAGAATTTTTAGAATTATGAAGTTTATCTCTTTATAACACCTCCTTGAAAAAGGAGCACACATTACACAGGAAAGACAAGGCTTTTTTGACAACTTAATTTGAAGAACAAAATCCAGTTTTTCCTTCCCTCCCTTCTTTCCCTATTTTGTAGTAACCCAAATACTTAGCAGAAATGCATTGGAGTAAAAGTACACATTTTATTCAGGAAATGTAGTGGAGTAAAACTGAAAGTTAACAGAAATATAAAAACTCATGTTAAGTATTAAGTACTTAAGTATTGTTACTTTGTTACAGTACACCACTGCAGGCCACTATCCACCTCGCCATTCTGCATTAAAGGTACAATCGTGACTTAATTAAGTGTAATGTGCATGTTTATTTATAAAAAAAAGCAAATATAATGGTGATCAGAATGGCATTTTGGCATTATGATATTTTGTCTGATATTACTTTTGAATCCAAATATGTTGTGAAATGTAATAAGGGATGGCATAATAAGCTTTAACTATAGCCCTTTTCCCTTTTTATTACTTTGTAAAGAGCACATCTAGATACCATTTCTTTTCATTTTTAAAATATAAGAACAAATGCTCAAAGAGAACAGAAACTGCAGAGTTCTGCAGAGTGACACAAAGTGTTGCAGGATGCAAAATCTTGAACCAAAATCAGCCAAAATGACTGAAGATCATAAGTCCAGGGGTACTGGTAGACTTTCTGATACCATGCATCAGTAATATCGACATGAACCCAAATGGCAGACAGACTGTGGCTCTCTGAACTGGCTGCAGGGATGCAGCACGGATCAATACGCACTATATTAAAAGCTACTGGATTAGTGTCCTGTTGCTTCCTGCTGCTCTTCCTCCTTCTTCTTCCTCTCTCCTCTCTGTTTCTATATCACCCTCTCTTTTATCTCGCTTTCTCTGAGCTAATAGTAAAGCATTCATGCATATTGATTAGCAGAACCACAATTAGCTTCCTCTTTGTGCACGTTTGTTTGCTTCCCCTTCGGCGCTCTGTCACGAGCAGACGGTGCGATCAGTTTTCTAGTGTGTGTGTGTGTGTCAGCGGGGTTTGTTGTTGTGCTCCGTTCAGACAAACATTGATAAGATTTGAATCAGGACGAGTCTGTGCCGACTGTAGCTGTGGGGAGATAGTTTGCTGTGTGTGTGTGTGCGTGCGTGTGTGCGTGCATGTTGACTCAGAGCACATCATCCAGAGGTTTCCCCATGACTCTGATTAGAAACTGTTGCGACTGAGCGACATCTCTATCAGAATAATAATTTCACCTCAGTGGGGTTCTAGTATATTCAGAAGCTGCACGGTGTTGCAGAAGGAAATTTGAATTATTTTACAGACGTCTAATAAAACAATACCCCAGGACATGATTTCATTTACATTAATTCCCAAACACTTCTGTAAGTTTATACCTTGCTGAACTTTGGGGATGATTTTTGCTTTGATGTAAATCCTTGTAAACACAGCCAAATATTTGTGTTTTTTTAGACAGAAACTAGGGCTGTTACTGTTAACGTGTTAAATGTGATGCGATTATGGTCCATGCATGTTTTTTTTTTAAAATCATGTTAATTGCAGACATGATTGTCTTAAAGCTAAAATGAGGAGGCATGATCATTAAGGAGGTGAAATAATGCTCCAAAGTTACACAAAATTTTGGGGATGGAAAAATGGCATGGCCATTTCAGAGGGGTCCCTAGACCTCTGAAAATGGGTTCTGTGGGTACCCATAAGTCTCCCCGTTACAGACATGCCCACATAATGCAAGTCACATGTAGTTTTTCATGTCATTTTATCCCTAATCAAGTCTTGTAAGAATTTCTTATCAGTATAGACTTATCAATATAGATGTAATAACTGTCATTATGGACTTTTTTGTAATGCAAAATAATAGAATTTAAAATATGCCATAAAAATGCCATTAATACAGGTTAATATTTAACAGGTTAAAATCTTTTAACAGCCATGACAAAAACAAACAACAAACAACACACACAGAAGAATTTTAAACAAATGAAAAAGCAATTTGGCTCATAGGTGAAAGCTCAAATATTGAAGTAATTTGGTGATATTTTAATTTTGTTTGACACAAGGTGCATGTTTCCTTTGAACTGTCAAATGAGCTCTTTGTTTTTTTTGTTTAGACTGTTTGTAGTGGGCGTTTGGTAAATGGCAGAATTTGGTACGGCATTTCTCTTAAATGACTCAGAAAAAGTAAAAATCCAGAGCACTGCTACACAGGTGCAGCTGTCGCTCTTCTGGCAACCAAATTATTCATCAAATGAAACCACAGCATCTCCTGCTCCATGAGTCAGACGCAGTTTAATGCGATTCCTCCCACAAGCAGCTGATATTTGCTTCTGTGGATTGAATTTATTTTATTTTTAGTCATAAGACCTTTACGAGTCATGCCAACCAAAAATCTTTGGAGAACTCTGCGCTCAGCCTCTGTGGGTGTGACAGGTGGCTGATGAGCCTTAACCTTAGCCCTACCATAAATCAACCCCTTCATCTTAACAGGAAACCAAAGTCGAAGTGCTAAACTCTTGAACTTAGATTGTAATCCAAAACTGTATGATGTTCATGAAAATAATCCTCTATATAACATTTGTCCTATTGAGCAAAAAACTGCATTTTGTCTCAGGCTGTAAGCATGTTTATTTCTGCTGTAAAGTTTGGCATTTTAACATTGGGGTCTATGGGGACTGACTTTGTTTTGGAGCCAGCCTCAAGTGGCCGCTCTATGAACTGGAGTTTTTGGAGGGTTGCTGTTTGATCTGAACAAAAGTAGCCTCTACTACTTAAGGATGTTTACCAACTGCTTTAGGCACCACGATTGACAGCAGATTGTCAAACTGTCCCTGACTCATCCTAAAATGAGCCCAGGTGAAGCTCCTGGACCAGCTGGTGGTGCTCCCTGTGATTTCCTCTGTTTCTGAGGGTCTCGTGCACCCACATGGTTCTTAGTTTCCCTGCAGTGTTCTGTGACTGTGTCCCTCTTTTTATCAGTCTGTCACCTCTCTAAAATCGGACGTTTTTGCAGGGCCATTAACACAGCACAGACGGGAGTACTTCACCAAAAAAAGGCAGGACAGTGTGCGTACCATTTGCAACCTGTAAAACACGCTCTTGTCTGATCGGGGTCTAATGTTGCCTTGAGCTGTTAGCCTCAAGCAAGTAGGAGGAAATGGCTTCAAATGTCTGGTTCTTGTAGTCTTGTAGCCCCGACTGACTCAAGTGTCATCTCTTAAAGGATATTTATTGGACTTGATGCACCTTTTTTGGAGCCACGACAGACTTCATACAACTGTTTTTCATAAATGCAGTACTCCAGGGTTTGTACAGTCATGAAAAACCTGTAAAAGTCATGGAATTTTGTTTCACAAACCTGTATAGTAACACATGATGTGTTCAAGAAGCGTTAGAAATTTGAAAATCTAACAATAATTTCTGTTATACAGTTTCTGGCCTAAATAAATAGGGTAATTTCTGCATGCATATTTTCTTTTAAAATCAGCAGTGAAATAAATACAAAATACAGCTATTTAAAATGGTATGCTCCACCCTTAAGCCAAAACAAAGAATTCCCTCCACAGTGCTTAAAAATGTTTGACATGCCTCCCCCTTTTTGCCCCCTCATAAATAACAAAAAGTCCAGTACTTATATGTAAATATTCAGCTATAATCCTGTACTGTGTTTTTTTTTTAATTTTTCAAATAATATATATTTTAAAAAAGCTATTTTGTAGTAATGAAAAAGAACCGATAGGGAGTAACGATGCTTGTTTCAGATAATGTGTAGTCTTTAAAATTTCATGGAAATTTATGGGTAAAAATCTGCATCAACCCTGGTAGCACTCTGCAAGACCTGTAAACAGACTTTGTTGTATAAAATTGTTGGAGTTGCCCTTTAAAGTAAACACAAACAGGCAGACATGCTGCTCATCTGTCTGTCTTTGTGAAGAAATATGCATGCACTCTCTCTCACACACACATGTACTCCTTCATGCATGAGCACAGCCACAGATTGTCTTGTTTTCTCCTCACTAATAGTGTTTGCCAGACTGTTGTGCTGTATTGCCTATTCATTCTCATGTTAGTGGAGCATTTGTCTGCTGCACCACTGTGGGGCGAGGAAGCCTCAGACTTACTGGAGTCTGACTGCTGATGTGACCCGCATGCTAATCATATAAGACCAGGCTAGGGGGTAAAGTCTATGTGCACAGATACACCTGCAGTACACACAGCTTTAGCTCTTAGTGTAGCTCCAACCTCATCTCCAGACTTAACGCAATTTCTCTCCTCAGTGATTGATGCTACGGACACCCAGAGCCACGCCCCATCCCTCCTCTCTTCACTCTGTAAGACCCACCCTGTCCAGCAGCTTATTGGCTGAGCTGTCAGAGGGTCACTGATGAGAAGCTGAGCAGACTGCAGAGCTTTATGACTCATTCTGCTCTGCGGGCAGGTGGTGCTTCAGTAGAGGGGGTTCAGTTAACATGAAGACAACCTCAGGTGTTGAGCTCTTTGGTGATCTTGCGCAGCCACATCTCCGCCTTGTCTTTTTTTTTTTTTTTTTTTTTTTTTTGAGATCATTTGACCTTGAAAACACTGTTCCACAAAGATCCACCATGATTGTTGCAAATGTTTTTGGCTGAAACATAAATATCGTCCTATCCTCTGCAGTATAATCAGTGCTGTATTTATGTTGGCAGAATATGAAGAACAGATAAATGCCCTGATGTTGTGACTCAAAGCTTTCGTGCATTATTCCAAGCTGGTTTCCACCCAATGCTAGTCCTTGAATCACTACCAGATAAATAAATAGCCTAAATGAGCTTATTTTTGCCTTATGAGCTATGTAGATGTATTGAGTTTTCACATATTTTATTTATTTGCAAATTCAACTACTAAGATCGATTTTAGCTGTTGGAAACTCCTTAGTTTTGCTTCTCAAAACTACAGGTAGGAAGTAATTCCATATTTTATTATGAAGATGTATATACAGTTTATATGTGATAGATATTAAACTGATACTTTGCTGTTCAGAAACAAACTTTTTGAAGTAAGCCACTTTAGGTTCTTGGAAATTGTCGTGCATTTTTCAATATTTTCTGATGTTTAATAAGCTAATTGTTGATTTTATTGTTAAACAGGTAATTGAGAGATTGATCAGCAGTGAAAATAATCATGGGCTGCAGCCCAGTTTGTTTTTTTATCAACCATTTTTGTATCCGGCATCTCTTGTTTCAGTCAACACTGAATTGAAATCAATGCTGACAGTGTGTTTGTTTGACCACAGCAGAAGATAACTGGATCCTTTGTAGCCTTTAATGAGTTTGAGGTGTTTTAATGACTAAAAAACAAAATTATATAATACATTTCAGAGCAATATAAAGCAGTTTAATGTAGTAGCGGACCCACAGTTACCTGTCAGAACCATTTAAAGGGAAGAGTTTCCTACCTGGTCAACAAATTGCAAATAAAAACAACACCCTCTGTGGTTTCTCCAACCAAGTCACACCGTTTGTGTTACACATCACCAAATTTGTGCTCCTGCTGCGCTGTCACTCATCCTCTCCTGGTAATAATGCACACTGAGAGCTCGCGATCTGTTTTCCGATTAATTATTCTGTTTGCATCTTTATCTAAAAGCAAGAGGAGGAAGAAAAAAAAGATTCAGCGCCGCTCTGCCAAACTGTTGACATCTTTACAGGCTGTCTGCACTCAGCCGAGAGCTATTTTAAGCCTGTTGTTAGTGAGGAACCAAATGCTTGTTATTTTCGCTGCCTGTGAGGGTTGACACTACTAGACATTGTTGATTCTCTCTCTGCTTTTCTTCCATTCGTCCTCTATATCTCGTTCTGTCTTTACACAGCGTTTTTGTGTTTGCTTGTGTGTGCTCGTGTGATTTCGAGTTAATTAGTATATTTGTCTTTTATGCCTCTGTGGCGTGTGTTTTGTATGTGTTTGTTTGTTAGCTTGTCAGAGGTTAGTGTGTGGAGATAGCCGATAAGCTTATTGAGGACCTCGGGATCTCCCCATGTGAGGTTTTGAGCCACATCAGCTCCCACCACTTCTCATGAAAACACACACAATTACAAAGAGATCCAAGTCTAAAGTTTGTTGATCATCAGTATTGGATCACTGGGTTTTCTGGGGATTTACACTGTGAAAAACCTTCTGCACGTCAATGGGTCATTTTTTTCCCTTTTTAAAATGTGTGTGTGCCCACGTGTGTGTATCCTTGTGTGACAGCTGCTAAGCTCGCCCATAAATCTACCAGGATCAAAGTGACTCTGGAAAGGTAGCAAATAAGTGGATGAAGTGTTTGAAATATGGTTTTGCTGACTTTACTTCAAGTGCTCAATACTAAAGCGCACACAAACACACACTGATCACATTCAGCTGTTTGTGATATCCCTGCGTGTGCATGTGTGTTTAACTCTTAGCTATGCCTGTAGCATGTGTAATTAACTGCTGAGCGAGTGGTTGTTTGTGTACATTTTCCTGTGTGTGCATTGCCTGCAGGGTTTCCGTTAAAGCATTTTTTTGCAAACTTTGCCGTATTGACTTTCTAAGATACTATATGCAGGGCTTCGTGTTAGCGGAGTGGTTAAAGGGGACCTATCATACAAATTTTTAAGTTTATATTCTGGGGTTCAACTCGGAGATGTTTATGTGCTTCAGTAGTCAAAAAATGTTTTTTTTCATCATACTATCTGTGCTGGAATACCTGAGACAACCCATTTTAGGGCCTGTCTCTTTAAGTCCCCTCCTGAAAAGGTCTTCTGTGAATGGTCAATATTTCCGGGTAAAAGCTTTTTGACCAAAACTCTTACAATCAAACATGTTCTAGCGGGAATATGATCAGTGACAGATATGATGTGAGTAGTAACGAATTAACCTGACGCTAGCATGTTGCTACATGTAGCAGTGTACTTGAAGTTATAGACATGACAGAAAATAAAGAAACGTATAATAGGTCACCTTTTAGACACAGTGTTGGATTGTGACAGGAATTCCTATGTTGCATTTCGTCCCTCTTTCTCACTTTCCATATTTCATGTCTTCACTGTCAATTTATTCTGAAATTGATGCTCTGAAATCACTCATCAGAGAGCCCTCAGTCACACTGTCAGTCCTTCAGTTTAACTGTTAAATAGGCCTTTTTGTTCCCTCTGCATCATTGTCCTCAGAACAACACACGATGAAGGTTTAAACTGACAGCGCAGCATGAGTGGTAGCTTCACTGCGCGCTGACTGAGCCTTTGTTTTTTCTAGCTTTAGTCTACAAAGTTTCACACGTCTGGTCTTGTCTTGAAACTTGGCTGTATATATTGTAGGTAATCCATTGTACAGAAGCAGTATGTCCTCTTTTGTTTTTAGGAATTGTTTCGTGGTATTGTAGTTAAGAGCTGGCACTACTTTAGAAAGTCTTCCTTGAGGGTGCGTCTCAGTACTTGTGGAAAATGTAAAGGTGGACTCAGGCTTGCTTTTAACGTGTTAACCTGTCAGGTCTGGACGACGATATTATATCATTAAGTGGAGTTTTATCGTGATTATATTTTCACATTGTCTTAAGGGTTTTACAGAATTAAGTGTCCAAATTGTTGATTCTTCAAGCAAACTGTATAGTAAAAGAGTAGAGTTAAAGGATAGATGTATATACTTCATGAATATTATCTTAGATTGGTTTTGATTTCTGCACCTAAAAGATCCATCTGATGTTTGATTTTTAGTGCTTTTATTTTCTGTTTCATTCTGTGGGTTATTTCAAATGAATTCCCCTGATGTCGATGTAGAATATCGTTTCTATCATCTTTAAGATAGTGGATCTCACAGTGTGTGTTGCTTTGTGTCCAGACTGAGTGTTTGGCCCAGCTGTGTTTCGGGGACAGACTAATGCATGTAATGGAATGATAATGAGTTTGGAGGAGAGAGGCAGAGGAGGCTAATAAAGAAGGAGGTAGGACTCTCACTCTTTCTGTCAGCGACGGAACGGGCGTCGCCATTGATCACAATTACCGAAGGGAGGAGGAGATGCCACGTTATTTAGGAGAGGAGATGGGATGGAGCGATGGCAGGAGTTATCCTTAAGTAAGAGAGGAGATGAAGCTCTCATGACAAGAGTGAGGAGGGATAAAAAAGGGGTGAAATAAAGTGAGAACAAGAGGAAAGTTGAGATTCAGGGTGAGAAGCTGAAAGAAGGAAACAAAGCAGGCATGAAATGCTGTTTTCCCTTTGTGCTGTGTACTTAGCATGTTGTTTTGCCTGTACGACACGACAAGGTCACACCTCCCGTGACAGACTGTCGTCAAGGGAACCATAAGCACCTTCCTCTTAAAGCCACAGGCATTCACCACCCCCCTCACACACACACTCACACATTTATACACATTCTTCCATAATCCTCTTGAAAAGTACATTTTGACGTTTTTACGCTTAAATTTCTCATCCATATTTATTTCCATCACAGGGAAATCATGGCCGTCTTTGTATTCTTGGCGACTCTCTCTCTATTTTAGCTCCCTGCTGTAGGTTAAATCTCGCCGAAATGAGGAGTCAATTAATGGATTAGTTGCTTGGCGAGAAATTAATTGACATTTCGATAATCTCTTAATCACTCGAGTCAATCATCAAGCAAAAGCCAAGTGTTTGCCGCTTCTGCTGTCTGGATTTTCTGGTTTGGATTTTATGTTAGGTTTTTAAAATGATATTTGCAGAAATACTTTTTTTTTAGGGCTGCGCAATTGATTGAAATATTTTTCAAATTGCAATATGGCAAAAATGTAATATCCAATTTGCAGGAACTATTTTTTTTTTTTTTTTGATAAATGTGTTACAACATACCATTAAAAAAGAAGCATTGGTGCGACAGAGTTGCCCTATTCTACAAATCATAATCCAGATGTATGGGAACATGCTTGTTTGATAGACATTATCATCATTTTTATATTTTTTTCAATTAAAATATAATACAAAAAAATGCTATTTCTGTTCAGAAACAGAAAACATAAGCTGCAGCCATCTTTTCACCTCAGTAGCGCTCCTCTTTGCTACATTAGATTGATGCTCACCATAGTGTCTTCCGTATGAAGGTGAGCGAGCCAAAAATAACTTTATCACATTTTGCGTTAAGCGAGATGGCTTTGAAGGTTGTCAGTCATCCTTTCAAACCTGTTTTATCAGGTTAATGGTTGTGATGGGCTAAAGCGACTCTGGTTTGGTGAAAATCTGTTTGCATGTGAGGGGGACCAGACATCTGTGCCATAGCAAATAAAAAACATGATCCCGCAGAGTCACCTTGTTCCCGGGCTAGACATTTCATAGACTAAAGATTCAATAAACTGCAAGAAAAAAAATCTCATCACTGAAGGATAAATCAATTAAATGAGCCCTTTTTTGCATCTTGCTTCAACTTGTTTTTCTTTCTTGTGGTTTGATATTCGATACTGTTTGGGGCTTAATTTGTGTGTTTGTGTTTGTGTGTGTGCGACTACATTTGCCGTCTTTAGCAGACGTGCCGTCTTTCTTCAGAGACTGGCCTTTCCAGAATGTCAGAGGTCAATCTTCCCACAGACATTATTGAACGGCTCTCTGCCTCTGTCAGCTCCCCTCCTTTCATCCACCCATGCTTTCCTCTCCTCCCAACTAATAAACAAACAAATAGCAGTGACTGCTGGGAAAACACAAGTTGTTGTCAGCCAGAGGGGCATTAAACATTTATTTAGTGGTGGTGTATCAGACAGCGAGGTCTTCTCCAGTTTGTCCTGTAGAAGAATGAAGGCTTTGTATGACAAATGATGCACTCAGAAGCCACTGAGGACACACACAAACACACTGTTCCTCTTCTATACATCAACACACACTCTGCAGGCGAAGGTCTTTCCTTCCTATTTTTTTTTTATTTTTACACAATATCCAACGACTGTGGCACAGTTTCAAAACACTGGACAGGAGAATGAATAAAAGTCCTGCATGCAGGCTTAACAGCATGCATAAGATTGATTAATACGATTATTTACAAACTGTGAAAAATGTTCCTAAATGTTCTCAGAGCTATATGTCAGTAGTTCCCAACCTTTTTTCTTGAGGGATCCACCTGAGCATTTTTTTTTTCAAAAACATTAAAGGCAATGACCAATTTGGCAAGAAATGTCCATCAAATTGAATGAAATTGGGGGAAAAAAATAATAACCTGATTTTTTTTACACTGTATTTATAAATTATATAATTGTTATTGTTATGTATTTAAATTTATGAAACAGAAAAAATAGACTTTTTTAAGTTTTCAGGGCTTTTGGGTGATTTTATTTTTTTGTTTTTTACAGAAAATGACTGACTGACTTTTCTTTCTTTTACTCTTTCTTGAAAGAATGACCTACCCCCTCTATAAAGAGTTAAAAGTATAGTAACGTATTCTGTCAGGTGGGAAATGTTATCAGAATCAACTACTACCCCCATAAATGTAGTGAAAAGTAGGTGAGACCCAGCAGGATGATTGGTTAAGTTTCACATTCAGTGCACTTGAAGTTCTGCTACTCCGCCTGTTCCAAGAGTACACTCTGCGCTCTGAGAGTGTGTTGCAATCAATAACCAAATGGTACATATATATATATATATATATATATATATATATATATATATATATATATATCTTCCAATAGCACTCCTTAAGAACGGTCCATTTCCAAAAGTAGAAAATGTATATATAGATATGTTAACCAACATGAGCCACCACAAATAAATGAGCCCTGCATTGTTCTATTGGCTTTTTTGTTTTTTTAATTGCGTACTTTCCTAATGCAGGACAAGGATGTTAAATGAAATGGGACACTCAAGAGTTATTGTAAGAATATTCTCAGACATTCTCATCATGTACTTCAAAAACATAAATGCAAAATTTGTGACGTCACTCGTATGTTTGTGAAGGGAGTTTTTGAAGCTGGTTTCCTTATCGCAGTCTTCCCAGGAGTTTAAAGGCAGAAAAAGTCCCAGTTTTGCCCAAGGGTTTTTCTTAGACACCTGCTAATACGGCAGACACACCCAATTAATACTGTACATGCCTTAAGTCCTTTTCACTGGAACTAAAGTTACAAGAAGCGAAACTAGCGTGTTGCAAGGACAAATGTGTCAACATGTTTTTTAAGAGAACTCACGTGTTATTTCTTGTATGTGTTTTTTCATATTTTGTGTCCAACAGCCATTAGAGGAACTGCAACTTGATGCACTTCCACATTGGCTTTAACGCTCACTTGTGGTGGCTGCGGCTCGGTCCAGACATTATCGATAGTGCAGTTAAAACGGTGGTGGTGGGGGGGGGGTCTGTTTGCATCTCTGTGTTTTATTGATCATGTGATGTCAAGCACGCTGTTGTTGCAAAGCTGCCCCTCTGATCTGATATTCTCCAGACCATGTGCTGTTTAACAAACAGCTGAAGCACATTACCCAACAAGGACAGACAGGGTTGCTACTTTCAGCTGTGAAAATGGAGCAGACGTTGCTCAAACAGCATCTGCTAATACTTTTTACAGTTTGTTTAATCCTGAGAAGGTGTCAGAAGGGTGGAGCCGGCATCAGGAAGTTTAAACAACCACAGGAAAGCTTTTCAAAGACAGTTTAGTACATGTTTGAGTAATCACTACTTTACACCTTAACTGAACACAAGCCTCTGAAGAAAATGTCCCACCCAGCTGGAGACAAACTGAACTCACAACTGCTTTTAAGTTTATAGTCCACGTCACAAAGTGGATATGCCCTTTTTTTTAAAATGTATACATTTTATACCTAAAGTATTGATTCAAACGGTTCAAAAAGTATGAAACATGAAAAACTAGGGCGATGAAACACAAATTTGAAAGTGTTAAGTCTGGAATGACTTGAATGTTTTAAATTCTACTTGGATCTCTGTCAGGTCTAAATATTTGAGAAAAATGAGAACCACACCTTTTATTTAAACATGATGCACACCAAGAGCCTGAAAAGCTCTGTGATCACAGGTGTGATTAACCGTCAAATTTTTTTAATCGAGTCAACAATTGGCAGATTAATTGATAATTAAAATATTTTAAAATAATATAATATAATATAATTTGCTGCTTTTCCTTCATGTAGTGTGATAATATGTGGAATATTTTGGGGTTTTGGACTGATCAAGAAATTATAATAATGTATTTTTGGACTCCTTATCGATGATAAATTGATCGACTGATAATGAAAATGACAGTTAGTTGTGGCCTATTGTTTTCCTGCTGAGATATTTATATATATGTTAAAAAAGTGAGCCATATATGACTCTCAAACTTTGTTTCTATATTACTTTATGCAATTAGTCGATCCAAAAGCGAGAGAAAGAAAGCTGCGAAAGGAGCAAACAGAACAGGTGCAGCTTCATAAAATCACATATTTACACCAACATACCAGACTTTTTGTGCTTCTATGGACAATTTTAGAACAAAAAACAGATTTGAGTGCAAGAAATTTAGATCCTATTTGGAATTAATCAAAATTTTGGCTTAGCTAGACTGCCTTAAAGACAACCTGTTTTGTTGCATTTCCCATTATGCATTGCAGCCTATCATTATATCCCAGCTGTTGCTGTGTAGCAGCAGGTTTGTTATCATTTGTGCAGGAAATACAATGCTGTGCTCCCATTTTTTCCTTCTTTTCTGTACAAAAAAGTCCTTATTGTTGTTATCTCGTCGCTGTACTGCCCCTTGCCATCCTGCCCCGGTGTGTTTTTCTTTGAATGCCCCTTTGCTCTTGTCTGGTCTTGTGCAGATTGATAATAACGTGTTGTGACTGTCGAGGTGTAGTGACAGGCTGTCGAGGAGACGGGCCAGAGAAGTGAGAACTGGACTGGAGAGGAAGCGTTTGTGGCAGGCGGACTGTTGTGACCTTTACAATGTGATTCCCCTCGTCAGCTGAAGCGACAAGTGCTGTAACCGTGTGGCGGCCGAGACTGGAGCTGTTTTTTCTTTAATACATTTGGCTGATTGTCTCTTCCAGAGGGATTTTTTTTACAGTAGTTAAGAGTTCAGGGGTCACCGCAGAGGGATAAGTGTCAGAAAATTAATAAAAATAGCAGCTAAGGAGCATGGATGTGTATTATTTCTATTTCATTTTTCTATATATCACTCATGAATGGTTTTTCATTGTGCAGCTAAAAGCGCTTCTGTTGTCGGATGTGTTGAGAAGATGTACAACTAAAATCTGATGCTTTAATGGAAGGCTTGTGTTTCAGCAGAGTACCACGGTAGTAAAGCAGAAGTCCCACTGGTGCCTGCATCCATTTACTGAGCAACAATGAAGTACAGCTTGGCTATTTACTGTACATTTATCTCAAGGGGAATTTTGAATTTGTTGTATCCTGCAGGTTGTAATCCACTGAGCAGTTGATGAAGAGTTTTGTGCGACAGTACAGGCCTGCAAAATTCTGAGAGGATTTAAGGTGCAAACTTTACAGGAAAATTATTTGTGGAACAAAAAAACTATATTTCTATTTAATTTGCTCAGGGTGTATTTAGCATGTCATATGCAAATTCATTCATTCATTATTTATAACTTGGGAAATCAATTGAGGGAGACCCTCCTTTTCAGTGATGCCACACATGAACAAAGACATTAAAAACAATCAATAAGCAATCAACAAGCAAACGAATAACAGAATAGAGATAAAAGATGCACTGTGAGAGAATGACATTTTTCCTAGTTCAGGTCTGATTTGGGAAAAGTGGAACAACAAGCTGTTCTGCGACCAAGATTATGTGAGTTTAGAGCTAAAAGGGATGAAATAAAGGGAGGAAACATCTGTTTCAAAGCTTTATAGATGAATAAAAACCAATGCTGATCCCACCTCACAGCAAAGTATAGATAAAAACAAACCTTTTACCAGATCATTGGCACACGTACAGTATTTGTAAATCCTTATAAAAGAAATGGGAAAAAAAAATGCAATGAGTTGATGACGGCTTTCTGGGCTTTTCCAGAAACTTACCAGACATTGACCGGCCCCTGCAGCCCTCCGCAGATCACCTCACACTGTCAATTTTGCGTAGATTTCTAACATTTCTCCAGTCCTGATTCTGTGTAGAGTTCATGATTAATGAGCACTATCAGTATGACATCTTGTTCGAGTTTTGATTAATAACGGTCAAGGAGTTTTAAGACCCTCCAGAAGCTATAACCCACAGCGTTGATGTCGGACGATGAAGGCCCCAGCGGTGTCATAAACACTTACTCGTCTCGTCAGCTCTGTGATTGATCATAGTCTGGGAGGAAAACGCTACCGAGCAGGTGCAGACCAGCGATGTCCTTCTGATGCGCGACAACTGCCAAGATTGACATCATACCAAACGTCCTTTCAGACGTCCCTGAAAGATGTGTATCACTTAAAGAGATCTGTGTCATCCGGACGGACAGAATCTGTGATCTGACAGAAAATTGATAGTCACCTTTTGTTTTGATGATTGATTAATGTTTGAGTATTTTTTCAAGCAAAAAAACAGGGTTTGTACAGTCATCAAAAGAAAACTGGAAAATAATTTGCAAATAGCCACTCTCAGGCCTGGGAAAGTTTTGGAAAACTAAATATACCCTGAAAGATTTGGAGAAATCATGGAATTGCAGTGATAATTTCAGTTTCTGGCTGTGATACTTGGTGTCATTTTTGGTGATTAAAAAAAAACAAACATGCCTTAAAAACCTGTGGGCCCGCTGGTTTGTAAGGCATGTTTTCTTTAAAAACAAAATTGCCAAAAAATTTGTCTTTTGATATTGACAAAAAAAAATTAAAAAGAAAAATGGCCATTTTTTTCTTAATCGCCAAAAAACATTAAAAAGAGAAAACAAACCTCCCAAACCTTACATTTTAAAAGAAAAAGGAGCCTTTTTTTCTTCTTTAAAAATTAGAACAAAAATCTTGAGGGGGAAAAAAAGGCCATTTATTTTTCCTTTAAAAATCTCCCAAAAATTTTAAAGAAAAAAAAAGGCCATAAATCAAATAAAGATCCGATAAGGAGTGGTCATTTCAGAGAATTTATGGTCTTTAAAAATTTGTTTTAAAGTCATGAAAGTGATGGAAATTTATTGGTAAAAATGTGTATGAACCCTGATAATATTTCTGAAATAAAAAATAAGATAAGATAAAATAAAATAATAAATAAACACAGCAAACTTTTATTTTTTTAAGTCATTTTTCAAGCAAAAAAGCCAAACAATATTTTGTTTCAGCCTCTGAATTGTGTGAGATGGGTATTTATTTTGAAGTGCATCAGCGCAAAAGCCACAATTACCAGTTCACCTCTGACTCAACCAGCACTGCATTCTCTCCATCTTCCAGTCTAACTGTCCCACCTCTTCTGCTCCATCCATTTTCTCCCCTCGCCTCCCTAATGGCTTACCTCAGGTGCTTCAATCCCATCCCAAATCGACCCCTGGCACCCATCCTCTCCACCTTTATTCACTCCACTCACATCCAGCAGGTGTAAGCAGACGCTGCACTCTGCTGCCCTTTCTATCCAAAGAGAGAAATTGATTTGTTTTTATTCATAGGTTTAGCCTCTCCTGCACACTTTGATCTTGTTCAGAAAGCCTCGGGACCGAGCAGGGAGGCTCTGGGTGTTTTGTCGCCGAGTGTTACTGCAGTTGCGTCAGCAGTCGGGCCACTTGTGCGTGTTTGAGTGTCGGGATGGGAGCGCTGTAAGAAAGATGAAAGGCAGTAAAGTGGGGTGGATTTGGAGGAAGGCTCAGGTGAGATGAGAGAGTTTGAGGGGGGAGAGGTGCTCTTTTCCACTCTGTCTGCCTTTAATCTCTACAGCTGAAATACAAGTTTCGTGTTTGTGTATCAGTACTTCTTTCTTTCCACTCCGGCCTGCCTGGACTATTGATCTTCTCTGTGCAGGGCTTGGCTGATTGGTTTCTTATTGATTGTGTTGATTGCTTTTCTCTATTGTTTTCAGTCATGAAAACCACATGAAATTGATTATTATGTGAATGTGAGATATAAAAAGCAGGGGTTAGTAACTTTGCCTTGCTGAATAAATGCAATGTTGACTCATAAATCAGCTCATAGCGTTTGCTTCCGAAATTTGTGATTCTAAGAAATATAAATACAGAAATAAAAAATATAATAGATAATATAATGAAAGAAATATGTAATCACAAAATACAGTGAAAAAATGTAACTCAGTAAAATTGCTTTTGGTTCTGGGAAATTGGGACGAGCAATTTTTTTGTATTTTTTTTAAAAGCACTTTATAGACTAAAATATTCTTAAAATAATTGCCAGATTTTTCGATAATGAAAATAATCGTTACTTGCAGCCCTTTTCAATATTTAATAGATTTTTTTTCTTTAAAAAATCATTTCATATTATTAGGAATGCCCTAATTTTTGGGCCTATGATTTTTATTGTTTTTATTTTTTTGGCAGATATATCAGTTTTCCTTCTCTGTAACTGCTACTCAAAGGCATCTGCAGTTAACGGTCTTACTGTGTGTTATCACACAGTTTTAGAATCATAATAACAAAATCATTAAATAAGTATTACACTTTTTTTCTCACCTTCCTTGAATAGAAAGAATCTCGTCTTCTTTCTTTCTTTCATTTTTTTGATGCATTTGCGATGTCAGACAGTTCATCTCTTTGTGTCAGCCTCTTTCATCCTCAGATCTCGATTCTCTCTCTTGATACGTCCCTCAATTTTCCCGTCTCTTTTTTCCTTCATTGTCTGACTGCTTGCTTGTTTTTTCCCCCTTCTCTGTATTCATCGCTTTTTGTGTTTGTCATTTTCCTCTATCTCCTTGCTCTGTCTCTTTCTTCTCTTTTCTCTGTCTGGTCCTTTGTCAGCCTGTCTGTCTTTTCCTTTTCTCCTGTGCGTCATTCTTTCAGATAATATGCTATCTCTATCTCTGTGTTTTTCCTTTGTTTTTCTCTGAATCCCTCTCGGCGGCCCCTGCAGGTTTATTTTAGTGGTTTATGTTCTGTCTCTAAAGCCCTGAAGGTGAATTATTGAACAGACTGACCCCTGGCTTCACAGCTGCTGTTTGTGTGTCTTTTCTCCAATTCCATTTCAGTTCTTTTGAGTGCTTTTTGTATGTGTTTCCAAGTTTTTGAACAAATTGCTTTCCGCGTGTGTAAATTGTGCATTTGAAGTATGTGAAATGGGAGGAGACTTGTAGCTGAGGTGCAAATTGAAATTACGCAAGCTCTTCTTTCGAAGACATCCAGCATGATTTCTTCAGTGTTTGGGTGCACTTACATAAGTGTTAACTTCACTTTGGAAAAAGGACATTTTTACAAAAATAGCAAAACATTTTCCATCTCTTCAGAGGCATAATTGAATCTTTTTATAACAGCTTGTCATCAGAAAAAAAAAACACAAAGCTGCACTAAAAACCTCTTTAAGTGTCCCCTTTTATTTGATTTTTGCTTTATTTGATGCTCCACTGGAGAGTCAGAAAGCAAAGATGAAGCAGAATTGGGATGACATTGCTGCTCCTTTACTTTTTGGCTTTCATGCTTTTACATTGTTTTCACACAGGTGCAAAAAAAGATTCAGAAAGTTTTGTATTTGCAAGCAATTTGTCTGGTGTTTTGTTGCATAACAATAAAAATGTTGCAAAAGCAAAGAGCCATGATACAAAATGTGACAAATCCACAATAGAAAATGTGATAGAAAAAAGACAGAAATAAGAAAAAAAAAGCTTTGTTCACCCACCATCAATCAAAAATAATCGAATTAAAAGTTTGGAAGCGTTTCCTTTTGACAGCTTCTCATTCGTTTTGCACTTTCCACACAGAATAAATGTTCATCAAAACTCAAGAGACATAATATTAAAAAAATATATTAAATGTGAAAAAATCTAAGAAATTAGTAAAAAATATCTCTGTTAAGATGCAGTAACTCTTAAGCAAAGCTTTGTTCATGCACCGTCAATCAAAAACAAACCCCAAAAAATAAAAAGAAAAAAATGTTTTGAGAGCTTGTCATCAATTCAAGCATCATTTTGCAAATGTTTGTTTCTGTTGTGTTTGAATTAAAATGTCCTGGGAAGCTTTTCCCGACCTTTTGACAGCTTCTCATCCATTTTGCACTTTCCACACAGAATAAATGTTCATCAGAGGGAATAGTATGAATGGGGAAATAAAAAGCTCAAAAATCTGAGTAGGTGTTGATTTCTAGCGAATGCCATAAGCTTGTTAGAGGGTGAGTTTGGTATTTTTCAACTTGGACCCTGTTTTTCTGTGTTTTTGTGTCTCCCAAACCCACCGGACTTGGAAATTATTATGATAATGAAGTCTTTTGATTAAGGTTTTAGTATAGTTCTTATGATAAATATTAATTCTAATATTTTATGGAACATTATTTATTCAAATACTGCTTTTAGTATAGTTACAATGCACTTTAATGCACTTTATTAATGCACTTTACTCTGTGCACTTTATATTGTATCCACAATAGCACTTTATTGTATAATTGTATAATACAGTTCGGTGGAATTAGTGTTGTCGAATTTGGGGCTGTTTCTGGTTATACAAAAAGGATCTTACTTTTTAGTACAGGTATAGCTCTGTAGGAATCCTTTTCATAAAGTTGTCACACATGTATAATAATAATTCGAGCCTGTCAGTGGCAAAAACAAGCACTTTTAGTGGACAGAAATTGACAGTTAGAACAGGCCCAGAGTTGTTACATTGCAGCCCGTTTCGCTCAACACTGGACCATTTTCAAAAATTGTTTACATTAGTCACTTGGACACAAAAACATGGGAAAATAGGGTCCAGGCTGAAAAATGCCAAACCTACCCTTTAACTGTCAACTTATTAGCCAAACCTGACAGATATGGAATCAATTTATGAAAACTGTGTGAAGCAGCATGATGTCGTCTAATCCAAATCTCCTTGTGTTTTGTCTGCAGGCTGTTCAACCTGACTCTGAAGAAGCTGATCATGCTGAAGGAGCTGGATAAAGACCTCACCTCCGTGGTCATCGCAGTCAA
Organism: Plectropomus leopardus; assembly: GCF_026936395.1. NCBI lineage: Eukaryota > Metazoa > Chordata > Actinopteri > Perciformes > Serranidae > Plectropomus > Plectropomus leopardus. The sequence continues at coordinate 16,971,489 of NC_142198.1, forward strand.
GCTGCAGGTACGAGAATCCTCCGCAGTCTGACAAGGAAATGGGCAAAACAGCAGCAGCAGTTTCATTTAAAAAGCCATACTTCTGCACATGAAAACATAATCCAATAAAATGTGAAATTATGCCATGAAACAGAGGGATAATGTGGGTTAAAATGAAAGAAGCTTTAACGTTGCATTAGATTTGCACATCCAAATCCCAGTGAACCTACAAATGGAAATAAAAGTAAGTCATTATCATGACTGCAGCAACAAAAAAAGCCGCCAGAAAAAGCATAAAAAAACATAAATGGAAATAACAGTAAGTCATTCTAATCATTGAAGCAACAAAAAAGCACCTGAATAAGTATCAAAGTTTAAAAAATAACACAATTTAGGTCTGTGTCAGTGATTGTAGTGTCTGATTAAACATTCCTGGAAATAAATAAAGCCTCATCAGTGACTTAGTCAGCAGTTTTTTTCAAGCTCAGCTTTAATTAAGCACTTTCTACAGCTTCAATCAGCAAAATTGTATTTTAGGACTTAAACAATTTGCCTTTTTTAAAGTGAGACAAACCAGAGGAGCAATAGATGTTGAAATGCTGCTGAATAAACCACAAAATGAGCTTTTTTTTCTCTTTTTTTTAAGTTTCTGTTTTTGTAGGAGTCGTTCATTGTTTTCCGCTGAGTCAGGTTATTGGATCTGGACACGCTTCCTGCTCTCCAAATACTCCTGCAACTCCTCCACAGTTCAGAGTTGTGTGCTCTTTATAGCTTCTTTCTTATACTTGAGAGGATCAGCACTGACAATATGATGAAATACTGAAAAGCATTTTACTTTCAATTTAAAAAAAAAAAACAAAAGCAACAATTGCAACAAAAAAATGTGAAAGTCCCATATGTCAACATAAATTGAATAGTTTGCCTACAAATATTTAGTCAAAACTTAACAAAAAGTATCTCCTATTTGTTTTGTAAACAACATCAGCAACTCAGATTCTGTATAAAATATAAATAGTACAAAAAAACAAAATAAACCACAAATTACACATGTAAACAGCTGCCAAATGCCTTAAAATATACCTAAAATGTATCTTTTGAAGTAGCAACTTTGCTTTTAGCTATGCTTGTCATTGCTGTGCATAAGTCAAAATATTGCCCTTATCACGATATGGTTTTTCTTATCATATTAAAACTTGTATCTGTATTACTGTGAACAAAATGATATGGCACACCCCTGCTGTGGTTACATGTATGTAAATAACCAGTTTATAAGGCTTATCCTGGTTATCATCACATTCGGGATATGTTTTTTTACATGAGCACAGAGAAATCAAGTTACTGATATTCCATGTATACACTCCAGTTTCTTTTGAGTTACAGCACATTTGAGTTTCTCATAAACAGAATATGGTGTTTATGCTCAAAAACTTCAATTGGATATTCGAAAAAACCTGATCATAAACTGGTTATTCATGTCCATGCACTCAGTGTTTACTTCCAGCCATATTTGGTGTATTTCTTTTTATTTCTTCACCTCTCCCGCTCTGTTGAACTTTTCCTGCACTCCACGTCATCTCCATCTTGTCCATAATTGAAGAAAAACAACACATTCCTTGTAGTTTTTGACACAGTGCAGTTTAAGATCCTTTAAATTCCTCTTTAATGCTGTGGCTCTGCTCCCAGTTTCTGCTCTTTGGCTTGTTTTTCACTCTTTGCCATCCCTATCTTGTTTTCTATCTAAGTAAACCAATAAATTAGATATTGCTTTCTGGCAAATATTTCACTCTTTAATACTTTTTTCCACACTGCTGCTGCCATTTGTTCAATCTTCCCTCCCGGCTCCCTCGTATCAGTCAGTCTTCACCTCCCTCTGTCTCGACCTCCTTTTCCTCCCACGCTTCTCTCTGCTGCATGTGGTTGATGAGGGTTCGTTCTTTCAACTCTGCTGGAGTTAGCCGGGGCATGCTAACAATAATCTCCCCATCTTTCCCCTGCTCTCATGACATCCTCTCTTTTGTCTTTTCTCTCTGTCTCTTCTCCTTCTGTCGCCTACTCAGGGCTCCAAGCGAATCCTGCGCTCCAACGAGATCCTGCTGTCCTCAGCGGGACTGACAGAGACCGACCTGCAGCTCACCTTCTCCCTGCAGGTAAAGACCAAAGTTCAGGGAGGTCAGGGGCCCGTCAGTCAGACACTAACAAAAACTTTGTTCTCATGTTTTTTTTATCCAACAGACACTGATAAAAATAACTCTAAAAGTAGAAATGTCACAACAGATAAATGCTGTAAAGTTAACGGTTTTGATGTTGAGCTGGGAGAGAAGATAACATTGGATGTGGAATTATTCTCTGTGATCAGTAAGGGTAATTTTAGAAGATCTTAGAAATTTCATTTCATTTTATTTTATTTTATTTTATTTTTAAAGTCAAATATTCTGCACAAAATAGATGTGATCAAAAAAAATGCCAGTTTGATCACCAATCTTTTCTGGAAAAAGAGAAATTAAATTCATAAGCAAATTTTGAGCAAAAGTCAAATAATAATGAAGGTGTTTGATGATTGCAGTTAAAATGTATTAATTAAAAAGTGCATAGAAAGTGTCAGCATGGTGGGAACTTTCCCTTTGTAAAACCTCAGGAAGGTTTTTATTTATTCATTTTTTTATTTAAATTTTCGCTTAGCTTTATGAAATAAGTTGCTGGGAACTTGCTGTATATGATGTTGGAAATTTCAGTTTTGATTTAACATTTTAACAACCAGTTTTTTGTTGGAGTTTGTCATATTCCAACCTCTAAATTATGACAGAAAGATTGAGATTTTTATTGTAAATGCATATCAGTTATTGGTCTCAATAGCTACAAATAAGTAGTATCAACCCTGAAAAAACAATATCAGTCGACTCCTAAAAAGCATGAAAGGTCCCCTTTAATTTTCCTAATTTGTGCAAGGCTTTCTGGTCTGTTATAAACAGTGTCAATCCAAAACTGAAAAATGTTTTCTTGGAGATGCTACTGTGCATGTAATAAACATCAGACCCCGACATGCATCAACACCAGTGCAGCGTTTTACATTCAGTACTTCTGTGCATTCAGGCCGAGCAAGGTAAATGTAATTCCCAGCAGGGTTTCTTCTGCTCTAAATCATCCCTTCCAATTTCCATGTTTCTAAATGCTGCTAAAAGGTCAGGGAGTTTCTCTCTCTGGATCTTAGCGAGTGCAGCGAGCCAGACATTATACATTATACATTTAACTCTCCGCAGCAGCAGCACTGCGGAGAGGAAGCCTATTAAAACCGAGCAGCCGAGTGATTTCATGGCTTTGAACATTGTTACAGGAGTCGGTTTTGTTCCATTTATAGTGCAGCCGGTGAGATCCTTAATGAAGGGTTATGTCATATTAAGGATGTGACTAAGTGGTTCGACACTTCAGGACGCCGGAGACAGGTCGGCGGGTGTGACTGCCTTATGCAACGACTGCACTGATTATCAGGACCCGGGAAACAAATGTCAGTGCTTTATCAGTTTGCATCTGAACCCGTCTAGCAAGTCACCCACCTGTCTGCTGTTCTGTGGGTGTGTGAGCTCATGTGTGTATTTGTGCCCGCAGTACCCACACTTCCTGAAGAGGGACGCCAACAAGCTTCAGATCATGCTGCAGCGGCGAAAGCGGTACAAGAACCGGACCATCCTGGGCTACAAGACTCTGGCACTGGGACTCATCAACATGGCCGAGGTATCACAAAAAGCAACGTAACACTAAAATCCAGCATGAAAATTTAATAGAATAAGTATTAATTGAAACTCTCAGGGTTTCATGCCTTACAGAAGTGAATTTGTGATGTGCAGTGTTTTACTTTTTCTCCCATTCCTGTCTCATTTGATCATGTTTCAGTTGGTATCAAACTTTTTCGAGAATCCTTCAAAGCTCTATTCTCTAAAAAAGAGAGAAAGAAAAGGCACCAATAGCACTGATTTTTTTTTTGTTTTTTTCAGTTGAAAAAGAGAAAGTTGTTCTTACTAAAAGGTGAGAGACTTTATCTTGTAGCTGCATTTTTATTAGGGCTTATTCATTTAATAATTTTATGTTTCCGAAACCTAGAAATTCATTGTTATTTATTGTGCTAAAACAGGTATAGTGAAGTAATTTCTTTTTTTTCTTTTTTGGTAACTTTTTTCAACTTTTTTTTTCAACCGCCTGAACATACATTAACAGAATCCACATTCAGGATAATATGTAGACATTTCAAGTGTGAAATGAAAATTAACAAATAAAATGGAAAATAATGAAATAACACGCTGAATGCAGGTCAGAGTCGGTGTGGACTGAAAACTGCTTTTACCATGGCAACATTAGTAGCACTACTAATCCGACTGCGTGACAAAATAGGTTGTTTTCCGCCACATAACAAAGTTCTCCCGGTGTGCAACATGAAAGAAAAGTGACGACCGACTCTTTCAAAAATCGGTCATCCTAAGTGCCTGACTGTAAATCAGATTAATTGTCCTCGTTTCAAGAGGATCCGATTTACCATAAAATGTGATGAACTGCGTCTTCTTGTAGGTACAGTATACATTTGAAAATGGGTTTAAATAATCAGCTTTTATACAATAAATCCTGTGTTTTCATTTAGTAAATGCCTGAACAAAAATAGAATCGAAACGCCGTAATTTTTCACACTGTTGCAGGACAGGTGGAGGAAAGGCTCCTCTTGACAGCTGCTTGTCACATTTTTGTGTGTTTTCAGCTCCTCCACAGCAGCAGATGGAGGTTAAGCTGCATTTTTGAAAGCTGTGAGTTGTTGAGTCAGCGCAGTCTCATCCTCTTCTGCAACATAAGCGTCCCAGCTGATCTGAGCTGTTGACCCAACAAACCACCGGCCACAGGCTCATTTCCCTGAACATGCAACGCCTGCCTTCTGCTGCACTCCAATCTCCGTTTAGCTTCGTTTCACTTTCGTCACAAAGTGATTTCTAACCTAATATCAACCAGAATATAAACCATCCTTCCATAACTGTCTTTTATCATTCGGAAACTTTTATACATAGCGGTGCCTTTCAAAACTCCCCGAGCCCTCACCTTCATTTAACCTTCACCCAAACTCAATTCAAGCAAGTGCACTTTAAAATCCAACTCAGATTTCCTGATCTTTGGCCCGGCGTTCTCTTCTCAGCCGCCATAAATGTCGCCGTAAATCAAACTCCCAATTAAATTTTAGCCTCTTCTGCCAAAAGCTCCTCGCTATTCTCCGTCGCTCACAATATGAAACCTTTATAAAAAGGCGTGTGATTTATGGTGTGTGTCTGTACATGTGTGTGCGTGTGTGTGTGTGTGTGTTTGTGTGTGTGTGTGTGTGTGTGTGTGTGTGCACATGTGGATGGTCCTTGGACTTTATGAATGTCTGGTGGCTTTCGCAGTGAAGTCAGGATTATTTACAGGATAAAACACCTTGAATAAACTGGCCCGTCATAAAAGAGACAGAAAAGGACATAAATAAAGACTCAATGAAGAAGTAGGTTTTGTCTCCGGGATGTTTAGTTGGCTAAGTGTTTTGTCAAGAGCAAATTAAACCAAATACAACAGTAGAATGAGCTGAAAGAGCGCATAAATAAAGAAATTGTTCTTTTGAACTACACCTCAGCTTAAAAAGACTCTTTTAATCTAAAACAGTGTGTTGCTCCAGTCTTTCGTGGTGCCTGCTGGCTATCTGAGGTTGCCTCAGATGCCTGCATGTAAAATAAAGTCAAATTTTATTCATGAAGCTCTTTCAGCAGACTGGTTGCGCTTTGCAGAGGGCAAAGGACACAAATGCAGAGTTGTACGCATGATAGGTTCAAACTCATTTCCTTCACGGGCACAGTAAAAATCTGAACTCTGCCCACCGCTCTGTGTGTGTCAGAAAAATAATATGCTGTAGGGGACACACTCCACTTTTCAGTTCAAACAGTCCCATCAGAAGTCACAAAGAAATGTCAGTTTGATGGTGCTGCTGTAATACGACATGTAGTTTCCACTGACCCAGCAGGTATTGAGAGGATGAACTGTTGAACCTGCTTGAAAAAATCAAAAATGCTTTGCCTACAAACTTTATCTCTAAGGTTATTCAAAATAAAAACATTGCAAAATCACAGCCACAAGTGATAGTCACAGAAAGATTTCATGTTGAATTTACTCTTATTTCCCAGGATTTTCTTGAATCGCTTGCTTTAAAACATCATCATGTTTTCCTGCAACACTCTAAATTTTAGCTTGATTTATATTTTGGTGTTGAGGCTGCACAATTAAGTGAAATATTATTAATATCACAATATCACTGAGTGCAATTCCAAAATCACAGTGATGATTTGTTATAACATACCAATATAAATGAAGCACCCCAGAGATGCCCCAGCCTTCAAATCATATTCCAGATGTGAGGAAACATTGGCACAGCTAAGCTTACATCATCATCAAAAAAAAATTATCATTCCTGATAATTTTTTTTTCTTTTTTCGTGCAGCCTGCACTGCGCTAGGCAGGGTTTCCCACACATTTATTTATTTGCTGATGATGAAAAGACCTGCAACCACAAATAGATTTTCAAATTTTTTGGAGCTGGACTGTTCATTGGGAGCGCTATGGGAATATATATACTGTTTGGTTATTTATAGCACCACACTGTCACAGTGCAGGGTGTACTGTTGTCACAGATGGAGCAGTAAAATGTGACAGTGCGCACCTGCCTGCATTGCAGCCTTTTTCACCGCTCCCAGCTGCAGCTCTTTCGCACAGTATAGCCCAGTTTCTTTAATTGTTTCAATTAGTCATTTACACACAAAACAGGGACCATGTTGAAAAATGCAAAAACATGCAAGGTTTTTTTTATTAAACTAGCATCTGCACAACTTAATTTTAGCTGCCAGCAGAAGCACAAAAAGCTGTGCAGTAATGGAAAGTGGAAAGAGTGTTATTGAAACGCTGTAATTGCGGGATCTGCTTGATGAAAGTATGTTTTTAGAAAGAATTCACTGCAGGTTGTTGAGCAAAGTGCCTTACATTAGTCAGCGCAGCAGTTTAACTCTGTGGGCTCCTTTTAATGGGTTTTAAAAAGCAGCGGCAGAGTTTGAGAAGATGAACCTGCAGCCAGTTTAGTTCTTTTGGGGGAAAATTGACAAATGCACCAATGTTTCTCACTGAATATGTATTTTGCATTTTTGTGATTTTTTTTTTTTTTGCCTTGTAAGATTTACATAATTGTCTGATTGGAAAATAGTTAAAATAAGCAGCTGGGAGACGCTTCAGAGAGCTATGGCTGCATTCGAAGCATCTGATGCAGGTTAGCTGAACCTCTGCCAAGTGAGTAGATGTACAGCAGCAACGCCGTTCTTTAATGTGTGGCTCTGGCTGTCTCCATAATAAGCTGCTCAGACTTCATTAACTCTCCGAGTGTGACCAGACTGCTGAGAGAGGCTGGATGTCACTCACTTAGATGCACAAACACACACACACACACAAACACACAGAGGAGACGTGATGCTGCTTTTTGCCGCACGGAGAAATGAGCTTTTTTTATGCCTCACATGTTTTCTGTGTTGTCATTGGTGACAGCTTCTGATTTTGTTAATCCCTCACTGCTATTTTTGTTTATCTTCTCCAGCCTCCTGTTTTCTCCTCGCTCCATTATCATCTTCCTCCTAACATCTGCTTCACGTCTGTCCTTCTTCTCTCACCATCTAACCCGTCTCAGTATTTCTTTCATGTCAGTCTCTGTTGTCTGTCTCTTCCTCTGATGGTATTTAAATCATGACCTGTGTTTGTCCCCATCAAAGCATCATGGGAAGAACACAGCATCATCTCTTGTGCTTTTTGTAGAAGCTGAAGGCTGTCTTCATTCAGTGCAACTTTGTCTTTTTCTTCCTTGTCCAGGTGATGCAGCACCCAAGCGAGGGCGCTCAGGTCCTGGGGCTCCACAGCCAGCTGAAAGACGCCTCGGTGCCCGTCGCGGAGATCAGAGTCTACTCCCTGTCCAGCCAGCCCATCGACCACGAGGGACCCAAAGCAAAGATGTCTGGTAAGCACATCAACCCACCACATGTCTCTCTCTGTCTGTCTATGTTTGTCCTCCTCTCCTTAAATGTCCTCTGTCTCTTCAGATCGCTCTCCAGACATCGACAACTACTCCGAAGAGGAGGAAGAGAGCTACTCCTCGGAACAGGAAGGCAGCGATGACCCCATTCATGGACAGGTGTGTTTGAATAAGTGTAAACAAAGATGTCACTTTTGTCCATAATGCGTCCTGTGATGCACAGTTTAAGAAAGAGAGAGAGGGTGATGGTGCTTGGGGTTTCCGATAGTATAAAAACATATAACATCAGGTTTAATACCCACACTTTCCACAAATTTCCATATTTATTAACATCCACATATTCCAGCATGTAACAAGGACAAGTATTTTGGCCGTGTATGTCCACTCTGATCAGAACAGTTCTGGGTCAGCAGTAAATTATAACTCAACTCATCAATGTTTTTGTTCGTGCTGTTGGTCTGGGCTGGTATTTTCACCGCATACGTGTGAAATAAGTTAATAACATTGAAAAAAAATCTCCCTTGAACCAGTAAAGCTGCGTTCATTTGAAGTGATGAGGGTCTCCATTTTTAGCCACTCCACTGCCACCTCAATCTGTTCGTGCCACAGAGGTTGAATGACGAGGGGATGAGTTCACAAACAGACAGAAAGCTTGTGTTTTTTTTTTGTTTTTTTTTTACTGTGTCACCTTTTCTGTCTCTCGGCTTATGAGAGAGAGCGGGGGGGCGACGGTGCTTGGGGTTTGCGAGGGGAATCGGCGCCCATCGGTGCGAGGAGATTGGAGGAGAGCTTGAAAGGAGCAAACAGACAGCGGAGAGAGATAAGAAGGGAGCAACAAGGATTTGGAGGCTGGATTGAAAAGGCTGAAAGGAAGAATGGAAGGAAGCTGAGAGGAGGAAGAGGAGGTGATGGTACAGGGGCGAGGGGAAGCCACTGCAGGACTGGAGCAGTGAGACGTGAAAGAATAAAGGAGAAAAAAGCAAATTGGTCACGACTGGTTTCTAATTAGGTTTTTTTTTTGGTAGTTCTGGCCATAATAACATTATAGTCATCAACTTAATTGCTGAAATCTGGAACCATGGCAACATTGCTAAAAAGAAGTTAGACTGCTAAAGAAGCATGAGGTCAGGCACACACACACACGTTAGTCAAACAAATTTAAACACACACAGTTTTCTTACTGGCATTTTAGGCATTCGGTTTTGGTTTAACTTCCACTTCAACTTTAGTTAATTTAAAGGTCACATCACCCGGAGAGTCTCTGTACGCTTAACATTTATACAAACACACTCACACAAACATACACAGCTGATGTGAATATGACAACAATGTTGAGGTTAATTATTTTTTAAAAAATTAAATGAAGAGAGATCATAGCAGTAACAGGTTTGGTGTATTCATCAAGAAGGTCATCAGTGCATAAATGGGCAGCGAGCTGGCTGGGACTTTAACATAAAGTGGGTCAGATAATCTGAATAAACAGTCGGCTCAATCATCTGACTGCTTGTGTTTTTTGCCCTGTTTGATTTTGTTGTTGCCGTGTCACCTTGATCCCAGACCTCGGCAGTACAATGTTATCATAACTGATAGAAACAACGACCCGAATCAAGTTAAAAGATAAGGCTTTTTTTGTTATTAACAAATCTAACAAAAAAGATCAACACTAACTGTACCTTAGTCTTAGTCTTACTTCCCTGACCTGTCCGTTTGGCTCAAAAACATTTACTGTATACAGTAATATGTAGTAATTTCTCAAAACAGCTGGGCACTGAAGATTTTATCGAACATTAATCCATCAAGAGTAAATTTGTTGGGGATTATTTTAAGTTTGGATTAATAAACTACATTTGCACTAGTGCTTATCTTGCAGCACCCCGACAGCGGACTGTTTGTTAAATGGATTACTATAAAAAAAAAAACAGTGCCCATGTCACCAAGTGCAATAAAGGACGCTCACAGACTTTGCTTGGTATTTGGATCAGTTTTTTCTTGTTTTTGTTGTTTTAACAGGATTTGTTGACCTTGAGAAAAATGTAGAATATTTGCCAGCTTTATCCTTTAAAACCCAAGTTGTAATTAAACTCTCCTATTTCTCCGCACTTTTTTCTCTCCCTTCTTTTCCTTATTTCTCTACCCTCTTTTTTTAGTATCTATATGACGAAGAAGAGGAAGTGAGGAAGAAGAAGCCGAGGCGCAAGCTCCCTTCCAATGCCGCCATCACCAGAGTAAGAAAAACACCTCATCCTCCCTCCCTCCTGCTGTTTCTCTGGTTTCCTGTCTCTACCTGCTTGTTTTGTCTGTGGAGCAATTTGCGACAAACCTGCTTCGTGAAAAAGCCCTTTCAAATAAATTTGATTCGACTGGACTCCCTCTTCCTCCCCCTCTGCCTCTTGCCTCACCTCATTCAACCTCTCTGCCTTATCTGCTCCTCTCTCCCTCTCTCCCGCTCTCCTCTCTCCCTCTGCTTGTTAGTTTTTCTATAAATCCATATTTTCCCTCCCATTTTTGATACGTGTAATTCAGGCCAATTTTCAGGGGAGGAAAACACTGAGTCACCACAAGCTCCCGCAATAACATTTACTGCTTCCTGGGATGCATGGACACGCGCGCACACACACACACACATACATACATGCACAAACACTCAAACACTCAGCAGGAACACAGATTAACTCACAAAATTGTCGGCAACACAAAAAAATGACAATGGACCTGCAATTTAACTGAAGAAAAGCAGTGTGTGTGTGTGTGTGTGTGTGTGTGTGTGTGTGTGTGTGTGTGTGTGTGTGTGTGTGTGTGTGTGTGTGTGTGTGTGTGGCAGCAGGAGATTGTCTCAGCAGGTTATTAATGAAGCACTCATGTGGAGGTCTCAGTGAGATTGTCCCCAACACCACCACCTGTGGACAATACAAATACACTTATACATGTACACACACGGACACACAGGCACACACATACACACATACACACAAAATAACCATAATTTCAGCACAGCTTGAGCTGAAGGACACACGCATGTTGAACATAAGCACACACTCAAAATTCATTACAACAGTCCCTCTGCCCTGCACTGTACACACACACACACACACACACAGATTCATTTACATCCCCCGAGTACAGCATGAAGTCGACCCTCGACTTCCAAAATTCAACAGCTCTCTACAGCCGCTTAAACATCCACTTATGTTGCTGATGAAAACTTTGCTCAAAAGCCAATTTTCACCCAAAACACTCAGATTTTTGAGTGTTACTGTTTCAACTTGTGAGTTTCCACGCATCCAAATATCGTTGGGTTTCCTCATATAAGAAGATGCTTTTCATCACAGTTTGCAAATATGTTAAATAAACATAAAGCTTTGAAATTACATGAGCTATAGTCACATAATTACTTAGTCTTTTCATTAAGTTTTTATTTGTTTTAATTACATAAATTGTACTTTTTTTGGTACTTTTTACATAAGAATTATTTTCTTACATTATCATTTATTATGATTATTATTAAAAATAGATTAAAAATTAGATTTTAAAAGAATAAAACAACTGAGACTGTAGTTTTATTTAATTAAATTTTTTAATCATTGAATATACATGAGACTCATGTATATTCAGGAGCTCATATCTTTTCAGTTTTCTCTTTACCTTTTTTAAATGAAGAATGTGTCAGTTTTTATTATTTTATTCTTAAAAATTTCCCAACTTTTTCCCCCCTGTCAACAAGTGATGAAAAATCAGTTATTGCTGTGTTTTAAAAAAGTCTGAAAAGTGTGGGCCAAAAATAATTCAAGCAGCTGAAGATCCACTGCCTTTTATAGAACAATACAGTCTCGCCAGCCGTCATATTTTCCAGTCTTGTTCAAACTTCAAAAGCACATTTGAAGAAAACCCAGAGCTGCTGATTCACTATTAATAAACTCTACATGCACTCTACCTTCCTTTCAAAATATCTCGGCTTGTTCAATAAATAAACAGCCCTTTGTTGTTATTCAGAAAAACATCTGCCATGAGAGGCGTCGACTTGACAACCTCAATAAACCCACAGATTCCAGTTTAATAACACGTGACGCGACAGAGAGAAATATCTGCACAGATAACACGCTTGCTTTACGTGACATTCAGAAATATGTCCTGCTGGTGTTTCCATTAACCGCTGCTGTTTTGAGTCATCAAGCATGAAAAGCTCCTGTCATCTCTTTCTGCGCCGTTCATCTCTTCCCTGAGAAATATCCATCTCCTGATGTCATCCTCTCTCCGCAGCAACCCAACATCAAGCAGAAGTTTGTGGCCTTGCTGAAGAGGTTTAAAGTCACAGATGAGGTGAGTGCTCCGGCTACTGTCCTCCTGAAATCGCACATGAACTTCATGCACGAGGCTCGGAGTGTGTGTTTGCTTCAGAGGTGTTGCTGCTGACATGTATTTCAGTTTTGGCTTTGAAGACTCAGAGAGGTGCGTGTGGGAGAGATGTGGCAGAACAGCTGAGATGCAGCTGAAACGCTAAACATTGTCGATTAAAATAGAACAGAAATGTGTTTCATGTGTTTGTGCGCTCTGGAGTGAGTCCATCAACATGTGCGTGTTTGATCTCGCGCTGCTCACACTCCTGCATCCGTGTGTGTTTGCATGTGTGTCTCTTGTCTGAACATTGTTGCATTTTTGTGGTTGCTTTTCTAGTGTTTGTCTTTCTTAACCTTAGCTTTTTTCAGCTTGTATATTTGTTGTTGTGGGTTTCTTGAGGATTTTTCATCATCATTCTGTGCGTTTCTTACTGTCATGTATTGTCTTTGTATTTTGCAGTAACATGTTGTTACATTAACAGCAAATACGCTGCAAATACAGAAACAATGTAAATTCAAAAACGAAACATGCTGAAGCTCATAAATGATGCCAAATCAAAAACGTGTGAAAATCCAAAACAAATGCAGGGACGGAAATGCATTGCAGAAATCTACAACAAATGCCAAAAAAAAAAAAGAAGAAAAAGACAAAGTCAAAATGACACAAACACTGAAAACAAATGCAACATAAAAAACACAGCATATTGAGTCAACACAGCAGAAGTTCTTCGGGCTTCTAGGGAAGGGCTACGTAAATCTGTAGCTATAAGTCAGAAATAAAATATTACAGTTAGCTCTTAGTTTAGTCTAAGTTTCAGCCTCTGTTGGGGAAATAAAATCAGTTAGAAATATTCTTAGTTAGAGCGCATTTGCCCTTGTCAACCACCATAAAAACATTCATAAAAACCAACCATATATTGATTTTATGCTATTTCTTACATGTTAATGAGCTTGTGCCTCTACAATTCATCACTTTCTGACACAGGTTTTAAATCTTTAGTGTTTCTACTAATGCGTGTATCGGCCAGTGTTTACATGTACAAATAAGACATTTTAAACCAGTTTTAGGATGGTATATTTTGCCATAACTAGGCTGCTGTCTCTTGGTTAAACATGGACTCTGATTATGAGAATCCAGGCTGAGCTGATGTAAAACATGTCACTGTGGCATGTAAACATCTCACTTAAACTTCGGCATCTTCGAAATCTTGCAGAGCCTCGTGGGTACATTTTAATGTCAGCAGGAAAAACGAGTTAGTATCACTGTTGGGATCAACTTATCTCTCTTCTGCAGGGAGGTTATTGCAGCTCGGGGCTGCAGATTCCTGACATGTTTTATAGCTTCTATAGGTGTAAACAGAACTAATCAAAGCTTTTGCTCTGTGCATGTGTCTGTTGGTCACTTGTCTCCTTTGTGTCTCGTCCAGGTTGGTTTCGGCCTGGAGCATGTGTCCAGGGAGCAGATCCAGGAGGTGGAGGAGGACCTGGACGAGCTCTACGACAGTCTGGAGATGTACAACCCGAGCGACAGCGGGCCGGAGATGGAAGAGACCGACAGCATCCTTAGCACACCCAAACCTAAACTAAGGTAGCAGCAATGTCACTCATCAGAAACAAAATACACCACACACACACACACCTGTCTGGCCACATCTAAGGCTTCACCTGCAAACACTTTGGTGCTGCAGGTTTGACGCTGATAAGATTCACTGCCCTCCTTCGACTTTTTTAGAGCTCCCTCTGTTGGTGAAAACAGCTCATTGAAGTTTATTTGAGGTTTACACAAACCAGAATTGGGTCATTTAACTTTGAATCCATTAAAATGTAAAAGTAAATCAAATTTCAAAATAAAAATAAAATTTTTTAAAGGAAGTTCAAAAATTTTTTAAAGCTTCCTAAAGTAAAATTATAATTCGTCAACCATAAATTCACAGCCAGGGGTACCTCTAAGGCTGAAGCTAATGACTATTTTCATTGTTGATTAATGTGTTGATTATTTTCCCAATTAATCCATTAGTTTTATAGTTTCTGAAATGTCAGAAAATGATTAAAAATGTCCCAAGATGACATCCTCCAATGTCATGTTTTGTCCACAAACAAAATATATTAGTAAAGAAACTAGAATATATTCACACTTTGTTCTTAGGAGGTCAATAACTTATTTCAAACAGTCAGAGTAGCAGAGAAAGTATTTTTATGTGGCTCTGTGAAACTTATTTTGTGTTCTCTCTTGTGACCTCAGCCTCAATTTTGCCTCAAAATATGATGAATTACTCAAAATAGACCTATTTGATGGTGTTATAATGTGGTGTTATAAAAGCTTAAAAGCTAAGGAGCGATATAAATAAATTAAATAGGCTCATAAAATACTGATAAGATGTTTTTCTCCCTGTCATAGTTCTGTTTGGGTTTTATCTCCTTTTGGGTAACAAATGTACAAGTACAGGTTTGTTCTAAAAAAGATAATAGGCCCCTTCTCACGAAAGAGATTTTGATATGTCACAGTCAGAAAAATGAGTGTAAATTAGAGGACTGCATTGGAAGTGGCTCCTGCAACCCAACACAAATCACGCTCATGACTCACTGGAATAAAACGACTGCGTTTAGGTTTCAGAAATCCTGAAAGTGGTGTTCATTTGTGAAGATTATCTTTTGCCACAGATCATGTTTTTAAAATAAATAAATAAAATAAAAAAATTAACATTTAAAAAATTAAAAAACTAAAATTAAAAATAAAATAAAATAAAATAAAATAAAATAATCACAGCTTATTGGGATGCTCAAACATAGCTGAGTCACTGTTAATACCATTAGTAACACCTTTGCTTTTCCTACTATCACTGTCAAAGTGCTGTGAAAAAGGTCTACTACAAAGGGCACAATTTGTTGTCTTATGTATCTGTTTCCATGTGTTCAGGCCTTTCTTTGAGGGAATGTCCCAGTCCAGCTCTCAGACGGAGATCGGCAGCCTGAACAGCAAAGGCAGCTTGGGCCGAGACACTTTCAGCCCGGTGAGTAATTCAGATCCACGAGGAAGCAGCAGCTGCAGCATCAGCAGGAGCTTCACTGATATGAGCTGTGGGGCGTTCATGTGGCGCTCAAGGAAACCTGAACCGTTTGTTTTTTTTTCTCTCCATCTCACCAAGAGCTGTAAATCTTTATTGTCCCTGAAGGGCGTCTGTCTTCAGACAAGACCTCATTTAAACTGTCTGCAAAAGAAGACATGTGTTACAGGTGCAATATCCACCTCTGACTACATATAACTCTCTCTGACACCCAAAGAGGCCTTTAAAAAGTATTGTTAAATTAAGCGATCTGAGAAGGAATAAACGATCACGACCTGTTAACATACAAACTATGATGAGCAGGTACAAATAGATAGAGCTTTATTTTTAGAGATTATTAACTAAAAAGGTGAGTTTAAAGGGGAAAAAGTGGCATTTTTCAACCTTGACCCTATTTTCCCATATTTTTGTGACTTTTTTTGAGTTACAGCTTTTATATAAACAGGCATTTTAATGTGTGAAGAGGCAGGATATTTTAACATCTAACTGGGTGAATTAAAGTTTTATTTCAACCAAACCAGAGTTGGTGATTGTTGGAAGAGCAGAAAGACAAATTAAGACAGTTAATGTGAGTTTTATTTTGTTTCTGTCTACTGTGAGTAGAGTGGGTTTGGTGATAGCGAATTTGGGGCTATTTCTGGTTAAACAAAAATGATCCTATTCTTTAATTTAAATGTCTGTCTTTGTAGGGATCTGTCCATAATGTTGTCAGACACTTAAAATAACAATCTGAGCCCGTCAGTGACAAAAAAACACCTTTAGTGGAAGTGAATCGATGGTGTATAACTGCCCCAAGTGGTTATAATGGACCAATTCAAAAATTGTTGTTCCCATTCATCACTTAAATACAAGAAAAAAAGCATCCAGGTAAAAAAAATCCCAAGGTTTGCCCCTTTAAATGTTCTTTTTTTTGCTGTTTTAGCCTCCAATTAATTTTGTTTTGATCAGATTGCTTTTTATTGCTTTTTCTCTGTGGTTTTATTTTTACATTTTGTTCAAATTATTCAAACACTTTATTCATGATGGCAGTTGTTGCTGTAATATCAGGCCTCACGCTGTGGTTTAGAAATCCTCTCCATTTATTATGAAAGTTGTCAAAATAAATACACAGTAAACTTTATTCACATAGCATGAAGCTAATACTGATTTCACCCAGAGTTTACATGTGGCATAATAATGCAGGACACTAAATAGCACGCAGTAACATAAAATAGTGTAACAATACACCATAAATTGAAGCAGCATAAGCTCCAAAACAACATGCCACTCTGCATTGATGAGGTAAACATCCCGAGTCTAAAGCCAGTGAAGAAAATCGCCCAGCAGGGAGCCAGTTTGCAAATATACAATTTCAGAAACGATTCCTTAATGGAGCAGAAATCCAATAGCTCTTTGACGGTCGCCATCTGCTCAATAAAACGTGTGTTTAATCTCGCCGAGCTGAATGGATTTCACTCGATGTCTCGACTGCATTCAAACAGCTGCAGTTCTTCCTTTCATAGTAACACTGAAATAAGCCTTTTAGTGTTATGATGAGTGTCCGCTGCACACTCACTAAAAAGATGTTCTTTTAATGGAAAAGTCTGCTTTTATTTTAGTAAATAATTTTGATGGCGGGCTACAGACTGTGATGATGTCTCTCAGCCTGTCACTGAAAGCAGCCATGTCCTTAATTAAGCCTTAATAAATCATGAACGAGATATATAAAAATTCGCTCCCCGTACAGTTGTCACGGATGTTGAAATTAGCTATAGAGACCAAAACTGTTTTGTACCAGGTTGTAAACATGTTGCTGTAAAGGTAGGCATTTTGACATGGGGATCTATGGGGATTGACCAATTTTTGGAGCCAGCCTTTAGTGGCCGTTAGATGAACTGCAGTTTTTGAAAATGAAGCGTTAAATTCATTTTTCAGCCCTGGAGGTTGCCTTTTGGTTACTATTCATTCCCATCCTACCGTTAAGTGCTTACCAGTGAAAGTGAAAGTCAAATTCATATTGTTTCGGAAAAAACTTGCGACTTCACGTTTTGCCTCACCATATTTGCATTTTCTCAGGCTGTTTCCGAGATAATTGTAGCTTCCTCTTGGATGATTGCTGCTAATGATCACCTTGTTACTACCTTTGGACAGAGTACCACCTTCACCTGTGTGCTGTTTTTGACACGGGGCTGCACGCTTACAAACACCCTTAACAGCAGATTAAGAAATGAAAATATACAGAGGCAGAACGCAAAGTCTCGGGCAGAAAAATACACCTTTAAGTGGATCATAAGCGATGATTAAGAGAGATTGATTTTGAATGAGTCGTTACACTGTTTGGTTTTTTAGGAAATATCTTAAAGCCTGTAGACTGACTGTCTTACCTCGTCTTCCCAGCAGGGGGAACAGCCTCCTCTAGAGAGGATGAAACTTTCACGCAGCCGCAACCTGGAGGAGGCCCTGTCTGAGACCGACACACTGGTATGACTCTCATAGTGTGTTTGCATGTGTGTGTGTGTGTGTGTGTGTGTGTGTGTGTGTGTGTGTGTGTGAAGGAGAGAGAATTAATGGTGTGTCTTTGTTAATATGACTCCGAGGGGGGATTCGCTGCCATCTGCGCTGTAAGTGAGACAGATTGAGAGAGACGCAGAGAACAGAAGAAAGGGCGAAAGAAAATAAGCGATGAAGTGTCGGAGAAGATGGCTTTAGGATTGCCAGCATCTCCTATTTCTGACACTGACAGTCTGTCATTGTGTGTGTGTGTGTGTGTGTAGGAGCTCACAGATCAGGAGCTGTTTGCTGAGGTGGGCCCCTGCATCATGGTGTCAGTAGCAGAGAAACAACCCCGCACACCTCTAAAGAGCAGCAAAAGCGAAACCCAGGCCATGCCATCGCCAAGGTAATCAATCACCAAATATAACAGAAAAAAATATAAAATTACAGAAAAAATATATAATTTGATTTGATTTTGTTATCCAAGTTTTTATTGAGTTTAATTTCATGCATTGAAAAAAAAATAGTAACCATATCAATAACCCCGTTGTCAGTGTTATGCACTAGAAATGTTTTTGGTTTGTTTGGGTTTTTTTTTAAGAACAGCCCAATTTGATAAAAAAAAAAAAATGCTAATATTATGTTGTGTTTGTGTTAATATGTATTTCAGACACTTGAAGAAAAAAAAACCCAACTTAAACTATCAAACAATAATTCGGCAGGTCTCGCAGTGACTTCTAGGACCTCCTCAGGGTCATGGATCACGACTGATACGACTGACGACTGATACTGTTTTTTAGAGCCGATACTGATAATAAGTAGTTAATGAGACCAATAACCAATATTTAGAACTGATATGCATTTACAATAAAATTGAAAATCCTTCCGCCAATATTAAGAATTTGGAATATAACAAACTCCAACATAAAACTTTGTTTGAATGCCTTTGGCAAATGTAAATCAAAACTGAAACGCTCAACATCATATACAGGAAGTTCCCAGCAAGTTTTTTATAAAGTGAAAATTTAAATAAAAATGAATAAAGTTGTTGTGAAGTAAAAAATCCTCCCATGCTGACACTTTCTTAGCACTTTTTAATGAATTCATTTTATCGGTGATCATTAAAATAAAATGCTGATACAGATAACCAGCAAAATGCCAAATATCGGCCCAGGCTGATAATCTGTCGACCCCTAATTTTGGAGATCCTCAATGTCATTTTTGCTTGTTTTTTAACCTTACCATCCTGCGTTTTCTCCGCGCCAGGTTGGACGGAGGCCACACGCCCAGACAGAAGCGCATCAGCACCCCCATGAAAGAGAGACAGCTGTCCAAACCTTTGAGCGAACGCACCAACAGCTCCGACTCGGAGAGATCCCCAGAGCTGGGACACAGCACGCCGGTAAATCAGCATCCTTTCCAGGATTTCATCAGCTTCATTTCAGCCTTACATACAAACACAAATCATCGTGTTGCAGTATTCCGACAGAGGGATTTACACTTTGTTCTGCGTCCTCCTCGACTCGCTCCCTTTCTGTCTTCTCCCGAAGTAAAGAACACAAATGTGCCCTGATAATCTATGACTCGCCTGGAGCTCAGAAATGAATTATGTATGTGCTGATGAGTCATCTGAAGAGTAAATGTGTTGCTGTAGGGGCGTTTATATACTCATCATGTGTGTGTGTGTGTGTGTGTGTGTGTGTGTGTGTGTGTGTGTAGCTCCTGAGGAAGGCAGTGTACGACCAGCTGAACCAGATTTTGTTGTCGGACTCTGCGCTCCCAGAGAGTCTAATCTTAGTCAACGGCACAGACTGGCAGGGGCAGGTAAGTGTGTGTGTGTGTGTGTGTGTGTGTGTGTGTGTGTGTGTGTGTGTGTGTGTGTGTGTGTGTGAAGAATTTCCCCCCAAAAAACATGTGGTGGGCGTTTTTCATCACATATCTTAAACTTCATGTGTGTTTGTCGCAGTATGTTGCGGAGCAGCTCCAGGTACAGAGACACCCGGTGGTCTGCACGTGTTCGTCGGCTGAAATCCAGGCGGTGCTGTCGGCTGTGCTCACTCGCATCCAGAAATTGTGAGTGTTTTTGTGAAAAGCTGACATTAACACAGCGAGAGTGAGAGAGCATTTCCATTATCAGAGTTAGAGCATGCCTTGGTTTGCAGGATGACTCATCTTCTTCGTCTTTTTTCCCCTTCTGAGCCTTATTTTTTTGTTTTCTGTCCTCTTTTTGACCCTTTTGTCTTCTTCTCCTCCACCCTCCACATCTCTCCCTCCTCCTCGTCTTTGCCCTCATGACTCCACATGTATAACTTACCTTCTCTTTGTGTCAAAACAATACTTTTTGTATCTCACCCCTTTTCTCCTCTTCCTCGACCTGTTTTTGTCTCTCTCCATCCCCTCACCCTCTCCCCTCTCTCTCTTTGTCACAATATTCAGTTTAAGTTGACTTTATTGCAATTTGCTGAAGCACATAAAGGAAAATAGGGGATAAAGAAAAAGAAAGCAATGCTAGTTCAAATACAGTTTTTTTTTACTGTAAGAAGAATGTTACAGGACCATTATATATCTTGTGTTCATCCAATCTGATAATACAAACACATTAATGTCCACATATTTTGGTTTTATACAGAAAAGTGTATTTTTAATGATTTGGTAGTAGTTATGACAAAAAATTTCATGGAAAAGAAATCTGCTCATTTTTCCTGATTAAGGGAATAATCATCTCGTAAATTGTAGATTTTCTGAATTAAAAAAGTATTATCTCACAATTATAAGTAAAGTTTTTATGAAAAAAAACTGCTCAGTTTCTCTGAATTAATGAAATGAGTAAATTTTGGTTTAATGTTTTTAATTAATAAGATTATTATCTTAAAGTTATGTAAAGGTTTTTATTGAAAAAAAAGCTGTTGTGTTTTTCTGAATTAACAAGATTATTTCTCAGAATTCCTCATTTTCATTTAAAAAAATAATGTTTTTTTCTGAATTAATGAGATTATTATCTCAACATTATATGTATATATATATAAGTGTTTTGATGAAAAATGCACGTTTTGTGCTGTTTTTTTTTAAATTTCAATAATCTTACAAATTCTCATTTTTTCGGAAAAAATAGGCATTTTTTTCTAAAATTAATGCATTATGCAAGTTGAATTTGCAGCAGGTCAATTTTCTGTGTGATTTGTTTTCTTGTCTCCACTGTTTACTGTAATCTGTTCTTTTTACAAGGCTCTGATGGATGAGATGGCGCGATGAAAGTCCAGCAGATCCACCTCCAACGCAACACTGATAATACAGCCTTCTCTCTCTCCATCTCTGTCCCTGCAGCTGTAACTGTAACTCGTCCATGCCCAGAGCGGTGAAGGTGGCGGCGGTTGGCAGCCAGAGTTACCTGGGAGCCATCCTGCAGTTCTTCGTCACTCAGCTCGCCAACAAGACGTCCGACTGGCTCAACCACATGCGCTTCCTAGTGGTGCCTCTGGGTGAGAGAGTCTGCTCGTGTTGCCATGGTGATAAAGAAACTCTTGCAGAGTCATGCTGCAGCAGGATTTTATTATTTCGGGGGGAAATGTCTGGGGAGTGACAAACCTCTGTTCTTTGATTTCTGAGACATCCGTTACACACACAGACACTTGTGTGCACACTGACTTAGTTTTAAAAGATATTGTATCTCGTCACTCGTCAGGATCTTGGAAGTTGCACTAATTGGACCAATTGCAGCAGTAAAATCACTAATTCTTATTTTCCGGGAATGTTCACCTTGGGGGGGAATTTCATCCATTTTTGCACAAACGTTCACTTGGATTCAAAAATTAGCTGATTAGATTTTGGTAGTCAAAGGTTAAGCTCAATGTGATCTTATCTGTCTCGTTCTTGTTAACACGATATCTCAAGAACATCTTGAAAATCCATTTATCAGATTTGGCACAAACGTTCATTTCTCAAGGGTGATCTGATTAGATTTTGTTGGTCAAAGGTCAATGTCATTGTGACCTCATCTCGCTCATTCTTACGCAATATCTCAAAAATGCCTTGAGGAAATTTCGTCAAAATAGGCACAAATGTCCACTTAGACTCAACAGTGAACTGATTAGATTTTGGTGGTCATAGGTCAAAGGTCACTGTGACCTTACATCTGTCTCATTCTTGTAAGCGCAATCTCACAAAGATTTTGAGGGAATTTATTCAAATTTGGCACAAACGTCCACTGTGAGTCAAGGATGAACTGTTTAGAATTTGGCCGTCAAAGATCACTGGGACTTCGCTTTTGTCTCAATCTTGTTTATTTTTGTTGCCCAATACTTTCATTTTTCCCTCCCTTCACTTTCACTCTGTTTTCTCCATCAGGCTCCCACCCAGTTGCCAAGCACCTCGGCGCCCTTGACAACCGCTACAGCTCCTCCTTCCTTGATGGCGCATGGAGAGACGTGTTCAGCCGCTCTGAGCCGCCACAGACAGGTACCACCCCGTCATACGGATATATGCATTCAGCCTCTGAGGATGTTGATTGAGTAACGCAAATTTCTCCCTGTCGTCTGCAGATCAACTAGATGTGGCGGCGAGAATCTCCCAGTACATCAGCGGAGCCACAGTCACACACCAGCTGCCCATCGCTGAGGCGATGCTGACCTGCAAACACAGGACGTGAGTGCAGACGCCACACAAACATAAACCACTGCGTTTCATTTTTCTGTTTTCTTAAATATTTTCTGTCCTTTCTCTCACTTTTCAGGCGAGATGAAGACTCTTACCAGAAGTTCATCCCTTTTATAGGGGTAATAATTTACTGCTATTGTAGCTGGTTTCCCAAAAAAAATTTTGATTTATAGGATATCGCTGATCATTTATATATTTTACTTCTTGTTTTCCAGGTAGTGAAGGTCGGTCTTATCGAGTCTGGTCCTTCTCCAACAGGTGAGCGTTTGGAAATAGATTTCACAAACTGATTAAGCTGCCGTCACAGATGTGATAATGTTTTTATTTTTTTGGTTTCAAATAGACGCAGAAGAAGGCGTGGCAGTGAGCTTGGCCGTCCCCTCCACATCTCCGCCCTCCCACGGCTCGCCCACAGGGATGATTAAAGAGGCAGCCACGCCTCCCTCGTCCCCCTCCATGGGCAGCGTCCTGACAGTGCAAGGGTAACACTGACCTCCTTCCCTCTGTCTCCTTTTTTGTCTCTATGAGCTAAGAGCTGTGTATTTTGCTTGTAGCACCAATTTCATCAACCAGTTTAGCTTGAGTGGAAACCAGTTCAACAGTGTGCAGGACTCTTTTGATCCGTCAGTCATGTTTTCACCTGTTCAGGTGACTTGTGCTCTGCCTACTGCTGCAGTCCATCTCTGAAGAGCCAGACAGACTGCAGCTTTGTCTGATCTAATCTTTCCATTTCACTCTCTGCAGAACATATTTGATTTAAGTGTTTAATGTCTTGTAGTTCATCTTCTTCTTTTTTAAACTGATTTGGATTTAAATGAATTGTGACAGATCAGGTGCTGCAGAGGCTGACAGAGGTTGCCTGCTCAGCAGAATTTAGGATTTTATATTTCTTCCTTACATTTGTTAACCTGAGACTGCAGAAAATGCCTCTAACTGCTGCTGAAAGTTGGAACTCTGCTGTTTGCAGTTTAATGTGATTCTCCTGTTAAAAAAAAATGCTCATAAACACTTTGTGTCCGCAGGAGTCCCAGTATGTCCCACGGCGTGGACGCCATCGGCCTGCAGGTCGACTACTGGCTGGCTTCTCTGGCTGAGAAGCGGCGGGAGGGCGAGCGACGTGACACGGGCTGCAAAAACACGCTGAAGAGCGCCTTCCGCTCGCTGCAGGTCAGCAGGCTACCAGGCGGGGGCAGCAGCGACCCGCAGGCGCAGGTCAGCACCATGGCCATGACCGTGGTCACCAAGGAGAAGAACAAGAAAGGTGAGAGGAGGATCAAAACAGGGAATATCACCAAGGTCTAAGCACATGATGACGCCCACAGTGCTTTTACAATTTCTCTCTCTACCTCGCTCTTCAGTTCCCACCATCTTCCTGGGAAAGAAGCCAAAAGAGAAGGATGTCGACTCCAAAAGTCAGGTCATTGAAGGCATCAGCCGCCTCATCTGCTCTGCCAAGCAGCAACAGACCATCCTGAAAGGTAACCTGAAAAATTAGGACTGCTACTGTTTAGGGATGTCACAAGAATCGATACTTTACTTTCTGACCATTTTGGGCGATATACTATACTTTGACTTTTTGGAGGACAAAATATAGTACGACTTCTTTATGATATTTTGACCAACGTACTTCACTATGACATTTTTGTGTTACTTTGGACGACATACTATACTTTTTTTATGATTTTTTGGACGACCACCCCAACTTTCTGAAAATGTGTCTGTACTGGTTTTTCTCCAGTACTATCAGTAGCATAGGTACTGGGTATACAGTTCTTTCAGACCTGACAAGACAAGTTACTTGATGCAGTGCGTGCATGCTTTTCCGAAATGGAAATTTTATCATAGGTCCTTGGAACGTCATGGAAAAGTTTTGAATTTTTTTCCATGAAAATGTGTAGGAACCCTGCATGTGTATAAATGCTAAACAACAACAATGTAGAGAAATGTGTTAATACACTGTGGACTGTATGATAGTTTAAGTTTCTGTGCCCTCAAAATCTTGTGTGAGTCAGATTTGTAGGAGTTAATAATAGTATAATGTTGTTGTTGTTTTCTTGTTTTAGTTTAATTTCATCACTCTGTTATTCTTCTGAGTTTTTTGCGTCTCATTTCTGTGTCGCTCCAGTGTCCATAGACGGCGTGGAGTGGAACGACGTCAAGTTCTTCCAGCTGGCCGCCCAGTGGCCCACTCACGTCAAATACCTGCCTGTCGGACTTTTCGGCTACAGCAAGCCCCCCTCCTAGGGGTCAGCACCAGCCTCTGACCCTGACTTGACCTTCGACTTTCCTCGATCCTGAAACACCTTTGCTCAAAGACCCCGCCTCACAGCACGTGCAGATCTGAGAGAAGACGTAAAGTGGCTGGACTCTTTTCTTTCTTCGGTTTCGTTTTGGCTGCAGTCGTCTTATTGCTCTTTGGAGAGGAAGAGGAGGAGGAGGATGGTGTTGGGGTGCAGCGTTTTTACTAGTCACTTTAATGCCCCTTTTTTGTGTGTGTTTGTGTGTGTGGCGAGACTGCATGCACACGTGAATGTACAGTATGTGTGTGTGTATGTGTGTGTGTGTGTGTGTGTGTGTGTGTGTGTGTGTTTACAAGGGGCTCACAGCACAAGTTTATTAGCTAACTGCCATTTACGTTTCCGTTCTATGGAATGCAATAGCATGCAACAACTCGCCGATTTCAAGCCCTTAAAGTCTGACCCTCGACTTTCAACCCCTTTAAGGTCCCACTCACCTCATCACCTGATCCACACGTGCATGCTCCGAACTAACAGACACACCACTCATGTGCCGGAAAACAGTAACTCAAAATAAAAAGAAGCAACAGGGCTTCAGTGTTTGCATGAGCCAGTGAAAACACAAAGAAAAGACTCCTCTGCTCACAAAATGCAGTCAAATTAAAGGCTTGCATGTGATGAATTTCCTCATACATCAACAGATGTCCTTCAAAACAGGCCCATTATTTATACATATTTTATTTCATGGGCTTCCATATAATTTAAAATATTTTTTTCTGTACCACAATAAGTCATTTGGATGTCTAATGCCAAACGTTTCCTTTCAGAAAACAATCAAAAAATAATATATATAAAGGGGAATTGTCTTTTTTTAAATTGTGCTCTAGTGAAAAATAGTAAAAAAAAACTTCCCTTTAATGCTGTTTTTGTGATGCATAGTGTACGTTTTTGTGAAGCGTTCCAGGATTTCAGGGCAGGGGTTACTGTAACGTGCAGTTATCTTTATCTTCTTATTTGCTATGCACTTACAAAGACACATCTGGGTGTTTACAGCTGGTTAAAAAAAATAGATAAACACAATCAAATATGCAACCAGGAACTAAAAACAAACAAATGAATATTTAAACAGTCCAAAACTCAGAAGCGATGATGGGAATATGATGGATAAAGTCTGCTTTTCCAGTAATATCCACAGCGCAAAAATGGGAGTTAAACACCTGTAATAAAGCACAATGTTGTTTGCCGGTTGTCCCCAAAATAACCTTTTCTTTATCGGTAATGGACTGGCAGCTTTCTCTTTAGTGAAAAAAAGCAGACCTGGCAAAAAATTTTAAAAAATCAAAATTTTCAAGCTTTTCCATTTCTCTTCAGGCTCATTAAAGGGACATTTCACTCCAGAATGAAAAATACATATTTTCCTTCTTACCTTTAGTGCTATTTATCAATCTAGATTGTTTTGGTGTGAGTTGCAGAGAGTCGGAGATATCATTCATAGAAATGTCTGCATTCTCTCCAGTATAATGGAACTAGACGGCACTCGGCTTGTGATGCCCAAAGAGCCAAAAAAATACATCCTATAAACTCAGCAGCTTTTTCTCTTTTCAGAAATCTCTACCAAACTACAGCCAACAGTATCACTACACAGAAGGAAGGGTAAGCAGTGAAAGCGGGCCACCGTTTCCCATGAAAGCTGCTCAGTGGCGTATAAAATCAAAACAACTCAATGGCATCACGTAACGGACATGGACCGTCTAATTCTCACTTTTGGTCACTCCTCAGTCGAGGAGGACGCCTTTGATGTTTACATCTCATACAGTCGCGAGCCTCCTGTCCATGAGTAGATGCACTCTTCCTTCTGCGTGATTGTAAGTTTTCTGGGTTTAGTTCAGTAGGAAAAAAAATAGTTCCTTCATGAAACCGCTCCCAACAATATCTGTGAATTATCTTTAATAACTGGGTCATTTCTGGAAAGAGACATTGCTTTTTAAATGTATTTTTTTGACGCTTTGAGCACCACAAGCCGAGTGCCATCTAGTTCGATTATACTGGAGAGAAAGAAAGCCAATATCTGCAAAACTCTGCAACTCACCCCAAAACAAAACAAACTCATAAATAGCACTACAGGTAAGAGGAAAAATAAGTAGTTTTGATTTTGGGGTGATTTGTCCCTTTAATAACCTTCATTTTATCAGGATTTAAAGTATTTGGCTTGATGTCGGTTATTTTGGCACAGGTCTGCTAAAAGCTTTCTCTAGGATGTCGTGAGGTGATTAGTGAGTGTACAGTAACTGGTAACAAGTGCGTGTATGTGGTGAACTAAATGTAATATGGTCAGAAACTTTGAAAACAAACAAAAAAATCACTAAATTAGGAGAAATACTTTTTCTACGGTGTGACAGAGGGCATGCAGTTGGTGTGTGTGTGCGTGTGTGTGTGTGTGGATGATGTGGTCATTATTCGATATCACTGTTTATCAGATTAGGGCTGCAAAAGCTGCAGTGGTCGTCATGGTTACTTTGAAGCCTGGCACAAGGCAAATGCAGATTGTTTTCTTCTTCCACCACTTAAACACTTAGAAAGCAAACAAAATCACCTAATTAAATTCAGTTTAATTGAAATAATTCAATTGAAATTTAACTCGGGTGCAAATCTAAGAATGTATCTGCAAAAATAATTATTCTAAAAACATTTTTTTAAAGTGCAAAGCCTGTGTAGCTCTGCCTTGTGTCACCTACATCGTAACACTCTCCATCTGCAGTAAAGTATTCGTTTTTTTTAAATAGTGTTACTGCCAATGTCTTGATTTAAATGCTGTTTTTGGTTGGTTTTGAATTAGATTAGTTTTTGGTTTTTTTTCACCGTGTCGATATTACAGTGTTACAGTCGTGATGTCAGCAGCACGTCTCAAACTCGGCTCATTCTTTTTTTCCGTTACACGAAGGTTTCACACTGAAGGGTTTGCTTGTTTGTTCACTCACTGTTTGGTTACGTCTGTCGCTGCCGAACGAACAGTTTGTCAGGCGTCAATTGATTTTAAGTACTTCCAAATATTTGAATGTATTGAATTTAGTTTACATGTACTTTTTTCGAGCAGATGTGCCGCTATTATGTAATCATGCTGGTGTTATTTGACCTAAAACGAGACAGCTGAGCAGAGACTTTTTGGTGTAAATGACAAAAAAAGCAAACAGCCAGTGCGCCTCGTGAAAGCACCCTTTTGAAACCCGTGCTTTTCTTCACTTGTGATGCTGACAACCAGTTAAGGGCTTTACAGACAGACAGACGGACTGAAAGCCTCCACGCGGGGGGCTGCGTTTCATTATTCCTGAATATCAGTGAACGTTGATGTACTGTAGTTAGACTTCATTTCATTCCAAAATTAATTACATTTGAAAATACCGACTCTCGATCTTAAAAAGTTCCTCTGGCATAAATTTATTAAAGAAAAAAAAGTACAATAATCTTGGTGCCACTTTAAAATAACCACTTAAATTTTCCACTAATGACTTCATTAATGTTAATAAATAATTAAAGTGCAGGATTGAGCTGCCATTATGCATTAATTATGTTGCCAATTTTAGTGAATTATCCCTTGGTTAGTATGCAGTACATCAATATTGAACAATACTGTTTAAAGGTGCACTTTTGAATATTTTATAGTAACAGTGGGTCAAATTTTACTTAATATCAGAAAGAATTGTCAACTTGTGACACTCTATCTTCAGTTTGACTGTGTCAGAAGTTCAGTAGATCATTATGAAGAGTTTTTTAAGAGTTGTGATGTGACAAAAACATAAAGATAGAGGATATACTGTAGAATAACCAAAGGGATCTTTCTCTAAAATATGACAATCCAAAACGGAAATTTCTTTATGCATTGTAATAGCATCTTTTTGACCTATTTTTAACCTTTAATAAAGTCATAAATGACAATTAAGTGATTTTTTACAAAATTAGGCTTTATTAATAAATTGTGTGGCATTTTTAAATTTGAAAAAGGATTCCAAAAATTACAAAATTTATATAATTTTTTTCGGAATGAAATGCTCGATTTTTTTTCAACTGAAACTGTAACTACGGAGGGTCAAAAAAAACCTGTATCTGCTGTTAGAGACGACCTCTACAAACTCGAACTACTCTCTGCCTTGTAGTGTTGTTAGCCTAAATATTATTGCAACAATGTGAAGCTAAACTTTTCCTAAATTGTACAAAGTCCTAGTTTATTGATGCCTCTTTCGCTTGCAGCCTTCACAGGGAGGTCAAAGGTCAGCCGACTCTGAATTTAAACTACCGAAAGAGAGGCATTTAAAACTAAATCACTGCCAAATTAAAATGTGAAGAAATTGTGATTAAACTCAGATTTGTTTGTCGTTGTTTTTGGTTTCTGCTTACTGAAAACACAGTTCACAGCTATCTTCATTCTGAAGTCAACATTTCAATGTTTGGAGACACTTTTTAAAAAAAATCACAGCCACATTTTGCAGCGTTTTCTTCATCTTTCATCAACCGTCTTTCCTGTCGTTCTTACAGTTTACACGTTTTCCTAAAGTCGCTGGTTGTTCTGTACGTGAGTCTTGAACTTGTTCCTGTGTGTTTTTACCTGTACCTCTGTACCTGTGTCGACCTGTGTGTTTTTGTGACGGTGTAGCGATGGTCCCTCTGTCCTTGACTAGTTGTGGTTAGAGATTAGGAGCTGTTTGGTCCATCAATAATCTCTGTCAGTGATCAGCAGTGGCTTTTCTCTCCACCGTCCTCAGATATACCTCTGATGATGAGAGAGTCTTCTTTACCAGGCTTCCACAAGCTTAGCTTTCAAAAATCATCCAAACGATATTGTCCCAATGCCCCTTACAGCTTGTAAATTTTGCCATCTGTCCTCATGAGAACGGGCTTCTCCTGTGAAAGCAGTAGATTTCTGCCTGACGAGGTCAGAGCAGAGCGTCCTAAGCTTGTGGACTTGTGGAGAGTATTTTGCACATGCCATTGTTTCTTCAGCAGCAGTCTTCAGCTTTTTTGCCTTTTGCCTATAACAATAATAAACTATAATGCTTGTACATATCAGATAGTACTTGTTATATTGTATTCTAGTTCTGTTTTTTTTTTTTTTTTTAATTTGACATGTTTTGTAGTACTGCTTTTTCATGATTACGTTTGTCAATCAAACAGATGTGGGATGAAAAGTGGAAGTGTTCATTGTTTCATTTGTTTTTTAAAATAAAAATATTCCTGATTTGTAGCTCAGTGTCTTGTTTTTGAATTATAATATATATACTGTCGTATGCTTGGGCAGTATTACAGTATACCAAAGTATTTAGAAATTCCTAAGGTATGATTTCCAATACTGTTAAAATTAAACTGATACGGCGATGGAGAACAGAGGCAGCGTACAGCTCTCAAAAATGTAAATATAACTATTAGTCTTGATTTATATTTACTTCATATCTAACTGTTAAGTATGCTCAAAATTTTGTTATATTTTCTTAATTTTGTGAAGTTGTTTCAACTTAAAAATGACAAGTTTAATTAAATCAATCTTTCAAAGTTTTAGCAACTTCAGCAAGTAATATATATATCTGTATTCTTCTGGTTGCAAAGTCAATCATATTTGTATTTTCTTAAACATGTTAACAAAACAGAACTTGCAGATCTCCTAACTTCATTCTTAAAATTGTCTTTGTCACGATCTAGTTAAGTCAGACTAACTTGATTTACAGAAGCTGCCAACACGGAAAGAACAAGGCAGTTTCTTCTGTCATTTTTAAGTAGTAACAACCTCACAAAATTAAATAAATGCAGCATATTTTTGAGCAAACATTAGACATAAAGTAAACATAAATTAAGAATAAAGTTCACCTTACTTTCTCTTTTTCAAGGCAATCAGTTCCTAAGAATATTTTTTTGTAGGACCTACTTGTCAGGTTTTACAGTGTGTTTCAGAAAAAAGATGATGAAAAAAGTTTAGGATTAAATGGGGCTGCAATGACAAGAAAAATGTAATCCAGCAAACTTGCAAAAAAAACTTAAAAAACAAAGGGTATCCCAGCAGATTTCATTATGCAGGACAAAAATAAAATAAAAATAAGGGGAAAAAATGTTTTTACCATTGCAATTACACCATATAGTGACATATAGGGATAATTTGGCCTATAGAGAATTTGATTAATAAAGGGCTTTTTGTTTAATTATCAAAATGAAAAAACTGTGTTTCAGAAGATGATGCAAAGGGCGACAGTGTAAATAAATAGTGAGGATGATGCTTGTGAAGCAGGTCAGTGGTACACAGGGGGGCCCTCATTACCCTGGTGCCCTCTTTGGTCTCTTTGGATGGGGCCCCTGCTGACATCAGATGTCAAAGAGCATAAGTAAAGCAAGATATTTCACCTACTACCACATCCTATTTGTGAAAAACTATTAAATTGCTACATTTTTAAAAAATATACCTTTTGGCTTAGAGTCAGTCGGTATAACGTCCTATTGTAATGCCAAATCAACACGCTAATATACTCAAACATTCACCTCTCTGAGTAAATCTTGTTACAGGAAATACAAGTGAATCAGCGGCGTTTGGGTTACACGCATGCGCAGTATAGTTTCCCGCCCCGCTTGGAAAAGGCCAAAGTGAATCATCTCAACATTTTACATCATCTTTGGTTGTTGGATTCTGGGAGAACAGCCATTTTTCGGCTCCCAGGTGTTAGCACATTTACGAGAACATTTTCTTTATCCGAATAAAAGTTTTTTGAGGGGATGACAGGTCATTAAAGGCACGCTTTGGAGCTTTCTTGCCGTCCTCCATCGTAAATTCACAGTCCGGGTAAGTTAACCGAACAGAAGTTAACCGTTAGGAGTTGACCCGGGCGACTGCTAGCTAACTTACAGCCTGAGTTTGTATTGGTATTAAACTAAAGTGAAAGGTGTGTGAGCTGTTTCGGTGCATGCCAAATAACACGAGAAGCGTGAACAGAGTAAGTCAGATAACCAAAGTTAACTGTAGTTACTTCATAGCACCTAGCTTCCTTCAAACTACAGCTAACGTAACGGTTACCGCTATGGCTAGCGCTAATAACAAACTAACGTTAGCATCTATTGTTTTGCTAAATGACGCTCTGGAATTAAAAAAGACCGCGTTTTCCTTTTAATAATATAATTATCGACTCATTTATAACCTGCGTAATCGTGTTAAGAAGCAAAATTGCGTAGCTGAAATTAGATTTTATTTTGAAAAACACCGCCGGAAGCGGTTTGTTTTGCATCAGCGGACTCGACACTAGTCTGTCTGGAGCATCACAACATTGTCCTGCTGCTTTGTTCGGGGGACAGAAAGCATCGCACTTGTCTTCGATGAAGGTAAATATACGAATAAATAATATTTTAATGTTCTTTAAGCCGCAGGTTTATAGTGAAAATAGATGTATTATTAGCAGGATGTCATATAAATCGCCTCATCCTCGGCGAGCTTCGTAAATGTGTCGTCTGCAGCCCGGTGTTTTTACTCATGAAACAGCACTTTTTAATATCTTTTACTTTTTATATTATTATCTGCGCTTGTGTTAGATATTGTAAATAGGTTAAAGTGGCCTGATATAATATGCATCAGTGTGTATTGTGTAACATTTTGGGGCTCGGGCCTGCACTGTTTACAAACAGTTTACATGTTGGAAATAGACATTTTAACACATTTTTTAAAAAATCAGTTTAACTAAACATATGTTAGAGATATGTCCTTTATGAACAGTGTTCTTCATTGTCGGTCACCTTGATTGATATGCTGCCAAGCCAAACACTGCCGCCCCTCCCGGCCACAGGCCTCGACCATCACCGGCATTTTTTAATCTGTCTTAAAATAGATAAATTAAAGAAGCGAGGATACATTAGTCATTTTTAGATGCTACTTTCTGACGTCTCGCAGCCTCCCTCTCTGCATTAGCACACAGTGTATTTGAAGTGTGAATATTGGTGCATTGCAGTCAGTGTATGAGGCGGATGGGAGGGAGGGGGAGAGGAGGATGGGTGAGGGAGAGAGCTAGACAGATACAGAGAGGAGGGAGGGAGCAGGAGCAGGAGAACAGGTGCACCTCCACCATCAAAGCAGGAAAAGGGAGAAAGTCACGATGCTGCACAATTGGCTCCTCTGTCCTTCTGCTGCTGCTGCAACGGTTTCATTTACAGCTGGTCAATATTTAGACCTGCAGGCCTCATGCTCAGGATAGGATGTTCACTGTGTCTGATCTCTCTGCCTGGATCTGTCTACTACTGCGAGACATATGTGTGCAGTCTTAAAATGCATTGAGTTCATTAAGCTAAAAAATAATGCCATAATTGGTATTAAAATTACTTAAATTAATATTTCAGAAGTCATAAAAATGCTCAGACATGGGAAGTAAAAACTGATGACTTTTTTTTCTGACATTGCATCGTTAAATCTCACAAAGAATTGGTAACATCTATTTTTTTGGGGGGGGGGAAATAGTTTAAAATCCTCTTCTTATACTTGTCATGATGGCAATCCAAGAAGTTAAATCACACTCTGTAGAGTGAGAAACAAAAAAAATGCACAGAAACTTGGACAGAAGTGCCAGTTATTTCCCTCTGCAGCTGGTAAACCTAAAAGATACTGAAATGATGATATTATATTCATTGTCCTCCCATGTGTTTTACTCCAAAACTTTGCTTTGCTGTTAATCGAGTTTGGTTGTGTGCTGCTGTGATGTCCTATGTGCCTGTTTATTGTATTTTTAAACTGTTTTTTTGCCGCCAAAGATCAGATTTCAGTTTGAGGTACAATAAAAACTCTGAACTAAACAATGACATTTCATTTTTGGGCAAAATAAAACTGTCCATCAATTTCAATCTTGAAATTCTTTCCAAGTTGCATTAAAATTTTTAAAAAGTATTAACTCTTAGCTGCAGTGGCTGTGGCTGATATACAAATATGGAACTTTTTAGATATCATTTTGGATTTTGGTTATCTAAATGTAAAGATACAGCTTGAATGTTTTCTTTTCCTACAGACTTTAGTAGGAATAAATTCTGCTGAAGAAATGAACAGCGAACGCCTCTGTTTCCCTTCGTTACTCATGAAGACCAATAACATGACTAATGATTTCTTGTTTTGGGAACATGTTATCCATAAATAGCCTCTGAATCAGCAGTCCAAACCAAAGTTGAAGTGCTTCAAAAATATTGAAAAGGCGATAGAAATTTATTTGTTAATAGCTTTTAGAGGATTTTATCACACAGAAACAAGAAACATCTGCTCATCCCAACTACTCAGATTTGGGGATCAGTTGCTTTACCAGATTTTTGTGATCATAAATTTGAATGAAAGAATTCTTAACACATCTATTACAAAACAGGCGCGTAGGAGACGGACAAGTAGGACAGAGTTTACAGAGAAACACACTGTCCAAGTCACAAAAGAAACACATTTGTGGCAACGTTTCTGTAACAAGACACAATCGCAGAGGAACTTTGCCTGACCTTCATCAGACAAACCCACCTGATGAAGTTCAGACAGAGTTTTTCTGTAAACTGCGTCGTATCCTAAATTAATAACTTGGGGGAGGTTTGACTGTTGGTCAGACAAATAAAAGTGATTTAAAGACGTCACTATGGGCTCTGGGAAATTTTATAAACTAAATGAACAATTGAAAAAATTAAAGATGAATTATTAGTCTCTTGCAGCATTAATCAAATGACCAATATTAAATAGCAAGTGAAAAATATTGTAAAACATTTTTTTTATTCAGGTTTGTCTGGAAACTTAGGCCAATGACCTATCAATGTTTTTAGCCTGAACACTGAAACAGTATTTATCTATTTTTTTATTATTTTTTTGTGTGTTTCTGCGCTGTAATTTCCTCGCTACGTCTCAGCTGATATATGAACCAGTATTGATATACTGTCCATGCAGATCTAGTTTCTGTCCTTCCGTGAAGTTTGATGTTGTCACTGTGAGTCAGCCTCTTCTTGGAGCAGCAGCTCAGTCCAGTGACAGCCTCTCGCTTTAATAGGCCTTACAGGTCAGTGGCAGCTGCTGCGTCACTTTCAAGCTCGGAGGAATCCTCTTGCAGTAATCTGGGTTTTAACTATACATACACTTCTCACACGCACATTATCACTTTCCATCTTGTCTTAACTGCCCAAGGGGCGCGTTATGCAATTAAGAAATGGGAAACTATTGTTTGAAATAGAATTTGACGCTACGGGAAGGCAGTTTCTTTGTTATTCGGTCTATTGTCTCCTTTTGTCTCCTCCACCTCCACATGACCTGAGTGACCGACAGATAAGGGACGTGGTGTCGCTGAGCGGCTTGTGTGTAAATTGTGACAATGTCAACAAGGACGGGACATAAAAACAGACAACGCACACTCGTCCCATCATGCTGATGAACAAAAATATCCACTTTTATCATGTTTGTTATCTTATTTCTTTTCCTTTTCCACAGTGTGTATGAAACCACGCAATGTCCACCATGGTGTATCCTCGTGAAGAAGCCCTGGAGCGACTCAGCCAGGATGAGATTGTGCTCAACACTAAGGCCGTCATGCAGGGTCTGGAGACGCTGCGCGGCGAACACGCCCAACTCCTCAACTCGCTGCTGGACTGCGCCCAGCCGCCCGCCGCCCAGGAGAAATCTGGTCTGCTCCGTAAGAGTCTGGAGGCCATCGAGCTGGGCCTGGGAGAGGCACAGGTGAGTGTCCATTTTTGAAAGGGATACTTTTGAGGTAAAAAAAAAAGAAGCAAGCCATAATTTTTTTTTCATTTTCTCCCTCCCCTCCCGCTTTCCTCCCCCTAGGTGATCATCGCCCTGTCGAGCCACCTGAGCGCCGTGGAGTCGGAGAAGCAGAAGCTGCGTGCTCAGGTGCGTCGCCTCTGCCAGGAGAACCAGTGGCTGCGGGACGAGCTGGCGGGAACCCAGCACAAGCTGCAGCGGAGCGAGCAGAGCGTCGCCCAGCTGGAGGAAGAGAAGAAACACCTGGAGTTCATGAACCAGATCAAGAAGTTCGATGACGACGTCTCGCCCTCAGAGGAAAAAAGCCAGAGCTCTGGCGGAGGCGGTGGAGGTGGAGGAGACACTTCAAAGGACAGTCTGGATGACTTGTTCCCCAACGACGATGACCAGGGACCAGGTATGACATCAGAAGCAGTTATTAGACCACAGCTGTGCTTTTGCAGATGAGAAGACGCTAACACAGCGTATAGTAGGCTTATTCGATTAATAATTGTCTTTGTAAAAAGGTCCAAAACAGTCCAAAACCTACAGATGAATAGTTTCAGCTCCAGGTCAGTGTATGTATATTTTGGAAGGATTGGAAGATCAATTTAGTCAAAAAAAAAGTCCAAACTAAGAATTAAAACGAATCAGCGGAGCCTGAAATTACTTCTTCAATACAAAGGATTTACATCCCAGTTTACAGGAGCAGGTGCCTGATACTGGAGCAGAGTAAGCGGCTGTGGCAGACCACAGGAAGCAGAGATAATTGGCTGTGCTTTGGGTCGTCGCAGGCATTTTGCATGGCTGACCTTTTCCCCAGAAAAGGTCACAGCGGTTTGTAGAAGTAGAAGACATAAACACGCATTAAAACCAACACGTTTATTTTGTTTGGACCTCATATATTTGATACATATTATATTAGATTCAACACAAGTACAGTACTTAATAAAGGGATTTAGGCAAAGCCAGCCTGTAGTATTTAAACAATAAGAAGCAATATAGCATCAGTACATAGCGTCAGAATAACGACCCGGCCACTTTTACAATATGAGAAGAGAATCGCAAAAATTAGATTAATCCCCAGTGTGAATCAAGTTATCACTTTTCCATAAACCCTAAGATGCTTTGGAGTTTGATCTTGTCCCTAATAATTCAGCTTTATAAAGTTAAAGTTGTCACATCATATTGTTCTGTATTTTATAGAAGCGTGTTTATAACATGGATCATTCCTGCTTCGATACATTTATCTGCAGGATAAGTGAGGCTGCAGAAACCTGAATGCACAGCAAGAGAATCAATGAAGTTTTTATTTATAGTACAGAGTTTCAAAATAAAATCACTCTGAGCTCAATACAATCGTGACTTTCAGTAACGGAAATGTTCAGGCCTCAGCTGCCCTGAAGCCCGAGGCTCAAGTTATTCTCAAGTGTTCATTTTTACACAAGCAGCTCGTTGTACAAATGGCAAACACACAGTTAACCCTCCGCTGTGATGTAGTTTAGAAAGGATGCAGGAGCTGTAGTTTGGTTAATGCTAACTATACAGGCTAAACAAAAGGCTCAAGCTAAATGGATTTTTGGATCTATGTTGAAAAAAAATTGCAGATATGAAAGCTCACTTAATGCAGTGCGCTACAATGTATAGCTTGCTCAGCTTTCCTCCCCATTAGCCGGATAAGTGCTCCACTCTCTCGATCTTTTCAATTATTTATAACTGAATACTGAGAAATGCTTCTCTGAAGTTTTTTTTTTTCTCGGCTGCTGTGCTGTTAAATTGTGCCACGCGTTTAGCCATCGCAACTGATCGCAAGACATTTAAAAACCCTCCCCTCTGTGTCGCAGCCCAGCCCAGCGGAGAGGTGGCGGCCCAGCAGGGAGGCTACGAGATCCCAGCCCGCCTCAGAACGCTCCACAACCTGGTGATCCAGTACGCCTCTCAGGGCAGGTACGAAGTGGCCGTGCCGCTGTGCAAACAAGCCCTGGAGGACCTGGAGAAGACGTCCGGACACGACCACCCTGACGTCGCCACCATGCTCAACATCCTGGCTCTGGTGTACAGGTGTGAAACGGAGATTAACATTCATGTAAAAATGTCCAGACTGAAAACTGCTAACGGTTCTGTTTTGTCTTCCAGAGATCAGAACAAGTACAAAGAGGCAGCTCACCTGCTGAATGACGCCCTCGCCATCAGAGAGAAGACGCTGGGGAAGGATCATCCAGCCGTGGCCGCAACCCTCAACAACCTGGCTGTGCTGTACGGAAAGAGGGGCAAATACAAGGAGGCGGAGCCTCTGTGCAAGAGAGCGCTGGAGATCAGAGAGAAGGTAAACCCTTAATGTCAAAGTGAAGAAAGTGTTCTCTACACACAATCTATTATTATTTTATACTATATTATACTATGTTTTTATTAACAGGTGCATCAAAATACACATAACACAAATGACAAAATGATGACAAAACAATATAATCTCACTAGGTTTTGTAAAAGGTGGAAGTGCTTGAATTTTGAGACAAAAGAAATCAAGATTAAGATTAATCTTACTTAAGTAAGTAATTTCTCACTGAAAAGAGAGACATTGATCATTTATTAATATGTAATTAAAAAAATAATATTTGAAAATTATTTTGTTGCTTTTAAGTAAAATCCTTAAAAATGAAAAACAGTGCTTTAAAGAGCACTTGAAAGTCCTTGAATTTCATATTGTAAGGTCTGTATGAACCTTTTCTCAAACAAAAATAAAGAGACCAGTATGGAACAAAGTAAATAAAACGAAAAGGACAAGTAAAATTTTTGTTTTGTTTGTAGTTTTTTTGTTTGTTTGGTTGTATTTGTGTTTTATTTATTTATTTATTTTACTAATTTTTAGTAACTGTTCTTGTACTTTTTAGTAATTAATTATTTATTATTTCTGGGTCATTTCCTCTTAAGTTGCTCATTGCTTTCTTCACCTGTTTTGACAGAAATCGAGCCAACTTGCCCAGGTTTTAAAGGGTTAACCACCACGTTTCCTGTCAGTAATGGCAGACTATGTGATTATAACATTGTCTCCTCCAGGTTTTGGGGAAATACCACCCAGATGTGGCCAAGCAGCTGAACAACTTGGCCCTGCTGTGTCAGAATCAGGGCAAATATGACGAGGTGGAGTACTACTACAGACGAGCCCTGGAGATCTACGAGTCCAAACTGGGAGCTGATGACCCCAATGTGGCCAAGACCAAAAATAACCTGGTGGGGACGTAATTAAGATTCACACAGACACACACAGTCTTCACCTCAACAGAAACATTGACTTTTTGCATGCTCTTTGTTTCCCACTCTTCTATAGTCTGATCTTGTCCTGTGATGACATACTCACATTACGTTTTTCGAGTTTAGAGAAGTGAATGAAAAGATTGTCCTTGTGTCTTGTCCTCAGGCTACATGCTATCTGAAGCAGGGGAAGTTCAAAGATGCCGAGGCTCTGTACAAAGAGATCCTGACCAGAGCACACGAGAAGGAGTTTGGATCTGTTAACAGTGAGTAGAGCCAACATTCAGCATTTAGTCAGGTCCATTAAATTATTTTTATTTTATTTTATTTTATTTTATTTTACTTTATTTTATCATTATTGTATTGTATTTTATTTAATTTTTTTGTTTTGTTTTATTTTATTTTATGTCATGTCATGTCATGTCATATTTTTTAGTGTATCATGTCATTCTGTAGCTTCCCAGCTTTCCTTTTGTGTTCAAATCTGAACATTCAAGTTTGGGTTGAAGTATGATTGACCATTAAAATACTATTTTTCCTCTAAAAATGTGTTCACACGTGACCTTAAGAGGTTTCTGCATGATGCCTCTGTAACATATGAACCCGCCTAATGTGCCTCTTTAGCCTTTTCACTTTATAAAAAAAGTTTCTGGGATCTTGTCGTATATGATGTTGAAAGTTTCTGTTTTATTAAACATTTGCTAAAGGCATTTAAACAAAGTTTTGTGTTGGAGTTTGTTATATTCCAAATTCTTAATATTGACAAAAAGATCGTCTTTTTACTGTAAATGCACATCGGTTCCAAATATCAGTTCTGGGTGTCATTAACGACAAATAATCGGTATCGGCCCTGACAAACCAATATTGGTTGGCCCCTATGTCGGACTCTGTCAGTATATTTGTGCACAACTTTCCTGCTGAGAGGTGTTAATTTTTCCCTTTTTTTGGTAAAATTTGGCTTCAATGATAATTATTTTCCCA
The DNA here is from genome assembly GCF_026936395.1 of Plectropomus leopardus. Lineage (NCBI taxonomy): Eukaryota > Metazoa > Chordata > Actinopteri > Perciformes > Serranidae > Plectropomus > Plectropomus leopardus. The sequence goes on from NC_142198.1 coordinate 17,011,235, forward strand.
AAATACCCAGTAGTGGACCCATTTTTCGTTCCTTTGACATTCGCTGTGTTTTGGGATTCAGGTTTTTGATCGGGCCACACCCTGATCCCTCCTGACGCTCTCAGGACTCTTGAGCAGGTCAGAGGATTATTTCGTGCTATTGAAGCGTGCAGCGCGGCTTAACGTTGATGTTTCCCTCCCGCTGCTGCTAAGCCTGTCAAACCCTTATGTGCTCACATGCTCAGCACGAGAGAGAGCCATGGCAGGAATCTGGCATTGCAGCGGGTTTGATGAAAGGCCGTGTGTTTTTATTTATGCATAGAGCGCCTACTCTCTGAAATTTAGGTCAGTCCAGAGATCCTTTTCTCAGCAATTTCTTTATTTGTGCTCTTCCTCATTTGTTTGGTTTCTGACGTTTACAGTGTCCAATCATAATATTGCTCCTCTTTGTCAAATATGATTTTTTTATCTTCATTTGACAGATGACAACAAGCCAATCTGGATGCACGCAGAGGAGAGAGAGGAGAGCAAGGTGAGTGACTTAGGTTGACCTTTTCCACTGACATCATTGGCTGGCAGGCAGCTCAATATGGAAATGGACTGGACAGCAAAATGAGAGCGATGGAGAACAGCAGACTCTACAAATGACAAACAGGGGCATTTTAATAGGCTCTTTAATCGGGTAATGTTTCATACTTGTCTCCTCCTGCTCTCTGCTTCTCTTTCTTTTTCTCTTTATCTCTCTCTATCACTTTCTCACTGTCTTAGGGGAAGCGCAAGGACTCTGGCCCCTATGTAGAGTATGGGAGCTGGTATAAGGCCTGCAAGGTGGACAGGTAAGACATCCAAACTGGAGACATGTAAACAACAAATAAGCATTTTTTTTTAATAAACAAAACTGCGGCAAGTTTTTGCAAATACATCCTGTGTTTTTGCCCATTTATATGCCAGAAAACAACCTGAAAAAATGTGGACTCATGTTGTTACGATGTCAGCCTCATCCTGTTTTTGTTTTGTTTTAATTAATTGGATTTTTTATTTTAAGTCTTTAGTTGACTAAAAGTCTGAACATTTTAGTATCATCTTAGTAAGAGAACTGTAACTATTTTAGTGTCTACTTTGTGTAGCTGTACTGCACTGAATACATGTATTGTCTCATTGCCGATTTATTGTCCAGAAACTTTATATACTGTAGCTTTGAAATATAAAATTATACATTATATTCAAATCAAGTCTGTCATTCTATATTGTGGTTTAATCTGAGAGGAAAAAAATAGCATTAATTTAATGATGTTACCATAGAAGAAATCTCCCATTTTCTCCCTGTTTGTCCCAGAAAACAAATGATACAGTGTGACAGTAAAAGTCACATTGGCAGATTTAAGTGGGTTATTAGGGAGAGAGTTCATCGTTTGTTCTCGCCTTCATTCAGTTTGTCTTTGAAAAATGCACACTGGCCAAAATCCAGTTCTAATAACAGGAACAGGCTCTGCAAACTGATGCGGTGTAACCTTGGCGATGGCTCGTTACAGTGGTGCTGTATTAAAGCGTCAATTTCACCCTTTTTATCACTCAATTAATCTTAGTTTTATTCAAGGTGAGGAGAAGAAAGATGAGTTAAGAAATGGCTTTAAAAAATCATTAAACTACAGAGAAATAATGTGTACGTTTTATTTTTTTGCAGCCCCACAGTGAACACAACCCTCAAAAGCCTGGGGGCTTTGTACCGTCGTCAGGGCAAACTGGAGGCAGCAGAAACGCTGGAGGAATGCGCCAGCAAGTCACGTAAACAGGTGCTGCGCAAACACACACAGCGTTCCTGCAGATCCCTAAAAAGTCCAAAAAGTTGAATTAAATTGAATTCATTAATCTAAAAATAAGGACTTAATTGGCATTAAAATGTCTTAAATTAAGTCTTTAAAATGCTCAGCACATGCGGAGTAGGCTTTTATGATTTTTTTTTTCCTGACGTTTGTCATAAAATCTCAAAATAATTGGTTAAATCTATTTTTTTTGTTAAATCATTTCATAAATCCTTTTCTTAAACTTGTCATAATGGAAATCCAAGCAGGTAAATCTCACATCCAGAGTGAAAAACACAAAATTGACAAGAAAACCGGACAGATATTTCCTACCTCTGTTGGTAAGCCTAAAAAGATACTTTTATGGTAATATAACATATTCATCACCTTCCACTTGTTTTACTCATAGAAGGTTTTTTCTTCCAAAATTTAATGTAGATAATCTAATATCTTCATGTATTATGTCATACTAAACACCTCGGCAAAATAAAATGTTCCTTCTTTAATTTTGATTATCAGAAAATTAGTCTTAAACTTCATTCCGAGCGTCGTTTAATAAAAGTGTAATAAAGTGTTGAAACGAAGCTGCAGGAAGCCTGCACACAGAGCGCTGCATGACCAGTTGAATTACTGTTGTTAAATTAGTCGCCTGGGCTCGTTTCAACATCTTAAGAACCTTGATTAGTTCAACAGGCGTTCCTGCTGTTATTAGCCCGTAAACTATGATTTAAAGATCAGTCAGGAAGCAAGTGTGTGCAAAGTGCGTAAATAAAGATCGTAGTCGTGCTGTGTGAGCTATTGTGAGAAAGCTGCAATTTTCTTTTTAATCTGTCTGTCAATCTTGTCTTGGTGTTTGTGTCCTCTCCCTGTCTGTCTCAGGGTATTGATGCCATTAACCAGAGTAAGGTGGTGGAGCTGCTGAAGGACGGGGGAGCCGGAGGGGGCGACAGACGACACAGCAGGGAAGGAATCAACGGGCCGGGGGGACAGAGAGGGGAGAGCGAGGGCGACGACTCGGCTGAGTGGAACGGGGTCAGTTCTTTTCCCTTGTGCTTCAACACGAATGGGAGCATTAATAAGTTAAAGTACATTGTGCAAGGTTAACGCAGCTTTTCACATACGGCAGTTAAATTCATATTAATGATGTAATTACATAAAGAATTATTTAAAAAAGCAAAGTTCAAGTCTCCCTCAGTAGAGCACCTGAGCCTCAGAGCTGGGATTAAACATGAGAAGGGAGCCCGGTCTCCTTCGTCTCTCCTTAATATTTCATGTCTCAAGTAAACGCTGACTCGGCTTTCTGTTTGATGTTTCCTCAGGATGGTAACGGGTCTCTGCGTCGCAGCGGCTCCTTCGGGAAGATTCGTGACGCCCTGAGAAGGAGCAGCGAGATGCTGGTGAAGAAGCTGCAGGGGAGCGGACCACAAGAGCCACGCAACCCAGGGTAAGATTCCTCTGTGTGTCTGTGTGTCTGTGTGTGTGTGTGTGTGTGTGTGTGTGTGTGTGTGTGTGTGTGTGCTGGCATGTACACATATAAATGAATGTAGGGCTGCAGCGAGTGGTTTTGCTCATCCATTAATGTTAATTTTATATCTTTTTTTTTTACCAAGAATGTACTGTTTTAACTTTCTGCAATCAACAGCAATCAACAACTACAATACAGTTAAAAAAAAGACAAAGAAGTATTGCAAAACATTCTCCATCCACCTTTTCGGACCATCTTCATGTGCTGATGAAGGCTCGTGGATGTGACTGAAAAATATGAAAAAAACAGAAACTGTTTTCCTTGTGATGAAATGTTTAAATACAGTCAGTGTACAACAAAAACTCATATTATTTAGTTTAATGTTTTTTGTTCTGTCAGTTTGATTGTTGATGATTGTAATTTGTTCGATTTGTATTTATACAATTTTAACATCAGTTTTACTTTTCTTATTGTTATATGGAAAGCATTTTGAAGTGCTTTGATTTGTTAGAAATTGTCTGTATAAAGTTTGGTTGGGTTTGTTTATCTAAACACGAAGAAAAAACATGTAAGTATATTCATATTATTATGCTGTAATAAGTTTTTAATGGTTCGGGCTCATTGTTTGATTATGATATTTTTCTCAGAATGAAGAGAGCGAGCTCCCTCAACTTCCTCAACAAGAGCACTGAGGAGACCACACAGGTACGGCGACAAAATGTTTTTAAAATGTTTCATATTGCAGTATTAATAATAAATAAATAAAATCTCTCATCCCATAAAATGTACAGTAGTTTTAACATCGACTGGTCTGTTTCCAGGACGCCAACTCCGTACTCTCAGACTGCAGGGGACTAAGCGCCAGCAACGTGGACCTATCCAGACGCAGCTCCCTGATTGGTTAGACAGAGACAGGAGGTGGGACTCAGGCGTCACAGAGCGGCCCGGCGAGGAGAGGCTGTTTGCGGTTTGATCAAACAAACACACTTAAAAGCTCAAAGCGAGATCAAACACTTGCACCTGCGGCGTATTTTTTAGAGAACACTGAAAAGAAAAAAAAAAAAAAAAAGCATTATCACACTAAACGTCAGGTCGCTGCTGCTTCGCTGTACAAACCGCCGCCATCGGTCACAAAAGAGAATATTTAGATACACATTAGCATGCTGCTTACTAGAACGTGGAATGTCTGCACCTGAACGCCTCGTGTTTTTGACTCATAGCGCCGTAGCAAAACATCGTATCCTGAGTCCGTATTTCTTCGATCTCCACTCTCATGTGCAGACACTCAACCGTAGGTAGGCTAAACGTGTCCGGTTTCAGTTCCGAGACGAGCATTGCACTCTGTATATTTCACCAGTAGCATGAAGTAATTGCTGATGCTAACCTCTCATCGAATGCATATCACAGACGGTGAAAAAAAAATGGTACGATCCAATTTCGATTTTAAAGAGAAAATGAGCATCTTTGGGGATTTTCAAAAACATTAGCACTAACCATTTAAACCTCACTTTTTGCCTTCTTTTTTTTTAATGTATATACAGTTTTAAATTATTTCATTCTTTGTATATAGTGCACATTGAGTTTTGTTTTTCTTTGTTGTTTACACTACTGTGTTAAAGAGAGTCTTGGAGAAAATACTAATTATCTGGAGGGGGAAGACTGGAAAAGAAGGAAAGGAAGAGAAGTAAAGATGAAAGAAAGTGTAGAAATGGGTCGATGGAAAGGTTGAAAATGCTGATAAATTTAGTACCTCAATCACTCAAATCTGCTGACATTCGGAGCAAAGTTTCAGTCGATACTGTTAAAATGCACTTTGAGCGTGACAATACTGTATATGGTAGTTTCAGCTGCGTCCTCCACGGGTCAGGCTTCCAAAAACACATTTTCAAATGAGTGATTTGGTGCCACAATGATCGGTCTAAAAAGAGGAGTAAAACAAAAAGACCAGAAAGTTCTTTTGAAAGTGACTTTACAAATAAACCTCAAGCATTTAAAGGTCTTAAAGTCTGGGTAAAGCAAAAACAATTGTTTCATTTTTATCACAAAAAGAAAAAACACCCAGCCAAACGTGGAATTATTAAAAAATCCCCAAGTATATAAAACTAGGTTTTAAAATCTTGAAAAAATAGTAATTCTCTCTTTGATATATCAGCGTTGTTTCGTTCACAACGTTTCACAGTCTCTCTTAGCTCTTTCAGTCTAATAAATACATAAACTAGTCTGTTAAATGCCACAATCATATAAATACACGAATATTCGTCTCTAACGTACCTTTCAGTCGTTTGCTTTGGGTGCGTTTTATGAAAACTAGCTGCTAACGAGAGTCTGCCACCATGACGCAGCTTTCTCGTTCTTGAGTTAGCTGTTGATGAGAGAAAGTAGCTGCGCGGCGGCTTGCTCCTCAGCTCGGACGATGTGTGTACATTGACACGTTCTTCGTTTATATAGTGGGGGAGAGATTATGTTAAGAATGGCTCGAGTGTGTCATCGAACAAGCTTTCAGGCCCACCCCAAAAAACGCTGGACACAGAAATTGTAAAAAAAAAAACAAAAAACAAACACTATAACGGTCTAACTTCACAATGCAGTACTACACACTTCTTAGTCTTTTCATGTTTTCAACAAGTATTTTCTAACATCTCTAATGTGTTGAGAAAAAAAATCTGTAAATTTGCTTTACCCAGACTCAAGAGTCCCAGTGAAACGAAAGTCGGAGCGTCTTTAGCTTCCTCACTCTGATGTGTTTCATAGTAAAACTGAATATTTTAGCCGTATACTTTTTGATTCGACTGCTGAAGAGCAGACTAAGAGTTTAATGCGATATGAAGCAACATTGGCATTTTTTTCTGCACTCTCACCTCCCTCACTGTGAGATGAGGAGGACGCGGGAGAGGTGACGTGCTGTTTTACGTGACTGCTGAGGCGAGCTTGTCACTAAAATTCTTATTTAATTGGACTTTAAAAACGCCATGAGTGCAGAACGAGTCATCAAACATTTGAAACTATTTTACCTGCTTGTACAGAAAGAGACAAGTCAGAAATAACAAGAAATAAATGCCCAGTTAACACAGGGACACAGAATTAAAATCTGGGAAAATGCGTTTTTCATTTCACAGGGTCTTTAAATCCTCCCAATACTACCTACTGAGTGTGGTGCAAAAGAAAGCTGAATTATAATCATGTCTTTCGAGTACGTTTTCCTCGCTTGCCACGAAAAACTCTTATGGAAAGAAAATGCTGTGAAAGAGATATTTAAATATAATTTGTTTACAATCATTAAACCAGATATTCAAGACATAATCGACCCTCTTTAGAAATATCTCCGTTCAAAGCTGATGCAGTGCATCAACTACGATGTTTACTTTTGGATTCCTCGTGTGATATTCTTTGTGTTTTTTCCCTCATTTACTGTTACTGAACATTTATCATTTTTGTATGAAACAATCCTCAGTGTGACGTTTTTTTTTTTAATGCTGATCGGGACGGACTTCATCGGTCGTAATCAAACAATCTCAGATGACTGGCGACCGTCTGTCCGCAGTGATTTTTGTTGATGCGTTTTCCTGTTTTGTATCAGAGCTTTTATGTTGAAGGTACTGAAAACTGATCATTTGAATGTTACGTTTTATGTTGATTGTGGGGTCTGGTGGCATTTACACTGGGTATGTTGTGCTGTGCTGTTTTCCACCAAAATAAGACCAATACCAAGAGATCTGTCCACAGAATGTACACGTCTTATTATATGAAGTCGAAATCAGACTCGGCAATGTGTTCGTCGGATCAGAACGTCAACGTCAAGTTGCTTTTTTTTGTGCTTGAGTTGCAGGTTTTCTTCAACTTTGCACTTAAATTTTAAAATGCAAGAAAGCCAAAAAAGGTCAAATCTTGACAAACTGAGTTTGATTTCAAAAAACAGGAAGACGCAGGTTTTTTTGTGAAGGCATTGTATCAAACGACGGTGCATGCACGCCATCGCCACATGCCTAAATAACCTGAAGTTGCCGTTTTTTGAAATCAACAATATTGTCGCATTGCTGAGTCTAAACAAAAAGTGCTTACTATTCTATCAGCTTCTGATTGTGCTGAATGTGCGCGGTGGAGCAGGTTCTGGATGAAGAAATACGCGTATGAAGGAAATGAAGGAGTAAAGCAAGTGTTTAAAAAAGAAATAATGACAATTTGGAAAGATGTTACAGGAAGAAAAGTGCTTTAAGTGTCGTTCGCAGCAAATAATGTACAGAATTATCCTTTATATGTATGTTTACTATATGTTCACATAAAGAATGATGGGAATTCATTTAATCACAAACACCACGTAGCTGTGTACAAAAGTTAGTGCAGCACTAATTTGTAGTTTAAAGTCTCCAAAAGACTCCTCTTCGTGACTGTGAGCTCCTCCACACGCCATACCATAATACTAAGCAAACCTTTACTGTATTTATCACCTAGTCAGGGTTAGCGTTGGTTCAGTGTCTCCGGAAAATTTCTCAAGCATCTCTGACTCGTTATTAATCGCAGCCTCCATAAATATATGAACAATAATGTTGCTTGATAAAAGCAAATATATAGCTTGTGTTTGTTCTGAGTTTCTGTTTGAAAAAAGGTTTCAATCCAAAGCTTCAAATACAAATCAATGTCCAAATATTTATGGAGAGTAGAGCTTTGTCTGTGGAGGTAGATTTGTGTCAAAATTATTGAATATAAATTTTAAATATATACGGATAAAATGGCTTCCTTAAATACAACAAAGATTTGTAATCTCACAAAGCTGTTTTGCAAATGACGGATCTGCAAATATACAAACAGATTCCATACGTTTAAAAAAAAAAAAAAAGTACTTGTGCGTAAAATGTAAATCGGCAAGCACAGAATTGAGATTAATAAATAAATTCTGGATTCAGAAATATCTTAAAAAGTTAGGATGGAATTCACGATGTTTCACAACGAAAAAACTCATGTTTTTTCGTTAATATGTGAAATGATAAAAGGTATTCAACTTTATTATACTTTTTCGTATTTGTCAGGGTTCCCACAGTCATGGAAAACCTGGAAAAGTTGTGAAATTTTAAAATCAGGCCTGGCAAAGTCATGGAATTAGTAAAAATCATAGAAAGTTTTGGAAAAGCAATGACATTTTGTTGTGTTTAATAAAATTGCTGCAGTAATCTTTTGTGAATTACCTTCGTAATGTAACACAAATTCAAATTTTCTTGAGCAGGCGCTGAAACGTAGCTCAAATATGTGTCAATCAGTGATATTTGATTTATTTGTCATTTATTTAACATTAAGTACGTTTCCTCCTTTTCTACCTGTGTTCCTTCTGGCTGAAATTATGTTTGAATCAAATTTGAACCTGAAATGTTTGAAAAATGGCGGGCAAGTGGAGCGTAAAAAAAAAAATCTATTCTGCATCCTTGAAAAGTCCTGGAAAGCATTAACACACATATGATACTGAGACAAATCTATCTCCATAATGACCTCGGAGCCTGGGTGGTAAATGTTGTGGGAACGAGGGTCTTGCATATGTTTGGGGACTCTTATATTGCAGATGATTTGATGGATCTTATTGTGAAGGGGCCAACCTGATGTGTATTTTATCAAAGGTTCAATAAAAACAAACACCACTTTTCAAACTGATTCTGTCTCATACGTTTTCATCCCTGAATCTGTCGTAATGTTTGACCATTTCAAAGTGTGTGTGAGTTTTCACAGCTCAGGCTGGAGCTGTTAACCGTCCACCACACCTCTCATGGACGTTCGTCTCTCTGTATGACTTCCTGTCTCATCGACAGCCGAGCCCCACAAAGAGGAAACTCACCAGAGCGCACGCTAAGAATCCGCAGCACAATGAAAGATCAGCTGTCGATTTGTTGAGATAAAATCCTGCGATTGAGGTGAAAGATTGGAGCTTTTGCGTACAGGGATTAGAAAGTAAGGTCCATTGTGTTCAGTATTTTGAGACGTTCTTTCAGTGTTTTTATTTTGGTAATAGGAAACTAAAAAAAACTGTTAAGACATGACTCTTTATGTATCGTAACTTTTTGTGTGCGTTTTGTTCTGATCTGTTTTTGTTTTATCTCGAATGTTTAATTTTTCTTTGATTTAATCGAGCTGTGTTTGGGCTTAAGTGAAAACAATCATGTTTACTACTGTGAAGTTTATTTTAGAATTTTTTTGATAAGTGTTTACTGCCACCTGCTACATTTCAGACATGAAATACTTATGATGTTTACTGAATATGTCTGCTTTGTATTTTCTTCTCATATTTTTTATTTTTCTTTATTTTGCATGTTTGAAATTATTTGCAAAAATATCCTGATCATAGTAATGTGTATTCAGTTGTGTCCTACGATGTTTTCTCCTCGATCAGTGTTTAACAACAAGTTTTTTAGTGACTAAATGATACTTAAAATGTGTTGATTACATTAATGAAAATTGTTATAGCAGCTGGTAGTGTTTTTGATGATGACCGTTACACCAATTTGAGATTCGAGCTAGAATTTTACCTCCTGAAATGAAATCTGTCACTAAAAAACACAAATTTACCTCCTCAGTAACGGTTTCTAAAGCAAATATCTATAAAATGTTTAATAGCCAATTATCTGCTTTGTTTTGACACTTATTTTATATTGAACTCAACAGCTGTTGAGCTAAAATCTGTACGCCAGGCTCCTTTTTTTCCTATAATAATCCACAAAATAATCCCATCTCTCTGCAGGATCCTCCTCCATGTTCGCAGTGACCCCCTCCGGTCCCAACAGTCTCACAGCGCCGGTTCTGGTCCAGTTCCAGCTCGGCCTGTTCAGGGAGGTGGTTCGAGTCGCCGCTGGCAACCTGAGCTATCGCCATGCCAAGAGGCTCGCTGCAGAGATCATAGAGCGCAAGGTAATCCAAACCTCACGGTGCCTGCCTCCATTCATGCTGCTGTCCTGAAGCAGTTTGAGGGTTTTACACAGTAGATCAGGAAGGTCCACAAGCTCGAGATTTGATTGTTTATCAATTTGGAACTCAGATTAGTTATTAGAGTACTGTAAAACTTCAAATAAAAGCCTCTGTCCCAATTACAGGTCGGTCTGGTCACCATGCAGCTCATTTTCATAGAAGTTCTTTAGAGGTAGAAACCGTGTTGTTGGCTTCCTGCTGGAGGTAACGTTAGTTAGCTGCTTGTATCGGGGCATAGAAATATGTATTTATGTTTAAACTTTTGGACGTACCACCGACATCGTTAGCTTGGTAAGATTCTCCACATTTTAGGCGCCAAATTCAGTTAATTTTACTGAAACCATAAGCACTGAAGAAGACAGCATTACGGGCATAGTAAACATGAAAGATGCACAAAAAAAAAGAAAAGAAAACAGTAATAAATATCAGAATTATATATTATTTATATTTAAAATTATTTTTCAAAATTATTATAATTTCTAAGTTTTTTTTCAGGTCATTTTTCTTTTTTTCCCCTTTTTGTTTTGTTTTGTCAACTTCTGGGTAATTTCTGTTGTTGCTCATTTCTCCCATGTTTTCTTTTTTTCTTTTTTTTTAAATATATATAAAATTGAGACATGTAGACACCTGTCCCAGATATGAAGCCTGTTGGGGACAATGATTTAAGCAAATACTGTCCTGGGCTATCAATTGAAGTTTTACAGTAATAAGTTAAACTACTGTATCAGCAGCAACGATTTTAAGGATTTAGGAGTTCATGAAGTATCACAGGTTTGCACATTTACTCTTGTACAATATTAAACAGCCTCTGTCTCCCAAAAGATGACAATGATTGGGATGTTCTTGGGCGTTTTAGTCAATCAGACTTTATTTCTATTGCATTTTTCATATAGACAAAGCAAAACATGTAACAAAAAAATACATTTAAAGAAAAAAGTTCACAGCAGAGCATTTGTATTGAACGTCTGTGAGTGAAATCAGCTCTAACCCCTCACACAGTCCCACTTGGAAAAATCTGAGTCAATGTTTGGAGCCTCTCACGACAGTCAGGAAGCAGACTTTGAAAGGTCGCCTTTTGCACGAAGGAGGGTTGTGTGGGTTACTATTTTAAGTGTGGCTTCTGCGTTGACTGGTGCAGAGTTTAAAGAATGTTGCGGTCATTTTGGCTGTATTGTTTCCAGTTTACCTAAAATGATTCAGCCAGCCTTTTATCCTGTTTAATCAGGTAAAAGTGAGCTTTAAAACCACCTCAGGATTTGGTTATTATGTGTGTAGAACACAGTCAAACCCTCCTATCGTGAAAGATTTCGGTTTGTTTTTAAGCACTTACGCAAGAGAGTTGAGGTGATGAATAAGCCGAATCTTTTATGAGAGTAAAATTTAAACGGTGCATTTTGAAACCGTAGTTGAGGTTAAACAAAGATGTTCACGAATGGCAGGTGTGTTGGTCTCCGCCTCAGCTGGTCTGGTCGTCGTTCTGTCTCAGATACAGAGACGCTGTGGTCGAGAAGAGCACAGCAAACTTTCCAACCACAACGTCCCCTCCCTGCTGTCTCTGTCTCTCTCACACACACACACACACACACACACACACACACACACACACACACACAGTCTACCTTCGCTCACACCAGCGCTCCTTTCAACTTTGATCTTTTCTCAAGTTTCCAGGCAGCAGGTCAGCAGGTCTGAAGAATGTGCCTGTGTGTGTTTCACGTGTGCATTTCAGTGCATTCACTGTACACAGATCAGACAGCAGGAGCCCCACCCTTCTCAGAAATTATCACTTTTTTGACACCAAATGTATTTATTTTTTTGATTTTTTTTATGAGCAGTGGACAAAAACTGCCCTTTAGGAATTGTTTTATTTTAAGTTGTGCCATAAATGAATGTACCGTATGTGTTGTTGTTGCCAGATCACATTTTATTTCTCTTGTATTTCCACCCTTTTATTATGTTTGAAAAGAAATCAAATTTAGAGTTAAAAAAAAAGTGGGAAAGAATTGGATTGCCGCAGTGATGCTCTGTAAGGTTTTGGAAATGATAAAATCACTGCAAGACGTCCTTTCAGACAATCACAGATCGAGCTGGTTTTGATGCCATTTGTGCATTAATGATTATTTTTCTCTGTCCATACTCACTACTTAAAGTACTACTTAGAGAAGTTAAAGTGCTACGTCCATTTCTCATGTGCATCTTTTATCTTTGATCTCTTATCTACTGAGCACATGAGGCTGCTCTCTTTCTTTTTTTTTTAAAGCGCAACTAGGTCATGCTTTGTGATGGAAAAGATTTACAGATTTAACCTTTACAAAAGTCTCTTTCTGTTTCTCAAAATGTGAAACTTTACTGAAGCTTGCACTAAATCCATGACTTTCTTTCTGATCAGGCTTTGGCACGTTTTGTATTTTAATTCACTGACGCAAACAACTATTTAAAGTGTGAGTTTAGAGCCTTGTGTATCTGCATTGGGTTTCCAGCATGTTTGCAGCCAGAATTCAAACAACCACACGATTTTATTCGGAGGATTTGATGGCTTGTTTTTTTTTTTTTTTGATTTGCAAATTAAAAAGCATGAAATTAACAAAACTGGTATGAAAATCTAACTTTAGAAAACTCAGTGTTACATACAGGTTTTTATGTTTAAGATAAAAACTTTTCTGTTTTCGCACAGAGAGATCTGTGTTTTAGTGTCTCCTCAGTTAAAGCTGCATCTTATTTCTTGGATGAGGACTCTGTGTGTGTGTGTGTGTGTGTGTGTGTGTGTGTGTGTGTGTGTGTGTGTGTGTGTGTGTGTGTGTGTGTGTGTGTGTGTGTGTGTGTGTGTGTGTGTGTCTGTGTGTGTGTGTTTTAGGCTCCAAACTGCAGCGTGGTGGGCGTCGGGGAGAAGATTCTGCTGTTCAGACATCAGTCCGCCTCAGAGCAGCTGCTGCAGCGGCTGACAGACCACGACGAGCTGCGGGATGGAGACCTCATCGAGGTCGTCATCGCAGGTCAGCCAACATCTCAGAGCGTGCGGAAATAAAGCTAACATTAGTCTTATTTTGGAGGGAAACTCATTTTAAATCATGTCAGAAGACGTCATTCTTGCTTTGGTCTTTGCACCTTGTTAGCATTTCACACTGCTCAGATCCACACAGGCCGTCCAGTTATCCGCCAGCTACAGAATCTGTGTTTATTTATGCCGAAAAACCTCACAAAGCAACTAAATCCAGCCATGAAGCTGACAGGTTACCCTCCTTATGTAAGATTCTTGGCCATGAAATGCAAATATACTGTAAAAAACATCATATAAATACCACAGAAAAAGCAACAAGCTTGACTTCAAATTAAGACGCTTCTTTCAGTCAAGCTGCAAGTTTAAGTGTTTTTTACATTTTGCCATTTTTCAGCATATCAGCATTACTTTTTTTCGTAATTAGGTTCAGTCACACTTGCTTTAACAAATTTGTTTTAACAAATAAATACACATTTTAAAAAGGATTCATGATTTGTATAAATTATTAAAAAATATATATTACTCTGTCAAAATTCATTACATTTTAAGAGTGACTTGGGTATTGGTATTGATGTAAGACTTGAGACTTTTGGACCTCTGCAGATACTTTCAACAATTTATATTTCAGCCAATAAAGAGGATCTCATCAGCGGCATAATCAGACTGTGCATCATGTCTTTGTTTAAATCTGACTCAGGATCAGCCTCAGTGACAGAGGTGAGGATCCGTCCTCACACCCTGGTGGTCCATTCGTACCGTACGCCCACTTTCTGTCACCACTGCGGAGAGATGCTGTGGGGCCTCGTCCGACAGGGATTAAAATGTGACGGTAAAGCTGCTCGCTCACGTCGTCGTGCATCATACAGCTGTTAAACTTTCTGCAGTGTGAGAAAATGTTTAGTTTGCATTTCGTGTCAAATTGTGATGAATTTAACTCGAGTCTGTCTGTTTGTGTCTTCAGGTTGTGGATTAGACTTTCACAAGCGTTGTGCGTTCTACCTGCCTAATGACTGCAGTCGAGCACGGCGGCAGGTTAGCACCAGCCTCTCCCTGTTTCCCCCCCGACGACCGCGCACACACTCCCTGACCAATCAGGCAGGAGGCAGTCTGGAGGAGGTAAGAAAGTAATGTTTCATAAAGTACGTTAGGTTAGATTTTCTGATGCACTGAGTCACCACACTTGTTTTTTAAGTGTTTGCCTGTCTAAAAGTGAACCATGTCACTGTCCATCCGTCACCAGATCAGCATGTCCAAGCCGTCCTCCAGGCCTCCGTCCTGGGCAGAGCCACCAGTCTGGCTGGGAATCGGTTACGGCGACATGAGCAGGGCTCAGGTCCCTCACACCTTCCACATCCACAGCTACACCAAACCCACCGTGTGCCAGTACTGCCACCGGCTGCTCAAAGGGCTCTTCAGACAGGGGCTGCAGTGCTCAGGTGAGACGGCTCAACTTCTGCTCCGGTTTGATCATGTTTGAGTTTAAACAGCTAAAACAGAAATATATGCTCTAATGCTTCAGGCGTCACACGTTTGTTAGCTCTGTTTTCTTTTACACCACGACTGAAGAGAGAGGAGAGATCAAATCTGCAGTTTCTTTCCAGTCAGTTATTAAATTTGTCGTGACCTACGTGACATTTCACAGACATTTCCTGCTGGCATGTTAGAAACCTCTGTGTGCATCGTATGTCCAGATCTTTTAAATCTGATTGTGGTTACATCAGTGCAGTGTTGTTCCTGTTGAGCAAACTGGAACAGTCTTTACCCTTTGAAAGCCAAAAAAATACAAGATCATGTGAAAATAATAATGATGATAATAATAATAATAATAATAATAATAATAATAATAATAATAATAATAATAATAATAATAATAATAATAATAATAATAATAATAAAATATATATATACACATCCTGCAGATTGGGAAAATGAAAAAGAAAGAAAATTATCAAAAAGCGAGGGAAAATGTTCAGAAAATTCTGTTCATCATTAATGTAATTATATCTTTAAAATTATGTTAGTGTGTGATGTGTGAATATATCTGCTATTTTATTATACTATATTTTTAAATTTATTTTACATTTTTAGAGGATGTTTTCCAGGCATTTTTCTTGTTTTTTTGGGTTTTTCTTTTTACATTTTTCTTCCAACAAAAAAAAGCTTATTTCCATGCATTTGCCTTGTAACTTTTTAACCTTTTTTTTTTTTTACCTTCATTTCTTGTTAAGTTGTTTTAACCATGCTGAGGTTGCAAAAGTCATTGCAAAAGTTAAAATTCACTCAATAAATTATGAAAAAAACATTTTAAAAGCAATCTGTCAGCCTTAAAATCCCTTACATTCCTAAAAAAAATTCAGAAGTATTTTTTTTCTACTTACTTTCTTCTTCATGGACAGCATGATTCGATCAAAAGATCATCTTCTTTAAATCACCCTCAAATATTCCTCACCTTGAAAACTCTCTTGAAAAACAGATTTTTTAAAATCTCAGTGGGATTTTTCTTGATAACATGAAGATGAAATATGAAAAAAAAACTTCTATCTGCGGCAGTTTTAAGGGTTCCTGATTTTTAGCTGTGTTTTTAATACTCTCTCTCTGCAGCGATGACTCATGTGATATATTAAAACATTTTCCTCCTCTGTGGTAATTTTTAGATGCTCTGTTGCAGCGGCACCTCGGCTCTGATGAGCCTTTCGTGGATTTGAGGTTCAGAAACACAAACTGGGGCTAAAAGGACCGATGTGCTTTTGTTGTATAAGCAGGGAGTTTGTTCACACACTTGTTTAGGCAGATCGGACTGAAGCATTCTTAATTTTCCTTGAATGTCTGGGTGTTTCTCGCAGGGTTCCTGCAGATCCTTAAAAACCCATCTAAAGATAAGGCCTTAATTAATTAAATGACTTGAATTGATCTTTCAAAAAATGCTCAGACATGTGAAACAGGTTTTTCTGAATCATTTCTTCTGACATTGCGTCGTAAAATCTGAAAATAATTGTCAACATCTATTTTTTTGTTAAATAATCAAATAAATTCCTTGTCTTAAACTCGTCATGATGGGAATCTCACATGCGGAGAGAAAAACACAAAATTGCCAAGAAAACCAGACAAAAGTGCCAGATATTTCCCTCTTAGGCTGGTAAACCAAAAATACTTTTCTAATTATATAAATTCATTGTCTTCCATGTGTTCCACTCAAAAAAGTTGGGGTTTTTTTTCAGCTGTTTTTTTTATGTAGATAATCATACAGTTTCATGTTTAATGTCATTTTAAAAATTTGGGCAAAATACGATTGCATTTCTTTAATTTTGGTTCTTAGAAAGTTACTCTTCATTCTTAGTAGCATTAAAAAAAGTCTTAAAAAGTCCGAAATCTAACTTCAATCAGTCTGAAATGAAAACTTCTAAAAAGTCCAAAAGTTACATTCTGTCATTTGGTATTTTTTACATGTACTTGTGCTTCTTTTTCCTCTCTTTGAACCCGCCACCTCTCCTCTGTCATCATTTTTCAGACTGCAGGTTTAACTGCCATCGGCGCTGCGAGCTGCTGGTCCCCAGAGACTGTCCAGGAGAGAGGAGACGCACCAACGGGGAAGGTGAGCTGTCAGCCTTTTTCGGGGGGCTGTTTTCCATTTATTATTCTGGCTTTTAACTGCTCTCAGATCACGGCTCTTTTGAAAAGGCCCCCGCTCTGATGTTCCCATAACCCCGCGATGACTCAAAGCTGATTCACCCTCCGTCTCAGGAAGATTTGAAAGATTCGGGACTCATTTTAGATTCCTGCAGCGTTCATCCGAGCAGCGATGATGATTACGATGATTCAGGATCAGATTATACCTGCGAAACATCAGCATGTGTCATTATGAGCATGTTTGCATGAAAATTAAATATGAAAAAATAACATCATCGATCTGCTAGCCGGTTTTGTTTTTGCTGTGAATAAAAATGTGCCTTTAAATTTAAAAAACTTTTGAACAGGTGCGCACTTTGCTGAAACAATTAGTTGATAAAGTGATGAACAGAAATTTAATCAGCAATAATTTTTTAGGATTTTTTAGAAAAATTTCTCAATTTTTTAAATATTTTTATAAAGTGAATATATGCAGGTTTCGGATTGTTGGGCGAACATGTCAAGCAATTTCAACAACTCACTTTTTAAAATTTTCCTCCTTTTTTTGTCCCATAATCACGTGTGAATAATCGTTTGCCGCAGCCCTAATATCTTTTGCACATGATGTCACTTTCCCAGAATGCACAGCGGCGGGTCACAGCAGCCCGGCAGACCCAGAGGACAATGATTCAGAGCGCACCAGCACGACAACACTAGAGACCTCCGACGATGAGATGTCCACTGACGGAGACTGGACGGCCGAGACAAAAGACGAGGAGCTACAGCAAGAGCCGATGAGGTCAGAGGGCTGGTCATTATTCTGATGATGTCATCCCGTTTTCGAGGTGACTCCGTTGGCACCAGACGATGTCCTGATGATGTCAGACACTTGATTTTGGCTCCCAAACACTAAAACACTCATCTCTCCTGCTGTCACTGAAATCATCAACATCACAAACTCTAAAGTGAATTTTGGGCCGCGCTGCCACCCAGAGGCATTTAGGGGACACCGCAGCTCAGTCCGAGCAAAGAAAACAAACTTTTATTCAGTATTTCTCCTTAAATCGGCCTCTTTTGTCTCTTGTCTTTTGTCCTCTGTCCCTCCGTCAGTCCGTGTTTCAGCAGCTTCATCCCTGTGATGAGGCTCGTCCAGTCGGTGCATCACTCGAAGAGGAGAGCAGGTGGAGTCCTGAGAGAGGGATGGCTGCTGCACCACACCAACACTGACACACTGGTGAGACACACACATATTTTTTTCACAGCATATATTATTATTATTGTTTTATTATTTTTGTATTTTACTTTTATTTTATTTATTTTTTCATTCATTTCACATTTGTATAATTATATATTTGTCTTAAATTTAATTTTAATTTAATGAAACAATTAATTAAAAAATATTCAGAAAAAAAGCTTAAAAAGTCTTAAATTGAACTTGCCTTAAACTTTTTTTTTCTCCCAAAACAGAAAACGAGAGTAAAATAAAATGATGTTACTATACATATCTTTAAAAATAATAATTTTAAATATTTTTTTTTTCTCCAACCCTTTTTTTTTTAAATACATTTTGGGCAGTAAAATACCTGTTGATTCAAGTATATGAAACTAATGATGGTTTTTTTCTGTTTTTTTTTTTTTTAGACATCACAGCATTTAAGAAAGTGATCTCACTTTTTTTTCTATTTAACACACAGTTACTAATGTTAGCTCTCATTTTATCAACCACAACAAGCTGAGGCGTTCACTTCACCCTGTCAGCCAACTAAGCAGACTTTGCTGACGAAATTGCAGATTTAGAAGTCTGTTCAAATGTGTCTTTGGGGATTAACCCTTTTCAAAGCCATTAACCTCTAAATTCATTCTGTCGTTTATGAATTATTTATGTCTTTTTTTTATATTCCCAGAGGAAACGTCATTACTGGATCCTGGACTGGAGGAGCATCACTCTGTACCAGAACGAGAGCAGCACCAAGTATTACAAGGTGCAGCTCATCACCCGAAAACACACACAGCAACAGACGGTGCAAACTCTTCAGCTAGAAATGACTCCAAAAATATTACTGTAAACAGAAGAGGGATAAATGTTAAGTGACACAAAACGCCTAAAAGAATAAAAAAACAAAATGACAGACCACATGTAAACATAAAGAATGGAAAGAATTACAGATAAATCATAAGAAAACATCATTTTGTGACGTCTGTCCTGCAGGAGATCACTCTGTCTGAGGTGCTGCACGTCCGAGGCTCCGCCCACCTCACCATGCCCTCGTTGCCAGGCAACAGCGCCCACTCCTTGGAGGTGGAGACGGCCTCGCTGGTGTACTGCGTGGTGGCCGGAGAGGACGGGCCGGCCTGGGAGAGCGCCATCCGTCAGGCTCTGATGCCGGTGCAGAGCAGCGGCGGACACGGCGGGGAGAAAATAACAAGCAGTGAGCCGAAAATAACAAAAAAAAACTCTCTGATGCTCACATTAATAAATGCAAACGAGACAACAGAGCTGTTCACAGGTTATGTAACTGAGTGTGATGAGCTGTTGTTCCATTAATAACTCGTTACACAAAACTTAACGTGGGCGTCGGAGCACAAAGCCCAAATAATTTCAATCAAAAGTGAAAAACGTCAGGGTTACTTAACAAAAATGAGCATTAATATGATTTGTAATGAGTCAGGCAACCTCTAAACATGAATCAGAGAATATTCAATTTTTCAGCATTTGATTTGACAATAAATGCTCATTAAAATGATTTTGTTCTGATTACAGAGAAAGATTCGCACAGAGACAGCGTGGTAAGGATCGACTTACTCCTGAAATGATAATTAATCACCACGAACTTCTTCATACCTCAATGTGTGTGTGTGTGTCTGTGTGTGTGTGTGTGTGTGTGTGTGTGTGTTTTTCAGGACATCAGCTCAGTGTATCAGATCCTTACAGGCGAGGTTTTGGGCTCAGGACAGTTTGGAGTCGTGTACAAAGGTGAGCTGCTTTTCACCACATGGTGTTTATCAAAGAAACAGCAAAGAATGCTTTTTTAAAATCTTTTTGGAGGCAAAGATGAAAGGTAAATGCCTTATTTTACAGCTCCCTAATTTATTAATTAATTTATTGTTTCAATAGATTTTAGTTTCTGTAACTGTTAAAGAGAAAACAACTTTTTATGGAGGAATTTCAGCATTTCTTTTTAGTAATAGTTGATTTTTAGAACTTCCTTCAAAGGCTCATTTTACACACGTCAAAAATAACTGATTGTAGATTCATTACAGTCATTAATCATCATATTTTCGTATTTTATTCATAATTGTTTGCTTCCTCACAGTCACATCAGACATTTTTTTAGACCTACATGCACGGACCAAATTTCTCA
Source organism: Plectropomus leopardus (assembly GCF_026936395.1). Classification (NCBI taxonomy): domain Eukaryota; kingdom Metazoa; phylum Chordata; class Actinopteri; order Perciformes; family Serranidae; genus Plectropomus; species Plectropomus leopardus. The sequence continues at coordinate 17,031,389 of NC_142198.1, forward strand.
GTTAGAGGCAGTTAATTGAAATGATTTAATTACCTCTGTATCCCTGCATCCCTCTGTACTGCACACACCTAAATATTAGACTATGGATGTATTTGGTTACTTTTCATCCCTTCATTACTATTACCACACAGCTTTTTTATTATTTTTTATTTTATTATTATTATTATTATTATTATTATTATTATTATTATTATTTATTTTTCCTCTTTCACATACACAAAAATAGGCTAACGTATTTTACAAATTTTACTGCAATTGCGAGATATTATTGTCAGAATTATTATGATTTTAAAAAAAAATGTAGTTGCTTATGTTCTACATATATTTATTATCTGGCAAGTCATGTTGTTTTATTTGTTTAGCAAAAAAAAAAGGAGGAAGAAAAATAAACTAATTAAAATTGTGCAGATTGTCTTTGTAGGAACTTCCCAGGACATAAATATTTAGTATTTTTATTATTTATTTGCACAGTAAAAACAAAACAGCCAAACATCAACAGAACAGAAGCAGATTGTGCAGGTGAGATACAGAAAACTCCTGCAGGTTTAAAAGAGAATCTCACCGCGAAATAAGAAAAAAGCACATAAAGCATCCTACAATAAAATAATAATAACAAAGAAAATAAGATCACAGAGGCATAGAATCAATAAAGTACAATACGAATGCTTACATGATAAAGCAGAGAGCGTCAAATAAATCTAAAATTACAAACCTATGAAATAAATGACCACCAAAGTCTTTGTAAACGGACAATTTCTGAACGACTACAATCAAATTAATGTCGGAAATGAGATTAAAATGAAGAAAAACAGTTCTATAAACGCCTCACTTGTCATTCCTCAGGCACTCACAGGAAGTCGGGTCGGCCGGTCGCCATCAAAGTCATCGACAAGACGCGTTTTCCCACCAAACAAGAGAGACAGCTGAGGAACGAGGTGTCCATCCTGCAGGTACCGACGCCGGTTTCAGCTGTTTTCATTCTAACGTTATCTTCAGTAACGTGTGTGTGTGTGTGTGTGTGTGTGTGTGTGTGTGTGTGTGTGTGTGTGTGTGTTAGAATCTGACGCACCTCGGCGTGGTTCTGTTGGAGGGGATGTTCGAGACGGCGGAGCACGTCTTTGTCGTCATGGAGAAGCTCCATGGAGACATGCTGGAGATGATTCTGTCCAGTGAGAGAGGACGACTCCCTGAACGCAACACCCGCTTCCTCGTCACACAGGTCAGAGCTTCTCCCCGCGCTAAACTCTCCGCAGATCTTTAAATCATGCAGACTTTATTTTCTTTTATGACAGCAGTTAATAAAAATTTAAAAAACAGGAAAGAAACTAGTGATTTTTTTTTTCCTTTTTTAAAAAAAAAAGATTTTATTGAATTTCTAACTTTACAGCCCAAGACATGACTGTAAATATATAAGGAATAAATAAACAATAATAATAACAACAGTGACTATAATAATGATAATTTTGCAAGAATTAAAGTAAAAATACCAGTTGGTATTAAAATGTCTTAAATCAATCTTTCGAAGACAAATCTTAATTTCATTTTTGAAACTATATTTAAAAAATTACTAATAAATCTATAAATTCGTCTTTTACCTTTCAAAAGTCTTAAAAGTGCTACAATACGGGAAATAGGATGTTATTAATCCTTTTTTTCTGAAGTTACCTTAAATAATATCTCTGAATAACTGATAGCATTTTTAAAAATAATTAACAGCATATTATTATTATTATTATTTTTATTTTTATTTTTTTTCCAATTTAAATTTCTGTAAAACTGACCTAAATCTTTAAAAAGTCTTAAAATGCTTCAAAAATGTTTAAATATAGAAAATGAATGACATGTTAAGGTTAAATGACCATAAAGACATTTCAGTCCAGACTCTGTTAGGCCGTTTATTATTATGTATGTTATGTTTGTGTGTGTGTGTGTGTGTGTGTGTGTGTGTGTGTGTGTGTGTGTGTGTGTGTGTGTGTGTGTGTGTGTGTGTGTGTGTGTGTGTGTGTGTGTGTGTGGGGTAGATCCTGGAGGCTCTGCGGTATCTGCACCTCAAACACATCGCTCACTGTGACCTGAAGCCTGAGAACGTCCTGCTGGCGTCCGCAGACCCGTTCCCTCAGGTGAGACCCTGTGATTGTTTCATACGAGCCGTTTCAGGAGGAAAGTTTCTCGACGTCACGTCGCTTCCTCTCTGCGTTGAAGGTGAAGCTGTGCGACTTTGGCTTCGCCCGCATCATCGGCGAGAAGTCTTTCCGCCGCTCGGTGGTGGGCACGCCGGCCTACCTGGCGCCCGAGGTGATCAGCAGCAACGGCTACAACCGCTCGCTGGACATGTGGTCCGTGGGCGTCATCATGTACGTGAGCCTGAGCGGCACGTTCCCCTTCAACGAGGACGAGGACATCAGACAGCAGATCACCAACGCCGCCTTCATGTACCCGCGACAGCCGTGGACCTCCATCTCACTGGAGGGTGAGAAACTTTTCTGTTTTATCGTCAAAACTTTTCCTGTTTCCTGTTTTTGGTTTGTTATGATTCGTATATGTTTGTTTGTTTGTTTACATTTGGGAGGAGTGACGTGTGCAGACACGTGTTGACGTGTCTGCTGTATATATGCAGGTATGTGTGTGAGTGTGTGTGCAAGCGGATGCTTAAATGGTCTTAAAGGCATTAAATTCGTTCATCTAAAGTTAAAACCTTAAAAAAAATCACTTAAATTAATCTTTCAAAAGGCTAAAATGCTCAGACGTGAGGTGGGATTTTATTTTATTTTTTTTCTGAGATTGCATTGTTAAATCAGAAAAATAATTCCCAACTTCACTTTTTTTGTCAAATAATTTAATAAATAAACTCATCATGATGAGAATCCAAGCATTTAAATCTCAAATACAGAGAAAAATACAAAATCGATAAGAAAACTGGACAGAAATGCCACATATTTAATATATAATAATATAATAAATTCATTGGCTTTCATGTGCTTCACTCAAAAAAGTGTTTTTTTTTCAATATTTGATGCAAATAATCCAACCGTTTCCCTGGACAAATGAAATGTCATGTTTTCTGTTATACTAAGTATTTGGATAAAATAAAATGACCCTTCAGTTTTGGTTATTGGAAAATTAGTCTGACACTTCATTACAAGTGGCATAAAAAAATTCTTAAAAAGTCCTAAATCTTTATTCACTGAACTAAAGTTTCATAAATCACTGTGAAAAGCACTGAAGTTGTCTCTCTGCTTTTCATATTTATGTTTTAAACTTCTTAATATAAATTTGGGTTTTTGTATTTTCCGCTGTCGTCCTCCAGGCGGCCTCAGAGGACAACTTTTAAAACAGTCTGGGTGAATCCTGTGTGTCTCTTTTCCTCCGCAGCTGTGAGTCTCATCAACAACCTGCTGCAGGTGTCGGTCAGACGCAGGTTCAGCGTCGGCAAAGCGCTGGGTCACCCCTGGCTGCAGGTCAGATTTCTATCAATACATAAATATTCAACTTGTTTGTAGTCTGTTGCTGAGAGGCAGTTTCCTGTCCCTTAAATTTCCAGCAGGATGTGAAGAAAGTCGTAATTGTAATATTGTGTTCTGTCGCAGTCGTAGGAAGACGTCTGACAGCGTTTATACACATTTTTGCCCAAAAATTTCTATGACTTTGAGACACATTTTTAAGAGTGTACAAAGACCCTATTGGCTCATTTTCATTACTGTATAATAGCTTTTTAAAAATATATATTATTAAAGTGAATTTAAAACAGGATTAGAACTGAATATTCAAATATAACATTTGTTATTTATTAATAATAAAGTTTTAAGTACTGGGAGGGGTTTTGTTTTTTTATGTTGGTTTAAGGGAGAGGCGATTCACTTTAGATGGCTGTATTTTGTATAAATTTTACTGCCATTTATTTTCCTTTTTAAATTTCTGCCTTTATTTCTTAAACTTTTGGTGATTTTTAAGGATGTCTTTTTTGTTAATTTGACTCAAAATGACACCAATTATCACAGAAACAGAAACTGTAAAAACTGTTATTATTGTTAGATGTTAAAATTTCGTAATGTCCTTGAACACATCGTGTGTTTTATTACAGGTTTGCGAAACAAAATTACGTGACTTTTCCAAAAAAAAAAAAAAATTCAGGGTAAATATAGTTTTCCAAAATTTTCCTAGGCCTGGAAATTACTGTTTGAATATTTCATAATTTATCCAGGATTTGCATGACTGACTGAAAATCTTCACTAATCAAAACGACTCAATTAACTATTTTAGAAAGCTACTAAAAGTTTAAAAAAAAAAACAAAAACAAAAAAACACCTGCTTAATAAATTACTCAAACTGTCTTTTCACTTTAATATTTTTAGGGTGCGCAAAATAATTAAAAGCTCAGACTGACCAAGAAAAAAAAAGGAAAAAATTAATCTGGAAACATTGATTTGGTTAGAAATGGAAAATTTTCCATTGTGTCCCCTCCTGAGCCATCTGTCCTCTCCTGAGCTGTCTGTCCCAGCCGTCTGTCCTCTCCTGAGCTGTCTGTCCTCTCCTGAGCCGTCTGTCCTCTCCTGAGCCGTCTGTCCTCTCCTGAGCCGTCTGTCCCCTCCTGAGCCGTCTGTCCCCTCCTGAGCCGTCTGTCCCCTCCTGAGCCGTCTGTCCTCTTCTGAGCCGTCTGTCCCTCTGTCCTGCAGGACTTCCAGCTGTGGTGTGACCTCAGGGAGTTCGAGCAGAGGATGGGCTGCAGGTATCTGACGCACCGAGATGACGAGGAGCGCTGGATGCGTTACGCCCAGGAGAGAGGCCTGGACTTCCCGCCCCGCCTCTGCTGGGACCCGGACAACGACCCTGACATGTGACCTCGGTCCGGAGGTTAAAGGTCAGACAGTTTTATTATCTGTAATAGCTCAGATAAAAACCACAGAAATGAGAATCCTGAATTTGCGGAAATTAACTAAAATATAGGTATTTTTGATGTTTTTTTGTTGATCAGTTTTCTGTGGTCAGAAGAATCAACGACCATCAATCGAGTTTTAACCCACAGCACAATCATTTCTACGTGTGTCCAAAAGAAAAGAGACATTTTTGTTGGGCTGGACCAAATACGTCAAAACTTCAATCGTGGCCAAGATGAACTCAAAATTAGTATTTGAATGCTCCGTTTTTTTAAATTATGCAAAACGCCAAAAACATCATGAATTAAGAAATTAAGTTATTTTTAGTTATTCCGGGACAAGGATGTTTAAACTAAGAGATATTTTTACTGCGACTCACTGTCATCAAATATCAGCTGATAGTCCAGCATCGGTTTAATTTCTGATATAATAAAAATGTATAAAGTGATAACGGCAATATTCCAACTTCACATAATGTTTACAAACTAAATGCATTTTTCTTTTTAGTTTTTACTAAATGTTTTAAGGTAAACAGACGTAGTAACAAATGTTTATGCTGACATAAAAAACTATAACACTTATTTTGTTGCAATTATATGTTCTTAAAATTTAAGATTCCAGACTGCAAAAAAATGTGTCAAAGGCAACAAGAAAATTACCTAAAACTTAATTTTAAAAAAGCAAGGGAGAGATATTAGAAAATTATATAAAATAATAGGAATAAATAACCCAAAAACTGTTATTATAACAATTTTAAATTTAAACAAAATATAAATATATAAAATATATTTATTTGTATCAGCACTTTTTTTGGTAATTTTCATGTTTTTTTAGTTCATTTTAAATTATATTACAGGAAAAAAATATAATAAATATATAAAATATACACATTTTTAAAAGCCCTTTTTCTATGTCAATTTGATGTTTGTTTTGTTTTTGCTTATTTTGAGGTGATTCTCAGTTAACTTTTTTTTTTTTTTTTTTACTAATTTTAAAATTTTGTGTCAATGCCATGTTAAATCATTAATTTTGAAAGAAATTAATCCAATTTGCTCAGGTTTGAAAGGGTTAATACTTAATTTTTTTTTATGTTCTGGATTTGTCATATAATCAAGAAAGAATATTATCACAAAAATATCCTGAAATATCGTGATATTATTTTTTAGAGATATATCGCCCTACTAGCAAGATGTCAAGAAAAAAAAGCATTAAAAATAGTCTAAAAATTTGCAAAGATGACCCCAAAAGAAACTCTAACAGCTAAGCCGTCTTGTGAAGTTGCTTAATTGTCACATTATTTTAGCTGCATCTACCGACGTCCTCGTCTCTCAATAATCCCTCCGTCCCCCACTGAACCAAATATTTCTAACATGTCCAAAACTAGTATTTGGGACAGCCCTGACTCTCTGTCTCGTATTTAGAAAAGAAAAACACAACTGCTGTTTAGTAATATAATTTTACTTTTTTATTCCAAGTTGAGGTTTTTTTTAAAATTTAACTTTGTGAAAGTGAGTTTTCGTGGCACCGGTGATGATGGACAGAAAGAGTTGATGAGGAGAATGGAGCACAGATGAGATCATGCACACAGACGAGTCGCACTGATTATCGTGGCCGACCTGTCGATGGGACCAAAACCCTATTTTCCTGCGTCACTGACATAGGCCTGCTGTGGTCCCACATACAGTAATGATTCTTCTTAGTTTGTCCAAAACGGTCCTGATGCCCTGTCCCCTCTCTCAATCATGAGGTAAAAAAAAAAAAAAAATCACCTTTATGTGTAGATGTTAAATTCTGAGAGAGGCATTTGGGATCAGCTCTTTCTTTCTTCATTCTTAAGTCCCCATCCAGCCCTCCCTTTGTCTCTATTTACCCACAGTGCTTTGCTCTCTGGCTGCATCTTCATATCCAGTGCTTCATAGTTTAAAATGCTCCAATTCACCCTCCGTTTGTTCCTGAGCTTAAGGCTTTAAGATGTTCAGGTTGCTAACATTCAGGCTTCACAGTGCTGTGGTTTTTATCTGTAACAGATCAGACTGGCTTCGTAACGTCGTAGCACCGAGCTGCTTCTCTCCTCTGCCGACTAAAATGTTAACAGCCTCCTAACGATTCGTTTTTTTTAAAGTGATTAAGGAAGAGACAGAAACTTCAACATAGCATGCATCTGCACAAATACACAACCAACCAACTGACCAACGAGCTTTTTTATCACGTTCTTTAATTACCCTTCTACAAAAAAATATGTCATCTGAGAGAGAGCGGGGAGAGCAGGAGGCTTTGTTCAAAATTTCTAACCGACTCTCTCCCTCATTACCTCCTCAACGCCTGCTAAAGGCAGGTCTGTTATATGTATGCTGCTTACATAAGTTCAGTGCAAAACCCGGCACGTTCCCGGTTTTTAAAGCACTCTAATGAGGGACAAACAGCCTCTAAGATTTGAGCAAAGCCTTCTGCTCTCCTCCTCTCTGGGTATTCGGAGGAAGGGATTGGGAGAAGGGAGTTAAGATTTGTAAGAGGGAAAATATGATGAGGACAGTGGAAGGGGTTTAAATCGCTCTCTCCGCATAGGAGAAATAGCTGGGAAAAAGGGATAGGAGGAGGTGGAGAGGAGCGGCTTCGTTTATAAGTCGCTCTCTCCGTAGAGGGCGCTGGAGAAGGAGATGTAGTCCAGGGCGCCGGAGGGGCAGTCGGCTCCGATGTACCTGGTCATGCGGCTGATGCAGTATTCGGCCTGCTCAGGCGGCAGCTCTCTGCGCAGCTCCTCCACTGTGATGTAGTTCTGGAGGAGAGAAGCAGGGTGTGATTTTTGATACCGTGACTTTAAATCTCAACTCTCATTTGAAACAAAAATACCTGAAATTTTAGTGTTTCTGTCACAACAACGTAACAAGTGTAATACTGCTGTTACTACACAATAGTAAACACCATTATCACTGTTGTTACACTGTTACTCCAGTGTAATACTGCTGTTACTACACAATAGTAACACAATTATCACTGTTGTTACACTGTTACTGCAGTGTAATACTGCTGTTATTTCAGTGTTGCATTGCAATGTGATTGCAATGACATTCACATCGCAATCACAGTAAAACTACAGTGTAATTACACTGTAATCGCAGTGAATAACTGCAATCAGACTGCAATGTAACACTGAAATAACAGCAGTATTACACTGCAGTAACAGTGTAATAACAATGATAATGATATTACACTGTAGAAAGTGTAATTGCAGTGATTGATTGCAGTGTTTATGCAGTTTAATGACACTGCAATTGCACTACGGCTGCAGTGTAGTAACACCATTATCACTGTTATTACACTGTTACTACGGTGTGATACTGCTTTTTTTTCAGTGTTGCATTGCAATGTAATTGCAGTGATTGACTGCAATTAATCACTGCAATCACACTGCAATCACACTGCAACACTGAAATAACGACAGTAACAGAGGATTTGGTCAAATATACTTTGGTGTAAATCTAACGATTTAAAATGTGTCTGCTTACCTTGTCTGAAGCCAGGATCTTGAAGGAGGCCATGACTTGTTCTGCAGTGTCGGTCTCGGCGGTCTCGCGGGTCATGAAGTCGATGAAGGCCTGGAAGGTCACCACGCCCGTGTTGTTGGGGTCCACCAGGGTCATGATGCGAGCAAACTCCACCTCACCCTGTTGTAGAGGAAACGACTGTAATCACTGCCCAAGTTTTGTTTTTATCCGATCTTTTGTTACGTTCACACATTACACACGGAGAGGACACTGAAAATTTAGAAATGTCTTTGACAAAATTAGACTTCTTATCTTAAGCTTATAAATACTATGTCAGAAAAAGCTATTTATAAGACACTTTAACACTTTTATTTAAATAAATTAAACCCCTTTTTAAGGATCTGTGGGAACTCTGGTTTTACGAGTCAGTATTTCAGCATTAGTCATGTTGTACGGACCAGATCGTAACCCATGGAGATGAGGCAGGCACGGAAATCGTCTGGGTCCATCATGCCGTTTCTCTTCTGCAAAGAAAAAAACACAACTGAGTTTAGATATTAATTGAAAAAATCCCTGATACGGCTCCTATAATCAGTAATAAAGCTCACGTTTATATTTCATACTGATGCTTGAATATTGAGCATTAACTTCAATCCTTGCACCTTGTATAGATCGAGTTAATTTTTCAATATTTAAACTTCTAGGACAAAAAAATTTAATTTGAATATTCACGAAAAATAAACAAATGTAAAATGTACGCTGTGGTTTACGTCTTCATTATGCATGTTTTTGTATGTCTTATGTCTAATAATCCTGATTTAACTTCCGCACAGTGAGATTCCTTTGACAGTGAACGCCTCACCCTGTCGAAGTGGTTGAAGGAGGCTCTGAACTCGTTGAGCTGCTCCTGGCTGATGCCCTTGGCGTCGCGGGTCAGGATCTGGTTCTCCACCTCGTTGATGGTTCTGGCGATGGTGGTGAGCAGCTGTTCCCAGCCCACGCGCACATGCTGCGGTAGCGGAGGAACAGAAGAAGAGAAAAATGTACTTCAAGCAAAGACACAAAAGGCTGAAGTGACGGAGTTCTGCGGATCTTCGAGGCTGCGGCGGAGTACCTCCATGGTGTAGTTGGTGTGCTTGTTGTCGAAGATGAGGGACTCCTGGCTGAGCTGGTGGTCGCCCTCCAGCTTGTCGATGTTGGATTTGTAGTTGATGATGTTCTGCTCGTACTGCTTCAGGCTGTTCATCTGTTCCTCCAGGGAGCCAGCGATGTCCACAGACACGTGGCTGATCTCCTGCAGCCGCACAGAGGAGGACAACGAGAACACTTCAACAGCAAGAATGAGACGGTCTGTGGAGATTTGGTTTTTTCTATATCTGAACAGTCAAAAACATGTTAACCCTTTGAAATCTGAGCAAAATGGTTTGAGAACTTAACAAGACACGGCCCAAAAATTTGCAAAGAAATTAGCAAAAACAGTTAACTGAAAATAAGCCCAAAAAAGGTTAAAAATACAAAAACAAGAAAATTACCTAAAAAAAATGTTGAAAATACATTTATTTATTGTATATAATGTCTTTTAATTTTAAATATAGTTTCCTGGACATTTTTCCCCTTTTTTGGTTAATTTTTTAATAAATCTTATTTTAAATTTTTAAATTTTGTCACCTTCTTGTCACTAATTCTTGCAATTTGTGGTATATTTCTTGCCAAGTTGGTCATGCCTTTTTCTCACATGCTTTCGGGTCAAATACTTGTGCAAGGTGCCCCAACGCAGCATAAGAAAACTGATGACAATCCAGGTTTCAAAGGGTTAAAATCAATTTGTCTTCCTCTAATATAACAGATGTATGTGTATATACGCCGTACCTCCATCTTGGTTTGAATCCAGGGTCCGATGATGTTGGCCTGGGCGGCGAACTGGCGCCTCAGCCTCTCGTTGGCCTGCTGTCTGGCCACCTCCTCCTGCAGCATTTGGTCTCTGAGGGGAACGAGGTGCTTCACCTGCAGGGAGGAACATCCGAACCACCCACTGAGTAACCAAGGTACCAAAGCACACGGCACTTTAATTTCATTTTGATTAAAAAAATGCTGCATCTTTACAGTCTCATTCAAACATATTTACTATTCGGTATTTTGCAGCCATCTTGGTTTAAAAAAACTCTAAATTGTCTTATGCCGGTCTTTTTCTCGTCTTGATGTTTCGGCAAAATCAAACATGTTTTGTGAATTTTTAGTCCTGGCAAATGCAATTAGTGAAGAATAGCTGCACACTGTAGCACCAGTGAAGCAGCAAAGACCGTACACCTTTAAGTTAGCGTTTAATTTGGCATGCATCTGATCCACTAACCAGCACTTATTTTTAGTGAGAAATCTTAATTTTTAAAACGGTTCGCATCTCATTCCCACGGTGTCCTCCCACAAAGTTAGCACGGCTAACGTGAGGCAACAAAATCCAAAATGTAAAGTTTGTAAGGTAATATAGTTAACCTTTATGGATTATATTAATGCCGAACTGGTGAAAATATTGTCAACATATGGTGCCTTTTATCTTTTCTTTTTAGAGTTACGTATTTTTGCAGACACACAGGGAACTGTTTGAGTTTGGTGTCATATTTTCCACCAGGAGCAGGATGGGAACCAATCTCAAAGGAATCTAGTTGTAGGTTTTGTAACTTCTTGCAGTGTGAAACAAAAAACCTGCAGGGTTCACAAGTGTTTTCAAAGTCTTCTAGTGTCGCTTTAGTGCTGTTTTGTAAATAACATCTATCTGCTCCAGCCCAGTTTGTTAATAATTCCCTCAGGAGCTGAATCTATTTTTCCAGCACAGATGGTCAGATGTGTGTCACACTGCGGCTGCTCCGACAGATTGTGTTCTGCAGTTATTTTGATTTGCACAGACTGCAGCCTGCAGAATTTAGTGTCGCTGTAACTTCAACACTGTTTATGACCTGTCACTATGGATGCGCTGTGCTTATTATTAGCCAGATGACCAAATGCAGCCGAGTTTGTTTGATATTTGACAAAAAAAAGTCATTTGCCACGCTCCTCCGCATAGTGTGTCGGCTGTGTTTGATTTGACTCACAGTGTCCCACTTGGTGCTGATGTCCTGGGGGGAGAGGTTGGTGTAGGGGTTGATTCCGGACAGTTTGATGCCGTAGGTCTGGGCGATCTTCAGGATCTCGTTGTGGATGCCCATGGTGGCCATGCGCTCCTTGTCGGCCTCGGGCAGGGTGGCTTTGAACTGGTCGTGAGCGGTGATCAGACTCTGAAGGCAGATGAGATCAGTGTTACGCTTGAATGCTGAATCAGGTGTTTCTATGCTAAAGACGTTTCTATACTATGATGATGTTCTTGGACGTTTTTCCACATTCTATTCTATGGTGTGTCTTGGCAGGTTATTCCAGGCAGTTTTCAGCTGTTTTTGGGACATATAAAATTTTGACATTTTTCACCTTACTATAGCCTTGCATGTTCAGTCATTTTTTCAACATCTCAAATTATGCTGTTTTTGGCTTTATTGCAACTTTCTTTGCTATGGTGTGTCTTGGCAGGCTATTCTAAGCTGTTCCAGCTGTTTTTGGGACATTTCAAGTTTTTACGTTTTTGCCTTACTATAGTCTTGGATTTTTGGTCACATTTTTCAACATGCAAAATTATGTTGTTTTCGGCTTTTTTTGCAACTTTCTTTGCTATGCTGTGTCTTGGCAGGGTATTGTAAACTGTTTCAAGCTGTTTTTGGGACATTTCAAATTTTGACATTTTTTAATTTTTTGCCTTACTATAGTCTTGGATTTTTAGTCATTTTTTCAACATGCCAAATTATGCTGTTTTTGGCTCTTTTTGCAACTTTCTTTGCTATAGCGTGTCTTGGCAGGCTATTCTAAGCTGTTTCAAGCTGTTTTCAATAGTTTTTGGGATGGGTCAAATTTTGACATTTTTGAAGTTTTTGCCTTACTATAGTCTTGGATTTTTAGTCATTTTTCGACATGCAAAATTATGTTGTTTTCGTCTTTTTCTTGCAACTTTCTTTGGTATGGCATGTCTTGGCCGCTGTTCCAGCTGTTTTCAACAGTTTTTGGCACATACCAAATTTTGACATTTTTGCCTTACTATATAGTCTTGGATTTTTGGTCATTTTTCGACATGCCAAATTATGTTGTTTTTGGCTCTTTTTGCAACTTTCTTTGCTATGGCGTGTTTTGTCAGGCTATTCTACACTGTTTCCAGCTGTTTTTAGGACATTTCAAATTTTGACATTTTTGAAGTTTTTGCCTTACTATAGTCTTGGATTTTTGGTCGGATTTTTCGGCATGCAAAATTATGTTGTTTTTGGCTTTTTTTTGCAACTTTCATTGCTATAGCGTGTCTTGGCAGGCTATTCTAAGCTGTTCCAGCTGTTTTTGGGACATTTCAAGTTTTTACGTTTTTGCCTTACTATAGTCTTGGATTTTTGGTCACATTTTTCAACATGCAAAATTATGTTGTTTTCGGCTTTTTTTGCAACTTTCTTTGCTATGCTGTGTCTTGGCAGGGTATTGTAAACTGTTTCAAGCTGTTTTTGGGACATTTCAAATTTTGACATTTTTTTAATTTTTTGCCTTACTATAGTCTTGGATTTTTAGTCATTTTTTCAACATGCCAAATTATGCTGTTTTTGGCTCTTTTTGCAACTTTCTTTGCTATAGCGTGTCTTGGCAGGCTATTCTAAGCTGTTTCAAGCTGTTTTCAATAGTTTTTGGGATGGGTCAAATTTTGACATTTTGAAGTTTTGCCTTACTATAGTCTTGGATTTTTAGTCATTTTTCGACATGCAAAATTATGTTGTTTTCGTCTTTTTCTTGCAACTTTCTTTGGTATGGCATGTCTTGGCCGCTGTTCCAGCTGTTTTCAACAGTTTTTGGCACATACCAAATTTTGACATTTTTGCCTTACTATATAGTCTTGGATTTTTGGTCATTTTTCGACATGCCAAATTATGTTGTTTTTGGCTCTTTTTGCAACTTTCTTTGCTATGGCGTGTTTTGTCAGGCTATTCTACACTGTTTCCAGCTGTTTTTAGGACATTTCAAATTTTGACATTTTGAAGTTTTTGCCTTACTATAGTCTTGGATTTTTGGTCGGATTTTTCGGCATGCAAAATTATGTTGTTTTTGGCTTTTTTTTGCAACTTTCATTGCTATAGCGTGTCTTGGCAGGCTATTCTAAGCTGTTCCAGCTGTTTTTGGGACATTTCAAGTTTTTACGTTTTTGCCTTACTATAGTCTTGGATTTTTGGTCACATTTTTCAACATGCAAAATTATGTTGTTTTCGGCTTTTTTGCAACTTTCTTTGCTATGCTGTGTCTTGGCAGGGTATTGTAAACTGTTTCAAGCTGTTTTTGGGACATTTCAAATTTTGACATTTTTTAATTTTTGCCTTACTATAGTCTTGGATTTTAGTCATTTTTCAACATGCCAAATTATGCTGTTTTTGGCTCTTTTTGCAACTTTCTTTGCTATAGCGTGTCTTGGCAGGCTATTCTAAGCTGTTTCAAGCTGTTTTCAATAGTTTTTGGGATGGGTCAAATTTTGACATTTTTGAAGTTTTTGCCTTACTATAGTCTTGGATTTTTAGTCATTTTTCGACATGCAAAATTATGTTGTTTTCGTCTTTTTCTTGCAACTTTCTTTGGTATGGCATGTCTTGGCCGCTGTTCCAGCTGTTTTCAACAGTTTTTGGCACATACCAAATTTTGACATTTTTGCCTTACTATATAGTCTTGGATTTTTGGTCATTTTTCGACATGCCAAATTATGTTGTTTTTGGCTCTTTTTGCAACTTTCTTTGCTATGGCGTGTTTTGTCAGGCTATTCTACACTGTTTCCAGCTGTTTTTAGGACATTTCAAATTTTGACATTTTTGAAGTTTTTGCCTTACTATAGTCTTGGATTTTTGGTCGGATTTTTCGGCATGCAAAATTATGTTGTTTTTGGCTTTTTTTTGCAACTTTCATTGCTATAGCGTGTCTTGGCAGGCTATTCTAAGCTGTTCCAGCTGTTTTTGGGACATTTCAAGTTTTTACGTTTTTGCCTTACTATAGTCTTGGATTTTTGGTCACATTTTTCAACATGCAAAATTATGTTGTTTTCGGCTTTTTTTGCAACTTTCTTTGCTATGCTGTGTCTTGGCAGGGTATTGTAAACTGTTTCAAGCTGTTTTTGGGACATTTCAAATTTTTACATTTTTTAATTTTTTGCCTTACTATAGTCTTGGATTTTTGGTCGGATTTTTCGACATGCCAAATTATGCTGTTTTGGACTTTTTTTGCAACTTTCTTTGCTATAGCGTGTCTTGGCAGGCTATTCTAAGCTGTTTCAAGCTGTTTTCAATAGTTTTTAGGACGGGTCAAATTTTGACATTTTGCCTTACTATAGTCTTGGATTTTTAGTCATTTTTTCAACATGCCAAATTATGCTGTTTTTGGCTCTTTTTGCAACTTTCTTTGCTATAGCGTGTCTTGGCAGGCTATTCTAAGCTGTTTCAAGCTGTTTTCAATAGTTTTTGGGATGGGTCAAATTTTGACATTTTTGAAGTTTTTGCCTTACTATAGTCTTGGATTTTTGGTCATTTTTCGACATGCCAAATTATGTTGTTTTTGGCTCTTTTTGCAACTTTCTTTGCTATGGCGTGTTTTGTCAAGCTATTCTACACTGTTTCCAGCTGTTTTTAGGACATTTCAAATTTTGACATTTTTGAAGTTTTTGCCTTACTATAGTCTTGGATTTTTAGTCATTTTTTCGACATGCCAAATTATGCTGTTTTTGGCTGTTTTTGCAACTTTCTTTGCTATGGCGTGTCTTGGCAGGCTATTCTAAGCTGTTTCAAGCTGTTTTCAATAGTTTTTGGGATGGGTCAAATTTTGACATTTTGCCTTACTATAGTCTTGGATTTTTGGTCATTTTTCGACATGCCAAATTATGTTGGTTTTGGCTCTTTTTGCAACTTTCTTTGCTATGGCGTGTTTTGGCAGGCTATTCTACACTATTTCCAGCTGTTTTTAGGACATTTCAAATTTTGACATTTTTGAAGTTTTTGCCTTACTATAGTCTTGGATTTTTGGTCGGATTTTTCGGCATGCAAAATTATGTTGTTTTTGGCTTTTTTTTGCAACTTTCATTGCTATAGCGTGTCTTGGCAGGCTATTCTAAGCTGTTTCAAGCTGTTTTCAATAGTTTTTGGGATGGGTCAAATTTTGACATTTTGCCTTACTATAGTCTTGGATTTTTGGTCATTTTTTTGGACATGCCAAATTATGCTGTTTTCGTCTTTTTTGAAACTTTCTTTGCTATGGCGTGTCTTGGCAGGCTATTCTAAGCTGTTTAAAGTAGTTTTCAACAGTTTTTGGGGCATTCATTTGTTTTTCCTGCATGCAATTTTATGTTGTTTTGGGATGGTCGCCATAGTCCAATTTGCACCACCACATTCTCAACAGAGGTGGAATATTTATTAAGAGCTGTATTAAAACAACCTTGGGTCAAGGACCCTCTAAAACGTCTGATATTACAGCAACACAAAACAAAACCTAAGAAACAAATTGTGTTAAAGCGGTGCTGTACCTGGATCTCCTCAATGCTGTGAACAATGAACATGTCCTGCAGGTCCTCCATGGCTCCGTCCATCCAGTTGTTGAAGGGCGCTGCCCTCTTGGCAAACTCCAGGTACAGCTGATCAATAGTCTCCCACAGCTTCTCCACACGCTACACACACAGTTAAGACGTACATTAACAAAAAGAAAATGTACAGAAGCACTGGCTTGTTATAAATTTGAGGAGATGAAACTGAATAACTCATTTTCATAATGGATTTTGGTCTATGTGGATCACATTTACTATTGTTACCTATCACGCTGCCATAAAGTTATTTTGTTTGTGTTGTGAGTGTTTCAGGTCGTACCTCCAGTGCGTCCCTCCTCTTCTGGGTAAGGGTGCCCAGGTTGTCCCACTGGTCACAGATGCCCTGGCAGCGGGTGTTGACTGAAGCAGCATCGTGGTAGTCCAGCTCACTAGAGGAGACGACAGAGTGAAACCACCAAATTAATCATCTACACCCATAAAATGTCACAGAATTAGAAATGTGTATGACAGTGTTACATTTTTTACAAACTATACCACGGTTTTAACAGCATATTTATGTTTAACATATAAACTGTACTCTCGTGACATTTTGTATTTTTCTCACATTTTACATTTTTATTTTTTTCCACATATGATACAATGCCTCTTATTTTTTATGACATTTTTGTGAAAAGTTTCACACGCTACACTATGACAATTTAATTTAATTTAATTTATTTTATTTGTGATTTCTTTGCACTTTATAATATACTAAGGGTTTTTGAAATTACACTTCTGTTGTAAAAATGTAATACTATACTATGATACTTTTGTGGGGGGACTCACTATTATTCTGCTTTTTGATCTTTTTATGAAAATGTATACAATATACCATATTTTTATTGACATTTTTGTGATTTTTTTTTTATTTACACATTATCCTTAAACTTTATAAATCCAAAGGTCATTTTGACCTCACAAAGATCTGCGTGAGATTGAAATGTTGTCTTTATAAAAACTATCTTAAGTTCAGATTATTGACCCTGAATGTTGTATTTTAATAGACGCAGAACACCTGCCTCCTTTTTAAAGATCTTACATGTTCCCTTACTTTCTCCCCATTCTGTATTTGAGGGTCATCTGAGAACATTTTGCTTTTAAGTATCTGCTTTAAAAAGTAATGAAAGTTATGTGTAGCATGCATACATATTCAGCATTATGGTGTATATCGCATCAAAGGGATGATATCAGAACTATCTGTGGAAAAAGCCCAGAGGAGTGGTGAGGAATAAGGAAATAGTGAGATCAGAAGTTTCTGCTCTTTCATGAGTCATCCTTTCATCTTTTTATCCCTCTCATTAACATGCTTTCCACTCATTCCCACTTTTGTTCTTTGCTGCATTCGCATCCTCGTCTGCTCTCAACATATCTCTCCGATCACGACAATTAAAGAGTCCCGAAACAGTTGAGTCGCTCACTTCTCTCCTCTCCTGTCCCTCCTACAGCTTCCACATGAGCCCTCAATGTAATCATCTCTATTCTTGTTCCTCACTCCTTTTACATTTCTGCTCCTCATCACTGTTTTTCACTGCTTCTCCACTTTCTTTAAATTACAAAGCCCCCGAGATCCCAAACCTTCATGACAACGTCAGTATTTGTGTTATTTTTTGGTTGGAGTTGAATGTTTTCAGGGTTTCTTTTGCTTTTGAATGTTTCTGTTTCTTTGTGTCCGGGCCTCTTACTTCAGCTCCTGAGCGATGGCGGCGATCTGCTCCACTCTGTCCTGGTGAGCAGCAAGGTCGCTCTCGAACGCCTCGTGCTTCCTCATGAGGGCTCTGATCTCCATCAAAGAGGCCGACTCGTAGTCCTTCTGGGACAGCAGGTCCTCCTTACCTGAGACACACAGGTGTTTGATCTGCATGTCATTCTTTGACCTTCAAAGACTAAAATAACAAGCTTTTAAATGAACACAGCTCTTGAACTTGTACTAAAAATACATTTGGTTGTATTCAAGCTTAAACCTGTCCTGCATTAATAAATAAAAAGTATCGTAAAACGTGGCTGCTTTTGTCTGAGTTCCAAGATGTACTATATTCGAAAATTTATGTTTTTAAATGGTATTTTAGACAAAATTCAATACTAAAACTGTTTTATAACATTTTGATCAAATTACTATAGTATTTCCTTTCATGCCAATTTGGACGGCATACTATATCATTACGTCTTTTGTGTATTTGAAAGCAATTGTGGACAACGAACCATCAAATGGTGTTCTTAAAACATTTTGGACTACGTTCTATAATATAACGTTTTAAAGCCATTGTGTGCCATAGTCGCCGACATACTGTATCACATTGGGTAGTTGTTGCAACATGCTACATTATGGTTTTATTGGCCCTTTTTGGAACTTTCTATTCCATGGCGTGTCTCTGCACGGTATTCAAGGCAGAATCCAGCTTATTTGGGGACATTTCAAATTTTGACGTTTTTGCTATACTGTAGTATTTGTTTTTGGTCAGACGTAACAAATTATGGTTTTAGTGGCCTTTTCATCAAGGTCAATGCTATAGCATACAAGTGCAGGCTGTTCTAGCTTGGTTCCAGCTGTTTTTGGGGCATTTCAAATTTTGACATTTTTGCCTTACTATAGTCTTGGATTTTTAGTCATTTTTTCGACAAGCCAAATTCTGTTGTTCTCGTCTTTTTTGCAACTTTCTTTGCTATAGTGTGTTTTGGCAGGCTATTCTACACTGTTTCCAGCTGTTTTTAGGACATTTCAAATTTTGACATTTTTGAAATTTTTGCCTTACTATAGTCTTGGATTTTTGGTCGGATTTTTCGACATGCCAAATTATGCTGTTTTGGACTTTTTTTGCAACTTTCTTTGCTATAGCGTGTTTTGGCAGGCCATTCTAAGCTGTTTCCAGCAGTTTTTAACAGTTTTTAGGACGGGTCAAATTTTGACATTTTGCCTTACTATAGTCTTGGATTTTTGTTCGGATTTTTCGACATGCCAAATTATGCTTTTTTTGGCTTTTTTTGCAGCTTTCTTTGCTATGGCGTGTTTTGGCAGGCTATTCTAAGCTATTTCCTGTTGTTTTCAACAGTTTTTGGGACAGACCAAATTTTGACATTTTGCCTTACTATAGTCTTGGATTTTTGGTCGGATTTTTCGACATGCAAAATTATGCTGTTTTGGACTTTTTTTGCAACTTTCTTTGCTATGGCGTGTTTTGGCAGGTTATTCTAAGCTGTTTCCAGCCGTTTTTAACAGTTTTATAGGACGGGTCAAATTTTGACATTTTGCCTTACTATAGTCTTGGATTTTTGGTCGGATTTTTCGACATGCCAAATTATGCTGTTTTGGACTTTTTTTGCAACTTTCTTTGCTATGGCGTGTTTTGGCAGGCTATTCTAAACTGTGTCCAGCAGATTTTAACAGTGTTTAGGAGATGTCAAATTTTGACATTTTGCCTTACTATAGCCTTGGATTTTTGGTCGGATTTTTCGACACGCCAAATTATGCTTTTTTTGGCTTTTTTTGCAACTTTCTTTGCTATGGCGTGTTTTGGCAGGCTATTCTAAGCTGTTTCCAGCCGTTTTTAACAGTTTTGTAGGACGGGTCAAATTTTGACATTTTGCCTTACTATAGTCTTGGATTTTTGGTCGGATTTTTCGACATGCAAAATTATGCTGTTTTGGACTTATTTTACAACTATCTTTGCTATGGCGTGTTTTGGCAGGCCATTCTAAGCTCTTTCCAGCAGTTTTTAACAGTTTTTAGGAGATGTCAAATTTTGACATTTTGCCTTACTATAGCCTTGGATTTTTGGTCGGATTTTTCGACACGCCAAATTATGCTTTTTTTGGCTTTTTTTGCAACTTTCTTTGCTATGGCGTGTTTTGGCAGGCTATTCTA
The DNA here is from genome assembly GCF_026936395.1 of Plectropomus leopardus. Taxonomy (NCBI): domain Eukaryota; kingdom Metazoa; phylum Chordata; class Actinopteri; order Perciformes; family Serranidae; genus Plectropomus; species Plectropomus leopardus. Next base: position 17,051,264 of record NC_142198.1, read on the forward strand.
AGCTGTTTCCAGCCGTTTTTAACAGTTTTGTAGGACGGGTCAAATTTTGACATTTTGCCTTACTATAGCCTTGGATTTTTGGTCGGATTTTTCGACACGCCAAATTATGCTTTTTTTGGCTTTTTTTGCAACTTTCTTTGCTATGGCGTGTTTTGGCAGGCTATTCTAAGCTGTTTCCAGCAGATTTTAACAGTTTTTAGGAGATGTCAAATTTTGACATTTTGCCTTACTATAGTCTTGGATTTTTGGTCGGATTTTTCGACATGCAAAATTATGCTGTTTTGGACTTTTTTTGCAACTTTCTTTGCTATGGCGTGTTTTGGCAGGTTATTCTAAGCTGTGTCCAGCAGATTTTAACAGTTTTTAGGAGATGTCAAATTTTGACATTTTGCCTTACTATAGCCTTGGATTTTTGGTCGGATTTTTCATTACGCCAAATTATGCTTTTTTTGGCTTTTTTTGCAACTTTCTTTGCTATGGCGTGTTTTGGCAGGCTATTCTAAGCTGTTTCCAGCCGTTTTTAACAGTTTTGTAGGACGGGTCAAATTTTGACATTTTGCCTTACTATAGTCTTGGATTTTTGGTCGGATTTTTCGACATGCAAAATTATGCTGTTTTGGACTTATTTTACAACTATCTTTGCTATGGCGTGTTTTGGCAGGCTATTCTAAGCTCTTTCCAGCAGTTTTTAACAGTGTTTAGGAGATGTCAAATTTTGACATTTTGCCTTACTATAGCCTTGGATTTTTGGTCGGATTTTTCGACACGCCAAATTATGCTTTTTTTGGCTTTTTTTGCAACTTTCTTTGCTATGGCGTGTTTTGGCAGGCTATTCTAAGCTGTTTCCAGCCGTTTTTAACAGTTTTGTAGGACGGGTCAAATTTTGACATTTTGCCTTACTATAGTCTTGGATTTTTGGTCGGATTTTTCGACACGCAAAATTATGCTTTTTTTGGCTTTTTTTGCAACTTTCTTTGCTATGGCGTGTTTTGGCAGGCTATTCTAAGCTGTTTCCAGCTGTTTTTAACAGTTTTTAGGAGATGTCAAATTTTGACATTTTGCCTTACTATAGTCTTGGATTTTTGGTCGGATTTTTCGACATGCAAAATTATGCTGTTTTGGACTTTTTTTGCAACTTTCTTTGCTATGGCGTGTTTTGGCAGGTTATTCTAAGCTGTGTCCAGCAGATTTTAACAGTTTTTAGGAGATGTCAAATTTTGACATTTTGCCTTACTATAGCCTTGGATTTTTGGTCGGATTTTTCGACACGCCAAATTATGCTTTTTTTGGCTTTTTTTGCAACTTTCTTTGCTATGGCGTGTTTTGGCAGGCTATTCTAAACTGTGTCCAGCAGATTTTAACAGTTTTTAGGAGATGTCAAATTTTGACATTTTGCCTTACTATAGTCTTGGATTTTTGGTCGGATTTTTCGACATGCCAAATTATGCTGCTTTGGACTTTTTTTTACAGCTTTCTTTGCAATGGCGTGTTTTGGCAGGCCATTCTAAGCTGTTTCCAGCAGTTTTTAACAGTGTTTAGGAGATGTCAAATTTTGACATTTTGCCTTACTATAGCCTTGGATTTTTGGTCGGATTTTTCGACACGCCAAATTATGCTTTTTTTGGCTTTTTTTGCAACTTTCTTTGCTATGGCGTGTTTTGGCAGGCTATTCTAAGCTGTTTCCAGCCGTTTTTAACAGTTTTGTAGGACGGGTCAAATTTTGACATTTTGCCTTACTATAGTCTTGGATTTTTGGTCGGATTTTTCGACACGCAAAATTATGCTTTTTTTGGCTTTTTTTGCAACTTTCTTTGCTATGGCGTGTTTTGGCAGGCTATTCTAAGCTGTTTCCAGCTGTTTTTAACAGTTTTTAGGAGATGTCAAATTTTGACATTTTGCCTTACTATAGTCTTGGATTTTTGGTCGGATTTTTCGACATGCAAAATTATGCTGTTTTGGACTTTTTTTGCAACTTTCTTTGCTATGGCGTGTTTTGGCAGGTTATTCTAAGCTGTGTCCAGCAGATTTTAACAGTTTTTAGGAGATGTCAAATTTTGACATTTTGCCTTACTATAGCCTTGGATTTTTGGTCGGATTTTTCGACACGCCAAATTATGCTTTTTTTGGCTTTTTTTGCAACTTTCTTTGCTATGGCGTGTTTTGGCAGGCTATTCTAAACTGTGTCCAGCAGATTTTAACAGTTTTTAGGCGATGTCAAATTTTGACATTTTGCCTTACTATAGTCTTGGATTTTTGGTCGGATTTTTCGACATGCCAAATTATGCTGCTTTGGACTTTTTTTTACAGCTTTCTTTGCAATGGCGTGTTTTGGCAGGCCATTCTAAGCTGTTTCCAGCAGTTTTTAACAGTGTTTAGGAGATGTCAAATTTTGACATTTTGCCTTACTATAGCCTTGGATTTTTGGTCGGATTTTTCGACACGCCAACTTATGCTTTTTTGGCTTTTTGCAACTTTCTTTGCTATGGCGTGTTTTGGCAGGCTATTCTAAGCTGTTTCCAGCCGTTTTAACAGTTTTGTAGGACGGGTCAAATTTTGACATTTTGCCTTACTATAGCCTTGGATTTTTGGTCGGATTTTTCGACACGCCAAATTATGCTTTTTTTGGCTTTTTTTGCAACTTTCTTTGCTATGGCGTGTTTTGGCAGGCTATTCTAAGCTGTTTCCAGCAGATTTTAACAGTTTTTAGGAGATGTCAAATTTTGACATTTTGCCTTACTATAGCCTTGGATTTTTGGTCGGATTTTTCGACATGCAAAATTATGCTTTTTTTGGCTTTTTTTGCAACTTTCTTTGCTATGGCGTGTTTTGGCAGGCTATTCTAAACTGTGTCCAGCAGATTTTAACAGTTTTTAGGAGATGTCAAATTTTGACATTTTGCCTTACTATAGTCTTGGATTTTTGGTCGGATTTTTCGACACGCCAAATTATGCTTTTTTTGGCTTTTTTTGCAACTTTCTTTGCTATGGCGTGTTTTGGCAGGCTATTCTAAACTGTGTCCAGCAGATTTTAACAGTTTTTAGGAGATGTCAAATTTTGACATTTTGCCTTACTATAGTCTTGGATTTTTGGTCGGATTTTTCGACATGCCAAATTATGCTGCTTTGGACTTTTTTTTACAGCTTTCTTTGCAATGGCGTGTTTTGGCAGGCCATTCTAAGCTGTTTCCAGCAGTTTTTAACAGTGTTTAGGAGATGTCAAATTTTGACATTTTGCCTTACTATAGCCTTGGATTTTTGGTCGGATTTTTCGACACGCAAAATTATGCTTTTTTTGGCTTTTTTTGCAACTTTCTTTGCTATGGCGTGTTTTGGCAGGTTATTCTAAGCTGTTTCCAGCCGTTTTTAACAGTTTTATAGGACGGGTCAAATTTTGACATTTTTGCCTTACTATAGTCTTGGATTTTTGGTCGGATTTTTCGACATGCCAAATTATGCTGTTTTGGACTTATTTTACAACTATCTTTGCTATGGCGTGTTTTGGCAGGCTATTCTAAGCTCTTTCCAGCAGTTTTTAACAGTGTTTAGGAGATGTCAAATTTTGACATTTTGCCTTACTATAGCCTTGGATTTTTGGTCGGATTTTTCGACATGCAAAATTATGCTTTTTTTGGCTTTTTTTGCAACTTTCTTTGCTATGGCGTGTTTTGGCAGGCTATTCTAAACTGTGTCCAGCAGATTTTAACAGTTTTTAGGAGATGTCAAATTTTGACATTTTGCCTTACTATAGCCTTGGATTTTTGGTCGGATTTTTCGACATGCCAAATTATGCTGTTTTGGACTTTTTTTGCAACTTTCTTTGCTATGGCGTGTTTTGGCAGGCTATTCTAAACTGTGTCCAGCAGATTTTAACAGTTTTTAGGAGATGTCAAATTTTGACATTTTGCCTTACTATAGTCTTGGATTTTTGGTCGGATTTTTCGACATGCCAAATTATGCTGCTTTGGACTTTTTTTTACAGCTTTCTTTGCAATGGCGTGTTTTGGCAGGCTATTCTAAGCTCTTTCCAGCAGATTTTAACAGTTTTTAGGAGATGTCAAATTTTGACATTTTGCCTTACTATAGCCTTGGATTTTTGGTCGGATTTTTCGACACGCCAAATTATGCTTTTTTTGGCTTTTTTTGCAACTTTCTTTGCTATGGCGTGTTTTGGCAGACTATTCTAAACTGTGTCCAGCAGTTTTTAACAGTGTTTAGGAGATGTCAAATTTTGACATTTTGCCTTACTATAGCCTTGGATTTTTGGTCGGATTTTTCGACACGCCAAATTATGCTTTTTTTGGCTTTTTTTGCAACTTTCTTTGCTATGGCGTGTTTTGGCAGGCTATTCTAAACTGTGTCCAGCAGATTTTAACAGTTTTTAGGAGATGTCAAATTTTGACATTTTGCCTTACTATAGTCTTGGATTTTTGGTCGGATTTTTCGACATGCCAAATTATGCTGCTTTGGACTTTTTTTTACAGCTTTCTTTGCAATGGCGTGTTTTGGCAGGCCATTCTAAGCTGTTTCCAGCAGTTTTTAACAGTGTTTAGGAGATGTCAAATTTTGACATTTTGCCTTACTATAGCCTTGGATTTTTGGTCGGATTTTTCGACACGCCAAATTATGCTTTTTTTGGCTTTTTTTGCAACTTTCTTTGCTATGGCGTGTTTTGGCAGGCTATTCTAAGCTGTTTCCAGCCGTTTTTAACAGTTTTGTAGGACGGGTCAAATTTTGACATTTTGCCTTACTATAGTCTTGGATTTTTGGTCGGACTTTTTCGACATGCAAAATTATGCTGTTTTGGACTTATTTTACAACTATCTTTGCTATGGCGTGTTTTGGCAGGCTATTCTAAACTATGTCCAGCAGATTTTAACAGTTTTTAGGAGATGTCAAATTTTGACATTTTGCCTTACTATAGCCTTGGATTTTTGGTTGGATTTTTCGACACGCCAAATTATGCTTTTTTTGGCTTTTTTTGCAACTTTCTTTGCTATGGCGTGTTTTGGCAGACTATTCTAAACTGTGTCCAGCAGTTTTTAACAGTGTTTAGGAGATGTCAAATTTTGACATTTTGCCTTACTATAGCCTTGGATTTTTGGTCGGATTTTTCGACACGCCAAATTATGCTTTTTTTGGCTTTTTTTGCAACTTTCTTTGCTATGGCGTGTTTTGGCAGGCTATTCTAAGCTGTTTCCAGCCGTTTTTAACAGTTTTGTAGGACGGGTCAAATTTTGACATTTTGCCTTACTATAGTCTTGGATTTTTGGTCGGATTTTTCGACACGCCAAATTATGCTTTTTTTGGCTTTTTTTGCAACTTTCTTTGCTATGGCGTGTTTTGGCAGGCTATTCTAAACTGTGTCCAGCAGATTTTAACAGTTTTTAGGAGATGTCAAATTTTGACATTTTGCCTTACTATAGTCTTGGATTTTTGGTCGGATTTTTCGACATGCCAAATTATGCTGCTTTGGACTTTTTTTTACAGCTTTCTTTGCAATGGCGTGTTTTGGCAGGCCATTCTAAGCTGTTTCCAGCAGTTTTTAACAGTGTTTAGGAGATGTCAAATTTTGACATTTTGCCTTACTATAGCCTTGGATTTTTGGTCGGATTTTTCGACACGCCAAATTATGCTTTTTTTGGCTTTTTTTGCAACTTTCTTTGCTATGGCGTGTTTTGGCAGGCTATTCTAAGCTGTTTCCAGCTGTTTTTAACAGTTTTTAGGAGATGTCAAATTTTGACATTTTGCCTTACTATAGTCTTGGATTTTTGGTCGGATTTTTCAACATGCCAAATTATGCTTTTTTGGACTTTTTTTGCAACTTTCTTTGCTATGGCGTGTTTTGGCAGGCTATTCTAAACTGTGTCCAGCAGATTTTAACAGTTTTTAGGAGATGTCAAATTTTGACATTTTGCCTTACTATAGTCTTGGATTTTTGGTCGGATTTTTCGACATGCAAAATTATGCTGTTTTGGACTTATTTTACAACTATCTTTGCTATGGCGTGTTTTGGCAGGCTATTCTAAGCTCTTTCCAGCAGTTTTTAACAGTGTTTAGGAGATGTCAAATTTTGACATTTTGCCTTACTATAGCCTTGGATTTTTGGTCGGATTTTTCGACACGCCAAATTATGCTTTTTTTGGCTTTTTTTGGAACTTTCTTTGCTATGGCGTGTTTTGGCAGACTATTCTAAACTGTGTCCAGCAGATTTTAACAGTTTTTAGGAGATGTCAAATTTTGACATTTTGCCTTACTATAGTCTTGGATTTTTGGTCGGATTTTTCGACATGCCAAATTATGCTGTTTTGGACTTTTTTTTGCAACTTTCTTTGCTATGGCGTGTTTTGGCAGGCTATTCTAAGCTGTTTCCAGCTGTTTTTAACAGTTTTTAGGAGATGTCAAATTTTGACATTTTGCCTTACTATAGTCTTGGATTTTTGGTCGGATTTTTTGACATGCCAAATTATGCTGTTTTGGACTTTTTTTGCAACTTTCTTTGCTATGGCGTGTTTTGGCAGGCTATTCTAAACTGTGTCCAGCAGATTTTAACAGTTTTTAGGAGATGTCAAATTTTGACATTTTGCCTTACTATAGCCTTGGATTTTTGGTCGGATTTTTCGACACGCCAAATTATGCTTTTTTTGGCTTTTTTTACAGCTTTCTTTGCAATGGCGTGTTTTGGCAGGCCATTCTAAGCTGTTTCCAGCAGATTTTAACAGTTTTTAGGAGATGTCAAATTTTGACATTTTGCCTTACTATAGCCTTGGATTTTTGGTTGGATTTTTCGACACGCCAAATTATGCTTTTTTTGGCTTTTTTTGCAACTTTCTTTGCTATGGCGTGTTTTGGCAGACTATTCTAAACTGTGTCCAGCAGATTTTAACAGTTTTTAGGAGATGTCAAATTTTGACATTTTGCCTTACTATAGCCTTGGATTTTTGGTCGGATTTTTCGACACGCCAAATTATGCTTTTTTTGGTTTTTTGCAACTTTCTTTGCTATGGCGTGTTTTGGCAGGCTATTCTAAGCTGTTTCCAGCCGTTTTTAACAGTTTTGTAGGACGGGTCAAATTTTGACATTTTGCCTTACTATAGTCTTGGATTTTTGGTCGGATTTTTCGACATGCAAAATTATGCTGTTTTGGACTTATTTTACAACTATCTTTGCTATGGCGTGTTTTGGCAGGCTATTCTAAGCTCTTTCCAGCAGATTTTAACAGTTTTTAGGAGATGTCAAATTTTGACATTTTGCCTTACTATAGCCTTGGATTTTTGGTCGGATTTTTCGACACGCCAAATTATGCTTTTTTTGGCTTTTTTTGCAACTTTCTTTGCTATGGCGTGTTTTGGCAGGCTATTCTAAACTGTGTCCAGCAGATTTTAACAGTTTTTAGGAGATGTCAAATTTTGACATTTTGCCTTACTATAGTCTTGGATTTTTGGTCGGATTTTTCGACATGCCAAATTATGCTGCTTTGGACTTTTTTTTACAGCTTTCTTTGCAATGGCGTGTTTTGGCAGGCCATTCTAAGCTGTTTCCAGCAGTTTTTAACAGTGTTTAGGAGATGTCAAATTTTGACATTTTGCCTTACTATAGCCTTGGATTTTTGGTCGGATTTTTCACACGCCAAATTATGCTTTTTTTGGCTTTTTTTGCAACTTTCTTTGCTATGGCGTGTTTTGGCAGGCTATTCTAAGCTGTTTCCAGCCGTTTTTAACAGTTTTGTAGGACGGGTCAAATTTTGACATTTTGCCTTACTATAGTCTTGGATTTTTGGTCGGATTTTTCGACATGCAAAATTATGCTGTTTTGGACTTATTTTACAACTATCTTTGCTATGGCGTGTTTTGGCAGGCTATTCTAAACTGTGTCCAGCAGATTTTAACAGTTTTTAGGAGATGTCAAATTTTGACATTTTGCCTTACTATAGCCTTGGATTTTTGGTCGGATTTTTCGACACGCCAAATTATGCTTTTTTTGGCTTTTTTTGCAACTTTCTTTGCTATGGCGTGTTTTGGCAGGCTATTCTAAGCTGTTTCCAGCCGTTTTTAACAGTTTTGTAGGACGGGTCAAATTTTGACATTTTGCCTTACTATAGTCTTGGATTTTTGGTTGGATTTTTCGACACGCCAAATTATGCTTTTTTTGGCTTTTTTTGCAACTTTCTTTGCTATGGCGTGTTTTGGCAGGCTATTCTAAGCTCTTTCCAGCAGATTTTAACAGTTTTTAGGAGATGTCAAATTTTGACATTTTGCCTTACTATAGTCTTGGATTTTTGGTCGGATTTTTCGACATGCCAAATTATGCTGTTTTGGACTTTTTTTACAACTTTCTTTGCAATGGCGTGTTTTGGCAGGCTATTCTAAGCTCTTTCCAGCAGATTTTAACAGTTTTTAGGAGATGTCAAATTTTGACATTTTGCCTTACTATAGCCTTGGATTTTTGGTCGGATTTTTCGACACGCCAAATTATGCTTTTTTTGGCTTTTTTTGCAACTTTCTTTGCTATGGCGTGTTTTGGCAGGCTATTCTAAACTGTGTCCAGCAGTTTTTAACAGTGTTTAGGAGATGTCAAATTTTGACATTTTGCCTTACTATAGCCTTGGATTTTTGGTCGGATTTTTCGACACGCCAAATTATGCTTTTTTTGGCTTTTTTTGCAACTTTCTTTGCTATGGCGTGTTTTGGCAGGCTATTCTAAGCTGTTTCCAGCCGTTTTTAACAGTTTTGTAGGACGGGTCAAATTTTGACATTTTGCCTTACTATAGTCTTGGATTTTTGGTCGGATTTTTCGACATGCAAAATTATGCTGTTTTGGACTTATTTTACAACTATCTTTGCTATGGCGTGTTTTGGCAGGCTATTCTAAGCTCTTTCCAGCAGTTTTTAACAGTTTTTAGGAGATGTCAAATTTTGACATTTTGCCTTACTATAGCCTTGGATTTTTGGTCGGATTTTTCGACACGCCAAATTATGCTTTTTTTGGCTTTTTTTGCAACTTTCTTTGCTATGGCGTGGTTTGGCAGGTTATTCTAAGCTGTTTCCAGCAGATTTTAACAGTTTTGTAGGACGGGTCAAATTTTGACATTTTGCCTTACTATAGTCTTGGATTTTTGGTCGGATTTTTCGACATGCCAAATTATGCTGTTTTGGACTTTTTTTGCAACTTTCTTTGCTATGGCGTGTTTTGGCAGGCTATTCTAAGCTCTTTCCAGCAGTTTTTAACAGTGTTTAGGAGATGTCAAATTTTGACATTTTGCCTTACTATAGCCTTGGATTTTTGGTCGGATTTTTCGACATGCAAAATTATGCTGTTTTGGACTTTTTTACAACTATCTTTGCTATGGCGTGTTTTGGCAGGCTATTCTAAGCTCTTTCCAGCAGTTTTTAACAGTGTTTAGGAGATGTCAAATTTTGACATTTTGCCTTACTATAGCCTTGGATTTTTGGTCGGATTTTTCGACATGCAAAATTATGCTGTTTTGGACTTATTTTACAACTATCTTTGCTATGGCGTGTTTTGGCAGGCTATTCTAAGCTCTTTCCAGCAGTTTTTAACAGTTTTTAGGAGATGTCAAATTTTGACATTTTGCCTTACTATAGCCTTGGATTTTTGGTCGGATTTTTCGACACGCCAAATTATGCTTTTTATGGCTTTTTTTGCAACTTTCTTTGCTATGGCGTGTTTTGGCAGGCTATTCTAAACTGTGTCCAGCAGATTTTAACAGTTTTTAGGCGATGTCAAATTTTGACATTTTGCCTTACTATAGTCTTGGATTTTTGGTCGGATTTTTCGACATGCCAAATTATGCTGCTTTGGACTTTTTTTTACAGCTTTCTTTGCAATGGCGTGTTTTGGCAGGCCATTCTAAGCTGTTTCCAGCAGTTTTCAACAGTGTTTAGGAGATGTCAAATTTTGACATTTTGCCTTACTATAGCCTTGGATTTTTGGTCGGATTTTTCAACACGCCAAATTATGCTTTTTTTGGCTTTTTTTGCAACTTTCTTTGCTATGGCGTGTTTTGGCAGGCTATTCTAAGCTGTTTCCAGCCGTTTTTAACAGTTTTGTAGGACGGGTCAAATTTTGACATTTTGCCTTACTATAGTCTTGGATTTTTGGTCGGATTTTTCGACATGCAAAATTATGCTGTTTTGGACTTATTTTACAACTATCTTTGCTATGGCGTGTTTTGGCAGGCTATTCTAAGCTCTTTCCAGCAGTTTTAACAGTTTTTAGGAGATGTCAAATTTTGACATTTTGCCTTACTATAGCCTTGGATTTTTGGTCGGATTTTTCGACGCCAAATTATGCTTTTTTTGGTTTTCTTTGCAACTTTCTTTGCTATGGCGTGTTTTGGCAGGCTATTCTAAGCTGTTTCCAGCCGTTTTTAACAGTTTTGTAGGACGGGTCAAATTTTGACATTTTGCCTTACTATAGCCTTGGATTTTTGGTTGGATTTTTCGACACGCCAAATTATGCTTTTTTTGGCTTTTTTTGCAACTTTCTTTGCTATGGCGTGTTTTGGCAGGCTATTCTAAGCTGTTTCCAGCCGTTTTTAACAGTTTTGTAGGACGGGTCAAATTTTGACATTTTGCCTTACTATAGTCTTGGATTTTTGGTCGGATTTTTCGACATGCAAAATTATGCTGTTTTGGACTTATTTTACAACTATCTTTGCTATGGCGTGTTTTGGCAGGCTATTCTAAGCTCTTTCCAGCAGTTTTTAACAGTTTTTAGGAGATGTCAAATTTTGACATTTTGCCTTACTATAGCCTTGGATTTTTGGTCGGATTTTTCGACACGCCAAATTATGCTTTTTTTGGCTTTTTTGCAACTTTCTTTGCTATGGCGTGTTTTGGCAGGCTATTCTAAACTGTGTCCAGCAGATTTTAACAGTGTTTAGGAGATGTCAAATTTTGACATTTTGCCTTACTATAGCCTTGGATTTTTGGTCGGGTTTTTCGACACGCCAAATTATGCTTTTTTGGCTTTTTTGCAACTTTCTTTGCTATGGCGTGTTTTGGCAGGCTATTCTAAGCTGTTTCCAGCCGTTTTTAACAGTTTTGTAGGACGGGTCAAATTTTGACATTTTGCCTTACTATAGTCTTGGATTTTTGGTCGGATTTTTCGACATGCAAAATTATGCTGTTTTGGACTTATTTTACAACTATCTTTGCAATGGCGTGTTTTGGCAGGCTATTCTAAGCTCTTTCCAGCAGTTTTTAACAGTTTTTAGGAGATGTCAAATTTTGACATTTTGCCTTACTATAGCCTTGGATTTTTGGTCGGATTTTTCGACACGCCAAATTATGCTTTTTTTGGCTTTTTTTGCAACTTTCTTTGCTATGGCGTGTTTTGGCAGGCTATTCTAAACTGTGTCCAGCAGATTTTAACAGTTTTGTAGGACGGGTCAAATTTTGACATTTTGCCTTACTATAGTCTTGGATTTTTGGTCGGATTTTTCGACATGCCAAATTATGCTGCTTTGGACTTTTTTTTACAGCTTTCTTTGCAATGGCGTGTTTTGGCAGGCCATTCTAAGCTGTTTCCAGCAGATTTTAACAGTGTTTAGGAGATGTCAAATTTTGACATTTTGCCTTACTATAGCCTTGGATTTTTGGTCGGATTTTTCGACATGCAAAATTATGCTGTTTTGGACTTTTTTTTACAACTTTCTTTGCTATGGCGTGTTTTGGCAGGCCATTCTAAGCTCTTTCCAGCAGTTTTCAACAGTGTTTAGGAGATGTCAAATTTTGACATTTTGCCTTACTATAGCCTTGGATTTTTGGTCGGATTTTTCGACACGCCAAATTATGCTTTTTTTGGTTTTCTTTGCAACTTTCTTTGCTATGGCGTGTTTTGGCAGGCTATTCTAAGCTGTTTCCAGCCGTTTTTAACAGTTTTGTAGGACGGGTCAAATTTTGACATTTTGCCTTACTATAGTCTTGGATTTTTGGTTGGATTTTTCGACACGCCAAATTATGCTTTTTTTGGCTTTTTTTGCAACTTTCTTTGCTATGGCGTGTTTTGGCAGGCTATTCTAAGCTCTTTCCAGCAGTTTTTAACAGTTTTGTAGGACGGGTCAAATTTTGACATTTTGCCTTACTATAGTCTTGGATTTTTGGTCGGATTTTTCGACATGCAAAATTATGCTGTTTTGGACTTATTTTACAACTATCTTTGCTATGGCGTGTTTTGGCAGGCTATTCTAAGCTCTTTCCAGCAGTTTTTAACAGTTTTTAGGAGATGTCAAATTTTGACATTTTGCCTTACTATAGCCTTGGATTTTTGGTCGGATTTTTCGACACGCCAAATTATGCTTTTTTTGGCTTTTTTTGCAACTTTCTTTGCTATGGCGTGTTTTGGCAGGCTATTCTAAACTGTGTCCAGCAGATTTTAACAGTGTTTAGGAGATGTCAAATTTTGACATTTTGCCTTACTATAGCCTTGGATTTTTGGTCGGATTTTTCGACACGCCAAATTATGCTTTTTTTGGCTTTTTTTGCAACTTTCTTTGCTATGGCGTGTTTTGGCAGGCTATTCTAAGCTGTTTCCAGCCGTTTTTAACAGTTTTGTAGGACAGGTCAAATTTTGACATTTTGCCTTACTATAGTCTTGGATTTTTGGTCGGATTTTTCGACATGCAAAATTATGCTGTTTTGGACTTATTTTACAACTATCTTTGCAATGGCGTGTTTTGGCAGGCTATTCTAAGCTCTTTCCAGCAGTTTTTAACAGTTTTTAGGAGATGTCAAATTTTGACATTTTGCCTTACTATAGCCTTGGATTTTTGGTCGGATTTTTCGACACGCCAAATTATGCTTTTTTTGGCTTTTTTTGCAACTTTCTTTGCTATGGCGTGTTTTGGCAGGCTATTCTAAACTGTGTCCAGCAGATTTTAACAGTTTTGTAGGACGGGTCAAATTTTGACATTTTGCCTTACTATAGTCTTGGATTTTTGGTCGGATTTTTCGACATGCCAAATTATGCTGCTTTGGACTTTTTTTTACAGCTTTCTTTGCAATGGCGTGTTTTGGCAGGCCATTCTAAGCTGTTTCCAGCAGATTTTAACAGTGTTTAGGAGATGTCAAATTTTGACATTTTGCCTTACTATAGCCTTGGATTTTTGGTCGGATTTTTCGACATGCAAAATTATGCTGTTTTGGACTTTTTTTTACAACTTTCTTTGCTATGGCGTGTTTTGGCAGGCCATTCTAAGCTCTTTCCAGCAGTTTTCAACAGTGTTTAGGAGATGTCAAATTTTGACATTTTGCCTTACTATAGTCTTGGATTTTTAGTCATTTTTTCGACATGCCAAATTATGCTGTTTTGGACTTTTTTTGCAACTTTCTTTGCTATGGCATGTTTTGGCAGGTTATTCTAAGCTGTTTCCAGCAGTTTTTAACAGTTTTGTAGGACGGGTCAAATGTTGACATTTTTGCCTTACTATAGTCTTGGATTTTTGGTCAGATTTTTCGACATGCCAAATTATGCTGCTTTGGACTTTTTTTTACAACTTTCTTTGCTATGGCGTGTTTTGGCAGGCCATTCTAAGCTGTTTCCAGCAGTTTTTAACAGTGTTTAGGAGATGTCAAATTTTGACATTTTTGCCTTACTATAGTCTTGGATTTTTGGTCAGATTTTTCGACATGCCAAATTATGCTGTTTTGGACTTATTTTACAACTATCTTTGCTATGGCGTGTTTTGGCAGGCTATTCTAAGCTGTTTCCAGCAGTTTTTAACAGTTTTGTAGGACGGGTCAAATTTTGACATTTTGCCTTGGATTTTTGGTCGGATTTTTCGACACGCCAAATTATGCTTTTTTTTTGCTTTTTTTGCAACTTTCTTTGCTATGGCGTGTTTTGGCAGGCTATTCTAAGCTATTTCCTGTTGTTTTCAACATTTTTTGGGACATACCAAATTTTGACATTTTTGCCTTACTATAGTCTTGGATTTTTGGTCAGATTTTTCGACATGCCAAATTATGCTGTTTTGGACTTTTTTTGCAACTATCTTTCCAATGGCGTGTTTTGGCAAGTTATTCTAAACTGCGTCCAGCAGATTTTAACAGTTTTTAGGCGATGTCAAATTTTGACATTTTGCCTTACTATAGTCTTGGATTTTTGGTTGGATTTTTCGACATGCCAAACTATGCTGTTTTGGACTTTTTTTGCAACTTTCTTTGCTATGGCGTGTTTTGGCAGGCTATTCTAAACTGTGTCCAGCAGATTTTAACAGTTTTTAGGACGGGTCAAATTTTGACATTTTGCCTTACTATAGTCTTGGATTTTTGGTCGGATTTTTCGACATGCAAAATTATGCTGCTTTGGACTTTTTTTTACAACTTTCTTTGCTATGGCGTGTTTTGGCAGGCTATTCTAAGCTATTTCCTGTTGTTTTCAACATTTTTTGGGACATACCAAATTTTGACATATAGTCTTGGATATAGTATAGATTATAGTCTTGGATTTTTAGTCATTTTTTCGACACGCCAAATTATGCTGTTTTGGACTTTTTTTTGCAACTTTCTTTGCTATGGCGTGTTTTGGCAAGCTATTCTAAACTGTGTCCAGCAGATTTTAACAGTTTTTAGGACGGGTAAAATTTTGACATTTTGCCTTACTATAGTCTTGGATTTTTGGTCGGATTTTTCGACACACCAAATTATGCTGTTTTGGACTTATTCTACAACTATCTTTGCTATGGTGTGTTTTGGCAGGCTATTCTAAGCTGTTTACAGCAGCTTTAACAGTTTTTAGGAGATGTCAAATTTTGACATCTTGCCTTACTATAGTCTTGGATTTTTGGTTGGATTTTCATCCATCCATTTTCTTCCGCTTATCCGGGGTCGGGTCGCGGGGGCAGCAGCCTAAGCAGGGAAACCCAGACTTCCCTCTCCCCGGCCACTTCATCCAGCTCTTCCCGGGGACCTGAGGCGTTCCCAGGCCAGCTGAGAGACGTAGTCTCTCCAGCGTGTCCTGGGTCTTCCCCGGGGCCTCCTACCGGTGGGACGTGCCCTGAACACCTCACCAGGGAGGCGTCCTGGAGGCATCCTAATTAGATGCCCGAGCCACCTCATCTGGCTCTTCTCAATGCGGAGGAGCAGCGGCTCTACTCCGAGCTCCTCCCGGATGACCGAGCTTCTCACCCTATCTCTAAGGGAGAGCCCAGCCACCCTACGGAGGAAACTCATTTCGGCCGCTTGTACCCGCGATCTAGTTCTTTCGGTCACTACCCAAAGCTCGTGACCATAGGTGAGGGTAGGAACGAAGATCGACTGGTAAATCGAGAGCTTTGCCTTTCGGCTCAGCTCCCTCTTCACCAAGACAGACCGGTGCAGAGTCTGCATTACTGCAGACGCCGCACCGATCCGCCTGTCGATCTCCCGTTCCATCCTTCCCTCACTCGTGAACAAGACCCCGAGGTACTTAAACTCCTCCACTTGGGGCAGGACTTCATCCCCGATCCGGAGGGGGCACGCCACCCTTTTCCGGCTGAGAACCATGGTCTCGGATTTGGAGGTGCTGATTTTCATTCCAGCCGCTTCACACTCGGCTGCGAACCGATCCAGTGAGAGCTGGAGGTCGCGGCCCGATGAAGCCAACAGGACCACATCATCTGCAAAGAGCAGAGACTTAATCCTGAGGTCACCAAACCGGACCCCCTCAACACCCAGGCTGCGCCTAGAAATTCTGTCCATATAAGTTATGAACAGAATCGGTGACAAAGGGCAGCCCTGGCGGAGTCCAACCTCACCGAAACGAAGTTCGACTTACTGCCGGCAATGCGGACCAAGCTCCGGCACCGGTCATACAGGGAACGGACAGCCCGTATCAGGAGTCCGAAACCCCATATTCGGAGAACCCCCACAGGACTCCCCGAGGGACACGGTCGAATGCCTTCTCCAAGTCCACAAAGCACATGTGGACTGGTTGGGCAAACTTCCAAGCACCCTCAAGGATCCTGCCAAGGGTCCAGAGCTGGTCCACAGTTCCACGACCGGGACGAAAACCGCATTGCTCCTCCTGAATCCGGGGTTCGACTGTCCGGCGGACCCTCCTCTCTAGTACCCCCGAATAGACCTTACCAGGGAGGCTGAGGAGTGTGATCCCTGTAGTTGGAACACACCCTCCGGTCCCCTTCTTGAAAAGAGGGACCACCACCCCAGTCTGCCAGTCCAAGGGCACTGCCCCCGATGTCCACGCAATGTTGCAGAGTCGTGTCAGCCACGACAGCCCCACAACATCCAGGGCCTTGAGGAACTCCGGGCGGACCTCGTCCACCCCCAGGGCCCTGCCACCGAGGAGCTTTTTGACCACCTCGGTAACCTCAGCCCCAGAGATAGAGGAGCCCACCCCGGGTCCCCAGGCCCTGCTTCCCCAACGGAAGGCGTGTCGGTGGGATTGAGGAGGTCTTCAAGTATTCCTTCCACCGATCCTAGCGTCCCGAAGTCGAGGTCAGCAGTGCCCCGTCGCCACCATACACAGTGTTGACGGAGCACTGTTTCCCCCTCCTGAGACGCCGGATGGTGGTCCAGAACCTCTTCGAAGCCGTCCGGAAGTCGTTTTCCATGGCCTCGCCGAACTCCTCCCATGCCTGGGTTTCGCCTCGACGACCGCCGCCGCACTCCGCTTGGCCTGTCGGTACCTGTCTGCTGCCTCCGGAGTCCCACAGGCCAAGAAGGCCCGATAGGACTCCTTCTTCAGCTTGACGGCACCCCTTACTGCCAGTGTCCACCAGCGGGTTCGGGTGTTACCGCCCCGACAGGCACCAACCACCTTACGGCCACAGCACCGGTCGGCCGCCTCAGCAATGGAGGCACGGAACACGGCCCACTCGGACTCAATGTCCCCAGCCTCCCCCGGGACATGGTCGAAGCTCTTCCGGAGGTGGGAGTTGAAGCTCCTTCTGACAGGAGACTCTGCCAGACGTTCCCGGCAGACCCTCACTATGCGTTTGGGTCTGCCAGGTCTGACCGGCGTCCTCCCCCACCATCGGAGCCAACTCACCACCAGATGGTGATCGGTTGACAGCTCCGCCCTCTCTTCACCCAGTGTCCAAGACATACGGCCGCAAGTCCAACGATACGACTACAAAGTCAATCATTGAACTGCGGCCTAGGGTGTCCTGATGCCAAGTGCGCATATGGACACCCTTATGCTTGAACATGGTGTTCGTTATGGACAATCTGTGGCGAGCACAGAAGTCCAATAACAAAACACCACTCGGGTTCAGATCGGGGGGGCCATTCCTCCTGATCACGCCCCTCCAGGTCTCACTGTTGTTGCCAACGTGAGCGTTGAAGTCCCCCAGCAGAACGAGGGAGTCCCCAGAAGGAGCACTCTCCAGCACCCCCTCTAAGGACTCCAAAAAGGGTGGATACTCTGAACTGCTGTTTGGACCATAGGCACAAACAACAGTCAGGATCCGTCCCCCAACCCGAAGGCGGAGGGAGGCTACCCTCTCATTCACCGGCGTAAACTCCAACGTGCAGGCACCGAGCCGGGGGGCAATAAGTATTGCCACCCCTGCCCGGCGCCTCTCACCAGTGGCAACTCCAGAGTGGAAGAAAGTCCATCCCCTCTCAAGAAGACTGGTTCCGGAGCCCAAGCCATGCGTCGAGGTGAGGCCGACTATATCTAGTCGGAACTTCTCAACCTCGCGCACCAGCTCAGGCTCCTTCCCCACCAGAGAGGTGACATTCCACGTCCCCAGAGCTAGCTTCTGCAGCCGAGGATCGGACCGCCAAGGTCCCCGCCTTCGGCTGCCGCCCAGCTCACATTGCACCCGACCCCTACGGCCCCTCCTATGGGTGGTGAGCCCACGGGAAGGAGGTCCCATGTCACCTCTTCGGGCTGTGCCCGGCCGGGCCCCATGGAGCCATCGAGCCCCACCCCCAGGCCTGGCTCCAGGGGGGGGCCCCGGTGACCCGCGTCCGGGCGAGGGGAACTCTGAATCATTGGTGTATGTCATCATAGGGGTCTTGTGAGCTACACTTTGTCTGGTCCCTCCCCTAGGACCTGTTTGCCATGGGTGACCCTACCAGGGGCATGAAGCCCCCGACAACTGAGCTCCTAGGATCACTGGGACACGCAAACGATAAGGTGGTAGCTCAGGGAGGGGTGGTTGGATTTTTCGACATGCAAAATTATGCTGCTTTGGACTTTTTTTTTTTCAACTTTCTTTGCTATGGCGTGTTTTGGCAGGCTATTCTAAGCTGTTTCCAGCCGTTTTTAACAGTGTTTAGGAGATGTCAAATTTTGACATTTTGCCTTACTATAGTCTTGGATTTTTAGTCATTTTTTCGACATGCCAAATTATGCTGTTTTGGACTTTTTTTTTTACAACTTTCTTTGCTATGGCGTGTTTTGGCAGGCTATTCTAAACTGTGTCCAGCAGATTTTAACAGTTTTTAGGCGATGTCAAATTTTGACATTTTGCCTTACTATAGTCTTGGATTTTTGGTGGGATTTTTCAACACGCCAAATTATGCTTTCTTTGGCTGTTTTTGCAACTTTCTTTGCTATGGCGTGTTTTGGCAGGTTATTCTAAACTGTGTCCAGCAGATTTTAACAGTTTTTAGGACGGGTAAAATTTTGACATTTTGCCTATCTATAGTCTTGGATTTTTGTTCGGATTTTTCGACACACCAAATTATGCTTTTTTTGGCTTTTTTTGCAACTTTCTTTGCTATGGCGTGTTTTGGAAGGCTATTCTAAGCTATTTCCAGCAGTTTTTAACAGTTTTTAGGAGATGTCAAATTTTGACATTTCGCCTTACTATAGTCTTGGATTTTTGGTCGGATTTTTCGACACACCAAATTATGCTTTTTTTGGCTTTTTTTGCAACTTTCTTTGCTATGGCGTGTTTTGGCAGGTTATTCTAAGCTATTTCCAGCTGTTTTCAACATTTTTTGGGACATACCAAATTTTGACATTTTGCCTTACTATAGTCTTGGATTTTTGGTCGGACTTTTTCGACATGCAAAATTATGCTGTTTTGGACTTTTTTTGCAACTTTCTTTGCTATGGCGAGTTTTGGCAGGTTATTCTAAGCTGTTTCCAGCCGTTTTTAACAGTTTTGTAGGACGGGTCAAATTTTGACATTTTTGCCTTACTATAGTCTTGGATTTTTGGTCGGATTTTTCGACATGCCAAATTATGCTGCTTTGGACTTTTTTTTACAACTTTCTTTGCTATGGCGTGTTTTGGCAGGCCATTCTAAACTGTTTCCAGCTGTTTTCAACAGTTTTTGGAACATGTCAAATTTTGACATTTTGCCTTACTATAGTCTTGGATTTTTGGTCGGATTTTTCAACATGCCAAATTATGTAGTTTTCGGACTTTTTTTGCAACTGTCTTTGCTATGGTGTGTCTCGGCAGTCTATTCTAAGCTGTTTCCAGCTGTTTTCAATAGTTTTTGGGACATGCCAAATTATGATATTTTTGCCTTACTATAGTCTTGGATGTTTGGTCATTTTTTCGACATACCAAATTATGCTGTTTTGGGTCTTTTTGCAACTTTCTTTGCTATGGTCTTTCTTAGCAGGCTATTCTATGCTTTTTAAAGCTGTTTTAAACAGTTTTTGGGACGTCATATTTTCACATTTTTGCCTTACTATAGTCTTGGATTTTTAGTCATATTTTCGATATGCCAAATTATGTTGTTTTTGGGTTTTTTTTTTCAACTTTCGTTGCTATGGCGTATCTTGGCAGGCTATATTAAGCTGTTTAAAGCTGTTTTTAACGGTTCTTAGGACTGGTCAAATTTTGACATTTTTGCCCTACTATAGTCTTGGATTTTTGGTCATTTTTTCGACATGCAAAATTATGCTGTTTTTGGCTCTTTTTGCAACTTTCTTTGCTATGGCGTGTCTTTGTAAACTATATTAAGCTGTTTAAAGCTGTTTTCAACAGTTTTTGGGACATGTCAAATTTGGACATTTTTGCCTTACTATAGTCTTGGCTTTTTGGTCATATTTTTGACATGCCAAATTATGCTGTTTTTGGCCCTTTTTGCAGCTTTCTATGCTATGGTGTGCATCTGCAGGTTATTCTATGTTGTTTCCAGTTGTTTTTGGGGGCATTTTTAATTTTGACTTTTTTTGCCATACTATAGCCTTGCATTTTTGGTCATTTTTTCGGCATGTCAAATAATGGTGTTTTGGGCCCTTTTTTTCCAAGTTCCTATGCTGTGGTGTGTCATAGCTTCTCTGACCTTTTCATACTATTATAAAAGACATACTATAGTATGATCAGTTTTATTCCATTTTCAGGATATACTATAGTATAACTGTTTCATGATATATCCGACGATATACTATACCATGACTTTTATATGCAGTTTTGTACAACATGCTTGATTCTATTTTGGAGGAAAGTCTATAGTTTTCCTTTTCTTTGTCTTTTTCATATCAATCTGTTCAAGGAGTAATGTTTCACCTTAATACAAACATTATCCTGGTACCCTGGAATCATATAATACCTGTCTGTCATCCCTACCTGCAGTCCAGGATTCATGCATAGAGCACTTCTGCTTGAACTTCTCGGCAAGATGATCGAGTCTCTCCAGGCGGCGGATCTCGGTCAGCAGCCACTCCTCATAGCCTTTCTCCACCTGCTCCAGACCCTTCCAAGCATTGGCAATATCCTGAACGAGAGAGAGGCTTTAACGCTGCTCTATGTTGAAAAATTCTAAATATTAATTTGACACTTGTTTCAAGGAACTAAGTGTTCAGAATGTGAATATAGAAATGTATGCCTTGAGAACACTTTAATAAATATGTAAATTTCAGAAAAATTTGAAATGAGTGCTCCATTATTTGCAAATGAAGTGCAGCTTCTATCTGCACTTAAGCTGACTTGAACATGAGCTATCGAACCCCAGCTCAGCAAGTTCGGTTTTTCCTTCTTACTTGTGCATTTTATAGTTTTCTTTTTTAATTATTCTACATTGCTTTTGTTGGGCAAATATATTGTATCTGTAGTTAAAAGAACAGTCTTATTTTTGTTGGATCAAAAAGGAAGATGGGTTGAAAGGATTTTATCAGCTTTAGGGAATTGAAAATAACAAAGACAGAAGTAATCCTCCAACTGATCTCAAACCCTAAAAAGTCTACAATGATTCGATGCAGCAACATTAATACACTAAGCTACAAATCTTTTCAGCTCACCGACACCATCTTTCCCTCGGATGGCATGAAGGCGGGCCTGTTGCTGAGCCTCAGCTTGGTCTGCAGGGTGTTGAAGTTGATCTCCAGCTGGCATTTCTCCTGTACGCGGGGTGGCTTGTGGATGCGGCGGTAGTCACGGAAATCCTCCAGCTTCTGCTGCATGGCGCGCATTGTCTGCTCAGCCACGCGGTTCTCCAGCCAGGGGATGGTGCGGCGAATCCATTCCAGCAGCTTAAGAAGGAAGGGAAATGTTATCATTCTTGCATGCATTATTTATATATAAATCCTGTATGTAATTTGTTTTCTTTCAAACGATTGTCCTATAACTTTATCACTTTGTCTTAACACTAGGACAAATACTTCAGAGCTCTGACAAGTGTATG
Source organism: Plectropomus leopardus (assembly GCF_026936395.1). NCBI lineage: Eukaryota > Metazoa > Chordata > Actinopteri > Perciformes > Serranidae > Plectropomus > Plectropomus leopardus. Next base: position 17,072,819 of record NC_142198.1, read on the forward strand.
TCTTTAGGTAAAGTTCATGGATTGGGGTTCATTCATGTCTCAGTGGGTCAGGTGGGTCATAATTGACTTTGGATTTTAGATTTGCAAAATGTTAGCTATTACCCATGTCTGTTTCTTTAGCTTTTCTCTACAATAAATGCAATTTAAAAATTACAAAGATGTTGTTTTCACTTTTTAATTTTTTTATCTCCCCTAGCTGTTGACCTTTACTCTATCTCTACTAACTTTACTGTTTTACTTATTATGGATCAAAAAAGCTTCAGAAATACAAACAACTTGTAAACACAAACCTGCGGCTGTGGAGACTTGTGATGCCCATTTGTTGTTATTTTTGACATTTTATCAATTGGAAAATCTACTTCATTTAAACAATTCTCAAATGAATCAAAAATAATGCATCTAATTAGTAGCTGCCACACTGTTTTTTTTATTTAGGATACAGCACTTGTCTTGTTAAAAGGTGCTTTACAAAAACTTAAATTTAGGGATCAACACACTGAAGTAGTGTCAGTCAGTATTGTTGTGTTGGCGGTGCCAGGTAATGTGAGGAGTGGAGAGGAGTTCAGATTTATTTTAGTTTTCCATCTGCAGAGACCAAACATGCTCAAAGACAGCCGGAGGAGATCAGGGACAGACCAACGGTTTGTGTCAGCTGAAAAGACTCGGCCTTAAATTGTCAGGGTTTGGGAAAAACCTGGCAGCCTGGTCCTCATGACAGAATTTGTGGGAAGCATTTTGTGACAAGAAAAGCTTTATGCCTCATTTAATTTCACAGAGACACTTTGATTTTCTAATCAGTGTCTGTGGTTGTGTTACGTGTTATGCTATGTTCACACTACAAGCGACAAAGCTATAAAACGGTCATATGCTACGGCACAAAAACCATCAGAGGCCAGACCAGCAGTGTTTAAATTCACATCTTTAAATGTTACAGTTACAAATGAAAACAACAGAAATAAATTTGCCAATTTTACATTTATACGCAAATATATAGGCAAATAAAAATTGATTATAGGTTATGTATATTGATAATCTGTGCACACATGAGTGTATTCGTATAGTTTATCATTTCTGTATTGTTCTGTTCCTGTTTGCAAGTTTCCGTGACTGGAACTTTCACTTCACATCAAACTATTGATTTGCCTGCAGAGCCTCCAGAGTTGTGTCATGTTAAGGAGAAAAGCAGAGAGTTTACACTGGTGGAACATTAAAGTGTTGCTGCAGAGGAGGATGTGCAGGACAGACTGAGAGTGGGAGTATTTGGTTGCAGTGGTTTCTCACCTCGCTGGCCAGCTTCTCGTACTCCTCCATCAGTTTCTCATTCTCCTGGTTGACGGCCAGCACCTTGCAGATACGGTTGGCAGCGGTCTCAGCCTGAGGGAGGAAGAGAGAGTAACAATTCATATACAGTTGCAGCGTATCATAACAACCAAGATTAGTAAATCTCTCACATTTTTTCATTAGGAGTGCTGCTACATCGTGCTGATAGTGTTTGATGTATCATCTGCTCTAATCAATTAAAAAGTGACAACATATCCACTGTTATAAACAAATCAACAAGATCCACATTTTTAACTCCTACAGATACAACTATAACTGTAACTAGAGCTTAAACTATAAACAATAAATCCTATAAAGTGAACATTAAAAGAAACATCTGACCTGCTCAGCGCCAGCGAAGGCGTGGTAGAAGCAGGACACGTAGGTCATGATGGCCTTCTCATCAGGTTTGGGTGTGTTCACAATATCTGAGGTTGGAAAAAAGTTACCATTAACATACTACAAAACTCAAATGACCGCCTTGCAGTTGTACGCCTCCACAAACCCATCAAGTCTCAATTTTAAAATCATGTCTGTGAAAACATGGATATTTCAAAAACATCTTTAACCTGACTGCACAGTCAGGACACTTCAAGGGTGGGCACCAAAGATCCTTTTAAATATTATTACACAATATTATAATATCACAGTGCTGGCCTTAGGTGACCTTTGACCTTTAGGATACATAAAGTCATTACTTCATCATGTTATCTTTGACACTTGTGTAATATATGGTCATGATTAGTGTAAGAGTTCTTGAGTTATGGCCAAAAATATGCTTTGTGAGGTCACATGACTTTTGACCTCCTGCCACCACTTTCTAACCAGTTCATTTTTAAGTCCAAGTGGACGTTTGTGCCAAGTTTGAGTAAATTCCCTTAAGGCCTTTCATGAGACCATGAGTTCTCGAGAATGTGAAAAATACACAGTCACAGTGATTTTGACCTTTCGACCATCAAATTCTAATGATTTCATAGTTGAGTTGAAGTGGATGTTTGTGCCAAATTTGAAAAAAAATCCATCATGGCATTCTTAAAATTTTACAAACAAAAGAATAGGACGGACGGACAGACAACCTGAAAACATAATCACCCGCATGGAGCCAAAAAAGCTTTTGAATGGTCATTCCTTGTGAGGAAAAGGCACACAAAAAGTCAAATTTTTATTTTACCTGACAGTGTAACTGTAATATTTTGTAAAGCTAAACATTTTTTCTAATATCTGTCTTTACTTTCTTTTATTGAAAAAGGCAACGTGGCTCATTTGAATAAAAAATATAAATGACACACAGAATAATTGCCCCCATAAAGAACATTATGTTTTACTGTTGTTTGTATGAGTCATTTCAGCCATTCTGCCTGAAAAAAAAACATTTCTGACCTCAGAACCATCAGTACTTCACTAGATGCTTTTAAAGTAATTTATTCATTTTTTTATGCTGATGTTTGAATTCCAAGTAAAAAGCCCCTCTTGTCCTTGAACCATCTGCCATTATGTGCTGTACTTGTCTGCGGTGGAGGTTATCGGTGTGTGTCAGCACTAACAGACAAAACTTCCTGCAGCTTTCTCAGTGTGCATGTTGTTTCACAGCCTCACCTTCAGCGTCAAGCATCTTGGGGATGTCCAGGAACTTTTCAGCCACCTCGAAAGCAGTGTTCAGGTTACCAATGGGGTCATCCTATAGACAGATACAACTATTGTCAGACACACACACTAAGGACTGCACTGCACTACTAATATAACAAGAATCACAATAACAGCTAGTGTCTCACTCCATGCTAAGAAAAAGAAAACAGAAATGGGAGTCAGTTTAATAAAGCAATGTTTACATCTTTAGAGAGTTTTCAGCAAATTGTGGCGCAAAAACCAAGTGTGTGGGACTCTATTTGTTTTCTGCTCCTGTTGTTTGAAGCACTTGTCCAAACATTTTTGGAGGGAGGATGTGAACATTTTGCTATTTGACCACAGTGAGAAGGAACACAGCTCTGGAGGAAACATTAACTACTTTTTTTCTATTTTTGTAACCAGTTGAAGTAAAACACTCACACTTTCAGTACAAAATATCAGACTTTTAAAAACCTATACTTGTAAAACACTGCACTGATATATTACTTATAAGCAGTGGTGGAATGTAACAAAGTGCATTTACTCAAGTACTGTGCTTATGTAAATTTGAGGTACTTGTACTTTACCTGAGTTTTTTTTTTCATGCCACTTTATTCTTTTACACCACTATATTACAGAAGGAACTATTGTACTTTCCGCTCCACTGTATTTATCTGACAACTTTAGTTACTTGAGTTTTGCATTAAAAAAAACATTTATAACATATATTTGTATGTTTTCTAAATAAATAGTAAAAAGTAAAGCTGATAGTTAGCTGGTTAATCAATAAGAAAATTGCCAACTGTGCTGATAAACATTTAATTCTTTTACTATTTTTGGTGTGATTTTGATTTTTTTGGGGGTTGGTTTATTTTGTTTCTTTGTTAGATTTTTCTGTGCTGGGTACCTTTAATTCTAACATCTAGAAAATCAAACCTTTGTATTTGTTTACAAAAGATTCGATATTGCAACTCTTTGTTTACACGGCCTTATCACAAACCGCATGGCATATCTTGAGGACACACTGCAAAAAGCTTTTTTTTACAGAATTTCACTTGAAATGAAGAAAAATGGAGTACTGAAATAAAAAAATCCAATACCTATTACCAGATTTAGATATTTTGATGTTGAGCACCAAACATTTTAAATCGGTACAAAAAAAGAAAAGAAAGCAAATCAGAAGAGGAAGAAAAGATAAAAAAAAAGAAGGAAGGAAGGACAGGGCACCTTTCTCAGTTTGGAGTAGTCAATGAGGTCAGGTCTGTGTCTGTGGATGAGGGCGCACAGAGCCAGGCCGTCCTTCCAACTGAGCCACGACAAGACGAGGAGGACAACATGAATGAAAAGTGGGAAAAGAGTAAAGGGTTTGAGAGAGGATTCATAGGGCAAAGGAGGATGGAGAGGGAAAAGAGGACAAGGAAAAGCAAAAAGGTTGGTAACAAAACAGGATGAGAAAGAAGGTGTTAATGGGAACACCAGCACATTTGGAAAAGAGGAAAAACATTCAAGAAAAACAAAAGGAGGTTGCAGTTCCCTGTTTGTGCCACAGTTCGGCATTGGAGACCCACCTGATGTGGAAGTTCTGCACGTTGACGTTCCTGTAGGGGGCAGTCTTCCTCTGGCACCACAGCAGCAGACCCTCCTTAGCAGAGGTCTCTGGAAAAAAGTAAAGGAAGAGAGATGCACAGATTAAGTATAAAATAGATCTTACTAGAGCATTACGATAAAAGAAAGGAGGGTGTTTTCAGAGAGGGGGCTTGAATGTTGAAAAGTGGATAAATTGTACAAAAAAACTAAAAAAATGGATCTAGTTTGAATCATCTTGTCTGCAGCTGATATATTTGTTTGTTTATAGTGCACAAACTTGTGGGGAGAGGAGGTGTTATGGGTAGTTAGAAGGAGCTTGATGTCCGAAGAAGTCAAGTATATATGACAGCAGAAGATATTGAGGAGCAGAAGCAATAAAAGGAGAGTTAAAGAAGATGACTTGAAGGTGAGGGTCAGAGGTGTGAGGAGGGCCGGCGTGAACAAGGTCTGAGTCTTTATAAACAAGAATTGATTGTGAGCTGACGCGGCTGACAACGTGAAGGCTGGGCGAGATGATGTGAGGTGCAGATCAAGTTCAGCTAAAATTTGTTAGATGGACTGAATCGTCGGATCTGATTTACCGCACACAAACGTCCAACAAATCACAGAGTGCAGTAAATATACAGCGGGACCGTGTGACAGGATGCAGTGTTGGTTGATCTGAGACTCACATGTGACTGATGTCCTAAACACTTAAATAAGCAAAGTGGATCATTTGAATGTGTTGTTGTTATTGAAGTGTGATATTTTTTAACTTTGGCTGTCCCAAATGCTTAGAAACTTCTATCGTTGCCATGGTAATGAACATCCAAATCAGTATCTTAATGCTTTTTTTTTGGCACTATCCCAAAAATAGCCCATGAAATGACAAGTCGTAATCCAACATTATTCAGCTTTGGCATCAGAACCAGAATCCGGTTTTATTGCCAAGTACATTTACATATACAAGGAATTTGACAAGAATTTTGGTGCAAAACAATTAACATAAAGGCTGTGCATAGGTATTCATTAATACTTATAATTTATAGACCTACATATGAGCAAATTTGTTTTTATGTACCCTAGTTCAATCTCTATTCAGTAAAAGTGTGTATTGGGCAAAGGTAAATTATAACGTTTTCATGATGTGTTCAAAAATAATCTTGTAAAATTTTGTTTTTGGCATGAAACTTGAATAAATTCAGTAGTTTGAAGAAGAAATGTGTTGCTTTCACAGCAATATAAAATAGATGTTTAAGAGCGATCTGTTCATTAAAGATGTTTTTCATGTGAAAGGTTATATTGAAGGCTGTTTTATACATTTATATGATTGAATTTGAGCTCATTCAAATGTAGTTGATGAAGGTCTGAATGAATCAGTTTTTGGTTTATTATAGTGTTGATTTCTTTTTTTCCCTGACACAAAAAGGAGGAGTGTTAAAAACAAAAAAAAATCTTTCAGTTGTCAAATTAATATGTTGCTTACAAAAGTCAATGTTAGTTTAAGTAGACACACACACACACCTTCCACAGAGATGTCCTGGATGGCGAAACGCAGAATGATGGTCCAGATCATACCAAGGGTCATCTTCACATTACCGTCAACAATTTCTGTATAAAAGACACACAGAAAACACACACACATTATTAACGGTAGTAGATCAAATATAAAAGACTAAAATCAGGCCTCTCAGTCGTGACTCTACAAGGTTAGAAGCTCTGTGTCTCCTATTGAATCAAGTTTAATTGAACGCCTTTTGAGGCTATTGCTGTTGAGACAAATTGAATTTCACGCAGCCCGAGGGCTCAAAAGGAATCTCGACTGCAATTAGAGAGAAGAAAAATAACGTTACACGAAAATTCGCCAACCGCTTTTGAAGTGATGTGATAATGTTGCACAACTAAACCTCTCGGCGTGTTTTCATGAACTCTCGAGCCTGATGTTAAACTGACTGAACTCAGCGGGAGGAAAACTGTTGAGCGTCAGGCAGATTTAGAGGGCGAACAGACATTAGAAGACATTATTTAAATATCAATGTGGAACATTTTTACTGATCAAACAGTTCTATTACTGTTGTTTGTTTTTACCTCATTCTACTGTATCTCTCTGTCTTTGGTATTTCTAATTTGCAGCTATTTTCCTGCAATTCTCTTTAATCGTATGCAATAATAAATATTTTAAATAACATAATGCCACAACGTCTTTTTTATTAGTAGAATAATGTATCCAACAAAATATTTAAGTCAATAAAATAGCATAAAGTGTTTTTGTACAGTGATTTGATCCAGCGTGATTTTTAAATTAAGAGTTTTCTTCAGTGATTCCTCATGATTGTTCCCAGTTGGGTGACTTTTACTTTCCTGCCTCATCTCATCTGAATTCTCATAACGCCATGAACTTTAGCAGCCATCTGGTGCTCAAAAATAGGTCCAAGAAATGCAAATACAGTGTGACCTTGGTATATTAATTAAAAGACAAAGAAAAACAGGTAGCAGCGACAGGAAAATAATACAAAGAGGACACTGATAGTCAAAGCAGGACTCTCACCCTCAGCACCAATAGACACCAGTTTGACCCCCTTGCTGCAGATGAAGTCCAGAGCTTTATTCACGTTGGCGATCTTGTGGAAACGCATCTTGCCTTTGTCGGGTTTGGGCAGCCTCTCACCTGAAAGACGAGAAAATATTTTACAGCCAAAAAGATTATTATTATTATATACCACAAAATCCTACAGACTAGCAGTCTCATTCATAAAATGGTATTGAATCTGTGAGTAGATATGCACATAAAACACCTTTGTAGTAAAAACCTACACAGTACTCATAAATGCCGTGGGAAACTCTGATTTCAGCGTGTGTATGTTCATGAGCGCATACATCCCTGTCCACGTATAGCCATATAAGCAGGTGAAAATGACTATGCATGAGTGCATCCTGTCAACCTGCGAACATGCCACAAACAGTGAAAGAGAGAAGGGAAAGAAAAACCTTTCTGACACTGAGATTGAACTTCTTTTGGGTGAAGTTAATAAAAAAATTGTTTTCTTCTGTTACTAAAGGTGACGGATGCTGTGTCCTCTGTTGAACCATCCAAGAAGTGAGTTGAAAAATGTTTAATATGAAACTTGATAGGAACACATCAGCGCGCACAAAAACAGCTACAAGAGGCTCTTTCCAATCACAGCTGGAAGAGCACGTTGCATCACCGTAGAGACCTCTCTGTGAGGAATTATTCCTGACAGAGACAGCGACATGCCTCCACTGGACCAGTCAACAGCAAAGTCGTTTAAATAACCCACTCACATTTTTAAAAAAACCTAATCTGAAGCTCAAATCTGCTAGTTGCCAAAATAACTTAGCTAAATGTCTTAGATTTCTAATCTTACGTGATGTTTAATTTGCATGTTTCAAAGGCATCTGCAAATTGTGATCATAACAGAGCACAATGCCAATTAAAATTGTAATTTCTTATGATGACAAGCGATATTTATGTGCGTTCCTTATTCCTTATTTTCACAAGATCTACAAGAACCCAGAAGCAGGTGCAGATTTTGTTCATACCTTCAGAAAGAGTGGAGCTAATAACGTATTAATGAATGCTGAAATATGCTTATATTTGCCTCTGCAATCACTTAACGCACAAATTTGTTATGCTCATGTTTCATGAATGAGACCCTATATATTAAAGTGTGTGTATATATATATATAAACTGAAATGTAAAGAAAAAGACATCATGGATGAAACCAGTATATCACCAGTAATGACTCAGTAAGTAAACAACAAACGTGTGTGTGTGTGTGTGTGTGTGTGTTGTTGAGATTCACCTGAAATGACCTCCAGCAGCAACATGAGTTTGAGGCCATTTCTGAAATCCTCTTCAATGTTCTCAATCTGTGTCCCGGCCTTCCTCAAGTGGGAGTTACACCAAGCTGTGAAGGTCTGAGAGAGAGAAGATCGAGAGGGTTTAACTGTCACCCATCTGACTGTAAGACAAACACATTCACAGACACTGACAGCACGCTACACAACTACACCTGCACATACTCACACACACACACACACACACACACACACACACACACACACACACACACACACACACACACACACACACACACACACACACGGAGAGCCTGAGATTTCCCTCTTGAGAGCAGGGTCAAAACTGCTTAGCAAGGCCTGAACTGTCCACTTCAATTTGTGACCTTGTTATCGCTGAGGCTGCCGATGGTGAGAGCACACACACACACACACACACACACACACACACACACACACACACACACACACACACACACTTACACAGAGACATTTCTGTCAGTTTGACTGTTGACTCAACAGTCCTTAACAAGATGTAACTGACTTCTGGTATATATTACCATTTGGTCTGTTAGTCATTTTGTTGAAAAATCATCCTGTAATGATCACTAGATGAATTCAGAAACACTAGACGGGTTTCCATCACAGATTTACACAAAAAATAGTGATATTTTTAAAACGTTTTTTTGTGAGATAACAGCATTTCCATTGAGTGATGTTATGCGACTTCTCCTCTTAATGATGACAGGATGTTTAAAACATTAGCAGGTTTATTTCTGTTGCAGCCACCGTACTCGCCGTCATTATTTCCAATCAATTGCGTGTTATGCGAGCGATAATGGAAAGGGGTTAATGGAAACCCGCCTACTGTAACATTAAAAATGTAAAGTACTCTTTTTTTTCAGATCAACAAAAATATGTTTTTAAAAGTATTGTTTAAAATATTCACTTTAAACATCAGCATCATAAATGTTTCTTTGTCACAGAGCTTATTTTCTGCAATGATCCAAAATCCAGTGGAAAAATCCCATAGGCTTTTTGACAAGGGAACAGTTAGCTTGGAGCAAATATCAGCCTTAAAATTTAAAGAAATAATGATTTAACTCTTAACTATTTTTTCACTATTTATTTCTACTGCCATCACAATAATTAACTGTCGGACAGACAAACATCCTGGTGCCGCCTGGGCTGGAGTTCGTCATTCAAGTACCATGTTATGAGTCTATCAGTGTAATAACTCTCATCCAAGAAGTTACCTGCCCTAAAGTCTACATCTAGTCCCAATTTTGTGCTGTGTCTAGCATTTTTATAAGAGTAGGTGCTGCATCTTTTAAAAGCCAGATCTCTCATTTTGGAAACCCAACTGTTCATTAGGTGATGCCACGGTGCGTAATGGGCAGACTGCAGACGGTGATGTAAATGGCTCTCAGCCTCTGAGTGCTTGCTTTTGGTCTGTCTGGAAAATTGCCTAATGGCGTCGGTCGTGCACGTCGGGGACAATTCAATTGGTTCCATCAGGCCATTCAATCAATCTCTGAATGGTATTTTGAGAGGCTTTCATGGTGTTTAGCTTCGAATGTGAGTATAGGATGTGTGTGTTCGCATTCAAGAGTGTGTGTGTGTCAGGGCTGCTACTGTAGAGCCAAAAGTTGCCGGGGTTGGGAAGATGTGTGGGTGTAGAAGCAGAATAAGTACATGAGCTGAATAACTAACTACAGATGATAGTGTGGGCGGAGTGAGGAGAGAGAGACCGAGCAGACACGGAGAGAGAAAGATGTATAAATTAGCAGTGAAACACAGTTTGTGCTCAGTAGGTGAGGGCATAAATTTTCCATTACAGCAGAGAACGTTTAACACTCTGGGAATCAAAATGTATAGGCCCTTGTACAGTATGTGGGTGTATGGTTACATCTGTGTGTGCGTCCGTGTCTATCACCTGCACTCGAGCGTGACTGTAGATCTACATGGGTGGACAGAGAAGCAAAGCAGCAGAGACAGGCAGAGAAGAAATGGTGACAGGGAGAGAGGGGAGGAAAAGGTGCTTCTGACAGAAAGAAACTACATGAGTGACTGAGTGAGAGCCAGCGGAGTAATACAGCAAAGAAAAAAGTGCGCTACACCACATCTCTACATGCCAGGGCTGTGTGTTGGAAAGAATCTGGTGCTACGATACGTGTCACGATACAGTAGAGTTGCAGTGATATACCAATTTCAAGGTATAAAGTGTTATGAAAATTAATGGTTATCTTAATAAGTAAGTTTGCTTATCTGTGGTATTGAAAAAATGCATACCTTTGTTTTAGTTATTTTCAAAAGGGAGACTTTTTACTCACTTTTACTTTAAAAAAAAAAGGTATACTTAGCCAGCTAGACTTAATCCGATTCTGTATGAAAAGAAAACATATGTTTTATAACCATAGCTGAACTTGTTTTTTTTTTTTACATATTTTTTTCCTAATTATACTCCTATTTTTTCTGTGTCATCTGTTTAATGTTGAAAATAATAAAGACATGATTGAAAAAAATGGTATAAAGTTTCATTTATAGAAATAAAATGTGAAATTATAACCCTGTAATAGTGAGATACCCTGACACTGTGATATTTTCTGAGGCGGTTATTGTACTGTGAAAATCTCATACCGTTGCAACTCTACGATACAGGGGTTACGGTTCAATATTTTGTAGTATGTTGTTATACTTTATTCAAGGAGAAACGTTGTGATGATTTTTTTAATCTAATTTTAGGACCTAGAAATTTGCCCTTTATGATTCTGCCTGTTTCATAAACCTTTGTTCTTCAAGTTCATGCTCGTGATTAGGGATAGACATTTGAAGTAATTTTAATATTCGATTAGTTGCATTAAATTACTTGAGTGGTTGCAATTAAAAAATCTGACATGTAAAAGCAAATTGGTCAACAACATAAAATAAGTAGAATATAAAATTCATTTATTTGGTAACCATGCTTGAAAATTCAAAAGTTAATGTAAGAAAAATTACTTTCTGTTGCTGCCATTACGGCAGACTCAACACTGAGAGACCGTCTCTGGAGCCGCTCTCCTCCTGGCCAGTTCAACATCAGCTCCGTTAGCACAAACTAACACAGCTACAGCAGCTAACATCCAACTATGAGCCGGTCCCAGAAAAACGAATTTAAAGGCCAAAGAACGACACTAGTCAGAAGAGAAAGAGCGAGGCAGCGAAGTGGAGAAGTGAGAGGAGTGAGTGGAGAGGCAGGAATGCCCAGGCCCCGGTGTAATTTGATGTAAGGGTTTGGAGAGGAGAGGAGGCCGCCTGTCCAACCAGCCGGGGTCCCAGCAGGTGCATGTCTCCTTTGCCATGCATGACCAAATTTAGACAGGCTCCTAATCCAGCACACACAGGCCACAAGGCCGAGCCGGAGAGGAGACAAGGAAGGAGGAAGGAGGTAGGGAGCTGAGGGAGTGGGGAGGAGGGGGGGCTAAATTAGGTAGAAGAGGGGGAGGAGGGGAAAAGACTGAAAGTGGAAGGTGGGGGGGGCTGGAGGCTAAATCGGGTTGCTATGAGACACCACGGGACAGCTGAGAAGGCAGGATTCCTGAGGTGAACTGTAAGCGTCCAAGACGGAGAGAGATAAGAGTCGGAGGAGGAAGAAACGGATCGAAGAATATGACGATGTATAAAATAATAACTTGAGAGAGTGCGGGTAAGACGAGAGGGGTGAAGTGTCGCCGACATCAAAGGAGAGCTGTTAGAAACTAAACTGTCGGTAATTGAAACTGAAGATTCGCTTAACCTAATAAAGCCGGAGATACACACATAATCCAGAATTCATTAAATTCAATATGATTAACAGAGTTCCGCGGGATAAAAAAAACAATTATCTAGAAAAGCTATTATTTCTTGTCCCCTGCATGTAATACTCCACTATCTCATCCCTTGGGTTTGTTTAAATGCCTGTGGTGGTCTAAACAAGGTTACTACAGCTTACGGCAAGTCAAATTTAAGACTTTTTTGGACTTTTTTGATGCCACTTGAAATGAAATTTAAAACCATTTTGAGGTCTTGGTGGCTTAGTGGATTAAGCAAGCGCCCAATGTCTAATGGCAATATCTGTGCCACAGGGGTCGCAGGTTCGAGTCCAGCTTACAGCTCTTTGCTGCATATCATCCCATCTCTCCCCCTTTCACACTGTTAATCTGTCCCATCTAACAAAGCAAAACAAAACATGCCAAAAAAAACTATTTTTAAGACCACTTTAACAGGTGTAACATGAGTTATTTATGAATTTATTTACTCTGAATGTTGGATTCCACTGTTTTGATTCCCATCATGCCGAGAAAACTCAGGTCATGTGTTCATCTCCTAGTACTGGTTTCAACAATACAAATTCTGCTGTTGTGGTTTTATTGTGCGAAGGGTACAGTGACAGTCAAAACTGAAAAATTAAAGTCTTATTCTTAGATAAAGGAATTCACAGCTTTTAAAGCATTCACAGGACCCCTATAGAGTCCAGTGGCATGAAGTCACCCTCCATCCTGGCATCACCCCCCTCCCTCCTGTCCTCTCTCCTCTGTCTGTCCACACCTGTCGGTCTGGCCCGGCTCAGCTCGGCCTTTTTTACAGGTCCTTCTTGTAAAATGAGGTCACGGTGGCCAAGCGAAATGCCTGTCATAACTACGCCCCCCCAAGGGGAATTAGGGCTGCTGACCCTCAATACAGCTGACACGCACATGTTCCCACACACACACACACACACACACACACACACACACACACTCTTCCCATCTGAACAGGCTCAGAGCTCTTAATAATGTCGGCTCGCTCGGCTGTCCGTCAAAGAGCTGATGCAACCGCGGCGCCGCCTGGAGTTACCGCAGCTGGCCTCAGAGGGGAAGCCATGAGCAAGATACAAGTCCTGAACCAATCTGTTCAATATCTGCACTTCATATTTCATTTCAGCACAGCCTTGTTGGAGTTTGGTTAGAGTAGAAACTAATAATATCTTAAGGTGGGAGGAAGTAATATTCTGCACCATGGAGTTTTTCGAAAGGGCAAATGCTGCCTTCTGATGTGATTTCAAGAGACTTTGGCAGAGACATATCCTCCGGTCATGCAGTGGTTAAAGGCGTTTTAACCTTTTGAAACATAAAATGACAAAAGTTTTCTTGTGTTCAGACACCTTTTCTCATGCATTTACACAGAGGGAAAAAAATATTTAGAAGATAATTGTAAAAAAATAGGTCAAAATGTCCAGAAAATAGTAACTTTTTCTAAAAATAAATGGGTCTTACATGGTGTCAAATCACTGAATAAGAATCTTTTGAGTGTGCATGGTTTAAATTTTAAAATAAATTACTATGAAGTCAAGACTGCATCTCCACTTGGTTGGCTGGCTGCTTTCTCACCAGGGATTACATTTTGTTTACCTGTGACATAACCTTCCCCACAGAGTATAATGGCCTCCTGCAGCTGACCGTCTCCCTGTCTCGCCGCTATATTACAGGTTATGCACCCCCCTCCGCCCTCTGTGGTGCCAGTCCAACACTTTTCACACATACACACACACACACACTGTCAACACACACACTTCAGCTGTGGCTGACCTGATGATTAGCCAGGAGTGAGTGTTACTATGTTGCTATGTCAAGGTGCTCTTTACACGTACAGAGCTCAGTTTCTCTGTCTCAGACCGTCTTCTGACACAGATATAAAACCCACAACTTTACATCTCAGCTAATTAGGCGGATAATTATATTAACCTGCAGGACAATCTTCATTTACACCTAAATCTCTTTGCAATACTTCCTCACTGGCGTCCAGTCTGCCGCCATAGAGGACTGTGCAGATGTAATTACATAAGTAGCTGATTTCCCTAATTAGCACCTTCAAATCAGGGACGGACGGTCTAATTAGGGAAATATGCTGGTGTAGTGTTTATCTGGAATAACTTTCATACTGATCTAGCTTACAGGGAACGCTGTTTGCATGTATCCATCTACAGTTTCCCATCATGTCTCTATAGTTTGTGCATTTTCTGTCTTTTGACACAAATACTGTTTTGGTTTTTTTAATTAAGTTTAACTCCAATTTTCTAATAACCCAAATTGAAGGAAAACTGCAGAAATGTTTAACATGACTTTTGTGTCCAGTGAAAAAGTTAGATTTTTTAAGTCAAATGTTGTAAAACCAAGATTTGGAACACATGGAGGACAGTTAACATATTATATTACTTTAAAGTATCTATTTAGTTTACCAACAGAAGTGTAAAATATCTGGCATTTCTGGCCAATTTTCTGTCTGCTTTTGTGTTTGGCAATCTGCATGTGAGATTCCTCTATTTGGATTCCCATTATGACGAGTTTAAATAAGGGACTTACTAAATTTAACACAAAAAAGAAGCTATTATCACTTACTTTTAGATTTTACAATGAGACATCAGAAAAAAAATGATTCATAAAATCCCACTTTCCATGTCTGAGGATTTTTAAGAGCTTTAAAAGATGAACTTAAGTCAATTTAATACCAATTAAGGTCTCATTTTTAGATGAATGAATTCAATGCCTTCTAAGACTTTGTAAGGATCAGCGGGAACCCTGACTTTGGTGTTCTGCTGTTGCAGGAAATGATGCAGAAAACAATCAAGCTTATAAAACAGCTCATTCTTAAGCACCCGGGGGCACAATTGTACTCTAAAAATATCTATTGTCATTCTTTTTATGAAGCCTGTATTATCCGAGATAAGCATCTTAGAGTATCATGCTGTCAGCCAGTGATGGACTGAGACAGGACATTTTTATTGAAGCTTTGAACATTAAGCCCACAGCCTCTTTCTATCAAGTCTAGTTAGTTTAAATAAAAGTCCTGATGTATACTTAGCATGCACAAAGTGGTATTCTATTTCATTCTCTTCTACTTGTGTTGTGTTTATTTCTTTTGTCCTTTTTTGTGTTTGAGCACAAATTCTCATTCTTTTAAGCCTAAAATTATATTTATTTTACTATTAGTAAGTAACAACAACACATTGTATATCTACATGTATGTCTACATTGTTAAAAATGCTTGAGAAAGAATAAAAATAATAAAAAAAGGATCTTTATTTGTGTTGTATCGGCATCAATGAGCTGCAGGAGAGTACAACAAGGGTATAAGTCAACGCACAGCTGGTATATATACTGTTTATGTGCCTTATCTCAATGTAACACAGGTATTTATGTCTCATTGCCAGTGTAAAAATAGTCTGCCAGCAAGGTTGACATGGTTGACTCGGTTCACACCTGTCCACTACAGCCACCTTGGTCACGCACCTGTTCAGAAGTCATGTCCTGGACTCTCTCTCTCACACACACACACACACATACACACAAACACATCCATGCATGCCACATAAACAAATGACAGCTCACTCACATGCACTGACAGCGCACACAATAATAGCAGCAGCACATAAAAACTGTGCTCTTTTGTTTATAAGGTCACTGTGTCTGTAATGCACGAGGACACACGCTATTTGACTCGGAGCAATAGGACCACAAATAGATACACATGCAGAAATGTTTTCAGATGTATATCAATGAATTGTAAGAATGATAATAGAAAAAATTTTACTTTAGACTCAGAATCATAAAATATCACATACGATAAATGTGGATATAAAACTATAACCCTACTTTCAACACATACTCCCAAAATTTCTTCCGATAAAGTGGACTGTAATACTTTTAAAATGCGTGCTACATGACCAGAGAAAACAGAGAAAATTGTGGCATTTGCTTTTGCTCAAGAGGTAGAAAACCTACAACTACCAGGAAGCACTACGCCGCAACAAACCATTAAATGCTCCTGCTGGTGGTTGATCTAATGTGAGCTTGGCTGGTTTTCCACAGGAAAATAATAAACAGTAATTACAGTTAAATGCTAAGCTAAAATATGTTCATAAAAATATTTTGGGAAAAAAACAGGCAACACGGTAACAGAATTTTGGCTTATATTTGATCAGAACTGCTTAGTTTTACAGTCTGATCTCAGTATTTTCAGCCTCCATTTTTATGATACATAAAACAGTATGGCACCTGCTTTTTGTTTATAAATTCTCATGTTACAGCCAAACAGTCACTAAAATATGTTTTTTAAGACATTTCAGGCAAGACATGGGCAATACTGACAGAATCTTGGTCTGTATTTGATCAGCACTGCCTGGCTTTACTGTTTGATCTGAGGTTGGTTTGAGTAAGAGTGAGACAGATCTCCACTGATCCACGTCTGCGCTCTTTGTATCTGTGGTGGAGGGCATACACAAATCCAGAAGCACAATCTGTACTTCTAGCAACAGCCCTAGAGCCAGAGAAAATCATCTTTCAGCTGATTTGAGCTAAGAGATGAGCAGCGAGATCTGGCTGCTGGTACGATGGATTCATTTACACATACTAGCCACATTGCTATAATACAGAGTTGGTTGAAAAGACACACTGTAATAATAGCTCCATGATATTGAACCATGGCTACTTCAGTCCACGTGCCTCTCAGTATTTGTGTACACAGAGGGGGAGATGTGCACCCCTCCCCCACAATGAGAAAAAAACTGCAGCTCCCAATGTCAACAAAGCACAGGTCAGGTGTTATTAAAAACACCGACAAAAAACTCAAAGGGCTCCAGCTCCCCTGTACGGTTATGCCTGCTCATCTCAGTTATTGGATTTTTTCCAAGCCTAAGTCTTTGAAATAAAGTGATACTTTTTGCACCATTACATATTTGTGTATGTTTTATAATGCTATTAGTTCTTGTCATTTAAAAAACACATAAAAGTTAACAGGACATACTGTAGGTATTTCTGTTAGTAATGATGGACTACAGACCATCCTCTACAGACACACACTGTAAACATTATTACACATCATGTTTACTTTAGATCTTATTACGTTTACTTATAATGTAGCTATATTTACTTCATTTTGTGACATTACTGCAACTTAAAAAAGTCAATTCAATAATTATCTTGTTCTTTCTAAGTGTTAGCAACTTCAATAAACCAAGTTAGTCTGACTTAACTTTATCATGAAAAAGAGGATTTTGCCAATGATGAAGTTAGTTCTATTGTGTTAATATGTTTAGGAAAATACAAACATGATTGACTTGCACCGAGCAAAGTACAGACATATAAAATGAGGTTAGATTGATTTAGTTAAAATTGTCACTTTTAAGTTGCATCAACTACAGAAAATTAAGTAAATCGAACTAATTCCATAAAGTTAACATAAATTAAGACTAAGAGTTACATTTACTAACATTTTTCATGGTAATGAGGTTCTTTTTAAGTAAAATCAAGTTGTAAGATTGCAGGGAGGTAAACTTTTAGTAAGTTTTTTCATTTCAAAATTCATTAAAATTCTGTAAAGCCTCCCACTCTTTTAGTGTCATTTACATTGCTGGCTGACTTCCCAGGCACTGTCAATGGCCACTCAAAGTCTCAGTAGGACTCCATGAACTGAACAAAGCTACCAGACAGTGTATGAAATGTAACCGGCTCTGTTCATCTGTCAGCACATAACTGAGTGGAGGAAAAGAGCATAATTTGCTCATCTGTCAGGGCTGATGGAGTGAAACTGCTCCACTGCTGAGCTGCTCACATCAGTAAAATCTCAAACATATCAAAAAAATATCCAACATCGATCCATCTCAGGCTTACACTAAAAGAGGGATGTCAGAAATATTCAAACATAGATGCCAATAACTGTTCACATCAGAGAAAAAAAACACCTCCAAAAGCTGCTGACATTTTTACAGATTTGCAAAATCTTGTGCAGCACACCAACACTGTGACAGCACTTATGTAAGTCCTCAACCATCACGCTTGTGACAGATTTAAACGCTGTAAAACCACATCAGGTCTGAGCTGACAAATACTGGTGGACTCCCATCAACACTTGTCATTTCAGAGCAAGGAAAGTTTGCTGTGTATGTGACTTTTTCGGATGATTACAGCCTCAACTTGTCGTGATGGCTGATGTTCCCAAACCAAATCCACAGTGAAGTTTAAATGTGAAGACACAATGTCGGGCTGAATTTTATGCTGTTGGACCATTGAATCTAGATCAAGTAGTTGATTCATGGATTAGTTAAACGAAAGAAAATTAACCGTCAGCTATTTTGATAATAGATTATTTCAAATATTTTTTAAGCAAAAATGTCCAGGACTCGTAAATGTGAGAATTTGTTGTGTTTTTTGTCATTTATGATGAAGGGTCTTTGGGTTTTTGACAGTTGGCTGGACAAAGGAGGCAATTTGAGGGCGTCACTTTGGGCTCTGGGAGACTGATGAGCATTTTTCACAGTTCCTTTTGACATTTTATAGATTAAACAACCAATTAAGTAATCTTGAAAATACTCGACAGATCACACAATAATGAAGTTCAAAAGTTATATCATGACTTCAATTATAGCTTTTATATTGGGCTTGCTATATGTTAAATCTTTTGCTACTAGTGTGGATACGTCTGAGTTTCTGAATTAATACTTTTTTGATATCTTGCCTCAAGACAGAAGTTTTTCGATAACACACTTTTTCTATTTTATGGAAGAAAGAAAATCTATCAAATGCTAAACATCTGAAAACAAAAAAGTCTAAAACTGGCAGTCCAAAAAAAAAACAACCAGAAACCATCTGATCAAAGAGTAAGTTCACTTCGGCAGCAGCTTTTAGTGCTTGTATCATTCACATATCATGTTTGTTTTTTTGACTGACTTCATGTCTGACATCACTGTCTTGCGTCAGGGGTCTCTGTAAACAATAATCACCCTAAATTCCTCCACCGAGTTTCAACAGCCGATAAAGTGACAGGACCATCGTGAAGGGAAAGGGGAGAGGAGTTACAACATACAACAGGTGTCGCTGATATTTAAGGGCCATCACCCCCCACCCTCTCTCTCTCTCCCCTCCAACTCCTTCTCCTCTTCCTCTTGTGGCCTTTAAATACCCCCGAACCTCAAACAGACCCGGAGCACTGAAGCTGGGTGCCACAGGAAGATTTGATACAATGACACAAGAGCCAAGAGCTGATCTCCCGACCAAAACCAACACACACACCTCCAACGGGCCGAGCTGAACTCTCTGCCCCGTAGACTCTCCTCTAATCCCCCCGTAACGTCAAAACAACCATTAGGATCTGCTGCAAGTAACTTACAACTTCCACTGTGCACGCTAGAAATAGATTTGGTGATGTCACATCTGTTGCGTCATATAATTTTACAGTTAATCCTCATCTTTAAATAATTAAACACTACATCTGGGGTCTTACAAACCAAAATTGCTCATAGACATTTTCACATCTGTGAAAACTGAAACATTATCTTGAGATTGTTTAGAAAAAAAGTATATTGTGGTTTTCTAGTTATGAGTCAGCTAAAGTCTGTGGTTTCCATCCACTAAATCTTGTGCGAGATGATCACAAAGATCTTTCTGTAGTCTTAGTTTTATTTTTCATAGTTTCAAATCTTTATGCTCCAAAAAACTATTCAAATTAAACATCTAATCTAATATCAGAATATCACTTTTTGGCAGGGATTACCGCAACCTATATGTATGCTTAGGTTTTGACTGAGAGCTGATAGTAAACACTGGTTGTCCAAAACACCATTTTGGGGGCGTCGCTATATGCAAAGCAAGCGCTTTCATTCAGTTACCAGCCTCGGAAAACTGCCTGCAATAGAGTGTACCAACGACTGCTGCGTTGAAGCATTCAGTTCTGCCCAAGATACGACTTTGCGTTAAAGGATCACAAGGGGTCTGGCTAAGATTTCGTGCTGTTATTTGTATTTTTTTTTAATGGCTTAAGATTTATCAAAAAAAGTGTTACAAGGAGGATTCTGTAGTGTCTTAAAACAAAATTAATAAAAAGGATTCAGACATTTCTGTAAGAGTATAAATGAAGATCGCAGTGCAAAACTTGAGAATGATGATACTCCCGGTGACAAACCTGTTCGTAGAAAATGCTGCAGCAAAAAATAGATTTGCTATTAACAGCAGGAACTACGTGCAACAATCATCAGCTTCATTGAAATAAACACAACACTGCACAAGCATGGCAGTGCATGAAACTGAACTGACTGAGCCTGAGGGGAATATAAAGACAATTATTTAACTCTTATTTAAGTAGGAGGAAACTTGGCAGGGGTGAAAATGGAGAGAAAATCAGGCAGCTTCTCCATATTCAATATAAATAGTCAAGTCAATTCAGAAAATATTTTTCTTTAAAACTTGGTGAGTAATATGTGAGCAGTTGTTTCAAGTTATATTTTCAGCAGGTTGAACTGTGAGTGAATAAATCCCCAACATCAATTTATCAGCTTTTCTTTCCGACCTCTTCTCTATGAAGGATTAACGGGCTAATATCCCAGAGACCCTGCTGACAACAGGGCCACCACCGGCCTCCAATGCGAGGCCCAAGTCCAAACCCACGGATTTATGTCAGTGTTTAGAGGATAAAAGGCCTAGGACACCTCTTCTAGTCAAAGCATGTGTGTATGTGTGCATCAGCTCTGTGCCAGATGCCAGTGAGATACACTGTAGGCACAAGGGATTTCGGCTGGTTAGAGAACAGGTGGAGCAGCTGGTGAAACACGACGGTCCTCCACCCACAAACAGCGAGAACAATGCTAATGTTTTTAAAGATTTAGGGATGAGTTTTGCACCAACAGAATATTAGGCTCAGTTCTGAAATGTGTACACAAAGCCATGCTGTGTTTACACATTAGATTTCCCGAAAATCACCTGCAGCATTTTAATGTGGACAACTACTCTGATTTTGATTCACAGCACACAAGCAAACCCACAACCACACAGGGGAGTATCACTGTGCTCTAGGGTTGTCAGAGGAGAATCAATACCGGGATGCTAATCCATACCAAAAAGCAGTATTGGATATGATATTCATTTGCAACAGTATTGACACCAACAATGTCTTCTCCACCTCCTCATTGACACACAACTACACACACAGGAATTCTAAAAGTTAGTAAAGCTCGCATTCAATATTATATAAGTTTTATATATTATATAAGTATTAAAAATGTATCATAAACTTAAACTTGGCCGGCGGCACGCAATAACTTTGGCCTTTTATCATTAGCCACATTAGCCGTCTGTTACGCTACCTTCAAGCTAACGGCTAATAATGAAATGACTAACGTTAATGTGCCAGCTAGTATTAAGTATTCATTTCCTTGACTTAAGTAAAAGTATTAATACCACACAGTGAATATACTATGTTAAAAGTCCTACATTACAAGTGTTACTTAAGTAAAAGTGAGAAAGTACCATCAGCAAAATGTACTGAAAGTATGAAAAGAAAAAGTATTCAAACCAGAAAAATCTAGAAAAAAACACACACCGAAATTTGGAACGATCAAAAAAAAAGAGAAAAAAGAAAATGTTAAAATGTTTGCAGTAATACCCTAAAGTGGTCAAAGTTACACCACTGGTTCTGCCGTCTATAACATTAATCAGCAGTGTTCATTTAACAAGTCGACACATTTTTTTTGTGTCTGAAAAGTGTTTTGTTTCTCTCAAAGTCCCAGACTGAAGCTGAGAAAAGTCGACCTGCGACTAGACAGAAACACCTACACTACCAACTCTATTCAATCAGCAACAAAAATATGGTGCCAAGTCACCAGAAGCACACAACATAAGCAGGGCTGTAGCTGAGTACGTATGCATGTCATTGTTGCTGTTGTTTTGTGTATTTTTTTGTTTGTTTGCAGTACCTCAGACAACCTAAAAATACTGTTTTCATTTATATTTACTATTTTAGTAAACTTGCTGGGGGTTTTCCGCACTACCTGAGGCAATTAAAATGTATTTTATTGTTCTTATCTTCATTTAAAATATTTTTGTACGCCTCTTCATTTTGAGTGTTTTTCCACCCCATGGTACTGAAAATGGCATTGAGTGTGTATTGTGACAACTCTACCGTGCTCTGAGAAATAAGGTTATGACAAAAACAAAATGACTGGTGCCACATGGATACACAGGTACTGCGCCTGACAATCCTGCACCACATTATCTACAACTCAGGTACTTCATTTATTTTCCGTCCACGACTGAACAACTCATGGGAACGGATGGCTAACCTGGTTCAGTCAATCACTTGTTTTGACGCGACCATCTGTCTGCGTCATCATATTAATTGCTTCGCCTCAGTGCGGGGAAACATTGCGTCCTGCTCTGCTCCATTATGCCGCCTCACATTGTGTTCCACCTCGTTCCAGGTTGCTGTGCTACCAGATTGAAGATGCCAGCCAGAATTGCAAGCCAAAAATTAACAATGCCTGCTCCTCCAGCACTGTCTCTGTGTGTGAGTCTGTGCAGGTGTTCTCTTGTCAGAGGTGCCAGAAATGCTGACAGCGATCGAAGAGCAGGAGCACAGAGGCGCAGCTTTCAAATTTTGGGATTTAACGATTGTAAGAAGTGAAGGCTTTGGCAATTATTTAAAAGGAAACAACTAACCGATTTTTGGCTTCACAGTGAAAGAAGTGGCATTTTGTTTCTTTTCAGAGATGTAATTTCAGTTCACCAGGAACTTTCTGGAGTTCAGTTTGGGGGCAGCTGATTTTGTTTGGTAATGTGATGTTCACAGTAATATTGTGTTCACGGTGACACTACACCACCTGGCTGAGGTACATGAGATACAGTCTTTCAGCGAGACAGGGATAGCTGCAGGCACAGGCCTCGGTTAAAAAACAATGCTGCTGCTCAGGTGCTCGTCTCGTGATTAACTACACAACAGAAACATCACACTGGTGACAAGGTTATTATTATTAAGGTGTAAAAGTTTGACACACAAAACGTTGAGACAGACACTGCTGTTTTGTCCGGTAGATAGTGCCGGGAGATAGACGAATATGTCAGCTATCAGCGGTTGGCGGAGTACATCGCTGGTTGCTTTTTGTGAGGGATTGGGTGATTTCTGTCATTTTACTTTGCTAATTTACTCATCTGCCTCCAAAGAACAAGTGGGAGCTTCTGCTCAGTGAGCAAAGAGAGACAGATGAGACAAAAACAGACAGCATAATTTCACATCTGACTCAGTGAATTCTGTTTTTTTTTTTTTGGACAATACCAGAGTTGTTGATTGTCGAACAGTGGAAAGATGATGTTTGTGGGTTTTAACTTTGTTTCTGTCATGTTTGAATAAAGAGTGATTTGCAAGATGTTAACAAGTATTAAGCTAGTCTTAGTTCGGTAAAAGAAAGAAACTTGAATTCAGAACACGTACGGCTGTATTATTATGTTTAATAAGGAAAATACTGTAGGTGTAAGCAGGGTGGCCAAGTGGACAAAAAAGTAAATTTTGCACCCCGGGTGTAAGAATATTTCCTATTAACATGTTGTAGGTTTGTTTATTTATTGGGCAACATAAATAATTTCATTAGCTTATGGGACATGGCTAACTCGGTGATCAAATACATCTTCCAGCTAAAAACCTTTATGAATACATTGGCAATCGCCGTTTGTTGGTCTGACGAAAATTTTAACACATCGCTCAATGCTAAAGCCAAGCTAGCTAAACTAACAAAGACAAACGTGAATAGTAGTCGGCACACTGCAGCCAGCACGGCAGGAAACACTGCTGCTGCCCTTCTGCTTTTTGACACTTCAACAGACCCCTGACTCTGGAATAAATAGATGCAAAGGTTTAAAAATTGCACCACTGCAAGCAAAGATGCTAGCAGAGATGCTAGGCTTTAAAGCACTATTGTTTCACTTAGAAGGAGAACATTGTCAGGAGCAGCAGACAATGGCAAATACGCAGACACGAAACAGACTTTATCTGGACATTATCAACATCCAGTATTAACTGTAAATCTTCATAAAAAAACAAACACGCAGGTACCTAAGAACATTTGTCCACCCAGCTGACTGCATGTCTCGCCGCCTCATTCCATCTCAGACAGGTGCAACAAAAGCTGCAGATGAGTATGTGAACTTCATCACAAGTCATGGAAAACTTAAAGCTATGACACACACTGAGATAAAGACAGACGCTTAAAGACCAAACGCTTCAAGAGGTCAGTGCTCAGGTCAGACACAGCACGTGGCACAAAACTGACAAGTCATGATGGACTGACATTAAAACATCTCAGACAAGTTAGCAGCAGTTGCCAACATCACATGCATGAGACATTGTACTGAAGTAGTGATTCACTGTCTCCTACAAGATAAAGTGGTACAGCTGGTTCATGAAAGACGCCAGGTTATTGTCAAAGTAAAGCAATACTCAGAACTAAGGTTTGGTTTCCAAAAATCCATTTTCTCTGGTGTAGAAATGTAATTTTCACCGGCATCTGTTTACATTCAAGGCCATTATTTGTGATCTTTCCCCTTACATCTGCACACTGGTGAACTGGTCCTCTGGATCTTACCATACATTTACCATATAGTTCCAGTTAACACCGAACTTGGGAAGTTCAATTTTAGCTTCTCTGTCCCCAACACAAGTTACAAACCAGTCGAAAAATCACTTTACTGGTATCCATTGGTCATCTCAGTTCTCATTTTAAATTACAATTATCTTGATTCATTTCAACTGTATGTTTGAAATGCTTTAACCCGGTCAGATTATTTTATGACTCTTCTCTTCTTCTTCTCTTTTCACACAAAGCTCTCTTGCATACGCATTAGCAAAAACTTCAGTGGACCATAGCCAGCTGAAGAGTGCTTGCTTGCCATCATGGATGCTTAAACCTTATATTCTACTGTAAAACACTAATAAATTTAACGGTAATGTAATGTTATTTATGTTACTGACACTGTAAAATAACAGCAGGATGCTGGCAACAACAGCTGACAGTAGTTTACTGTAATTTTACAGTGCAAAGTTTTCTCACTGTTTGGGAACCTCAGAGTGATGACAACTGATAAAAGTCTCTCATTCAACAGCAACCAGTGCTCCCAGTTTGCACACTATCTCGAATTTCATCACACCACTCAGGCCTCAAGCCGAATCCAGAGCTGATAGATGCGCACACTTCTGGATGCTGTTGATGTGGCCAAAACACGAGAAATTCCCCGGAAAAAACTGAAGATCTTCTAACGTGCGTACTGATCCGTACCTGACAGCACAACAGAAAGTTCACCTGCCAAACTGTTGTTCCAACACAATGTATACAAAAAATTCCTTTATTCGCTCAAACTGCAAATGACAGTTCAGACTCTGAAGTGAGAGCGATGGATAATAATATCATGCTACATCATACACTCTCACTCCAGGTGACAGAGTCGTTCATCATCAAACAGAGCATCTGACAGCGCTATGATGACACGATGCGTCGCGTAAACAGAGAATATAGAGGCCAGGTTGCTGGAGTGTGGCTGTTTTTTTGTTGGTTTTTTGGTTGAGATAGACCTCTGATAGTAAACAAATTTAAACAAATCTTCATTGCCAGACCAGTCTACAGGGACTGAGAGGCGGTTTTATTTATTTTACACATAGACATATATGGAGTGAAATATGTCATTGTCATTAAATTAAAATATATATATATATATAAATAACTAAGAACAACTACTTTTTGCGATTTCCAGTACATTGCTATGAATGATGAAATGAAAACCAGCCAGCAAGGTCAAAAGTCATTTTTCATGCCACTGTAACTTTCAATTGTCAGTGAGGTCGTACATATAACCCTGATTTTCTGCTTGTACTACATGCACACAGTCACACACACACAGCACCCGAATCTTTCATTGTTCACTCTAATACTGCTATCACCAGATTTCTTGTTACACGAGTCAACAGATGAATTGACTGACTGCATGATCGATGGCGGAGAATGAAGTTGAGCGTGCAGGTTCATGGTTGACGGCAGCAGCATGCCGAGTCATTTAATGAGCTCTGGACTGCAGAGACTGACATGAGAGACATAAATTGGTATAAGTGGTTGCGGAGGATTTATGACGGTGCGGCTGGCCTGAGAAGGAGGACAGGTTGTGGGGGGGTATGAGGAGGAGGAGGAGGAGGAGGAGGAGGAGGAGGGGGGCTGTGTCTAATTTCAGAAGGCAAGTTCTTTCTCTGAAATAAGACGCAAAACAGTCCAGGCAGATCTAGGGTCAGCTAATTCCTCAACAGGAACCATGACCATGAGGACCTACTGTATTTAACTGATGTAAGGCTGGCTATAGTAACATGCAAACATTTCCTACATTTCCCAGCATTCATTTAGCCAAAACAAAGTTACTGCCGAGCTTGTGATTCTACTTCTGCCTCCAGTGAAGAATCACATAAACGTTATTTAATTCTGATCTTATTACTGCGATGTAATTTATGAAGAACTGAAGTAACTCCAGATTAACCATGTTTGCTGCGGTACGCCTCGTCAAGCAGGAAGTCCTCGTTTAGCTGACAGCACAAAGCTGATAACATCTGAAGCTCGCCTGAGGCGACAGCTAATAAACATATCTACCTCTACATGAAGCAGCTCAAACTGTAACGATGCCGTCATCGACTGCACATAACCCAAAACAGGACTGTGTCACGCTGAAATGCTCCATTTACAGGGTTCCTCCAGCTTTAAGTAACTCAGACTGAGGTCATTTGAAGACTTTTTAATGCCACTTGACGTAAACATTAAGACCTACTTTAAAATTTTCTTTTTTTTTGGTCAAGGTAAAAACATTGTCTGATCTGCTTCAAATGCTGAAAAGATTTAAAACTTTTTAGAGTGGATTATGAAAACAAAGACTATATTATGCTATGAACATTTGCCTTGAAAAAAAGCATCATTTTTTTATTCGATTGGATGTTGTAAATGTATACGAGTGCCGTTGGTGCCTTTATCCTGATCTGTGTGATGTCAAATTTGGTAAATTATGTTAAAAAATAATTACATTTCACGAATTATTTTTAGATTTCCCAATGCAATGACAGAAAAAATGATTATAATATCCCTCCTCCAACGTTTCAGCAATTTTAAGACTTTGAATGATTATTTTAAGACATTTTAATACCAATTAAGGTCTTATTTATTGAGAATTTAAACCCTTTTAAGACTTTTGAAAGATCTAGGGAAACCCTGCTTTTAACTGTGAAGTCAACCTAAAGTTAGATAAAGACAGCTATCATTTCAGTTTTCAGCCATTATAAAGTACATAATATCGTCACGACCTCAGTCCTATTATAAGAGACCCATCGTCTCAGCAGACGTCCAACTGATGACTGTAACTTCTGTTACCAGCTGCCTATAAATATCTACTGCATGCAGCCAACATTCAGCTCCAACATTATGAGCTTTTTTTTCTCCCCATAAGACAGGTTCAGTTTGTCTCATTACTCCAGGAGGCCGGTCGACATAAATGCAGCGTTTGAGTCTGGCACCGTTAAGACCTGAGGTGACATTTCGGAGGTGTTCGGCCGTGTATCCACTGTGTGTCATTTGTTACTGAGGTCACAGAGTTGGCAGCTCGTGGCTTCCTCATAAACAAGTCTCCATTTTCAGCCCCGGCACTGAGCCTACAGAATAATAACTAAAACTGTGACAACGTTGTGTATTTGTTGACGACAGATTGCTGCACAAAACTGCAACTGCGTTGGAAGTAACGCCACTGTCAACCGTGCAACCTTTAACTAATCCAACCTTTTATTCCATTTACAGACCCTCAGGATCACTCTGATCTGATCAAGATGGCTGCTCACACCCCATCAATCGTCATTTCTACTTTCGCCCGCTGGATCCTGACATCGCCGTTATATCGTGTGTCTGCTTTCGCCATTACAGCACTCTGCAAGAACTTGTCTGTCTTCAAACTGTGTCCCAATGCTCTTAAGAAATCACCAACGGCACTCAACGGAAACACACTTTCAAGCTAATAAAATACAGCATGTAAAGAGTGTGTCACACACACACACACACACACACACACACACACACACTCTTCAGCCCCCCCACGGCCTCTCGAGGCTCCTGCGCCTGCACTGAAGCAGTTTATAGAAGCCTCCCTACATGGACACGGCTTCTGGAATAGCAACTGCTATTTGATCTGACTGCAAGTTCTCTCACCTCTCCACTTACGTTTAACCCTCGTACACCTACTGCCCACATAGATCACACAGCACAGAAACTGCACTAATTCATTTCACTATGTTATATGCTGAGCAAATGCGCTCTGTGACTTAAATGTATTAGTTATTTGTAAATTACATCCTATGAATTGAAAGTTATGGAAGCATTTTTTCCTGTTTGAAAGCTACATATATTATTATTTTTATTTATCCATTTATTTTCGTACTGTATGTTTTGTTTTTAATTTTTAACTTTTTGTATTTTTACTTTTTTTCTTTTCTATTTGGATTGGTAACTCCAGTGTTATTATATCATATAATTTCTTAAAATGCAAAAAAAAGAAATCTAATATTTTGACACAATTCACATGGGAAAAATTTCAAGGGGCTATTTTGTTTTATCAATGTCAAACTAATGCCAGACACTGTTGTTCGACTTTATTCAAGTGATCAATCATTTTTCATAGTTTATTCAAGTTTCAGACGGGTTGCATGTATTTTTAATTGGTGTAAGTAATCTTGTCAAATGGAAAAACACATTTTTCTCCCTATTGTTCTATCAATTTTTATGTTCCTCCAGCACAGTGCTCCCTCTAAGTCCTGTCTTTTGTTGTGTTTGTTTACAAATATTAAAAATATCAAATATTAAAATCAGGAAAAAAATCTAACTTTTTTTCTAGGTGGTTTCATTTTAGCTCGAAGAAGTTAAAAATGCTCAACCGGTCTGGTGAGTATAAAATATGCAGAGAGGTCTGGAGATCAGCTCGGCAGGTTCCTGCACTGGGATCACATGACCCTGACAGAATGAATCATGGGAGAGAATCTAAGACCCCCCACCTCCCCCTCACCTCCGCCTCTCAGAGTTGCATCTTGGGATTACTGTAGCACGGGCAGTGAGTACAAATCAGTGGAGCAGGTCTAATGCGGAGAATTACAGATTAGTTCTGCAATTTCCTCACTAATGGTACAAATTAAGACTGAGAGGGGGGATATGTCCCTGAGCTTTCCCTCGTGCCCTTTAAAAACTCCTCACTTTCTTCCTTTTATCAGCTTACGTTAAAATGATGTGATCTAATCCTCTAAAAAGAAACTTGGATGAATACATACCATCTCAGAAAAGAGAGCAGCTATATGTGCTACATTATTATGCAACAGCGTGAAGGGAACGCGTGCAAATTCATTTTAAATGGTAACATTATGTCACTGACACAAGTATTCAAACCTTTGAACCTTGAGCAAATTGTTGTTTATTTTCCAAAAAATGGGGAAAAAGGCAAACAGCAAGTTGGCAAGACATTTGCTGCAAATTGCAAGAAATCAGAAAATATAAAAAAAAAAAAATTCAAAAGCTAGGGAAAAAATAATATTTACAATTTATAATATTTACAATGATCTTACTAATGATCATTTCTGTGGGATGTTTTTAACTTTATTTTTTTAATTAAATTTCAGGTTGGGTAATTTCCTGTACTTTTTTACTAATTTCTTGCAAATTTTTGGGTCATTTCTGCTTTTTTTGTTCATACCTTCTTCCTATGTTTTTTAAAAGACTTTAAGCCATTTGCTCAGGTTTCAAAGGGTTTAATGTAAGATTGATTTGATAATGTTTTAAAAGCACACCACAGTGTCTAATTGAGGACATCGGGAGGATGAAAAAGGGCGAAGACCTCCACATTGCCAAAGCAAAGTTTTTATGTAAAGCTACAGAAATGTGGATAACAGTATCGGCTCCTCAAGGCAAAACTTTCTTGCACATGGAAAGATTTGAAACCTCTTCTTCGAACAGCTTTTTCCTAATATGACATTTACAAACAACATCTACAGGCTGCTCTTACATAAAGCCATCAACCTGCGAGGAAAGAGATCCTCACAAAGCTACCCTCGAGACAAATCACTGCCCCTGCACGTCCTGAAAGACAGCCAGTGTTTTAGCATTGTCTCACGAAACATCAGGTAGTAGGTGGGGATCAATGACCCCGTCTGGCTGCTGCACTACTGGCTGAGTTGTTAAAGTGCAAAATGAGATTAGACAAGAATAGATTCGATTACGCAGCACCCTAAGATCTCTCCTCGCCCACACAGAGGGACATTACATTAGGTTGAGTGGATAAATATCCCATTACTGAATGTAACTTTATAACTCTTGAATCTGACGGTGATCAGTCTTTTGGCCACTTCATTCATTTTGCACCCTGTGGAATAAAACAGAGTAGAATTGAATAAAACTGATGTTTTACTGCAGAATCAGGATGTATGAGGATTACTGCGGAACAAATGTTCATAATGAGGTCTTATGCAAAAAATGACCTAAAGACTGACGCATTCGTCACATTCACTAGAATTTTAACATCTACATAATACTTAGACGAAAACTGTTTTTTGATTTAATATTTTTTCTATGGATTTGATCGTACTGTAAGAAAATTCTCAAAATTTACAGTATATTTTCTGCAAAATAACACAATTTTGTGAAATAAAACACAAAACCTAACTATTTAACAAGGAATTTTCACCTCTATAGTATATAACATTTCATATCAATGTTGTCACCCCTCCTTACAAAGTTTAGAGCATATACAACAATGCATTACCAAGATAAAAACACTGGGTGACTATTTTTACACTTACTTAGACAAACGTCAACTTAAACACAGGAGAGGACATCATTTTTTCAGTGCGTTTGTGGCTGTGTGTATGTACAGTAGGACTAATGAGTCAGCTGCACCCATAAGCCCGTTGATAACCCTATGTAATGGGTATTTATAGGTTATTGCTAGCATAAGCTTCGCTGAGCAGCCACTTAATCACTCCATCAGTTAGCAGCTGAACTCTTAAACTATGTGAAACAGAAGATGACATCAGTCACTGTGGTGAACTTTTGAGATTTTCTATTTACTTATATATATCATACAAAAAGAAAAAAGTAGCCAAACCAAAAAAAAAAGGATGCAAGTCAAATCATCAAGTGTCCACAGAGCACCAGCACTCATGTGTCAACTATAGGGCTGCATACTGCAAAGATTCGGGTGATACGATACAGGGGTTACAATTCAATATAGTGCTATATATTGCAATACTGCAAGCGAGGCAATTATTTTAAATCTAATTTTAGGAGCTGGAGGTGCCCTTTATGACTCAGCCTGTTTCACAGACCTGTGATCTTTGTGTTTAAGCTAGTGATATGTTGTTAAGTTGGAGAGGAAGAGTCAAATGGCTAAAGGTGGATTACGACACTGCTGCCTAGTGGTCGGAGGTTTAAACCACACCAGCCCACAAAAATGACTTGGCCCCTGAAAATATCCAGTGAATGGGTCCCTAGTCCGCAGGAGAGCAGCTCAGTCCTCAATTCAATTTTTCACAGTGGCCACTTGCGGTATTGCAACAAAAAAAAATCCCCTGCAGCCCAAAATTTCTTTTTCCCACAGACCACCATTGTAAAAGAGGCATCAGTAAAACTGAATGAAATGGAGGTTTTGTATTTTCAATTTTTTTCTCAATCAGCAAATCGGACACTTAATAACAATGTAAAGTCTATGAGCCGAGCGGGAAATCACAAGCCGAGCCAACATGAGAAGTACTACGGCGCAAAAACTTTCTATATAACAGGAACTCTTCACATCAGTGTTACTCATAAATGCATGTGCATGCTCTCTCTCTCACAGTTCAGATACATACATTTCTGCAGTTTTTTTGTTTTGTTTTCAACAGTGATGAACAAAAAGTACATATTGAGATATTGAGTGATAATGAGTTTTCATTATGCAACAGGTTACTTTTTACTAAAGCAATAATCAATACAATGTTTACGCCTGTTGTTTTTAAAAGTAAACTTGAAGTATTTGTTCTTAAATTGCGGATATCATGGCTATATTTAAGGATGATTATTGCGGGCCTTTCCCCTTTTTCCCCCCTTATGGGCGGCCCTGTTTAAACACAACAAAATGAACCACTGCCACAAATATTTGCATGTGGACTACTTAAAAAAAAATTTTGAGAATCAATGCAGTATCACACAAAATAATATCGTGACACTCAAGTGTAGCTATATTTCCTTATGCTCCTAATCGACTACAACATATAGCAGTATTCCTTTTCCTTATTAGTAGCCATATGCTGAGCATCACAGATAATCTTGCGAGTGCTCTGAAGTGAGATTTAATCTTTGACAGCTATTGATCACCCGTGAAATGATCACAACTCTTTTCTTATAAGGCCCCTCTACGCCGCCTTGAGCGAAGCAGACGTCAATGCGCTTTGGGAGTTCAGGGAAACATCTACTTCTGGCCTCTTTGCTGACTTAAACTGACAACCCGGCCCGTCTTATTTCTAGAATTACAGTTGCTTTGAGGAAATAATATCACCAAGACAAGATGAATCTCAGCGCTCTGTCCTTTCATATCTTCCATCTGATACCGTTTGCTAGATGCAATATCTAACACGATTTCTGCCAGCTCCTATTAAATAAAATTCCTGGTCCAAACCGAGCCATGAATCATTTAGCTCGCAATCTGCAAGAGCTGCTCCATGATAAATATAAACCAATGTGTCAAGATGCACAATTCAGACACGCACACAAGGACTCGACACACACACACACTAGAGCACACCCTATTTCTAATGTCCGGTATCAGATTCGGCATCACTGTGTGTTGACAAACACTTTACAACTGCGTCAAGTGGTGAGCGGCTTTTTCCACTGAAATTTCAAAGAGAGAGAACAGGTGGCGCAAAGTTTTCCTTTCATATGCATTACATGGCAAAATGATGCACTGGCTATATTTATGGGCTGATATCACCTCCTTAAGCTTGATTTTACATGCCGAGAAGAGCAATGGAGTACGATGACCTACTCCCCTGGGAGGTTGAGAGGTGAGGACTAAAAGAGAGGGGTTCGCTTGGCTGTGCGAGGTTTTTCAAGGCCTAATATATCGTCTTACATCCTAAAGATTGACAAGTGCGTGCCACAGAAAAAAAACTCTTCTTAGACGAGAAAAACAAGACAAACAGGAATAAAAGAGAAGGTGCAAAGGGATTTTTTATCAGTAGTGGCAAGTGGTTCGACCTAACTGGAGAAAAAAACAGAAAGACCGCAGGAGATGACGGCAGGGGAGAGAGGGAGGGAAGTTGAAGCCGAGCAAGTTGAGAAGTATTTTTAGGAAGATGTTTATTTGCAGGTCTGTGAAACCAACCCCGGGTGTATATCTACCAGCCTTGCCATCTCTCTCTCTCTCTCTGTCACCATCTGTTGAGGTCTCTCAGCCTGTCACAGCGCTCTGGCTCTATAGGTGGGGGACATTTCGCACTGACAGAACAATTCTGCAGATTCACTACAAAGTAACATAAAGTGCTGCTGTCGTGCACCACAATAGTGCAGATTGGATGTTATTAGATTAGGTTAGATAAAATGAGATTAGATTAGATTAGAGTAGATTATCCCTACGTGGAAATCGTCTTGTGGTGCCAGCAGCACACAAAAATAGAACACAGCAAGGAAAAAAAGAAAACAGAAATTGCATTCATTTATCACTATACTTTTGAACTTTAAATATGTTATTAGTCTGATTATTTTCACTGCTAAAGTTTGACCCATTGACAAACTACCCTTTCTGATGAGAAGCATGTAAATTATAATTAATAATAGCAACTTTTTTAGAGTTTTAAAAAGGTAAAACAACTTTTGTTTCTCTCCAAAAGACTGTAAAAATTACATATTGGCATCTGTATCATTTCAGCTTTACCCAATATTAAAAGAAACAATAATTTTACATACAAAAGCATGAATATAGAGGTACACTCTTTGGCACTATTTATTTTGAACCTGTTTTCCAATTTGTGACTCTTGTTCAGCCAACAAAAGATGGCAGAATAACAGGAAGTGACTGTTTTTACAGGTATTTTTAAAGATATAAATCATAACTTATATTTTTGTATATCAGGGGGGAAACCAAGGAGGAGGGGTTATATTTAATCAACTGTAAAGGGCAGACAAAACAAAAAACTGACATTATTTCTAAATTTCAATACTTAAAATTAAAAACTTCAAAAAACATGTTAATGGCAATATACTTAATTAACAATATTTGGACATGTATTGAATATAGTCTCTCTGTTAAATGATAAGTTTTTTTTTATTAATTTCTGGATTGGTTTATAATTTACAAGTAGCCATTTGTCTGTAAAAACAAAACAAAACATGAGCTTTTCTTTAATATGTATTACTGATTTTAGTCAAAAATTTCACATACACTCCTTTGGTTCATCTTTCAATATATTAATTTGTAAAATCTTGTTTTCAATCCTCTTTACAATC
This sequence comes from Plectropomus leopardus, assembly GCF_026936395.1. Classification (NCBI taxonomy): domain Eukaryota; kingdom Metazoa; phylum Chordata; class Actinopteri; order Perciformes; family Serranidae; genus Plectropomus; species Plectropomus leopardus. The sequence goes on from NC_142198.1 coordinate 17,107,471, forward strand.
TAAATTTTCGTATTTTTATTGCACAAGATGCCATCTGTGTTTGGTTAAAGTCACAGTTGTAACTTTGATTTTGTTGTGCCACAGACTGCAAAAAAAAGCCTTTAAATTACTTTAAAACGCACAAAATAATGGGAAATGTTGTCAAACGGCCTGTTCAGATTATCTTTTCCTGTGTTTTGGATGTAAAATTGCTAACTAATAAGCTAACTACTAAGCTAACTAATGATCAGTGTCGCGTTTTAGCACGATAACATTGTTTTTATCGCTACTTACCGGAGAGTTTGAAGCTCAGAAAAACATGTAAGTTAATGGTTCTTGGAAACCAAAAGAAATACGCCACCGGACAGCTATTTTCAGCTTCAGCTTTGGGATTTCTGCGGTGGAGGACGGCAACTCTGATCTGTGAAAATAGTCATCCAACATGGCGACTGCGGCTAAACAAACAGTAAAACTACCGTTAAACTAACAAATATCTTTCCACTTAACGAAAATATGGCGGCGGAAGAACAATGTGTGTGTCGGGGTGAATCTTTACAAAGATAATAAAAGTTATTCACGTTTATGGATGTTGATTTTGTCGCCGTTTTGCGATGGCGGACGGCAACTGTGTCCATTGACTTTTAGCTTTGACAGCTTACACGCACCTGTCATACTCGTCCTCCGCGAGGCCAGGCCAGCTGGTCGCCTAGGCAACGGCTAGCACTGCTGACAATTTCCGGCTGAAAAAAAAAACTATTTCCGCAAAAAAAATTTTAACTTGTATTTAAAAATAATGACAGAATTAAAACATTAAAATCAAGAATTAGTAACGTAAACAAAATACAGAATTTTATGTTTATAATTTAAATATTTTAGAACTGCTTTTAAACTATGTTTTTTATTGTCATTTTAACTGAATGTAAAGAATGGCAACTTCATAAATAAAGGTATTATTATTATTATTATTGTTGTTGTTGTTGTTGTTGTTGTTGTTATTATTATTATTATTATTACTTATCTCTGCCTAAATAGATATAAAATAATAAAAATGATTTAAGGTAATTTTCTCTCTCCCATTTCTTGTGTTTTAAATTGACCCAGGTTCTCTTAAAGGGGAACTATACCCATTTTCAAAATTCATCCATGTTATTCATATGGTCTAAAACAATGCAAAATATTAATAGACATTAACAACTCTATCCCAAATCCTAAAACTAGAGTACTAAAGCTTTAAAGTGCTAAACTGTGTGATGTCATTGGGTATAAAGTCTGGATCTGCTCCATAGACAATGAACTGCGAAAGATGACACCTAGAGAGATGTTATGAGTATATAAGTACATTTTCTGTTTTATATCGGTTCCTTTTTTGTTTTCTGAAATATAATAAAGCTCATTTTGGTATCACAAATGAAAATAAACATGTTGGATCCACAAAGTCAGGCTCCCATTAACTGACTATGGAGCAGCTCCAGACTTTATACCCAATGACATCATACATTTGAGACTCACTTCTCTGGTTTCTGGCTTTGAGAGGGAGAAGTTCATGTTCACAAATATTGATTGACCTTAGGCTATGGAATTAACGTGTTGGAATTCTTAATGTAAGTGGTTTTCCTCTTATGTTTAAACCTTGATAAAGTTATGTGTATTTTATAAGTTATGATTCAAATGTAGGCAGAAGACTGGGGAGGGTGGTATTATATTTAGACAGTCTTCGCAAGGCAATCAGGGGTAACTGAAAGACAACACTGAGAAAGTTCCACGGCCTAAAATATCTGCCCACACAGCTTCCAGCAGGACTGAAGTGCCAGGTGCGAGGACAGCTAAGGCGCAGATGCCCAGTTTCATGTTGGGCTGTTATAGATTTAACACAATCGAGGGGAAGATCAGTGACTACAAAACCATTTATCATGTTAAAATGCATTAAAAGTCACTCATTAATAGTGTGAGGGCGCGGGTCATTCTGTGCGTAATTACGCACGGCGGCACAAGCCTCTGGCTCCAAATCCAAACGTACCTTTCTCTGCTGCTTCTCCCAGGCAGGGTCCAACAGCAGGTCCCTGTCCCAGTCCTCCTCTTGGGTCATGTACGCCTCTTCATGGTGGATCGTGTAGGAGTTGCTGTATGTCATTTGGGTTTCGACAGCTGTCATCTTGCCGCCTTTGTCAGGACTTCACGTCCCCCTCAGCTTATAGAAAGAAAAAAATAATCAGCAATAGACGACGCCGTGAGGGCAAGAACCACCTTGAGACGAGGGGTCTCGCTTTCAGGGGGAGAGATAGTAAGGGGCTGCAGAGACCAGTATCCACTGGTGCGAGGTGCCTGTGCGGAGGTGGTGCTCCCACTACCAGAAAACCCTGCTGGCCCGGTGCTCCTTTCCTGGTCAAAAGTGGCACACGTGACCGCACCCCAATAAGTATGGGAACCGACAGCTTGGGTATCAGGTTCTGAACCTAAAAAGGTTTAAAAGGCGGGGTAGTCCCCCGCAGGCAGGGTTAACTGGCTCCAGAGTGGTGTGGAGGGATGTCAATTACGCCCCCTCGCAGCAGAAAGGTTTTTATGGCCTGTGCAATGCACCTGTTGCTGTTAGTGATCCTCAATGGCAAAACCAGGTCCCTGTGGTCACAGCTACCTCTCCAAGGAAACAGGATCGAAGAACTAAACCTCAGATTCTCCAAAAAAAGAGTTAAAGTTTCTAAAATGTAGTCGTTTATATGTGTGACATGTAACATTTAACATCTTACACACATTGTGAGCTATATTATATATATCCTTAATGTTCTTCTTATGTATTTATCTGTTGAGCATTGTAGCATCGTGCACATATTTTATATTTCTAACTTAGTTTTATACATTGCATTGTAGCATAAGGCACATAGTTTTATATTTATACACTCTTCACACACTCAGCACATTATGCATTTTTGTTATTTTCCAATATTCATATACTAGTGCTAATTGTTTCTTATTTCCCTATTTATATTTATATTTTTACACACTCAGCACATCATGCATATTTATAATTTTAAATATTCACACAATAGTGCTAATTATTTCTTATTATTCCTGAATTTATTTTTTACACACTTTAAATGGTCAGCACGATATATATATTTAGAATTTTTTAACATTCACATACTAGTGCTAATTGTTTTGGTTTGTTTTTTGTTTTTTTTTACTGTATTTCTATTCTATAATTTTACATAGTTTTGCTGTTACTTATTTCTACTTTCTATAATTCTCTCTGTTTGGCTTAAGAGTGATTGTAATGAACCACAATGTCCCCCTTGGGATCAAAAAATTGACCATGTTTTTGTGTCTAAGTGAGTGATCGAAGCAACATTTTTTTGAAACTGGTCCAGTGTTGCACAAGACCGGCACAGCCAGCGGTGGTGAAACTGACTGCAATGAGATCCTTGAGGGCAATTGAGCAACAGCAGCTTGTTTTTGACAGTCTCAGATTGATTTATGTTATCTGACAGCATTATAGAGAGGATCCCTAAGGAAGAACTTTTTGTTAAAGAGTAGGATCCTTTTTTGTTTAACCAGAGACAGCCCCAAAATCACCATAACCAAGCTCATCAGACTAAAATAAATAGTAATTTTAGTGTGTATAGAGCCAGCATGCTTTCACATCTAACTCATTGAATTAAGGGTTTGTTTCAAACTAACCAGAGCTGATGATGGTTGGGAAAGAGTTGATGAGTTACATTTTGCTTCTGTTGACTTTGAATTAAATGTGTTTTATGATGATAAAATACTATTTATTTTTGTGGAGTTTGATGGGTTTGACAAGAATGATTTTGGCGCTGTTTCTAGTTGAACAAAATAATCTTACTTCTTAAAAGAGTTCTATTTCTGTAGAGATAATGTTGTCAGACACTTACCATATTAATATGAGCCTGTCAGTGGCAAAGTGGCACTTTTAGTGGACGTACATTGATTGGCACCTGTGTTCCCACTGCAGCACTCTCGCATAGTACATAGTCCATCAGGGACTTAAAATATGGAAAAATGGGGCCAGATTGAAAAAATTCTGTCATAAACTGCACTGTTAAGTATCCCGTCTATAAAGAAATATTCACGGCATTCTGTATTGTCTCAGTAAATAAATCCCAATAAAAGACACTGAGGCCCTGTTATGAGAAAAAAAATGATTTTATTCATATTTTGCATGCAGACTGAAAAATGTCTCAGTACATTTTTAGAAATACAGTTAAAAGGCATATATATGCATACACAACCTTACAGTATTATTTGTGTTTATATAAGGATTTGTCATTCACAGTAAACATGTCGACGCAAAGATTTCATCAAACATTCATCAACTAAAACCCCCCACCCGCCCCTTCATCCCACTCGATATTGTGCTGGAACAGATTTTCCTTGAAATGAGCAGATTGCTATTCTCTCGAGGTGACACGTTATTATCACCCCTGACGTGTCTTTGGAAACTAGAATAATGTATATTATAATTAATCAGCATTTACATGTAACTACACTCGGCTTGGTCCATTAACCTACTTGAGGACGCTTAGCTACTGTGTGACTATTTGTGGTTATCATTAGGTACATTACTGTGCTACTGCTGAGCTGAGGGGATTGGATGATCACTGTAAACACAATATGAGAGTTTTGACAATAAGATGGACCACGAAATAATACTGACTTGGCTTCTGGTGGTTCTTAAATGGGGGCTGGACAAAATAACATGAACACCTTAGATTGTAATGCAAGTCAATACGCTGCAGCATCAAAGTGATGAGCAGAGCAAAGTGATTTGATTTCTTTCAAAAACATGGGAAGAAGGCAATGAGCAAAGGAAGAAAAAAATGACCCAAAAATTTGCAAGAAAGTAGTAAAAGTAGATGAAAATCACAAAATTTGTAAATAGAATGAGGGAAAGAAAGAAAGAAATTGTAAATGACCTGCAAAAAAAGCTTAAAAAATAAAATAATTTTATAACATAATTCTAAATATTTACTTGTGATAATTTTAAATATAGTTCGAGACATTTCCCTTCTTTTTTAAAAGAATAATTTTCAAAATTTACTAATTTCTTACAATTTGTGGAGCATTTGATTCAAATAAATTAGTAAAGAGTATGAGAAAATTATCTGAAAATTAGTACAATAAAGAAATTAATTAATAAGAAAGAAAAACAAAGTAGAAAAAAACAATCAAGGCAAACAAGACAGGGAGAGATGTTTGACAAATGATCATAATTTTGTGACATAATTTTAGATATGTAATTATGATCATTTAAAATATTTTTCCCTAGCTTTTTTCTCTTTTCCCTAGACATTTTTCTCTTGCTTTTTAAAAATAATTTTCTACATCTAATAATTTCTTATAATTTGTGGGGTATTTCTTAAATGCACCAATTTGCTCAAGGTTCAAAGGTTTAAATACTTGTGAAAGGCGTCTTAAAGCAGCACAAGAAAAGTGATGTTCCTCTAAGTTTTGAAGGTTTAAATATTTTAAGTTTATTTTTTTTTAATGTGGGGGCATTGCATTGAATTGCATTAAATTCTGCAGGTGCTGATGTTGTGTCAGTCCCCTGTAGATGAGGTAATGGCTGAGGTATGACTGTGCTGCTATCGTATTTATGTGAAGAGGGGATGAGCAGCAGCGGAGTTCGATACCTGTAATTCACATCTGTGCTAGAAGAGCTAGAATAGTCAAGGTCACATTGGCTAAACCTACTGAATCTCAGCTCGCAAACTAAAAAAAGGCAATTCGGTCAATGGTGTTGTGCTCAAACCAAACTGGAATGTGTTCCACTTGCACAGACGTAACCTGTGGGATCCCGTCAAAACAACACAATACAGAGATGTGTGCATGAAGAGCATCGATAGTTCTTCAGCTGCCCAAACCACAGAAGGCAGGGGTGGGGAGAGTGGGTGAGGAAGAGGGGGAGGAGGCTGCAGCGAGCTGTGGCTGTCAGTACAGTGTGACTGTGAATTCATAGCAGGGGGTTTAAGAGATGCGAGGCTGCATTCACCCAAGCACGGGAAGCTCAGACTCGCAAGCACCCAGAGAAGCTTAAAGTGAGGAGCTGAGGGAGTGGGGGATGAGGTGGCTGGAGGATAAAAAATCTGGAGCATCACACGCCCTGATCATGGAGGCCGGGAGGGAAGTCGGCCATTTACCTACTCATTTTAAAGGGTCGTCCACACTAAGAACAATAATTTATAAATTATTCTAAATCAACTGAATGGCAGAGTGCATAAAGCAACTACAGCGACAGCGGCAAATGATATCATTGAGATAACTTTCAGAGCAATTTCACAAATGATAGAAAAACTTTTAAGTTCCACACAAATTTACTGCCGACACATCTGGAGGGAGCAAGCACATGATTGGCACAACTGTTTACAGAACGTTCACCAGTGTGGGCGTTCACATCCTCATCCTTACGGCCCAGACACACCAAAGTGACATCAAAAATAAGTGGTAATGAACGCTGACTGCTGACTCACGTTGCCTGTGTCTTAGCCAAAAGTTGTACTGAACACAGTACAAAGACTACAGCTAACGGCAAACTAGCATGTGTGTTTGCCATCTGTGTGAGAGGAAATAACTCCATACCAGCAGGTGGCGGCTGTCTGTATTTGTCATTCAGAAAGGAAAACCAGAAGACCGAAAAGGATGGATTGAAGATGCTAGTTAGCCAGTTAGCACAAGAACAGAGGATATTCAAAGTACACTGGCAAACAACAACACAAACAATTATGAGTTGAATTTGTTTGTTTTGATCTCATATCTTCTTGACTTAAGCTGTTTATTCGGTTTCCTTATTTCAGCTTATTTTCTTAAGAACAAGCTGAATTGCCTATCAGACTGATTTCTGTCACTGCCGGGCTCTGCAGTCTCCGACGCCAATTCAGCATGCTAAATATGCTGAAAAAACAGCCAGCAAGGGCCAGCAATGGCCAACAAGGGCCACAAGGGCCGATTAGTTCCTGTGGTGCAGGACACACCGCAAAACAAGGTAAACAGATGTTCAACAAAGGCACGGCATTGACCTTCGTCAGCTTGGTGTGTCAGGGCTCTTATAATTGTCATTATCCTCATAGTTCTTGGTGTGGATGACCCTCGTCAATATAGTTCACCATTGTCATTGTCTTATAGTTGTGGTAAGGGATGGATTGCTAATCAGACCTACGAGGCACAAGGCCAGGGGCCCAAAGTGTCAGCCCCTCCCCCCCTCTGGCCTTCACCAGCAAAATGCTACTCAAATGAAAATGTACGTAAAAAATCACAAGTCTCTTCCCAACCAGGGAGAGACACAACATAAACACTAAGAGACAAAAGAAGGCCAAAAAGAGATGCAAACATACAAAAGAACAGCAAAGGGACATAAAACAACAACAAAAAAGGGACTAAACAACCACAAAAATATACAAGATGACCAAAAAATAGACACAAAATCCCCTCAAAGAGACAAAACCACAAAAACATGTCTCATAATCCACCCATGGTTATGGTGTGGACTATTCCACTTCAGTTAGGACAATTTGTGAAAAAAAAAAAAATATTTATAGTAACTGTTATCATTCTTGGTGTGGACGGGCATTTAATCAAACAAAAAACAGGCCTGTAATTGAATGGTTTTTCTGATTAGAAGGAAAACATTACATTTTCTTTTATCTAGGGCTCATTCGTGTGTAAATGCAAAATCAGTTTTGGTGAACACAAATGAAGTCTACCCCAGAAATGGAAATCTTAGCATTAAACCTGAATTATCAGGATACACTATGGACAATACAAGATGTCCAGTGTATAGAAGGTCCTTTTTAGAATACGATTATGTCCATCTATTACAGCAATCAAGAACAGGGTCCTCCAAGATCAGGAGGGTGAGCAGCTTTGGACAGGGGATCCTTCCACTACCTACTCACCTTAAAATCAATTCATCTATTCACCCCTCTCCTCCTCCTTTGCCCCTTTCCTTTGTTTGTTAGGCAGACAGAAGGCAACGCCCTCTTTGTGTCTGACTCCATCTTGCAGCTGCCAGACAACTCGTTCGACAAAGTGAAAGCCCGCAAGTGAGGGTTAAAGCTCTCTATCTCAGCACATGGACAATCGTAACAGTAAGAGCACATACAGAGCACGTATCCAGCCAGTGGTGCTGGTCCCAGTATTAGAGGAACAGAGCTGCCGTACCAGAAAAGTCCTATAGGAACCCTGAGATTGAGAATCTACAGGTCAGACTGGCCTCATACCTCGGCCTATCTTATAGGACGTTTCTGATTGGCACACAGGCTGCAAGGGACCCAAAAGTACGGAAATTGAGCTTGATTTAAGATTTTGGGGGATCCCTTCCACAGCCGTGTGGCGCAAAACCCAACAGTTTTAGCAAAGCGACTTGTCCAACAATGAAGTCTCTCTGTGTCATGTTACTGAGTCCGGCGGGCGAGCCACCACACATACACTGTCCATTGGCACACCCAGGCCTCTACGGCAACACAGGAGGGTGGGGAGGTTGGGTCAGGTGGGTGGTTCTGGGAAGTTGAGTCCGAGCCAGAGCCACGAACCCAGATCCAAGGTGGCGACGGCGGTGGCGGCGGAATAAATAAAGCGCTGTGTGTGTGTGAACGGCGGAGAGGAGAGGCGCATAGGGACAGTAGGGGGGAGGAGGAGGAGGAGGGAAGAGGTAAGGGGTGAAAGAAGGGAGGGAGAAGGGGGTGAGGGCGGCGAATACGGCGGTGGAGAGGAGTTGACTAGCGGGCAGGGGAGGGGTAAGGGTTGTCCGCATGTGCCAAGCCTCACCAATCAATAAAACACCACCCAAAAAGTTCCTCAGACATCCATGCTCTCTGTCGAACACACACACTCGATCACACTTCCCTTTATTTACTACACTGTCGAATCTGACAAGTTTATCTTACTTTAAAAAATCTGGGAAACCGATTGCCTCGAAAAAATAAAGCAATTACAACTGTTAATCTTAATATGTTTACTTTATATCTAATTGTTAAATTTACTTAAAATTGAGCTGTATTTACTCAATTTTGTGAAGTTGTTGCAACTTATAAGTGAAATTACTTTGTTAGCAACTTCACGAAGTTTGACTTAACTTGATCATGACAAAGTAAATAATAAAATAAATAAAACTGTCATTTATTAGTTGCAACAAATTGGCAAAATGAAGTAGGCAAAATCTAACATCATTATGTACACGTAACTATTAGATATAAAGTAAACATAAATTAAGTCTAATAGTTATATATACTTAAATTTTTCAAGACAATTGGTTTACTAGATTTTTCTAAGTAAAATCAACTTGTCAGATATTTCAGAGTAGTTCAGACACCAGCGGGACAGAGAGGGCCTTGTGTGCTGATGCGAGACAGTCTAGTGGATCTTGAGTCTTGGGCCTTAGCCCCACCCCAACCCCACCCGCCACCCCCCACCGATGGCACTGCCATTGCAGCAGAGGAGGAGTTACGGAGTGGGGAGAAGAGGAGGGAAAGTGTTGATGGCGGAGGAGAGGAGGGGGTGTTTGGTCAAGGCACAGTCAAAGGAGGGGGCGGCAGGTGGGGGAGAGGAGAGGTCAGTGCTTTTGTTGTTTTTGTTGTCGTTTTTCATTTACCTTGGTGGTGAGGAGAGAGAGAACCACTGCGGTGGCGTCGCGCTAAAAGTCGTCCCCATGGCTCACGCCGCCACGCTCACGCACGGCTGCACGCTGGCCGATCCAGGTGGCCCGCCGGTGACCTAATTCAGTTGAGATAGTTAGTTCAGAGCTGGACTGTCGCGGGGCTTTTTTTTTGTTTGTTTTGTGCGGCAGAGTTACAGATTATCACACATGCAGGTCTGAGAGTAGAGTGGACACAGAGACACACGGAGGGGGGAGAATTTGGTGCAGCAGGGGAGAGACCAGACCAGACGCACACCCATCAACCCCAGAAACAGGACTGCTCCACAGATCAAAATGCACCCAGGCCATTCTATCTGTGTGCCTCTCCCCAGCTCTCAACATGATGCCACAGTGTAAAAAAATCAATTTAAAAAGATAAATGCCAAAATTAAATACTGAAGTGCATTTTGGTCAAGTGCAAACCTCTTTGTGAGAATTTTTGGTTTGCACCCAGTTTGAGAAGCTGGAGAGAGAAAGGAGCACCAACCCGCACTTACCCTGACCAAAGAGAGCAAAGCTGGGCCAGCATCTACACCTGTGTCCCCCTGGGTCCCCAGTCAAATGGGTCTGGTGGTCATTTTACACAAGAGAAACAGATAGTGGAGAAGAACATAAACAAGAAGGGGAAATGTCCAAACCCTTTGCTTTTCTTTTTACCACAGTAGTCAGCCAAACATTCTTTATTATAATAATGATTATAGTATACATATTCTCAATAAAAAGCATGCCGATTTTTTACTTTTTTGTCTTTTTTCTTAAAAAAAAAAAGAGGCAAAATTAAAATACTTCTCTAAAAAATACGGTCTCAAACATGGCAAACAAGACATTTCGCAAACCACATAATTCTACAAAGGATGCAACTGGTATGTGTTCGTATATACAACACAGAGAGATTACACTGTGAGATGCAAAAGTCACTTAACCACTAAAAACCACAGGGGGAGAGGGGGAGGAGGGAAACAGCGAGGCAGTAAGGTGATTTCAGAGGGTATGTCTGTGTGTGCATCAGACCGCTGTCAAATAGTAGTTGCAAAAAAGAAAATACTCCCAAATGATTGTTTTAAAGGTACTGTATGTAACTTTTATGTGCATACAACAGATTGTAACTCAAAAACTGAGACCTTTTCTTGGGTTCTCAGTTGCCTAAAACAGCCTGTAAACTGATTTCTACGTAACGGACTACAAACAAATTTTTCAGGGAAAATCCAAAGAAATCTCTTCCTGGTAGAAAACCGTCTATGCAAACTCCCAACAGTGTGCTGCATCTCTCTTCAGCTTCCCTACAGCGCTACAATGTGCAACAGGAGCTAATGTTAGCTAAGAAATGGAATCCGCTAACATCAAACTACTGGCCCCCCACCCTGTCCCATCTGTGGTCTGAAAACAGTAAATTCATTAAACTCCTCCATATCAAAAATTCAGTGCCCCGGTGCAAAAAAAATAAATGGAAAAAAAAAATCCCAGGGCAACGCTTACAGCTAACTCGGCAGCTAACCAGGTAACCGTCACGTAAGCTAATGCTAGCTGTAAAGCTACACTCCATGGATCTGCTGTTGGTTGCTATGCAACATCAGCTAATAAAGTAACTTGTGAACCTTGTTAATACCATGGAGCAAACAGTCCAAATGAAATATGAGAACATATAGTAGATAGCAACTTTATTCTAAATAGAATTTCAATTTATTTTTCAGTTATCTATTGGCAGGATGCCGGTCAATTATGGTCAGTTTCTTTAGTCACTGTTGTGGCCGATGCAGGTGCTCGCTTGCAGCTATGGAGGACTCAGAGGCCCCTTTTATGCTGCCTATAAAGGCAAGACTGTTGTGCCATTATGTCGCCTTGCTGTTCTGTGTGAATGGTTAATTGTTGAATGGGGGAATAGAGTTGTCTTGGTTTTAAGCCAGCAACCAAGGTAGTAACAGCTCTGAAACAGTGTCTGTGTCAAAGGGACTGCAGCGGTGTGGGATTATTGGTGAGACAGATCTGTGTTTTGATGGCCTGTTATGCATGCAACCCAACATGGGGAAAAAAGCACCTGATAGCAGTTAGTGGCTACATCAAAGATGAAAAACAGCAGCCAAAAGTGTCTGCAAATTGAGAAAACGAGATTCAGGAGCTCCTTACTGTTGTCTCTTTACGCCTCTTTTGATTCCGCGATGCCAGCATGCTATCTTATATCACATACTGGAGCAGCATGATGTTGCAGTTGTTTGGTTCTGTGTAAAAATGCAAAGGTGGCATAAAGAAGAGACTTCAAGGCTGACCTACAGCGCAATCTAAAAAGGGCAATAGAGAGGTATCACTGAGGATTTTTTGAAAGTTACATACAGAACCTTTAAGTGATTGTAGAACCAAATGGGCAGAGTTTGCCACTCGGGACCAGCTTGTAAATGTCGAAAGGTACCATACCTTACAAGTTTTGCCATCCCGATGCAGCAAACCCCACCTACCACATCCAATAACCAGATTTAGACACACAGTAACATTTCTTTGCAATTACAATCTGAAGCAGGTCTGGTATTTGGAAAAAAAATTAGGACAGTCGGGGCAACTGGAAGACACTTCCCCATCTCTCACTTCATTGGTGCTATCACTGTCGTTCCTGCTTTAAACCAGCGGCTAATTATGAACCAATGAGGCTCAGTTTGTGGCTTTTTAAAAACCCTACGATATGAAATCTAACACGAGTGCAAGTCCACGAGAAAGCTTCACCACTCGTAGCCTTCTGGATACTAAACTCTGGAGGGCTCCTGTTAACCCCCTCCTTGAAATGATTAAAAAGCACTTAAAAACGGGAGATCCCTCCACTTAATGCACTTCACTCAAAGCTTATAGGCACATTATTGAGCTTGTCACATTTCATGATTCCTAATAGGACGCAGTGTAAAGATCCCTTGTAAACAGCTCATTCAGTAGTCACACATGGGCTTTTTTTCTCAATTAACCATTCATTACACCCCAGGCTGACTTGTATCACATGTAAATACACTAAAACAAACAAAAACACATACGCTATTTTAAAAAAGGCCTCTGGATACATATGAGGACTTAATACAGAATATCTACAAAAGTCATTGTCACCGAAATCCGGCTCCTCCCTCCCTAAACTGCTGATGCTGTGCCTGTACGAGGAGCAGGAACTCAACTGCTGACCGGGTGAAAAGTGGAATAGACTCTACGCTGAAATTTACTGTCAGAGGTAGGCAGCTGTAGTTAGAGAGAGAACGAGAGGTGAGGCGGTGTCTTCCAGTGTTGTAGTTAGAATACAGGTGGGGATAAAGGGTCAAGGAGAGATCCAAACATACATTACAGTACGTATTATGTGTGCTTTACGTTTTTTTTGTTTTGTTTTCTGCAAAGCGCAGTCTTAGCTGCTGCGTTTGTGCGCTGCAAGGTCAGGAGCCCGCACATATCTCTTCACACTTACTACATCCATTCAAGACAAACACCCCTCCCCTCCCCCAAAAAAAACCTTGGTTCTGTTGGACACAATGCAATGCAGCCTGGACACAATATGTGTTATCTCACCTCCCCATCTGGTTACATTACAAACTCTCCAACATAAGGCAAAAAAGGTTTCAAATTAGCTGCCCTAAGTGATCATCTAGGCCTAAGGAGGATGGCTGATAAAACCAATGTCTTTTATCGAAGGTTTGGCCGTAGAAAATCATAACTGGGTTGCGGAAATAAAGGCATATGAAACGACCGACTGGGTCAGTCTAATACTGGCACAAGTGTGAGACTGGCACGATAAAAAAGAAGTAAAACTGCACAAAGAATGCCCGTGCGACAGATGAGAGCCTCCCTTTCATGGCTGCGCTGCGTGTGTGCAAACAGGATCAAGGTTCGCTGTCCAAGTCCCTCGTAAAGCAGGTTAATAAACCCCCAGTCTAAACCCCCACCCACCAGACACACATTCACATACACACACATACAGCTGCTGTAAGGTGGTCAAGTTTGGGGTGGAAGAGGAGATGGGGTTCAGGGCAAAAAGGGAGGGGGGGGGTGGGGCAGAGAGTTGTGTGCGACTATCGGAAGGGGGGCTCAGGCGTGTGAAGGGAGAGTTCGGGGCGGCGGAGGATGGCCTCCTTGCGCGTGGGCGGCGGCAACGGCGGCTCATACACCCTTGGCGCAGCCATGGCGGCTGCCACTGCCGCAGCGGTGGGGACCACTGGCCTGAGAGCATCCAGCGCGGCGACTGACTGGGCGGACATCGCGGAGACGGTGGGGACCGCTGACACAGCTGGCACTCCCGGCATGCCAGGGATGGCAGTCACTGCGCTTGGTGGCGGGTAAGCATACTGGAACTGGGGGTACTGCTGCAACTGCTGGTAGTACTCCGCATAGTACCTAAGAGAAGGGAGGAAGGAGGAGGGATAAAGAGGGATGGTGGGGAGGGGAGGGTTTTGGTAGGATGAGGGACAGGATGGGCGACACAGTGGGAGTAACAGGAGAGTGATAAAGTGGGAAAAAAAGCATGAAAATGCAATAAAGCATTCGCCATGAGAGACATGCCGACAAGACTGCAAAAGTAAAACCTAAAGGACATTTGAAAAGTATGCGCATGTTTTAACTGTGGCGGGCTGCCACAAATAAATAAATGTGTGGGAAACCCTGGTAACAGAGAAACTGAACCTCGACTCTGGGAACGTCTCCTTGGAGCTGCATAACTGATGGTAAGGAGATCATGTCCTACCTGGCCATGGGGTCCTCTGCAGCCTCCACTGCCTCTTCTGCCGCTCGGCCAGCTGGCGTAGGGAGCAGGGGTCGGCGCGGCTTGGCTCTCTGGTACATGAACGGCTTCATCACAGGGTCTGGCAGCAGAGGTACTGACCTCCGTAGGGGACTCCGGTCCCTCTCGGACTTCACCACAGCCGCTGCTGCCGCGGCAGCCACTGTCTGCTGGTCAGCCACGACCTGCTGGCCCTGGGCAAAGTAATGTGCCTGTCTGGCCGCCTCAAAGATGGCTGTAGTAGGGTCCGCTGCTCCCATGGCGCTTATGTGAGCGTACGCTGGTGTGGCAGCACCATAAATTGCTGGAGATACAGTGTAGGCGGGGTTGACTGCAGCCGCTGCTGTTGGCATTTCTATCCCATGAGCCGCAGTCAGATAGACGTGGGAATTGGCCACTGTTGGGGTGTAAACTTGAGATGAGTAAGCAGCGGCGGCAGCAGCCGCAGCAGCCGCCGCTGGTGTTGCAGCCATCTGGCCATAGATGTTGGGGGTCATTGAGCTGTACATTTGGGTGGCGCCAGATGTAAGAGCTGCCTGATTGGCCATCGTTCCATAAAGCTGACTGGCGACATTGGCACCGTACACCTGGCTGGCAAGGGCACCATAAACAGCTGGATTCACCGGGTTTCCATCAGTGCGTGTGCCTGTGGTGATCCCAGTGAGAGCCGCGTATGTGGGATCGAAGGTGGAGGTGTTGTAGACTGAATTGTGCACGCTTTGTTGGACCTGTAGTGGCAGGCCGGCGGCTGCAGCAGCAGCAGCAGCCAGGACCGCCGCCTGACTCTGGTACTGCTCCAGAGAAGGTTTCCCCACTGGACATTCTCCAGCATAGTGGCCCTGCTTCCCACAGTTTACACAGGGGATTTTTCCTGTAGGCGTCTGCTTGCTGGGCTGGACCTTGGACAGCTCTACAGACAGCGGGCGGCCCTTAAACGAGGTGCCGTGCAGGGCCTCGATGGCCTGGAGCGCATCCTCCTTGTTTTCCATGTGGACAAAGGCATAGCCTGCAGAAGAGGAATGCCTGGCTGTCATTGAGCGCAGGGACAACAGTTAGGATCACAGTGGCATGGCCACCAGCACTTACTTATTAGTTAGTTATTAGTATGATTTGCACCAAAGGTAACAACCTCGTTCATCTTTACAACAAGAGCGCAGCAGATTCTTGTTTTGCAAACAGAACTTTGAACTGGTGCATCATAAAAAAATCACATGGTTAGATGAACTTAAGCAGTAAAAGTCAAAGTCTCTCAACAACTGGAATAAGGGCTCATTTATGCTCAATGTTAAGCCTCATTCACACATGCTGCCTTTCCCAGTAATGTTCTAGCATTTTCCTAGTAAGGGGTCATGTATGAATGAGAGTCAGAATTGATTTTCTGGTAAATCTGCACTGCAATTTCCCACCTCAAGACCTAGTAAAATCACAGGGAATATATCAGTAAGTCTGTGCTGTGAATGAAAGCAGGAATGTTACTGTGAAGGGCATGTTAAGTCTGGGACAAAAGACGGGTTGTTGGCGCCGCACATCTAAACCATCATATACCCTATACTCCGGTGAAATTTCAGGACATTACGACGGTATGAAGTAATACATACTGCTCAAGCCTACCAGCCATACAATTTTACTAAAATCATGCCCAACCTGAGGGCAATACATCCGCAAAAATTAACTAACACTCTAAATGTTACTAGTGTCTTCACTCACCTTTGACTTTATCACACTCGAGAACTTTCCCAAACGTCTGGAACAGCTGCTGTAGATCCTCTGTCGTGCACATCCCACTCAGATTACCCACAAACACCTTGGTGGAGTGCAACGGCCGTCCCCTTGACTCCTCCACCACCAAGTTCCTTCCACGAAACTCTCGTCCATTGAGCTCCCGGATGGCTCGCTCGGCGGCGCCTTCGCCCTGCAGGTGGACAAAGGCAAACTGTCGCAGCACACTGCAGCTGACCACCTGGCCGTAGGGTTCGAAGATGGCTGACAGCTCTTCTTGGGTGGTGTCCAACGCCAGGTTGCCCACAAAGAGCTTCACTGTATGGCTCTTGTCCATGGCGCTGCAGAGGGACAGAGGAGTGGTGTGCTTGAGTATTGTTAGAGATAAAAGAAGCGATTAGCTACAAAAAAAACAAAGATCAGCAGCCACAGATGTAACAACTACTGAGTGAGTGAGAACAAAGCCACACCTTTGGCTCTACAGCAGTCTGATGAGGAGAGGGAAGTATTGGAGAGCAATTATCTAAACACAGGGTGGACTGCAGTACAGAGGCACAAAGCTGACACAGCTATTTAGTTTCTCTTTCAGGGATGAAAAACATCTGAGGAGGAAGAAGGGCTGCTGACTTTAAAAGCTCCGTTTCTTCTCTGAAACTTCTGCTAATCATCCTGAAATAGGGAAATAAAACACTAAAAATGCAAAGATGAAGCAAACAACGTAATAAACTAATGTAGTTATTTACATAGAGGAAACGGTTACACATGCATTCCTGATAAAGAACCTCAGTGCGTGACTGGGCAGCCACATTAACCCTTTAAAACCGGAGCAAACTGGTTGGATCTCTTTCGAAAACATCAGCAAATGAGGAACTTAGCAAGAGATGTGCAACAAATTGTAAGAAAATAGGAAAAGGTGACAAGAAAATGACGTGAACATTAGTTTACAAAACAAAGAGAAAGAAATGATCAGTTTAAATTAAATTATAAGTTAATAGAAAAAAATAAGTAAAAGTTTAAAAAAAATAAAGTCTGGAAAACTATATTAAGAGATATTACTGTAATTATTTATGAATATTTAGCTACATTTTTATATATTTTGCTTGTTTGTTAGAGAGAGAAAGACTGAGAAATTATTATCATTATGATTATTTGTAAATATTTTATCAATATATTTATGTGTTTTGAGAATGAGAAATTATTAGTATATATATAATTATATTATAGTATATATATATATATAATTATTGTTATTATTCTTAAATCTTTTTATCTATAAATTAACAATCTTGTTTGTTTTTCTTCTTTTTAAAAAAAACAAACAAAAAAACCCTTTTGTTTCCTTTTTTCGTAATTTTGTCGTCCTGTGTTTTTTTTAAATACATAAAGCTGATTTGCTCTGGTTTCACAGGGTTACCATTCAAATATCACGATTAAAAAACCACACAGACTTCACATTTGCATGCAAGCTGGCCACTCGAGTCATATAAATTCAGATTATGTAAAGCAGAGCGGGGGAACGCGTGTCTTTGGGGTTAGAGCAAAATATTTTCAACATATATCATGGAGCAAAGGCAGTGTGAAGGAGGACCTCATTAGAGATCTCTGCCTCACTTGAGAGGAGGCTGTAATTACACATACAGCGATGACTCACACTCCGACAGCCAGAGAGGAACATTTCACACCAGCACCTTCGAGTGAGGACACTGTGTATCTATTCACATGGCATTTATAGTGATGATTACAGATACAGAAAAGGCCCTTTTGTGTTGAAAAGGGTGCCTTAAAGGGACAGATCACCCCAGAATCCAAAACTGTGTGTTTTTACTCTGACCTACCATGCTGTTTATCAGTCCAGACTGTTTGCATTGGAGATAAATAGATGGCACTTGGCTTGTGGTGCTTTAAGTGCCAAATAAATACATTTTATAAACTCCACAGCGATGTCTCTCTCCAGAAATCATCACCTCGTTGTGAGCACGTAGGAACTATTTTCTATCGACCAAACTACACTTGCCAACCGTATCTCCATGCAGAGGGAAGGGTGCATCTACTCATAAACAAGAGGCTCGTGCTTAGGATATTGAATGGCGTCCACCATCCGCACACCAAACAGAATTAGTGGTGACGAGGGTGGACTGTTGCGTTGCCTCACGTCGCCTGTGTGTGCAAAAAGTTGTGCTGAACACACATCTAAGATTGCACAAAAAGACACCAAGGGGGGTGACTACTTTTGCAAGGCACCAAACATAATAAACATATATGTCTGTGACTTTCTCTCTCTCTCACACACACACACACACACACACACACGCAAGACTGTCTCACTTCCCAAAAGAAACGCAGCCACACTATATCTCTCTCACACACACACACACATACATGTCAATATCAATAACAGGGGACTATAATTCTTTACTATTCAAGTGGGAATTTTATTAGCAAAACTGCAATGGAAACACTTTTTTCTTTGCCTTTTATTGGTCTAAAGATGTACAACAAAGAATCATAACTCTTCAAATGTTGAGTGGATTATCTGAAGTTTTGAATCCACAATTCCTCTATGAAATCGTGGACTATCACCTCCCAGAAACCCCTCGTACATGGCCTTTCCATTATTGCTGTCATAACAGGCCTACGTTGCCTTCGATGGGAAATAATGACAGCTAGTGTGGTGGTAGAAATAAGCATCCTTTGAATGTTATCGTGAGAGGAGAAGTCACATAACATCATTCAGCGCAGTCATCTCGCAATTGTGTTTCACTGACATTTCAGAAATATCGCCTAAATTTTGGGCAAATCTTGGGTACGAAAATCAAATAATGTCAGCAACAGGAAATAAACTTGATGAAGTGGATTATCCATGGAAGATAACTCAAACAATTACAAGATAATTCAACAACTTTTCCAAAACTTTTTTTCCAGGCCTGGGAAATGAGATTGTGAAATCCTATGACTTTTCTGGGTTTTCCATGACTAGAAAACACTGCAGCTCAAACTGAAGAATCTCTACTAATAAATAGCACAATAACAGTAAGAGAAAAAACGTGAAATTTTGATTCTTTCCCTTTAACTCTTCCTTCTCAGTCATTTCTAAATGTACACGTAGAGCTGAAAGTGTTTCTACAGGCTGGTCAACACCTTCTCCTCCTGAACAACCCTTATAGCTGGCTGTAAATCAAAAGGGCAAACTGGAACATGACACCAGAGAATGACATTTCTATTTTTTGGTTTTGACTCCAGTCAGCTGCTACTCACTGATCACCTCTCGTGCTGCTCACAGAGAAAAAAAAACAGATAACCATCCTGAGTATTTGCACTGTATCTGATGAACCCCTCTGTTACATATGGCTGCTGCATTAACACTGGGTTCATGTGAGGCATAACAAGGGGGAAGCTGGTTTTCTGATGACGCAGCACGACGCTGAGTCAACACATTTTCACAGCTCGGGTCGCTTAAGAGCGAAAAAAATGGCGAAAACACACGAGTTAAGTTGTTTAAACGGCTTAAATGTCTTTTAAAAACAACAACAACATGTGAATGAAGAGACGGGATGCGTGTTGGTTTCGCTCGGGTGTCCAAAGCAAACAAAGGCGAAAACAAGCACGAGGACACACAATAAAACACTTATTTGAGTCGGAAATGCAACAATGTTAAACACACAATACACAGCTGGCTCCTAATAGATCGATAGTGTAACAACATTTTCCCGCACAGGAATGAATACAGTGTAACACCGAGAGATTCCCGTGCAACAACACGGTCTAATAGTCTTTGTCTCTTAAATAAACCCGTTAAAAACACCTGAGCTTTAAAGCGAATTGGAATTAATTACCTCCCATGCGGCTCGGATGACAATAATACTGCAGAAAAGGCGATTAAATAAAAGGATCTACCATCTTACCTAGGCGGTGCTGTATTTCAAAATGGTAGCGCCTGCTTCCGTTTGCATGTCGGGCATTCTGCTGGAGAGAGGCTGCAGAGGGGGAGGGCTGCTGCTGCCGCCGCTGCAGCACCCGGAGGATGCTCAATCCTCCCAAAAAACACACACTCACACAGCACACTAAGCCAAGGACAAGGCTGTTTAATTCATCAGAGCCACTAAAGCAGGAAAACTCAACTCACTTTGCTTATAGGGGCCACTTTTGCAAAAAAGACAGGGGGGCCAGGGGCCAGAGCAGAAGCCCCATGTTTGTAGGATTTTAGCACACTTCTAGGATTTAGGACTTTTTAAAGAATTTGCAATGCTTCTAGGATTTAGGATATTTTTAAGATATAAGTAAGTTTCTAGGATTTGGCACCTTTCTAAGATTTCAGGACATTTCTAAGATTTTAGTAAGTTTCTAGGATTTAGGATGTTTTTAAGATTTTGGGGTGCTTCTAAGATTTCAGGACATTGCTAATATTTCAGTAAGTTTCTAGGATTTAGGACGTTTCTAAGATTTTGGACATTTCTAAGATATTAGTAAGTGTTTAGGATTTAGGATGTTTCTAAGATTTTGGGACGCTTCTAAGATTTCAGGACATTTCTATGAATTTAGTTAGTTTCTAGGATTTCAGGACATTACTAAGATTTCAGGACATTGCGAAGATTTTAGAAAGTTTCCAGGATTTTGCATGTTTCTAAGATTTAGGACATTACTAATATTTCAGTAAGTTTCTAGGATTTAGGACGTTCCTAAGATTTTGGACATTTCTAAGATATTAGTAAGTGTTTCGGATTTAGGACGTTTCTAAGATTTCAGGACATTTCTAAGATTTCAGGACATTGTGAAGATTTTAGTAAGTTTCTAGGATTTAGGACGTTCCTAAGATTTTGGACATTTCTAAGATATTAGTAAGTGTTTAGGATTTAGAACGTTTCTAAGATTTCAGGACATTTCTACAATTAAGGACATTTCTAAAATATAAGTACGTTTCTCGGATTTAGCATGTTTCTAAGATTTCAGGACATTTCTAAGATATTAGTAAGTTTGTAGGATTTAGGATGTTTCTAAGATTTTGGGACACTTCTAAGATTTCAGGACATTTCTACAATTAAGGACATTTCTAAGATATAAGTACGTTTCCCAGATTTAGCATGTTTCTAAGATTTCATGACATTTCTACAAATTTAGTTAGTTTCTAGGATTTTGTACTTTTCTAAGATTTTGGGATGCTTCCAAGATTTCAGGACATTTCTAGGATTTAGGACATTTCTAAGATATTAGTAAGTGTTTAGGATTTAGGACGTTTCTAGATTTTGGGACGCTTCTAAAATTTCAGGACATTTCTAAGATTTTAGTAAATTTGTAGGACTTAGTACATTCCTAAGATTTTAGGACGTTTCTAGGATTTCATGACATTTGTGATTTTAGGATGTTTCTAGGAATTTTGCACGTTCCTAGGCTTTCAGGACATTTCTAAGATTTAAGTACATTTTTAGTATTTTAGTACATCTCTCAGACTTGAGGACATATCTAGGATTTTATGGCATTTATCAGATTTTAGGGCATTTCCAAGGATTTTGATGTTTCTAGGATTTTCATAGTTTCTAAGATTTTGGGATGTCTCTAGGACGTTTCTAGGATTTTAGGAAATTACAGAATTTCAAGGTGATTTCAAGATTTTAGGACATTCTGGGATTTTTGGACGTGTCTGCATTTTAGGACATAGGGGGCTCAGCTAGGACTATTTTTATTATGAATTAAAAAATGTTTGGGGGCCACCCGGCATTCTATCATGAGCCAAATCTGG
This sequence comes from Plectropomus leopardus, assembly GCF_026936395.1. NCBI lineage: Eukaryota > Metazoa > Chordata > Actinopteri > Perciformes > Serranidae > Plectropomus > Plectropomus leopardus. Next base: position 17,129,278 of record NC_142198.1, read on the forward strand.
TCCCTGGGCCATACTGAGTGTTGCTGCACTAGAAGAATAAAAGGCTGCCTAAAAGCTACAGGGTTCAGCTTCAGAAGGGACAAAAATAACTGTGAGTTCAAGTAGACCTCTGCAGATAATTCTGATAAAAAAAAACAAACTCCTGAACGTCTGGATCTTCAGTTTCAGAGACAAAAGTTGAGCACACATTGAGCTAGTAGCCCATTGTGACGTGCCAAACAGCACTGGAAAAACACTGATTTGTAACATCAAACTGCTTTATTCAGTCTAATTTCTGCTTTAAATCACCGGGTCTGCTTGTTTGGAGACGAAGCGACCTCTGCGGATAATTCAGCTCATGATAGAGACCTCCTGAACAATGAACTCAAGAAGTTTCAGCTGGTTGTAATTTGCAATCCTCACCACTAGATGCTACTAAATTCTCTTAAATCTTACACACTGTTCATTTAATGAACACCTCCTGGAAACAAAGAGATTTTCACAAGTTTCCAACTTTTTATATTATTAATGACAAAAAAAAAGAATTTACACATCAGTCGATAACAAACACACGTGCTGCAGCCCTACAACATTCACCACCCTCTGACACTAATGGAAAAAGGACACCGGCTGGACATTTGGGGGAAAATTCAATAAGCTTATTCAGGCATCCCCAGGACATTACAGATGCCCAATTTGCAAAATCAATACAAAACTCGCTGCACGCTCTCATATGGTCAATACGGTGCACACACTGCCTCAATATTAAGGTCATGAACAGGAAAGAAATGTGTGTCATCTACAAGTGTCAGCAGCTAAAAGTTTGGTACATTATTATTATTTACAATTTGTGACAGGAGACGAAAACAGAGGATTTGGAGTTGAAAACTGTCAGTTTCCTGTATGGCTCTAAAGTTGGCTGCAACAACCATGAAGGAAATGTGCACTCAAACTCCATGTTGAAAAAAACAGCTGAGCACACAGTCCTTCAAGGAACCCCCCGCTCCAACTTTTAACCCCCCTCGGCCTTTCACTCCGGAGGGAATTTGACTCCTTCTCCTCTTCGAATGTCTCTTGCCCAAGTCGCTCACACCACCTCATGGATTCAAAATGAACACATAAATGCAGGAAAAAATGTCCAAATGCATGGTTCCCAAACTTTACCCGTACATTGTATCCCTTTACATTTATATATTTTCAACCTGGATAGTATTTTCTCATGATTTTGTGCCCAAGTGAGTAAAACAGGTTGCAATGTAACCGCTGTGGACTTGTCACACCATGAATTTACGACCACTGAAAGTGCTTGTTTTTGCCACTGACAGGCTCAGATTATCATTATTAGTATATGAAAACATTATGGAGAGGATCCCAACAGAAATATCCCTTTAATTTAAGAGTAAGATCCATATTGTTTAATCAGAAACAGCCTCGAAATTTGCACATTCACTTTACATCCACTGATGGCATTTGTTTTTTGCCACTGACAGGCTCCGATTGTTGTCTTAGTCTGACATTACTGAAAATTAGATTTAGATATTTTAATACTGAACTACAGCACATTTATCCCACTCAGTGCATCAATTATGAGACAGCCGTGTCAAAGGCGCCTGGATATACAAACATATAACAGAATAAACAGACATCTAGCTAATCAAAGATGACTTTCACAAAGTCGCAGGTGGTTTTCATCGGCTTTAGTGCTTTTAAATCCTCAGAGGGCAGCAGCTGCATGGGGGGTTTGATTTTGTCACAGATTTTTTTTTCACAAGAAAATAAGGCCATATTTCTTTGGTCGTCCCTCCAGCTGTGTGGAAACATATTCCTCAGTGCTCTGTCTACCTCGCTTCTGCTCTGACCCTCTGTCGTCTAATCTTCTCTTCACTGTGCCCTTCCTGGTCACCGTGTCCGGCGCAGGTTAGAGATTCGGCTGCTGGTGTCAGAGGTTTGCTGCCGGTGTCTCTGTGCCCGCTTTGCTTCGACCTTTCCCTGCTATCGGCCTGTCTCTCTCCTCCCACAGCGTGACCCCGTCACAGGCACAGATCTGTTTGGGGTTTTGGAAAAGACCCGCTGATCGGGCGATGATCCCACAGGCCAGTCTGTAGAGGAGAGGGGAAAAAAAACATGGTTGAAACAATGAAGAAAGTCAGCTTCAAAGTGCCAGTCTTGTCACTTGACAGCTGCTTTTGGGAGCGCTCATGTGATAATTAAGCAAAACATTTAACTGTAAGTTTAGTTTTTTCAACCTGGACCCCATTTTCCCATGTTTTTGTGCCTAAGTGACTTATGGAGACGACTATTTTGGAAATTGTTCCAGTGCTGAGAAAGCTGCATCTAGCAGCTGTGAAAAAAGTTGCAATGTGAACACTCAGTGCATGTTGAATAAAATTAACATTAGAGTTTATAGAGCATTTTTTTTCTACTTAATTGAGCGTTTATTTCAACCAAACCAGATTACAGGACTTTTGGAACATTGGAAAGATGAACCAAGATGTTTTTTTTGTGAGTTTCACCTATTTTACGATTATAAAATTTCTCTCTTCTCGCCGTTCCTGGTTAAATAAAAAGGATCTTACTCTTTAACAAAACGTTCTATCTCTGTAGGGATCCTTTCCATTATGAGTTCAGACACAAAACCAATCTGAGCCTGTCAGCGGCAAAAACAAGCAGGCTGCAATGTAACCACTCAGAGCATGTTGGCGCTATCAGTTTACATCCACTAAAAGTGTGTGTTTTTGCCACTGACATTTTCACATTGTTATTTCAAAAGGTTGATAACACCATTGAGATGATCCCTACAGAGATAGACCTTTTAGTTTAAACAGAAAAATCCCTAAAATCTCCATAACAAAACCCACCAGACTCCATTTAAATCAACAGCAATTTTATCATAGTCAAATGGTTTAGAAACAAACCTTTAATTCACCCAGTTAGATCCCCATCTTAAACCACTGATGTTTACCCACCTTTCACCAGAGTTCCCAGTCTGTTTGGAGAGAAGATGGTTGCCTCGACCCAGGTCGTCCTCGCCTGCATCCACCACCAGCGATCGGCCAATCACATCCCATACCTGCAGCATGACCACCAAGGTAACAATGAAGAGGAAATTAAAAGCTGCCGTTATTTGAGAAATTAGATATTAATATACGACATCTTTGCTTCCTAAAACCAGTGTGTAGATGTGTGTGTGTGTGTGTGTGTGTGTGTGTGTGCGTGTGTGTGTGTGTGTGTGTGTGCGCGTGTGTTACCTTCAGCTGACTGTCCTCTTGTCTAAACGAAGCTCTGCCATCTGGTCCCGCCACAATATTCCCCAGATCACCTACATGCTGAACGATGACACACAGTGAATAATAACAGTGAACCAAACAGCATGAAAGTCAGGAAACACCGGCTTCGACTCGTAGCCCCGTCACACACTCCTCACTGAAAAATGTAGCACCTGAAGCAGAACTGCTCAAAATGGCTCCTGCGGGACATATTTGGCAATCTGAGAGGAGTGTCACATCTTGGCTAGAGTTGAATTTCTTTATTAAATCTCAGGAGAGATTTTGTCAGAATTCATTATTTACTGACTCCATTTGCATCTCAGTGTCCCGGCACAAAATGATCTACAACGTGGAGCCGTCTCCAAGAAACGTAAAAGTGAAGGATTATCTGGGAAGTTAATTTAAAGGATCAGATATGACTGTACCCTCTCAGAGTCCCCTGGACCACCGTGTTGACTTCCAAAGGGGTTATAGTGCTCTCCACAACTGGAAAAAACAAAAACAAAAAAGTAAAGTAAGTTTTTGCAAGATTAACTCTTGGTGCTGTTACCAGATTTCCCACACAATTTTATGGACAAAATTTTAAAACTTTTCCATCACTTTTCCTGGCATTTTTCAAACATATCAGATCACAACTCTGTTCAGAGATAATTTCATCTAGCTGACATAAATGTAAGGACAGACGAAAGGCAGGGAGAAAATAAAAAACTGATGTGATTGTTCACAAAACGCCAGAACAGAAAATACATTTTCCATTATACTGCACATTGCACATAAACATTATCCATGGAAAATTACTATAACAATTTCAATTCACACACAAAAAAATTCCATGACTTTTCCAAAACTTTCAATGATTTTCACTAATTCCATGACTTTTCCAGGCCTGGAAAATGTGTTTGTGAAAGTTTTTCATGACAGTTGGGTCCCTGTGTTGCTATTCAGTATAAAATGGATCATTGTTATTGTTTTTAAAACCCTGGATGAGTTTTAAAGATCAGGGTTTCCACATATTTTTACTTTTCATTTTTTTTAAATAATATTTGACCTAATTCCATGACTTTATTTAAAGGTCTGGTGTGTAGGATTTAGGAGAATATATTGTCAGAAATTAATATTATATAACAAGTACATTTTCTTTTTTGTACAATCACTTAAATTGTAAGAATAGTGTTTTTGTTACCTCTAAATCAGCTGTTTATATCCACACGGGGAGTGGGTCCTTGTTTATGGAGAGCGCCATGTTGCTACAGTAGCCCAGAACGGACAAACAAAAACTGTCTTTAGATAGGGCGGGCCAACATAGTATGATGAGCAGCAACAGAGTTACACAGATATTTAATATTAAATTGCTTTATTCAGTGTTTCCATGGGTTTAAATGACCTATTCTGTTTGTTCTGGAGACAAAGAGAACTCTGCAGATATTTCGGCTACTGGTAAAAACCTCCTGAACGTCACACAATAGCGTGAGGTGGGTTTAGTTGGAGATGACAGTGTGATGCTGCTGCACTGTATGACTGCACTGCAGCAGCCTCTCACTCACGCGGCCGTCCATCAGCAGTAACTGTCACCAGCATGATAGGATTTACACACTGACAGTAAATATTCATGTTTCTCATGAGCCTCACGTCTCAGTGTGAAAGCCTTTGTTAAACGCTGCACGGCAGCTTTTCAGCATTTTCCTGTTTCTCTCCTGATGCGACAACAAGATGCTTTTCCCTAAAAGAAAGCGCGAGCTATGCAATGCTGGTATGATCTATGTGTATCACATTATACAAGTGACGTTTACTGACGCTCATTTTGTAAACATGATGAACTTTATTTTATATTTCTCTCCTTTTTGAAAAAAATCTTAAATATCAAAAACAATGGACAGATCAGGAATTTCACTTCTTTGCAACCTCATATTAGTTTACTCTTTAATCTCAGGGATATTATTTGTTACTGTGATTATCCACACAACAGCGCTTCTGAGTATATAATTAATTTTGCCATTTTAAATGCTATATTTATTTACAAACAGAAATTCTCTAAATCACTAACTTGATTTCGATCTTTCCTCCTATAATTAAAGGGTCTTCTCAAATCACCTTTCATTAAAAAAAAGGGTCAAACTTCTTCTGCAATTTTTCTGCAAATTATGCAATTTTCTTCCCCAAACCCTTTTAATGATTTTCTTTTTTTAGCGGTTATTTTTCTTTCCTTTATTTTTTGCTATTTATACCCTTCATATGTTCTTATATAATGAAATGTGCTTTTTTTATTATTATTTTTTTTACAAGTACTGATAACATTTACATGATGTTTTGTACATGTTCATTGTCTAAATAAATAAATAAAATTAAGATAAAATAATAACTGTGATTTTTCAATGTCACACAGCACAGCACTACATTTTAAATTACTAATACAAGAAGCGTATTTAACATTATGTCTGACATGTTTTGGGATTTTTATGAACTCATTTTAACCAGTAGCCAAACAATGCATATTCAAAACTTTTTTAAAAACCTTTCATTTATTCCAAACCATTTCCAGGCTTTGAAAAGGTTGGCAAATTTCATAATTTTTCCAGGAATTTCATGACTGTGAGAACCCTGAATGATGCTCGTATTAACCCTAACAGTCTTTCCTCTCCCTTCATGCTCTTGCCTGATGCAGCGGTCCTACCTGAGGCAGTCCTGTGTGAGGTCCCCCAGCGTGTGGACATGGAGGCCGTGGGGTCCGGGCTCCAAACCATCAATGGTCCCGTCGATCAGGCAGCGCTCCTCAGAGAGCTGCAGGAAACGCACCACCCCCTGGATCTTCCCCTCACCTGCCAGCATGGCCACCGCTGAACCCAGATCTGTCATAAAAACACAGACATCCGAAAATATTCGCATGTTTATTCTGTGATCTTCTTCCTCACATCTGGACACGTCCACACTGAGTTCAGATGTGGCTGAAGTCCGCACACTGAATAAGAATGCATAAAAAATGTGTCTCCAGTGACTGCCGCTGATCAGACTATGTTTCTCAGCTCACATTTGATTTTATCTGAGCGACCTAAAATCCTTGTCTGATGTGTCGTGCGGGACAAATCAGCTGTAACCAGCTGTGTCTGAGAGGTTCGTCCTACCAAAAATGTACTACAAGTTGTTATCTTTGCTCTGCAGGAAGATCAATCACAGCAACATTAAAAGTTTTAGTATCTGACTTTTGTTTGCCAATTTATCCTCAATTAAAAGCAAAATTAACACAGAGTGTATATGAACCTTTGACCTCTTGTAGCACTACGGAGCTGCTTTTGGTTAAGTGGGTGCCCGTTTTTAATGAGTACACAAATTCACATGATATTCCTGTTTCGATCCCGTCAATGGTTTCCACAGGCACCAAGGAAGGTAAGGAAGAACGCTGCAAGAAATTAAACTTACAAAAATTGAGTTTTTTTTTTAAAGAAAAGACTTTTTAAATGTGTCATGAAGAAGAAAATGCATTAAACACATTTGATAGACCGTAAGGATGCACACAATACATTGTGTTAAATGACACCATTTTTTTGTTCATTAACAAAAGAAGTATACATGCACAGTCTTATGTAACAGCCTACAGTTTATATTCATTAATCAATTTCTGATTGTAGAAAAGGCAGACAACTCTCCTGATGTGTCTAATTAACTAATTAGTTGCTTATATATTAGATTATATGTGGTTGTGCATGTGAATTAAGGAATATGCATTTGATTTGTGTGCTTTTTAAATTGTATTTATTTATAATTTTTTTTACTTATTTTTGATATAGGAGCCATTTGATTTGTGCACTTTAAAAAATGTATTAATTTATTTACTTATGCATTTTATATAGGAGTCATTTGATTTGTTGACCAAATGTGACTTTGTTTATTAAAAAAAAATTTTAAAAAATCAATAAAATCCTATTTACAAAAAAATAGTAAGGGCAAAGAAAATTACAAATCCGACCAGACTTTTGGGATCTGAACATCTGATGCTACAGAAACTTTTTTTCAGTACTTTAAAGTCTTGAGGTGTGATATCCGGTCTCAGTGCTCTGCAGAGGTTTCTCACCTTGCTCTGATCCTCCGATGCCTTTCAGCACGGCCCTGCGTCCGGTGCTCTCTATCAGAGCCTGCAGCTCGGCGCTGGTCAGAGTCGATTCCACCAACACCTGCTCCTTCTCCACATCGATACTGACAGACTTCACTCCTGCAAACACAGAAACAGCGATGAAAATGACCACACATGCAGGCAAAAAGGAAAATCAAATAAAATGTCAAATCCTTTTATGAGGCATTCCTGTGCCTGTCTTTGTTTGTGGAACAGATAAAGGATTCTTTAGATGAGCTTTAGGTGATGTACTGAAGTCATTTTTTCAATATTTTTGCTAATTTGTCTAGTAAAGAAATATAAAATTTAGTAGTAGATGTTAGAGGAAAAAGAAACAAAATTCTGAGACAGTTATTTTACTTGCAGATTTCAAGCTGCTCAAGTGGCTTTAACCCCCATTAAATATTTATTCCACCATATATTAAATAACGGAAACATTACTGATATATTTAAGCTGCATTTAACAGTATGCTTGCCTGCAGACATACAGTGTAGTTTTGCTTGTTCAGCTGACCTCTTTTGCATTGAGTTTTAGGGTTTAGGTTACAATAGCTTAGCAATCAAGGAGAATTAATTAACTGGAAATGTGCCAATTGAAACGTGTCTATATTTAGCCTATATGCCGGACTTAATTATTATTTTATCTTATTCTCACTTCTTTTTTTGGTTTAACTCGTGTCTTTATTTTTTTATTGGTCAACTGTTATTTTAGTGTACTCATACTTTTTAAACAGTTTTAATCTAACTCTTACTGTCTGGTTGTTGCTGATTTTTATTCCTACTTCCAAATGGCTTTAACTCATATATATACCATTTAGGTTTCTCTTTAAACTGCGTTCACATCTGTTTAATGTTTTATCTTTAAACTGTCCATATGGTTCGCTTGTGGCTGCAACTTCTGTGGTAGTGTTTTGCAGCACATTGTGCTCCCACTTGTGATGAAATGTGCTTTATAAATAAAGATTTGCGTGCCTGCTTGCATTAATTTTTGCCGAATTAAGTAATTTTGAGAAACTTTCCAGGAAACTACAGGATTTGCAAGTGCTGTATGAGTAAACCTGCCTCACCTTACTGAGTAATATGACGAGCGACTGTAAACTGTTCACTGGAGTGCATGAAGACCGACCACAGACCAGAGACAGATAAAAGCTGGCTGACATTATCTGCTGAGTCATAGTCCTCATGCTGTGTCAACTGTTGTTGATACACTGACTGTTAAAAAGGGTGGAGGAATTACTCAGATCCTTTACTTAAGTTAAAGTACTATTAGCACAAAAATATACTTCATTGAAAGTAAAAGTCCAGTTTTCATGGTGTCCAAAAACATTTTTCTGTCTTGCGATGATGCATTTTTCATCCTTCAGTTTATCAAAAACATTCAGCATCAACACATCTGAAGAAGAGTCAAATCGTGTGTGTGTGTGTGTCTATATATAAATATATATATAGAAAACATATATGCTTTCTGGTTCTTATTTGAATTAGGTGTTTGACTTTTTTCTCATAAATTATGACTTTTGTCTTATAAAATTGTAACTTTATTCTCATAATATTGCCAGTTTATTATCATAAAATTACGAATTTGTTTTCTCATAGAACTATGACTTAATCTTCATAATATTACAACTTTTTTCTCATAATATTACGACTTTATTCTCGAAATCTGACTTTTTTTCTGTAACATGGCCCTAGTCCTCCATTGTCAGAGCTGAGACCATAAAATTTTATTTATTTTTTTATTGGTTAGAATATTATTATAGTCTTGCACCAGAGAAACATGAGCGAAAGTGAAAAATGTCCCTACTTACTTGATTAACTGTAGTCACATTTACAGTTCGCCACATTAAACAGTTGTCAGTTACAGGTGACAGACAGCAGTTAATGCATAATGAGCTGTTTCAGACCGCGTGAATGCGCATTAAGAGCTCCTTTTACAGTCCTGGTCAACCTTTAAAGGCTTCATTACCTGGTTTTCCCTCCAGAGCAGCTCTGACTTTAACTGCGCAGCTCTCACATGTCATCTGCACCGCAAACTCCAGCTGTGGAGGCAAAAACAAACACCTGTAGCTCACAATAATTAAGGATAATATCATGTCTGTAGCTGTAACTTAGCCCGTTATCTAACTGCGCAGTCCCTCATTTTCACTGTCAGACAGCAGCAACAGCGGCCAGGAATGTTTCTGTTTTGACATTATTATTGTTTTGGGGGGAAATTATCTAATGACGCTGCAAAACACGAAGCTAAAACGTGCATTGAATTACTGTCAAACCTTTGCTGGTCCCGCAGAGTCCATGTTGTTGCCGCACGACGCCGCCTGGGTGATGAAAACCGATTTTAATGCATAACTTCCCAGTTTTCTACAAACGGAAGCGAACCAGCTGTACCTGTTAACGGGCGCCGCCATGTTTGTGAGGTCAGAGTGACGTTGTCGCACGTTACTGCCGCCACGTGCTGAACACCTGTAACTGCAGGTACTTGTTTTGACTTTTGGAGAAGACCATGACCAATGCCCTCCCTAAATGTCTTTTACCTCGGCTTCATTAGTTTAAATCCTTTTAAAGAAAAAATAAATAAATGGATAAAAAGGAAAATTGCAAAGACATAAATAAATGCAAAAAATAAATAAAAATAAACGCTAAAATTAATTAATTGATAAAAAAGAAAAACAAAAACAACAAATAGACACACTAAAAGAGAAACAGCAATGACATAATCACAATCACAATAATAAGAAAAAAAATAAAATAAATAATAATAAGAATAAGAATAATAATAAAAGAATCATAATAATAATAACTTAACTAAACAGTTATGTAAAATATTTACAAGCAGATGTTGGGAGGTTTGAGACAACGTTTCTAAAATGTCCAAAAAGTATAAATGAATAGATTTTAAGATATTTTGTTTCCATGAGTTAGGTGCATCTAAAAAAAAGCAGTTTTTCCAAGTTCAGACCAATAACTTACAATTTTTTCTTTCTTTTTCCCCTAATAAATAAATAAATGAGCTTCCTTTCCAATCTTGAGATGTGTGGTTTTTAACCAGGTGATGTACAAAATTTTCTGCTTTTGTTTTTTACGGTTAATATAATTGCAGTAAAGACTTTTCAAATCAATCTGCACAAGCAATGCAACAATAACATCACTTTGACAACAGCTAATACAGCAGCTGTCACGTTAATGGTGATGGATTGCTGTTAAATGATAAATCTCATTTCCTGGTATCATGGGATGGTTGTGGCTCTGGAGGAAGAGCAGTTGTACGAAACGGAGGGTTGGTGGTTTGATCTCTGGCTCCTGCAGTCTTCATGTGGAAGTGTCCTTGGGCAAGAAACTGAACCTCCGAGGATTTCCTCAGTGTGTGAGCGCATGTGAATGTTTATTTTATGAGCAGGTGACCTTGTATGGAAGCCTCAGCCATCATTGTGTGTGAAAGGGGTGGAAAATGTCTGTAGTGTCAAGAGCTTTAAGTGCTCGCTAAGAAAAGCAATATATATATATATATATATATATGACATTTACAATGTGTCCTTTTTACATACATACATACATACATTTATTAATGTATTTTGTGACCAAACTGGTGGGCTAAATGACATACCTGAGAATTTAAGGACATTTTGTATGTCTTTGTTGTGATTTTGTGTCTTTTGGAGATCATTTTGTGTATTTTTTTGACATTTTGTGTATGTTTGTAGTGATTTTGTGTCTCTTACAACTCATTTTGTGTCTTTTTTTACATTCTGTGAGTCTTTGCAGTGGAGCTTCTGTTTGTAGTTATTTTGTGTCACTTGGTCTTTTTATGATCTTTCTGTCTCTTAGCAGTCATTTTGCCTGGTTGGTACAAGTTAATTTAAGTGACATTTTGATGACGTAAAGTGGGCTTATAAATGGGCAAAATCATGTAATGCACTAATGTGATGGTGTACGTGCACATGGGATAAGTTCAGAAGCAGCATGTGATGTTTTCACTATCAGGGTCAGAGGAGGAGGAGGGGGTTGTGTGTACACACAAGATTGTAGCGTATGGATAAAACTAAACCATCATGAAGGTTGAGGGCAGTAATGGTGATTGCTTCCTGCAGTATGTGGCATTGGCCTCCAATTCAATTTCATAATGTGTATAGATTATTGTTACAAAGTCGATCTGCAGATTAAAGCTCTATGGAAGAGACCACCACTAAGCTGATGACTGCTTCTCAGAGACGTCCAGTGTGTGTGTGTGTGTGTGTGTGTGTGTGTGTGTGTGTGTGTGTGTGTGTGTGAGTATCATCTATACATCCCTATCATACCTCTCTTCATCTTCTTTAACCGTGGAGATAAGCCACAGGAGTAGGGGCGTATTACGAGAAAATGGGCCCGAGTACATATGTGAAGGGTCCCCACCACCTCTCCAAAAAAGGAGCAAGACACATGGATTTCGTGGTGGTTTTGCGTCTCTCTGAAGTAATTTTGATTCCTACTGAGGTCATTTGTAGGGTTTTTTGGTCATTTTCGCATTCAGATTGTGTCTCTGTGGGGTTGTTTTGTGTCTGGTTGTTTTGTGTCTTTTGTAGTCGTTTGAGTCTCTTTGGGGTAATTTTTACTCTCATTGAGATAATTTTTAGTATTTATGGGTTGTTCTGTGTCTTTTTGTGGTTAATGTATTTCTTGGCTGTTTATGTGTCTTTGTAGTTGTTTTGTGTCTTTTTGTGTGTCTTTGTGGTCATTATGTGTCTTTTGGAGGTATGTCTGTGTCTCTTTGGGGTAAAGTATGCATCTTTGGTAGCTTTGTTTTGTGTCTCTTTGTAGTCGTTTGAGTGCTTCTGAGGTAATTTTTTGTCCTAATGAGATAAATTTGTGTATGTTTTGGTTGTTTCGTGTATCTTTGTTGTCATTTTGTGTCTCCTTGTGGTTGTTTTGCCCATTTTTGCAGGTAATTTGTGTCTATTTACAGTTCCTTTACATCTCTTTTTGGTATTTTTGTGTCTCTTCGTGGTCATTTTGGCTTTCTTTCTGGTCAGTACATGTTAATTTAAGTAATATTTTGCAAGTGAAGGCCAGGGGCACTCCTGACACTTGGGCCCCTGGGCCAGTGCCTGGTAGGCTGGTCCAGTAATCCATCCATGCACAGGAGGAAGCAGAAGACCGTGATGTGGGATAAAAAAAAATCTGGGTCACAGGTCTAAAATAAAAGCTTCCAATATGAAACCTCCTCCAACTAAATTTGGGATGATAAGTATAGAGAGTGACACATATTCGCTACTGTGCACGTGCGCCCGTCTACCATGGGTGTTGATCCAGAAACACGTCTGTCGTTTTCGTCAAAACAACACCAAGAGGCCGGTGTTTTACACAGAAGAAAGCCGAGTGGCAGCTCAGCTCGAACACAGCTCCTTCTGTTTGTGGTGGCTCATTGGCTTTGACCTTTGACCCCGTGCTCAGTAATATGACCACAGGCTTTAAGAGGGCTGAGCCAGTGCGCATGAGGCTCAAAACACTGCTGTGTGTGCACTGAGCAGTCTTTTTTCTCTCCGTCTCACACAGACACATCGCCCACACAGCAGCAGTTAATTTATTTGGTACATGGGAAACTGTCTAAAACCTTTGCCCTTATGCTGATCCTTGGCTCTGAGCTCTCCGTTCAAAGGAGTGTAGGTAGAGCTGCGGTGACACCTGAGCCCAGGAGAAGGGGGGATTTCATTAACACACACACACATACTGTACATACGTCCAGAAACACACACACAAGAGAGACCACAGAGCTGGAGAGCAGGGTGAAACATAATCAGTACTCGGACCCTGTCCAGAGCAGATTCAGTGAGGAAAGAAAGGAGGAAAAGAGGAGAAAGTAGGGATGGAGGGAGCAAAAAGATAAAGAAGAGGTATGAGGAAGCAAAAGAAAGAAGTTGACAAAGGTGTGTGTGTGTGTGTGTGTGTGTGTGTGTGTGTGTGTGTGTGTGTGTGTGTGTGTGTGTGTGTTCGGAGGGCAGTGTGTAGCAGTGCTGACAGGAAGTGTTGACAGCCCTGTTTGGAACAGTAGAGGTTTTATCTGTACTAAATGAGGCACTCCCCTCACCCCCACCCCATTTGCACTGACCTGGAGTCTGTTATATTTCTCTTATTAAAAACATCAAGAAGGTGAAACGGCTCTTGTTTCAGTGACCAGTGCAAAGAAGCAAAGCAAGCAAAACTTTATTTTTAGAGTGGGGAAGATATGTCCTTCACACAGAAGCGTGTATGTAAGTGTATGAGTGATGAATAAGTAAATAAAGTTTGTAAAATGCTCATGAGAGAGGGGATGCTCTCTGTCCGATGCTTCAAGACCTTTTTAATGTTGCCGAAATGCACAGGTGAGTGTACAAGCATTTATAGGACAATAAAAATGAAAAAAAAAAAAAACTTCGGCGATGTTTAACCCCCAGTGTAACCGCAGACGACCTACAGTATTAAAGAGCTTCTTGTATGATAAGCAGGTCAGTGATGTAGGTCATGTGGAGCTTTGTGGACTTTATAAGCAATTATTACACAAAATTTACCGCCATATTGTTGTACATTATGATGTCACAGTGATCTTGACCTTTGACCTATGACCACCAAACTCTAGTCAGTTCATTTTTTGAGTCCAAATAAACCAAACAAATTCCCTTGATGTTTTCTTGAGATATTACATTCTTGAGAATAAGACAGATGAGGTCACAATGACCTTGACCTTTGACGGCCAAATTCTAGTCAGTTCATCATTGAGTATGAGTTGACATTTGTGCCAAATTTAAGGGAATTACTTCAAGGCCTTCTTGAGATATGACCCTCACCAGAATAAGACAGATGCAAAGTCACAGTGACCTTTGAACTACCAAAATCTAATCAGTTCATATTTGAGTCCAAGTGGATGTTTGTGCCAAATTTGAAAAAGATATTTAAAAATTCCTTAAGGTGTTCTTGAGATATTGCGTTCAAGAGAATGAGACAGAAGAAGTCACCGTGACCTTGACCTTTGACCACCTAAATCTAAGCATTTCATATATGAGTCCAAGTGGACGTTTGTGTCAAATTTGAAAAAAATCTCCAATGGCACTCTTGAAATATTGTGCTCATGAGAATGAGACAGATGAGATCACAGTGACCTTGACCTTTGACCACCAAAATCTTATCCGTTCATTTCTTAGTCTAATTTTGCGTTTGTGCCAAATCCCTTAAGGTGAAATATCGTGGTCACAAAAATGAGATGTAATAGTTTGAGATGAGGCACGATTCCTTCTGCTCAGTGATATTATTGGTGGGTGAAGTGTGGTAGAAAGAAAATAGTTCCTACATGAAACAGCTCACAATAAGGTCTGTGGATTGTCTTGAGTAACTCGGGTCATTATTCAAAATCGGGTCAAACTTTGCCAATCCACACAAGAGCTTTTGATTCATCGAGTATATCAAACATAACAGGGACACCAAAGTTTCTTTTTCAAGAATTTCTCAAAAAGTCAAGGTGTCATATGAAATAAATGAAATTTAATAAACTGGAACCCAACAGATGGCAGAGGGCAATAAAATTCTGTGATAGAAATAGTTATAAACACACAGTGTGCATGGACGTTCAGCGCGCCTCACTACTCCACAAGTGCAAATTGTTTATAGCTTGGCTGATCCCAAAGAGAATCATACCATTTACCCTGCCCGCGCTTTACCGGTGACACCGTCCACAACCTCATGACGCTGAATAATTCAGCTCCTCCGCAGAGGGGCGGTGGGGCCTGTTAGTGGTGCGAGGGACCCCGCAGAGGTCAGAGTAATGTCACAGCCCAGCCAGAGTGCTCTCCATGTCTGCTGATTGCACCCTGACAGCTCGAATGGAAGATGAAGCCAAGCGTGTCCAGGGGACGGCGTCTCGCAGCGGAGCCCCCCCGCCT
Organism: Plectropomus leopardus; assembly: GCF_026936395.1. Lineage (NCBI taxonomy): Eukaryota > Metazoa > Chordata > Actinopteri > Perciformes > Serranidae > Plectropomus > Plectropomus leopardus. The sequence goes on from NC_142198.1 coordinate 17,144,511, forward strand.
TCTGCAGGCATACAGGGAGCAGGGGCCATGTTTGTAAAAATGCATGGTCTGTGACTTTGTCCTGGTTTCACTTCTTTTCAAACTTTAGACAAAATACAGCAGACAGGCCTGTAACATTTACTCACTGGAAAAAAGACGAGTCATTTGCTTCGGCTTTTGCTATATTGTAGAGAAATTGAAGGCATTTTGTCAGTCTGAGAGCCCAAGAAGCTTTTCAATAAAAATCCTGTGTGTAAACTGAGATGAAGTGAAATGATCATAAATTCTTGTGAAAAATAATGAAACTCCTTTCGCAGAAAGCTCATAAAAGAAAGAACACTTCAGGATAAGACACATGACTGAAGGCAACCATAACAAATACAGTTAATCATGGTTCTGGATTGTGTGCAGTCACTCCTGCAGTTTCCCTTGTGCCATTATTGCCGGATTCCTGAGAGCATGAAGTCAGTAAAAGTAACTTTTCCTTTTTTTTCAACATAGACCCTATTTTCCCATGTTTTCTATCTGAGCTACTAATGGGAGTAACATTTGTTTGAAACTGGTCCACAATTAAGAGAGTGGGCTGCAACCAGCAGCCATGAAACAGGCTGCAATGTAACCACTCAGGGCACATTGTAATGTGGAACACTCAATCCTAATTTATGCCTGGACCGTGTTCAGTGATTCCCAACCTTTTTCCTTCAGGGACGTCTTTACTAACATTGAGTAAACGGAAGACATATTTTAGGGATTTTATTCACATCATATTATATTCATAACAATAACAGTAGAGAACAACTAATAAAATATACAATTAATCCCAAATTTTTACTGCAGGAAGTTTGTGTTAGATTAGCAATTATGATGAATTTTGAGCAGATTATTTGCTGTGAAAAATGCATCAGACATGAGTTTTTACAGGATTCTTTATACCTACAATCATACATTCTTTACAGGCTTATATCTTCTGAGAAATTCCCTTTTCTTGGCCATCTTTTCTACAACAGGACGAGGCTGTTTAGCAGAGAGTGAAGACTCTGTGAATACAGCTTGTGTCGAGGTCCTAACTTTGCCCCGTGAGATTAAAATATCTTAAACATGAATCTAAACTTAAAAAAATACAGTTGCATTTAGTTATCTTTGCAGAAATTAATGAAATACTGAGATGAACCTATTGTACTTTTATTTAGTTATTTATTCATTAGGGGTTGTTTTTTTTTTAAATCCCTTAAAATCAAGAGGGCCTCATGACCCCCTGGGAAGCTTTAGTGACCCACAGTGAGGTCGAAACCCCCAGGTTGGGAACCAGAGGTGTATGAAATGCGTTGTTGCGGTTCCTATTTGTCACTTCCCCACAAAAACGTGAAAATAGAGTCCAGATTGAAAATACCAAAATGACAATTTAACATATTAACACATTAGTTTTCAAGTGCAGGGAGAACTGTTACAGTAAGCACATTACATTGACAAGAAAGCAAAATCTTTCTGCATTTTCCAATGAAATCAGCCGAGAAAAAAACGAGAGGAAACAAAAGAATCCATCCAATCAATCAGTGAACAGCCCCTTAAACAAATATTGCCCATTCAGCACAGCGGTGTCATGCATTATTGCTGACCCACAAACAAGCTAAAAAACAATGAATTATAATGCCACTGGGGCGTTGAACAAACTCTACAGCTCATCACAGAGAGGATCAATAGAAAGAAGAGACAGCATCGCCTAATCAGAGCCTCCTGTTCCTCCCTGGAATAATGACCCATATGGAGGAGGCAATATGCTGCAGAGTGGCTACCAAACACAATACCTCATTTAATCATTACACCCCAGAGTCCAGATCATTACTCAAACAATCTGTCTGTCGTGATCCGGCAAGGATCTGGGAAAAAAAACCATCCAGCAATTATAGCCAGGCACAAATATAACATCAAAAAGTCGTGAGATTTAATGGGAGGTAAAAGCCAGAAAGCACAATAAGGTCACCAGCTATAAATTGTCTTTTAAGTAGGCTACCAGTGACTCATTATGAGTCTGTACTGGAACAGAAAAAAATTATGATGATAAGGCGACCACTGAGTCTGTCAAAATGTGCTTTTGAGCTGCAGTAACTCACCACGAATCATTTTATGTAGAAAGACACACAAAGGAGGTCAAATTAATCTATACAGTGTAGTCAATATATATGTAGATGAGTTTCCAATAATACAGAATATTCTAAGAGAAATAAAATGATGTTAACAGACACAACTGGGTCCCATTTTCATGAAACTGTGCACCAGCATCATAAAATGAACCAGTGCCAAATAAAAATGAGCCTTTTATTTGATAGTCTGCAGTATCGCACTTACTGGATTTAGAGGATTTGGATAGGTGACACTCTGCAACAAAGGTCATCAGCCCAGTCTGGATTAGGGAAGTTTTCATAGTGTTTTAAACCCCTAAACTAAGAAAAAAAAATGGTGTAATTTTTAAAAATATTTTTTCCCAGGTAATTTCCTTGTTTTGTTTGTTTTTCTATTTTTTCGCTAATTTGGGGGTGTTTTTGAGAGAAATCAAGCAAATTTGCTCAGGTTTCAAAGAGTTAAAGAAACAATCTCAGTTAAAAATTTAGGAGCAATCACACTGACAAAGACCAGCCCAGTATTTCTTCTATCCTTTAAAATTTACTTAAATTTCCCCATCGCAACCAGCTCCGACAGTTTCACGTCCTTCTATACGTTAATCCAGAACGAAACAGGGAGAAAGGAAAACAATCTAGCAACACTTGAGTCGCTACAGAGCTGCTAAATACTTGCAAACATAACAATCAGTATCCTCAGTAATAACAAAAACAGTTTCTGTTAGAAAAGGGGTGAGAATAATGCATGGAGGGTGGAGGGTGGGGGGGCAATCCTGGTGTTGCCTCGGGCCCCTTTATCACTAAACGCGCCCCTGTCCTGCTGAACATTTACATATTAGTCGGCTATCAAGTTCCAGTTCAGATTCAAATCAGCTTTATTTGCATGACAGATGCTTGCATATTGGAGCACTACATGTAGCTTATGTGAGAGAACATGGAAATAAGCTAAATTAAATGTTGCATGTAAAAAGAGGGTGAGCTTATAGAAGTATGTAGACAGACAAAACATGTATTTAGTGTTTTCTGTCATTTTCTTATTTATTTATAAATCTGTTTGGTTGTTGATTTGAATATATCCTGACTGAACTGCACTATAGGTGCTGCTTCATGTTCATATAGCATTCATGCCAATAAAGCAATTTGAACTGAATTGGAAAGAAAGGATACTACAGGCACAGTTATAAGTCAGAAGTGTCCATGCGCGTTAATGTGCTCGTGTGCGAGAGGTCCATATGTGCATGCTGTGTACGTGCGCGCCAGCCAGCCCAGCAGCACTCATCCCGCATCAGAGGCACAAACGCGCGCGCATTGGCTGGAGAGAGCGAGAGCGAGAGAGAGAGAGAGAGAGAGAGAGAGAGACGACCGTCTCCCGTTTTGTTGCACGAGGAGTCGCGAGGAGCCTCTGATGACAGACAGACAGCAGATCCGCTGCCTCACTGACTGCGACACCTTAACAACCACCAAACAGCACCGACACCAAACAGATGAAGGAGAGCCAACTGTAGGCGAGGAAGAGGAGGTGGATCGGAGGCTTTCCTAAAAATATAGAGAAGAAAAAAAATATCAGGAGAGGAGGAGGAGCGGGGGCAGTGAGCCGGGTGGCCGGGACACGGAGCCCGTCCAGCGGGGAGAAATCACCGCCGCGACCGTCACATCACATCAGTGCTCGGAGATGACAAAGGTGGGTGACGGTGTGTTGCCATTGTGTAATATCAGCATCCCTGTCCTACATGGCGCCTTTAATCCCCGCTGTGGAGTAGTAGTAGACATGCACGGTGCTGTAAAAGAGAAAATGTGGCACATTTTAGAGGTGTTTGTTGTGCCGGCGCTCCGTGCTGGTGCTGGGGACAATTACGCACCGCCGTTTTTTCTATAGAAGACACTTCAGGAAATATCCACATCCCAGACATGTGTGCCATTTGATGCGCCGCGGAGTGATTTCACCCCCTTAAATCTGATGTGGCCCACATTTCGTGGACCTCTTTTAGGGAGATTTTTTTGGTGTTTTTGACTGTTAGAAGCGTCGTGTGTGTTGAGGAAGATGATGAAGGGAAGAAAGGAGGAGGAGGAGGAGGAGGAGGAGGGGTATTTGTTGTCTCCTTGAGCGCCCGAGGCTTGTCTGGATGATTGATTTCGCCCGTTCGGTCAGATTATGAGTGTGTGAACACCTATGCCGGCAAATTAATTAAACTGCACACGGAGATTAACCGCGCCAGATTACTAGTGTGAACCCTCTTTGTGTTTTAGGAGGAGAGAAAGCGGGAGGCAACAATTAATGACAAACTATTTACATGTTTATTGGATGTAGTAGCACCACACTGTAAAATCTGACCAGTTGATTTTACTTTTTGAAAATGAAAGTAAATTTAATTAATAGTCTGGATTTATGCGTAAAATGTGAAAATGTCAAGTTGATTTTACTCAAAGTAATCTTTGAAACTGGTCACATTGAAAAAGTTAATATAACTGTTACTCCTAATTTACTTCATATTTAAGTTTACATAAAATCTACTTAATTTTGTGAAGTTGTTTCAACTTAAAAACGAAAAGTGAAATTACCTTGTTCTTTTGTAGTGTTAGCAACTTCAGAAAACCAAGTTAGTCTGATTTATTTTGATGATCACAAAGAGGATTTTGCCAATAATGAAGTTGAATATCTGCGAGTTCTGTTTCGTTAATATGTTAATTAATAATACTATATGGCTGACTAGTCTGAAATCAGCTGAATGCAGATATAGTGTTCAGTTAACTTGGTTTGCTAGAAGATTTTATTAAACGTTTAATTTTTAAGTAAAGTTTTAAGTAAAATTAAATAAATATAACTAAACATTAGGTAAACGTAACAATTAGATATGAAGTCAACATAACTTAAGACTAATAGTCATATTCACCTATGTTTTTCAAAATAATCGGTTCTCTAGATTTTGTAAGTAAAATCAACTTTTCAGATTTTACAGTTTAATTGTTAAGTTTACATAAACTGTTATCATATCTACTTAATTATGTGAAGTTGTTGCAACAGAAAAAACTTCAATCCTCTTTGTCACGATTAAGTTTTGTCATACTAATTTGGTTTATTTAAGTAGCTACCCCTTAGAAAGAACAAGGTGACTTCACTCGTCATTAAGTTGCTGCAACTTCACAAAGTTAAATAAATACAACCAAATGTCAAGTAAACTTGGCACTTTGATATAAAGTGGTAAAGTTACATAAATTAAGATTTACTGTTGTATTTATTACCTTCGTCAAGGCAATCAGCAGCATCAGCTTGTCAGATTTTACAGTGTGATTTTTGCATGTGTTTCACACAGATTTGCTCTCCATTAGTTGATTGCATGCTGAAGTTTTTTTTTTCCATCTGCCCCGTTTGGTGCTGCAACATCAATTAAATATTTTGTCAATATGTAATGCAGCTTTGTATTTGCAGCAGATGGCAGGCTGGATCTGGCAGCAGTGAAGTCACTGATAATGATGAAGAGCCACAGTGCAGGGAGATAAACACAAAAATGGTTTGACAGTGACGAAGCTTGTTTGATGAAATCTGTATTGAGCATAAAACAAAGATAATGGGTCAATTAATTTATTTGCTATTTGACAGAAAATTGGGGCCATCAGTCAAGTCAAGTTAGTTTTATTTATTTACCACTAATTTATTGGAATCCATGATATCTTTAGACACTCAGTTTGGATCAGGAGAAATTCCCCCAAAACACCCAGAGGGTAAAGAAAGAGAAGAACAGAAAATATGTCATAATATTGCATAAATAGCGCAAAATTGTTTAGCTTCTCAGATTTGACAATTTTGCTCATTTTCTCTATTTCACGTCCCTGTAAATCGAGTATTAGGGCTGCAACTAACGACTACTTTAATTAAGTTCATTAATATGCTGATTATTTTCATGATTAATTGATTAATTTTTGAGTCCATGAAATTAAAAAAAAAAAACAAAACAACTTCCCAGAGCCCAAAGTGACGTCTTAAATTTGCTATCATACGTATATGAGAAAGAAAAGCAGCAAAGTCTTACATTTAAGAAGTTGGAACCAGCAAATATTTGATATTTTTGCTTCAAAAAAGGCTGAAACGAAAAATGTATTGTCAAAATAGCTGCAGATTCATTTCTTTCGATTGACCAATCGATTAATTGACTGATCGTTGCAGCTGTATTGTTGGGTGTTTGACTGTTGGTCGGACAGAACAAGCAATTTGAAGACGTTGTATATAAGGCTACAGGAAACTGTCATGGCAGAGGAGAAGATTTTGGGGGTGGTTGGGGACACGCAGGTGACACCTCTCCTTCAATATTAAGAACATGTCCTAGAACTGCCCCTTAATATTTTTTGACAAAACCAAAGACATTAACACTATAAACTGATGTAGAGAGGCACAAATTGGTGCATAAAAAATCACTAAAATGCAGGAAATTAAGTGTTTGATGCAAAAAATACTCTGACGGAGAACCCCCAAAACCCTGTTTTATATGTGCTCTTGTGTAATGTCTCTGTTAATTGAGTGTCATCAGGTTTTGACTGTTGGCACTTTGAGGACGTCACTTACAATAAGGCTCCAGGAAACTGTGATGGTGTAGGCGTGGATTTTTGCAGAAAGTGCAGGGGACACATTCACCTCAATATTTAGAACAAGTGCATTTTGTGATCCCCAGCGCCAAAAATAAAAACATAAAAGCAGCAGAAGACTTATCTGTCTTATCTTGTTCCCAGTTGTTCTTTTGTTTTACATGACCGTGACAGTTTTAACATTTCTGTCACTTTTTAAAGACTACACCATTAAATACTTGATATCAATCATCATTTTTACACTGATTCAAGCATAACCTGGACTTCATACCCTCCTCCTGTTCTGTCTGTCTTTCTGTCTCCTCTCTTTGTGTCTGTCCCTCTCCTCCTCTGTGTCTTCAGGAAGTAGGTTAGGAGAAGGGAGGGGAGGTGACTTAATAAACCCTTTTGCAGCAGGTCATTTACAAGCACAGACCTGAAAAGGTTCCTTTTTTTTTTTCTTCTGGCATGTCCACAAGAAAGGCACAAGACCGAGTGATGAATGTGTGCTCTGTTTGGAGAATGGCAATGCAGTGAATAACAATGGAGGCAAAGGGGGATAGAGGAGGTTAGAACAGTGGCGCACACACGCACACACTCGTAAATAGAGGCACGCACACACACGTACACAAAGCGTCTTGAAAAAAGTCAATATGATAAAGTGTGCTGACTAAGATTCACTGCATCGTCGTGTTAAACCTCATCAGAAGAGTCTTTTCAGTCTGAGGGCGCCCTTTAAAGGCGAACGCTCTGTGAAAGGAGTTTATTTATACAATATTAGACTATGATATACAGCTCTGTGGCTGCTCGCTGCACACTACAGCGTTCCTGAAGATGGTCGCTTTCAGGCCCCGAGCCAAAAAGGCAGCACTGTTTACAGCCCCCCCCAAGAAGCGAAGTGACTCAGAAATGTTGGTATGTGACATAAATTCCTCCGTTTGTCCGAGTCACCGTCAGGCTGTCTGCAGATGTTGCCTTGAAGTTGGATGTTTGACAGCTCAAAAAGCACATAAGTGTCTTCGAGCGCAATAATCTGGACTTATAAGTAGATAAATAGGAGCTTGCTTAAAGCCTGGGTTTGAAGAGAAGTACAATCAGCACAGTAATAAAAGAATATGTTACTTTCTTAATTTTCTCAGATCAATAGATAATTAAATGATCATTTTTTTAGCTCAGTTGTTGCATTGCACGTTCCTGCCAAACAGGAATATGTTTAAATTTGTACGTTTCATACATTCAACGTTACTGAAGTGATGAAGTATATGAGCTGACTTTTCATAGTGAGGACGATGCGATGGTGGACAGCGAGACCCCAAGGCACCTGCTAAGCTGCAAAACAACGAACAACAAATCAGATCTGTTTTTTGGCAACTCATTGCTACGTTTTTTGTAACCAATTGCAGGTGTTTTTCAGCATCCTGCCACTTTTTTTTTCAGTGGGCATAGTACCACGAAAAGTGGTTGTTTTTTACTGAAACGTTAAGTTTCCAGCCACTTTTTTGTCAAGAAATATGTTTTAGTGACCTGTTGAAGTGTTTCAATGTTGATAATGCCACAAAAACAGTTGTTTTTTTTCTCCAAGACATTGCAATTCTAGCGGGAATAATTCCACGAAAAGTGGTTGTTTTATACCAAGACATCATTGTATTTCTAGCAGGGGAACTGCCATGAAAAGCAGTTGTTTTGTCTCAAGGAATCTCTGTTTTTTCAGCTGGGATGGTGCCACAAAAAGAGGTTGTTTCTTGGCGAGATATTGCTGCCTTTTCAGTTAGGATATTGACACAAAATGCGTTTGTTTTTTACCCAGACATCACCTCATTTGTAGTTAAAAATAGTGCCATGAAAAGTGGATTTTACTGAGACATCATTGAGTCATTGAGTGAAAAGCAGTTGTTTTTTTACAGAGACATTGTTGCATTTCTTGAGGACATCAGGTTTTGCATTTTCAAGCAGGATAGTGCCAAGAAAGAGGTTGTTTTCTTACTGCAACATCCATGGCTTCTCCAGCCATGATTGTGCCACCAAAACCGTTTTTATAAGGCCAAACATGATCTTTTCCTAACCGTTACCGCATAGTTTTTGTGCTTAAACCTGACCTCATCTTCCCTGCAGCTTTGTTGAAAGACAACGTTTCTATTAGCTACATAATAATGTACATGTACACCACGTGATGCATCTGTAGTTTGCAGAAATGTGGTTTGCAGAGAGTGCTTGAAGTTTTTGTTAGATAAATGACCTAAAAGATGATCAAATTTGTTAGAAATTCATTTTCTTTCAGTAAATTTACCTAATAATCAATTGTTCACTTCTGTTCGGGCTTTCATCATTGATTTTTACATTTTACAAGTTAAAGTTGATAGATATAAGAATAATGTTATAGCTGCAGCAGAATCAGAGTCAGATCATTATCATTTTTATGTTATTTAACCTTTATTTAACACGGTAGTCTATAAGATGATATTCTTATTGAGAGATGTTGAGGTGAAAACCCTCCTGATGGTGATTTTGAAAAAAAAGGCAGCAGAAAACACAACAGTAGCAGTAAAGCTTGGAGTGAAAGAGACGGTAAAGCAGCGCAGAGCTCTGACTCTCATGAGAACGTGCACAGAGAAAAACAACAAACACCAGCAACCCCCCCAAATAAAATCATACAGGAGCTCAGGTAGTGTTGTCTCTCTTCTTCTGCTGTAGACAGGAAGTGCTGTACGGGCACAAACATTTTGGGGTGTGGGAGGATGTGATGTTTGTGACCGAGGCCGCCGGGATCAGCACGTTGTCTTGATGTGTATTAGTGGAGGTCGTGACTGGTGTTTAAGATGGACCTGAGTGATTAGAGCGCTTGTGATTAAAAATTTACTTGCGGGCATCTCAGCTCGCCACAGAGAACCGAGGGGATGTGTATGTGTGTGTGTGTGTGTGTGTGTGTGTGTGTGTGTGTGTGTGTGTGTGTGTGTGTGTGTGTGTGTGTGTGTGTGTATTTATTTTGCAACGTGTGGATGTAAGCCAAAGCTAGATTAATGCTCCATGTTAACAAACCTCTTGGTATGACCCCGGGTGGCCTGCGGGAACATACAAATACATTCTCACACACCATCCACTTGATCCCCTGCTGAGTTAAAGCAGGCCATGAGCTACTTGCAGGAGAAATAAGCACACACATACACACACACACACACACACACAAACACACAAACAAACAAACATTGAACAATGGCCAACTTTCAGCCACTTTGATGCATTAGTGCAAAAGTGCATTTTTGTCTCATTGTGGCTCTTGGGAGCAAATTGATTTTGATGTGCAGGCGTGCCCGTGCACACAAAAACGTATTTCAGATAAGAGGTGAGATGAGAGGTGATACATACATAGAGGGAGTGTGTGAAGTAAAAAATGACCTCCTGTCCTTGCTTATAATCGAGTCAGATTGATCCCGAGCTGAATAAGAGACACCAGCAAGACTTTGTTCTCAAATGTTAATGATGAGTCAAGTGCTTAAAATGTTTTCTGTTGATGAGAAATGTATTCAAAGCGCTCTTTATCCCTTGTCAAAAAAAAGACTTTTATTGTGGTGCCGGTTGTCAGCCGTGGTTCTTACTGGTGCCAGATGAAAACAGATGGACGAGGGTTTTGTCAGGGTCTGGGCCTGGCTCCAGGGAGCTGCCCTTGGTGCGAAGGTTTTCATCTACTTGTAGATGTCCGACAGCCAGATTCCAGCAGACCCAGGATTAAAATGGTCTGGGCAGGAAGATTACGGGGAGCAAAGTCCTGTATCTGGATGGCCCTGCTGTTCCGTGCAGCACGAAATGCATTATTTATTATTAATACCGAGAGCATCTCAGATTGGTTGTTACGGCTGGACAAACTTCTCTGTGGCAGAGTCTCCCCCAGGTCACCACCCGGACAAAGTCTGAAGCTTGAATTTGATTTTTTAAAGACTGTGATTATCTGATCTCCAGTGTTTTAAAGCGTAGAGGTGCACATCATGCTCTGACATCTGAAATCATATTTATTTTTCTGTATGAAAATTGTTGTATTTGCCTCTTAATACTGCCTTTACTGACATTCATTTCAAACAGCTGAAAAAAGTTTAAAATATTGCAATATATTGCAATATATGTTATTGCAATACTAAGCCTGGGGCAAAACATTTAAAATTGCAGTAATATTGTATCGTAACCAAAGTATCGTGATAATATTTTATCATGGGGCCTCTGGTGATTACCACCTTTAGTATGCATGGTGTTTTAAAAACAAGAAAAACTTCAGTGCACACAGGAAATGTGCAGTTTCTGCTTGTTACTGTAAGCTAAGCATATTTTCAAAATAAACTTCCAATATAAGTTTATGTCATTTTAGATTTACTGTGTTAGGTTTACCTGACAAAAGTACATGGCTAGGCAAAGGCATCTAAAATATTCTGCTTGGTTTAGAAAAAGGATCATGGCTTCGGTGAAAGAAAGTAACAGTGTGACGTATGTTATTGTCACTTGTCACATATAAACATCACATACTATGTGACCCACGCCACATACTTCGGTAGTTAAAAAAAACTTAGTGTTGACTTTTGGTTCTACACGGGACATGAACGGCAATCTGCTGGGTGAAAGTCCTGTGTTTGACCCATCACGACCGCCTCCCAACATGGACTTTCTTTCTCTCTATACTACGTTAGTACCTCTTAGTGTCTAATAATGATGCAGCCCAGTGTGTCTCATAGAGATGCTAAAGGGTGCCTTGCTGCCTCAGCACCATCACCAAGGGCCACTTATCAAGCGGCTATTTGACGATTTGGGAGTGAGAACAGATTGTGATATAAAGTCTTCAAACTGCTTAGTTTGAATATAACTGTGAACATTTTAAATACCACATCAATTAGGCAAACTAGGAAAATCATGTGAAGCTCCGGAAGAGCTTCTAAATGGACCTCGTAGTCTCAACAAACTCCAGTATTGAGCACAAATGTTGCCAGTTGTTCCAATCAATTCATGATTATATCTATTCTGATTTAGGTAATCGGATTAGAGTTTTCACGTAACCGTTCCCATAATAAGATTATTCTATAACTGGGATTAGAGTGGATTATTGGTGTGCACACAAACCCAATGTCGTGTTTACTGTTTTAAAATTTGTTCCTTTTCTTTGACAGATTGGGTTTCTTTTAACTTTGTCCTGCCTGAAACCTTTAGTGAAATAAGGGCAGGTACCGTTAGAATATCCTGGTGCTGATCAGAGCTCTGATTCGAAAAGATGGGCGTTGTATTTACGTGCTGGCGTTGCCCTCCTAGTGGTTCTGTTCCCATGAACTCTAAGGAAACACAAACCCCTCTGAGGAGAGAAGGACAAGGTGTATACGGCAAAGAAAGCCACATCAAACAAAGCACAAACGTCCAGGAGAACAAATGAGACTGGTCAGTAAGGACATACTGTGTTGGCTATCAACGGCAGGGTCTGTAACAACGAGCCACTCGATACGTTATCTATAGAATCCAAAATAATCACGAAACCAGATACTCGGAACTGCCTGTGCCTGTCTTCAAAGAAAGGCTTCAGCAAAAAAGATCTGGGTTCGACAAATGCACGACACCACTGACTTTTAAAGAAAGATGTGCAGTATACGATAAGGAACACTGTTGTCTGGTTTGAAGAGTGTCTTTCTCTGTGCCTCTCCTGAGCAAACCATTGCAGAAAGTCTTTTTATCACAATGCATCATATTACTTCTTATTCAACAGCACAAGGTGAAAGCAGAAAAACGTGGACAAGGATTAATAGGGACGCCTTCAAGGCCTGAACACTGCTGACGAATGCATTCCTATATTTTACTGGATGTTGTCATCTTTAGATGAGTTTGGCATAAATGCAGACATATCCATTTTTAAACTTCCTTTCTTGGGATTTCAGAAATTTGCTTTGGGGCTAAAGGCAATGCTAATTCTAGGCCTGTAAGGGTTACATTGAGAAAAAAATAGAATAAAATCCCAATATTACGAGAATAAAGTTGTAATTTTGAGAGAAAAGATGTAATGTTATGAGAAAAAGTCATAATTCAATAAATGAAATGATACTATTTCATGAATAAAGTCACAATATTATGAGAATAAAGTCAAATTTTTGAGAAAAAAGTCCTAATATGATGAGAATGAAGTTGTAATTTTGTGAAAATTAAGTCATTTTCTTAAGTCATTTTAAGAAAAAAGTCAAAATATTACAAATGCAAAATAGTAATTTGAGAAAAATTTATCTAGAATACTGTCATATTATGTAAAAAAAACCTAAATCATAATATTGAGAATAATTTTTCAAGAAAAAAGTCATAACATTACAAAAACAAAGCTGTAATTTAATGAGAATAAAGTCATTATTTCAAGAATGAAATGCTGTGAGAATAAAGTTGTAATTTTGAGAAAAAAAGTCGTAATGCTATGAGAATAAAGTCACACTATTTCAAGGATAAAGTCATAATATTTAGAGAATATGGTTGTATTAAAAAAAAGTCATAATATTTAAATAATAAAGTCGTACTTAACAAGAAAAGAGTCTTAATTTAATGAGGATAAAGTAAGAAGATTTCCAGAAAAAAATCAAACACAATTCATGCTTTTGAGTTAGATTTTTGTTCCGTTTCCAGTTGTTTTATTTTCTTTTATTTCCTCAGTTTGCTCGCACACTTTTTCATCCTGAAACGATACGTTTGGTCTAATAAACTGGAGGAACTTAATGAGTGCGTTGAGCTGCGCAGGCAGGTGAGTAAAAGCCTCTCTTAAGTGCCAAAGGTGTTTCCTCCGGAGCTGCACAGACCCTGCCAGCATTAGTTAGAGAAGGACTTTAAACCCGCTGGGGCAGACAGGAATGTTTTGAACCTGCAGAGTGTGTGTGTGTGTGTGTCTGTGTGTGTGTGTGTGTGTGTGTGTGTGTGTGTGTGTGTGTTCCCGGGGCACGCTTACCTGTGTGTATGTGTGAAAGTGATTGCCTGGCTATGCATGTGCACATGTGCTTTATTTATTCACACCGGTGTCTGTGTGTGTTTGGTGGAGGGGAGGTGCAGAGGGCGCCCTCCCCTGGGGGTTCTAGTCTGGCCCCTTAATTAATCCGTTTTCTGGCCGCAGGGTCTCTGTTATCAGACCATTACAGAGAGCCTGGCTGCGTCCTAACAGCACGATCCCACAGAGCACAACACAGGTACACACACTCACAAACACACACTGCTATAGTTGTGAGGACACTCAGTGAAACAAATGCAGCTCTTAAAGATGGATGTGTGTGTGATGTGTTTGTGCCAGAAAAACTTGGTTTCTTGGTTTTTGTAGTTTTGGCATTGGATCTGGAGTTGCTAAAAGAATTCATGCAGGGCAGCAGTCGGGTGATCAGACCCTTAATTAGCCCTGTAATACCTGAGAAAATTGATTTCTCTCAAAAACAACTTGACAAGACATGGCCCAAAAATGTGCAAGATATTATTTAAGAATTACAAGAAAATTACCCGAAAAAAGCCGGTACACAATTGTGCGGCATAAACACCGAATAACGAAAATCGTCTGATTGTGACCGACAAATTAACAACATTGAGTAAAGACACACTGCATATGAATACACACAAACCAACGCAAAAGCATGACCAGAAATAGGCAAAAATTAACAAAAACTGAACAGCATGACCAGTAACACTGCGTAAAGTGGCACAATTAAACAGCGGCATGGCCCAAACCATTGCATAAAGGCACCAAAAACCACAACAGCTTTGTTTACACTAGCCCAGCCAGCTGATCATTGGCAAAGAAATACACACACAACACAGAGAAACAACACCATAATCTACAGCAGACACAAGATAAACCCGAAAACAGTCGACTCACCCTCCCAGTCAGCGCTGCTGTGCTTCTTGTTGATGCGAATAAAGTTGGAGACGCCGTTTTTCCATGGAGAGGAATCTCCTCAACACACAGTCCTTCCACTCATCCTTGCATTTCTGGGTCAAGTCCTTTTCGAGTTGAGCTTTGTGCGGATAAAGTATACTCCTTCGGTGATCGCTGAAAACGTTTTTCAAAGCTGAAGATGAGTTTGCACGTGCAGCTTCTCGGCTAGCGGCTGCAGGTGCACGGTCGTCAGCACTAATATGACTTTGGTTTTTAACCATAAAACAGAATACTGCCACTGGGAGTTGTTTTTTAGTTTACAAAGCTGCTCCAGTTTCTACCTGTTTAAAAACTTGCATGTTAAGCTGGGCGGGCAGAGATGTGCTCTTAATGCCAGGCCTGTGTTACACCAATTTTAAAAGTATTTGCATCTTTCTGCATAGATGGCCTTGTTTTATATAAAGTGAGGGCTTTCTTTATATCGGTGATGCACTTCTTTAATGTGTAGAGACCAGAGTTTCTGGCTGACAATGTCTGCTTACATGAGGTCTGCTTGAATGCCCTGAGTGTTTCTTCACCTCTCTTAAGCCCTCAGAAAGGGCGTCGCCTCACTCTGATTGGTCGAGTGGGGAGACGCACCAAGCCGTTCTCAATTCATACTTAGGAGTGAGTGCCCACAACCTGTGCAACAGGTGATCTGAATCACCCTTCAAGCAACAGAATTGTGACATCCAGCTAAAATGAACTGGAATAAAAGGAAATAACAGCAAGTACCAAATATTAGGGACACTGTGACCATCACAAGTATGCTACATATCTTACCCCATTAACACTGTGTTTGCTCACACAGGTCAAAAGATTTTCTTCAGGTGTGTTTTCATAATTTCACAGATGTCTACTTTTTGCCCAGCATGAAAAAATGTATAAATCCTACAGAAATTGTGTCATTCAGCTCTCCTTGTCTTCTGTGCTGAGATTTATATTAAATCTGGAATTCGCATGTACAGTCAGGTCACAAACAGCACTTTATCCTAACCTAATTTACACTTAAAAATTAACATTTGAAAACAAGTTTTATCCCTCAAACTGCCCTTTAACCTTTCAAAAAACCTAAGCAAATTGGCTTGATTGCTTTCAAAAACAAGAAAATCAGCAAGAAATTAGTAAAAAGATACAATTAAATTACCTAGAAATAAGTTAAAAAAAAATAAATTAAAAATTAAAGTAAAAAAACAGACAAAGCAGAACAATAAATGACTTGGGGAAAGTGCTTAAAAAATATAAAATATAAAATAATTTTTTCCCCTAGACATTTTCTCTAACTTTTAAAAAAAAAACTAATTTTCTAAATCTACCTATTTCGTGCAATTTGTGGAACATTTCTCACAAAGGTGTCCCCCCCCCCCTAAAACAAAAGGCACACCAACTTGAAATGTGATGTCACTCCAGGTTTCAGGGGCTTAAAGAGGACCATCCAAAATGTCCCTATTTTGCAACGTCCTCATTCTCAAACACCATGGTCCTCACAAACATAGCAAAGCAAGAACATACATAAAAAAACACACACTATAAACACAAATAGAAGCAAGCATGGCACAGAAACACAGTAAATACAGGTGTGCAAGCAGTCGGATATATGCACATTGGCACACCTAATTGTACACACAAACACTAAATGCAAAGATACTCAAACACACGTATATACACAAATGTGCACATAAAAGCTAAACACAAATACACAATCTCTCTGACAAAAAACACGCTCTCCTTTTCTTTAACTTTACCCGAAACACACTTGGGTATCAGTTCGGTTGAGATGCTTGAGCGGCCTGTGAAATCTGATTACAGTCTTACACAGCTTCCCTCAGCGGTGGGAGGCCGATCGCTGTTACTGCCGCCTCACCTGCCCCGTCTGGCTGCACCTCCACCCGATAGGCTCTTCCTCTTCCCCTCCGCGGGTCTCCGTCTCTGTGCAGCACTACCCTGTATAATGATGCTACAGGCTGGCTCAGTGGTTCAGCGGATTCTCCTGTAGCTGAGAGGTCGCATGTTTGATCCCTGCCGGCGCCTGTCCTGCTAAGGTTGTCCTGATTTATGGTGCCTTTGTTTCGATGTGTCATATTTAGCATCGACATTTTTTAGTAATTTTTAGAAATAATGACAGGCAGAAGTAGAAAAAGGCTTCGTATTTCTAACTGGGGACTGTTCATTTTTGTTGGTGGAAATGACATTCGTACAGCAGGGTTGCTTGAAGGGTGATTCAGATCACCTGTTGCACAGGTTGTGGGCACACACTCCTAAGTATGAATTGAGAACAGCTTGGTGCATCTCCCCGCTCATACACAGGCGACGCCCACTGGCACACCTGTATTTACTCTGTTCAAATTTGCATCAGTTTCATAATTACGCTATTTTGAAAGTTGGTTGAAATGCTGTGGCTGCATTACTAATGTTTCCAGCTTATAAGCTACTTAGTCGGACATGCTCATGTTTTCAACTTATGTAAGAGCACATTAATGCAATGTTTAATCAATTTTTACACCTTTAGTTGTTTGTTTTGGGTGCTTCAAAAAGAAACCACCACCCAAACTCTATATGTGCAGAGAATCGCTTTTAATGCGGCCACAGACACAACACTTTATTACCCTTTGAGCAAATCTAAAGCTTGCCATGTCAAGTACAGCTGACAGGGAATTAATTGAAGTAGACGATGACCACAATACATTTGCCAGTATTTGTTTTCCTTTGTCGTCGTCTGAGCAACAAAGCTGTATTTAAACCTCATTGCGTTGATACAAAGCTTTGCACTTCTTCCACATCTGCTACAGAAGGAGGCGAGCAAATTACTTCAACTTAATTGTAGAAGCGATTTAACCATGGTAATAAACAGAGACACAAGATCACCAGGAACAGCAGTTGGCTTCTTTGCTGTCAAACCGAGAAGTAAACCATGTGGACTGGCACATTTGTTCGACGTCTGGTGTTTCTGCAACTTTCCGTGACCTATTTTCTCTTATTTCAACCCATTTTCTCTATTTTTCTTTTATCTGCTGTCCGAATATCTGTTTTTTCCACCTGCTTTGTTGCTGATGATGCGGTGATACATTCAAATATGCACCATCACCTCCAGTGTGATTTTTAGCTGTAAATAGGAGCACAGACTGTTGTTTTTTTCATTGCAGTTTTATCTTTTACTTCTATGTAACAAGTTTGGTCTCACCTCATTTACTTTAATCCTTTTTTCTTTAAATTTTAAGGATGCACTGATAAAACAGCTGCCTTTTTGCTTGCCAAAAGAGAAAAAAATAGCATACCCTTCAACTTATTTCTTTTTTTATCTTGTCCTCTTACTTTTTTCCTTCTCTCCCCATCCTCGCCTCTCTCGCTTGACACCAAAGTTTCGCTGCAGGCAGCGTGCCATCTGCTTTTGACATTTTTAGAATGAGGAGAACTTGTGAGAACAGCGTGTTTATTATTCCATTGTGGTTAATTATTCAGACTCCGGCTCTCCGTTCGGAGCGGTCAGTTATCTGGAGGCTTTGCCCCGACACAAAGCGGGACTCTCTGTGAAGAATCCGGAATTTGGAATCCATCGTTCCGATTCCGTTCTGCTGCGGTCCGGAAGTGACAGTTTGAGCCGACACCAGAATGCTCCTATTGTCCAGTCCAGCAGTTATCCTTTGACCTCTCGGCCGCTGCTGAGTGCCAGAGCCTCAAAGCCACTGCAGCCACATGGGAGCGAGCGACATATTCACAACAAGCCATCTTGCCTGTTTTATTCATAGCAAAGGGACTCTTTGTCAGTGATGATCGGACAATAGCGAGTGCACGTACAGTGCTCCACTGGACACAAATCTTTATTCCGAGGAAGTTATTTTAAAGATAAAATGAGCAAATAAATATATTTTAACACATTCTGATATTACTGCAAGTTACAAAGCATGGAATTAAACACAAAAAAAACGAGTCTCTTCTCTAACATCTCAGCAATGCTGAACTCTTTTTTTATCTTCTTATCATCACCAGAAACACAACTTCAACTGAATAAGTGAGAGAGTTGGATGAGAGTGGGGTTTCCCATACATTTATATATTGTGGCGGCCCACCATTAGACCATTTGATTTTCTAGTTTTGGAGCTGGATTGTTGGAACATTTACACCATTTGGTTATTCATTGCACCAAACTCTTGGAGCACAGAGCGTACCCTGGGCACAGACGGAGCAGCCGAATGTCAGGTGCAGTGAAAGTGAAACTTAAGCCTTAATTGTGCAGGATCAAAAACTTTGCTGCCACTCGCTGCATCAGTAGTGATGCAGGTGTTGCTCCAGACCATCATGGTGAAGAAGGAGCTGCTATTGAAGGCAAAACTTTAGATACACTGACTTTTACCCATTGTCATGAACTTTGGGTGGAGACCAAAAGAAGGAAATCATGAAATCTCCTCAGGGTGGCTGGGCTCAGCCTTAGAGATAGGATGAGGAGCTCACGCATCTGGAGGGTGTTCAAAGTAGAGCCGCTGCTCTTTCATGTTGAAAGGGGCTAGTTTAAGCGGTTTGGGCATCTGATCAGGATGCCACCTGGGTGCGAATTTATGAATTGTGAATCTGATTCTCTTACTCTGACATTATTTTCTTAACCTACGTAGTTTTACTTGCATAAACCTAACCACCCTAAATTTACACTAAAAACTGTTCTATGTGCGTTTTCATAAGATGCCATATAAACTGTTGCATGGCAGTACATTGGCGTGGGTGGTTGCAGATTTAGCGAAATTGTGCTTGTTTTGCAACTACCATGTGTAAATTAGCTGAATAAAGCTTTGGACACTTAAAAACAGGATTAGACGCTGTTATTGCTTTTAAATTGACTGACTGGTGTTAATACAAGGAGTAATTTTAAATATGAACTATGTTTGTCTAAGATATTAAAGTTTTCTTATGCTGCTGAAGCTATATTTGCATTGGTAATTTATGTAAACACAATAGTAAAATGGATCAAAACACTGATAATATCTTAAAAGTCTTGCATGCATAGCTCAGTGTTACTGTCCTGCCCCTGGCTGTATTAAATCATTCTCCCTTGAATTTTCTTACTCATTTTCTCTATTTGGTAACCTACTTTTTCTTCTCCCTTTTTTTTAAATGACATGATTAACCTGAAGTTGTTCACCTGAATATGTTGGGGCCCTTGGTACTTCTTGCCACTATTTCCCCCCATCTACACCGCTGGTTCTCATTATAGTTTGTGCTTGATAGCAGGAGTTATTACAAAGACAACAGATAAACTGAGAGCTAGACATCTACGGTCATTTGCGATGAGCAGATTTATGCAGTTAGGAAATTAATACTTTAACCAGGAGAGTCATAAAGTGAAAAAAAACAATAAACCTAGAGCAGAAAGCTATAATGCCAGACCTTAATTAGTAATTCTATGCAAACATGATTGCATTTATGGTGTGTTAAGGTGTTTTGTGAGGAAAAGTGCATCGACCACACTGGAAATACAGTTCAATGGCAAGGAAACAACATTCAATAGACAAGATGTGATCTTGAAAACAGATGCCATTACCCCTGAGGCTAAACCCTAACCCTTGCCGGCTTTGTGCCCACAATGCTGCATTTACAACCATAGCATAGGCTAATGAGACGATAAGCCCCCATGCAAGCAGCAATAAGCAAGATCAATACACGCTAGATCAATAAAACCTTGCTCTGATAGTGGAAATCCTGCAAGCAATTAGAAAGCGCTCGAGAGGGCGGCGTTCTCGTTCATGCTCAATTATGATTGGGTCAAATGGACATAATTGGGTGTCTACTCTGTTGATTATCGTTGAGGAAAGTGAATCACCCTGTTTATCATGCTGATAGGAGAGAGGTCCCTGGTTAATTCTGGTTGTGTCTGCGGTGATAATTGGGAAATAAAAAGCAAGTAAGCCATGATATTGTGGTCAGTGTTTCAGGAGAAGTTGTGGAGTAATTAGTGAGAGATATAGGCAGGGAGGATGTCCTGTTCTGATTAGATCTGGTAAATTGATTCAACAAGGATTGGTAGTGCATATTTATCAAAGACAAAGAAAAACATAAGTTTTAGGGAACAGTCAGTTTAAGCTGGACTGAATTTAGTCCATCCATTTGGATGTGCTAGTAAAACCTCTATCAGGTGGCACCCAGGTGGCGAGTTTGCAAATCCTAGGATGGCAAAGAAAAGCCCACCGTACTCTCCCTATGAGTGGCTAGTACTCGTTGGTTAGCTCAGTTAGCTTTAGGTAAGTACAGTTATGTAGCTTAGGTTTAAGGAAAAAAACATGGTGACTAAGTATCTTAAAATAACTCATAGTTTACTTGTTTACATGGGACATGTACTGGTAACCACTGGTATCAATGGGGAAAGTCCTGTGTTTGTTTGACCCATCCACCACTCCAGTCAGACTCTTTACATGTACTTTCGATATAGTACTTCCTTATTTGCTCTTGTCAGTGCATTAGTCATATGATTGCAGCCTTTTCTTTAACCCAGGCATATCCAAAATCTGATCTGATGGCCAATTGTGGCCCTTAGACCTTAGACTTTTTTTCCCCCAAAATATCTTATGGCCTGCGACATAATATTGGTTTATGCAATACCTCTTTGCATTTTTTTGGTCATCTCACAATGTTAGGACTATCATACCTATTTCGAAGACATGCACCAAGTAAGAACTACTCAAATAATGTGTTTCACACACGGGCAGGTACAGCTGTGATTGATTTTATCTGATGACTTTCGTTATTAGTGCGTCCTTAATCACTCCGTGTCACTGATCGAGTGCTTGCCTCCTCCAAAGCTTTGCACACCTCTCATCCATTCAGCAGGTGTTTCGATACTGATCACACTGTGTGTCCGTCCACTTCGGCAGCATTTGCAGCCCGCTGATGAAAGTCGACAAGCTTTTTTATACAAGCTTTTAATGTTCTGTCTGTCTCCAATTGTGACAGCGTCTTTGCTTAATTGCAGCATACAGGCAGCTCTTTTGGTTTCCTGCTCTGGTGCTGGCAGAAACAAAGCTCTCCAGGTTGAGATACTGAGATACTCTCGGTGGGGGGGGTGCAGGACGGAGCGGGAGGGGGGTGTTCCGGTAAGGGGTTATTACTGAAAACATACAGTCACTCTAAGAGGAACTGGCGTGTTTGGATTCATAAATCTAGTTCGTTTGTCATGCTGATGAAGTGGAGCTGTCTCTTTTATCTTTACTGAGAAAAAACTGCAGCAGAATAAACTGTCATCCAATAAAAGCAGGAACACAAAATAGGCTGCGGTCCAAACGAACCTGCTGGATGGCTCAGCTCCCTCGGCTCTGCACTAGTAATTGGCGCCGAGCTTAAGCACAGAGCAGCGGCACATGGGGGCTTTGTGGAAAAACCTACAATTACGTTTCTGTAACAGAAGCAACAAAAGCAAAGTGTTTCCGACACCCTGGTTAGCTCAGCTGATGTGAACTCCGCAGGTCGGAACGGTCGGACCGGCAGGAAGCTGTGATTTCATGTGGTGGAGGTGCTTTAGAGCTTCGCCCCGGAACATCAAATTAATTTGGCGAGGAGGAAGCCTGCGTCTTATGTAAATGAACAGCTGAGTTGCAAAAGCACATTGAGTTCCCTGAGCAGAATATGAATGCAGATAAATAAAGAGGAGGGAGTGATATTTTGAAAGAGTGCTTCCCTCCCTGAATGTACACACACACATCACCCCCTGCTGGATTCAAGTGTACACATAAACACACACACACACACACACACACACACACACACACACACACACACACACTCACACACACAAAAGCAGCACAACAGCAACCTTTTCAGTGTTATGGAGTTATTATGATTCAAATTGCTTTTTTATTTTTCTGCAGTGAGTCTGGAGTCGCTCGCATGAGTGACAAAGCATAGAGGCCTGCTGGAACACATACAAACCTCTTGATTGTTCATTTCTGGCCGAGGACTGGAGAAAATTGAAGCAGTCGCCTCTTGTTGTTTAAAAATTATTAAGGTACCTCTATATGGAATTGATTTTCTTTTGTGAAAAACAAGGATGTCATCATTTCCGCAACATAACACTTCAGTTCAGATAATTTAAAGGTACTGCAAAGGTTTGTGTTGTTACAACTGTTTTGCACATTCGTGGTCCCCAGAGGATAAAAGAGTCGAATCTGATGTGGTTATATCTGAAATATCTTGACAGCTGTTTGATGGATTGGTATGAGATTTGTTAGAGATATTCAGGGTGCACAGAGGATGAACCCTACTGATTTTGGGCTGTCACACAATTTTTTATTTGTTATGTATAACTGAATTTCTATAGTTAATGGCATTTTTTTAAATTCCATTATTTGGCATTACAATACAGTTTTAAAGTCCATATTGACAGCTGATGATGTCTACTTCAATGACAGCTAATAATAAAGGAAAATAATCAAATATTAAAAAATAGTTTTTTTTCCGGGCCAATACCGATTATTAGTAGTTGAAGAAACCAATAAATGATATTTGCAGATATGCATTCACTCAGATTTTTTTATAAAGTCAAGTGGAAATTTAAATAAAGAATTAATGAATAAAAAATAGTTCCCTAAAGGGTTTTACAAAGTAGAATTTTTGATTGATTGATAGATTTATCTCGTGTGAAAACAGCAATGAAAAATTAAGTAATCAAAATACAAAAAAAGAAAAGAAAATATATAGATTTATATTAATGATTAAATAGATAAAAAAATAAATAAGTAAGTTGTATCCATCATCATTTTAACATGCTCGAAAAAGAGTAGGAAGAAGTACAAACTTATTTAATCCCACCCCCTATTCTCTATTTCATTAGTTCCTCCCACTTTTTTTTTCACTTTTTAATCAATTGGTTTTATCGTTGATTGTTAAAATGAAACACTGATATAGATAATCCGCAAAATGCCAAATATCAGCCCCAATAATCAGTCAGGTCGATAATTTTTTGACCCCTTATTGAAACTATATGTTACCTTATTTTCCAAAATAAATATTATATCATGATATATACAACTCTATGATACAAGATGACATAGCCTGATAGAAATTTTGGGCCATATCGCCGAACCCTGCTGCTTTTTAAACATACTGGCAGCTTAACCTTCATTGGAAAATATCCTTTGTCTGCTGCTATTATCCTTTCAGGGCAGTGACTAGCTTTCCTTCACCCCTAGCCGCTGTTATTATTCAGACATTATCACAAAAACGTTGTCGAGGCAAAACACAACACATCCCAGCGAGGGTATTAAAGCTGCGGAGAGACGTGGAGCGTGTTTGTATGCAAAGAGAAAGAACAGAAGATGCGCTTGTCATTTGACTTCGCCAAAGGGAACATTGTCTCGCTGATGTTTTCTGTCTCTCCCCCCTTGTTCTCTCGCTGGATTTGGCTTAAGGCGCTTGCCGGTAAGAAATGATCTAAAAGGCTTTCATCAATAAGCACACAAGTACAAGGCCCGATGTTGATTCTGCCCGCTCAATCACTCTCAGGCCTCTTTCATTTTCTCCCTCCGTGTTCTCTGATTGTCTTTCGTCAAATCTCATTTTCCCTCCCCCCTCCGCCTCACCTCACCCTGTCCTTCACTCACCCCATTTTTCCCTCCGCTCTCCCCCTCTCTGCTGCTGCTCTCATCACTCTCTCTGGGGGGTCATTTAGGGCGAGATAAAGCCTGTATCTGTGGGTCCACGGGGAGTCTACCCCCGCAGACAAGTAATGATCCAGACACACTCTCAGGCGCACACATTAACATACATGTTGGAGACATACACTCGATTTGATTCTCTTTTCTCTGCGTCTCTAACAGGTCCAGGAACAGGGTGGGGCAGATGCTTAAAAAGCACCATAGGGACGGTAGCCAGAGAGCCCTGACTACCTTTACTGTAAAGATAAAGGGTTGGAAGATAGAGTGATGGAGAGAGGAAAAGCCCAGTGGAGAGGAGGAGGAGGAGGAGGAGGAGGAGGAGGGAGTTGGTGAGGTGCAGTTCAGATTAAAGTAATGAGGATTGGAGGGAGACTGTGGGGAGACGGAGATAAGAGAAAGAGTCTTTGCAGAAGCTGTGATGTTCTCCGGCTCGAGGCTCCTACAAAAGTAAGAAGTGTTTGATTCGCGCTGATGCCGCCGCCGTGTTCACCGGCTGCTCGTATTAAAGCTCCGACCTCCCAGTCAGTAAACTCTTTGCTTATCACACACTCAGCTGCTTTTTGGTTATAAATAACAACATGTTTGGACCTTGTAACAAATTCAGATTGTGGTTTAAAATTAGCCAGCTGCTTTATGCTGCAGAGACGGGAAAAAAAGCATTTCACGGGTGTTGGATGCTAATCAATTTATTTTTGGGATCACTGCTCAAAAAAGGCAAAAACAAACGAGTGAATTAAAACAATTTAGAGGTTTTACCAAACCGTATCTGCCTTTGTAAATAAAGAATAAGAGTGCAGAATGAGAAAGCATCGATAAGGTCCAGCTCGAGTGCACAAAAGCACAGGATTTTACAGCTAGTTTACAACGTTACAAACTAATCTACCGAATTACTTTCATGCACCTGATTTATTGGCGAACACAGCGATCGAAAACAGCAAAATAACAAGAAAACAAGAAAATACAGTCAGGGAACAGGGTGATGATTGAGAGGGGTCGCTTTTGTATGAGTTTATAGATTGTTGTTTTTCTTTTTTTTAAAGGAAAATCTTGCACTGCACTTCATAAACATCTTACTCTCTACATCATTAAATATTTGTGACTCACCAGCCCTGAGAGAAAAGCACAGACAAAACACAAAGATAACTGTAAAAAAAAGTGGAAAAAAAACAGGTTTTCAGGGCTTTTAACTCTGTGATCCACTCAACGCTGCAGCTTCTATAGACTCATTTTATGCTGCTCAGAGCCTCTATCTTGTTGGCCGTGGAATAGCTGACACAACTTCCCGATATTGCCTTGATGTACCCCCCCCCAGTATGAAATGGCTTTAAAATAGGGATCTCGGGCTTCAACAAATGGCATGAAGTTGAAGGGTGGAGCAGTGGAGGGGGGTGGGGGGGGCAAGGAGGCACAAGTGTGGAAAATAATTTCAAGCCTCATATCTCAGATTGATTTTGAGGATTTCAGAGATAAAACCTCAGACGTAAGCAAACAGCCCTCCTGGAAAATGAACAGATTTCTTAGAACAGCCTTTGAAGGATTTCGTAAAACTTAAATCCCGCTTTTTTTTTAAATTTCCCCACACATACACACACACACACACCCCTCAGGATTTATACAGTAGCTCTCAACAGTTTCCTACTTTAAAAAAAAGTCTTTCACTGTCCTACTCTCGAGTAAATCCTCAAATCATTAAGAAAATAAAGTCTTTGTCCCTGAGCTTTGACACATTGGCAGCTGCAGATGTTAAATTTCTGCAGCTGTTACCGGTGCAGCCTCGACTCCACAGCCTGTCCAGTTGTTCCTTTTTCTTTTTTTTCTCCAACAAGGTCACCTTGTGAAATTGTACACCTTTAAAACAAAGTCAGCGCCAGAGTCACTGCACCTTGTAAATAGTAATAATCAGATGTGATACCTATTGATCCCTGCAGGGCAGAAAATTTCTCCGAGCTGCAGCTGGAGGTCGGACCTCAGGGTCAGCTGCCCTCGAGCCGGGAGCGATCCGATGTCTCGCTCAAGGACTTTTCGTCAATAGGAGCGCTCTTTCGTGACCTCGGGGGATTTAAAACTTAACTCTAGTTTTACCGTATCCAAACATGCCAGGAGATTTGGCATTCTTACACTATCATGTGGAATATAGTGGCGTCCCAGGAGCGTGTGTGTAGCAGAGATAGTTTGTTCGCTTGTGTTTTAAAGTGTACTCATTGTTTCTGGAAAGAGTCGCTGCTGCTGAATTTTTTAAAGGAGCACTTTACAAATTTTATGCGTCAAAGTCGATTTACTAGTCACAGGGAGCACTTACTCGGCCCTTGAAAACAGTTATGTAATGTTTTTTGCACTCCTGAAGTCGCTTTGTTAAGTTTTGGAGGTTAGTGATTTTGTAACTGGAAGCGTGCGTTTAAAAGACTTGGGCTTTTTGTAGACACATTTTCACATAGAAGTGAGGGCAGAGATGGAAAAATGTCAGTTTTATTTATTTACTTTTAAATAAATTATTTATTTATTTATTTATTTATGTCTTTATTTTTATTTATTTATTTATGTCTTTATTTTTATTTATTTATTTATGTCGTTATTTTCTATTTATTTATTTTTTAATTATTTATTTATTTATTTAGTATTTATTTATTTGTTTATAGAGATAAAGAATCCTTTGCCATGTCAGTGAAGTCAGTTGATTTTCTAGCAGTTAACCCTCTCTATCCACTTGTTCAGATTATTTGTCCTGTCACCTTTTACGTTTTTTTAATTAATTTTTTTTTCCAATTTGCAGGGTGTTTCTTGCCAAGTTGCTTGTTGCCTTTTTTCCATCTTTTAAAAAGAATTAAACCAATTTTGCTAAGGTGTCAAAAGTCTTGTGAAAGGCTTCTGAATGCAGCACAAGAAAATGGATATCTGTCCTAGTTTCAAAGGGCTAAACAGACACATAAGTGGAAACCATCTGCATGACTATAAACCACCAGAGCTGAAAGAAGGCCAGTAGTTTGAAATAACTGCCCCTTTAACACCTGGTTGTCACGGTTACGGCAGCTCTTTTGTCAGTGGAGCTTTAAAATGCCGTCAGACCGTGTTTTTGCTTAATTCTACCGTACGCAGCCTGTTTGCCCCCAAATCACTCACTCTACATAACCGAGCATCTTCCACGTTGCTGTTGAAGGGCGGCACTGACGCTAATGTCCCCCTCAGGTCTGAGAGTGTGTATCTGTTCTCTGTGTCGGACCGTACATCAGGCTCTGACCTTGGTTTCCCGCGGCAACAGTCATCCTGTTACTGATGGCCGCACTGTGGGTTGTTTCCCTGGTGGCTCTGAACAGCTGTGTGTGTGTGTGTGTGTGTGTGTGTGTGTGTGTGTGTGTGTGTGTGTGTGTGTGTGTGTGTGTGTGTGTGTGTGTGTGTGTGCGTGCGCGCGCGTGCATGTGTTTAAGCTGACATATGTGCATAAGCTATCATTTGTCATGGCTTGGTATGTGGGCTGGTTTGGACGAAGACACACACCATACCATAGCAAAACACGGAGCTTCAAGTCTAAAATGTGTGTGTGTTTGTGTGCGTGTGTGTGTGTGTGTTATTTTTGCGAAACCTTACAGATCATTTGAGGTATAACAGTCCCTTAGGAGAGGTCAAAGGTTATCATATGAGATCAGAACAGATGACAAGATCATAGAGCGAAGCAGCTGCTGTTGCCCTGGAGAGCTGAGGCTACCTTCATACGCTCATTAGGTTCAGCTGTGTGTGTGTGTGTGTGTGTGTGTGTGTGAACATCTGTGTGTGTGTGTGTGTGTGTGTGTGTGTGTGTGTGTGTGTGTGTGTGTGTTTGTGTAAAGGGAATAGAGTTGTTATTTTTGTTCCTGTATCATGGAGTGAATGTCGGGCTTGTCTCGTTACTTGTCTGTCCATGTGTGTGTGTGTGTGTGTGTGTGTGTGTGTGTGTGTGTGTGCTTCACATGTCTTTGATTTGCAATTCTCTATTTGTTTGTCTCGCTGCTGTTTTTCTGCAGAGCCACAGACTGCGACATTCACCCTGAGTTCAAACTCAACACAAGTCTAAACTCTTTCAAAACTTCTTCCATTCTTTTTCATTGATTCATAACAGCTGACATTTTGGAGATACCACATTTTCACACTGCAGCAGCAGAAGCAGCAGCAGCGACATTAAAAAAAAAAAAAAAAAAAACCTCTGGGAGAGGAGGAGGCGAGCTGACAGTAAGATAGAAGAGACAGAAAGAAAATAAGTACAGGGGAAAGAGGGGAAATAAAGTTTGAATCACCTGCGGGGGGAATTTAAGGGAGATGTGAGAATAATTCCTTCACACCTCCTCCATCTAAAGTCAGATTGTGTTAGTAAGCAGGCGAAACCACACATTGACTGGCAAAAAAAATACCTGCCGCACAGTCAGAAAAAATAGATCCAGTGCTCTGAAATAAGCTCAAATTGTCACACAAACAACAGTCACTTACTCATGACTTTAACCCAATAAACTGCCATTTATTCACTGAAATTTTGAGATGTTAACAACAATATGCACATTAATATTGTATTAATTACACCATAGTGAAGATTAGTTTGTAATTAGTAGGGTGTAAACAATTTTAAAAGTACAAGAAATATACCTTAAAAAACTATATATGTTAGAAAAAAGAAAATGTGCTTAAAAATGTATAATATTTAAAAATAATTCTAATAATTTAGGTAATTATAAACATATTTTCCCCCAGCTTTTAAAAAAAAAATATTTCATTAATCTAGCAAAGTTGCTCACTGCCTTTTTTTCCCCATGTTTTCAAAAGACAGCAAGCTAATTTGCTCAAGATTCAAAAATTTAAATACTTGTAAAGGCATCTCAACGCCAAAAATGCTGATGCTGATCTGAGTTTTAAAGAGTTAAATAGAGCATGACTGATATACTAGCAGGGCAATAAAATCTGTGGATACTGGCTCATCACAGATACAAATAAATATATCTGAGCACACAAATGTTACATGGGCTTCCTTTAATGTGTTCCCCACAAATTAATTATACGCTTTATGAAAGTACTAGGGTCAGGGATAAAAGAAAATATATAAGAGGAGGAAGAAAGTCTTTATATTTTGTGTTACAACCTGGCTCAAAGGCAAAAAAAGGGAGACAAGATACGTGTACCAAATGCTAAAAGCATATGTATTTTTAGAGTAACAAGAAAAGAGATTAAATGTCAGTAATTAGTCATGTATGCATGTACAGGTGTGTGAAACGTCTAAACGTCTGCAGCAGCCTAACAGCAGCTCTGCCTGCAAAAGCAGGGAGGTATTTATAGGCAGAGCTCACGGGTGCAGCTCCATCAGCTGACGAGCCTCCTCTCAGCAGCTTGTCTTGTCAGGTGTAACCACCGATACCTTTGCATCTGCCCATTAGCAGCTATTTCAGTTTGTACGAATGCGACCGCCTCCTCCAAATTCGTTTGGTATATCCCTCTGGTCTCCTTCGGCACAATCAAACAATGCAAAGTCCAAGTAATTAGTACGACATTGTCTTGTATGTGCCAAAAGAGAAACAACTTCCTCATTACCTAAACCAATTTTGAAGTACAATTTTAACATTTAATCTACGCAAGGCAGTTTGTAGACACTAGCATTGCTAGTAGTTTGATTTATTCTCAAAAGGTCGACTTTAACATTGAAATATGAAGTTTTCTCCCAACATTTTGACTTTATTCTCAAAAGACAAAAAACTAAATAAAAACATTTTTTTTAATATTTATTTTTTGTATGCCTGACACTAATATATAATATATGAAATATAGAAATGTAATATATGAAACATGTATTTTTAATATACAACTTTAACATATGAAACATACAAATTTAAGATATCCATAGTTTGCAGAAACGTACAGTCTCAGTGTTTATTGAGGCAATTGGGTAAGTTTGACCTTTTTGTGCACTATAGTATATTTATTATTATTATTATAATTAAACATTATTTTCAGTAAGGTGACATTCATAATTCAAGTAATCATTGTATATTTTGTATGTCTTGTTCACAAATTTTCACTTCGATTGGTCTTTTGCCAGAGTAGGCCTAATTATTCTGAAGTCAGTCAGGAACTTCCAACCCTAAATTCATCAAAATCCATATAAAAACATAAATTGTTTCTCACTCTTTTATGTTAAACAACACAAATATCGGCTGATGCTTCATCTGCAGATCTTAAAGTATTTTCCAATATCAATATCAGCCCCCCAAAAATATAGCTTTGGTTGGTCTTGAAACTATTAACTGGACATGTGCTCTGGCTCAGTTTTAATTACCATCATACAATATGCTGCTAAACTAACTTTTGCCTACCGACCTTTAACTTCTGAGTCCAGAACATTCAACAATTAACCACTGAGTGCTCCTAATTTTAATCTTTGGCGAATGACTGCGATGTAAAGCGGATAATCCACTCCACGTTAAAGGATTAGTTCTCGGTTTCTTTACCTTCACGTCATGTGTTGAAATCCTTCACAACACACACCTCTTGGAGGATTATCCCTCATTTAATCATTAAATCAATACACAGATGGGATGAGGTATCTTCTCTCCCATCTAGCCCCTTTGTCGCAATCACTGTCCGCTAAAAGAAGGATCAGGTGTCGCCTTAACCGCGCTTTCATATGTGCAGCGATCGTAAGAGAAACCTAATCAGACCTTTTTAATTAAAGAGGCCGGAGTGTTGATGGGGAAAGAGGAGAGAGGAGGAGGTGAAGGGAGATGGCAGCAGATGAGGGTGGATGAAGGAGAGAGGACGGGTCCGTCTGCTGAAAGCCACTTAAATCCCTTTCTTATTAACTCTCCGTGACACTTGATCTACCTCCATCCCCTCACACACACACACACACACACACACACACACACATACAAACACACACTCAGAGGTATGAAGCAGCTCGTCTTACCATAAAGAAACAGCCCCCTGCATCTCTGCTGCATGGCTTCATTTTCGGCGTCCCACTACTCTCCGAACGAGGGTGGATCAGCCTGTGCTAGGTTTCATGAATGCTTCATTCAGAACAGGTATAACAGTGACATTTTCTTATGCAAATGGGACCTAACCTCGAGCCGAAGAGGCCGCTGTATCTAAATGTAATTGACCAACCTGGAAGAGGTGACATTTCTTAGGATTGCAATGAAAAGTTCATCCTGTTCCACTCCACACAAGTGTTTCTACCACATATAAGGGTGTTAAAGAAAGGTTATTATCACAATTTTGTTTTTTTCCATAGTTTTAGAGTCATCATTTCTAGAGATTACAACTGCACCAAATATGATAAAAATATGGACGACTTGTTGAACAGTTTAGTCAGCTTATCTAAAACACTGGAGGTAAATCTAAAATAAGACCCTTCAAAATGTAGTTAATGTTCCTTCATTACACAGGAAACGTATAGAGGGTTTTTTTTTTGCACAACACAGGACACAAACAGTGATGTCCTGGTTTTAAGTCCTGCTTTTGTTTGACCCATTGATTCACCCTGACTGTAGCTGTATGGCGATTTTGTCACTCTTTATACTACATCACCCGACCTCCTCCTTTGCTGCAGTCATAATAACTATGGCAGGGTTTCCCATGCATTTCTCTGTTTGTGGCCTGCCGCAATTATTCATTGCCCAGTGTACTCTGGGCACAGATGGAGCAGCAGAACATCAGGCACAGTGAAAGTGAAACTTAATTGTTAATGGTGTTGCGTCTTAAAGTTTGCATATATTCGCAGCAGCTGCTCCTCTCATCCATCGATCTGATCTGATTCATGCAGCGCATTCGCATGAGATAAATCTGTATTTTACTCATATTCACTGTCATTATTTCCTGGATATGATATCAAGGCCATAAAAATAACTTGACCATATAGAAAGCACGAAAAACGTTCCTCACCCCATGCCGTCGTACATTTCATCCAGCTCATCATCTTTTGAGATTTTGCTCCTCTGATTAATTCGAGCTCACTCTTTTCTACAAACGAGTCTCCATGCTGTGCAGCGAATGAGCCTACTGCACCCAAAATACTGTCAAAACTTCCATCTATAATTGCCAAGGCACTCTCTATAGATCTCAACCAAGAAAAAAAGCAGGTTTTCAGAGAACATAATATCAAATATCTTCTGTGTCTGCCCAAATATGGGCTGGAATTTGTGCTGGAAATTTTACAAATGACTGACATTGCAGATTTGCATGGGATTCATATCACAGATGATCTCTGCAATTATTACAAATTACAAGACATCCCCTGTGCAAAAAGGCTTTTGACTAGATTGTTTTAACATACTTTGTTTCTTTGCTATAAACACATCATCTCTTTATTTTTCTTGTCTCTGTACATTCTTTAATTAGAGCCCTACGTCTTCCGTCTGAGCGCAATTTTCACACAGATTTGGGCCACTGGGAGTGAATTTCCCTTCTGTTTGTACACAGTCATGTCACCTCTAATATTCACTTCAGTCTAAACACACCTTTAGGGCTTTCTTTGCAGTTTATAAAATTCAAACTGCAGCCCCATCCCTTGCTAAATACAAAGAGATGTGACAGTAAAGTTGCTGAGGTAAAATATTTTCCAGAGAGTATGTCCTGGCAGAGACTATTAATCGTTTCCGTCTGTGTCTGGTGATTAACAATAAGGAGAGGATGATGTGACGAGGGCACAGATATGAAAACACTCGACTCGGGCACACGGAGAAAGAAATAAAACACAAACTGTGGCAGGACCACATTAAAATGTCGTGTTTAATGCGATGGATTATCCAGCTCTGGCGATTTCCAAGTCACTGGAGGTTGTTTTTCATGCTGTATGCCATATAATGGCTTCTTCTGAAGGGAGGAAAACACAAATATCTCCAAGTACTCAGACAAAAACGGGATCAGACAAAACTTAAACAATGTAAAGGAGAGAGGAAACATGCTTTTAAAAAAGAACATTTTATTTATTAAAGGCACCTTTTTTCAACCCTAAAAGTGCTGCGAGTTGCTGAATCTTGCCAGAACATTCTCTAAAAGCTGATGTGTACTTGTAGCAGAAAACAATTTGGGAATGCTACATATAAAAGGAAACATTAGTTGAGGAACTAACCCTTGCACTTAGAGCCAAAAGGTACTTTTTTTAAAGGGCTTTTTGGGTGAGTGCTTCCGATGTGATAGACAGTTGGTTGCATCAACCCCTTAAGTCGTCTGAATTTGACTTTCTTGTGCTGGTGTCTTTTCACTGGTGTTCCCAGTTTCTCTGAAGTAATTTCACTGGTAGAAATACTGAAAAAGTTCTTTTCTGTCATCCAGTACATTTACCTGCACAGTTAAGTGGAGCTACAGTTACAGCTCAATTAGGCCATTTAACTGGACTATTGTCTCTGTCCCACCATACAAACACAGCGGGAGAATTGAGTTATTGGAGAAAGTTTGAGTTATTGGAGAAAGTTTGTTTGACTCCGCCACAGTAGGTGGCGATATGTCCTCTTTCTGCTAGTTGCGACTGGACCTTCTTCCAGCTGACCTGTTATGACACATACCAAACAAGTCATCAAGCTGCAAACAGGTTGCATATTAAAAAATTAAAATATATATAAATTCTTGTACTGTACATTTCTTGCGTACTCTGCACTTTACTTGATACCTCTGTCTTGTTTGTCCCAATCCCTTAAAAACAAACACCCATTGCTCCAAAGTCCCGTTTCTCCGAAAATACACACTCCCTAGAGGTTAGTTTCTGATTCCTAACCACAATTTAGCCACCAATTTCGAGTGTTTCTACCAACCCTTTGCAGCATTTCTCAACGGTATATTGAAGCAGCAGTAGACCAACTGATCACAGGCGTTTTTACCTTCCCTTTGTCGTACTTCCAAGCAACATTTGAGCCACCGAGCCACTGACCCTTCATGGCCTTTTCCAGCCTCCAATCCAAGGTGTTTTACCAACCCTTCAAGATGTTTCCAAGCAACATTTGAGCCACCAATCAAAGGTGTTTTTTTAGCTACACCTGGTAGCGTTTCTAAGTGGCCTTTGAGCCACTGGTCCCAAGTGTTTTCACTGTCTCTTTGCAGCATTTTCTAGTGACATTGTAGCCACCAATCCCGGGTGTTTTTCCGATCTTTTGCATCATTTTCTGGCGTCATTTCAGAGTCCAATCCCAGGTGATTTTACCACCCCTTCATGGTGTTTCCCAGCAGCGTTTGGGCCTCAAATCCAAAGTGTTTTTCCTGACCCTTTGCTGCATTTTCCAGTGGCATCTGACGTTCTCACCAATCTTCCAGAGACTTTTGTGCCACCAAATGTGGGTTTTTTAAGCCAAAACGTGATTTTTTCCTAACCATAACCAAATGGTTTAAGTACCTAAACCTAACTACATGTTAATCATAATGTGGTTTTCAAAAATGTTCAGTGTTTTTTTCTGAAACATACAATGTTTTTTCTGGCAACCGGACTTAGGAGCAGTGGGTGTTTGTTTTCGGGATAACGGCCTGTCGAAGAAATGGGCTTTTGGTCCAATTGGACATTTTTTCAAACTAGCAGAGCTTTGAAATTTTTGGCTGCTGGAACAACGGGCAGCCCCCTGGGTTTTGGACTGTTGGTTGAACAATTTGGATATAAAGGAAATAATTAAATAGATTCCACTTGGCTAGATTCTGCATCATTATTTGTGCTTCCAGAGTCTTTGAATCCCTCAGTCTTTCATCAGTTTGGAGGATATCAACTCAACTGACTTTTGCTGAAAGACATTATAAAAAAGGAAAAATATAAGCTGCAGATGTGGTCTGATTATTGGGCCATCAGCTGGGCAGAGGACATGCTGTATTGACATCGACAAAAGATTAACAAGCCCAAAAAAACAACCAAACTGTGTCTACAGCAATCTGTGCATCAATTAGAGAGAGAGCATTAGTGCCTGTTTAGTGGAGTAGGCTTAGTGTTTTTGTGCATTTCTGTGTGTCTGCACATGTGTGTGTTTACGCACATTCCTGCTGAGCCAAACCACCGAAGCAGCACAATCCCAGCTGTTTTGGGATTGAAGAGAATGAATGTCAGTTTTCGCGTTTCTCTCTTAATCTTCGACAACTCGACACAAGGTCAGCTGTCAGTTCTTTGCTGAACGCTTAATTACTGTTTGGGAAACAAATCTTGATTGTACTCAGATCTCAGAGCTCACTTTTCCACCACAGTTGTTTAATTTGCACATGAAATGATGTCCCATCTCATGCCTATTTATGAGCGTTGTGTTTTTGCACAGAATGGTGACTCTTTCTAGCATGGTGTTGAGCTGAAAAAGTGCTGCAATAAAGTTTTGGCCATTTATTTAAAAAAAAGTAGATTGATAATTTAAGTTATAATTATAAAGCAAAAAATGCCAAATATTTGCTGGTTATAGGTTTGAGCTATTAAAAATTAGGCATGCAGCCTGCATAGTTTTTGTTTACTGCGTTTTTACTCTATCTTGTCCCAGTCTCAGACAAAGAGGACTCTGGATTAAATATATTTTAGCGGTCAAGACCAAATCTGCAG
This sequence comes from Plectropomus leopardus, assembly GCF_026936395.1. Classification (NCBI taxonomy): domain Eukaryota; kingdom Metazoa; phylum Chordata; class Actinopteri; order Perciformes; family Serranidae; genus Plectropomus; species Plectropomus leopardus. The sequence goes on from NC_142198.1 coordinate 17,180,187, forward strand.
GGCTACCACTAAAATGCATTAGCAAAAACGAGCATTCATAAAATGCAGTGCCTTTTTACTCAAATCACTTTTAGGAAGGCCTGTGGTTGACATGCACTGGTCTGATCTTTGTCTTGACTCAGTCCCCTGAAGGTCTTGTCTCTGTCTCGATACAATGTGGTCTCGGTTTTGGTGGTCTTGACTACAACACTGCAGTTCATGCAGTATGATCATCTCAAACATGAGTCTTCTCCTACCAAAAAACAAAAACTATATATGCCTTGTATATATGAAAAAGAGAGTAAAACATTTCTCCTCATTAATGGGAAGCGAGAGCTGGAATGGATTTATGGCAACACAGAGCATACATTATTCATGACAAGACACAGACTCTAAGGTCTGCATTTAAAAAGAAAACCAAAAAACACAGGGTAATGGAGTGAACCCGACCTGATTCAAGCTCGGGCCCGACCTGCCTAGTTGGGTACGAGCAAAGAATCAAAGCTCATCGTTTAAAAAATAATAACAATTACTTACTGCCATAAAGGCATAGATGTTACATCTGGCAGGTCGGAGCTCAAATATAGCCTTTGGATTGTGATTGTATATGATCACTTGAAGAGGAAACCTCAGCACTCCGATGTGAAAAAGTATGAAACAAATTACTTGAATCCACAATTTTGTTATATAAGAAGAAATTCTTATAGGAGTGATCAAATAAACTACAGTAAGAAAACCATGTGGCTTGGTCCTTAATTGAGCCTCGACTTTCTGAATTCACCTCAAAGAAAACTAGCTGAAAAACTGAAAAAATGTTACTTTGCATTGTTCCTATCAAATAAACTGTAAATAAAACCTTGCATTTATTTATTAACTCAGACATACAGTATACAAATTCAGCTTGGCTGCTACAGTAGGGAGGATGCAGGGAGGTTGCATGAATCTAACTCAAAGCACCAGTGTGTTTGTCCAGATTTAACACATTTCACTCTTACACCAAAATCCCTGTCTGTGCAGCAAACCCTTAATGATCCCATTTACTCGAGTGGGTGGCAGCAACACTGCCATGGTCAGTAGTTCCCCCTGTGGGACCATCCATGCTTAAAATTGATGCACTCATACGCCTCCGCCACGATTTGGATAAAAGCCTCCACCAAATGGCGGCGTGAAAAGCCGCCGCTTTGAGTAACGTGAGCTGGCTTTCGGTGACTGTTGGCATGTGCGCTAACAGGACAGTGTAATCAAGGAGAGAGACGTCGGCCATTGTTATGCAAGTGAGATGCCGCAGAGAGAGGCTTGGACTCCGTCCCAGGTTCCATCGCTGTTTTTGGCGGGTCAAGTGACACGGGGGGGTTCTGCCACAGAGCGCTCTCGCTGTGAAGTGCCGTTGGTTTTTCACATATGCGCGTCCCTCATTACTGACAGGACCTGATGCACGGGGCCATCTGTCCTCATTTTGAGCCAAGAGAATAAAAAAGAGTGTGACTATTACAGCTGCGGAAGGTAATGAAGGTGTCATTCACTGTATTATTACAGAGTGACAAAAGCCAAGCCTCACTGCCCGCTCTCGTTAATGGATCCCGGCCATTATTTGCAGAGTAAATCCTCCTCACCACCATCGTCTCTTCCTCTTGTTCGCTCTCTTTATCCCTTTTTCTCCGTGTCCTTTCACTCCTCATTTCTACCTCCTTTCATCTTTTCTCCCCGCGTCTCGTTTTCCCCTAATTTCCCTGTCTCCCATTTTCATTCTCCCTCCACCTCATCCTCATTTTCACGTTCTCATTACACCTCCACCTGCCCTCTTCATGTGCTTTCCTGCTATACCCTTACACATGTTCACTCTCACTCTTCTTCTCTGCCTCCCGCAGGCCTAGTGAAGCAGAGCGAGATGTCGCAGAAGAAGATATTCCTGGTCTTCGTCGCCATCAGTACTGTCAGTCTGCTGCTGCACCATGGGGGCCACTTGAGCTGGTGAGTGATTGAAACATATGGAAACACTCACATTATACATCTCTCTATAGGTTCAAATGGTGCTAATTACAATGAAGACGTCTGTCTTTTTCTTCTAAAGTAAAATTAATAGCGAATACCGGCTTATTATTATACTCACAGAGACATTTGAGTGCCGACGCAGTGGTCCAGGGACCAATTATAAAAATGGAGGGATCGTAGATCTTTGACAGCCGTGTATCTGCTCTCCTTCCCTTTTCAACTTAACGTTTTGCTCATAAAACCTTTCCCACATTCCTGTCTTTACTGTCTCCGTTATTGCTCTGCCCTTTGTCTCTGTACTTTTTCACACAGTTTCCACACCTTTTAAATATCTGACCCTCTGAGACAGCCTGCAGTTAAAAGTATATGCTGTAGTCCTGCAGACTATTCAGTGTGTATGCATCCAATATGAACAAGTGATTGGAGTTTTTGGTAATTTTGTAGTGAGCTGTTTTCTCTGAGGCATTATGAAGATGGATGTATTGTTAATAACTGGACATTTTAATGGTGTTAACTTAGTCTGTGGGCTTCAGCACAGCAAAGTAGGAAATAACAACAATAAACACACTGAAGCAACTGAAGCTGTTCACTGTAACTGCTTTAGGCCAAATGTATACATATTACATAGTTTAACCCTTTGATGCCGGGTTAGTTTGCTTGTGCTGCACTCAGACTCCTCCACAAGTACTTAAACCTTCAAAATCTACGTGGATTTGTTTGATTTCTGTAGATGACACGGGGAAAAAGGCAATGGCCAACCTAAAAAGAAATGTCCTGCACATTATAAGAAATAAATTAAGAATGACAAGGAAATTACTGAAAAAATAGTTTTAAAAAGGAGGGGAAGGTTATTAGAAAATTATTCAAAAAATTGGAAAAACATCCAGAAAACTAGTTTTAAATATTATAATAACTTTATATTCAGAATTATATACTTAAAAAATATTCTAAAATATCTAAAAATAAAAGTTCTTTGTCAGGTCATTTCCTTGCTTGTTTTGTTGTTTCTTGTTTTTTTTACCTTTTATTTTTTGTGCTTATTTTCAGGGAGGTTTTTGCAATTTTTTTGGCCCAGTCTTGTTAAGTTGCCTTCTCACCAAGTTTTTTGAAGAAAATTAAACCAATCTGCTAGGGTTTTAAAGGGTTCAAAGCGTTTTTGTCCTGTTTGTGCAGATTTAACAGATGCAAAAACCATGCGATTCTTTCGTGAATTCACCCATCAGTTTCTGATACTCCATCCGTAGTCGCTTTATTCTGCGTCATTGTCTGTCCCCTTTTCTCTGTCACCTCTCATTTCAATTCCCCACATGAACACTGATTTCTACTTTAGTGTTGTACCTCTGTCCTATCCTACACCTCCGTCTCTTCCATTATCTGTCCACTGTCTGAGTAATTACGTCTATAATATCGCCAAATTATTTGAAGTAGCTGCTCCTTTTTCTGGAGCTAATGTAGCTTCAAATAAATCATTACACTTTCTTTCTCTTTCTCCAGGACCATGGAGGCCTTCCACCTCGGTTGTCCTGCCCTCCGCTCTCACCCTGCCCCGGGCCTGAAACCTAAACACACCAATGTGGCCTTCCTCAAGACCCACAAAACGGCTAGTACCACCATGCAGAACCTGCTTTTCCGCTTCGCAGAGCGCAACAACCTCACGGTGGCGTTGCCCGTGCAGGCCTGCAGCCACCAGTTCTGCTACCCACGCTCCTTCACCTCTCACTTTGTCCACCCACACACGCTGCCGCCGAACATCATCACCAGCCATATGCGCTTCAATAAGGCAGAGCTGCAGCGCCTGATGCCCAACGACACAATATACATCACGATCCTGAGAGAGCCGGGCTCCATGTTCGAATCCTTGTTTAGTTACTACAACCAGTACTGTCAGAGCTTTAAGAGGGTCCCCAACGGCTCCCTGGAGGCTTTCTTAGAAGAGCCTTGGCGCTACTACCGACCAGATGAGAAGGACTCCATGTACGCACGCAACACCTTGACCTTTGACTTGGGCGGAGACAAGGATCGCCCAGCGACAGATGTGGCATATGCCCGGGCCTTTCTAGCAGAGGTGGAGCGAGTTTTCTCCCTTGTGATGATTGCCGAGTACTTTGACGAGTCGCTGGTTCTCCTTCGCCACCTCCTCTCTTGGGATCTGGACGACATCCTGTATGTTAAACTCAACATGCGAACACCAAGCTCAAAGCGGAGCCTGACGCCTGGACTTCCTTCAAAGATCCGTGCCTGGAATTCCTTAGACGCACGTCTCTATGACCACTTCAATGCCTCCTTGTGGCGCCAGCTGTCAGCTCTGGGTCCAGCCTGTGTGGCAAGAGAGGTGCGACTCCTTCGGCGAGCCCAGGAAAGGTTAATGAGAAGCTGCTTTGGTGGGCGGATGCCACTTCTCCGATCAGCTGCGCAGATCAAAAACAAGGATCTACGTCCCTGGCAACCTAGTGGGAAAGTCGATATCGTGGGCTACGACCTCCCGGTAAATCTCAGCCGTGGGTTCTCGAGCCAAGCTCAGGAGCTCTGCCTCAAGCTCATCATGCCAGAAGTCCAGTACACTCGGGTGCTCCTACGTTCCCAATCACTGCGGTACCGCCGAGGCTACCAGCTCCGGCCTCCGCAGCAGCAACATCCCCTCCAGCAGCCCATACGCACAGTCCTGCCACGGCATGCTCAAGTGCAACGCAGCCAAGTCCCCCCTGCCGCCCCGGGCCCTGCATCAGGGACAGGGTCCACCTCCACCTCGAAGCCTGCTGCAGGAAGTCAAAGTCGGACCACAAAGTTAGGACCTAAATCCTTGCAGACCCAGGCCTCACAGACTGAAAAATAGACTTGAATATAATAGTGCCCAACAGACTGCATTGTCCTACCCATCCTGACCCTCGAGACAATGGTGCTTGGTTGATTGGGGGTGTTGGGAATAGGGGCGTCCTTGGAAAAAAAGTCTGGGTTGTTCTTGAATCAGTGTCTCTCCTAACCCTTCCAGAGAGAGTTTAGGATAAATATAAAAGAGGAACAACAGAGGGGAAAGGGAGTTGGACATATCTGGACTTGAACTTGAATCTCTCCCCTCTCTGGTCTGTGAAACAGCAGACACAAGGGTGGGAGAAATCCACACAAGGACTCGGCTTGATTGCACGCCTCTGCACGCCCAACAACGGCGGATGGGAGAGGGTTTTAGGTGAAAGTGGATCGTTGAAGCAAATCTGTTATGTGCGCCCGGGACTCAATGGGGAAGTGGCGATATCGGGGCCTATTGTGAGGCACAGAGTAGGCATTGTGTGTATCACACTGGTAAAGTATCATGTTACTTGCTTTCATTCTCTGTTTCTCGAGCTCTCTCTCCCCAACATATGCCACTTTAAGTCCTTGAGAGAGACATAATGACATAAAGGGATCAGCTGTCAGGCATCCAAAGAGCCTCCTAAGAGGCCAGACAGACACTGAGATCACCTCCAACCATTAATACAACAGCACAATCAGCAACTCTTCTTCTTGTATGAACTCTAGAGCATGAGTTATACTCAACTTACGGCACACGGGCCAAATCTGGCCCTTGATAGGGTGCCGGGTGTCCCCCCCAAATCATTCTAATTTCCTATAAAAATAAATTGATGAACACTGGGAATTGTTTTTGTATTTTTAGTATACATAAGGTGCATAAAGTGCATAAAACAGCATCAAAAAAGAGCCTGTTTATCAAAAAAAGTGGCAGCGGAGGATCCTCCTCAACCCCCAACAGAGGTCCTAGCTAAGCCCCTAATGTCTTGAAATCCTAGAAACGTCCTAAAATCCTAGAAATGTCCTAAAATCCTAGAAATGCCCTAGAATCTTAGAAATGTCCTAAATCATATGAGCATCCTACAATCAGAGACATGTCCTAAAATCCTAGAAAAGTCCAAAAGGCCTGGAACAGTCCTAAAATCCTAGAAATGCCTAAAATTAAAAAAATGTCCTTAAATCCAGGATATGTCATAAAATCCTAGAAATGTCCTAGAACCCTAGAAATGGCCTTAAAATTCTCAAAAGGTCCAACATTAGAGAAATGTCCTAAAATCCTAAAACTTCTTTAATACTAGAAACATTTTCTGGGTTGCTGCGACTGACCCCTGGCATCCTGTTATTTGGCAAAAGTTGAGTCTCCCTACTCTAGAGCCTGAAGTGATGGAGAAGGAGGGTTAAGAAGCCAGATGGACGGAGACAGAGAGAGACTATATCCTAAAGCCTGGATGCCATTATCGCTATGACTCACACAGAGACTGAACACATCAAGAATCTCTTCAGCTTTCGACCTCGCTGCATCCTCTCCATCCTCTCATCCCTGCTGCTTCCCTTAGGAGCAGCACAGACATCTTGTTTTCTTCACCTCCGATTGCAGTCTCCATCTATGGACTAACAGCTGAGATCACGTCTTGCATCCTAGACTCTTTGTAGGTTTCTAGATGTGGAGTTTTTGTTTTTAATCTTACTGCAATAAGATCTCCAGGCCTATACGGAAGGCATGGATTTAATAACCTACCAGCAGTCCACACACACTGGCACAAACGTAAAACGACTTCATCGGACAAAGACTGGAGGCCCGTGGGTCGCAGTGTTTGAATATTTAATCGGCTCCTCTCACGGCCCTCCTATGGCTCGTGTTCTTGGGTTACGCAGCCGTACATTTTCATTAGGGGCGCAAGGACCAGGCAAAAGTGGCTGAACTCGCAGGAGGAGAGCATTGATATAAGATGCTTAAAGCTTCGTACGGCTGGTGGGCCGGCTGGTTTGGCTGTGATCTTAAAATGCCATCACTTATCTCAGCTGTGATCCATTTTTAATCCGTTCTGCTCATATTTAATGTGTCATTTATGTTCTTTTATTCCTCCAGTGATCAGCAGGACACTGCTAAGTGACTGGGGGGGGGGCAGAGGAAGGATGTCTGAGTGTATTGGTGAGAGTGTGTGTGTGAGCCAGGAAGTGGCTCTCTCTGCTTCATGCTGTATTTTTTTTCCCAAGGCCAGCCAAGTTGGCATGGCAACAAAAGGAAATAATGTGTGTGAGATTTATTAAAGCTATGTATTATTTATTATTGGGATTTAAAGAGTCCCATCACTGTATTTTTAACTGTTATTTTTCATGAATCACTGGATATAAAACCTCATATGTTCAACATACCACTTCAGGCAACCGAGGTGGAAAAAGGCATGTGGCAATTATATAAAAAATTCATTCTATACATGTTTTACATAATGCAAAACTACAAAGACCACTTCTGAAAACCACACACTGAAACAAGTGTAGTCGCTTTAAAATGAATCTTTCATTCGGCGGTGTTTAAGTGCTCGACCACACAAAGCTTTTGTGGTTTGAGTCTGTCGCACTGAAGGTTACAATAATGAAAGACACACAAACCGCTGCTGCTGTGGCAGGATCAAAAAAAGAGGAGCGGGTGGAAAGCAGACATGTGTTTAAGATAAACAGTTTTATAAAGTGGCTGTGAATATTTGAATTCAAAGTGTGCTTATCTGAACTTAACGGGGAACCTCAGCTTAGAAAGCACGAGATGCACAGCAGTTTTTATTTATTTACAGGTTTTTGAAATGTGTTCAGATACGTGTAATATTTCTTCAAGGTACATACACTGCAGAAACTCACTCTAAATGATAAGGCTGGTGCTTTTCTATATTTTATTCCTGTCAACAAATCCAACAAAAACATCACCACAGGAGGTAGTAACAGCGCCAAATCTGTGTCTGTATAAATTGGACAGCTGGCAGGATGGTACCATGGGCAGGACAGGTGCGATGTTTTGACAGCATGTGAAGCATGTGACCCACGATGGGAGATTTAAAGCAGCTGGAGGCAGATAGCAGCTAACTCAGAGAGTAAGAACAGCATCCTTAAATGTCTGGAAATTGGGGAAAAATTGTTCAGATATCACTACTGATGTATATTTTATAATCACACTACAGGCTGATGCTTTTGTTTGAAATGTTACGCCCATCATGCCTCTTTTGCTTCCACAATGGCGGTATGCTGTCTAAAATCAGACATTGGAGAAGCATGATGCTGCTGTGGTTTGGTGTAAAAATGCAAAGAGGGCGCAAAGGAGGAACTTAGTATTGGTCTTATAGCACTATTTCTGTGTAAAAATGGCTAATATTTACATCCGTCTGTTAACTTCATAATGTAACTCTTAAAGAGCGTATCACAAATATGCAGTAATTTTCTTTAAACAGCCGGGCTTTTAGCAAATGTTAATCAAACAAAAGATAGAGCACATTTGTTTGGGACTATTTTCAGCTGTGGTTGAATACACATTGATAGAACATGTCACCTAGTGGGTGTGAAATATTAATGTGCTTTTTGAAGTTTTCTGACAACAGTAGATATCAATGAAGGGAGACACATGGGTAAACATAACTGATAAAATGATTTAAAAATAATCAAAATAAATCAAACAAATTGCACAAATAGGCAGGAGAAATCTTGAGAGTCAGTAGTGGAGGGAGTAGGTTTGTAGTAACATGCTGTAGGTGTGTTGTGCTGAAGAACACAAAACAGGTGCTGTGGTGAGGAGGTTTGCCAGCCAGAGAGTGATTGCTGCTGCTCCGCTTTATGTGCATGTGGCACACCAGGCCCACATGTGTCTCGTGCCGCTGATTACAGTCAATCAAGTCTGCTGCCCTGAAATGACAAAGCACAGCACCAGCAGAGGAAACAAGCAGATGGGGCATCACATCTTTTGAAATGGATTTGTTGACATTGGAAAAATGCAGAATATCACCAGATTTAAGGCTCATTTATGCTCCATTTACGTACAAAAACATGTTAATTTCAAATATTGTAAACGTCACCGCCTACGTACTTCCATGCATCCTTTATGATGGCATACATACAAGATGATACTAGACATTAGAGTCAGCTCCGTCCGTGTCTGGAGCATAAATTAGCCTTTATCCATGCTGTATATTAAGGTATATTTATTTACATTAGCTTTTTTAGCTGCCTCATGTAAAGAAAGCATTTTGGCCTTGATTGAATCTCCTTAATTGCTTCAACCTGCTGTAAGACAACAAGAAAACGCTAAATTTATGTCTGTCTATTGCTCAATTATGGAGGCAAAAATGTTAAATAATGAATAAGACACAATGAAATAAACAATGGTGAAAAACTGCAGTCATATATTCAATCATAAATATGTGAAATAATCCAGTAAATGTGGGGGTTTCATTTTGTAGCTTTTAAATTGATGGTTATTTATTTATATTATATCAACTGTTAAAATGCAAAGTGTTTTTTTTTTGTTTTTTTTGCTTAAGTTGGCTTTTATTTCACAACAACAATTTTAACTTTTTACTGCAACTCTTTGTCAAACAAGGCAAAGGCAATTATGTTTCATAGGTTTGATTAAAAGAGGAAATTTGGGAATAAAAACTTTTGGAATTATGTAAAATAAATAAATAAGTAAGTGCCAGATATAAACTGTAAGAAGAAGCTGTATGAAATACAGTTTCATATCAAAGTGCTAAGTTTTAACATTTTGTTGGATTATTTCCCAATTTAATGGTTATATTACAAATTTTGTCATTATTTTATCATATGATAATTTATTTCAAAATGTCATTTCTATTTATTTAATGTTGACCACTTTTAGCCTCTGTATACCTAGGCACAAAACTTGATTTTTTTACCTGAAGGTGGCATTTAAGTTCAGTATACAACATAAACTCTCTGACGTCATTTGCAGACAAGTTAAAGCAAATAAACTAAAAGTACAGGATCAAAATGGGTATCTGAAAGTAATTTTCCTCCCACGTCTGTGTCTGACTGGGAGCTAGCTGACGAATATGTTTTTATTTCCCCTCAACTGTTCATTTATGATCCATTTTTCCACCAGCTGTGTCTCTCTAAGTGCTGTTATGATTGTAGGAGTCGTTCGCCCGGCTGTTCTGCTTCTTGTGGGAGACTTTTAGTAATGGTCATGCTGTTGTGTCTGAAGTGTCGGTTATTCTTCTTTGAAAATGCCAGAGGGGTTTTGGAAAAACTAAAATCTCATCTTCTCCACATTAGCTGCCCCTTCTTCATTTTCTTTTTTGAGAACGACATCGCAAAGCTGTTGTTTTTGGTTTACTAGAAAATGAAATTCTTTCTTGTGGTGTCAGATCAGTTTTTGGGGGGATTTCTGCTGATGTTGCAGGGAACTAAAAGAAAACTGCTCATTGACATCGGGTGAAAGTGATGATTTTCTTTCTGTATTTTCCTCCATCGCCTCTTTGATCTGCTCATGATTTACTCCCATCCTCTGTTTATGGACTTATCTGTGAACTGTGAAGAATGAGACACTTTTTTCCCATTTTGCTGATGGAGGGGAAGAGTTTGGGTGGGTGACGGGGCTCTGAACACATGCCTAACGACAATCAGAGCTAGGGGCCCCAAAGCTTTGTAACGATGGACGGTGAACGTGACGAATAAAGTACGAATGATTTCAAATCATCTGCGAGTGGACACCTCTTTTTTTTGTCTGCCATTTCTCTTTTCAATGCAGATTTATTCAGACATGCTCTGACTTGAATTATTCAGAATATTTAAGCAATGCACGCACGCACACACACACACACACACTCTTCATGAGCTGCGATACGTAACACACGCAGACAGTTGCTCAATTAAGATTCTGATTCTAAACGGTTTCTATTTCCCCAAAGACCAAAACCAGAATTTTCAGCCCGCAATCAGTCATTTGAAATTACCTCCATCCAGCCTGCCCGGCTAAACGAATGAACAAATTGCTTTTCACAGGGACAAAAACAAAATGCAAAGCAGTGTGTTTGATATGACTGTGACTGAAGCAATCATGATGCCTGCCTGTCTGTCATTATGGCCTGCTGTTGCCGTGGTGGCGTCTGTCTCAAGGTGGTCCTCCAGACCCGCGGCGTATGCACCTTTTTCACCTCCGTCTCTTTTGATTGCGCTTACCATTCATATAGTCATACTTCTAATCATAAGCATCATTATAACAATTATGGTCGCTGATAACGAAAATAAAACATTCAGTCCTTTTTCTCTTTACTTTCTTTACTTCTCTTTACTTTTACCAGCACATAGTAGAGTGCTAAATACTTCATAACATTGGAGACAAAATTAAAAATAAGGCTAGGCTTTTAATACTCAAATTTTGCATTTCCAAGGTGTCAGATATGGAAAATTGTGGCCGTCAGTGTCTGATTCCGACACACAGGGCACCCTTTAGCTGTCAACTATCTCTGTAAACCGATTCACGGCAAAGATGAAGTATTGAGAGGAGAAACTCCAAATAATGTGGTAAGGAAAGGGTAGCTGATGGGTCGCTGATGGGTAGCTGATGGGTCGCTGATGGGTAGCTGATGGGTCGCTGATGGGTAGCTGATGGGTCGCTGATGGGCCACTGACCGTGTTGCCTAAGCATGTAATTTTGGTGACAAAAACAACATTTCCTTCAAACAGGGAAGCTTATTTTGAAAAGGCACTTTACATGTAATGAGCAGAAATGGCAGGTTTAGACACAACACCCACTTTGTAATGCTGAGGAAAAGATCATGTTTTGGCTTAAAGTACTTGGAAAATGCAGTAATGTCTCTATAAAAAAAAACAATCTCTTTTAGTGACACAGTCCTGTTGGAAAAACAGCAACTGGTTGCTAAAAACAAAAAAACCACTGGAAGTGCAGCGATGACTCATGAAAACGCCCAGTTTTGGTCTTTGTTGGCAAGCCATTTATATTATATGTCACTTCAAAAACGTTGATTCAATGCTTATCAAAATGCACAAATGTCACATATCAGTGGATTGCAGAAATGCACAATGCCACCATTTGACTGAGCTGAAAAGTAACTACAAAGTTCCTTATTCAAAACCACGAATTAAATCCAAATTTGTAATACACAGCTATTTTTCACCCCAACATGACAAACACATCATATTACATAACTGTAAACCAACATTACGTACATAAACTAATGTGTAACACTAGTAATCACAGTGTTGGGTTTGTTTAGTGGTATGGGCACTTGCAAATTGCTGTCCATGCTGCATCACATGAAAGAAGCATTAGAGTGAAAGCGATCCCTCCCTACACAGAAAACAGCTAACAAGAATGTCAGAGTGAAGAATATGCTGGCCAGTAAAACGGCCACTCATTTGGTATATCGGGCTACATGCACTCACAGGATCACATTAAACTCCCTAATAACACGAACAAACACACAGCTGTGCACTGTGCTTCGTGCACTTAAACGCATTAAATCTCTTGTTAATGTATAAATAGGCTTTTACACGGGAACACAAGGGCCTCTCACACACAAACAAAGAAACTCCCTCGCGACACAAAACCAAAATGAGACCTCAAACACCAACAATGCACCAAACAAAACACTACAGTGGGTTCCATTGATTCCATAACCTTGAATTTATGTGTTGTGCACATGCTGTTCTATGCAGCAATTTATAGGAGTGCACAAGTGGAACTCTGGGTAAATTGCCATAGCTTAAGCTCAAGTGCTTTGCTTTGATTGCACTATGATTGGGCCTGAAATGTCAAGCACCTTTTCATCACGGAAGAGAACGTGCATTTCCAGGCTTTATGTATTCCAACTCAGTGACTCACGTTGTCTGTAATCACAGGGAGAAAATCACAGCACTGGGGTTAAATATGTTTACACTTGCACGCCAATTTTAATGGCCACAGAGTGAATTTGGCCTTTTGAGAAAGTTTTGAAGAAAAAGAAAAGTTTGCCAAAAATACTGATGTTGCCTCTGGGCATTAGATGACTTTTTGTCAAGGACATCACACATTACCCAACCATATTTCTATGTCGTCATAGACCGGATTAATCAATCTAACAAGCAGGACTCGAGACCTAGACTTGAGATCTGAACTTAAGACTTAATTTAAGTCTTGACTACTCTACATGTTGAGCAATTTGAGACTCAGATTTGACAGGAAAAACATGCGAGACTTGCATTTTAGCTTTGAGTCTGATTAAAGCATAAAATACTCAAATATATTTCCTTTGAGACTGAAGAGCAAGATCATTTTGATTTTGTCTCATTCTGAAGTCTGAACAACTTGAATTTTATCTTTACTCAAAAGGACTTGTGATTTGACTAGTACCTATCTTAAATGACTCGCCCAGATAAACTTGAGATAGACTTTTCGAGAGGAATCTTTGAAATTTTGGTGCTTAAGTTCAAGAACATTAAAATCTCTGTCATGTTTCATGTCTTCCTTAAAGACGTTCATCTCAGCTTTGCTTAGAAAGAACAGTGACAAAACTTAATCCTTGACTTGACTCGAGAGGGACTTGAAACTTATACCAAAGAAGCTTAACTTGAAGACTTGACCTTTAAAAGACATCAGAGACCTGAAATACTTGCATCTTGACTTCATTTGCTTATGAATACCAGTGACTTGACTGGAGGCTCTGACGGACCTGAGATGGACCTGTTTCAGGTGACTTATCGAGAAGGCAGAGCTATAGACTTGGGACTTGGCCTTGAGTCTAATTAATTCACAAAAAGGAGGCCCTGAAGACTTGAATCTTTGATTTCCTTTGAGATTTGAGAACAAGAACATTGAAGTGTCATTGTGAAACCTGAACAACTTGAATTTTGACTTTACTGATGTCATAAATGTGATTTTACTCAGACTTGTCAAGAAGAGCTTTTAGAAACCTTTTAGATCTGAGTGCAAAAAACATCCAAGTCTCTTTTAGAGAGAGACTTGGATCTTGGCTTTTCTCACTAGTGACAGCAGGTCACTTTCAAACGTCCCGTCTGACATTTTTCCGAAACTATAATCTAGGACTAAAATTGCTCATCAAAAAGTCATGAACCAATCAGAGGAAATAATTTCCCACCAGTCATTCTCTAAAAGAGTATCAATCTCATAAACCAGACCAACCAAACCTGAGTCAAATTTCTTCTGTTTCTTTTCGTGACATTTTAATTTCTAGCTGTTCTCTCCTTTAATGCACTGCTTGAACACCTCAGCAGCAGGAGGATGCAGGCAGCAGCTCTCCAGCTCTTTTGTCAGGCTGTTATGGCGACGGATGTTGCAGGCTAAAAGTGGTCCAGCTTTGTGAGTCACGGAGAGCAAGGAGGCACAGCAGCGCCGAGGTTTCAGTGTATTTTTGCCTTTTGTGAGTCAGATCGTGTTGGAACAATGCAGGAGCGCAGGAGGCAGGCTGGGTGGGCTGTTAGAGCAGCTTATCCCTGATAATGTGCGCTCATCCCCGTCTCTGAATAACCGCTCCGCTGGGCTCAGAGGTGCCACTGACATCGAATCTACCATTTGTTCATGTTTTTCTCTCTCATCTACAGAGTAGGAATTTATAGTTGAGCATGTGTTTCTCTGAGGCAGAAATTATATAATTGAGTGACTTAGATCTCAACTGTTTTTTTCAGGCTGAAGTAAAAGTACTGAAGTTCAGAGCAAAAGGAAAGAGGATGTAGCTAAACTTTACATCGGCAAGTGAACGCTAATTATTTAGGCTTAGCTGACTGTTCAAGTTCAGTCGAACCACACAGGTCTCTAGCTGTCAGGGTAAGCTTGACATTGGTCCTAAAATTATTTTCTTTGTTGCAATTCATGTACCAGTTAGCCCAGTGAAACTTGAATATTTGAATATTATCTCTTTCATTTAATCTACCTCATGTTTGTCTCTGTCTTTATAGTCAGGTCCATGCAGACCTCACTGTGTCCATCTAAATCCTTCTGACAGGCTCTTGCATATAAAACAAAGAAAACAATTTTTTTTAAATATTTGTTTTATTTTAAAATCAATATTGCCTCTGAAAATGCAGATTTCCTCCCTCGTGATGTGCACACCCGGACCATTCTGACTTAAAATTCGTAAAATAGCACAGCTTTGTCAGTGCTTTTGAGACTAAGTCTGCTTTCAGTTTAGTCCCACAAAAGTAAATAATGTTCTGGATTTCATTCAGATCTTGATTTGGACACTGGAGACACAAATCAGGTGCAATCATATCTAGATGCAATCACAACACATTTTAATGCACAGTGTAAAAAAGGGGTCTTAGCTTTGATATTTCTTAATAATAGTTTTACTCACTTAAATCTTAGTTTTTGTCAGTAAGACTGGGTGTGGACTCTAGCATTACTAAGGCAGAACAGGCGATTGAAAAAAGCAAGGAAGTCAAAAACACACAAAAATAGCAGCAGTGGGTTGATCAGACAGTTATGCTTAATTAAAAAAAAAAGAATGAGAAAGTAGGGAACAAGGATAAAGAACAAGAAGACCAAAACTCTTTAACTTGGTTGTCATGACAAACAATTTAAAGAGGAACGTTGTTTTTTATGTGTGCTGGAGAGCTGATGAGTTAATTGGGATCAGGTGTGCAGGTTGCTCAGGTGATGTGAAAGGCAGGCTGACTGAACGCTGTGATTAGGGCTGCAGTCATGACCTGAAAGAGCTTCGGCTGTTGCTTGGCTGCAAGGCATCTCACTGATTGTGGCTGTGCTTAGGTTATTCTGTTTATGGCTGAGACACATTAGTTCATAATGGGTGTAACTCTAACTAAGCAGGGGTGTGTGCAGTGAATCATGGATATGTGGCTTATTGATGCTTTCCTGAGTAATGATAATAAGAGCAGCAAAGAGCGGCCACAGTACAGCTACTGTAGCCATATCTATTGATTCAAATAAGCAATAACCATATCCACATTTACGTCCTCTTGAGAGGAGTAATGAGCAATACATGCATAATGTTAAGTGTCACATCATCTTTTCTTTCTGTACATCTGCATTTCCTTAAAATGACATTGTATAATAACTGGACTGCATCAGTAAAATGAGTGCATTTATAAATCGATGAAAACGCTTTGGAAGTCTCCAAAGCTGCCCTGCCTCCGAAAAATGTTTGCAAAACTTATGTCTTACTATTTATACCTATGGACTGTAAACTTAGTGGTCGTAGCTACTGTTACGTCACTCACTGGTTTGTGGGATGTCATTTTGAAGCTACAAGTTCGGCCCATCAGCCGTCACCTTCTTGGTTTTTTGGAGGCGGAAATGACCATAATATTTAACATATAACATTTAGAAGTTAGATATAATGTTTCAAATTTAGATTTAAAGCTTAACATTTAGATATAACATTAGACTCCTTTTTTGATGTTATGTTCAACATCACAAACAAGCCGGAAAACAGGTTAGTGAACAATAGAAAGCAGCATGGAGGCCAGTGACAATGACAGAGTGGTTACTTCTTTTTTATAGGTCTTACTTGTTCAGTGTCTCACTTAAACTTGGTGTTAATTTTGAAGGCTGTTTGAACACTGCTTGAACAGCGATTGATGCTATTTTCTACCCGCCTGTCATTGCATAGCTCCGGAAAAATTAGTACATACACCCACATGTCATTTTCATCACTGCTGATCCGAGCCAGAGCTGATAATTACTCTTGACTGGCCTATTGCAGAGTCATTTGACCCGGAGATGAATGCCAACTGTAACCTTTCCCATTACATGCAAATGCCAGATATTAGTCAGTTTTAGTCATTTGTCATATTAGTAGGTTTTTTTCCTGTGAAGATGAGAATTTTACCATTACGCCCTCGTCCTCTCACTGGAAGTCTGAAGCGAACAGATGAATGAATGACGTGATGAAGCGATGAGAGGATCTGGAATTAGAGCAAAGCCTGACTCTGACCCTGTGTGCTGAGCACACTTCTGTCAGCTCTGATCACCCGCAGCAGACGGCCGGGACTGTGATCAAGTTTTAGCCGCAGGGACAGACGGATGGACGGCCATCAGCCATTTTTTGTTGTTGTTTCCATCCAAACGAGCCAGTGAGGGGATGGAGGTTAGGTCTCATTTCTGTGACCGACTTAATTAATCTCCATCCTTCTCTCTTGTGTTTGGCATGTGGAGGCATGCCTGAGGGAGAAGGAGAGGATAAATTGCATCAACAGGAAATAAACAAATACTTGAGCACAAACACACACCCATGAAGGCGTTGCAGGAAAACACAGCTTCTTGCGTGCTTTGACTCACAAAGTGACACACACACAGACATGCAGATTCACAAACGGCTTAATTAAACAACATCACAGGGGGGTCTGTGGGATGTGTGCTAATGGAGAGGCCGGCAGTGAGAAAAGGCTGGCTGGCTTCTCTATCACCACAGGAACTTAACAAAACATGTCTTCAATTTTCATGTTCTGCACAAGCTTTAGGAGAAATTTGACCCTGCTTTGAAAAGTGATTCTTAAGGAAGGTACGAGGTACTTTCAGGCAACTCTTAACTTTAGTCAAGAGTCAATTTTCATCACATGATGAATCGACTTGCTTTTTGTATTATTCAGTTTGAGTTTTTTTGAACGTACTCCCTCAATGCAGGTGAGGTTCAAATCGATACTTATAGTTTGTCATTTACAACAATGTCTTAGAACAAAAACAATCCCATTCAAACAAGCATTATTAACTGTGTTTCAGAATGAAGCGCCATCCATGGTGATACGCCTGAAAAAACAGTTGTCTAGTTTGTTGAAGCTAACAATTGCTATAAATAAAATGACAAGATATTGCAAAACTCACCAGGAATGAAGTGTGACACAATGGAGTCACACGTTGCCGCTTTGAAGTGGACTTCTGAGTCTACATTTATGCTCTAGGTATCCTTCTGCGTCTACTATATTCTGTAATAGTGCTACTGTAATATCAACAGAAGCACATGGTAAGATTACACTGTACGTGGTCATGTTTAGACAATAAAAGCACATGGCAACCAACGCCGGGACAACAAATAAACACACATGCTGACATGGATGCGATTAGGCAACAAGTGTCAGAAAAAACCATCACATTTAGACGGGAAGCAAACAGTGGAATTACACTTGAAAGTCCAGAGTTTGTTGGCTTATTTCACCTCATCAAGTCAAGTCATGCAAAGAAAATGAGGCAAACAAATGCAGTGACATCCATCCAACATGTCATTTACATGGGTATTTAGGAAAACTTTAGGAAGCAAGTTTCCCTTCCTAGAATGTCAAAATATTCCTCCAAAAATTAAAAAAAAATCCCAAAGAAAGCAGCAAAGCAAACAGCACCGACACACTGGAGGCCACCAACCATCTGATTCATTCAAGTTTGTGAAATGCGACGGAAACACAGAGAGCGACGCTGCATCAAAGCTTTGAAAGTTGAAAAAGGGTTAAAAACGACGAAATGAAGGAGATTGATGATTATGGATGATGAGCTGCAGGGGAAAAGATCAGAAAGGAGAGGAAACACATTAAAAAATCATGTGCTTGTGTGCCGCTCCTGATTGCTGATCACACACCGCTGCTGTGAACACACACTCATCATACGACAGCCTTTTTAATCATAAAGACGGAGGTATACACACTTTGATGCAGCCTACATTCACACATTCAACATGCCAGAAAACACACGCAGGCCAAAACATTCAAAAAAACCACACAATCCCTCGTCTTTATCAGCCTGAAGCGGCTCCGGCAGCTGAATCGACCGCAGACCCAACGCCTCCACCTACGGCCCCGTTGTTTGCTAAGACTCCCATGACCACGGTTCAAAGCACGCCTCATACTTCCCTCTGCAGTGCATCGCTCTCTGACCCTGTGCCCACACAGGAGCTGTGATCTAAAATAAAACAAACAAACGCTTTGTTCTCTGCAGAGTGAAGCCCGCTCGATATCACAGAGAGAGAAAGGGAACCGAATGGAAACCTCCCAGGGAGCTGTGGGTTTCTTTCGGAAGTCAAGTGGGACGAATGTGTGGGTGTGTGTGTGTGTCAGAAACTTGAAGCACCGATGGCGAATATGTGTCTGTATGCGGATTAAGGTGGCGGTGGCTTGAAAACAGAGCAGTCGTGTGTGTGTAGGCATTTCTGCACTGTACGTGTTCAGTGTGTCTGTAATGTCTGCAGTGTCGAACACGGAGGTGAACTTTGCGTCTTTATTGTTGCATTCAAAGTTCATAGCGTGCTGTTGGGTTTATGCCTTTGTCACTGGATGGTTGTGGAAATGCCTCCATTAACATTCATTAGCTCGTGAACATCAAGAGCGAGAGCAGGACCGCGGCTGTGAAACCGAGTGTGTAGGTGTGCAGAGCTACAAAGAGCATATGAAATGCCTCAGACAGAAAAATGGGAGTCAAAATTTTCTTTTCTTTTTATTCATCAAAAGCACAAGCAGTAGGCTGCCATGATTTCACAGTGTTAGCAGCAAGATTTATACTCTTGTTGGTAACCACGTGCGATATAAATCAAGGCAGGACACTTTTTCATGCACTTACAATTTCAAGATTTGTCTCCATAACATGTCTTCTTTCTGACTTTTGACAAGAAAATGTCCAAAATACCAACACGTTCTCATCCCAACTCGTCACATGGTGCCACCCTGTCGGTGACCTTCTGTGTTTACGTATGTTGTTTTAGGTATCCTGCAACAGCTGTTTGCACTCCGGGATGCTGACCTTGATGTCAACAAATTCAAATAGTGTACTATTGTCATGGTGGGATGACACAGCC
Source organism: Plectropomus leopardus (assembly GCF_026936395.1). NCBI lineage: Eukaryota > Metazoa > Chordata > Actinopteri > Perciformes > Serranidae > Plectropomus > Plectropomus leopardus. The sequence goes on from NC_142198.1 coordinate 17,199,695, forward strand.
CGTTACTGTGATGTCAACAATTATCTGATTATATTATGAGGTTTCCAGCAGGTTACCAAGCGCATTTTCATCTGACGCCATCCAGCCACGTTGGACGCGGAAGGTGGTTTTTGGCGTCACGCTTGTATGCTGAAAGTACTGACCGAGTGGACGACTTTGACAAGTTGAAAATTTACGATCAGGTTTATTTTCATTCAGATTTAGATTCTGGAAAATGAATGCAAAAAGTAAATATTTCATTACATAATGCCTCATTTGCATATTTAATCATACAATTTCAGATAACATTCAAAAATGTCCTGATTTTAAATTTACAATATATCTTTGAAATTTTGCAAGTTGGTGCATATTTAATTTGATATTACCTCATCTGCATATTTAAACATACAATAACAGAAAACTAATATGTTCTAATGTAAGTCATCAACTGAAGTTTTATGGTGCCATCTAAATAAAAAAAAAAATCAAAAAAGCCCCATTCACCTTTTACCAAAAGTTTAACAGCAACAGCTCCTCTGCCCTGTTCACAAACACAGACATACTGAAAAAGCTCCTGTTTGATGTAGTCTTTTAAAATGCTATTGTGTTTTTCACCTGACAGAAACAGTCTGGGGTTGGTCTGACAACGATGAACTTTAATTTGGAGTTCTCACAAAATGTCTATGTTTGTCTATAGCACAGTGCTGGCTAGTTTTTCCTCTAAATTGGACCCATTTTCTATGTTAATTAAGGCTCTTTTTAAACTAAAGCGTGGTTGAATGAGATTCTTCACTTTACAACAGTAAAAAAATCAGCAATTAGTCACCCACAGCAAAAAATACACACATTTCCAAAGGATTCCTGCTGTGCCCGATTTTTTTTTCCCTTCCCAGCAACTTCCTTGCTAAACAAAATGAGCGGCTCAACACAAACCGAGTTGTGCGTTTTCTCATTATGTCAGCAGGTGACATTGATTGTTACATAATAGAAACTTTGCTTTTAGCTCAGAGACAGCTTCGGGGCAGAATGTTAAATTTTTCAGGTTTAAAGTGCCTACAAACCCATCAGCCACCCACACAGGTGTTTCCACTTATCCTGCTTAATTAGAGCTCCTCTGTAGCTGTGAGAACACTGCGGCTGATTGACTTCTCCGCTCTCCTGTTGGCTCCGTTACACCTGAAAGGAGTGAGACTAATTACACCTTCATGTTTCTTAATAAGTGCGGTCAGACCGATGGATGACTTCTAGCACAGATCCACCAAAGTAAGTCTGACTGAAATTTAAATTCTCTTTTTTTTTTAAACTTATGTATTATGTATTATTTCATAAATTTGGTGCATATTTCCATGATCTTCCACTACCGCCAAGTTTTTGCTTATCCTGTAAAATATGTCAACTTGGACTGGAAAAAGTTACACAAAATTTTAAACAGATGATCATGATTTCAACATGATAACTTTTGTGTTTCACTGTCTTTTCAACATTTCAGTTTGTCCAAAAATTTCTTTATGACCAAATATCTATAAGATCTAAAAATGGTGTTTAGTGTTAAAAAGTAAATGTTCAGCCTGTTCTCATTCTGAACTCATAAAAAAGTGCTGCTTTGCCAGTGTTTTTGACAAAAGTGTAATATATATATATATATATATATATATATATATATATATATATACTGTATATATCCATTTTATGTCAGCATGTAAGCATTGGTATTATGAGCATGCCACTAAGGTTAGCATTCAGTTAGGTATTTATGCATTTACGCAGGCATTACCATTAAACCCAATGAGAAACTGTACTATTGCAGCAGCTTAGCAAAAAACTACAAAAAAGCAATACAATATAATACGGCAATAGCTTTATTAATGAGAGGGTTGTTTTTACTGTACACACACAGTACATGTATAAGTAGGGCAAAATCAGATGCAAACAACTGTTAAATTATAGTGCAGTTTTTTGAAAGCCTCTGTCATTCTGCCTTCATGTGATTCTTCAGTGATATTAAACTGTCATAGAGCATGCAGTGGCTCACCTAATCCCCCCTCATATGTATGATGACAAAACACTGAACGCAGAATATTTATATGTCAGATTACAGTTTATGTATTTTACTTTGATAGATTCCACACAGCACGCCTACAGCCTGGCAAAAGACCTTTTGTTTTTGTTCTTTTTTTTGCTATGATAGGGTAATAAGAAAGAGACAGCAGGCAGTGTCGCAGAGATGACAGAGCCTGTCTCACTTTCATTAAACCTCACACAGACCTGTCTTCACCCGCAGATAAAAGAGCAAAAGAGGAAGATGGGAGGATAATTGGAACAGCACTATATGCAAATATTCAGCCATTTAGAGGATTCAGGGATGTTTGTGTGTGGAAGTGGTGGGTGGTGAGACATCTGAGCATGTGGGTTTGTGGGAGTGTGTGATTTAATGGAAGTTTTTTTTTTGTTTTTTGTCTGTGTGTCTTCTCCCCAAGCGGTTGATGTCACTCAGTAGCCGAGCGGAGGAGCATCTCCGGTTTCCTGACCTCACAAAGAAAATAACGGCCGCTCTGTTGCGGCGCTCCATTCTCCCAGCAGCCTGCAGAGAGCCGGCTGGCCTTACAGGTGATCCCTTGCCCACTCATTATCAGCACCTCTTTATCTCTTTTATTTCAATCTCTTTCACAAATTCATGCCCTCCCTCTCCTACTTGTTTTCCCACACTCCAAGTGCCTCTTGAATCCTCTGACAGAAATTAACTTTTTTTGTGTGGAAAAAAGCCAAAAACTATTTAAAAAAACGTAATATTGGCAAAAGAAAACCATCAAAGGACAACACCAGCAAAGATCAAAGTGTAAATACATCACCTTTTCCCTCACACCATCTTTCTCCCTAGGATTTCTGCAACGCCTCCGACTTCAAAATTATGATTCATGCTGTGCTTCAAAACAAGGAGATGTGTTGCCGGCCGACTGTGAGAAGGACTGCATCTTTCATGGAGGAGGGGGCACGCTTCTCTGTTGCCTTGTTTCAATAATGCAACAGTCGAAAGCATCCATCCATCATTCAGAAGACTCAACTCCACTTCCCTCTCACCTGTACATCCTGCAAAATTCACCACAACAAACTCAGAAAACTGTCAGGTATAAATGTCTATCAGAACTGCCTACCACATGTATAAATAGAGTTAAGATGTTGGAAAAAGTCGTGCTATGATATGTTGCAAAATGCCATACTATATAGCACGTGGAAAAAATGCTTGAAAAATTAATTGTTCCAAATGTTAAAAAAAAGTCACAGTATAGCAGTTTGAAGAACATTATTAGAATTTGGAAGAAACAGTCCAAAAAGTCAACAATTAAAAAAAGTTGAAAAAAGTCATACAATAGCATGCAGTTAAAACAGTCAAGAAAGTCATTGTTCCAGATGTTGCTAAAACTTATGGTAAAGCATTTAGAAGAATATTATAGTATGGGTTGTCAAAAGAATGGTCCAAAAAGTTGAAATTTAAAATAATGGAAAAATACCATACTACAGCATGCAGTAAAAAAAAGTTAAAAAAAACTCTCTAAAAAGAGTTAAATGATGATTTGGTGATTTTGTCAGGGATAGAATAGTTAGATGTAGCATTGGTCAGTCTCATATATACAAATGTCGGCATTTATAACATAAAAATTTGGGGTACTCAACATTTCTGGGTTCACAATGGGGCTCTACAGGCTGGCAAAGGAAAATAAGCAAGCATGTGTTATGAAATGGGTCTACAGCTCACAGATGCAGGATCCAAAGAGTTAAACAAGCCCCAAAGAAAGGTTGTCTGGGTAACATCTTCTCCGTGGGACGAGGTAGCACGAGGGCATCTGTGCACAGGGGCCCTTCATTTCATAATCTGTCCATGTGAGGTCAAAAGGTTATCTTGTAATAATCCAAAAACCAGAAAATCTTTCTCAAAAAGAGAAAATTGGGAGATAAACCAAGTGTAATCAGCCAGTGGGGTTGCAGATTATGCAACCCAGTCGCCAGAAAAAATGTTGGAATTGTCCGTTTCTGCAAACTACAAATACTTACTTAGTTATAGTTATGAAAAGATCATGTTTTGGCTCAAATACCTGGCACTGATGGCACAACCATGGCTCGAAACGCAGCTTTATCTTTGTAAAAGACAACCACTTTTATGGTGTTAGCACCAGTGGAAAGTAGCAGGAACTGCACTGATAACTTTTTAAAAACAACCAACTTAATCATGCCTTATTTAGTCAGCTTTAAAAAATGGATACTAAAAATAATAAACCCTTCAAAGTGGGGTGAGAAAGCTTGAGAATATGGACACTGTCATTTAAAAAGTTAAAGAAAGCGTTCATATTTTAGTGTTTTTCACTGGTGTGTCCCCTCCAGCACACCGTGTTTTTCTCTTCTCTTCCCCTGTCATGTTCAGAATCCCAAAGAGCAAAAGCATGAAACTTGATCCTCGGATAAAAGCACTCGGTTATTGGGTTATCGAACAGAGCGACAGAGAGCTGGTGGTGGTGGTGGAGATGGAGGAGCTGGAGGTGGGGGAAGTGAGGCGGGGGGTCTTAACTGCACGCCGTGGCCCCCGAGAGCGGGAGTCATGGATTTAAAAAACAAATGAACGGTTACAAGAGGAGGGAGAAGAGGGGAGTAATCTGACCCCTCCCTTGCTTTGCATTCACATTAAAGAACTACTCTCGGGTACATTGACACCCCCCATGTCCCCACCCACCCAGTCTGAACACACACACACACACACACACACACACACACACACACACACCTCCTCACTCCCCTGAAAGACAGTTTTCAGAATTGGATTACCAGCTCTGAATGGGGTCGGTTCCCCTCCGCTGGGTTTCGTCTCCATCCCCTGCCGGGAGTAGTGGTCCACACACACACACACACACACACACACACACACACACACACACACACACACACACACACACTCACCAGTCCTCCTTAATTGGTGGGCTGTGCCCTCATTACATGTCCAAATATATGCATGTGCTGCTATTGTCTCTCCCCAAAGACTCCCACTTTGAATGCGGATTGAAAGAGCGCACTATGCTGTGTGTGTGTGTGTGTGTGTGTGTGTGTGTGTGTGTGTGTGTGTGTGTGTGTGTGTGTGGTGATCCCAGCTGTGGATGTGTCCTTGATGGCAGTGAACTTGAATCTCAATCTGACCCTATTCTTCAGAGGGGAGGGGTTAGGAGACAAAGTGTCATACTGTCTATGGGGGCACCCTGAGCGCTCTTTCACACACCTACAAACACACACTCACAAACACACACATGCAGGTGAGCTCAGTGGGAGCTCAGAGAGAGATCTGGTGTCTTGTTATCTGCTTCAGGCTGTTGCTCTCTCTCTGCTTCTCACTGATAAATACCTCAGAATAATTACCATAAAATATTCAAGCAAGAGTGACTAAAACGGGAGAACCACTTCCACAAAAACCACAATTATCTCACAGCCAAAACCACAAGCTGTAGCAGTGAGGGAACAGAATCACTTTGTAAGCTTATTTTTTGTCATCTAAAATCCAGACCAGCTGTTTCATGCTAAAATTTTTGGGAAAAGTCAAAAAATCAATCTCCAGGCAGAAATCCACGGCTATCTAAGCAGCTTTTATGTACTTGGCTGTCTCTGTCTTTCATTTTGTAATACAGATAACTATAAAGTCAACAACCACTGTAAAATCAAATATAGTGCAGCTGCCAATAGATTCCAAACTTTATCTTACATGTTTTAAACTCTTATTTCCTCAACATTACAGAGTATATAAAGCCTCTTTCACACAGAGTTCCCTGCCAGTTACTGAGATTATCTGTCAGGCACCAGTTTTGATTTTCACTATTCACACACACACATCTATCAAGCGTCTTTTTGCAAATTTTATGACAATGTCGCATTAGATGGGGCGAGGGACAATCAAGCAGATGGTGGTAGTGCAACATTTATGGACGCTAACCACCAATAAACTCGGCAGAAGAACATGCAGCCCGCTCTAATTGTGAGCTCGTAAAATACCACCACTTTGACAGTGCTTTTGGTTCAAGATTGCGATGCCAAAAGCTACGTTTAGCATCCTCACGACATCCTGCTGGAAAGCGTCAGGTGAGAACGCAGCTGGGCAGAACTGGTCATGGCATTATTACATCTGGCGTGTGCTGTTTTCGGACACCTTACCATGTACCTCCTTACCCTAATCCTACCATCAATACCAGCATGTGCGTTTGTTGGCGTCTGAGCATTTGTTGCCATGTAAACATAAACATAACCACATGCAGCAATAATCCCACCATGTGCTTGTGTTGACATCACTGAAGAGGCATCCGGGAACGCGGCGTATGGTGCATATGCACAGAGTGGCTTTTGGTGTCGGGATACTATGCCAAAATCTCTGTCAACGTGGTGGTATTTGAGTACAGGCTGTCTATTTTGTTGGATGTCTTTCTGAGTGTGGAAACATGTTCCATCGTAAGGGATTTAAAGAACAATAAATAATAACCTATACACTGAACAAAAACATGAATGAAGCACGTTTATTTGCTGCATGGTATGTGCTCCCTTTTTTTTTCTTTTGTGCACACAAAATGCTTATCTCTCTCAGATTTTGTGTACAAATTAGTTTAAATCCATGTCAGTGAGTCTTCTTCTTTTCCAAGATAATCCGTCCACCTGACAGGTGTGCCTTGGGATGGTCACAACAAAAATCCACTCAAACATATGCAGTTTTGTCACCCAACAAAATGCCACATGCTTGAACACTGTCCACTAGCGCTGTTGCCGTGAATTTAATGTTCATTTCACCACCATAAACTGTCTTTATTGTCATTTCAGAGAATTTGGCAGTACATCCAACCATCTTTAAAACCACTGACACATATAAACAGGTCAGCGCAGGACTTCCACATCTTTACCTGCAAGATTGTCTGAGAGCAGCCACCTGAACGGCGTATGCAGTAATTGGTTTGCACAAAATGAAAATATCTGCACAAAATGTCAGAAACGTCTCAGGGACGATTATCTGCATGCTCATCATCTTGCGCTTTAGAGAATTGTTTTCTTCACAGATGAATCCTGTTTGACTCAAAACATGCATCAGCTCGTCTAATATAGATTTTAACAAATGTGAGTGATATCTGAGAGAAATAAGTCTTTTCAGTGCTTAGAAAAAGTCTTTGTTCTTCAAGATAAACTTGTAAAAATGGGAAAACAAAAGTGATGCATATCAATTTTTGTTCAGTGTATTTATATGGATTTTTTCTTGCATTTTTATTCTGTTTTTGTTATTCACTTCCTGAATGCATCCATCCATCAGTCAATCATCCAGGCCTCTCACCCTTTAACAGATTAATTTGCTGACAGCGGGGGAGGGATTAGTCAGCCCGAGGTGTGATCGACACGCCTGTCAGCCCTCACTTTACACATCCTTCGCCTCACCCTCCTGCCCACCCTCAATGAAAAAAAACACTTAACCATATTCTCCCACAAATTCCCACCTCCACACACACGTCTCCTCATCACTTTCACACTTTCGTTCATTTTCCTCCCTCTACCTGTATGTCTGTCTCGAAGGTTTTCTGTAAGATGACCCGATGGTGCTGGCAGCAGGGACGTGCTTATATAATACACAGACAAAGAGTGGAGGTGTTTATGTGCATATATTTACAGGAGAAAAAAGGAGATGCACGTTTTTTTACACTGTGTGTGTGGTGATAATGTGTGAGAGAACAGCTGTGGAAAATTTTGATATCAGTCTTCGTCTTTCCTCTGTGCTGAGGATTGAAATGTGACCAACAACAACTCGAGTCTGGAAAGTCAACAACACTTCAATCTGCTCTTTATCTCTCATATTTTGTTGATTTAATAAGCAAAAATATATTCAAGTATTACTGTCTCGCTCAAAACCCTCTGTCCCACTTTATCCAATCTGTTCATTTAATGAAACTAATTAAAAGAACCGTGTTTAAATTATTTTAGTGGCATCTAGTGGCAAGGACTGCAGATTGCAACAGACTTTTCCCAGTTACAATTCCTGCAGTGTTCATTGTTCAGGTTTTGACCAGGAGACAAATTATCAACAGAGATCCCCTCCTCTCTAAAACAAACAGATCTGGTGATTTAAACAAGTAAAAACACCGAATGAAGCAGTTTAAAGTTAAAGAAACAGTGTTTTTCTGAGGATCTTGTTACGAAGGGGCTGATGCAGAAATGTGAACGGCCTTTTCTAACCATTTTGGGGCCATTTCTTGTCAAGCTTTGTCTTCTTCTCGTGTTATTGTAAGAGAAATTAAGTTAATTTGCTCAGTTTTTTTAAGGGTTAATGCATTTATAATTTGTGATTGGCACCCTTCTGAACAATTGTTTGGTTTTAGCCAGATTACATTTAACACAGATTACATTTGAATGTTGAAATTTCTCATTAACAGCAAAAAATAATCTTCAAAGAGTCTCTAAGAGGGTCTTTCATGGGTTTTAAAGATAAGTTAATGGAGTCATTTGCTTTTCCATTCTTGACAGTGTGTATTCAGTTCATGCACACACACACACACACACACACACACACACACACACACACACACTAATACAGCCAGACCCTGCAGGGTGAGGGACAACAGTTCTGACACATGAACAGATTCCCAGGTACAGAAAGTTTGAATTGTGTGATTTCACCTCAGTCTCAATGTCTTAGACTCCGTGATGACGGTGTACGGAGCAGGACGACAGCTGCAGGAGATCTGGAGACGTCAGCTGATGTGCGGCGTCTCAAACAGATGTTGGTGTCAAAACATTTTTATGAAGTGTCTGTTCCGGTGGATGGGCTCTGATCTGGGAGTTCTCCCTGTCCCTTTCTACTCGTTCACCGTCTGTCTCTTCTTAAACACACACACACACACACACACACACACACACAGAACAAATACGAGCAGCATGTTGGCCTTTAAATGAAACTAAGCTTTTAATTATTAACATCAAAGATCCCCCTACACTAAAAAAATTAGTTTTTTCTTATGTTTATGCTCCCTAAACTGTGTGATCTTGACCTTACTGACTTGTATCTGTGCAAAGTTTGTCACTGGAGACATGTTTTCACATTCCTCTGCTGAAGGGGAGCGATGTCTTTGCACGTCCCTAAAATCTGTGATTTAAATGTACGCTGTCCAATTCAGAAAACACATATCAAGAGAGAACAGACCTCAACTTAACAGTGGAAAAGAAACCCGAATCCTCCATTGCAGAGCAAGCTTGTCAGTACAGAGAGCAGACTTAGTATTAGCATGGAGAAAGTTTTGACAGCAAACATGGTCGAGTGTGCAGTTTTTGGACAGAGACCGGACCCTGGGGCTTCCTTTCACTATCTATCAAAAATCCCGTAGCAGCAGATATTTTTCTATTTTTCACAATCACTAACATTGTGTCAACCACTGCCGGTTACCCTACAGGTAAAAAAACATAAATAAAAAAGATGGTAACCACACTAACCATTCTGATACGTTTGCTGATACCTTCTGTCCACCTCTTTTTTTGTTTAAACTGGGTGTTTTTTGGCATCCCATTCTTTTCCCATCCATAACCAAGTCATTTTGTTGTGTAAACGTACCCGCCAACCCCTCCTATGACAAGATACAACACAAAAAGCTGCTGTCAGCACCATTTTAATAATGCCTGGCACATATGGCAAGTAGGGACAACTTGTTCTCATTCTGAACTTGTCAAATAGCGCCGCTCTGTCAGCTCAGTTTGCATGAACGTGTCAGATGATAATGCAGCCAGACGGAACCGGTGGCACTGTTACCGTATACATAGGAACCGTGCTGCTTCATCCCACCATGTGCATTTGTTGACATCGCCGTAACGGCATCCCGGAGCGTAACCAGCTGATGCACAAGGATACCTAAAAAATCAAAGGTTGACACAGAAAGAACATGTAGGAAGGGATGAGATCACTTTGCCTTCAACACTTAACCTACCCATCTCGATGTGCGCTTCTCTTTCACTGGTCAGTCTAGTGTGAGCAGGTGTCAGGGCAGCAGAAAGCGGAAAAGGAGAAAGCAAAACAGTCATGCTTTATTCAGATGGTAACCACAGACTCCCTTTCCCTAACTCAAACTAAATGCTCTGTGTGCCTAAACCTAAGCAGACCCTAACCACAGTGTTGTCACACCATAAAACAGCAAGACAAGAAAATATTGAAACAGCTTGCAAGAGTTTTGCGTATTGCATTGGTTTCTCAATTAGAGAAAATGAGTGGATCTACTTCAGGACCCTTTTCAGAGTTGTTGTTTCTTTCTTTTTTACTTTTTATGTGGGAAAACCATGTTAAACAGAATATTAATCATAGCAGAGTACTCTTACATACTTTAAAATGTGCCTGGAGGGGGACTTTAATGATGACCACATTCATGCCAAAAATATAATGTATTCAGTTTCTTGCTCTGTTTTGCTCGTGAAAAAGCCTCTGAAACAGCATTTAGACCATCTGGAAGCATCAAACAGCATTGATTAATAACATTACTTTTGGGTTTGGGGCTTTTTTTTTCAAAAATAAAGGCAAACTTTAATTGGAAAATCTGAAGAAAATATGATTTGATTGCAGGTTTTACAAACTCATTTAGAAGAAGAAACTTCATCATGTTAGAAGTGGAAGATATAACCTGCTTTTCATGCACTGAGGGATTACTGAATGGACCTGGGGAATGACTTCAAAGAGACACAAAGTTACCTTAAAGAAACACAAAAAACAGCAAAAGACATAAAATGACCTCAAAAAGACACAAAACGAGATATGTCCAGTGGCGCTGCCCTGCTGGCGACCCGGACTCACGTTTACATATCGTAAGACACAAAAAATGACCTCAAAGACACAAAAAAGCCTCAGTCACACAAAACTATGAAAAAGAGACACAAAATGACCTCAAAGAGAAATAAAACAACCAATAAAAGGCACCAATCAAAGACAAAGAGACACAAAACCACAAAAATAATGTCAGAGACATAAAAAAAACCCATTAAAAAACACAAAACAATGGCAAACAAACACGAAATGACCTCAAAGAGACATAAAACAACCAATAAAAGACACAAAATGACAGACACAGAATGATGTCAAAGAGACATAAAACAACAAATAATAGATACAAAACAACAGAGACACAAAATGACAACAAAAGTGACACAAAAATTATCTCAAAGAGACACAATGCCAATAGAAGAGGCACAATGTCTGTGTGTCCTGCCCATTAAGGCCTATGTCCCGCCGTCTCAAAATCTTCCCATTACTACAGATAAGAGGAAAAAGATGTTTTTGATTTTGTGTTTTTGAACTGTCTCTTTAAGGACCAAAAACATATGACCATTTCTTGCTTAGCAAAAGACAATTTTCCACACCGATGGACAATAAATTATTGTAAAGTCTTTCACAGTCTAACAATTAACCAGGTCACATTCCTTGTGTATCCTGTCCACTTGGCAAACACCCTGGATCCTCACAGTGCCATGCTGCTTTCCGACTAGACCGAGGATTAGCTGCAACTTCAATTATAAAACCGACGTAACTCTTTCAGCTCTCTTTGGTCCAGCTCAAACTTCTGCATTCCTGCATCCACTTGTTTGGCCTGACTGTGTGACTCAACTGTCAGTTTCTGAGTCCAGGAGATGTGAACAAGGTGTCAGCTCGCCTGCGTCAGTGAGCCGTGCAGCAGACTGATCTGCGATGAAGGGAGGCAAACAGACAGACAGAGGAATAAACAGGGTGCAGCGGACACGGACGACCAAGTCAGCTCTTCTGCCTGTTGTCATATGCTGCTCAGCCCCCGGGTATTGTGGGAAATGTGCATGTGAGAGTGTTGGCACGTGTGTTTGGATGCAGCCTGACTTCTTCTTATTGTTTTAAGATCCTATAAAACATCTCAAGACATTAAAGGTGTTGAAAGATTGTCAAATTTACTTCCTTTTTCCTACTGTTTGTCGGCTTAAAATACAGGGTTTTTTTATATTTCCTCAGATTGCTTAAAGTTGGAAAGATCATATTATTAAACACTGTTACAGTCATAATTTATATTTGTATTTAAAACCAAGAATCTGTTTTTTGCACCGTTTTCTCAAATTTAAATATCCTAGATGTCTTGGGTCTCATTTTTTGTATGCGTTCTCCAATTTAATTGGTGTCTTTGGGTTTGAACAATGTTTGCTTGACTCATCAGTGGGTCGGTCATGCAGCAAACATACCGCTGCAGAATTAATTAGACATATTTGCATAGAAATCATCGCAAAACACATAATTACACATTCTGTATGTCCTCTGTGGTTTGGCTGAAAGACACATTTGCATGCACACAAGCATTTTAATTTAAGATTCATTCTTGATCTTGGAAACAGTGGTTGAGACAAGGTACATTTAGTAGCTTTCTGGAGCTTTTGATGTAGTCTTCCTCAGTTGATGGAGCTGGCTCTGCTGTCCTGGCATTGTTCAAATTTACTGTTTTCAAGGTCAAGTCATCTTTCAATCTTTTAAATCTTTAAAGGTGCTTTATTGATAACATTTAACCACTCCCCTTTTATTGCATTCATGTAACGCTGCTGTTACTGGAAGCACAAGTGGTTGCCAGTTCATTGCACAATCTGTATATTTCATGGTCGAGTGGACAGACAGACTCAGTCAAGTGATGAATCTTTCATGGTAGACTGATGATTTGGCAACATGTAGCTATACATTAGCTTTAGATTTAGATTACTTTGTGTGCTGGTGTTTCAAGATTTATGCAACATGATCTATAGTAATCTTAGGATGTTGCAAACTAGCTTTAGCAAGGTGATACCAACACGTTGTCACTCCAAGTGAAAAAAAATTCTAATGGGAAGCAAACACCAGACTCTCACATGAAAGTCCAGGGTTTGTTGGGCACATCCACAACTCCCACAGGCTTCCTCATACTCCATATGTTATGCTACTAGCAGTGTTTCAACCAGACGCCATCGTGCCACGTTTCCTGCAGACCTGACAGGTTCCAACCAGCTGCTTTTACAAGTTACGCCGCCTGTGCGTGTTTCCAGCATATCATGCTGACAAGAAAGGTGACTTTTGGCATCATGATCTTACGCTGAAAGCATTTCAAAAAGCGACAGTATCTGATGACTTAGGAATGAGAACAGGCTCCATTTCTTGCAGAACTGTTGTGTTAGATTGCATTTGTTTTATTTGGGTGTAAACTGGCGACTGAGCATAGTTGTGATGTTACAAAAGCGTGCTCATACGTACTTAAGCATCCACGTTAGGTTAGCACTCCAGCAGATGGATGTGAAAACAGCCCTCTAGTGTCAAATCTGCACAAACACCATATTGAGCTCAAACACCCGTTTAAAGTCACAATTAGCAAAACACATTTTTTAGCGCAAGGGGACTTTAAACCTCCACTGTAGTGATGGTGCAAGTTAAAAATGGACGAGCACACCCTGACACACAGCATCTCCTGCTGCACACACACCGCCACTTATTACTGCAGCAGCTACCTGTCGTCCATCCGTCATCTCACCTTCAAGCAGAGAGGTCTGAACAGCAACACACTTGCCTGTCTCCATGACCGCCCCACAGCATATGATGTGAGCCTACACACAGTTTCTGACACAACGACACCCCCCCCCACACACACACACATACACACACTGACAGTATCTTACATGAGCAGTGTCCGTGTCTCTGCTCATTTCTCTCTCTGTGAGTCAGAGATGCTTTGCACAGCGTTGAGACCACAACACATCACTTCCATTTTAGTTCACACTCTGAAAGGCTGTGGGCGGCATGAATGTATGTGTGTGTGTGTGTGTGTGTGTGTGTGTGTGTGTGCAGAGAGAGAAAGCAAGAGGCCAGTGAAGGAAACAGACATTACTCATGTGTGTGTTTGTGTGTTCCAATTAATTAGCATTAGTCCAGCGCTGTTGGTTTCCGAGTGGATGCAGATTGCCACACGAGTGTTTTTTTTCCACTCGGTGGGACGGAGGAACTGGCCTTCAGTAATCTGGCACGTGAAAGATATTGAAGAGACGCGGGAGCTGTCCTAACATGGCAAACACCCAGCGATGAAACACTGAGAGCCACACAACATCTGAAGCCGAGTTTCCTCCCCTGAAGGCGTTCAGCCGACCGCAGCTAGAGAAAATGGGACATTAAAAAAGCACATCAGACACCCTGACCTCGCAGTGATACTGTTTCTGGTCAGAAATTAGTTATTAGAAAGGCACATGAAATGTAGCTTTCTGTATTGAGGGCCCGCGCACCAACCACAGGTCGGTGAGGACTCTTGAAATGCAAGGAATTGTTATTATTTTCTTTTTTTAACAAATGAATTGCATTTTTGGAGGCCTAACCATGCCTAAAAACTCATGAAAATTGGTACACTTGTCCAGCCTGGTGAAAAATTTCGTATTTTGGTAGTTTTGGAATCAGGCGTAATAAAATGGCTCCACAGCACCCCCTAATGTGTTGCCCCAATGGGCAGTTTCACCTAGAGTTTCACCTACAACTACGAAATTCAGTACACTAATGTATCATGCTGATACACACAAAAAAGCCTCTTGGACCCATTTTGAATTTGTGCTGATTTTTTGTGATTTCTGGCCTCATACTTTGGCCAACTTGTCCTACAGGATTAATCCAATCGACTTCAAATTTGGTGTGCCCATTCTCAACTCCTTGGTGATGAAAAGTTAACAAAGGTCTGCGCAAAACTTTTACAGTCGTCCCGTGGTGTGGCGTACAATTTGGATGATGCACTATACAACACGAAATTGTTTTAAATTTGGTGTACATTGTCCAATCTGCCTGAAACTTCATACGTTGGATAAGGGCCCTGCTCTGAATACAGCTGTATGGCAATATTCATTAGTCATGGTGCCACCTACTGGCAACAGGAAGAAAGCCTTGAGGGGTAATCATCATTGGATGTACATGATATTTACATGGTTTGGTCTACAAATAATGTACACCAAGATGACATGGAATTTGTGTCCCTTCCACTGCTACCTTGTAGACGCTGGAAATGCTACACTATGTTAAATAGCTGGCTCCAGGGTCCAAACTCTCCGTGTGCATTATCCAACATTCACACAAAGGAATGACTGCTTTAGCTGGAGCACCAGTACCCCCGACATACGTGGAGGTGCTAGTGCACAATGGATGATGGAAAATGTTACAGTAAATATACTGTAACATTTTCCATCATCATCAGTATTGCTATTAGAGATATCAAAGTGTCTGTTGTTGCTGACAGGGCTGAAACACTGTAATTTTGAGCCTGCAATTTTGTAATTTAGCCTCAAAATACAGATAGAGTCAATATTAGCTACAGTCACCATTGCAGACACTGAGGTCACATCTGTATTTTTAGGCAGGGTGGCGGCAAAGCTCAGAGGACTGCAACGTCTGTCTGACTGTCTGCTGGTCAGTCCACCACTTTGGTCCTGGCTGAAATATTTCAACTGATATTAGACTGATTACCATGAAATCTTGTAGAGACATTGATGATCCTCAGAGGAAATCCAACTGACTTTGGTGATCCACAATTGTTCAGAAGAACTCTTGTTACCTTGAATTTGTGAAGAAAACTGTCTCACATGTCTCCAAAAATGGCGAACAGATTGATTTATTGATTGATTGGGAACCATGTTTAATAACAGCAAAACTATATTGAAACATCTGTTTACAAAATCACACAACTGCAGTATAATCCAAGTCTCCTTTATCCAGTCCTATGCTTCCCGTGCATTTTTACTGAAAAACCTTATTATTTCAAACTCACCAATGCTTATTTGAGACTTAACAGTGCTCTCTTCAAAGCCAGACTTCAATACTAGTGTTGGCTTATTCTCAAAATTTTAGACTTATATCTGTTTATTTTTAGGACAACAAGAAACATGAAATGAATGAATAGCTAAAGGACTCAGTATTTCTCCAGCAGACGTGTATTCCTGGCATCACAGTCGGAGATTTGAAACAGCACTTACACTTATGTGTGAGTAAATAACCTAAACACAAGGTCCACTTAACAGCTTTTTTGGGAGTTTTCAACTGAATCTCATGCTCTATTTTGTCTTTAATCAGCATTTCACGCTTCATTTTATGGCGCCATTATTTCCTAGAAAGTTTCTAGAGAGAATGACGTATTGTGGTACTACTTACAGGGAACAAGAGTCTCTTATAGTTTCTAAAGGTTTTTATTTACGTCATCAGCTTTGGCCGTGAATGATTTTTAACATAATGCGTCAAAAAATGTTAATTTTAGGGTCTCAAGGTCAGAAAAAAAGGAGAACAACGAACTGAATAGAGGAAAACATGAGAACTGTAGACTCCGTCACTCATGCCACTCATCACTGTGTAAGTGTCATTGTCATCATTTTCAAACGGCAGGATTTCACAGTTACACTCATCATCTGCAACCATGAGTCCAGAGAGGCATGAAAATGACAAGAAAAACAAGTCTGACTGGGAACAAAAAAACAAACCCGATTAAATGAAAGGGGAGCGAGTGTGGTCATAAGATGCGTGGCAGCGGCCCAGAGAATTATGATCCACTGCCAGACAGCAAACAACATCTGGAGCTGGCAGAGCATCAACAAACACAGCAAACACAACGACTAATAATGAGAAATGTGCACAGCAGGAGACATTGTCACATTTAAGATTCAATCTGAGCAGATATAAAATAATGTGGCGTGAAATTAGCATAGGAACAGAAAGAAAGAGTCAAGTCTTTTGAGTCTGAGCTCATCCTAAAGCACAGTAACTATATGGCCAAAAGTATGGGGACACCCATATCCTACTACTGAACCTTTTATTCAAAAAACGGGCCTTTTAAGATGCTGCTACAACAGGATTTCCACAAGATATTTAAACCTGGCTGCAGGAATTTTCTCCCATTCATCCACAAGAGTCCACTGTGTAAAAACAAGAAACATAAGATCTTTTTACACAGAGATCGTGCTATAGGACCGCCACAAAGTCCCTTCTTTATGCTACCTTTGCAGTTTTACACAGAGCCAAAAGAAAAGCAGCATCATGTCACTCCCATGTTTGATAACAGACAGCATGCTGGTATTGCGGAAGTCACTTATGTGACATATAACATGCCCTTCAGTGGCATTACACGTCAATACCAATCATTTACCATCTTGGCAGCTGATCTCATCCTCTGCTTGGTGGGTAAGGAGCTCCCGAATCTTAGTGTTTTTTCCAATATGCGAACATTTTTGGATGCCCCTATTCTTCTTTGAGTTAGCCACTAATTGCTGCTAGCTGCTTTTTAAATATCTCATGGTGGGTCGCACGCATAATGCACTGTCGGCTGTCCTGTTTAATATATACAGAGACTGTTTTGGTGCTGTTAGTACCTCTATTTCTTTGCTTCTGTCTCCAAAACGCAAGATGGCAATGGCTAAAATGTCAAAATTAAGGCTTCAAAACGGGAATCATTGAACCAATGGGTGGCATCAGGGTGGCTATGTTAATTATTTATATAATCTACAACACTGCAGTGATCACTACTGTGCAGTGTCTCATCAGAAATAATTCAGCTTCTTATTTGGATATTACTAAATTCTGATCTGTTTCACCTAAATCCCCTTAGGAGAAATAAGAACAATTGCTGTGCTCATGGGCTTCTCAGAAGTGAAACAAGTCTGAGAACAGATAAATTACACAGAGTTGAGACTTGAATTTGATCCCTGAAAGATGAAATTCTGAAATTGTAAATTAATAAGACAGTTAAGTAATCTTTTGGATCTAAATGTTATCTCAAGAGCGGATTATTTCAAACACAACAATTGGTGCAGTGAATGAGAAAAAAGAAGAGCATTTTAAGATCTTAAATTAGGATCAGACTGAGACAAAGGACGACTATTTCTCTGGAAATTAATATAAGAAATATGAGAAAATGGTTTCATATTGATATTAAATGAAGCTCAGTTATGTCTATGGGACAAAGGCTGGACAAAGAGGAGATCTTATTTTGAATTTTTCTTTCCTCTGGGCTGGCTCCAAATGAGGTCATGAGTGCATGATAGCAGCGGCAGCATCCAGGATATTTTGGCTTCATTTTTGTACACAGTATTCACAGTCTATGCTCACAATGGTTAAGACCAATACCACAATAGATAACAATGGAGGAACAATCAGCTCTGGAAAAAAAAAAGAAAAGAAAATGTTGAATAAAACATATTCACAATTCTCAGATCTGTCCTGCTTCCAGTGAACTAATGCCGCAACTCACATGTGAATGTAAATATGAGCATGTAACTAGGGTAACATGAATGTGTATATGGGAGTGTGCATGTTTGTGTGTGCATGAATACAAAGAATCTATAACATTAAACCAAACCCATCCTGTAAAAGCTCGCTTGAAATGCATCCAAACCAAAACAGATCCTGCCCTACGTTTATTTATTTTAATTTCCTTCCTTCCTCTCGCTTTTTGTGTCGCCTTCCCCTTGTCCTTTTGTTACTTTGTTAAAATTTATGTCTTCCTCTTTTCAAATGATTTTATTTCTTCTTTCTTTTTGCAGTCCCTGTTTGTCCACTTATCTGTGTTCTTTTATGACTCAAGTGTTTGTCAAAATTGTTGCTGATCAGTTTTCTGTCGAACAACTAATCAGTTAAAGGGCTTATTGTTTCAGCTGTACTTGTATAAACTGTTGGGTAGTTTAATTTATAACAACACACAATATTTTATAAGATATTTTGATGGTGTTTTTTGCAAAAATATTAATTTGTAAAGTAACAAATCACTAAAGCTGTCAAATAAGTGTAGCACAAGTACAACATTTCCAACAAAATGCCAGTAAAAGAAAATAGCCACCTGAATTAGTACCTCAAATTTGTACTCAAAAACAGTACTTGAGTAAATGTACATAGTTACATTACTGTGGTTTTGCTTATTCTTTCTAAAGGTCAATTTCTTTAAATAACTAATCAATTAATCATAAATTAAGTTTCTTCAAAATCACGGACTGGTCCATACACATTAATATAAATAAATAAACAAATAAAGGAAGTGCATCGGCTCCTATGTCCCTCTGTTTAACTTTTTTTTTAAAAATTATTTTATTTAATTTTATTTTACTTCATTTAATTGAATTTATTATTTTTATTTATTGGTTTTAACTCAAGTGTGCTTTTACATTTATTTATTTGTTATTTATTATTTTATCTCATTTTGGTAATTTTACTTGTGTATTTTTTTTTTCTATTTTAATGCATGAGGGGTCTACTTTTAGTATTATTATATTGATTAATTTGAACCCATGTTTTTTATCAGTTCTGACTCAAATGTCTTTGTATCTATTACTTTATGAGCTATTATTCTGAGTTTAAATAGATATGATTGACTTTTATGGCTTTGTTTTGTGTCTGTAAATTGTACCTAATGATATATACTACATAAATAAAGTTTTGCTCACTTAGTATGAAACCCTCTGTCCTTTATTTCTAGCCATAAAGTTTCACTCTAGCGCACCACAGCGGTTACTCAGCCCTGTATATGATCTCTAAACGCGGCCTGTGGCGTCCTCCAGCGCGCAGCAGCGGAACTACATCCTACACCTGTTAAAAAAAACTGGATGCAGCAGTCCAGAAATAGCTCATCAAAAAAAAAGTGCACCGTGCGTCAAAGTCCAGTTCCGGTTAAATGACGCGTCTAACAGCTTTCTCATGGTCAAAGTGTGAGATGATTGTGATATTTCTGATAAATATGCCTCACTAGATGAATGCAAAATGATTCAATTAGCACTTTAAGACCCTTTGCTGATTTCTCCCACCTTCGAGTGTTATATATAAGTATTTTATGTAATTGGATTAAAATTATGATAAATAGATCCTTTTAATACACCTTTTGGGGGGCATTTTTTATCATGTTTGTTTGATATTTTCTATTACAGTTTTCCTGTTTCTGTAATAGTCAGATTTATATAATGTTTTAAATAATGATCCTTAATGATCGTCATTTTTAAGCGTTAATAGCCTATTGTTTCTATGGTCCATTATGAAGTTTTTGTAGTACTTTATGATATCACTGTAATATTCGTCATGAGATTTAAGACACACACATATGCACATTTTTTTTTTTTAAATGTTCCCACGGGAATATCACACCGAATTCTTGCTATTTTATTATTTTCTAACTTACTAATAAAATTAACATTTTTCATAATGTGATTTGGTATGTGTGTGTCAGAGTCGGGGAGGCGGGCGGGGAGGGGGGCACACACACACACACACACACACTCAGTGTCTGTGCTGTGACTGTGTATCACTTCAGATGCTCAGACAGAATTAAAAATGCGCTCCTCCGCCTTGTCACCAGTGTTGTGCGCATTTTCTTGACAAGCCCGTGTTCCCACAGCATGGTGCTCGGACTCAGCGGCTCGAGCACTGTCTCCATACATAACCACTAAATAAAAAACTCTCTCGGACGCCTAATTAGGCAGCAGACCACACGCAGCGGCGCGCAGCACCTGTTCCCACCTTCATAGAGAAGGTAAGTTCCTTTTTTTGAATTTGCGTCAAGAAAAAAAACCACTAAGTATTTGTCAGGCTTTAAAAAATAGATTCCGTGAAGTAGAAATGCAGCGGGAGTTCCTGCAGAGTTGGCACATGCGGGCTGCCTGCAGGCAACACTGTATCTGTATTAATATTTTCTCCTCCCTTTGAAGGTCTCTTTCAATTCTCAAGTTCAAAGCGCGTTGGCGTTTGTTGTTTAACGTAGTTTCCGGTCGGCAGGGGACGTCTTGGTAAACAATGCTGCTCGATGATTCATGCATATGTGTCCCTTTGACATGCAAGCTCTGCCAATTAATCAATTAGTGATCAGGGCAACAGGAGGTGTCACGTGGAGCTTGTGCAAAGCCAAAATGGTGACTTAAATTAAAGGGGTTTTTTTTGCTTTCAGAAATGAGTTTTTCTGTTTGTTCAAAACTGGCATCGAAGGCAAAGTGTAGGTGTTCAAGAAATTCTAATTACTGCCAGCCACAGGTTTGTGCTCAAGTTGTCACAGGAGCTGTTGTCGCCTTTCTTTTCAATTAAATTATGACTTTTTGGAAGCATTTCAGCACCGTTTTGCCTTTTGTTCAAAGAAGACAAAAGCCTTAAAGTTTGGTTCTTTTCAGCAGAAGTTCAGCTGTTGTTTCAATGCCTAAAATTGACTTTTTTGTAAACAGTCTTAATGTCAGCTGTGCACCTGGCAGAGCTGCACCTTCACCAGCCAGAACAATGCTCAATTAGCCACTCAGACTTCATATTTTGGAGTATTTTGATCTCTTGTCTCCCCTCTGAGGGCAAAGTGAATGTAATCTCACACCATTGGACTGTTACATAACTTTAAAACTGAAGTGCCATCCTGCCTGCGTAGGAGTGGATGTGATGTTCCCAGTTCCTTGCTGTTGTTTTGCTCGTTAATTCTGAGAGGCACATTACTGTAAGTGGCGTTTTGTGACTTCACATGACTGCTGATTTTTGGGTTTATGCAGATGAGGCCCTGATTGCTTTTACAAGTCCTTGCTGTGATTATGTGGCCCTACCTACGTGAAGTCTGTGATTGCTGAATGTGGAATGATATGGTAATTTTCAAGGTGGCATGACCAAATGTGTGTATGTATTTAGGGGGGGGCGGCGTTTAGGCCTGTGTTGTGTAGGAGGGGTGTGATCACAGTGTGCCCGAGCATGACGCTCAGAGCTGTTGGACAGAGTTCAGTCCTTTGCTGAGCAGTCTGTCCTCTGCGCTGGAAGTGGTGCGCAGACAGACACATTACAGTAACCTGACTCATGTTTGTATATGGCAGGCTTCCCCCATCGCTGCTTAGGAATTGTGTCATCGTTGTTATCATGCAACACAACACACAGGATCCAGCGATGAAAATGAGTTCAGTCCCGAGGCAAGTGTCCACCATTTTGAAATATCTGGCAGCGACTCCGATAAAATGTTGGCCGGCGTGCACAAAGAACTCATGACTGTGAAGTGTTTCACTTATTTTTCAGTCCTGGTGATAACTGCACTTTTTACTGACCAGTTACACCACTAGGTAATAATGCTGCTCATTTTAGGTCCTAAAACCATCTAAGGTTACTCCATCAAACTTTGTGTGACACCTCATTTTTTTTAAACAAATTTACAGGTAGGGTTGCAACGGTATGAGATTTTCATGGTATGAACCACTTTAGAAAATATCACAACATCACAGTATTACAGAATGAAAACAGAGGGTTAAATTTGGTAACGTTTTGTTACTATAATTGAAACGTGAAACCATTATTTAAATGGGAATATGTGTAAAACCTTCCACTTTTGAAAACAACTAAAATAAAGGTGAGATTCTCCGCCCATCTGTATTTTTTTTATATTATAGATAAGTAAATGTACACAATATGATAACCAACTACTTTCATATGGCTGCAACCCTATTTCCAGGAAATTTCCCTAAATAATTTCCCACTAAGTTACACTTGTATGTAACTTTTAGCTCTTGGAAAATTGCCAGGACAAGGGTTATGTAATTCAGTCATGTAGGAACTATTTGTTTACTACCGAACTATCAGCACATTCTCAATCCAAAGTTGTCAAATACTGCCGCTTTTGCGGTGCTTTCGGCGTGATATTCTGAAACTAAAAGCCGCCTTTCACATGGTATGTCACGGTTTGTTGTCAGCTGAAAACCAGCCAGACAGAACCGTTTGCGGTGTCCGTGGTGTCCATGGTGTGTTATTTTACCTGCCATGGCAGCATAATACCGTCAGTTGAGAACACGTCTGAACAGAACCTGTCATTTTTGACATGGTACGCTGCTGGACGGTGTCAGGTTGAAACGTTGCCGGTAAAGACGTTATATAAAGAGCACAAAGGTGCCTATATGATGGGTAGGAGTGTTGGTGGATTGATCCAACAAACCCTGGACTCTCATGTCGTAGGCTGGTGTTCATTTCTTGTCTGAATGTGATGTTTTTGTTCTACACCTTACCATGTGCCTCTTTTGCCTAAACCTTATCGTCCATTCCAGCATGTGCACTTGTTGACTTCCCAGTGTTGATTGCCGTGTGTTTTTGTTGCCTAAACATAACCATGTGCAGTGTAATCCCACCATGTGCTTGTGTTGACGTCACGGTAGCAGCGTCCCATGATGTAAATAGCAGACCCAGAAGTATACCTAGAATGTAATATGTAGACGTGGAAGAGCAATGCAAAGCAGCAAAGTGTGGCAACTCATGATGAGAAAGTGTTAGAATTACACCCACCAACCAAATCACAGCACAGAAGGAGGCGTGCATGTATTGCTTTGTATAACAACACTGAGCTACTTAATGTTACAAGTCAGACGAGGAGGACGCCATTAATGTTTACATCTCACGTGTCCATGAGTAGATGCACGCTTCCTTCTCTGTGGTGACACGTTTGGCAGGTGTAGAAACTGCTCACAACAAGGTCTGTAGATTATCTTCAGTAACCAGGTCATGATTTCTGGAAAGACACACAGTTGTTGAGTTTTTCAGATTTATATTTTGGTGCTTTGAGCACCACAAGCAGAGTGCCATTTAGCTCTATTATATAAGGCAGACATCTCTACAGCCGATATCTTCAATACTCAGCAACTCACACTGCAACAATCTAGATTGATAAATAGCACTACAGGTGAGATCATTTTTTTTTTAAATTTGGGGTGAGCTGTCCCTTTAATACAACAAAAATAAGAGATGGATATCACTAATACAGATTTGATTCCAGCCACAGACGGCCCCATATATTCACTGCACCACACCAGTGATTAAATGATAGAGAAGTGATACAATGTGGAGGTTTGCGTGTAGCTGCTAATACCGTGGAGGTATGTATGTTTAAGCGTATAAACGTAAAAATATTCTGTGCGGGATTTTCCATAAAAACAATGTGCAGACTCACACAGATGTAACCCCGCTCAATCATCACTTGACCCACAAGAAGTGTGTGGAGGTGTATTTTTCTGCACAATTCTTCACTCTGCCTGTATGTTTCCTCTTATTTTATGTGTTTGGGGTGTTAGTGGGCAAGTTGGGGCTTTATAATAAAGGTAGCAAATAGGAGTTAGAATGTAAACAACATCCAAAAAAACACAGTGCTGAAAAAATGCAGATTTGCAAATAGAGAGAAATACCAAACAAGTGTGAATGTAAGTTTGGCGTGTTTGGCATGTTGTGTTTACTGGTGTTTACAAACTGTAACAAATAGTCCTGCATGGTATAGATTATATTATAGGTAAACTATAGATTAGATTTTAAAAAAATAGATTCCTTGATTTTATTTTAGTACCCATTAGTTTCCCCAGTTTTCCCCTCAGCTTACTGTTACTAACTCTTAAGTTAAAACAGTTTATTTTTACAGTGTTCTTTCATGTACTTTGGGGAAGACAATTTCACGTTATTATTAATGATTAAATTAAATTTAATTGATAATAATAATTTTGCATCCCCACCAAAATCTGCAACTAAAGCGCCAATACAGTTTATGTGACATCAAGTTGAGATGTTTTTAGTGCAGCTTCAATGATTCAACAATAACACGATTTGGCGTCAATTTTTATAATCAAAGAGCAAAGTGGTGCTTTCTCAACAGAATAACTCCTCAAAAGTGTCCAATGACTTAAAACAAACACACCTGATTGGTCTAACCCAACACACCTGAGCTTTTTTTGACTGTGACTGTGATTGGAGTCAAATTTCTCTCTCTGAAACGCTTTAAATATTCAAAAAATAGTCGGCAAAAAAACAGAACGTGGAAAGGACGAGGCTTGACTTGGACCCCTCCTTCCCCGGCCGCTTCACAGAGTACAGTATTAATGCAGGCTTTTGTCCTCTTGTGGTCACTCTAACACAATCTGAAAATGGAGGATGAAAGTGATCCCTCATTGTCATCGTCAAGACGACGCTCGGGAGATTCATACGAGGGTGGAGAAAGCCTTGAGAAACCTGGAGATGTCCACATGTTGGGCGTTTAGAAAGATGCACAAAATGGTCAAAGTCTTATGGGGAAAATAAGAGGCTTTATACCCTAAAAATGCTAAATATTTTGTCTGTTTATTTATTGTCTTGTCATGTTTTATCATCATGTTTTGAGGGTAAAAACATATTTGGTTTATATGTGATTTTATCTAATTTAGAGAAATAAACCCATAATCCTGGGGTTATAAAACTTTGTCTGCAAGTGCAGTTAACTTTGAGACCTGAGTAAATTTGCTTGATTTCCTTAAAAAAAAAAAAAAAAAAACAAAGGAAGAAGTTACAAGATATGAGTTGCAAGAAAATTATATGAAATAAGGAAGAAAACAAGGTACATAAATAAATCAATAAATGAATAAGGTTAAAAAACAATAAATATATAGATAAAATAGTTAATAAGAGTAATTATCATCATCATCACTGTTATTATTTTTATTATTAGTATTACTGTTGTTGTTTTCTGGATTTTTAAAAATGTTTTATTATTATTACTTCTAATAATTTGTCTCTAAAACAAAGAAAAAAAAGGAAAGTAATTTTCAGGTTATCTTCATGTCAGCTTTCCCTGATTTCTTGCAATTTGTGGGACTTCTCTTGCTAAATTGCTTATTGCCTTTAAAGCCATGTTTTCAAAAGAAACCAAGGAAATTTGTTCTTGTTTCAAAAGTTTAAATGCTTGTGAGAGGCACCTAAACACAGCACAGGAAAACTGGATGTCCTTCTAGCTTTCAAAGTGTTAAATTGGAAATTTACACAAAAATCTTGGACATTTTGTAAAATATCTACTTAAAGCATCCCCAACACAACTTCAAAAAGCACTCTGTTCTCTACGTTATTCACACTCACTTATGGAAAACTTCTGACGTTACCTAACAGTCCTTTACCAAAATAACATTTGGTTTGAAGAGCTCCTCTTGCCGACCCGTCATTAGTCACACTCTGAATCACACAATCATCCAGAGGTCAAAACACATCAGAAAAGGCAGATTATGTGACGTTTAAAACATTTTAAGTGCATAAATGTTTTATTTTTAGGCTTTAATGAGACTCCTAAAACATATTTATATTCTTCTGTCATTTTTTCTTAGAAACTGAGGCTGGTATTCAGCAGCCATTCTTGTTTGTATAAGAGTAAGTGTGAAACTCTGCCAGCATGGTGAGATTACCGCAGTTGTTTGGTCTTTTGAGAAGTGACAGTAACAAGTGACAGCATCTTGGAAAAAGTTGGGGTTTTTTTTCAGTTTTCACGGAGAGACAAGTGGATAGATTGGAACTAGATTGTTATTCTGGCAAGTTTCCCCTGCTTATTATGAGCTTTCAAAACTCTGATTAGATGACCTGTTCAGATGGACGGATTTGGTGTCGTGAGCCAAATGCAGCCTTCACAGAAAAGCTCAAGAACATGGTGAGAAAAATAAAACTCTGATAAATATTCATAAGTCATTACTTAATTTAAAAAAAAATTTAAAAAAACAACAAATAAAATTGTATTCAAATACAAATTATACCTGGACTTTTTGCATTATTATGTATTATTGCACTTGTTAGGGTGAGACAGTCTTGTCTCCTTCATAATTTCTTTCTTTCTTTCTTTCTTTTACAATAGTCAGTACAAATCAATTACAAAATAAGTTATAAAGTAGCTTATTCTACATTAACTATAAACAAACTATAAAACTTTTGATTACATTTGTATTTTCTCATTTTCTTTGGTATTTCTGTCATAAAGTAATGGATATGCCATAAAAAATTCTAGATATTATGTTATGCATTTTAGTGTTGGCGAATGCCAATCCTAGAAATGGCCCAAAAATGTCCTCCTTAATGTCCTAAAGTCCTTGAAATAGCCTAAAATCCTAGAAATTACCAAAATTCCTCGCAACGTCCTAAAAATCTTAGAAATGTCCTAAAATCCCAGAAATGTCCTGAAATTTCAGAAATGTCCTAAAGTCTTAGAAATGTCCAAAAATAACCTTGAAATGTCCTAGAATCCTAGAAACATCCTAAAATCCAAAAAACGTCCCAAAAACCTTGAAATGTTCTAAAGTCCTAGAAACATCCTGGAGTCCTAGAAATATTTTTAGTCCTAGAAATACCCTAACATCTGAGAAATGTTCCAAAAAAAAAAAAAATAGAAACATGTATGGCCTTCTGTCATGCAGATGAACCCCTCTACCACCTTTTTACCACTTTAATGTCCCTAGTATTTAGTATGTATTAAAACTGTTTTAAAATTAAAATACCCAGCAATAAAATATAAACTAAATATAAAATATAAAATAAATATAAACCTCATAAAATTAAATATCTGTGTTATATAGGCTACCGTCCTTCATATGGACACTCACCTGCATTAACCAACTTTGGCCACCAGGGGGCAACAGAAGAAAGTGTAGACACAACATTAACTTACCATTAGCTTTTTATTTGATAAGTGACACGTTTTAGCTAATATTTGCTTCATATTTACACATCGAGGAGTTATGGAGCAACATTGTTATTCATATGGAGCCATGTTTTTGGCCACCCTGCGAATGTAAGTCCGCTATTTATTGTCTTTTTCTTCTGTGTTTGGTTTCGTGAGGGAAATATCTGACTCTTTAGCTGCTAACTGCTTTGCTCCGTTCGCTAGCTTGTTGCTAACCGTTAGCTTGCCACTTGGTGTATGACAGGTAGCGTATGGTGAGTTTTTGGAGTTTTTTTTGCCGAAAATAGCCGAAAGTAAAAGTGATAATATTTAAGCTAAACGCTGAAGTTATTAGCCGAAAAACCAACATGTGAGATAAGAAATTTTAAAAGATGCTAACATCTTGTAGAGCTGAGTTTGCTAACGCTAACTATGACAGGTGCTCCCTCACTACAGGTAATCATTTAATCCGCTAAAAATATGAAAATTAGGCACTTTAGCAAAATGAGTAGATTTTTATATGTTTGTGGCACCTTTTAAAATATTTTAAATGCAATACTGGACTATAATTAAGTAAATTTTCTCAAGAAATGTACTTTTGAGATCACAGATAATCCTCTATTATTGTATAACGTTACTTTATACTTGTACTCAAATAGCTACATTTTTTAGGCAAAATAAAATAGCTTTTAATTCACAATATTTATTCATTCAATTGTATTTTTTTTAAAAATGTGTTTACTTATAAGCCAAGGCAGGAGAAGGCAGTTTTATCTGTAGAGTAGATTTCATACAAGAGGACAATTCAAAGTGCTTTACAGAGCAATAACATATAAAAACATAATGTAATTTTATAACAATTTTAGAACAACAATGGAAATTACTGTAAGCATGCCAGAAAACAGCAAAGCAGTCAACATTTATCCTATTTAATGCATGTAACCATGCAAACAAGAGGCAAGAACCAAAAACACAACCAAGCCATACTGATAATAGCCATTGTATGTAAATAATCTGATAAATTATGAGTTATTATTATTATTATAGGGGAAAGGTGAAATGTGTGAGATTTAGGTGGTCAGTTGGTCAAGTGTTGAGGTTTGCAGATTGCACCTTATGCACAAATGTTATTCAAACTGTTTTACAGTCAAGCGCTAATAAAAAGTAATAATAAAAGAAAACCAAATAATAAAAAATAGGACAAATAACAGGATAGGCAAGTTCTAAAACTACTTGATAAAATAGATAACATTACCACCAAAAATTAATAATAAAAATCTGTAATTTTGGCTTCACTGTGTGGGAATGGGTCATCAGTCTTTGTTATTTAGTTTTGAGTTATTTAATAGAAATACCAAAAAAATGGTTTTGTTTGACACCTAACAGTAGAACTTGTGTCGTTGCTTTGAACATCAGTTTGATTATTTTATACATAGCTTGCCATATTGTGTTACAGTATCAAAATCTAAAAATATCTAGAGTAATAATGTGATCACGATTTTAACCATATCTCCCAGCACTTGTGATTTGTTTATTTCGTGTGGGCCTCTGGAGGCCGCAGCAGGCCTTTATTTGCATCAGAGCATCTCCATCAAAAAAGGGGAGATCAGTGAATGATTTCATGTATTCAGAGTTTTCAGTCAAAGCAAGAGGTCGATTCAGAGTTGTAGTTCAGTGTCACCCTGCAGAGACAAATCAAGGAAAGACTCTGTAGACCATTCATGCAGAAATGTGAGACAGTTTAAAGATTTCATGACATCATGATGGACACACACACACACACACACACACACACACACACACACATGCTGCTGGTCTGACAGAACTATTTGTGATAATGCCCCCTCTGAATCACGGCACCAGTTAACTGATATGCTTCTAAAATTATGAATATTCACAGTTATGCTAACAGGCTTTCTTCTCTACCACACTTCTGTTACTTCTGACTCACGCTAATGCCTTTGTACGACTTTGTCGCACACACGCAGTAACACACAGCTCTCAGCTCCTCGTCACTGGCCCCGAGTGCCATCACTACGGCGCTTTTGCAGCAGGCATCAAAACGGACACCTGTCTTCAGTCAGCAGGCCCCCGTGCCCACTGTTGCCCCCTGCGGATACTTATAGCCCACTGCAATTATGTTGTTCCATTAGTCATCCTACGCATGCACTGATGGGCTGCTGGCTATACTTAGCCATCGTCATGGTCACTCTTGTGCAGAATGAAAGATTTTACAGTCTGACGCTTGTGGTTGGCGTCAAACATGATGAATAGAGATGAATAATAAGTGCATAGTTGTTGTGTTTTTGACCCGTTTGTTTGTGAGCAAACAGCCATTGCTCATTAATGTGTGGTCAACTATAATTTGGCATGTGTGTTATGTCAGAGAAACTTCATCGGGGTAACCTCTTATAACCTGGTTCAGGTTTCTCGTGCTGCGTTTAGACACCTCTCACAAGCTGTTTAACCCTTTGAAACCTTTGCAAATGGTTTGATTTCTTTCTAAAACATGGGGAAAATGTCCAAATATACTCATAATCATTATAGTTATTACAATCATTATAATCTTTAATGAAAACAAAACATATACATTTATTCTTTATTTTTCTGCATTTTTTTTCTTGTTTGTTTATTATTTTTTCCTTCTTTTTTTGTTAATTTCCAGGTAATTTTCTTTTAAATTTTACTAATGTCTTCTTAATTTTTAGGCCATGTGTTGTCAAGTTGCTTTAAAAGAAATCAATCTAGTTTGGTATGTTTCAAAGGGTTAACGCTGGTCTCTGTCTACTTGTATAGAGAGTTTAAGTGTTGAAATGAACAGTTTATTCTTCCGTCCAGTACTGTGTGGTGTCTCTGCTGGTTGCCTAGCAACCTCACAGTGACAACACACCTCCAGGAAGTGACTGCACTCTTGTGTTTTGTTACACTAATAGCACCTAGCACTAAGAGAAATTGCAAATTACCTTTTTTAAATGTCTGACAAGGTGTGTTAATAAGGGAGACTTATGGGTGTTAATAGGTGTATTTACCTTGTTAATGGTCATTATTTAAACCCCAGAGATAAACAGTCATTCAGTTGATATATGTTGTCATATAATTACTGTATTTTCCAGCTAAATTAATCAAAACAGGTTTCCATTTCACCATATTGATAGTGTTAAACATTGTAAATAAGTGGTGAATTAGTGAATCCTCTGCTGAGAACTCAGCTCATGGTAAAAACATCCTGAACAATGAACACTGGAAGGATTTTAATCGACTTTGCCTACAAAATGATCAGTCACTCATTCCATGTTTCATTAAATTTGTGGAAAAAAGACGTTGCTGTCACAGTGAACAGAGAAAAACCTTAATGATCTTGAAGTAAAAAGGTGCAGCGTTAACCACAGAAAAACTACAGTTTACAATTTCCCACAAAACCTGTCCATTACTATCCAAATCTCATTTAAAGTTTTCATATTTTAAAGAATTCAGCATATGAGTAGCCTGTGTGTGTTTTTCATCAGTACTCTGAGCAGGCTCTTGCTGAGGTGCACTTCTCAATTTTCTCTAGACTGAATTCTAAGTATTTTAAAAAATGTAGTTATCAAGTGTGCATATATTCTTTAGTTTATAAAAGATATAAAATCATAAAGGAAAAGATAACATATTGGTTATCCTAAAAAAAAAAGAATCATCACAGCTCTAATAAAATCAATCTTATGGACTGCACATCCAGATTGAATTAAACTGAAAAAGATCTGAGTGACTGATTCAGTGTCTTTACCACATGAAAGTACAGCTGACGTCAACATCACCTATGCATGACACCAAAACAAAAGTGCGGTGTATGTCCTGGGAGATTTTTGAATGTATTTCTTGGGCCTTATTGGGATCCTGTCATGTATGAAAAGAGCCATTACAGAGAGCGGTATTAGAGTACCAAAAGGCCACTACTTTAACAGATTGCATTCATGAAAGGGCTAAAGAAACCCTTTATGAGAAAACCCATTAAGTTACAGAAGCTAGTTGAACCAAGGCCAGACAGGAGAGGTGGAAGGACTTCAGCTCGTTATGATGGATAATTGTGAAACACAAAAACTGGCACAGTTACTGGAGATTATCACTGGACACTCTCCATACCCACTGTGGAGAAGCTGGTTCGGATGCACCTGTCATGGTTGAAAATGCACAAACTCAAGTTTTTTTAATTGCTAATTTGAACAAGTATCTACGGTAGCCTGGCCATCTTTGCTATAGTGAAAAAAGATCTCAGTTGCCTCTGCAGTGAGTGACAGTGTGTACTACGGACGCTTTATTTTGTGACTGGACTGCAAAAGTTTTAGTGAAGTTTGGGGTTTACTTCTCACCGGAAGTGTCTGTTGTTCTTTTCTGTCATAATTAGAGGTGAAATGTCTGTGTGTATTTAAGAATTTAAAAGTTCTGTTTTTTTGACTGACAGTTTGAATATGAATTGAGTATGAGTAATTTCCCTCAGTGTTATTGTATGAGTAGGTTACAAGTTTGCAGCTTCCTGAATTCGATGCTCAAAAGTAAAATAAGGAAAGTAAACCCTGAACAGGGACGTTAACCATTAACTGTTAAGCTGTTAACCATCAAGGATCATTTTTACTGGTTACCCATGACAACCTATAGAGTCCAAATACCTGGAAATGAGTTAGCAAGTCAATGGGGCTTTTGAATGTGTGTCTTAAAAAAGGTCAGTGGTTAATATTAGCTTAAGAGACTTTCAAGTTTTGCTCTATTCCATAAAAAGTGTCAGTAAATCCCCCATTTGTGAACTCTGAAACATCTTAAAAAGTTTCCTTTCGGGACATAATTTGTAGTTGAAAAAATGGTAATAAATCACAAAATATAACGCAATATATTTTAATGTTTAAAATGAAAATCCTTTATTATAAATTTTGTTTTGTGAATATATCATATCTTGGGAGTCTCAGGTGATTCTCACCCCTGATATGTTTTTACATTAACACGGCTAGCCAGCTTTCTGATAGCAGAGCTGACAGAAAATAAAGTGGAAGTCAAGACATTTACATTGCAAAACATTATAGTTTTACCACTTTTAAATAGATTGCTCTTGGAAATGCTGCATTAAAGCTGTGGAGGCAGTGGAGCATAAGACTAAAAGAAAAGGCCTCTTGAGTTTTTTCTTAAAAATTTTCCAGTTACCAGTTAATGCGTGTCAGCCTATCAAAAGATAAATTATTCAAAACTAACATCCCTAACCCAGACAAAAAAGTAGAAGCTGTTTAAAATAAGGGAAATTGTTGATTTTCTGTGGTAAATTTGTAAGCATGTAGACATGACACTGTGTTATGGAAGGATAAATGTATAAAAAAAAAGACAGAGAATACATTTAGAATATATACAGTTAAAAAAATAAAAATAAACATGAAAAAATCAAAAAGAACTAAAGCGCATACTTTTATCAAAATAAGAAAAAAACAAATGTGTGAATCTACAGTGGCCGGATA
This sequence comes from Plectropomus leopardus, assembly GCF_026936395.1. NCBI lineage: Eukaryota > Metazoa > Chordata > Actinopteri > Perciformes > Serranidae > Plectropomus > Plectropomus leopardus. The sequence goes on from NC_142198.1 coordinate 17,232,561, forward strand.
GCTGCCTGCTCATCAAAATCTCCAGATGGAAATACCGTATGTAGGATGTGACAACAAGCAAAGTGCACGACATCGCTGTCTGTTTTCAGTATCACTCTCGTTACATGTTTGTTGGCTGGAGGTTACTTTGGTGGAGAAAAAATGTTGTGAAGACTCTGTGTTGCACCTCGGATGATGAAGCAGAGGCTGGAGATGGTGTGTGTGGCTGCATCAGCTCAGTGTCAAGGGGGTGGGAGATGTTGTGGAGGATTCGGTTTCCTCCTCGTCTTCCCCTGCTGCTGTCTCCAGAGTCTCTGGAACTGTCTCTGGACTTATTTCGTTATGTTTTGTGTTGCTGTGGATAGCTGGTAAAATGCAATGAACAGTACAGATGATTAATCACTGAGATATTGCAGTGAAAACTGAGTTTGAAAATACATCAGTCGTAAACACCAGAAGCATTTTCAGCCTCAGTATCTTGGAGTAATGATCAGAAATCTTCGAAGAGGCTGAGAAATTAATTTCTCCTCTGGCTTTATCCTCAAGAGACCAGATTGCAGCTAGATGATTTGTTGTGTTAAGTGTAAAGGGCAGTTTTTTTTTCTTCACTGGACCCCTGCGCTCTTTTGCTCTTACTATCTCTATCATTATGGCTACATCCACCTACACAAAATACTTAGCTGAATACACGTTCATGTGCATGTGGAGGCTGCTGAAAGTCATTCTGGGAAGTGTAGGAAAACAGTGCTGGAGTAGAAGTACAGGAGGCAGGCTGAAGTGATTTTTTTTATAAGAGCAAAATAACCACTGTTAACTTTGCAGATTGAGTGATCTAAGGCTGAATTCTTAATTTACTCAAAAATCCACTTTTTTCTCTTACCTGTAGTGCTTTATATAAATGCAGATTGTTTCGATGTGAGTTGCAGTGTGTTGGATATATTGTCCATAGCGATGTCTGCTTTCTCTCCAATATAATGGAACTAGATTGCACTCAGCATAAGGTGCTTAAAATGCAAAAAAAAAAAAATACATTTGGAAAAACTCAATAGCAATGTCTCTTTCCAGAAATCATGACCCAGTTACTCAAGGTAATCCACAGACCATGTTGTGAGCAGTTTAAGTAGGAACTTGGCTGCACAACTAATTGAAAATTAATCACAATCATGATTTTGGCTTCCCAACTGAACTAACAATGAGCCTTTCACTTTTTAAGAGGTGCCTGCTATGCATGCACCCTGCAGTGGCAGCCGGTGAAAAACTTAATGTTTCAACTGCAGTAGGGCAAAACAAAAATAATCCATCATCAGCTGTCATCATCTGTTATTGGGACATAAAAGATACAAACATGTGCAAAGAGAAAATGGCACAATGGACTTGCTAAACCTGGAAAAACAATCACAATCTGCTGTAGCATGAATACATGAAGGCCAGGAAGATTACATCACTAACAGAACTGTACCATCTTATTTTGAGCAAGGATTTGGTCATTGGCGGGAAGATAGCTAGATAAAAATGAAAGCAGTGCTGTGTTAATTACATTTTGGGTCAAAAGTTTCAGTGCAATTTTATTCACATTTTCTCTGGGAGATGCACTTTGAATAAGAATCATATTTGTTTTGATGTTTTATGCAAAGGCTTATTTAAAATGATTTAAAATCGAGTTAAAAAAAGTTTAGTCATTACAGGGTGGAATCGGCAGTGTTAAAAACATATATGTTTTTAGCACTGACTCAGAATGGGGCCTTGTTGAACAGCATCTGGTTATTCCAGGTTTGTGCTGCACGATAACAAAACGCTGTTTCACCACGTTTTGTTAAAGCTAGACATTTCTACGGTCACTATCTCCAACATGCTACAACTCACACCAAAACAATCTAGACGGACAAATAGCACTGCTTGTAAGAGGAAAAATGTGTACCTTAGATTGAACTTTAACCTTTACGATCAACCTTATTGTCAAAACAATGTGTTTGGCGGCCTTTATGAGGATCAACATAAAGCATTTTAAAAGGAGCATTTAAAAAAGTTCAAATTTGTATGAAAAATAGCTGAAAAAAGTAACAATCGAGACCAATGATTTTCCTTTTCCATGCACTATGTCAGTAAAGTTGCATGGAGGCCCCTCACTCTACTTCAATCACCTCCTCACTCTCAATGGCTCCAGTTTATTTTGCGCTCCGCTGTGAGCTCATTCACCTCGCAGACGCTGAGCTGTAGGTGGTTCCCCTTCCCTCCCCTCCTCCTCTTCCTCTGCTGCTCATGACAGAGCTGTCATCAGGGAACATCTGGAGGTGGCTCAAAGTGTTGAGATTCCTCAAATAAGGTTGAAACCAGTGATCCCTTAGGGTTGCCTCTCTGCTTATCTGTAACCAGATGGGGAACTGGTCTGGAGGTGGACAAATCTGGACACCATGATGTTGTCCATCTGCACCAGGCTGAGCTTTCTGCTGAGCAGCTGATCAATGTCAGTGATCTCTTTCATCCTACACTGTTCTGCTGAGAATTTCAAATCCTGTGTTTTCATCATCCTCCTCTTCAGCTGCATTTAGGTCAGTTCAACTTCCGCTCCACCTCCAGACCTGAAAGCCTTCTTTTTTCGTCTCGAGTGCCTTTTAATCAAGAACTCGTCAAATGAAGAATTGTGTTAATATCAGATTAACAGATTCATGACACTGTGGTCTGATGAGTGATGGCTGGTGATGTTTTCTGCGTAAATCATACTTATTCTAACTGCACGAATTATGTTTTTTTCTCTGATAACACCTTGAAAATATAAAGGAAAATGTAATTCACCTATAGCGCCTGTTATGTTTTCTCAGATCTGCCCAAAAAAAAAAAAAAATCATATTCTGTGAATGTTTGAGTCACTCCATCAATCCGTCATCACTCGCTCAGCCAGCATGTCAGTCAGTCCTTCTGTCCAGTTTTGCATCTCTTTCCAAATATCTCATATTTTCTGCAAAAAGGTGTAAACTAGTCAGGGTTTCTGCAGCAGTCAGTCAATGTTTGCACAATAATATTTGATGTTCCCTGTAGACTTGGGTGGTATGTAATATTTCATACCTTCATAACTTCCTGAGATTTCCTCAGGGTATACAGAATATGACTGTATAAGTGTGCAGCGCTAAAAAACAAGACAATTTCTGTTCATTATAACATCATTTTATACATCACACATGGAATAAGCCAGATGCATCAAATATATTCGTATATTTACCCACCCCTAGTTCTGAGTCTGATTTTTAATACCCAGCCCATGTCCGAACGACAGAAGGGGCCACTCTTTTGGGTGTGAGCTCTTCGTTGTTTTGAGTAGCCCAGTTGGTGTCAGTGTCTTGTGCCGAATCCCCACATTCAGTATCACTCCTCCATATTTGTTTGTTTTGGTTCCATGCATTGTGTAGATACCCCCCTCTCCACACTGACGGACGTAAAGCATTATCAGATGACGTAAACGAAACGATATAGCATAACAGACTTTTTTAACTGTCAGGTGGTATAGTTCCCCATCCAAAATGCCCAATAACAGCACAATGATTTTTGGAAATGCCAGATTTGCCTGCTTAAGCCCGGTCTTTCTCTTCTACTGTCTCCCATAAGAGAGGAATTCAGGGTTTTCCGAAACTCCGCTTTTCTCTACAACTCCCCGCAGACTCCCACTACTGGGCTCAGCACTTCTCTTACTACTTCCACTCTCTTCTTCCCTCTTCAGACAAGTCTTGCCCTAACTGTCTTTTCATCTACTTGTTAAGTCCTCGATGCGTTCAGCAGCATCAGACTTCCTGGTCTTTCCCGCTGGGTTCCCGGCTGCTGCTGCTGCCGCTGCCCTCAGGTGCAAAAACACCTTGTTAGATATACAGTGTACGTCTCCTTCTGCTTATTACACTTTCAGTCTGCCAGCTTGAACTTGAGCGCTGCAGGCCCGCTGAAGATGTGATTTCCTTACCCAGCTTTAATTTTCAGTCCCGTCTTTTCTCTTTTCATCATTGTATCTTTTATCTCTCTCTTCTGTTTCTCCCTCTCTGTGTGGCTCTCTTTCTCAGAGGGAATTACATAAGTCTCGCTGTGTGTGTGTGGGCAGCGCTGCATTTTATGTAAGGCGGGCCTGGAAATGGCTAGCGAAACACAAGGGTCTTGCTCTCCGTTTTTTCTCTCTCTCTCTGCTTGCCTTATAGCCTTATGTGGTTGTGTGTGTGTGGTTGGGTCATCGGACTGTGGATCTGCGTGGTGGTTGGCTCCAGAAACACAATAGGGTGACTCTGCAGGCCCACTCAGACTCACACTCATAGCTTTTTTTTTTTTTTTCAAAGCACACCTTGAAATAAGAAATATTTGACTCCTAATATGAAGATGATGATGCTTGTTGACTTGTGGTGCTCATGTGAAGTATGTCTGTTTCAAAGTGAAGATTGTCTGAAGTGTATCTTTAAAAGAAAAAATAGTTATACTCTGTTTTTGAAAGGTTGCTAAGTCCTGCCCACCCTTACACAGGTCAAACTTTGCATATTAAACATATGCATTTTACATAAACAACAGTGATTAATTTCTTAAACAATGCGTTTTATTGTTAAGACATGTCCATTTTGATAAGCCTCAATTTCAGGATCTATCCTGTCTATAGTGCTCGCCTTTGTTGTTATTACTCCTTAATGGTCCAGATGCACCATGGGAATACAGCCTAACATCAGCTCGACAACACTGTTGGTCCACTCGTGTTTCTGACTGGCTATTCAAGCTCCTCCTCATCCCCGCAGTCACTGTTTTATTTTAACTGTGAAACTGCAGGTTCATGTCTTTATGCCAGACAGATCAGTCAGCTCGAACTCTGTGACTCCACTTTGGTGAGGTCAGGCAAGATATGCTCTGTTAATCACACCCTAATATGTGTTGCATCACTAGAAAGCCTGGATGTCCTTCTTACAGTCGATCAGGACTTAAATTATGTTTGAAAAATTGACCTCAGTGTCGTGTCGCCCAAAGAGAACAAACATGAATTGCTGAATATGAACAGTTCTTTGTTTTAAAATAGATGGTGTTAGAATTTTTGTATATTCCAGAATAATCTTGGAATGGTTTGGTTGCTTATTAGAGACAAAATAGACTTGGACAGCACTGTGATTGGATTTATGCTTGACAGTATGCTGTGTTTGTAGAAGACAAAGTGAGTCTGGCAGAAGTTTGTGTGTAAACTTCCTCAAACCAAATAAAGAGCTGGACAGAGCTGCCATCCTTCCTCTGAACTGATATAGTAGCATGGCTTGGCTCCCACACAGTGACTGTGTCAGACCTGACCAGGTGTTTTTCTTACCTAACCTGTAGCCCTGCAAAATTATATAGATAACTGATAACTTGCTGCTTTCCTGTGGGAAAAATGAAAGGTTACCACAAGCTTGAGTTTGTGCTTTTCATGTATTAGACATAATCTTCAGTTTCTCTAAAAGATAATTATGTTTGAAAAGTCCAGATGTTCGTAAATACATGAGAAGCACAAACTCAGGCAAGGTTGCTAGTGTAGGTAGCAGGTTAATTAGCCAGGCATGCTAACATTTTCAGTTTACATTAGAGCTCACAACTCTCTTTTTTATTAGGCTGGCCCTTGAAAGGCTGAGATTCGAATCATCAGTTGGAGACCCCTCAGTTGATTGAGATTGCTCAAGTCGAGCAGTCTTTTTTGTTTGTTTGTTTGTTTTTTGTTTTGTTTTTTTGCTAGTCAACATGCAGTGAAGGGACATTTTTGGGGACGATTTGTTCCCCAGATTTGGCTGTGGAGTGAGTTCTCTTGACCTCATGCTACTCTTTGAATTAGAGAGCTGCGGACGTGCAGACAGCGTCACAGAGGAGTGAGAGAGACCTTCTTAGATTAGAAGTGGTGAATTGAAAGTTGACAGCAACTTAATACAACAAAGTCTCTGGAAGTGTTTTGATATCTAGTGTTGGCAAAAAATGTTGTTGCACATTTACGACCAATTTGAGCAGTTAGTTTGTTTACTATATTACGTTAATGCTGCTGTAACACTGAACGTCCTGCGGAGCCCTTTCAGACTTTTAAACTTTGTATTAAAAACAAAACAAATCATCAAATATTTGTATTGAACAGCCAAATCTGACTCAACTGGTATAATTTACAGCCCTACTTTTTAATCTATTCCTTTCATATTTACTCTTGTATTTCTGGATTCAAGCTTCCTGTTAACTGAGTATGACTGTCACAATCACGCCATGCACACCATATGTACATGTGGAAAAATCCAGAGCGTGACTGTCAAGCCACGGTTGCTAAAATATAACCAGGCAATTGCTCTTTTGGTGTTGAATAACTTTCAATTCTTCTCAGGTTTTAATCAGAATTGAAAACTTCTTCAGGAGTTTCCTGTAAATCCTTACAGCTTTCAGAGCAAACCTGTGATTATTATATAACGCAGAGCCCCTCCTTTGATTGATGTCTGCCACACTTGATTCCTCACCCCTCTAATGCTATTTACCGCTGACTGCTAATGGTCCTGCAGAGTGCAGATTGGCGTGCAGATAACTGGTTTCCCTCAAGAGGAGGGTAGAGTTATGTAATAAGTGGCAGCAGGTGATGAAAAATGTGAAAAATTGAAATGTGTTATTGAATGAAAACAATATTCATAATGCTTCCTCTAATATTGCTGAAACAGGCTGCTGCATCTGATTTTTGGAGCGGCACAGACATTGCTTAGGAAGGAACTTTGGTGCTTTGATGTGAAGGAGGAAGACACTAAAAAAATGTACTGATTATTAATGGAATCATTTTATTATTTATTTTTTGGGAAAAATAAAAATAGAGAAGCTTCCTAGAAATAAAACACCTCTGCACTCCGGAAAACCTGTCACCTTTTTAAGATTTTGTGTGTGTGTGTGCGCGCGCGTCTGTGTGTGTGCGTGAGTGCGTGCACAAGCATCTCTAACTTGTCAGAGAAAGGGTGTTTCACTGAGTGGGAATGCCTGGTAGGATGTGTAGGCCCAGGTTGCCATGGCAACCATCTGCTGGTACGCTCACAAGCGTTCGCCGGCAGCCCACACAGTGTGACATCCAGCAGCAAGCCAATCTGAGAGAAGGAAAGAGAGAGAGTAAATCTGTGATTGAATGTTAACACTAAAGGGCCAAAAATAAGGAGAACACACACAGTTCAGAGTGAGTGATTGAAGCACATGTAACGGTGCTTTTTATCCAGAAAGTCTTGAGTTCAAACACATTGATTCTTTAGAAATGTGTCGAGTTTTCTGCCGTTATAGTGAAGCCAGATGGAGAAGAGGTGTTCAGCACTCTGAAACACACAACAACACTTTGATTATAGACACAACAGAAGGATGTAAAGCTGCTTTACAATGTTTGGAAACTTTGAAGTGAAGTTTGGTGAAGGATAAATTAGTTAACATCACTTTAAGACAGTATGTAAGAGTTGGCTTAGGGGTTAAGATTGCTAGCTTTATTATTAGTAGTATTATTATTGTGGTTATTGTTTTATTTTTTCCTCATTTACTTACCTTTTCTGATGCTATATTTGTACATGATTATGTATGTACAGTAGGTGTCTTCTTTAATATGTGCTGTTTATTGTTTGTGTTAATGTTTCGGCTTATTCAGTTGTATTGATGCTGTCTTCCTCTTTTGTCATTCTTGGGAGCAAGTGAGTGATCTATGTAAAAGTTTTAGAAAAAAGTGACATCGGCAGACCAAATAGTAAGTGTAATTGAATCTGGAACATCTCAGTTCATTTCAGTTTTGATGCGTCATTGTAAATGGGTTATCAACTAGGCAGGGGCATGAATAGTTCATTTGGATGTCAGTATTTGTACAACATTTAGATTAAATGCATTATTTTTTGTTATTTTGTAAATGAAAACCAACACATATAATATATATTATATACTAATTATACGATAAACTGACCCTTTACCCTATCCATATTCAAAATTACATGCAGTGATGTAACTGCTACGGGACCATGTAGGAAAATTGATAGATCTGCGCAGCCGCAAATAACATTTGACATTTTCAGTCAGACATCACTCGATGTTACAGGATGTTACAGACAGAGTGGCATTAAGGCATAAAAGTTATACTTGGAAATAAACTAAATGATTGTGCATTGCAAGCTATGTAATGTTAAACTTGCGAATCATAACCAATCTCTACTGTTTAAGCAACCCTGAAGGTTCGCTGACTTACCTGTAGCCGCAGTCGTTGCATCTCTGTCTCTCGTGCTTTTCTCATCATCTCTCAAGCTAAAGATATCCAATACAAGCTTTAAACACTCTAAAAAAGGATAATATGCCAAAAAGCAGCGTTTGTCTGTGACATAAAACAAAATATCTGCCTTTTTAATTGAAAAAACAAACAAACATTAGATCTGACATTTATGCTTAGAAACGTGAATCTGGCACAAATCAGATTTGTGGTAATGCAGTCACACTCTGATTGGATTTCATAAACCCAAAGGCAACATGGGGAGAGAAAGGGGGGTTTAACATGCAGCAAAGGTCCCCTGGCAGGGATTCAAATTGTGGATGTTAATTTTACATTAAATGCGTCTTAACAATTAAGCTACGAGGGCGTCCCCTTTGCCTTCTCTTCTCAGATTTTTTTTTTTTTTAAATATATATATACATATATATATAATTGTTTTTTTTATTACATTACAAAGTAGTTTACGTTTTATCTGTTCACCTCTTCAGCGCTTCATATAAAAAATATCTGGGGCTTAGCAGCAAATTTTTGTCCAAGCGATACTTTGACTTGATCTCAATAATAAATGCATGTGTAAGCGCACAGCTTTTTACCCTGCTGTGCACAGGTTTCTACTTTGAGGGGCACAATGTGGGCATGACTCTAAAGGAAAATCTGGGCAAACTGCACTCATATACTTATTATCATATATTTTCCAGTGTAAAAACAACTCACTGAAAAAAAAAAAGATGCAAAAAAAAAATACTGCTAAAACTAATCTTCAACAGCAATGGATAAAATGTGATGTTTTTTTGTGGAAATGGAGATTCAAACAGCCATTAAAAAAAGAAACAGCTCATCTGATGGCTGCTGAATGATGATCTAGTACCTGTGTTTCAGATGCAGGAGGTGGGCGGCACCCATCGAGGCTCTCAGCGGGTCTTCAGCGTCCTGGATCGTCTGCTGATCACACATCCCGTGTGGCTGCAGCTGTCACTCAACCAAGACTCGGCCCTCTACATCCTGCTCAGAGAGCCTGTTGGGGTACGGACAAGCCAAGTATTTCCATCATATGACCTTATCAGTTAAAATTATACACTTTCAGACCCATTTAAAGGTTGTGTGCAGGATTGTTTTTAGCATGTATATACATACAAACCAGACCTTGGCTACGGAAAGGCCATAAAAAAACCTCCTAAACTATAAATAATAAAGGAATTCTAACTGGGAGAAGTTTCAGCTGGTTGTAATCTGCAATCCTCACCACTAGGTGGAACTAAACCCCCCTAAATGTCACACTGCTCCTTTAAGTCTATAGCAACATTAAAAGATATAAAGCTTTAATTTTCCCAAAAGGACAGAAAAACGATTAGTTAAATATTTTTTAAAAACCAAGTCATTTTAACACTTTTTTGTGCAAATTTTCCATAAAACAAGTGCAGCTTCTCTAAGGTTGGGACAGTATTCCTAATATTTATGGGAAATAACTGCTGAATGCTAAAAATAATTTCTGTTGTTTTATCTTGTTATTGTTTTGCACTTTATTTGCACCATCTGTGCCTCCTCCATAGGAAAAAAAACTGTGAAAATAACATACATATTTTTTAACATCCCTTTACTTTGTTCCTGTGGTGCTTACAGACCTTTTTGGTGCGTAAGTGCAGCTCGAGCCAGAGGAAGGTGCTGTGTTTGAGAGTGACAGCGGACAAAAGTGCCTCCTCTGTGAAGGAGTGCTTCATCTGTGAGGAGGACTCCAGTGAGTATAAAACAAGCACGCATCGTCCACCTGCGAAACACGTAACGCTGCATTTCTCCGCTCACTGTTTGTGGTGCAGTGCAGTTCGCACACTTACAGGGTGGAGTGGTGTGGGACAGAGAGGATGAGTCCTTGAAAATATTTGCAGCTGCCATGTTTCCTGTTAGATCTGAACGCGTGTCCCACAGCTGTCAATCAAAATGTCTCTTCTGTAACCAGCATTCGCCTTGGAGAGCTCAGCACTCACCTTCCCCGACCTGTGTCGACTGGTGGCCTTCTACTGTATCAGCAGGTGATGTTTTATTGTAATTAAAACAGTGTGTGGCCAAAAGTATGTGGACAGTTTGTTTTTCATGGTTTTGTTCCAGTGATAGGAAATCTTAATGCCTCGGCAAAAACGGCACGCTTTCAACTTTGTGCCAACAGTTTATAGAAAGCCTTTCCTGTTACAGGCAGGGTTCCCCCAGATCCTTAAAAAGTCATAAAAGGATTTTTATGAATCTTTTTTTTTGACATTGCAGTGCAAAAGCTTAAAAAATGGTTAACTTTAAAAAGTAATAATAATTTGCTGAATGCCTCTTGCATTAACGTCACCACAGTTTTATGTTAGAAAAAATAATTTAAAAAAAACAATTTCCCCCTAACCTCAAGCAATTGATTTTTGTTCATTTTTTTCCGCCAATATCTACAACTGAAAAATTGGTCTTAAATTTGAATTCAAGTGACATTGAAAGAGTCTTAAAAACATCTTAAAAGTCTTAAATCCAACTCACTTTAAGGTGTATGAACCCTGGTTACAGCGTTACAGAAAATACTCCTAACTCATTTGTAACAATCACTAAGTAGTGAACAACATTTCACTTATTTCTTAAGCGGGCAATAACTTTCCTCTTCCGCATGGGCAAGCCGTAATAGTCTGCCGGCAATAATTGTGGACTTTTGTATTTGTGTTTTTCGTTAATAAGCTTGTGTTTCTCGAATTTGCAACGCGTTTTTGATGAACAGTTTGTTCAAAATGTCTCCGGCACCGCATTATTGCCCAACATAACTGATCAACCTCCCTGTTGCTCTTATCGCTGAATGATAGACAAACCCTGCAGCCAGGAGCCAAAATTTTGTAGGAAACCTTCCCAGAAGTGAAGAGAACACATATGGGTGTCCACATACTTTTGGCCATACAGTATACCCGATGTCAGTTAGCCAAGAAGTTGTTGAAATGTCATGATTACACACATGCTCACAGTTTAATTTAATTCCCTCTGCAGAGATGTGCTGCCCTTCCCGCTGCAGCTGCCAGAGGCCATCGCTATAGCAACAACACACAGGCAGCTGGAGGCCATCTCACACATGGGACAAGGTACAGTTACCAAAAACCTCATCGAACTGAGCTTACAAAGTGCTGTACTTTTATCACTTGCCCTTTAAGTCCCCATGTGCTATGCAGTTCTGTATATTTCTGTTGACACTTATTAGGCACTTATTGTTCAACTGCTTGTATAATCATCATTAATTCTTTTTAATCCTTTCCTGAAGGTTACCAGTGTATCAATTGCGTTCAGTGCAAGATGTGCAATTTAAAAAAAATAGACATCTTCAATCATTTCATGACATCTTCAACAATAATATTTACTTTACTAACATGATTCTTTTGCTAAATAAGCATTATGGATCTAATAGCAATGTGGCTCAATTGGTCCATCACTTGTCTAGTTGGAAATGTTTCAGAAACTTTGACATGAATTTCAGTCAGATTACAAAAAAAAACATGTCAGGATGAATTATAATACCTTTGATAAGGCCAAATACCAGTGCTAGTGACAGTCCCATCAGCCCATTAGTTACCAAAAAAGATCATAACAACTAATATTAAAGTTGAAGACAACTATCAAACTAAAGTTAGACATATTTTTAATCACTGCCTCGCAGCATTGGATACTGTGAGGACAGAGTGAAGTTCCTCTGCAGTGGCTTCTCCTCAGCAACGTATTGCAAATGTGTGAAAGTAAAGGAATAAGTGGCTAAAGTAGTGACTGCCAGCTTGCATCTATTTTAAAGTGGTAACATGTACTGATGCAGCGCAGCAGCAGAGAGCGAGGTGTGACTTCAAGATGGCTAAAAATGACACCGTGTGTGTCACAGACTGCAGCTCGGGGATAAAAGACTCTTTCTCACCAGAGGGTCTGCAAAATCTGTCCGCTCCCGTCAGCTTGCAGAAGATAAATTTACATTGTACAGTACATATTTCATCGCTCTTTTGTGTTTGTTTGATTACTGTTTGTTGTAAAATAACAAAATGCTTTCAGTTTTTAAGGAAATTATGTTTTGACGCTGATGATTTTGAACAACAAACTAGAACAAACAAAAAATAACACAATGGTTTGTTGGCATATCAAGGGTTTCCACGGTCATGGAAAAGTCATGGAATTTCACAATCACATTTTCCAGGCCGACATAACGTAGCTCTAATATTCTAATATGCTTTAGCATGTGACAACGTTTTGGTTGTTTCGGTTTATTTCTTCTTCTTGATTTTTTTTCATTTGTGTTTTAAGAAAACAGATTTTGAAGGCATGTTTTCTTTGGAAGTTTTCTAAAATTTTGGCAATTTCTTTAGGATTCTTTTGCAATTTTTACAGAAGTTTTTTAATTTTGGGCAATTTGTTATTATTATTATTTTAAAGGCATGTTTTCATTCAAATTACACAATTTACAATAGACAGAAACTGTAAAAACAGAAATTAATGTTTGAGTTTAAAATTTCTGACGGTCATTGAACTCATTGGCTGGGGATGCTGAAATGATGCTTTAAGAGCGTTCTTATATATTTGAAAGATGCCAGGGCAAGTGGGACAAGAAAAAAAAATTGGGGTCCTTGAAAAGTCATGGAAAAGTTTTGGTACAATTTTGTGGGAACCCTGTATATCTGCAATTATTCAATGCATAAATAAAAAATGTTGGTATCCAAACTTTCTTCTTTCTGGACTAGACTTCTGGAGTGCGCCAACTGCTTCAGAGATCCAAAATGGACCAGTGGACCCAGTCGCATCGACCAGCGGCAGCCAGGGTCAGACATCGGCGGCCCAGGATCGATGTACCCTGCTGACCCGAGGCAGACCAGGCAAACTCTGCTTCATCAACCCACTCTTCCTACAGCTGGAAGTCAGCAAGGTTAGTAGCGGAGCTTTTTCGGTTATGTGAGTTTTCTCTGAGACTATTTAAGGACTCCACTGTGGGAGATTTTCGAACATTTTACCTTAATTTACACTTAACGTGGTTTATAGAATAAAAGTCTTTATGGGAAAGTTTTGTTTAGTTCCTGAAAAGTTTTTTTTTTTTTAAGTTCAACTCCATCACAAGTGCTTTAAATCCACCCTCCCACTTGATCACTAATATAACTACTGTTCACCTTGCACTTCACTTTACACCCTTTAAACATGGTTCAAAAAGAGTGAATCCACTGTTTGTCTTCTGCAGCAGCCACAACTCATTAACCACAGTGCCTCCAATAAACGGCACCGCTTCAAGCGCAGCATGCGGCTGCGGCTCTCCGAGTCCTCCATGAATCTGTCCCTGGAGGGGGTCGGCTCTTACTCGCCTCCCTCGTCATTGGAGCTGCCCGGCGGGTCAGAGAGGCTGCAGAAGGCCGGAGCCAACCCGCAGAGAAGAGTTCACCCTGGGGCGGGGGTCCTGAGGAGAACCCCCGCTGTGTCACCGGGTTCTGCAGATGAAGAGGACATGATGTCCGTCTATGTGCCACAAGTAATACGCCTTAATGTCTTAATGTGTCTTTTAGACCATGCTTTCACTTCATGTGGAACTGTGAGTATTAGGAAGTTTAGAAAATCATCTTACAGTCACATTAATGTTTTAATGAGCTTAATAGAAAGTGTTAAAAGGACAGTTGAACCAAAAAAAAAAAACATATTTCTCCTCTTACCTGTAGTGCTGTTAATAAATCTAGATTGTTTTGAGATTTTGAGTGTTCGAGATGTCTGCCTTCTCTCCAAAGAAGACAGGTCCTACATGAAACTACTTACAACAAGGTCTGTGGATAATCTTTAGTTACTGTATCATGATTACTGGAAAGAGACGTTGCTGTTAAATTTTTTGTTATGTATTTTTTTGGCGCTTTAAGCCGAGTTCCATCTAGTTCCATTATATTGGAGATAAGGCAGACATCTCTACGGACAATACCTCCAACACTCTGCAACTCACACCGAAACAATCTATATTGATTACTAGCACTACAGGTAAAAGAAAAAATATGTCTTTTTGCTTTTGAGGTGAACTGTCCCTTTAAGCATTCTTTCTTATTGCATTAACTCATCTGGTACTTGAGGCTATTGATGCAAGCATTTAAAACAACCAACCACAACAGCTTAAATGTCATTCTGTCAAATTCTCACTTCTGTCCCGCTCAAGACGTCTGCAAAGGTGGAGGAACCTCCGCAGCCTCAGCAGTCGGCCCCAGCAGAGGAGCCGGGCATCGAGGTGGCAGTGTTGGCCCTGGAGCGCCGCCCGGCTCCGTCCCTTGCCGAACTCGACAGCAGCAGCTCCTTCAGCAGCATGGACGAGGACAATGACTCAGATTCCGATCCAGAAAGCATGGCCCAAGCCCAAACTCGCATGTACGAGCGTCCACCGCTGGTGCGCTCTCGGGGCCGTGGCGGGCTGCACCGTATGAGCGAGGCGTTTGTGTGTTTCTTTGCTCCCGACAAGCGGCTGACGCGCCTGGTGGAGGAGCTGTCCAGAGACAGGCGCTCCACCTTTGGAGGAATGGTTCAGGACTTCCTCCTGACACAGAGAGAGGTGCTCAAATCCCTGGCTTCCTCGTCTTCGTCCTCTTCCTCATCACGCGTGACCTCCGTGCAGCTGCTTCAGGGTCTGCGCCTCTTTCTGTCCCAGGCAAAGTGCTGCCTGCTGGACAGCGGAGAGCTGGAGCCGCCCATTGAAACCCTGGTGCCAGAGAACGAGAAAGGTAAACAAAACTGTGCACAATATCACTAACAAAGTAGAACACATGATATTTGTATCATAGCATGAACCACGTCTTTCAAACACTGACCAGTGACTTTCAAACGGCCTCCCAGTGTGTATAATAACCCCTCTGAGGCAGTACAGTATTGCAAAGAAGCAACCACACTGAATTTCCACTTTGTTGCACAAATTAAAAGTATGCTGTGCATACTAAGTCGGTAACTTATTTGTAAACAGTCAGCAAAAGTGAACATGAAAACCAACCTGATATTCTCTAGTTCATTGATTGCAAAGATTTCCAAGTTGCACTGATGCTCAGTGATCAAAAAATTTGACTAAACAGTCACAAAGAAATAGAAACGCCAAAGCATGTCTCATGCCTGTGGCTAAAAAAAACCCGACACAATTAACACTTGATGTTCATGGTAAATTCAGTTTATACATTGCACGTGGAGCAAGGCTCCAGTATATATATATATATATATATATATATATATATATATATATATATATATATATATATATATATATATATATATATATATATATATATATATATATATATATATATGTATGAACTGGTGTGCAAAAGCCTTTAGTCTATACATTATTTTTTAGGAAAGTCCTGCATAGTATACCTTGGAAGTAGTAACTACCTGATTGGCTGATCCAGCTTCAGGGCAGGAGGCTGGTTCAAAATGACTATAGAGCTAAACTAAGCAGATTTAATTATTTTATAAAATCTGGACAAGTTTGACGGAAAACAGCCATTTGAACATCTCTGAATAAAACCCTCCACGTGTAGACGGAGAAGCATGTCCCGCTTTAACCATTACTGCAGCCATTAGTTTCAACTTCTTAATCTCTTTTAAGCATAACTTATCAGAAAATGTTTCCAATTAATGGAAAAAAAAAAACTATTTTCGACATTTTTATTAATTTTATGGGCAGACAAGCTCAAAGTCACTGAGTGAAATATTAAATTGAATTTAGCTGACTATGCTGGATTACATTTTGAGCTCAATCGTCTCAACCTTGTGAATTCTCCACGTATGCACGATTAGTTTTATCACATCAAAACGAGGAGACGGTGAGTGAAGCAGGGACCAGAGGAGGGAGAGAAATGTGGAAAAAAACTGTACTATTAGAAAACACTGATTCAATAGAGCACAGTGCCAGAGGACGCAGGTCTATGGAAACAGACAGCCTTTTCTCATAAATGGTGGGCTGCCCAGGCTCCAGTGAAAGGCACTGTCAACACAAAGTAGTTTGCGTGGGGGGGCAGAGCCTCATTCACTAGAGCTCATATTGTCTCTGGTATTTAGAAAACAGCATTAGGAAAGCCCTGCCCGACGCGCCCGCTCTCACATCCATCGCATTCAAAGTGCGATTCTTCTCGTTATTGTAAAGACATCGCAGGGTGCTGCTTTGGAAGGATTCTAGTTAGATCTTTTGACACAGTCCTGTGCGTAGGTTTTTCCTTTTTTTGGACTCCTTTGTGTGCGGCCGAGTGTGCGCGCGTGTGTGTTTCGCAGGTGCGCTTGTGTGTAAATGTTGATGGATGGTTGCCTGGCAGTGCAGAGGCTTCAGGGGAGAGCGGTCGGCCGCTGCCTTCCTTCCTTCCTCCCATCCTTCCTGCGCTCCGATTCTGATTTATCTCGCATTGCGTCGGTGGGAGGCATTTGCATTTTTTTTTTCTCCCCCTCGTTTATCATAAAAAGATATCACAGTCCCACGCTCACTTGAAGAGCAGCACGATTCAGGGGAAGGTGGGAGGGAGGGATAGAAATAGGCAGGATACTTTGAAAGTGTAATCAGTTACAGATCTATGAGTAATAGCCACAAAAAACAACTAGCCAGTAACTAACAGGGCTGTAATCACATTACATGTAATCTGGTACTCTCCAGAGCTGGTAAAAGACAGAGGGATGCTGGGAGGGGCGAGGAGAGGGAGGTAGAGAAACAAAGAACGGAGGGCGTGAATGATTAATCACAAGGGAGAGTGATATAGTAAGGTAGATGGGGGGAGATGCTGGGGGATTATACAGGAGGGAAACATAGAGGATGGAGAGGAGGATATTGATGATGAGTGGAAAACAGTGTGCACCGGAGAATTGTTACCCACTTAGTCAGGACTGCCCACTGACTGCAGGAGAATCACTCAGTGTGTGTGTGTGTGTGTGTGTGTGTGTGCGCGCGTGTTTTTTTCCACGTGTGAGAGCATGCATGTGTAACATGTCCATGGGTTTGTATATTACATCTCCCTGTTGTCAGGCCAAAAATAAAAACTGGATCTGCAGATTGTTAGCTTCTCAGGTGCTTAAGAGAAACATCCTCTTTTCAGCCAGATGACGGTGTCTTTCTGACTGTGTGCAAAAAGGTTTTAACTCTTTGAAACCTAACAAAATCGGCTGGATTTCTTTCAAAAATGTGGAAAGAGGGAGACGAGCAACTTAATAAGAAATGAACCAAAAAATCAGCTAGAAATTAGTAAAAGGTTACAAGACAATTTTTATTTTTTTTTTTTTTTTAACCTTTATTTAACCAGGATGGTCCCATTGATATTAAGAATCTCTTTTTTTACGGGAGACCTGGCCAAGACAGTCAGCAGTGAAAAACACAAAATTAAATAATAAAAAATAATGGGGGGAAAAAAACAGAAAAAAAAGCAAGAAAATTACCTAAAGAAGGTTCTATGAGATACATTTTTCTTTTTTCTATAACATAATTTTAAATATAAAATTAAGCCAATTATAAATCTATTTTTCTAGACATTTTTCCCTAATTTTTTGATGATATCGAATAATCCCCCCAGTTAATTTTTAGATCACCCCATCACCTTTTACTTACTTTATTTTATTTTTTTTATTTGTATTTTGCAGGGCATTTTTTACCAACTTGCTCCTTATGTTTTTTCCTGTGTTTTTGAAAGAAATCAAACTGTTTTCCTCTTTTTTTTTAGAGGTTTAGATGCTCTGTTAACTGCTTTGAACTAATGTAATTTAATGCTTAAAAAATATCATGATGAGACACTTTGTTGTAGATGTACAATGAAATCATGCTTAGTTACTCTCAGGCTGACAGCTTTACCCAAGGTCTTTACTTTTTTACCTTAATTTGAGCTCTGTCTTGAGGAGGGCCCTCGTGTCAATTTCTACCTGCAAGACTAGTTATTTCAGCTGATTGTGTGCTAATATTTTGCAAACTCCTTAATTAACACGTGTCATCAAATTATCACAAAGTAAAGCTGGAGCGTGGTAGTATATCAGCATAGAGAAAGTGTAAACACTGCACAGACGGGGAGAAACAGGGGTTAATAGGGGTCTAACAGCTAATTTTTGTCCTGGGGCTCCCAGCATGTAGGTAAATGTGTGAACTTTTGCTGGTGAAGAGTCCTGCAGGATTTTCATACTCACACTAAAGCTTTCACGAGATGGACAAAAACAAGAACGCCTGTACAGTCTGACGCAATCCAACACAGCAGCACAGCAACAAATTCTACTTTTGGGAAAGTTACAGTTGTCAAGTCTGTGTCAGAAACTTTATAACTTTTTAATATTTTATTGAGCTGTTTGAGTTTTATTTGAATTTTTTATTAGTGTCGTGAGGAGCCAAGGTGGGGCAGGAGCATACAAAAACCAGCTTCATTGCTTGGAATTTTTATGTAAGCGTACTTGTATTAAGTTTTCCTTGGAGTAAAAGTGAATTTTCATTGTGATTATTTGCTTAAAATGCGTTTTTCCTTTGAATGTGTTGGGATTGATTATTATGCTATTCTTGTAAATGGGATATCTCAAGTGCATTTTGACCCAGTAGCTCACCTGGTAGAGCGGGTGCCCCAAGCACAGAGGCTATGCCCTTGTCACAGCGACCGCGGGTTTGATTCCACCATTGTACCTTTGCTGCGTGTTATCCCCTCCCTCCATTTTCACGCTCTCTGACCTGTCAAATAAAGGGAAAATAAAAAAACTAATCTTAAAAAAAGAGAAAAAAGAAGAACTTCCTGAGGGAATTTCCCAACATTTTGCACAAATGTCCACTTGGACTTAACGATGAGCTGACTGCAATTTGGTGGTCAAAGGTCAAGGTTACTGTGACCTCAAGAAATATGTTTTTGGCTGTAACTCAAGAATTTGCGCACAAATCATAACAGAATTTCACACAAATGTCAAATAAACACGTTTATGAAATGAATGCATTATGTATTTCCAAAAGGTCAAAGGTCAGTCTCACTGTGACATCATAAATGTTCTGTCAGATGTTGAATTGGCGACACTGATCACGAACCACCTCGAAACGTGATAGTATCGATCTTCTGTGCTGCCAGGGGGAAGATATGTGTGAAGCATTTGTGTTGTCACAGACATGTAAACTGGAAGTGCAAATTGATGCATTTGCAAAGACATGCAACCGTCAGGTGGTAACCGTAGTCTGTTCTTGTCTTTAAAAACTTACATTCACATTTCAGCTGCTTGTTAAGATCAACCTGCTCCTGGGATTTGACAAATCTGATATTGTGTGAACATTGTCTTTCAGAAATTAAAGTACTAATGAAAAGAAAAAACATGTTGCAGGATCAAACAAAATATAAACCAGCTTTATTGGTTATAACTGTTTAATTTAAGTTTGGTGTTGTTTGTTTATGTGTGTTTTGTCAGTTGGTAAAAATGTCTTTGGTGTTTATTCAGACATTTTCTATAAGTGGAGGAGTGACTCCATTTCATTTTTGACACTTTATTCGCCCTAATTATTCAATTGCTTATGTATATATATGATCTGTAGACGCCTCTCTCTACCTGCAAATGACCAGATAAATAAAAAAGCAACTCTGTCTACATAAAAACAGCCTCACAGTACAAAAACGTTTCAGCCTAACAGCGAACCCCTCTCTGCGTCCACAGACCTGGCGCTGGAGCGGGCCATGTTCTCCTGCGTGCTCCGGCCTCTGAGGTCCCACCTCGACAAAGCTTTGGTGGCGTCGCACAATCAAGACGGCAGCAGCCAGCGCCTCACCCAGAACATGAATCGTCTGAAAGGAGACGCCGCCATGGAGCGGCTCGGCGTGCGGACGGGCGTCCCCGACAGCCGCGAGGT
Organism: Plectropomus leopardus; assembly: GCF_026936395.1. Lineage (NCBI taxonomy): Eukaryota > Metazoa > Chordata > Actinopteri > Perciformes > Serranidae > Plectropomus > Plectropomus leopardus. The sequence continues at coordinate 17,252,558 of NC_142198.1, forward strand.
GGAGCGGGTGAAGCAGAAGTTAATCCTGATGCAGAGGACGCACTCGCCCATCGACAAGGTGCTGCTGCTGCTGCAAGTGTGCAAGTGCGTCCACAAGGCCATGGGGTCCTTACACGGTGAGACCACATATACATGGTTATTTTATTGACTCTTAAAGTGTCTGCAGTAACTTTAAAAACAGCTGTATTAGTATCAGTCTGTATTTAAAGGAGTACTTCACCACTTAAATGACCATTTGTGTACATAATATAAATCTTTTTTTAATCAGGTAGATCCCATAGAGATTGAGATTGTAAATAATAATGCAAATTGTAGATATTTAGTTTTTGGTGTGTGGGTGTATGCACATAGGTTTAAATTAATAAGGAAGCTGGTTTAAATTAATAGTCAATGACTCATTGAGAAGGGGTGGGATTAAAAACGGTTGTACTTCTTCTCACTCCTTTTCGAATATGTAAACCAAGTCGTCATGTGTCGGCAATTTCTTTTGCTTTATGTTTTTCATTGTCTGTAAATATGACTTTTTGTCTGTCTGCTTGTTTGAATAATCATTTCTCTGTTTTCTTGTCACATGTTCAAAATAAATTTCAAAAAATCTAAAAATCAAATTGAAATCAAATGAAATCAAATGAAATCTTATTTTCAAGCGAGACCTGTAGATATAAAAAAAACAATTTAAAATGTCAATCATAGTGAGATGATTAAAACATGTAAAAACAGTTACCATTAAAATTAGTAAGGATTTATATCAGTTAATTACCCTGCGTTATGTTGAATTTGTGAAGAAAACTTTCTCGTATGCCTCTACGGGGAAAAAAATCCAAAAATTCTTGAGTCAGAGGTGACTACAGCAAAACTACTGTATATAAAAACATCTGTTTTAATATACAAATGGTCGTTTTGGGGGTGGAGTACTCCTTTAAAAACTACTCTGCTTTTAAGTTAGGAGATGATCAACTGGAAATATTCATTTTTCTGTAAAGTTTTTAAACCTACTGTATTTGCTGCTTGAGAGCTTCCCTGTAAAAAGGATGAAGGTCAACAGTCTCTGCAAAGGCAGTTCACTTGTCGCTTTGAAAAGCTGCACACTTCAGACACTGTATCTGTGAGCTGTAGCACGACCTGTCTGCTTCTCAGCACGACCTGCTGGAAGCGAATGCATTATAATGTCAGTACAGTCGAACATTTGAATTGATGCATAACTTCTTTTTTATATTTATACCACGCTAACATTTGCAAAGTCAAATTAGATAGGTATCTACACTAGACTTTTTCAGTTTTTTTCTCCATATATAAATAATCCAATCGGGAATGTTAGCAGCCTTTAAAAAAAACAAACAATAAATAAATAAACAAAGATGCTAGCTTACCCTTATGTTGTCCTTTTCTTTCCAGGACAGGAAGTGAGCTGGGATGACTTCCTGCCGTCGTTGTCGTACGTGATCGTGGAGTGTAACAGGCCTCACATCCTGATAGAGGTGGAGTACATGATGGAGCTGCTGGAGCCGTCCTGGCTCGGAGGAGAGGGTACGACCTAAACATTGAACACCACCTGTACACATGAAATTTCGGCTGTTGAGGAGCCGTGCTGTGCCTTTAATTTGTTAAGCCAATAACGGCTCGTATTGTCTGTCTGTGTTTACCACCCTGAGCCAGCAGGTAAATGAACAATGTCAACTCGAGTTATTAAGCTAGAGTCAGACGAGTCAATGCGTGAGTTGGGAAATTTAAATCTCAGCACGACAAATTGAAAGAGGACTCACTCCACTTTTATTCACTTTGACTATTAATCTTTACATTTTAATATGACGAAAATAAGCGACAAATGCATTATCCAGGGTTCCCACAGTCATAAAATTACTAGAAAACACATTTTTTAGGTCTGGAAATGGTTTGGAAATAATAGAATGCTTTGGAAAAAAAAAAAAAAAAATACGTTCATAAAAATCCCAAAATCTTTCTAATGTCAAACAAAAAAGAGTGTTTGCTGTACGTGGGCATTGCATCATTGTCAAGGCTGCGCACCCTTTTTGGTCACTGATCCACTCTATGACGCGGCGTGAAGGCAATCACCCTTAATTTATTATATCATCGTGGATGCTCAGGTTCATTTAAAGTAACAAAACTATTACTATGTATGTCTGTGAAAGTGTTTGTTTAACAAGAAATAAGCTCTTAGAGGCGTGTTAAAATAATAATCCAAACACACATAAAATTGCATTGACTTTAACAGGATCTTTGGTTTTTTATCACCCCTAAAAGGGTGTGGCTTGACATTTTGCAAAGTGACCATATGTGCCTGTTTGGTCTCTTCGCATGTACAACTAGTTGGATTTTCTAACAGCTGAGTGAAGTCAGTAAGTGCTAGCAGTTTTCTTATCCAAAAATTCCTGGGAAATTTGTGTTTAATGATCTATGGGTGTATAACTAAATCGGCCAAACTCTTTTAAACATTTTAATAACATATGGAAATCGGGTAAAATGTTTTGTAAAAGTTAGCGCTCCAAACTCTGTGCAGGATTTTTAAGGCTGTTGGACTGTTTGGCCAAAATGCAATTATAATTCCAGATATTTACCCATTTCCAAAGTTACAGTACTGTCAGCAACTTCGCTGCAACTCAAGTTTATTTTCATTCTCAATAAATCTGACAATTGTTTTCTTGATTCGTTGTTAAATAATTTGATAAGTGTCAGAAAATAGTGAAAAATGTCACCAAAAACAAGTTAACATATATTTAAATTGTTAGTTTGATCAATAAAAATGCCAAAACACCTAACATATTAAATTACATATAAAATACTATCATAGTAAACTAGAAAATAAAATGCATTTTTTTCTCTTAAAACAAAAAAGCCTTTATTATCATCATGATAAACACATTTGGTGTCCATCAATATGTCAGTTATTTAATTAATTCAGCTCTAGTTGTTATCTATTTGTGAATAATAAGATTACACATTCTACTTTTTAATAACTTCAGTTTTGTATTATAATAAGATAAGATAATCTTCTATTAGTCCCGCAGTGTGGAAATCCACAATATTACAACAGCTATGAGGTACGAAGAAGTATAAGCAGCGAAGGAACAATACAATAGTAAAAAAAAATTTACAAATATAAAAATATTAACATATTAAAATGTTAAATAATAAAAAACAAGGTGCCAAGTATGATTGAAACAAAACAAGGTGCAAAAACAATAACATGACTAAAATAAAATTACAGCGTGCCAACAAAAAGGGTCTAGAAAAAAGAAAAATAATTTAAATAAATATCAGAAATATGTACACTAATTGCACATGGAGATAATTGCACATTTTTGTATAACTTTTATTTTGCATTGGTTACAACTATTTGTAATACTCGTAGTTTTAATAACTGCCTGCTCATTAATCACTCGGCCCTGTCCTACTTTTTTACTGACTATTTGGCTGTTACCATTGGTTATTTATACCTAAAAGCTTTTTTTGTTGTGGTTCCAGGTGGGTACTATCTGACCAGTGTGTACGCCAGCCTGTGTCTGATCCAGAGCCTGGACAGGGAGAAGCCGCTCTCAGGCTGCCTGACGCCAGAGGCCCAGGAGGCTCTGAAGGAGTGGAGCTGCAGGCGGAGCCGAGAGGCCCAGAGACAGAAGGAGAACATGCAGAATCAGGTACGCACACACACACACGTCCCGTTAAGTTAACTCAAACTGTGAAAACATCTATTAAACGATGCAGTTTTTTGGGGGGAAAAAAAGTCATTTTATATCCTGATAATTGACCCACTTTGAGAATCACTGACACACAGTACCAGATGTTTTGATAGTAGTAGTACGCCACAGAAACAGTGGTGGTAGTGTTACAGTGTGTGTGGGTTTGTAATCTACTTTGAGCTGTCACACACTGCTGCCCCGTGTGAAGTGCTGATTGATGTGCAGAGTGTAGAAACTCCTCTTTATTATGCAGCGAAACAATTCTGTGGGATATTCTCCACTGCGCCATGTGGACGACATAATGGGAAAAATTACATTTAAGAAATATGTCACGCGGGAGTTTAGCAGTAAAATATAAAAATATAGGCCGTAACACATCCAGGTGGCTGACTGCAGATCAAAGGCTGTAAACTGTGCTGCATTCGTTCGATGTCAGAAGGTCGTAGTTTCCAAGGGGGAGGTCGTTTTTTCGACCCCGTTGTGTTCGTGCACTTTGTGGTCGTAAATTGCGAACAACATGGAAACTACAAAGAACATGGGTTACATTTTAAACAAGAGGTTTGTAGCTGTTTCCAGTTTATTTATATTTTTATGTATGATTTTATCTTTTCTATCTTTTATATATTAATTATTATATGTTTATATTTAATCTAGGTCAATCTGAATGGACAGCAGATATTTAATACTTGACCACTGAACAACCTGCCCGCCATGTTTATGCATTTATGGCATCAAGTCAGCAACTCCTATTATAAAATAACATTGTTAAATAATAATGTTAGTATATTCGCCTTGCATGTTTTTTAGGTAAAAGTGTGCTTGCTTGATACAGATGATAGAGTGGCTGTGGCTCAGAGGAAGAGTGGGTCGTCCTCTAATTGGAAGGTCAGCATTTTAGTATTGGGCAAGATACTGAACCCCAAACTGCTCCCGATGCTGCGCCATCGGAGCGTGAGTGTGTACGGTAACCTCAGCCACCAGTGTGTGTTTAGGTGCTTTATTAGTCAAAAGACCAGAAAAACACCATATAAGTGCAGTCCATTTAAAATGTGCAACTACTAAAGTAAACAATAGCTACTAGGAACAAAATAAAGAAATATATAATTTTTACCATCAATACCATTTCTGCTGCCCTGAAATGTCGCACAAACGTCAAAACTCGGCATTCCATTATATTGGAGAGAAGGCAGACATCTCTATGACCGATATCTCCAACACTAAAACAATATATGGTGATAAATAGCGCTACAGGTAAGAAGCAAAATATGTATTTTTGATTTTGAGATAAACCCTCTCTTAAAGCTGTGAAAACACCCGTCGATTGCGAATGTGATTCGACCGTGAACTGACCGATTTTTAAGTCTGTGTCGGGTCAGCTGGCACAAAACATTCCCTTTCTGATGGACCTGTTAAGATCACAGTTTTAAGAATCGTGATTTTTGCAGTTGATGTGGACAAATCTAACCTGAAGCTGTAGTTTTAGCGAGTTAGCGAGTACTTGGTACTGTAATCTGTGAAATGTGCTCTATAAATACAAAGAGAAGTATAAGAGACACTAAGAATCAACTGTTTCCACCTTTCTGCAATTCAATCATGAACCTGTTTATTGTTTTTCAAATGGCAAAAAAAAACCGATAATCCGCCCAAAGAGGTCAGACTTTACATTAATTATTCTGATGGCGATGCACGCCGAGCAACATCAGATTATCCTACATCTGTGACAACGACAGGTGGGGTGGAAACGAGCAAAAGCGACTCATATCTGATTCAAAGTTCAGGTATTACTGCTGCTGTTTGGGAAGTCAGCACTCAAATTTTGTGGAGGTCAAAAGGTGAAGATTTTCAGCGGCACAGTAGGTCACCCATCAAAAATCAGACACCACACCTGGATTCCCCCTCATGGCGTGCAAACACGTTTCAAACTCATTTTAGCGGATTAGTTTTTAGACATTTTTAGAGGTAATCCGCTGATCTGGGGCCGCCGGCTTACGGCGGGGCATGCACTAATGCGCACACCGACTTTTACCTACACTCTCCTATGATCGCTCTCCTCCCCGGCCCCAGATTGGTAAAAAACGGTGCGCCAGATGCCATGGAAAAAAGGCATTGTCATCCACAACGTTTCTGTCTCGTCACGTGGTGCCTCTCCTGGCTTCAAATAGCCGATCTAACTCACCCGGCAGCCAGATTTTCCACTGACACAGGCGGGGATCAGTGAGCCAAGTGCTATGAAGAAGTGGGCGGTCAGATAACATGAAATTTATTGAGCTGCATCTACCCATCGAAGCAGGCAAACACAATATGCACACGGACAGCGAGGAGCTCAGTGACTCTGTAAGTTTGGATCCTGGCAGACCTGTTGATTGTAATTGCCGGTGTGTGTGTGTGTGTGTGTGTATGTCTTTCTTTTTTTCTTTTTTCTTTTTTTTTTGTAGTTTAGAGCATATTTGGCCACTTGTTCGTGTGTGTGAGTGCAGGTAGGATGTGTGTTTGTGCGAGGAGGATTCTCACCGGTTTCTTCAATGTTGGATGTTTGGTAAAAGGATTAGTGTGTTTTCATTGTGTCTGTGTGTGTGTGTGTGTGTGTGTTTTAAAGGGACTTGTGAGGGCGTCTGTAGGTGGCTGAATCTGACATTATATAATAGCTCAGGTACAGCACAATTGCCGGTAAGTGTTTGAAGAGTGGCAATTGTTGAGGGAGACTCGTTAAGTCGCTGTTTGTTCTTTCGTAAATGTCAAAAAGTTTCTGTTTGGATTCAGGGAAAACTTCACCAAAGCAGAGCGAGCTTTGCTGGATTCTATTCGGTGAGTTTTTTTGGACGCTCTAGTGGATTAATATTTGGGAGCTTGTCAGAGAAAAAGAGCAGTTTCAAGAGGATGGTTTTCATGTGAAGCTCTTGGACCCGCTGGTTGTGTGTGTGGGAAGCAGGAGCTTTGTTTTAGAGCAAATTTATCACTTTGGCTCGTTTATTATTGTGGATTATGAGCCTGTGTGCTCACGCCGCTCTCGCTCCCTCTCTCCTCCCCCTCTTTTGCCCTCACTCCATAAGCCTCTTGACCTCTGTTTTGCATGAATACAGTATATATTCACTCTTTTTTTCTCTCCCTCTTTCTCCTCCCTCTCTCCTCTCAGAGGTGCGTTCGGATACTGTTCCAGGACGGGGAGCGGAGCGCCGTGCGGACGTTGCAGTGGAGAGCCGGGGAGACCAGCCAGGCCCTGGCGCAGCTGTGTGCCTCCACCTTCGGAGTGTCCGACCCGCAGCAATACACGCTGTACTGGCGCAGCGGCGGCGAGATGAGGGCGCTGCCGCCTCAGGCCCAGCCCCAGGACCTGGCCAGCCACAGCGAGGGAGGCCCCTCGCTCTCCTACCTGAGGACCGACCACGACTTCAGCAAGATGCGGCGGCTCACCAGAGGTGGCGCCGTGGACCTGAGCGAGTCGGTGTGTGAGGAGTGAGTGGGAGGAATGGAGGGAGGAGGGAGGAGGAGGTGGATGGTTTGCTCTCTGGCTTTCTCTCTCTTTCTCTCTCTCTTGTTCAGTCTCTTTCTCTCCGGGGCGGTGTGTTGTGTCTCTTCGTGGGTCAGGACTCGTTGTGAAAAACTGCAGCCCTTCTCCAGACTCGGAGCAGGACCTCTAACGGTAAACTCTTTCCTACATGGACCAACATGCAGAGCACAGCAGGACCAACAATGGGGACTGTTGCCAAAAAGTTGTACTATGTACCACTCAGTGTGGCTGCTGGTGTAAAGGAGTGTGCTACTATTTGTGACATGGAAAAAATGTGTAATAAATGGATTTGGTTGTTATTTGAAACATGAACCCAGAGTTATACGGTGAGGGGATTACATCATTAAAACGTGAGGAGGCTCGAATCCAAAGACAAATTCTGTGAGACTACGGTTGCCTGGAAACAAAATCACTTCCTGTACGAGAAATTGCGCACCGTGGTGATGTAACCCTTTCACAGTATAGTTCTGGGCACAATCTAAAAGACACTTGGATGTTTTATTACTTCACTTTTATGTGTAAAAGTCTGCAGATGCTCGGACTGAACCGCGTCGTTAAAGGGGACCCTTTCTGTGCCCGCCCCCCCACACACTTTTTTTTTTTTGGAGTACAGTTTGACAAAAAAAAAAAAAGGTGAAATGTGTTACAGCCAAGACCAAACCTCAATACCAAAGTGACAAAAATAAATAAAGACAGGCCATCTTGTGAGACTATGAAGGAAATCAGGTTCCAGGGAAGCTTTAAATCAGCTGTTTATTTTTAGAATCACCCACAGAGACGATTTTATTTTTGCTTTTTGAGAAAAAAAGGCGCAGACTCTCTTTTGCTCGCATATTCTATTTAGTGTATTTTGGCAGGTGGAGTAATGTGCGAGTAGGAGGGAAGTGATAGAAAAGCATCGGCTCTCTGTTTTTAAAACCATGTGAGAGAGGGAAAAAAAAAAGCAACCTGCAACAGATTTACTGAATGACTTGCGAATGTATTAAAATCTTTTTTCCGTGTCAGACTTTAATCCTTTCACGACTGCATTCATTTCACTGCTTTTGAGTTTCTCTTTGCCGAACTGTAAAATAACACGGCGTCACAAGCCGAGGCTGAGCGGACAGTCTGACCACTAAACCAGGACCTCAGGGTGACTGGTCGAATGTAAATGTGAACGTCACCAGCTCTTGGTGACTCCTGCTGCAAGTCATCACTATCAACTGACTGTTCAACTCAGTGTCACGCTCATATTATCATGTTGTGCATTTTAAACTAACTTTTAATTGTTCAATTTGTTGGGTAGATATCAAACCTAAGTATGGATTTTCGACATATCTGGAGTTTTTAAATCAGAGGTTCATTTCGGGGGTGGGGTGGGACTGCGATGTGTTTTGAACATTATTGCATGCTTTTTCATTTAACGTGAAGGTTTCTGCGAATGTGGCGTGCGTGCGCGTGAAGCATGTGTTCATTGTGAGAGCTCACTTATTTCTTTTTTTTTCAGTGTGGAAACACATTACTGTATTTTGTCAGGTAACTCAGTATCGCAATAAAAAAAAATTGCAATATCTGTTCACAGTGTTGTTACAGCCGGTTTGGTTTGGAAGTGGATGTTGTGATTTGATGTCGTGCAGAAGTTTGACCAGCAGAGGGCAGCAAATAACATCATTTCACTCCTCTGTAACCCACCAGCAAGATTTGTGGTTTCTAATGTTGACTTTCTTCTAAATTTAATATTTTTTATGTGTGTTTCAGCTTTTAACAAATCTATACAACACTGCTTGCTTTTTATAAATAATTTAATGTATTTAACCGTTTAAAAACCTGGATCAACATCACTTTTCTTGTGCTTTCAGGAGTCTTTTACAAGAAAATTGGTTTCTTTTTTTTTTTTTAATGGGTGGACAGGCAATGAGCAAGTTGGTAAGAAATTTCTCACAAATTGCACAAAATAAGTAGAATTATAAAAAAAAAAAAGTTTTAAATCTGGGGAAAATCTATACTTCTAATTTTGTAATTGCATGTTTAAAATTATTTTACAGAATAATTTAATTTTGAAGCAGTTCTGGGGGTATTCCCTTGTTTGTTTTGCTGTTGCTGTTTTTATTACTTTTTGCTATTTTTTATGTAATTTTCATGAACATTTTACAAATTTTTTAGGTTATTTTTTCTTTTTAATTTACTCATTGTCTTCTAACGTTCTTACCCTTTATATTTTGACAGTTGTTCGAAGCGTCAAAGAATGCCGCCGCCCAGTGTGTCTCACACCGCCGCTAAAGGGTGCCTCAGCGCGTTGGTATCTGACGCTGAGGGCCGCTGACCGAGCGTCTGGATTTGACGAGCTGGGAGGGAGACGGTGTTGATCTTATGTATAGTGCTCACCATTTATCTTATTTTATTCCTCACTGGCTCTGGTGCATCACTTGACAATGGCATCATCTTTGGCGCTCACTGAATTGTTTTTTATTCTAACTGAAAAACTGTTGTTTCGTGTCGCGGTGCCCGATGAATCAGCCACCTCACACTCAGAGGAGTGGGCAGATTCAAAGGTCTGGTACCAGGCAAAGAAAACGCACCCGTACACTCAGAACGTTCCCCCGTGTGCTCTCAGTGTCCTCGAGAACACGTTTCCCAGTTTATTGTCTGTGGAGCAGCGTCAGATTTTGTACCCTGTGATGTCACAATTTTGGGTTTTAGCACCCTAGTTTTTGGATTTGAGAAAGAGTTGTTCACGTTAATACTTTTGGACCTTCTTAGATCATAAAAATAACGTATGAATTTGGAAAAACGTCTGTATAGTTGTCCATTAAAAGCACCTTCAGCTGAGGACGTTCTTAACCCTTTGAAACCTGGATAGTCATCACTTTTCCTGTGCACTTACACACCTTTCATTTTAAACCTTTTAGCCCACATTGGTTTGATTTTGTTTTGAATACATGGGGGAAAAGTAATGAGTAATTTGGCAAGAAATGTCCTTCAATTTGTTTAAAAAAAAGGAGTAATTTGTAAAAATATTTTTTAAAAAGCTAGTGAAAAAGAAAAAAAATGTATTCAGAATTACAATTATATATTTAAAAATGTTTTTCAGAGTTTTTGAGCCTTTTTTTAGGTAATTTTATTGTTGTTGTTTTTTTTCTTTTACTTGCAAGATTTTTGTGTGCCTGAGTTTTCATCTTATTTATTCATGGCTAATTTTCTTTTTTTTTTTTTTTTTTTTTAGATTTTGCCTTTATTTGAAATAGGATGATATAGTGTGATAGTGGGAGAGAGAGTGGGGATGACATGCACCAAAGGGCTGAGGCTGGAATCGAACCCGCGGCCGCTGCAGCGAGGACGCAGCATCTGTATATGGGGCGCCCGCCCTACTAACTGAGCTACTGGGAGGCCCTATTTATGGCTAATTTTCAAGTATTTTTTTTTTCTAAATTTTTTTTTCTTGCTCATTTTTGGGTCATTTCTTCTTAAGTTGCACAGTGGCTTCTTACCATGTTTTTCAAAGAAATCAGGTTTCAGGTTTCAAAGGGTTAAATACTTGTGAAAAGCATCTGAATGCAGCACAAGGAAAGTGACGTCGCTCCAGGTTTCAAAAGGTGAAGAAAATCCTCATACATGAGACTAAATGTTATGACTGATTTTGCAGAAATGTTTAAAAAATGCAGACAGAGAATTTGTCGTCTTTATAATCTTTATTTACCGTTTTAAACATTTCACATATTCTACATCAGTCAGTGAAGTTTCCAGCATAACTTTCTCATTATTTCCAGTCATCTTTCATAAAAACACAATATGGAGCTGGACTGTTTGTGGTAAAATAATGCTAATAATAATTCTGATCAGTTGTTTTGGAAGTAACAAGAAAATGAATGGATACTTAAATATGATGTTCTTTATAAAAAGTCACCTCAGCATGAATTAAAGCTGCAAAAAAAAAATATTATAAAAGCAATTAATCTGTTAAGTACTTTTGCAAAGACTCAAGTAATTGTTTTGTCTATAAAATGTAAAAAAAAAATCCAAAACGCAAATACGTTCACTTTACAATGATAGAGAAAAGCTTTATTAATCTATTTTGATATTAGATTATTAATTTTTTTCTTCAGTCGCCTAATTGATTAATCTAAAACTTTTTTCAGCTCTAGCAGGAATAAAAAGGCGCCATTTTCTGTGAAGAACATCGAGCTTTTCATCCAGCGTGCCAGGCTACGAGAGGTGAGATGTTGATATTTTTTAAAATTGAAATATTTGGGTTTCCCTTTACAAGTTTTGTTTTTATCTGACTCCTCCTCCCAGTTTCTGCAGCACTCCCAGACCTTTCTCCTGGTACTCGTCGCGGCTCAGCCAGAAGGAGTCCTTGTCCTTCATGATGTTGGCCAGCACGGCGCCGCCCAGGAACACCATGTGTTTACGCCGGGGAGGGTCCTCGATGCGGATCTTAAACTTCTGCACAGGTGAAGAAGAAAACATCATCACTGACACACACCGCTCTCTCTACATTTACACACCTGCCCTTTTTTTTTTTACATTTATGCTCCGTATCTGTTAGAGCACCAGATAAAACTGCAAAACATCTGCAAAAACTAACCATCACAATAATCCAAACATATTCTCAACATAAATGTTTTTGCAGCGTACATAACAAAATAAACCTATAATTGGGATGGATTTACAAAAACAAAAAATGTTCCTGGTTATAAAATTGTAATAATTCACAATATAATAGTCCAACTTTAGTACACAAGAACAAATTATTGCTGACAAATGGAAACTTGGGGATAATCACATAATATATCACACATAATCATTATCACAAGTTTTGATATTGCTTGTTTTATTGCATTGGTATTTGTTTTTAGAATATTTATTACTGCCTTTTTTAATGCACGAAAAGTCTCTTAAAATGCACCAAAAGGAGCTGGTGACGAACAGTATTTTCATTCTGTGTAAGCAGAAATGACAATAAAAATAATCTTTAATTGCAAATATGTAAAGAAATAATTGTAACACCAGCATCTTCCTCCAGTAATGCAAACATATTTTTAGAGGATATTAAAGTTCTTACTGATAGTTTCTGAGTGTCTCCGTCCAGCACCCTCTCCAGGTAGAGCTGCTTGATCTCCCGCTCTAGTCTGGATGGAAGTCCGGGGTACATGGTGGTCCCTCCGGACAGGACGATGTGTTTATAGAATTCTGCCCTGCACAGAAAAAAAAACAGATGGAAAATGACGCGCTTTGTTTGTCTTCTGTCGGTGCGTCAGTGCAGACAGCGGCGAGGAGACTCAGACCTGAGGTCGATGTCTGCAGCCTGGATGGTGTTAAACAGCAGCTCGGCCACTCCGACCCCCTCCACGTTGATGAGGTGAGGCTGGAAGAGAGCTTCAGGGGCCCCGAATCTCTCTCCACCCACCTTCACCTGCCGGCCGTCAGGGAGCTGCACCAGACAGAGGAGCCAGTTTTAGTTTTGTAAAATTTACTAATAGCAGTTTCCAGTTTTTTGGAAACTCAAATATACCCAGAAAGCTGTGGAAAAATTATGGAAATTTGGAAATATACGGGGTTCAGTAAAGATCAACTGAGAAAAATTATATTTAAGCTTTAAATAAGCATATATAAGCTTTATTTGTATAGCACCTTTCATACAGTGCTTTACATACAATGTGTGAGAAACCTGTATATAAATACTCATATAATCTCATACAAATACACAAATACATACATATACATACACATATATACACATACACAAATAAAATAAAATAAAATAATTACACAACACATGTATACCATAGCGCTTGTTGCAGAACAGGTGGAAAACAAATAAAAGAAATAAAAAAATATATAAAAGAGATATTAAACAAGAAGAGCCAAAATTATAAAAGCGCATATGTCAGTATAATTTTCTAAATTTCTAATGCATATTTTAAAACGCTATCATATAATAATGAAAAAGACCCAATTAGATAATTGATAAATCACAAAATCGATAACAGTAGCGGTCATTTTAGAGAATATAGGTCATGGAAATGTTTAGGTAAAAGTGTGTATGAACCCTAAAGGAGTTATTTGGGGTTTGAGGAGTTGAACGGCTTATTTTAAGTTTAGTTATTCACGTAGAGTAAAACTAAAAATGTTTTTCTGTTCTTTAACGTACCGTGAACGACTCCACCAGGTACGTGGTCTCCTCAGCCAGACGCCGCTCCTGCTCGATGTTGTACCCGACGTAGCAGAGCTTCTCCTTCAACATTCGCACAGTCTCGAAGTCGGCCGTGTGGTTGAAGGCGTAGCCGCGGAGAAGCAGGAGCTGATGGCGGGAAGATAAATGGTGAGTGTTTTTGGCATATTTTCAAAAAATAAATACCGGCCATAATCACCGTGTAGCATCACGTGCAAACCGGGTCTTTTTAATTCTACTCTTGTAAGAGTAAAATTACCTCAGCGCTTCACCTGAGGGCTTGATTTTGACATGAGCGTCTTTGGGCACTGACTCACTTTTTGCGTCAGCCTCAAGTGGTCGTTAGAGGAACTGCAGTTTTGTTACTCTTCGGTTTTTGCTTTATTTTGCAGCCCTGGAGTTTGCAGCCTGATTCGGACCTTTGGTGTTTTCTTAATATTCAAGTTTTTCACGTGACATATTCAGACATTGCTTCCCAAAAGTTGAATTGAGCGTCCCCCAGCTCACCTTAATGAGATAGCGTGTGATGTCACGTCCTGCGATGTCCAGCCTGCGTGTGAGGTGGGGTAAAGAAAAGCCCTCGTACACCGGACAGATGTGGGTGACACCATCCCCCGAGTCGAGGACCACACCAGTCAGCAGACCTGTGGACGGCATCGATTCCCAAAAAGAATATTTTATTAAATATTTCCTTAAGCACCAAAACAAACCTTTATTACAATGTGCTTGCAGTAACAAAAACTAAAGATTTTGACCTTTACATATTAATTTTAATTAATTTTAATGCCTTACCCTGTGCGTACAGAGTGAGCACAGCCTGAATGGCCACATAGATGCCGTGAAACTGGTACTTCTCAAACATGACCTCTGCGATCTTCTCACGGTTTTTGGTGGGATTCATGGGCGGTTCAGTCAGCAGGATCTTGACAAAGTAAAAAAATTAACCACAAAAGCTCATTATGAGGGTTTTTCCACGTATGGTATAGAATGCTGCATTTTAAGAATTAGTTTAGTTACTTTATGTGACATTATCAGTTATACTGTATGTTAATGGGCTTTATTTTGAAGGGTTGTCGTGCATCTGCTGTGCTCTACCTTGCATTCTGATGGGTTGATGTCCAGGCGGTCGGGGCCGAAGGTGTAGTCCCACAGGTGGAGCATGTCGTCCCAGGAGCGCACCATGCCGTTCTCCATGGGATAGGTGATCTCCAGCATTGAGCGGCATTCGCTGGCCTCATCGCCCACCATCAGGTCCTGGTTGGAAAGAGCAGCGAAGTTCAGCACAGATAAAAGGTGATCTTTCCATGAAGTGTCAGTTTATTATAAAAACAGCATTAGGAAAAGCTAAGCCCTTCTCTTTTTTATTTATTATTTTTCTATTTTTTAGTGATGCTACAAGTGTGTTCTGTTTCGGCCTCTAAATAAGATAAGGAGCAGGAACTGTTTCTAAAAAATTCAGTCTCAATAAATTATCTTAATTTTGACACCGACACCGAAACAATACTCTATACAATACCGCAATTTGAGCAGTGTTTACATCAGTTTTTATTATTGTCTAAATACAAGAACTTTATCAAAGTATAGTATTTAAATCTGGTAATATATGATCAAAGAATAATAACAATTGTTTGCAGGTTTTGGAAACTTAAATGTAATGGTTTTTAAGAGCTTTTCAGGATAATTATTAATTAAATTTAATTCTGAATCTTGACAAAATCATACTTTTCTTATTCAGTTATTGTAATTATGTATAAAGGAAAAAAATAGGTTAATCAATATTTTGCCAACAGATAAGTTCAAAGTAAAGTAAAAGGTTCAGTGGTAGGTTTAAAGATGAATAACATTCACACTTTTTCACGCAGCAGAGCTTGAATAGTATTGACAAAAAGACATCACAAGATGGATAAATGAAATAATAATAAACTTTTTTAGCAAGCAAGACCTGTCAAATTCAAATCAAAGACTAATTACCAATGAGGCCTAATACTTATTTAAAAAATACAAATCATTTTAAGACTTTCAAGGCCATGCAGACACCCCGTATAGTGATTTGAAGGGGTAGGTATGTAATTTTACAAAAAAGAAGGCTCTGGTGTCCTAAGAGCTTCAACTGCTGTGCTTTATGAAATTACGCCAAAAAATAATTTTTCACAATTTATTTTTTGTGTGCAGTGCCCCTCCTTGAATTCTGAGCGTATTTAAATATTCAGGGAGATGTGAGGTGATATAATTATTGCCTAGGGAGAGGCACTTTATAAGGTCTAGTTTTTCATCCCTTTTATTAGCATGTTGTTGTTTTATCTTAAGTCAAAATCAGTTTATCTTTGGGGGAAATATGCAAAGCAAGACATTAAAGAAGAAACATTTATAAGTGTTTTGTTTTGTTCTGTTTAATTGTCCATGATCACAACCTGAATACTGACAGACTTTATTTCAGGTGCAGTTAAAGAGCCTTTTATTTTGAAATTAATCTCACCTTTATCTCAATGTTGCCCACTTTGGTGGTCGATCGTATGATTGGTCGGCCCACCATGGCGGGGAAGATGTGGTCGGGGAAGTTGGATCCAGCGAAACCACACTTGACAAACTGGGGAAGGATGTGGAAGTGAACCGTGTTTGAGCAAAGTTCTCGTTTTTGTTTTGTGTATCCCTGAATCGACGCAGCACATTAAATTTACCGCTGCAGTAAATGCTTTTGTAATGGATCATTTCCGTTCATAAATCTGTCCCATTCACTTTTAATCTGGCGCCGGGTTTAATCTGTATCCATGAAACTGCCCCAGAGTGTATTATCATGATGCATTTGCCTGATTATTTATCAGACAATTAAATCGCTATTTCATTACATTTTTAAAAGCATGACGAATAGTTTTGTGGCGAGCATGTGGAAATAAATGCTGTTGCAGTACTTTTCTGCAACAGCCTCTCTGCCCGTCATGACTTCACCTCATAGCGTCTTTTTTTAACCCTTTAAACACCATTAAGTGCATACATATGACCAAATACAAAATCAACAAAGCAATGATATAAGGTTGGATATTGGATAAAAATAAAAAAGTAACAAAAATAATGGACATAAATATACTTTAAAATAAATACAATAAAATAATAATACATAAAAAAACAAGAAAAAACGATTTAAAAAAGAAGAAAACAAGCATATAAATAAAGTGTCATTTTCTTGGGTTCAGTTACATTTCATGCAAGAGTTTGCAGGTCTGAGGTGCTTACATGTGCACATACTTTTTTCTTTTTTTAAACCCTTTTTTCTCGTTTCCTGCTTTCCTCCTTCACCCCTGTGTGTCTGTAGTGTCTCAACTTGTCTCTGTGACCATAGACACATTCCTTAGCCTGGAGGGATCAATACATTCCAGTCAGAGGCAGAGCGCAGGACGCAGGCCAGTTTCTGACCGCAGGTACAGTCCATAACTCACATTTGTCTAATCTGCAGCGCCCGGATATCAATGTTTACATGGCAAAATACAGAACCGAAGAGCCACTCACTGACTCAAATCTGTCTTCCTGCTTTTCACCCAATTGTTGCTCAGTTTAAAGCATCGCGACCATTTATGGCTGTGTGTGTGTGCACAGTAGAGACAGAGTGACAAGTCCAGGCAGATGTGGAATCAGGCTGCAGTATGCACACACACACACACACACACACACACACACACACACACACACACATTCACACCCTTCAGATGTTAAACCATGATTCAGAGGTTAACTCCTTATAGCAATAACTTTAAAATAAAATAGATGTTTAACACAGCTGGTGTAAGTTTGCATTAAAAAAACAGTGTAACATGTTAAAGATAACACCCTGAATACTAGAAAAAAAGGACAGAAACTACTGCTACTGTATGACACAATAAAGACACTGTGTGACTTACCCCTGTCCCATTGTCACAGACCACCACTTTTCTCCCCTGGCTGTCCATGCTTCAGCTCTCGATGCTTCCTCCTGTCAGGACAGGGGTCTGACTTACAAATCCCCAATTCAAGATTTAACACATGAATTTGGCAGTTATTACAACTGACAGGTAAGCAGAAGTCTTCTTGCTACTCCTTCCAGCATGGGCGGGACGTCTGACTGTGAGGACGCCCACTTTCTGGGGCCGGGGAGGAGGAAGGTCAACATTTCGCTTGTTTGATGCAATCAAGTAGTGCTCTTTTAAATGAACCGTTTTTTAAAAATAACTTTTGACACTTCACTTCCTCCTCGTTTTGCAACAAAAAAGAGGAACATTTAGTCTATTAAATTTTGTTTTTTAGATGTCTCTACTCTGCCCACTTCTGGTGAGACATGTTAACTGTCGCTATTTAATAGAAGAAGTGATAATACTTGTCAATTATACCACCAAACTTGTGTGCCTTTTTTGGGAAATTTACACATTTAAAAGTCAAGATGAATACATTCTAAGCCATTCTGCTGACTGTATATGGTATGCCTTTATAGTTTTCATATTTCTTTAATAAAATAAATAGGTAAATACAATAAAATAAAAATAAAATAAATGATCAGTAACCTTAAAGCAAAATCTCAATACACAAATTCTTAAAAAATAACATGAATAAGCATTATTTATATTTACATGTTTAAGTAGGAAGAAGTTCACACTTACATGGTTAGTTGTCACTTACATTGACAATTGGATCAAACTTAAATATATATTCAACTCACAATTTATTTATTTATTCATTCTTATTCATTCAATATATGCTTATTTTCTTTTATTTTGTTTTGATGTAATTATAAAACAAATTAGTTTATCACTTTATCTTGTTTTATGTATATATTTCTATGCATGACATTTAGAGTCATTCATTTTAAGAAATTTGCTTTTTTAAAAAACAAACATCTTTTTTTCCCATGCACGTTTAAGTTTTTGAATTTTGAATAAATTCAAGAAAAACAGCAGTAATATAATTTCAATGGAAGGCTATTTGACCACAGTTGGTCATTAATGTTTTATAATAAATATTATTTTTTCTTAATATTATAAGGCTACTTTCTAAAATGAATTAATAAAACCAAAGAAACATATGTCAAATTTGTGTTTTCAGTCTATTTGGTCGTTATGTGAAATTATTTATGCTGCTTTCTTAGCCAGGACTCCCTTATTATTCTGGGTTTAATATAGAATTACAAAAAATTAAAAATAAAAATAAAAATCAATCTTAAAATGTATCAACCCTAACTCCGGTTTTAAAGTCATTTCCCAAATTGCAGATGATCTTATAGATTTGAAACAGGCATCTGCTTGGATCAAATAAAATTGTAACTTTTATTGTTAGCTTATTTAAGCATCTTTATTACTTTACTGAATAAAGTTTAGTGTTTCATAAAAATTGATCCCTAAAGAGACACTGAATAGCGTCCTTTCTGCCGATTTATTTCCTCCCGTTAATGAAAACTGGACTACAAAAAAACAACAACGATAAAAAAAAATGAGCAAGAAGGTATGTCATTTCCGGCCTCCATCTTTGTTTTTACTGCTCAGTCGCACTGATACGCAGTTGTTAGCAGTGCTAAAAGTCCTCTCCGTCATGCGGCCGAAACTTTATTTTATTCAAGCTGGTTAGATTAATATATTTGAGAACCCGGGGAACCTGGAAATGTCCTCAAAACCTCGGTAAGTATTATTTTAAAAGTTTGTTTTCTTGTATTTAGCTTCAGAAAAACATGCTAGTTAGGCTACTTGACGGTTATGCTAATTATCAGTGCAAACGTTTTAAACGCGAAAACTGCGATTAAGAAATAAACGTACGTTTGTGCTAAAGTCCGATAATATAATTGTCCCTGTCTATATTACCTAATCTACAACAAACTGCCTATGATAAGTTATCTGGTGGCGTTTTCAGGAGCTAAATATTTTCCTTAGGAGGCTAAAAATGGCTTAAGTGAAGGTGAATATTGGACTTACGTTCACCAGGTGTTAATATTTTCATCGTTTGCGTGTTTAATAATAACATATTTGCTCATGTGTGGTTTAAATCAACTATATATGGCAAGTTAAGACTGGAATTTAAGTGCAGATATTCTGACTTGTCATTTGTGGTTTAATTGCTGCTCTGCATTGAAATAACTGATGTAACTTAGCAACAGCTAATGTGAGCCCTCATTAATGTCATTAGTAGCACTTTTTTCAGTTTTCAAGTGAAAGGGAAGACAATATTGTACTGTATGGACTGTATGTGACCCTTGATTCATTGATAAACATCATCAATACAACTTTGAACTTATAAATAATGTGAGTCAGTGTAGCTTTGGATAAAAATAGGTTCATTTATTTACATAAAACATTAACAAAATACATCTTTTCATTGAAATGCAGTGATGTGTGATGAGAACTGATGGTTGTAAGAAAGACAGCAAACAGCAGACCTTTTAAGTGTCGTTGAGACATGAGGACACATTCATATCCGACCAGGTCTCACTGTCCTCAAATGTAATAGGCACATTGAGTTAAGACCGATCAGTGCTTTACATTCTCGCTGTCTAATCTTTTCTGTTTTTAGCTCCTGCGGGAATTCAACATCAGAGCAGCTCAGGAGCGTCTAAAAAAAACAAAAGCCCTACTCATTTCAAACAGTAACCAAAAGAGAAATGAACAAGTAAAACACAGAAATAAAATGCTTTGCATTTTAAGCAGCACATTTGCATCATTAGTTACATAAAGTTTGTCTAAAAGTATGTTATTGTTAGTTCTTGCATTGTTAAAGAGTGATGCCCTTACTTCCTTTTTAAGGCAGTGAAATGTGGTTTATTGTTCAGTCACAGTTACATGCACATTATAAATTGATCACCCTGAATAACACCAGAGGCCCCAGGATATAATATTATCACAATATGTAAGACACAATACAATATTATTGCGTTTTTAAATGTTATGCGAGATCCTGAGTATTGTGATGTCATATATTTCTATAAATAGTAATTTATTACCTTTTTTCAGCTGCAAATTTTGTGTCCAGTGGTAAACTTCAAGATCAGTTTTAGCTAATAAAAGTGTCATGAGAAGAAGTTTCCAGTATGTTTATCTCACTGCAGCCAGAAGCATGTTCATTTTATTTGTCTTGTAGTCTGTGCCGATACTTGGCATCCGTGTATCAATAGGATATTGCCATGCAAACGTATAATGATATTGTGCTGTATAGATTTTTTTTTTAGGTAATGAATATATATTTAAACATTTATGTGATTCAAATCAAATAAATCAGGGTGTCCACAGGTTCATTAAAAAATCTAATAAATAAATATTAAGCCTTAACCGCCAGTAAATAGACTTAAATTTCAATTTAAAAGGTCTTAATTGCCATAAACATTTGATCTAATTTTGTTTATCCTTTCAATTTCTTTGCAAAAATCTTATCATGCTTATAATAAATTAATTTTATGTTTGCAATAAGATCATTACAATTGTTTACATGTTGTTATTATAGCCATAATCTGAAGATAATCAAGTTATTAATGTGCATGTAAGTATAGTCACGTGTAATAATAGCCTACTCAAGGCATTGTTCATTGTGTCCTCACAGTTTCAATACAACTGAATTCTGCAGCTGAGAGAATGACTATTAGAAAATGATCTATCCAAAAGTATTTACTGAAGCCAGTATCAAAACTTAAAATATTCACATTATCTAAAGACCATGGTCGGCAGTAAACTACTTCATATAACAGTCGAGGTCACGTGCCATGGTGCTTTTTTTAAGTGCATGTTGTTTTTGCATATCATCGCCGTTCAATGTCCACTCACAGCCACATCGAGTGGCCTCCTCTTCCTCCCACTAAGAACACCTCCAGTGTGTCCACAGCCAGTTCAAGTGTCTTTACTGACAGACTCTGTTCTCATGTCTGCAGGGAACGAGCCCGTGAAAAGAGTCTCAGGACTCGAACTCGCTGTCGCTGCTGACGGAGATCTCCGGGGTGGAGGCCCCCGTCCCTCTGCGCTCGTTCTCTGTGCTGCAGTCGCTGGCCTCCGGGCTGCCCAGGTGACGAGGGGACGGAGGCAACAAGTGGGGGTGATGGCGGCGCTCCTGAAGGGAGCCGTCAGGTGAGCTCTCTGAGGGCATGAGGGAGGGATCCTGCTGCATTCTGGGTAGAGGGAGAGATGAGAAAGATGAGAGTGGGGTCCTGGATACATGGGACAACATGGGAACAAAGCAGTGAGCAACTGACTTGAAAATAAGCTGCACGGAGAATGTTAGATTTGATCAAAAAATAGTGAAAAATTACACTACAGAAAAAAATGTTAATTATTTTTATTTTTATCACTTTATTGATGTAATTGTCTTGTTTTTTCTTTCTTATTTTCAGGTCATTTTCTTGTAACGTTTTCCAAATTTCTCACAAATGTTTGGGTAATTTCTTGTTAAATTGTCTTTTGCCTTCTTCCCCTATTTTTGGGTTAGGGTTAGAAATCAAATAAATCTGCTCAGGTTTTTGAGTTTTAAAATGACTTAAGTTAATCTTTCAAAATTCTTAAAAATGCTCAGACATGGGAAGTAGGATTTTTTAAAAGCTGAGTAAATAACACAAAATGGGCCCAGAAAACCTTGGTCTTTGATTTAATTCTGAGTGCCAATAAAAAGTCTTAAAAAATCTTAAATCTATGCCCTCATCTGCAGGAACCCTGTTCTTGCTTTGTCTCATAATATCTTTTAACAGATCGTAAACTAAGTTACTGAAGGCCAGTTGAGTCTTCCTCTTGGACAATGTTTGTAAATTGAATCTATAACTTGTATAGACAGCAAATGTTGAGTTGCCATTATTTTTATTCATTATCTGCACTGACGTACCTGTTCTTTGCGGACGCGGCGCGGTCTCTCTGGCGCCGGTTCTTGAACCAGTTGCCGACCTGTGTGGGCGTGAGTCCCGTGGCCTGGGCCAGGTGGCGTTTCCTGGACGGGTTGGGGTAGGGGTCTTGGAGGTACCACTCTCTCAACAAACTGCGAGTTCTTTCCTGGAGAACACAAACAACACAATGGATTTATCATAATGTCATCTTCTGCAATGTAAACAATACACAGTCGTTATCATGGAACAGCAATTTGAAAAAACACCATCTGTTTTTTTTTTTTATATCATCCTATTAAAACCACAATAATCTTATCACTCTCATATGATGCTCAGTATAATCTTATTACACTGGATTTATGAATAACAGCACATGATTACAATCAAGTATAATTTATAGCCACTAAATTGGATCATGTTAAGGGGCTTAATAGGCTGCAGGAGAGACTGTCCTGCTGAGGTTTGGAATTAAAGATTAACTATGAACAATACTTCACCCTGCCACATGAGGGAGATCACACACTCAGGAGACGAGCTGCATTCACTGTTTTACTGAGTAAATCTTTGAATACTTTCAGCTTTGTCCTCTCTTGTGCAATTTGACACATTTGTAAAAAATTTAAAAAGTGCTATAGTAAATTTAAGTGGAAAAGCACAGTTTATCTGCTCCCAAAGGGCTGCTAATTAGCTCTTGACACCAAAACTCAAACTGTTTCTGTATTTTTTTTTTTTTTTTTGTTCATATGATGGTGCTCAAGATGCAGCAGCCATCTGCAGGTGATGCACTGAGCCTGGTGCTTTTTAACCATGAATCGCTGTTAATATATTTGCTCCTGGATAGCAGATAGATGTCTCTTTAGACTCTTGAATGTCTAAGTTTATATCCAGTTAAAGTGGCGTCAATATTTGCAAGAAGTAGCTGCTAACTAAAGATTAAACTTTCATGGCGTCTGTGTGGAATCTGGCCTCTGCAGCTGCAAAAAAAAAAGAGTAAATTTTGCAGCAAAGAAAATAGAAAATAAAGAGATAAAATGATGCTGAAGTGATGCTGTCACACTACAGTAGGTGGCACCAGATAAAATAAGAACATATCAAACATACAGGTAAATAAAATAAGTAAAAGAAAGTAAAAAAAAGTAAAAGAAAATAAAAATGTATGTGCATATCAGGTGCAACATGCATGTTAGTGTGCATTAAAGTCCTGAGCTCATGATTGTTTCCTGAGTTAATCATGTGTTGTGTTATTTAAAAATATAGTGTAAGCTACATGAGAAGTATGAGAATGATCAAGAATCGACAAGAACCAGTGCAAAAACTACCAATATGAGCATTTTTATAGGTTGTAACCATTTTTCTCCTAGTTCAGACTTTGTTGTGTTATGCATGGATGTCTTGGTCACAAATTATTGTCCTGATTAGATATCATCTCTGATCTTGCATGAGGCCACCATGCCTAAAGTCGTGTACGGCAGAAGGATAACCGCAGCTCTAAACATTATCATCTTAAGAGCTCAAAGACCACGCTGCGTGAGCTGCAGGTTAAAAATCACTTTTACAAGACTTTCCATTGCGAACTAAAATCATGATTATTAACATTTTCGCCCAAAGACGAGGGAGCACGTGGGTTGCGCCGGTATCCCGCTGTCACCAGCAGTGAGTGAGTGAGTTATATTCCAACACTACAACACGCATCGTTTTGTGTTTACCTTAAAGCAGTGCGTCTTCTGCTCGCCGTCCCAGATGGTGCGTGGCAGGGGGAACTTCTTGCGGATCCGGTACTTCTCCACGGGTCCCAGCGGCCGCCCCCGGAGCCTCTCCGCCTCCCGGTAGTGCGCGTCCAGCCACAGGTCCTGCAGCTTGGCGTGCGACTCGCGCGTAAACCGGTGGCTTTGGAGGATCTGGTAAAGCGCCTCGAAGTTCCCGCCGTGGAAGGCGACCAGCGCCCTGGCGCGCATCACGGATTCGTGTCGGTTCAGCGCCTCCCCGGCGGAGCCCGGCACCGCGGCCGGGAGAGACCAGAGGAACCTGCCGAGGCGCTCGATGTCCCCGGTCTCCTCCAAGTTCTCGCATACGCGAGCCACCTGGTCCGGCGTGAACATCGGCAGCGGGAACATCTCGGTTGCTTCAGCTCACCTAAAAGGCTGTGAAGTGCTCTCAAGGCGCATGAAATGTATCCAACCGTGCGTAACGCTCCGTGCGCTCGCTCCTTTTTGGTGTTAATGGCAAGTTTATTCAGCACCTATCTGCTCTTATGTAACCGAGGCGTTCCTAGTATTTGGTCAAATGTTTCAGAGAAGCGACGGTGGCTCCAGTTTTCCAGAGGAGAGCCAAATAAAGAAAGAGGACAAGGAGTCAACCTGTATTTATAGCGAGATACAATTAGCATCTCTGTAGTTGTTTTGAGAAGGATTATAAGTCCCGGCCATTAGCCTCTTAGTGGGGGGTAGTGTGTACAGAGGTGACTGGCTGATCAGCTTGTTTGGCTTAGCCTGAGGATACATTGACTGCCAGTATGACTGCAGTGAGCAAACAAGCAAGGATAGATTATATGATAGGATGGATCTGGCAGAGATGGAGCCAGAATCAGGAGGGGTTGAGGAGTGAGAGGCTGCTTCAGAAAAAAAAAATGTCAGCACATAAAACCCAAGAAACTGCTCAAAAAATGTCAAGAAATTATAATTTCAACTTTTAAAAATGACATAAAACTCCACTTTGCCACACAGTTGGATGCCACAATTAAATTTCAGTTCCCACTGTGATAAAAATCTATATCACATATCCCTCGACATTTGGCCGAGAGGACACATCGGGACACACAGCGATAGAGATTCCCGACCAGCTAATACCCATGTAATTAAAACAGACATGGCTGCATCCGTAGGCTGTCCTCAGCGACCTCTCGAACAAGACATAATGAAAACGCTCCGAGACATCAATGTACGGCAGAGCAACTCCAGGACAAGGATTTAATGATCCGCTGGCCTGATTCAATCCTTCTGATCTCAGTGGCTCATTAATCAGTCTTAGGATAATTTTCTTATTAATCAGGTTAAGGATCCTGTCAGCATCTGTTAACTCGAATGCAAACATATTGCACTTCATATGCACATCAGAGAGGAGAGGATATTTATTTTTGTGACTGTTGCGACAGTGGAGCAAAGCAATAATAAAAAAGTTAAAGATATTAGATTTCACTTAAAGCCTTCAGTAAACTGAATGCAGACGTAGATTAATCCCTGGAGTGAATATGAGGCTTTACATAAAGGTTGCAGTCAGGTGAAGGATCATCTGGTTTAAAATGAGTTGAAGTGGCTTAAAATCTGTCTACAGATCTGTCTAGAATACAGATATGAGCCTGCCAGACGATCTCTGATCATTGGGAGTCCCAATAATTAGGTTGTGTTATGAGAGATATAAAACAATATTTAGAAATAAACAGATAAATTCAGAAAATACACCAGTTTACTCTAATGCAGTCTTTGGAAACAGGAAAAGACAACACTTAAAATGTACCAATATTTAGAATCTAAGAAGATATCTAGTCTCCTATATACTGTATATATATATATATATATATATATACACACACACACACACACACACACACACACACACATAGGCTAGAGCCCAAATGTTCAATTTACAATAAGACAGAAAGCTGACAACTCTCCCATCTGAGCAGCTGAAATTAGCAAACATTTACTATATAAATTACTTTAAGCAATTAATCAATTATCAGATTTGAGTGAAGTTAATTTTCAGTCAGGCAGTCCACTAATCCCTCCAGCACCAGTCAGAGAGGACGCTTTCCAAATGTGCTCCAGAGATGCTGTTCAGTGGAGTTTAGGGTAAAGAAAGCGTATAGAATTACTTCATTAGCTGTGGGCAATCATTTGATACGTGTTAGATCCTTAATCTAGATTAAAATACCAGGTGGGTTTGGGGAGGGTTCATGGAAAGGGGGGGGTGTGTGATTGTGTGTGTGTGTGTGTGTGTGTGTGTGTGTGTGTTAGCCACACTCTGCAGCACAGAAGGGAGAAATGAGCTCAGTGAAGTTCACGCTCACAGTTAATCTAACCCTCCAAGTTTCAGACACTTCGCGCCACTGACCACCACCCACACACACACACACACACACACACACACACACACACACACACACACACACACACACACACACACACACACACACATATATACACACTCACCTTCATTACAAGAAATCCCCCAGACCCAATCTGTTTAACACTTTGAGAGCAGACTAAACCAAAATCTGCTTAAGCGCTCTCAAGCCGTTAGAACAGGATAAATGATAAGATGGTGATGGGATGAACGGATTATGTTTGTGTTTGTAGAAGGGTGGGCGGGGGGGTCGTATAGATCATATCTTATACTGTTTATCTTTGTGAAATAGAAAATCTTAACATCGTCAATCATTGTTGTCATTTATTCAAAGTCATAATTGAAATAAAAGTAATGCATATTTCTGCATAGTTTTTTAAAATCAAACTCCAGAAAACAAATAGAAAATAATTGGACCACGTCACGTCAATTTTGAAAAATACGTCCGTGTAGCGCAAAAAAAAAGTTTTATGCTCACATAGGGTGATATTTCAGGTGATTCAAAACGCCTTATTTCTGAAAACTGCAATTGAAAAACACTTTTTGCGCTTTTATATTTCACATGATGCTATAGCTATGCGATTATCGGTAGGAACTGGCTCCCTCGGGCATGATGCAGCAGGCGCTACAAGACGTGTTATTGCATTGCATAACTCTTCAAAAGTGAGCGAATCGTCCGAAAGTTTTGAGTCATCTCCCAGAAATCCCTCATACGTGCATGCTCCCTATAAGGGGCTCGCCTTTCCATTATTGCTGATGTTTTGAACATCCATCGCCATGCCTTTTGGAATATTATCACAAGAGAAGAAGTTGCATAACGTCACTCAGTGGACACAGCAATCATCTCAAAATTGTGTTTAATCAGCATTTCCAGCAGTTTTGCACAAATCTGTAACAAAATCTCGCCTTGTGTGAAGTTTACCTCCAAGGCTGCCTTGAGGTGTTTGGGTTCCCTCCCTCACACAGCTGAAACGCATGCAGGATGGTTAAATTTGGAGGTTTAGGTGTAACAATGTTTGTGTTTTGTCCTAATTCAGGTAGTGAATCATCTGAAGGACACAACACACCAGATCTGAAGGGCCGACTGAGCCGATGCCTTTTCTCCAAAAGCAAGAGACTCGACTCCAGGTGATCGTCATCAGGTAAAAGACTTTTCATGTTTACCACCAAGAAGTTGACCCCAGTGGATATTATGCTTAGCTTCCATTATTCATACTCCGCAGAGGCTTTTTCATGAGTCCAGTTCATGTTTACCAGTGACTGAAGACCACCTGGTGAGAAAACATATAAATGAGCATGGTAATGTGATACTGACTTGATGAGAATCAATTCACGCAGATAAGGGCTGCTCAGTTTGCAGTGGTTTTATCCTCTAAATTCAGGCAACAGAAAGTTGAAGTTCTCAGCTGGCTTTATCGGAGCGTTTGACACGGGACGAGTCTTGTTGGCCTGTTGTGGGGAATTTGGAGTTGAAGTGCAAATTTCAGGAGATTTAGTCGTGCAATTGTACATACACATAAAGCTGCTGCTGTCGGTGAGCGTCTGATTTTACTGTGTCCTCCTCTGTTGGCACTGCTCTGCCATCTTTGGCTGTTGAATTGGTGTCTGAAAGCCTGTTGCTGAATTAAATGCTAGTTGGCCATTGGTTGTAGTCTTTGTGATGTGTTCAAGTGTACATTTTTAACTGAGGCACAAGCGACATGAGGTGATGTAACGTTTGGTCTTCCCTGCTTTTTGTCTGAAATGTACTGGCGTAGCTTCTAATCCGGTTAATCAACTAAAGAAAATGGTTAATGGTTTGATATGACATGTTATCTATAAAGAGTGCTGGAGAATATTCCAAACTTTATAGCAGCTACAAATTAATGCACACACACACACACACACACACACACACACACACACACACACACACACACACACACACACACAGAGCCTCAATAGCTGCAGCCATAGATGGTGGAACCCCACTTGGCATAATTAATTAGAGGCTTAAACAGAAGCCTCCTGCTTAAAAAAATGACCTGTTGATTTTGCCAACAGGCAAAGCAGGGGGCATGCATCTGTGTGTGTGTGTGTGTGAGTGTGTGTAGAAAGGAGGGTATTACCTTGCTGTATAAATCCACACCAAGCACAATTAACAAGCAATTGGGAGGAGAAGTAATTAGTATTATCTGCTTATCACGGTCGACCCCTATTCTAAAGAAAAATGGGTTACCAAACACACACACACACACACACACACACACACACACACACACACACACACTAATTCCCTACAGGCAAATGTGTAAGGGCTAATTACAAGCTCATTTGCAACTCAATAGCAGTATCCTCTCAGACAGGTCTATCCCCCTGCGTCTTCCCCTCCCCTTGCGCTTGACACACCGCGTTAGCTTTACCTCTCAGCCCACACTGGGGGCACTCACCAAACAAACGACAAAGATTGTCTCCCCGTCCCTCGCTGTTGGGTGAGAGGAGGAGACAGAGAGGAAGATCTCTTTTTTCAATAGACACAGGTGATATAAAGTAAATGTGGGCTGCATTTTCAACAAATACTGACGGGGGATTTCATTAAAACTTAAAAGGTTTCAATTAGATCTCAAGCTGAATTCACTGGATATATATGAATAGATATAAAGCATGAATATAAGGAAATAAATATGCATTGTGTGAATATCTGAAAAGCTTTATTAGCTGTGGTATATTCGATTATATCCGAAGATTGTGAGCATGTAAAATCTCAATTTTGAAGTTTTATATATACTGTAGTTATTGGTTTTGTCCAACTGAAACACCCAGGACTGCATCTGATGATTATTTTCTTTGTCAATGAATCAGTTATTTTTTTTCTTGATTAAGTTTGGTCTCTAAAAAAAACCTATCAAAGTTGTTGCAGCTTCATTTCATGTCAGCTGATTAATGGATTATTGTAATAACTGCATTATCTCCAGTGTATTGTCTACAGCATAGAAAAATAGAGTATAAAGTAGGGATGAAAGTTTCTGTTGATTTTGCTTTTAATAGTGCAATGTTAATAAACCAGAAACTAACTTGTTAATTTTTAAGAAGGAAAAAAAAAAAGAAATTGACATAAAATAGAAGAGACTAAAATATAATAATAATAATAATAATATATGATACATAAATAAATGAAAAATAAATGAAAAATAATAATAATCAAAATAAAATTTAAAAAAATGAAAAAATAAAAGAAAAACCGAGTAAGTCTCTCTTTGGAGAAGAGTTTTATCTCTGTTGCAACCTCCATGATACCTTCACTGTTTCAGTGCCCATGTACTGCAGTGACCTTTTTTTCATATGATCTAACCCCAAGTCACCTGTCTTGTGTCATGTGACTTTATTCCTTGTCTTAAGTAGCTCTGTGTCACTGCGCCCGGTTTCGTGACATTCTAGCATTTCCAGGGGAAATCCCCTCTGCGCAATCAACGAGCGAGTCAGAGCAACAAGCTCCTTTTCACTCCAAGGTGCGAAGTGAAAAGCTGTCTGGAGATTAATTGTGTAATGAGATGTTCTTTCCAGGTATCGTTGACCAGTGGATCGGTTTGTTGCTCCCTCCAGTTTAATGAACCTCCTCCAGACGGTATCATGTTCGCTGTTTGAAGGATCAGCTTACCGCAGGCTCATGGTTAGCAGGCAAACTAATTTAAGCCTTTAAAAAATAGCCCGGCAAATCACTGCTCGCACTGGATTATTTGTTTTCTGGTCTGACTGTGATCCCAAACTTTTTCTGTTTGTAAATGTAATTCATAAGTAAAACAATGTTGTTTTTTATGAATTTAGAACTAACTAATGCAAATTATACTGAATAAAAACCAATACAGTTTAGATCATTTAAATGAATTTTGTGAGGTCCGTAGCTTTCCCCTCATGTAATGTGTCCAGTGTTTTTTAAATAAATCAAACACTTTCTCAGGCAACTGTAGAGTAACAAACTAAAAATGAATATTTATTTCAGTTAGCGATGAAATGGTCACTGGTTTCATGATAAACTCACGGTTAGTTTTGCCTTCTAAAATTTTGAATACCATGTTTCTTT
This sequence comes from Plectropomus leopardus, assembly GCF_026936395.1. NCBI lineage: Eukaryota > Metazoa > Chordata > Actinopteri > Perciformes > Serranidae > Plectropomus > Plectropomus leopardus. Next base: position 17,282,897 of record NC_142198.1, read on the forward strand.
TGTTTAAGTAAATAATACAATATTTGATGAAATTCTGCTGTTTTCCCTTGTTCACCTGAAAGTATTCTGTAACCTGTGTTAAGGACGGAAGTAAGACTTATATTTCAATTCGTCCACATATTTGACAAATAGTATTTCTTTATGGTTGAGGGGCGAATGGCTGAAATAAAGATGAATATACATGTTTTGTACCATGAAATTTAACATCAAATTAACATTTTTTTAACATTAAATACTGTCCAGCATCATCCAAAGTTAGCAACAGTCTCCCATTTGCCAGCACGGCATGCATTATGGGTTAGTTTCTCTTATTTCCTTGTTTACAGAGTGGACATGTAGCAGGCAAACCCAGTGACCTTACTGGTTTCTTCTGCTCATCTACAGTGGCATAGACACTCGAGCAGGCATTTTAAGTTTAGGCTACTTTTATTGTTAATCAGTGCACATTTAATATGTTTTTCATATATTAACATAAAGTATTGGCTATGTTATTATTGTATTGTTTACAGGATGCGATCAAAAATGAGCAAAGTACTCAATTTATTTGTGGTTTTCAGTGCTAAACTAGGTTAAAAAAATGTAAGCACACTTTAAAAATACTGTGTTAATACCGATTACCATAATAATTTTCGTCAGATGAAATAATAATCGTCAGATGAAATTTTTCATGCTGTGATTAACAGCACTGTAGATTTATTTTGCATTGCTTTTGTTAAATTATTCCCAGGAGAATGGAAATTAGTTTCACAAACCCTCTCATACTCATTTTTATTAGTTTTAGCTGCTCATTTGGTTACATTTAATTAGCTCCGATTATTGTTCTCATTTTTAGTTTTAGTTAAACAGAGTTTCTGTCATAAAGCAACACAACCAGAACAGCTTGTACATACTGTAGATATGTAGCATGTATATAAGACTTCGCAATAATATTAAAGGACACAACAACATAGTATTCTTTTGAAAAACAAGTCCGCAGTATTTATCTGTTGCTCCAATTAAAAAAAAGAATTTATCTGTGATTTTAAAGAAATTTAGTACACAACTGTGATTTTGTTTTCATATTGGTATGATAGCCTCTGTCATGCTTCGTCATAAAACCCTCGCCTCCCTCTGCTTCCCTCCGTCATCATATGTAACAGGTGTTACTGGAGTTGTTTAGGAATCCTGAAGGATTTAAGGTGGGACTTATTCTTACCTAATACTATAATGCTCATTAATTCCTGCTTTGGTGACTTACGTCCCCCTGATCCTCTCTGGTCGGCCCGGCCCAGCCCGGCCCATCCTCGACCTCTGTGCTGCTGACGCTAAAAGACTGCTCAGCTGTCAGGTGGGAAATTATAGAGGAAGGCGGGAACACGGGATTGTGAGATGAGCGAACATGTCCGCATGGTTGTGCCACTAATATGGACATTTTTGTCATGAGCGGCCAAGCGCAGAGTGGTGTGTCGGAGGGGTGTGTTTTGCCCCAGAATATTTTGTGTGACAATTGTTTGCAGGGATTTGGGGCCCCGTGTGTCCAAAACAATGGCTTCTTTAGTTAACATGGGGGAAGAATTGGTTGAAGCACATTTTCTTTTTCCTTTCATTTAGTCCCTCAACTGTAAAATCCTGGATTTAAACCTCATGATCACAAGCATTGGTCCCATTGAAGCATGACACAGTTTGAACTGGTTCTCCTGTGTGCTTAATTGAACAGAATTTGTACATTTCTGCAATTACAAAATGTCTCTGTGTGTAACGAATTTGAGATGGACATTCACAAAAAGGAAACATACTGAGCTTTCCTCAATAGAAATAGAATGGTACACAAAATTAATGATTTAATGCACAATGGGGTGACGTTTAAATATGTTGTCAGTACAGCTAAGAAGGAGAAGATTACATTTAGTATATTTTGAAAAACAAATATAAACAATTCCTCTTGTTTTGTAAGTCTGGCTATAAACATTTAGGACATTAAAAATGATATATAGTCAGCGAGCAATAGTAAACAAAAGTAAATGTGTCAGTATTAGTCTAAATTAATTACAAAACTTTGCACACATATGGAAACATTATACAGGGTTCCCACAGTCATGGAAAACCAGGAAAAGACATTAACAAGGCCTGGAAATGTCCTGGAATCAGTAAAAATGATTGAAAGTTCTGCTAAAGCTATGGAAATTTGTTTTGTGTCATGAAATTGTCCAGTAATCTTCCATGGATAACCTTTCATGTGTTGTGACAACAGATTTATTTGCTCTCGTTGTTGACGTAATATGACACTAACATGCGTCGATTTTTCCCCCCAGTCAGTCCCTCCCCTCATGTACGCCAGCAAGCTGAAATTATATTTGAATAAGGTTTAAATCTGATATGTTTGAAAAACGCTGGGCAAATAGGAAAGTATTTTCTTTTTACTATTGGTCCTTGAAAAGTCATGGATAAGTTTTTAAATTATGTCCCTAAAAATGTGTGGGAACCCTGATTATCAGGGGGTAAATAAGATGTAATACAGGACCTTTGAAAAGCAGCGGATCATGTCTGGACTCAGATAAACACTGTGCCCGTTGGTGACCTTTCTTTTGGGAGGGGGTGGGCTAAAGGAGACTCATACCCCTGTGGTTGTCACTTTGTATGTTTTCTACGGGCTCATGTCTGAAAACATGGGGGGATCGAGTCGTCTCTTTATAGTGACATCTGTCAACATGTGTCACCCCTGAGCTGCACTCACTAATGACAGCATCATCTTTTACATGGACATCAGATACCTGACAGCATGTTATTATAAATGCTTTTTTTCTTTAATTTATTAGCTATTATCTAAAATAAATTTAAATTCAGTTACGCAAAGCATCTAAATGAATACTTCAACACCAAAAAGAAACTTTGTTTTTCTTGCATGCCTCCATAGTGAGTGAGGAATCCAAAACCAGAAGTAAGATATTACTACAAATAATAATAATAATAACTTTATTCATATAGCACCATTTAAAAAAGCTGTCTCCAAAGACAAAGCAAAGGCAGGAACTTAGGGAATAATAAAATAAACATCAACAAACATGTGAATCAGAGAAAGGTCTAGAAAAGTCACACAAAAAGCATTGAAATAAAATGCTGATACAGATATCGGCCCTAATAATCCGCCAGGCCAAAAGTCTGTCAACCACTAATAATTAGTATAATTTAATGTCAATGAAGCCTTTTTCAGATAATTTAGTATATGTAATAATTCAGTATTCCTAGTTTACACTTTTTAGTTAATATACCAGTGATGTCCCCGACGACCAGTTTCCCTGACATTTAAACAGAAGTTTGAACTTCGACTAGTTGATCAGCCCAAAAGAAAGAAAACACTCAGCGTTTTGACTCAGTCAAAATTGAGCATAATTAAACTATAAATTTAAACATTTGCTGTCAAAATGTTGCGTATAAGAGCCGTCTAAAATCATTAATCACTATATTAGTGCACATTATCCTACAAAACATGACAATAACTCACTCAGCAAAAGTTAACAATTTTACAACTGCATTTTTGTTGGGTGAAGGCAATCACATAAAATAATAATAATTTAATTTTAAGTAAAAGTTTAACCAACTTGTATATCTGGTACCTAATAGCGAGGGTAGCAAAGTTTAACGGACTAGTCAGCCAATTGTACAAGATCGGTAAAACTTGTACTTGTATTATTACTTGTATTACTTGTATTATTAAACTTGTATTTTTGTACTAACACATGACTCAATCAAACTGTGATCTTTGGGATTTTTTGTAGTTTTAGCCAGTAGGCTTAGGTGTACTTGCAAAAGTTCACAAAAAAGTAGTGAAAACAAGCACCGACAGTCACCCTCACTACTAGCTTATATTGATTTTATCATGTTGTGTGATCCTTTGATTCAAGGGCTCAACTAAAATTTAATCTGTCATATAAATCCCACTTAATCTCCTGAATTACAACTGCTATATTAAGTATATTAACTAGAGTAAGTGTCATTTAGGTAGGTTGATATCAGAACAGTTGCTTCTTTTTAGTAAAATCAGTACATTTGAATATTTTGATGTTTTTTTTGTTTTTTTTTTATTTAAGCAAGGAAAATCCATATTTCATTACTTCTCTACCGCAGAAAGACCTGATGTGACTGAAATCCTTCAGGTAATCTTTGAGACGTTGTTGGCATACACCCAGTTTGAGTTGTGTCAACATTGGGGTAATTGTATCATAGCGTCCATCATCTGTTACTGTACATCGATCGATCGAAGCAGAATTAACTCGTCGTGTCCACAGCAGCCACTTTAAAATGTGTGCGTGAGGGAACATGTCTTAGTGCTTCGCTTTGTGGTGGGTAATATTTCTGCAGTTAAGTACGCTGTAACAAAGTGTATGTCAGTGTGATGATTTTTAATGATTACTCACCTGTGTGTGTGTGCATTTGTGTACATGTCTGTTGCGTCTTTTCCCGCTGAGTTCATGTGACAGCAGGGGTGGGAGGCTAAGAGCTTGGTGAGAAGGATTACCTATATCTGTTAGGCCTCCTTTTCTTTCCCCCGGGCAGTGTCACGTCTCATTACTTCTGTCCTCCAGCCCGGATAGTCTGGCTTTAGCGGGATACATTTAAAATGCGGGCAGCCTGGGCGTCCAGGAACACCCGGTTTAGAGTCAGAGTGATATGCGTGCCCTTTGCTTGAGAGGCTTTTTCCAGTAAGCAGACAGGTAAACTTCTCCCAAAGCTGGCATTGATGGCGGTTAAGCCTCCACTTGTTTAAGTGAAACGGATGGCTGCATCTCGGAGAGCGACGTGCTCAGCGTGTGCTTGCAATCTGTCGTAGACTGCATGTAATCAATATGTAACATCACACACTTCACATGCATGACGAAGAGAGCAAAAGAGGTTATAAAGGAGGAAAGTAAGGTGGAGGAGATGGGAGACAAGTACTCACACAAGAATGATAAAAGATTTGTAGATCTAGCTATAAAGTTTTGACTTGACACACACTGACTGCTAAGATCCAATCGGGATCATCAAGTGCGAACAAGTGCGTCATTTTTTTGAAAAGTCTGTTTCCACTAGTCCTACTAGAAGGCCAGACTTTTTAGCTAAAACAGGGCCAGCGGTGTTTTCAAAGGTCTTTATTTGAGGGGTATCAAAATGCCAGAGTCGTGTTTACAACTGTAGCAACAGTTAAAAACTAATAGTTAAAAACTAAAAGTGTGGATGTAGCGTAAATCCCCCGTGAGACACTGAAGTTAAATCACTCATTCGATAATTGTGGAGATCTCCTCAACCATTTCTCTAAACCATTTGGCCTAATCACTTGCAAATCCTTTCAGTCAAGTGGCTCATTAGAAGAAATCACTGATGTTAAGCTGAGTGGCGTAAACATCCTCTGTGGTCCTTTTCTTTTCAGACTTCTGTTAAACATGCTACAGTGGACAAACACACCGATTCATGTGCACCCGCGTTTCTTTTTGGGAATTCCTTTCATCAGTATGGGTCATCGACTCCTTCATTTCTCACCCATTCACTGACCCAGAAGGGCCCGCATGTTTACAACGCCTGCATGTTGACCCCTTGCTCTGGCTGCCCTCACCCTTTCCTCCCTCCCTCTCGAGGAACCCCCCCACCAACACCGCCGCCGCCTGCTCATCTCGCCCTCCAGCTGGTTCCCTCCTCCATCCAGAAGCCGTGGAGCTCTCCTGGCCTTAGCAAGGCGGCTAATCTAGATGGCGGGAGGCCTCCCTCCCGCTAGCGTACACAAGACAGGGCAGCCCTAATTGCTTATGTCGTAAAGCTCTCTGACCCAGATAAGCCGCCACTCCCCAAAGCTGTCGATATAACCCCACTTTACCTCACCAAACCTGCCTCTCCTGATCCATACAAGCCAACCCCCCCCCCCCAACATTTCTGCACCTTCTGCCACATTATTAACACTCAGGACAGGGGGAGACGGGGCGGAGAAAATGACCACCACGGATGGACGAAACATAAGTCGTAAATTTGTTGCCGAGCAAATATTAACAGCTTATTTAAGCAGTTGTACAATGCAGTAAAAATAATTTTAACCCTTTGAAGTCTGAGGAAATTGACCTGATTCCTTTTAAGGAGAAGGCAATGAGTAATTTTACAAGAAATTACTCAAAATAATGTCAAGAAAACACCTGAAAATTTGGATTGAAAAAGGAAATAAGCTGAAAAGACGCACTACATTTTACATTTTCTAATAATTTTCTCTCTTTCTTACTTCATCTGGTCTTTTTTTTGTTAATTTTTACTATTTTCTTGCAATCTGCGGGACATTTCTTGTCAAGTTACTCATTGCCTTTTTTCCACGTCTTAAAAATAAACCAAAATAATTTGCTTGCGTTTCAAAGGTTTAAATGCTTGTGAAAGGTGTCTGACTGCAACACAAGAAAACTGATGTCGATCCTGGTTTCAAAGGGTTAAGTGGTGTTTTAATTTTTTTATTTTTATATAAACCTTTAAAGAAAAAGTGAACTCAAATGAGAGTGGGAATAACAATATGAGGCATTTTTCTAGTTGCATTAAGAATCCTCCTGAAAAATACCTACAAAATTAAGAATTTGTGTAAAACTTGGAGTAAGAGTTGCGTGTTTTTAAAGAGGAAGGCATGATAGATCGATCAGAAAGCAGAAATGCCAGATATTTAAAAACGAAACACGACTCGATCAGGTGGATACTGATGAGGTGTGCCCATTGAAAGCCAATCTAAAGCCCAAAGCATGGAGTTGCGTGCAACTAGCTCTCGCGTGCCTGGCTCATTATTGAGCCCGGTAATGCAGGCTTAGCCACAAAATGCCACAGTGCCTCGGACAGTTGTCAAGTGCCGAATGTCACACGTGCTCCACTTTGCTAACAGATGGCCAGTTAACTGAGCGACACTTGAGCAACTTAAAAGCTACGCAAACACAGATATTGATGTTCATTTTCAACCTCAACTTTCTAAAACTCTTGTCATGCAAAGATATCAAGTAGGATTTAATGAAAAACATCATCGTTTCACATGTATTAGTCGATCACTCTGGCGGTGTAGCTGTTTGATCGCCTGTTCAGATTCATATCAAATAGGAGCAATTGAGAACTCCTTAAAGTCAACTTTAAAACAGATCTTAATTACTAAATAGGAGCTTTTAATTGGATGCTGGCCCGACTCACCCTGTAATCACCCACCACATGCTTCTGGAGCAGGGATGCCTTTAAACCCTCATCTTAAGCCATGTTACACCACAGGTTAATGTCAACTGTGTCAAGTGTTAAGTGAGCGATACTCCTACTGATATCTTGTAGTTTTTCTGGCTGTGAACTACCCAACCCAAAGAAAAAATACAAATTTCTTCATTTAGACACAATTTAAACTCAGATCTGCTGTATTATTTGTTTTAGGAGCATGTTTCTGATACACGAAGCTTTGTAGTGTTTGGCCTGCTCTGCCCTCTGCTTCTTCACCTCCTGTTTAAGTGATACGTTCAGAAACACTGACATACTCGTCATTACAAGTCCCTCTGGTGAAGTTAATTGATTTGATTTGTGCTCAGATAGCTTTCTGATGACTGAGGATGTTGCTCAGTAGTTGTAACAATGGACTGTATCTTGTATACAGTTTTTTTATGTCTCTGCATTGGTGATTGGCAGAGGCAGTATGTTTTGTGTTGTATTTCTGTCTGTACATCTGTCACATTCTTGTGAACAACCTTAATGAGTTTTATTTAAATTTGGCACAAATGTCTGCTTGGACTGAAGGATGAACTGATAAGAATTTGATGGTCAAATGTCACTGTGACCGGGTCTGTCTCGTTCTTGTAATCTCAAGAAGGAAATTTCGTCAAATTTGGCACAAACGTCCACTTGACCTGATTAGAATTTGGTGGTCAGAGGTCACTATGAACTTACAAAACATATTTTTGACCTTAAGTCAGGAATCCATTAGCTAATTTTGAGAAAAATTCACACAAATGTCCAATAGGATAAAATGATGAAGTGATGACATTTTATAACCAAAAAGTCAAAGGTCAACTGTGACATCATAATGTTCTGCAAAATCACTTTCCTGGCCATTATTCAACATCGTAACTCGGGGAAAAAAGGGAGACATTTGTTCAGATACTGAATTGGTGACACTAATCTGGGGTGTTCACCTTAAAACTGTCCTGACTGTGTAGATCTTCTGTGCTGCCGGGCTAAAGATATGTGTGAAACATACACCTTTTAGACTTGGTAGCTTCTGTGCAGTGACATCCATATTTGAAGCATTGTCAGCTGTTATGGCTCCATATAGAAAGACATGGATATAAAACTGTAACTGCCACTTGACTGGTTCGTGGAGGCATACAATAATTAAAAGCACAATGATGGACAGTTATGGGTCAAATAAAAGTAATCCGGTAAGTTTAATAGAAATTCCAACAATACAAATCAGGCATTACATTTTGTGAACACAAAAAGAAAAAAATAAATACACTTCACCACAGAAGATAACTTAATGAAACTGATCTCAATCTAAAAATCTTTTATAGTGTTTCTTGAAAAATGTTTAATACCAAACCATTTTTTTTGCACCAAACACAATTTCGTGCTACAGTTTTCCTGCTTGGGGTCATTTTAAAAAACATTTGAACCGATTCCAGTCAAAGGAAAACTTTACACAATAAATATATCATAAACACTACAAGCGATGAAAGAAACCATATTTAAATCTCTTCAAAATCAACAATTACATAACAACTTAACACTAAAAAGTAACCAAACTGCTTTTTATATATGCATACTTTGCAGTACAGTTTACATGAGAAGAGTGGTGGTTGAGGTTTAATACCGTATGTGCTGTATGTACCAGTAGGTTACAGAATAATGTAAGATCAATAATTTGCTTATTTCTAGTGGTGTTGAGATAAACATTTCCACAGAAATCGTTTGACAACACAGACTGCTTTTGATTGTGCAGTTTTTTTTATCCATGCTACATTTCTACCTGTCCCCATCATATACTCAGGAGAAAACCCACAACTCTTGATAATCTAACAGACTACCAGCGTCAGATCCTCTGTGTTATAATACAGTAGTTCTCCACAGTTTTGGCAAAATGACAGTGTTCATGTAAAGTTTCCCAGTGCTTTGTCGTCCTCATGACGTGAGTACTCTCCTCACAGTTTTTCGGCACTCGCAGAGGACTGAGAACGTATGAAATGTGCTGACAGTTGCGGCGCAGCGTACATTTTTATCCCCCAGAGCGCCAAACACTGGCCTTGTGTAATCGCCGTGTTCTGCTGTAGTGTCTCTAACACTCACTTCAGGCTAAAATACACGGCAACACTGCACTCAACACTCGAGTGTGTGTCGCCACCTGGTGGTCGGGCCACATCATTGATTGGCACGGCATTTAAAGGAAGCAAGCATTCAAAGAGAAAATAGTGATAAATTTGTGAAAAACAGGATTTGTAATCATTAGTATAAATAGTCTTTTTGTTTCTCTTCATAGTTATGACTGAATACCTGAAAATATTTAAAAATGTGTGGAACAGTGCTAGATTTGTTTGCTGCGATGATTTAAACTGAAATTGATGGGGTTTTTTTTCTTGCTACAGATATGTATCTGTTCTATAAATTCTGGGTCCCGTTCTCTCTTGAGAAATAATTCAGAAACCAAAAGGGAGAATTACACAATATTTCTACATAAATTAGCACATATGTTGTTTTAAAAATAAATAAATGACGTCAATAGACTCCGTCGCGATTGCCAGGCAAATGATGCCCCTAAATACACACTTGACCTATAACAAAGACTACATTAGGGCTGCAGGCAAAGTTTTTTTTTTAACCGGTAACATACTAATTTAGGCAGTTGTATTGTTTCATTTCAAACCATATTTGCATAACGCAGTAAAACTGTTTTATTTTTTGGATAGAAAAACACTTTCTTCCTTTTCAAAAAAAAAAAAAAGAATAATGATAAATTTGACAATAGTTTTGACTGCAAAATGAGATGACTGTGATTTCAGTTGGACTTTGAGTAACAAGGCAATCTTTAATCAGCTGTAGTGAAATGTGGGAGCTTTCACTTTATGTTTTAGTGAAAGCAGGACTTTTATTTCTTAAGATATCTCTCTGAGTGAATATGTAGAGACTCTGGGTCTGTGTCTAGTTTTGTATCCGGATGAGCTCATAAATGTTGTAAAAATACTTTAACATTTACGTCGATCAAATGGCATCTCGATTTTAGATTTGCATCTGATGCAAACAAAGCTGCTGGCCAGTTTTCCAGGCTTGAATGATCATTTCTTTCTTTCAGTCCCAACTTGCAGAGCGCTCTTAGAAATCCCCACAGAATATTTCCCTGCTGCTCACTTTCAGAGGGAAGTAAACCCAAGAGTTGGATTGAACTCCTACTGTGCCGCCATCACAGGAAATAAAAGAAAAACTGGGACGTTTTTGGCACAGAGAGCCTGACTCAAAGCTAAATCTGGTTAAAATAAGAAAAATGCATGTCCGTCATTTCAGCAGAAGATGAATTTTGTTCCAGACTAATAGAGGCAGGATGTGTAGTCCCCATCTCGTTTCAGCACCGTCGGTTGGAGGATGGGTATTTGGTTTTCAGGCCTTCTTTGAAGTTGCGAAACAGAACCCGGTTGTGTTTGTTCTCCTCGTCTTTCTTGGCGTGGAACTCCCCCTGGATCTTGAAGCCGCGGTGCACCACGAAGGCCGAGCTCAGCACAGAGAACCTGTATCCGGCCACATGGAGCTCGCAGGCCTGGAGGGAGACGGAAAAGACGAGACGGAGTGAGAAGGCAGACGTGGAAGTGGGAAGTGATGACGAGACAGATTGTGCAGAGCGCAGAGGAGGTGATAAGAAAGGTGACAGCAAAAGGGACAGAGGGGAAGCGAGGAGGAAGAGATGAAATATGTTTCAGAAATATGGCTTGACAAACATGTAAAGGAAAGGTCAAAGAGACGTAATAAATACGGTAAATGTTTAGTATGGACAGTTTTCATCATAGGATAAGGTCAAGTTCAGTTTAAACCAAAGATGTGCAACAAGACGAGTTGCAACTTGCAACTACGTGCAGTGTGCAGGTCTGCAAAGTTAAAAACCCCGCCAGTTTACGTTTTTGTGTGGTCAATAAGACTAAAAGAGCACTATACAAGCACAGTCCATTTACCATTTACATCAGTGTCAGTTGACGAGACGGTGTGTCATCTCCATAGATCTGTGATGTAGGACTAGCTGTTAATATCCCTCAACTGAACACCTGAAGCACGCTGCGCATGAAAGGAGAGAGAGAGGAAGCAGAGCCAGGGAGGTATGTCTGTTTGGACTCTAACCTCCCCGTCCAGATCGGGCTGTCGCAATGGCCACAGTTCAAGCTAGACAAAAGAAATCTTTATTCACGGTCCATTTGACAGCTTTTTACTGACTTTCAATTGAATCTTACAGTCATCATCAGCATATATGTAGACATGGGGTTCTGATTTGTTCTTTTTTTAAAAAAAAAAAAAACTAACTACGACTTTCAAACATCAGTGTTGAAATTTTACAAACCTGACTGATCCGATTGAAGCCATATTGCTTGAAGTTCTCATCATAGAGGGGCACAGTATGGGGCCCGATGTAGAAAGGCTCCCAGGGGTCAACCCAGGTGAGTGTGTAGGCAACCTCCAGGGTGCCGGTCCCTCTGACGTGGCTGTTGACCCATTGTGAGTAGTTGGTCGGGGCTTGACAGCGAGGACATAGTTCTTCATAAAACGGCCGGACCTCGCCGACCTGGTAGAGCTGAACCAACTCTGTCTTGCTCGCGGGCATCTTCCGGGCGTGGCGTATCTCAAAAGCGGGCAACACAAACACCTCATCGCTGGCTGGCTCGCGCCTCATGATCATGGCCAGGAACTGCTGGTGCAGGTCAGCGCTTGGCATCATGTCGATGTCGATGACCAGGATGTAGGAGGACTCTATGCCATTTCGGGCAACATTACGAAGAAGGTTGTTGGGGTAGGAGACGTTTCCACTGATAGCGTAGTTCTTGTATTTATCCCTGTGAGTCTCCAGTCTGGAGAAGACAGCAGCACAGTCCTCAAGACCTGCAAAATGCTCTCGGTCCTGCTCGGGGAAGCTGGCCATCTCTCCAGAGAGGCAGACCAGGTGGAAGTCCACCAGAGCCTGAATCTGAGGGCAGAAGAAGCTGAGAGCGTAAACCAGAGCCGTGGCAAACTTGACATCTTGTCCATGTGTGAATATGGCCACAGAGAGAGGGTTCTGCCACCTTTCTAAGAGAGATTCAAGGTGATGCAGGTTGTTGATGGTTGTGTGTGTGGCCAAAGCCAGCACATTGGAGCTGGGGTCCGATCCCGGCTTTTGGTTTGTGGTGTAATCACTTTTGATCAAATTCTTGTACACACGGTACTGACCGCTGTTGTCAAAGATCCCACCGGTAGACAGCGAGTACCTCAGCCGCTCCTTCCGCGAGTTTTTCTCGGGGTGCCCATTTTTCTTGCCCCCGGAGCCTCCAAAGAGCTCAGAGTATCGGTACCGCTGCTGCTTACCGTGAAACTTGGACAAAAAGGACAGGTAGATGAGCTGCAGCAGCGCCACTATCAGCAGAGCACTCAGCACCACTTTGAAGACGGAGCATTTCTTGGAGAGATGCATTCCAGATAAAACTGCAAACTGGACGATTATTGCACACAAATCGGGTCCAAACACCGGAGCACGGCTGGCTTTTTCTGTCCGAGCGTCCCAGCTAACTACATCGCTATCACGATGCTAACACTGCAATCGATTGGGCTCCAAATACGACCAATACGCGCACATTTTGTTGCTTAGTGGCATAACTGCTCCCGATGTTTTTTTTTCCCGCAGCACGAATAAAACGTTGGATCAAATCCCGTCTCCGTGATCTCCATCAGAAACACAACACGGTTGTTACCATTCTGCTGCTGCGACGACACCGGCGCATGTTGACACGTAATCACCGTAATGTCGAGAGTAAACGCGCCACCGAATTTCATGTTGTTGCTATAGCTGTTGGCTGAACAGGTACTGGTGGTCAAATGAGAGAAAAAAGGTCTATTGTCAGCATTTAAAGGGATTTGTTACTCTATAAAGAGCTATTGTCACTATTTTGTCAATTTATATGAGCGTGCGAATGTTTTAAAAAAATAATGAATAAAATTGCCAGATGTTGAGTGTCCTCTATAAGGAGGAATATGGTACCGTCTTAACGTCCATAGGACGAGGTGGCCGAGTGGTTAAGGCGATGGACTGCTAATCCATTGTGCTCTGCACGCGTGGGTTCGAATCCCATCCTCGTCGAAAATCGTTTTTGATTTTTATTTATCATATGTGAAGTGTTTCACTCCCTAGTTTTACCATTTATATATTTGCGAGTCATCACATTCTTCCTAATATAGACAGATGACTCACAGTTTAAGTGTACAGATGTGCAATGTGTATTAACAAAACAGGCAGAAGAAAATATGAATTAAATTGCCTTAATATTATGTTATTTTGTTTTAACATTACAAGCCGCTGCTATATTTTATCTGCATACCTTTAAATACCGAGTTTATTCACTGACATATTCGCATCATAGGGCCTGCACTATTAATAAACCCTTTAAAACCTGAAAAAATTAGTTTGACTTCTTCTAAAAACATGGGTAGCAACTTTAGCAACTTAACTTTTATTTTTTCAAAGAGTACATTTTTAAATATATGGTCATAATAATTATACCTATAGTTTTAAGGACACTTTGCCCAAGGAAGTTCACAATTTTCCTTTAACAAAAAAAAATCATGTCTTTTTCTTTTCACCTTCATCTAATTTATTACATTTTGCAGGAAATGTTCTTGCCAAATTAGTTGCTGCCTTTTTCAAAAGAAATTGCTCAAGTTTCAAGGGTTAAATAGCATGTGAAAGACATCTCAATGGAGCACAAGTGGTGTTGATCAAGGTTTCAAGGGGTTAATAGCCTGTGTGGTACAAACAGTGGCAAAATACCTTGCTCAGGCTATACTTGCTACAGTTGTGAATGGCAAGGGGATTCTCCCCAATAATTAACAAAAATAAATTAGGTTGTTTTTAATTTTAAAAAATCTTGTTATCCAAAACTGATGCCAAACAGAACTAAGAGTCTTTTTAAAAAAATCCCTGAGAATACCATGTATGTGAATCATGCCTAATGTAAATCATATAAACAAAGGCTGTGTTTGCCATCACCATCATCAGGGCTTTTTATTTAAGGATTTAAGAAACCACGCAAAAAAGCACAATTTTGACATTCTTTAATTCATGACCATTAACAAAAACATTGTTGTCTTAACAACTACATGAACAGTGCAGACAGCATACATCAGGTCCCAGGTGGCATTTCCTCATTTAAGACCAAGTTATCAAATTAATATAACCAAGCCCGAAGCATGTGTGACAGATCAGAAAGAATATGACGGCTTTTATTGTGTTTTCGATGACTGGGCTCTGTTATTAAGGTGGTAGCACTGACATCTTTGCGCTTTAATCGCTGCTGAACAACAGCTGACCTCACATTATGAAAACAAACCAACAGCTGTTCTGTGCATGGCTGACGTGTGGAGACAAATTTAGGAATCGTGGTTAAAATGTTTGACAGAGGGAGGGTGAGTAAATCTGACAGATTCATTTTGATCTGCAGTGACATGTTTACAGTATAATCTCTTGCTCTTGCTCAAAATAAAATGTCAAAGTGCCTTCCAGGACCTGGACTGCCTTGGCAAGGGTGACTTTTTGCGAAACTCAACGTACGTCAGGGCCCTATGAAATCATTTTTCCTTGTTTTTAAGTTGTCAGTCCAAAATCTTAAGTTTACAAAATGGCAAAAGTGGTTCCTGAAAAATGACTTGTATGTTAAAGGTATTTGATATTTTTTTATTTTGAATTTTTAACCAAGCACCTTGCCAATTATACCTTAATTGGTGAGAAATATTATCTGTAATCAAAGATGGTGAAATGTTTATTCGCGTATGTAAAACAGAGTACGACTACAACAGCTACCCCGAATATAATTGTTATATTATAATTGTTTTATGCCACAATATTTCAGAAATAGAAACCAAAATCAGCGCCACTGAAAGGCAGATGTAAGACACGCACGAGCATCCACATACGTAAGCAGAACACTACGTTTAGTGAGTTTGTGTCTGTTGTTAAGTACTTCAATACCAAGTGCAGCATGTTTAGCAGACATTTCAACAAAAACCAAATTCATCCCGTGAAGGTTGAAACCTAGATTTTGTGACTACAACCCTATTTTCAGCACTGTAGAAATCATAAGGCCCTACGGTCGCCCTCTACTATCACAAACTACGACACTAAAACGCCAGCTCCGCTTTTAGACCCGCCTCCTTCGCTGTCCCTGGAAGACGCCGCTGACTGGCCTTGTGCCTCTCCTTCGCCCTCGCCCATCAACCGGATGTTGTAGCGTTCCCGGTACTCTGTGAGCTCCCGTCCTTTCATCTGCATCTGTGTGTTGATGGACTCGATTATTTTGGAGATCTGTGGAGAAAAGGGAGAGAGGAGTGTGAGACAATGTTTTTTTTTTTTTTTTTAAGTTAAATGAACAAAACCAATAACATAGAAAAATCATTAACAAAGGCAATATGTATATATATAAATAATGACAGAGACAAAGAAGAAAAAATATTCAAATAAATAATAGATATGCATAATAATAAACTATTCAGGAGAGTTCATGAATTATTCACAGTTCACAAATTATTCAAAATTCATAGGTTGATAAACTGAGTTATATTATGTTACAGGATTACTAGATTAGCAGATGAGACAAAAAGAGAAAAAGAAAAGTTCTTTATGTTATATATTTCATCTGTTTCTCCCGTCTTTTTTCAAATATATGTATTTGGATCCTAATTCTCATATATTTCACTCACAAGATCTTTCCATTTATGATAATTTAAATTGTCATTTTTTAACTAGTTCCATGTCATTTAATTATTGCTACTCTGATTGTTAAAAACAAATATTAAGGTATTTTCCTTAGAAGCACCTTTTATTGTTCTTTTTCCCGGTGCGCTAAAACATTTAAGGATTATTAATAAAACATCACCTGTTCTTTGTTACTTTCCAAGGCCGGTAGAACTTCTTTTACTGTCCTCTCCACCAAAACTCCTCCTACTAGGCGAAAGCATTTCCTCGAAGGATCCACTTCCTTTAGGGTGTCGATTACTAAGCTGGAAGGAGAGTGGAAAAAAGATGTTAAAACCAAAAATAACACCTAAAAGATCGACTCTGCATTTCAGTTTTGTGCTCCAGTAACTGATCTAACATTTAAAACTGACAGAATTTTGCAAACGTAGCAATATCTGATCTATGATGGCTAGTTAAGTACGAGACGATTGTTATGGGAAATGTATTTTTTTGGTCAAATATAAAATTCGTAAATGGAGAATAAAAGGCTGCAGATGTAGAAACATCTATTACCAACCTGTGCTCGTTGATCTCCATCTCCAACTCTGCAGATTTAGACGCCATGGAGCGCTGCTCCTGACGCATCCTCTGAAATGTTGCCACCACCTGTCACACAAAAATCCACCGTCAGCAACAACATCGCCGTAATCTCAAGTTTTAATCAGTGCTGTGGTGAGGACACCATTTCAGATGTGATCAAAGTAATAATTTACTCTCCTTTACGTCACCAGTTTCAGTCTGAAAATGTTAGGATTTACTATTTTTCTCTGCTTCATGCTACTGTGAATGGAAAATCTAGATAACTGACTGTTGCTTAGACAAAATAAGCAGTCTGGAAAATGCCAAAAGTCATAAATAACATTAAAAAAATTACTAGTTCCAGCTTTTCAGAATAAATATCTACTGGAAATCTTTAGTGACAATAGATTTACCATCTTTGAGTTTTTACACTGTTGGATCTGGAATACAGTAATTTGAAATACATAAATTTGGACTGTAGGAAAGAGATTTTTCATTATTTTTTGACATTTTAGATACTTAAGATTGCTTTATCAATAATATGCATAATATATGCAGCCCTGCTTATAATGTAATTAATACTGCACTTTAAAAAGCAACATTTTGAGTGTATGGCTTTTTAAATACAGCATTGCATATAAAGTAATTTCGAAAATAATGTGAGTAGCTCGTGTACTTCAGTAAAACAGGGCTGGGTGGTCTGCAGCGGTAAAAATAGCCTCACACTCAAACTGCAACACCTACCATTACTGAAGCACACCAGCCCCGGGCAGGCGTCTGCTCATTTAGACGCACCTAAACTATGTTAATCTGTTTGTTAGAAGCACAAAACCAGCGTCAAACTCTTAATAAATGTAAATATCGTGTGTAGCTTCACTCTATTGCACCGTTTTTTGGCGAGAAAGCAGACTGATGGTCGGGTGATGGCGACTGGGAAGCTAACGTTAGCATTGGCTAGCTAGGAGTGAAATTAGCGGCTTTAGCTTCACCGGACGCGACTGACCACAAACCACAACGCGTGTACCGACTAAAGAAACCTGAGGTGGAGAGGATGGTACCTGTTCGGCCGAGGGGCCGGACTGTTTGCCACCGGCGCTGTTGCTGGATTTGCTACCCGTGCTGCTACTGTTGGCTGCCATCTTGGAAGGGTGTTTCTGAGAAGGACCCCGGGCAGGAGGTGTAGAGCTGGTTCATGTGAGTGCCTGTGTGGAAATAAAGCACGCCTTAGAAGAAGCTAGTTAGTTAATGATGTTTTTGGGACCCTTTTATTTGTCTTTATTAGTATTGAGTGATTACTGCAGGAGAGTGACGGAGAAATGAGATCGAGACAGGATCACACGCAGCAAAGAGCCGCGAGTGGGACTCGAACCCGCGTCTCTGGTTTCTGCTGAGTACCCAGTCTATATAGGGAGTTTTTTTTTCTCCTGTACTACTACTACTACTACTACTACTACTACTACTACTACTACTACTACTGATAATAATAATAATAATAATAATAATAATATATGGGGAGCACACTCTAAGTTATTATTTTTATCTAATAATAATAATAATGATAATAACAATAATAGTAATAATATGTGTCTCTGTTTTCTGCCGAGTACCCAGTTATTATAGGGAGCTTGTTTTCCCCTGTAGTATTACTACTATTACTACTACTACTACTGATTATAATTATAATAATAATATAATATAATATATGGGGAGCACACTCTAAGTTATTATATGTATCTAATAATAATAATGATAATAACAATAATAGTAATAATATGTGTCTCTGGTTTCTGCCGAGTACCCAGTCTATATAGGGATTTTTTTTCTCCTGTACTACTACTACTGATAATAATAATAATAATAATAATAATAATAATAATAAGTTATTATTTGTATCTAATAATAATAATGATAATAACAATAATAGTAATAATATGTGTCTCTGGTTTCTGCCGAGTACCCAGTCTATATAGGGAGTTTTTTTCTCCTGTAGTACTATTACTACTGATGATGATAATAATAATAATAATATATGGGAAGCACACTCTAAGTTCTTATTTTTATCTAATAATGATAATGATAATAACAATAGTAGTAATAATACGCGTCTCTGGTCTCTGTTGAGGTCTATGTAAGGAGCACACTTTAAGTTATTTTTTTTCTCCCATAATAATAATAACAATGATCATAACATGTGTCTTTGGTCTCTGTCCAGGACTCAGTCTATATAGAGAGAACACTTTAAGTCATTTTTTAAATAAAACTAGTGTTTAAAATTTTCAAAGAAATCATTCAGCACTATGCCAACCATAAAGCCTTAGAGGCAGATTGTTGATGAAATATGGTTAAAAGAAAATCATCTGAACTGCAGAATCTTTGGCTTTTATTTATTTATTTTATGGTATTTTATCAATAAAAAAAAGTCACTGGACAGTCTGTGGAACAGAAAACAATCCTCTCCAGCAGGTGGAGGTAATGTGCCTTAATGCTGTTTTGAAACCTCTAATAAACAACAAAGAAGAAGAAAGTCGCCGCTGATCCTTCCTGTTGTACACTGATCACTGATGTGATACTAACATGGACTGAAAAAAAAAAGGAAAGTGACACATTTTCCCGGTCACTTGGACCAATGTTCACAGTCAGGTGCATTTTGGGAACATCTGCAAAGTATCTGGCCTCTCTGCCAGCGTGGAGACAACAAATCAAGCTGCAGAACAGGTATGTTTTTCACTCTGACAAGGGAATATATTTAGATATGTGACAGCTAGCCTTCTAAACAAAGGACTATGTGATAAAGACTACAGTTTATTATGTTATTTAAATGTTTTTGAAAAGTTAAGTTGGTATCTGCAAAAATAAATGACTAAGAGGGAAGTCAGAGCTTGAATAGGGTGCATAGTTTATTTCAGATATTGCATTTAGATGCAATTATTTAATTGTGGTAAGATAACAACAGCTGTACAATATAACATAATGAATATATAACCAGTGCAGTAACTGTTTAACCGTTCTGGTTGATATCTTTGCCTTGCATGCGGCCTCTGTGCTCTGGATGTAACACCAACCTTTTCTCTGCAGGATGTCTTCTTCTCACCCCGTGGCTGCAGTGTGTCAGCTGTCAGTCACCCCGAACAAAGAGGCCAACTTCTCTGCCTGCAAACAGCTGGTGGAGGAAGCAAAGGAGCAAGGAGCCAGCATGGTCTTCCTGCCCGAGAACTTTGACTACATCGGATCCAGTCTGGAGGAGACGCTGTCGCTGTCTGAGAGCCTGACAGGAGACACACTCTCACGATACACTCAGCTGGCCAGGTAGACAAGAAAGGTTTGTGTGTGTCGGAAACATTAACATTGGTACCACTTTTTCTTTTTGTTTTAGGTTTTTTTTGACATTATTTTTCTGCTTGATACATTAATAGGAAAGTTTGCTCAGTCCTGCATGGGATATTTTTCAGTATACTTTTGAGAGCAGGATTCAACTGCTGCTCCAAAATTCTACATTCAGAGTTCCTACGGTTATGGAAAACCCATAAAAGTCATGAAATTTCACAGTCACATTTTCCAGGCCTGGAAAAAATCACAGAATTTTAATAATCTTCTGTGGATATTAATTAAATACATGTAAACAAAAATGATGAGAACATAGTAATAAAAGCAACAGTGAAACTGTGTTGGATTTAGAAGTAGCATGCCAAATTACGATTTATATAACCCCAAAAATAATTAATAAATCCAAATCAATATCAAAATGAAAACTGATTCATATTTACTCAGTATCTGAGCACTAAATGTCACTTTGTTGCTATAATTTTTTTTATGTCTTATCTGCTTAAAATAGTGGTTTGATGAAGTTGGGTCAGTGGATCTTATAAAGGGAACCAGGTTGTGTTCAGTACTGAATCCATCAGCAGGCAGCTACTTCTCCCGTAGATATGAATAATTGCCTCTTGTTTAGATTTCGTCAGGAATTTTAACTTCTCCTCCGTTCAGGAAGTTGGAAGTGTGGCTGTCTCTTGGAGGATTTCATGAGCGAGGACATGATTGGGAGTCTGACAGACGAATCTACAACAGTCACATCATAATTAACGATAAAGGTACCGTCCACTGAACAGTCTTGCTCCCAAAGAAACACGACATCTTGATTAATTTAAGGGCGTATTAAATGCTTTTTAGGCCCCAGAGTCCATGTTTGCCACTTAACATGTCCTTTTGGTACACATACTGACATACTCTTATTGCACCTACAGGTGACATCGTTTCAGTCTACAGGAAGTCTCATTTGTTTGATGTGGAACTGCCAGAAAAAGGCGTATCCCTAAAAGAAAGTGGCTTCACAATCCCAGGACCCTCCCTCGTGTCTCCGGTCCAAACTCCCGTCGGAAAGGTATCATTTTATGAGATAATTGAAAAAAACGAAAATAAGGTTGAAAAATGCAGAAGTTACCCTTGAAGATCTTTTAGTTTTCGTGTCTTGTTGTTGACCAATTTTTATAATGTTGCCACAGGTCGGCCAGGGCATCTGCTACGATCTGAGATTCCCCGATTTGTCTCTGGCTCTGCGAAGGCACGGGGCCGAGATTCTCACGTACCCATCAGCCTTCACTGTCGCAACAGGAGCTGCTCACTGGGAGGTTAGATGACTCTCAATCAGACAGTTTACCCTTTACTGGATCACTCAGGCTTGTAAAAGTTTAACTACAAGATATAAACCCAAGCAAACACAAACTTTATGAATTTATTCCCAGGTGTTACTGCGCGCACGAGCAATCGAGAACCAGTGTTTTGTCATTGCGGCGGCTCAGGTCGGCCGGCACACTGAGAAGCGCTCATCGTACGGCCACGCCCTGGTGGTGGACCCCTGGGGTGAGGTGCTGGGCGACTGCGGAGGGGAGAAAACGGGCATGGTGCTGGTAGAGATCGACCTCTCTAAAGTCAGCAGCACGAGGAAGAACATGCCGGTCCAACAGCACCGCAGAGACATGAGTTTCTATCAGAGTCTGGAAAAGACTTGAACTCAAGAGAAGTCCAAAGTGTTTTTGTTTCAGGTTCTTTAGGTTTCTGTGCAGAGAGAAATTGTCAGCTTTTTTTAATCAGAAGTGGAAACATTTGTCTACAGTGTGAGAAGAGAACGTCCTTATCGAATGAAGCTGCTAATGAATAAAAATTAAAGTGAACATGAAGCAGATGTTCCACTCCTGATGGGATAAAAAATCAACTGTAAATTATTGACTCGTGGTGTCGCAGGCGGAAATCAGCCGTCTCGTCTTTCTCTGCTTCCTCGGTGTCTCTGGTTGGTCTTTTGAACTCATCCTGTCATCACTGCAGTAGATAATTTCATTCCCAGCTCGTAAAGCTCACTCACAATCAATAACATCAGCTCGAACTTGTGCACACGATGTTACTCGCTTCGGTCAGTAGATGGTACTGTCGGGTTGTAACAATACAAACAAGCAGGAGGAAATGACTACAAAACGTTTCTGTTACAGCGAAATGTACAAATCCACCTGTAATATCTGAAAGTGTATAAACTTAAACGTTTGGAAATGATCTCATCTTCACATGGTTTGTTTGTCCTCTGTTTCCAGCACAAATACTGTGATATTATCACATAATGAGTGAGATGGTGAAGAAAAAGAAACCAGTCAAATCATTTCTGTATGCAGCCAAAAATTACAAACACCTTTATTTTTTAATTCAAATATGAAGAAACAAAGTGTTAGGTTAAAAAAGTCAATAATGACAAAATCTAAGTATTACCAAATAAGTACAAGTACTTTGGAATTGCATGAAAGTATAGTATTTAATTAAACATACTCAGTTACTCAGTTACTATCCAGCTCTGCTTGTAATGGAGTATCCTAACAGCGTGAGGTATCTAAGTACTTTCAGTTTACTTCAGTATTTAAATTTTCTGCTACTTCATATTTCTACTTTACTTTCTACTATATTGTACATTTTACTTAAATACATTTATATGACAATTAGTAAGGATTTTAAAGCATATAAAGTAATGGAAATGTGCTCCACCTGCATCAACGGTCACATTAAAATACTGCGTATGTGTTGATAGAAATAGTAGTATTCAAATAATATTCTATTCACAAGCAAACAAGTATATTTGGTTTAATACTTAAAATATATTTTTTCATTAATACTTTTGTATAAAAGTTTAATGCATTCACAGGAAGAAAAAATATTTGCCCTGTCTCTCTAAATTAACAAGATTATTATCTCAAAACTCTAAGAAATGTTTTCATTTATATATCTGCTAAATATTGTTTTTCCAGAATTATAAAGATAATAACCCTGTGCGTTTTCTTTTTATCTGATTATCTCAGAAAAAAAGTCTGCTCTTTTCCCCTAAATTGATAAGATTATTATCAGAGAAAAAAATTCATGTGAAAAAAAATCAGTTTTCTGAATAAAAAATTATTATCTCAAAATTATGAGAAAATTTTTCGAGATAAAAAACCTTCACTTGTTTCTCCTCTGAATTAACAAAATAGTCTCATACTTATTTTCTGATTAAGTAAGATTACAATCTCCTTAATTCAGAAAAATTAGCAAAATTTTTTCCATTAAAAAAAAGAAGTCATAATTGGGTGTGAATGCTGAAACCATTGCAGTCAGCTTATCAACAAACTTGAAATATTACACATCTTATTTTGACATCATTGGTACTATTCAACTTTTTACCAAATAAACCCATTTCCACTTTTCCAACAGCTCCAACTCATTTTCCTTCTTAAATAAATTAAAATAATAAAAAACATTGCAGTGGAGCGCCAGCTTTTCAACACGCAGCGTTCACACTTCTTTAAAAATGTTCTAATGCTGAGATAATCTCATTACTTTGCAAAAACAGAGCATTTTGTGAATGCAATCAGCTTTCTTCCTTTTGTTCTTTTACTTAAGCGAAACCTAAAACTGGATTTATTTACTTTTAACAAAGTATTTGTACTCTGTTGCCACTTTTTTTGTTTGCATACTCCACAGGATCATGCAGTAACACTGGTTGTTATTCCTAGTTAGTGACTCCATAATGTTTTTTGGATTTTGCAGTGAGTGGATGAATTATTGATTGTTTCTCCTCCCTGCCTGTTTTACCATCACAGGGACTGAAGGTGGGAGCTGCTGCTGAGAGGATAGGAAACAGGAAGTGAACGTCACTGACACAGGAATGGGACTGAAAAAAGAAAACACCATCATGATGAGGAGAATGTCAAATCCACTCGTGTAGGATCCCAAAAAAATAAAAAATCCTCGTTTTGAACTGCAGAGAAAAAAGGATGAATTGTCGTGTCCGAGCTGGAATCGAGGCATCAGGAAGGTAGGTGGCTTTTTTCCCAAAAAAATTATTATTATTATTATTATCGGCTATGGCGGTTAGCTTGGAGAAAAGAGATGTGTGTGTGTGTGCATATCCGAGGCCATCCATCCATCCTCCTCTCGCTGTCAGATGATGTGAACTCTCTGGTTGGTTTCACATCCTTCTCGCTGCCTGAACAGGTGCTAGCCTGGTTCCCAGTTAGCTCTGGAGGCTAGCTGGTTGGCTCGGTGTCGATGCAGTTTTTGTGGATTCACTGGAAATTCACCGTCAGTTTGGGGGTTTTGTGAATAAATTGGCGCTTTGGTGGACTCAGGCCTTTG
Organism: Plectropomus leopardus; assembly: GCF_026936395.1. NCBI lineage: Eukaryota > Metazoa > Chordata > Actinopteri > Perciformes > Serranidae > Plectropomus > Plectropomus leopardus. The sequence goes on from NC_142198.1 coordinate 17,307,006, forward strand.
GTTGCATGCTACGGGCTGCACAATTTTAGCGGCTGCATGCAGATAAAGCTCTTTTTTCAACGTGAAATGCAGATGTAACGCTGATGCTTGCACGGTTAGCTGCTGAGCAAAACGCTGGAAAAGGCTGAGATTTTATTGCCATGCTGGCTGTGTCATGGTTGCATTTTAGCATTAGCAGTGAAAAGCAAATCAGTCGTGTGCTTGTGAATGCTGTTCTGTTGCATACAAATCCATTTATTTAAGTTTTTTCTTTTAAAGTTGAGTGTATTTATTTGCATAGGGAAAATTTTAAAGTTTAACCCTTTGAAACCTGGAGCGACATCACTTTTCTTGTGCTGCTTTTAGATGTTTTACAAGTATTTAAACCTTTGAATCCTGAGCAAATTGTTGCAACTTAAAAAAAAAAGAAATGAGAAACTTAGTAAGAAATATTTCAGGAATTGCATATGCACTATATGATGATTATTGTGGACTTCATGCTGCAGCCAGTTATTATTTTCAGTATGGATTAATCACTAGAGTACATTTTTATTAATCAAGTAGTTGTTTTGTCTATAAAATTTGAGAAGAGTGAAAATGCCCATTACATGTCCCCACTGCTACGGTTGTATCGTCACATTTTTTTTGTTTTGTCTAACAGTCCAAATCTCAACAATATTAATGTAACAATGATATAAACAAGAGAAATGAGGCATTTAAAATCACATTTAATCAGTTGTCAAAATGAATTTATATTCTTTCTTGATTGACTTATCATGAGCTGGGATGCTGTATGTAAGGTCTCGGTGTGTTGTTGTTTTTCCTTTTTCAGTGAAATTCAAAACCTCTGAACTTTATATTTGTGGAAAAAAATGCAAATCGAAATTAAAATACAGAGGCCGTGCTGTCAGTGCGAGTAGTAGCAACCCTGATCACGATTTTACTTCCACTTTTAAATTCTATTCTGTTTATACTGTCACAAACCAAGACTGTATGAGATGTTCCTGACACCAAATGTAATATTTGAAACAGTATTTTTACTGAAATTTAGAGTGTATATCAAAGCATGTGCATCAGTGTAATAGCAAATATACAAGCCCTCATATAATCACATATTTCCACAAAGAAAATAAAATGAACGACAATAATGATTATAATAACAATAACAGTTTATAAGTTTACCGAAATACATAAATAATTAATTCATTTTTTTAAAATAATAAAATAAAATACAAAATAAAAAAATAGAATAGTAAAGTATTATAACAAACAAAGTAATGAATGAAAATGAGGTCAAATAAAATAAAAGGCATGATCAATACTTCAGTGTTGTCCATATAACATTTCCTTTTTAATCTGAGACGCAGATTGCATCGGTGCTTGTTTTCTTGTGCCAAAAGAAGTGTTAATGTTAAACATAAGTTAACGATTCTCCGGCCACTGTTACCTTTTCCCTTCATCACCTTTCAGGCCTTCAAGTTATGATTTATGATTCGCAGGATCAAGAGTTACTCTTTCCACCCGGCCGTTACTCACAGGTCAAACCAAAGGCACTGCAACGCTCTTTATTTGATTTGCTGTGGCCGTTAGTTTAATCAGCGCCTCTGATTGTGTTACGTCCGTCTGGAGTTTGTGCCGTCATTTCATCAAACATGACCTTAGTGTTTCATTCACAGTCACGCAGTTGTGACTGCTCATTTTAGTTTTTCTCTCCCTCCAGTCTGGAAGATCATCCACTGTTTTTCTTCCCGTGTTGTTCATCTGGCAGAAGGTCAGATTACACGTCAGCAACAGTAACCACTTTTTTTGAACATTGCTAAATAGCTTGTCTTGACTTTCTCCTCCCGTATGTCTCGGATAAAAACATTAGCCTGGACTTTACAGCTTCATAACAAGATCTCTGTTTTAAAGTGAGAGCTGCTCTTCCTGTATGATTAGTCACACAGAATCACAGCGTATTAAGATATTTTAATGGATAACTGTAATATTTTTCAACCTGGATCCTACTTTCCCATTTTATTCTATTTTATTTTTTTTAATGTTTATTTTATTTTATTTTATTTTATTTTATTTTATTTTATTTTATTTTATTTTATTTTATTTTATTTTATTTTAATTTAATTTAATTTATTTTATTTTTGTCTAAATGACTAATGGGAACTACATTTTTTAAACTGATCACCTAATGAGTGAGGGGTCTGTAGGAGAAACAGGCCACACTTGGGGCATATGTGTCCTCAATGTATGTCTCCTAAAAGTGCTTCTTTTTGCCAGTAATTTGATCACATTATTATGCCATGAGCCTGACAACTTTATGGAAATATTCCAACAGAGATAGACCTTTTTGTTAAAGAGTGAGATCCTTTAACAGCTACTAAATCGTTACCGCTAAACTCACCAGACTCGGTTCAGAAAAACATTTTAGTGTGTTTAGAGCCAGCATTTTTTCACATCTAACTAAATGAATTAAGGGTTTATTTCAACAAGGGTTGCAACTCCATGAGATTTTCATGGTACGATAACCGTCTTGGAAAATATCTCATCACTTTATTGCAGAATCATTATTATTAGCCTATTTATTATCAATACAATGAAAAAATGTTCTTCACATTCAGACACAAGAACATGTAAATTGAAAATACAGCTTATAATGAACATGATTTTTCACCACAAAATTGATACATATTTTTATTAGACTCCTTTTTTATATTCTAGCAGGCATCCACTGCTGTCTCCCGAAAAAAAAGCGAATATTCTCAGACAGGCGTAGGCTGGTGAAATTGATAACTGACAGAGCCTCATTGATCGCACACACTCACTGCAGGGTTTTTTCAATGGCTGCATTTCTTTTAGTTTCACTTCAGGCCAGATAGGACATGTATTATTCATATTTCAGCATTCATTTTGTAAAAGTAGGAACTTCTGTCTTCACTCTGGCCTTTTTTTTTTTTTTACAGCAGTCTCTTCCCTTGAGACAGCAGCATATTATTGACTGATATTTAATTTAATTCACAGACTAAATGTTTTGATGAAAAGATAAGAAGATAAAGTGAGTTTATAATTAGTTAAATTGAATCAAAGCTCTTATTACCACTTATAGTATCTCACATTAGTTCTTTGCATGTGTATTTTTTCCTTAAGCAGACATCCCTGCATGCAGTCAGCATTCAGTCACTGCTGCGTGTTGTCAACGTGACGTTAATTGCGAGGAGTGAAAGCTCCCTGTTGTGTTGGATTTGCTGTACGCTGGATGTTTTGCTACAAAGCGATCCATACATCGATCTCCCGCTGCCTTTTGAAGGATGTGTATCAACTTCTTGGCCCCGTCTATGGAGGAGGTGTGAGCCTGTCGGTTAGGAGTAGGGAGGGCAAAACGCTGAGTCACATCCCAGCAACAGTCGCCTGGGCAACGCCTCCATAGTGACCAGCCGGAGGAAGATAACGGCCCTCCACTGCTCAACTAGTTGCATAACATCAGCAACGTTTTGTTCCCTCGCTGTTGATTATGCTGCTGTTATCGACAGGCACACACACTCCTCCCTCTCCTCGGCTTATCCTCAAACAGAAAAATGCAATCTGACTCGCGGGGTAGTAGCTCAATAATCAACAGTCTCCCTGGCATAATTACTGTTTTGATGACTGTTGCAAAGAATGAAAAGAAACGCACCAACAATTGTACTGCAGGCTGTCGTAATTATAGCTATCGAATGTCAGCAGCAGGGAGAAAATAGGACAAAAGATGGCACGTCTAATTAAAGCCGACCATCTTTAAAAGGCTCGGTTCATTCGATATCTGCAAGATAACTGCAAAACCTTTAACATGCTCTTTATAGTCGCTCAAATTTATCCTCCTGCTGACTCTGCAGCCCTCCTGTGCTTAAGAGTGCGTTCACCAAACTGAATCTGTAGAAGTCGGACAAACACACCCCTATAATATGATTGAAAGTCAATTTACTCCGTCATGTGCACTCTGTAGTCAGACTTTAACTGGAGCAGGCGCTCTGTGCTCTGTGCGCGCTCGTAGTTAGTGCTCATGCCTCCTTGGTTAGGGATAGGGACTGTTTGTTATTTATGGGGAAGGGGTTTAACGGGTCAGGCATTTAAAAAAAAGCACAGAGGAGGGACTTGTGTTTTTAATTTTAGCTTAGATATTTTAATTTTAGCTTAGATGATAGATACTCCATGAGATTTTCATGGTATGATAACCATCTTAGAAAATGTCTTGGTATCACTTTATTGCAGAATCATTATTATTAGCCTATTTATTGTCAATACAATGAAAAAATGTTCTTCCCATTAGTCATTCAGACACAAAAACATGTAAATTGAAAATGCAAAATAAAATAATACAGACACCAAAACGATATAATATATATATAATATTAGATAATTGTATATTTTGTGTTATATTTGAATATTTGCTTAGATTTACCTCACACAACAGCTGATTGAGGCAGCAGCAGACCAGCAATTCCCCTGTTTAGTGAAATAAAATGAGTGTTTTTCTCAGTGGAGTCTGGTGGTTTTGTTATAAAAGCTTCAAATCCCTATCAGTAAGGGCTGTCTTATGAAAAGGTAAAGCAGTTAAAATATTGCAAATATAGATTACACTTAAATTGATAGTGATTTTTTTTTAAGTGGCATAAAACTAATCAATCAGGCAGAGTTTGCTCAGCTTCGTTTGCTCATATGTACGTGACGCTGCAGTTTTCTACCCCGAAATTATTGTCAATAAAGATTGCGATTATGTGTGGTCGATATCGTAGACTGTATGAATAATATAGGTTTATTGCAATCAGCTGAAAGAGGGCGTATCTCCACCATACAGGGTGGAATCAGACGTACTTTCATCAATAAATCGATGCTCTCCAGTAGTCGAAATAGCTGCGCTGTAACCATAACTCAACTAAACGTGCTGAGAATAAAATAGTTGAAGAAGGCCAAGAAAGTTTGGTGTGAAAAAGAGGAAACAGTATTCTCATAATCAAAAAGCGACATCACACGAGCTCACCTCGAGATTCTCTGCAAACAGGCTGAATTCGATTTCCTGGCCACGCCGATCTGATAGAGCTCACAGGGAAATCGTCTCGCGGTGAATCAGTGCGATTGTTGGCGCGGGGAAAGTTTCTCTTCCCTGTTTTCCTCACTTTACAGAGTTTGTGCCAGAGAGGATTATGGGGCTTCAGTGTCACTGTTGGCGTTTGCAGAAGGCTTTTGTTCACGATGGCTTGTGCCGTGATGTGCTGTCATTCTCATAACAAAGTGTCGGGATTTGTTTGTCAGAGGAGAGTGGCTCTCACTGCAAAAACCCGCATCAAAAAGGGAGAGAAAGGGTTAGAGCTGCTGCAATCCATTTTTAAATATTAAAGGGACAGTTCACCCCAAAATCAGCAATACACATTTTATCTCTTAGCTGCTATTTATGAATCTGTATTGTTTTGATGTGAGTTGTGAGTGTTGGAGATATTGACCATAGAGATGTCTGACTCTAATATAATGAAACTAGGGATGTCAACATTTAACCGTTAATCAGTTTTCCACTGAAACAATTGTTAAAAAAAGAGCGGAAGATTATCGCAAAAATTATTTTATAAAAGGGCTAAGGGTGTCCAGAAAACTGTATTTATAATTATTATAACTTTATATTTAAAATTATGTTACAGGAAAACAATATAAAATAAATATTTTTTTTAATTTGATTTTCAGCACTTTTTAGGCCATCTTTTGTTTGTTTTTGATTTTTTTTCAAATTTTTTTTTGTTGTTGTTTTTTGCAATTTTTAAAACAATGATTTTGCTCATTTTTGGGCTATGTTTTGTTAAGCTGCTTGTTGCCTTCTTCCAACATTTTTTGATGAAATAAACCAATTTGGTCAAGTTTCAAAGAGTGAAATAGCACTACAGGTAACAAGAAAAATTGTATTTTTGGATGAACTATCCCTTTAAATAAATCTAAATTACAGCCTTGTCAATAAATTGTCTACAGTACAGAGCTGTGGCAGCTTAAAAACTTTCACTAGTAAAATAATGTCTCATTCACTCTGAATTTCAAATAATTGTACTTCACCTCTTGTCAAAATACAGTTTATCTTCTCTTTGCCTGAACATCCACTGTCTGAATGCTCTGGATAAAAAGATGTATTTCTCAAGAAAGCGCTTTATACATTTTTAGAGAAATCCACTTCCTAAATCAATGACGCTGACTCCAGCTTTTCTTTTTCTTCTCTTCCTCTTTGTTGTGGCCTTTTTTTTCTGAGCGTCACTTTTTCACAGCACAGTGCAGGAGAGACAAAACAAGATCAAGTAGAGTCACGGCGAATCCGCTCAGGTCGATATGAAGGGAGCTCAGAAACCTATTAGGCTTTTTTTCACTGAAATATGGAGGAATATGAAGTCGCCTGTCAGACTGTGAAGGATTAGTGCAGATCAGTCTGGCTGCGGCACCAGGGCTCATTAAATATCTATTCGTCTCCTCTTCTTCTCTTTTTCTTTATCACTTTTTGACCCATCGTGCCTCCAGGCTGATAGTCCTTTAAATATCTCCAGGTTACTTTATTATTTTCATTGTGCTCGGCCCGGTGGGGATCTTTTGACATCTTGTCACGTTTGCGGTCACAGGTGTAGTTTCCCGCTCGTCCACAGGGGGGCGATGTTTGAGCAAAGGTGACGGCGCTCTGCTCACTCTGGTCCGGCAGTTTTATCATCGTAATCGTCCTCTCATTGTAGAGAGGAGGGGGTCCATGTGACATTTTAATCCCTCAGTCTATAAATACACCACCTGGCTTTGCAGCGAACATTATACTGTCACCGCCAAATATCCTGAAATTTAAGTATTATTTAAAGGAAAATTAAGAAACAAAAAAAGTCTAAAAGCTCATTGCTACAGTAGCTATATGCAGCATTTCCAAAGCACTTTTTAATTTCAAAGGAGTCGCCTAACAGCAATTGAAATATTTTTTAGATTGTATTCTGTTTTAATGACTTCATGTAACCTTATAGCATTGTTATAGCATTTCCAAAATTGCAAATAAACTTCACTCACTAAACAGCGACTGATTTTAGACCAGTTTTCGGCACTCAGCAGTGTCAGTTATTTAAAATAAATTAGTTCCCTGATTTCACTGCTCTTCTCTAAAAACTGTATTTTTTTTGCCCATAACTATACATCTACTCCATAGCATATTCTGTATTTTAACTTTTAGCTATTATACATTTATAATGCTTGTTTTTTTGTATGATTTTTGTAAAACTGCTTTCTATATATTTTTTATTTTATTTTTTGTCTTTATTCATGCTCTGCATCATTAAAAAATAGGGTCTCCTTCAATTCCCCAGTTTTAAATTATGGTTTGAATGAATGAAAAATGCATTAATATAAAATAAGCGAATGATTGAAAACAACGTTGAGCATAAAAATATTTATATTTTTATCAAAATAATAATTTTGGCGGTTTCGACAAGGACAAGGAAAGGGGACTTTGTTGGCTTTGTTGGTCTCTTGCTTTTGCTCTTTGAGTAAAAGCAAGTTACTCAGGCACCAGTTATCACATTCTCCAAATGTAACTGAACAACCTCTGAAAACTGGTTGTGTTTCTTGTCATGTGCTGTTTAGTCTCTCTGTCATGGAAAAACCTGGAAAAGTCATGGAAAAGTTTTGAAATTTTGTGCATGAATGCGTGTGGAAACCCGGGTTGTTGGAATGATAAAGTTGATGTTTTGCTGGACTATAATTGTGTGTGCGACTATGATCTCTCCATCACATCGTCACTGTGTTCCCGTTTGTCTTTACTGTTGTTCTGCGCGTCAATATTCACGACAGACCCCCCGTCACCTTGTAGCCTCTATAGCATCCTCACAACACGGTGTGTATATCTCCACCACCCCCCTCCTTCCCTCCCTATCATCCAGGGCACCGGCGCGTTGCTAAATGGAGTCGGAGCAGCTGTACCACAGAGGCTACTGCAGGAACAGCTACAACAGCATCGCCAGCGCCAGCAGCGACGAGGAGCTGCTGGATGGAGCCGGCGTCATCATGGACTTCCACACCACCGAGGACGACAACCTGCTGGATGGGGACGCTGCCTCCCCAGGTAGGGAGAAAACGGGATACATCCCCCCCCGAGCTGTTTGATTGGACCTTTTCCCCCTCCATGACCCACGCTTGGCGAACCCTCACCCTCCAATCAGTTCCTTGAATTCTCAGTCAGCTTCCCATGATGCCCCATTCTTTCTGTTGCCGCGTCTTCAAGTCCAAAATCAAGTTTGCCTCCTGACTGGGCAGACGCGTTGCTGCTCCCGTTGTGAGTCACCCCGCTGCTGATGTCAAGACGCATCAAGTGTGTGTTCGCTCGTGTGTGTTGCTGTCCCATGGCGCAGTCGCTCTGCCATCTGCCCCCTCCTCATCTCCATCCACACCCATCAGCTGCTCCGCACGCCGTCCTGTCGCACCCGACAGACACCTGCCGCCCAACATCCATCCAGCATCATAATCCAGCTCCCGTTCTGACTAAAGCAGCCTCACAAGTGGTTATAAAACTATTAAGTCACAGTCAGCTTCATTGTCAGTTCTGCCGTGTGTGTCAGACAGGAATCGAAAATACGATTCTCTCTATTCCCACGGTGCAGAGAAAAAAGTAGAGAAAATAAAGGATAAAAAAATATATGAAAATAAATAAGTGAAAGGCATAAGAAAAAAATGTGCATAAAGTAAATATATAATAATAACAGTACTAAAGATGTACCTGAGTACAAAAATATGACATCAGCAAAAAATATAAGACACAATGTATACACACACATACATTTTTATGTGTGTGTGTGTGTGTGTGTGTGTGTGTGTGTGCAGGAAAAAGTTTAGGTAAATCCTGCATAGTAATCCTACAACATTATTCGTTGTTTTTGTTTTATTTTCAAATCCATTTGCAATTTGAGCTATTTGATAATGACTCGATTAGTTAATTTGTCCAGTTAAAAGCCAATTATTCAACTGCTTTATAACCATTTGTAAGGCTCCAATAGGTTTGAACTATTTTAAGTCTTTTTCACCCGCAATCATTAGTTTGTTTGTCTTACACATCCTAATTGTCTTGTTGTTCTGTCCAGATCATAACTTTGACTGTTTTCGTCCGACTAAATATATACGAGCTCAGGTGGAGCGTGGTGTGTGAGTGAGGCAGTGATTTTAAAAACATACATGATTTATAATGCACTTTTTAAAGAGCGTGTTGTAGCATTGTGTTTTAGATCAGTTCAGATCATAACCTCAATCCATGCCATGCTACATAATTATAGTCATACCTGTCATTCCAGTGCGGTCACCTGTTTTTCATTCATTAAGAAGCTCCGTGGCACTCTGACTGATATATCTGGTGTCGCATCGACATCTGATCTGCTGCATCCTGTTTGGACTTCCGTGTCTTCGTAATTATGCTGATTCTTCTCCTTAGTTTTGACTCGCAGCTGCTCAGACAGAAAACGCACAAACTGACGCACGTTTTTAATCAGGATGCTTCCACTTTGGTTTGATTTTATGTTTGATTTTATTTTAAATCCATAGGCTCTCTGAATGTAGAGTAAGCACTGAAGTAAGCAAACTCATGTTTTTGAGCAGGAGATAAAGACACGGTCCTGTTTAAACTCAGTTTTTTGCTGAGCAGGTATTTTCCGTCCATTTTTTTATTTGGATAATTAAGATTAACCGGCTTTGTTTGAGTCAGTTTAAAGACACAGTGAAAATTAAAAAAGCAGTGTAAAGGGTTTGGTAACATTCACAAAGATCACTCAATAGGGCCGCTACCAAGTCCCTTCTTCATGCCTCCTTTACATTTTTACACAGAGCATTGATGGTTGTTAGAGAGAATGTATGGTCTTTAAAATTTCCCTCAAAATCCTGGAAAAGTCATGGAAATTTAACAGTAAAAATCGCGTCACTTGCAGAGGTAGTAGAGGTGTGTTTATCCACTGTCCATGTGTTTGCGTATGTGGGATTGGCTTCTGTTTCAGTCTCTGCGTGGTGATCAGCCGCTCACTGCTTTCTTATGAAACTTGACCTCTGGGCAGTTAACTGTGAGGGGTGAAAGCCTGGAGAAACCTTAACCTGCCAACACTGTCACTGCTGCGACACATACAGAGCGAGCCTTAGACAAACGTCAGAAACAAATAACTGAGTTTCCAGTTTTCCTCTTTGGTCTGCAAGTCTCCATGTGTTTGATATTTTGGTCTGTACTGTGACACACGTCTGCATTTGCCTGGGCTCCACCTCCCACGCTCATAATTTGTGTGTGTGACACCCATACGTGCATCGGCATTCCCATGAACCAGTTCGGCTGCAAGCCGGCGTGAGCTAGCGTTTCAGAAAATCTCTGAATGACATTGCTTCCTTGAAGTTGGTGTGCTGCCTGTCTCTGGCTCCCCGTGCTATTTTTACGTAGTAGAGAGGGGTGGGTTCAGAGGAAAGCTTGTAAAGACCTCCTCCGGGCTGAAACTGCAGAGTGAGCAAAAGGGGGCCGGCTCACTCTGTGGTCCTGTGGAGATTTTTGTTGGAGCATTTTGTTTGCTTGGAAGAAGAACTGGAGATAAAAGGAGCAATGCTTTGGAGAATTTAAACTCAAAAGGATTAATTTTGTTTCTTTGGGACTTTCTGGATTACTGAGACTTTTGTGTTTGAAACTTCATGTTGGGTTTTTGCTGGTTTGGTGTCCTGACTGGGACTTGTTGAGCAAGGAAGTAACAAACTATGGCTGACATCAGCTGTGTCATTGCCTAGCAACAGGAGCCCTGCTGACAGGTAAGAGACAATGGAGGTCCAAGCCAGGGGTGTCAAACATACGGCCCACGGGCCAAAACCGGCCTGCCAAAGGGTCCAGCCCTCTTGAGTACTTTGCAAAGTGTGGAATTTAAAAAAAAAAGTTATTAATACCAGAGTCTGACTGACTTTATCTCAGAAAAATTAAGAAGTAAATATCACTAAATTGTGAAAAAAATGTCTTAAGTCTCTTTTTGGTTGCTAGAAATAAATATTAAATCTAACTTCTGATAATAACTGGTACACCTAAGTTGAGGACATCTTTGAATATATACATACACAAAAGTGAGCATTTTTATTGTTTAAATTTAGATATATTCCAAAGTAAAAGTCCCATCTTTCTATCTTGAAATGACTTCAAATCTGACAATCGAGGTGCTGTTTTTAAAAAAGAAAACATAATTCTGATGGTTTTACTGGTCCGGCTCACTTTACAGGAAACTGGGCTGTATGTGGCCCCCAAACTAAAATGAGTTTGACACCACTGGTCCAAACTATGACTTTAATATTTTTAATATTAATGATAACAAAGGAACAGCGTGTGAAATCAGGGTCCCATTGTTTATCCTGGGAACAGCAACACCAGACTCAAGCTGCATTGTTTCATATAATAACACAAAATCACTCAACAGTTTACAAAACACGTTCTGCCTTTCAACAGTGACCGTGTGATCTGTTTTGGGTTTTACCCATGAAATCCACTTCAGCTGGGATTGGTTTCGAGGGAGAAAAGTAGGGAGGGTTCCCCTACATTAGGGTCCGTAAAGTCTGGCGTGCATTATGGCACAGATGTTATGAGACGTGCAGATTGTATCTCACATGCTTCACATCCTCTCTGTAGAGTCACTGTGAAAGAGGAAGATTGAGCAACTCTTGCATGTCTGCAACCCCATCGACAGAATAAATGTTTGCATTATACGTTTCTGCAAACCATGTATGGTACAATGGTACATTTATTATGTTGCTGGTACGTTGAAACTTTACCTTTCTTTATGTTTCAACAAGAATGCAGTTGATTTGTGCTTAAATTCAGGCATAGAATCACTTGAAAACGGTTAGAAATAGATCTTTTTTTGGCTTAAAATGCCTTGTTTTGGTGGCACAATGCAGTGGTGGTTTTGTAAAAAAGCAACAGCTGTTTATGGCACTATCCCTGGTGGAAACACAGCAACAGGTGGCGAAAAAACAACCCATGTTTGTGACTAAAAAAACGCTGGAAATCCTGATGGTGTCTGATTAACTTATTTGTGTCTTCTCATCAGTTTCTTGTACAGTGTCCAACATATTTTCTCTTTGCACGCTGTGGCAGAAGTTGCAGTGAAACTTTTCAAAAAAATAACCAACATAACAAGGCAAATGACTCCCACGGGAATATAGTTATTTCTTTTTTTGTGCATTCACAAAGCTTTCTTTCATTTCACTGATGAATAGGCTGATTGATTTTTAGTTGAATTGGAAAAATGCTGCTTTTGAAGGTTATTTTCTTTATCATTTAGGGCTTCAAAACAGATAACAACTATCTATCTGACACAACTATTGCTCTCTTTCTCCCCAAATTTAAGATCTGTATGCGTCATTGGTTGAAGATCATTGTCATCAATTTAATTTTTTAGATTTTTCGGGGCATTTGGCCTTTAATCAATAGGGCAGACTAGGTGTGAAAGGGGGAGAGAGAGGGGGGCGACACGTAAAAAAAGAGAGAAACCCGAGAGTGATTTGCAGACATTGTGACAATCAAAAAATTTAACCACTGATTTACGGACGTCTCGGTCACAATGTAAGTCACTTTGCCACTAAACTTTTGGCTTCAAAGCCCGACACACTTCCTCAGTAAAGCCTAGCCTTCACTGTCAGTCCATTTAACAGCGCTTTCTTCCATTTCTGCTTTATAAGCTGTTGTTTGCGCTGTCTGTTGTTTACATAGGAACCAGGTTTTTAAAAATGGCAGTTGCCGGGGCTGCATTGACTAATAACCGTATACTTAAGTCACTCAAGGTTCCTCTTGTGTTGGGAGTGTACTTATTCTGAAATACGGGTGGGCGATAAATTGAATACTAAGTGTCTCGCAGCTTGTTCCACGTGTGATGTATAAAATGACTTTATTGCGAACATCAAGTATAAAATGTCTCGTTTTTTTAGCCACTGGCATGAGACTCGCTTCAGCATTTCAGTTTTTCCTTCTCACTCCTACAGCTCTCTGCCTCTCACAGACACACAGACAAAAAGCAGGGCTTTTGCAGAGCTCCATACTGTGACTATTTAATTGAATTTTGCGACCATTGAACGCGACTACGATTTGCAAATACTGTTAATATATGAACTGAAGAGCTGCTAGTTCGTTTCTAGCTTACAGAGAATAACAGTGGTGGTGGCGGCCGCGTGAGCAGGTGAAGCTTTGTGTTTTCCTATCTGCAGAGCTCCAACCGCATCTATTTTGTCACATTTTTGACCACGGAGCACCAGTGCAACTTTGAAATATTTGCAATTTGTGAACTGGAGATCTGTTAGTTTGTTTCCAGCTGCAGTGGATGAATCCTCATACCGAGGTTACTTTTCAACTTTCTGCTAACGCTAACATATAATTGTTGACCGGAAGTCCACAACAAAAACATCAACACTTTAAGTACGAGACGTGCCGGGTCTTTCAAAATAAAACCACAGTGGGTTTCCTTTTGATTTATTCAATGTTATACTTTACTTCATTTAACATTATAACAGGATTTTAATAAAATTTGTTATAACAATTTATGTAACTTTATTTTTTGGCAGTAGCTACTTTATTTGTAACTGTATTTCATTTAATAACTCTGTATGGTAGTAGTTTACAGGAGTTTAGAGGAGATTTCAAAATATCAAGACATATTTCGTGAATCATGATATAGCGTAAAAATATTATGATATTATTTTAAAGCCATATCGCCCGGCCCTACTCTAAAATTGCACCAAAAAACAAAGTTCTGACAACTACGATGGTTCCTAGTTCTCAAAATGCAGATATAATATAAGGAGAATTCTTAAATCTATGGGAAAAAAGCCTCTCGTCCAAAAACGCCTAATGTTTTGATAATCAAAATGTTTTAGCCAATCCGTTAATTGACTAAATTTTCATTTCTATTATTATAATATCCACCTGTCAGTAAGCCTGTTTCACTGCATAATATAAACCTTTACTCCTTACTTTAACTCCCCCTGCACTTGTTTACAATGGAATAGTCCATGTTAGAGCTCACTCTCTCACACACACACACACACGCACGCACGCACGCACACACACACACACACCCCTGTGACCCGGCACCGTGGTCTCTCCCATACAGGCAGGGCTCACTGATATCCCCTAGCAACCAAGCAGGCAAGGCTGACCGGCCGGTTGTGCTCGTCTTTCCCTTTCAGAGTGTGTGTGTGTGTGTGTGTGTGTGTGTGTGTGTGTGTGTGTGTGTGTGTGTGTGTGTGTGTGTGTGTGTGTGTGTGTGGTGACATCATCAGCTCTAACAGTCAGCTGCTGCAGTGAAGGGAGAGAGAAAAGGGAGGGGGAGGGAGAGCAGACACACACACTCTTTCACTCAAACGCACACACACACACACACACAGCCCCGCTTGTCTTCCTCCGGTAAACATGGCAGCGGCAGCAGCGACTGACACACACGCAGAGAGCAGTGCGTAGTGAAGCTTAGCTTAGCCTAGCCTCGTCTCACCTGTCAACATGGAGGAGGAGGACGCGGCGGCCGACCCCTATTTGCCCTACGACGGGGGAGGGGACACCATCCCCTTGCAGGAGATCCCTAAAAGAGGTACGCCACGTCCCCTCTTCTTCTTCTTCTCCCCCCTCCGATTCGATTCCCTCTTTTCCTCACGCTGCTGTGATGACAGAGGCTGACCTCCTTCTTCTCCGTCTTGTACAGTGAGTCCCTGTAGACATATGGCAGGCAGATATGGTGCAGGTTAAGCAGATCTTCATCTGTTACTGGAGCTGAAATCAGGATTCAAAGCTGCTGTGGACTGCATGTTCTGTGGGAGCAGCTCATTTCGCCATTCACCTCTCTGTTGATCATCAACCAGCAGTGTGTGTGCACGTCAGCCACAGATAATGAGATAAAGAGGGAGCTGAGTGAGTGTGAAGGCTTGTGCTCGGGCCTGTAAGCAGCAGCGACTAAATGCAACATCATGGGCATCCATTTTAATTTCCCCACACACACACAGACGCACAGTCAGTTTGGCCGCTACATGCGTGAACTGGATGTTTCGGAGATGTAGGCTGTGTGTTGTTGCGTTTCTCAGTGCTCCTGCAGTGTGAGGACACCTGTTGGCCACATTCAGGACGTCACCTTACATCACATCACGTATAACGGAGTCCTCAGGGTGCAGCACACTGTCAAATCGTGCAAATTTCTACGACAAATTTGAGTTGTTGCACTGTATCCTTGTTTGTCTCTGTAATGCAGCCTAAAAGGAGGTTTCCTTTCAGCTGCGTGCAGCGATCTTCCAGGCTTTGTTAGATTTTTACGGTGAGCGAGCAGAGACAAAAGGCCCCTCGTGAGTTTTGGACTGCCTACGTCCACTTTGTGCAAGACGATGTCCCTGTATCAAGGCTCTTATTTCCTCTCTCCTAGCAGATGCAAAGTTTCGTAGTTTTCAGTCCAGCTTGTGATCCTCTCCTTTCTTGATTTCTTCAGTCTCGGTATGATCACATCTACATCAGCTGCTCTCTTTCCATTGTGTCGACCCTTCATGTAGAGGCGGCTTTACCCATGTATCTTCTGGTGGTTTTGTATGTCATTAATACAGAAATTATAATTATCCAGATATTTATTTTGCCAGTTTCTTGCTTTAAAGGTTTATTTTGTAAGATTTAAGGAAATTTAGCGGCATCTAGTGGTGAGGGTTGCAGATTGCATCTAGTTGAAACTCCTCCTGGTTAGAGTTTCTTCAGTGTTCATTATACAGGAGGTTTAACTGGGAGCTGAATTATCTGCAGATGTCTCTTTCTCTCCAAAACAAACAGACCCAGTTATTTAAACTGGTAAAAACACAAAATAATGCACAATAATGGAGCTAGAACATTTATTTTGAGTGATATTGGAATATATAAAGCTTTTGGCTTTATAATGCACCAAACTCTCGGAGCGCAGAGTGTACTCTGGGCACAGATGGAGCAGCAGAACATTAGGCGCATTTAAAGTGAAACTTTCCCGTTCATTTTGCATTCACTCACAGCAGCTCCTCCTCCATTGATCAGGTCTGATAAGCTCTGAAAGAATCAACAGATCAATAATTCACAACAAACTGCTGCTGAGGAAAAAATAACCCATGAATAGCTCCGCCTGAGCTGCGTTCACAGACCTGCAAAAACCTCAGAATTTAGAGAGGGGACACAGAATGATACAAAGGGACATTCACACATTTAAATCAGCTACTGCCATGCATACGCTCTAATTCTATTAGAGACACTGCTTTAAAAAATAAGCCTTTTTGTTGCGATTCGGCACAATAAAGACAGGCCACGAGCCCAGCACATGCTTAAGAGTGCTCCAGTTTGTCTCTGATAACTTCCAGACGTTCAGGAGGGTTTTAACAGGAGCTTTAAGGTTGTTTAAGGTCATTTACCTTAAACCCTTTGTCCTTGACTCAACTGTTTGAAATCAGCGCGTCACATGTAAATAAATACACACAAAACAGGACGTTTCTGGACTTTGATCCATTTATCTCTCAGCCTTTTCGTGTGACTCCAGGGATTCCAGTCTGGTCATCAGGCTGGCATCATCCCAAACACCAGAGCTTCTCAGCCTATAGGGAGGTTGTCGGGGTCAGTTCAAGACGCTGATCACATGATGGCTCAGCAGACTAACCCTACTCCAACTGGGCTGATCCTGGGTGTCCTAGCCAGCTGCCTCTAAACCTCTCTGATCTGATTTACTCAGCAGTAGTAGAGAAGGTCTAATTCAAGGGAATGCACGGTGGTTTGTTAGACCGAAAACCTGGAATTTCTCCATCTATTAGACACGGAAACCTCTGAACAAGCACTAATGGTCATTTCCCACCTCATTGATCACAGTAACACACGAAGGCCACGCTCATTCACGGAGGTGGTGTTTTTGACAGTCAGCAAGCGCGCATGTGCACTGACGTGGCTTTTAGACCTGATGCAGGCTGAACAGAATCGCAGCGTCACTGCACTAATGCACAGGGCAAAGAAACTGAAGCTTTATGTTATGAGTGTGTCTTTTGTGTACGTGCTTGTTGAACCATTAGAGCGTGATGCTGGCGATGTGCTCGCATGCAGTCCCCTTCAGTTTCCGTGGCGTCACCCTCGCTCGGCTCCACACTCCTGACTGGACTGTTGAGTGCCAGTAGTGCAGCATCATCAGGGGGTCTGATTTATCGCATCAGTCAAATCCCAGTTTCCCTTCCAAATAAGCCACAGTCATTCTGCTCCTGCTTGGGAGCTGGAGGTGTTGCAGTGGTTACTGCAGTGTGGAGCCGCAGTCTTATCTCTGTGCTTTTTTGTCTTCATGGACTGACACTGCTGGCTTGTTTTCAGTGAACAATTTTTCTCTATAGAGCATTTTTTGCCTCCTTTATCTGCATTTTAGTGTTGAAAGTGTGCATTTTTTTAAATAATTAAATTTGCTGAGAAACAAAAAAAAAGCACAGGCAGTAGACTTTACAGAAATCTCTGCAATCTCTAATTTTTACCAAACTATTTGTGTTTGTTTGTGGTCAGTATTTCTGCTCCTTCTATATTGTGTGCTTCCAAGTGAATTATCTGTTGGTTTTGGATCTGCATCAGATCACAAGTCACCAACTTTGGAAAATGAGGAACAGAAATACAACTGTCAATTGGAAATTTAGAGTGTTTTTGTCTTTAATTTTTAGTTCTGCCTTAACGTTTCCTCAAAACCATTGTTTTCTGACCAAGGTTACAAAATGTACAGTTCAGCTCAGGGGCTGGTTGCACCAACACGGCTTACTCCTCTTTTCAAGTTAAGTTGGTTGTAACTTGGCATTTTAATATAAAGGTCCAGTATTTATGAGGAAGAAACCTTGATGGATAATTTTGTTCACTGAAGGAATTCTAACCGGTGGAAATTTCAGCTGGTTGCAGTTTGTAATCGTCACCACTAGATGTCACTAAATCCCCCTTAAATCTCACACACTGCTCCTTTAATAGTTACACCAGTTGTATTATCTATGCTTAAACCTTCTTCTCAGTCAGACCTGGCATAAATCGTATTCCCAGTCAAGAAATCTCAGACGTTTTGTTGAAATTAGAAACATTCTCAGTTATCAGAGGTCAGCATGTTATGCACAGTATAAAATGTGACTTTTTAATAATGAATGAATGAAATCTTTATAATCCATTTTTGAATTTGTTATACGTGAATACACCAGGACACACACCTAAAGGGATACCAACATGGACGGCAGAGTCATCACCACCATCATTTCATTAAATGGTTGGTTTGAGAGGCCTTTTAAGAAATCAATATGAAACGCAGTGTCCTCAGTCCATTTCTGAATCAGATTGGAACAGGTTGTTCCATCCCCTCAGAGCAAGATTTATTACGGTAACATTTTTCTGGCTACAGAAGGAACCGCATCCAGCTTAGGTTTATATCCAGATCTGATCTCTCTGCCCATTTTTTTTTTTTTAGGACTAAAAGATCCTCAAACCAGCTGCATGCAAAATCTCATCGCGCTCATCCTGTTTATCTCTTTTCTCCTCATTGTGTGTGCAGGTGCACGGCTGTGCTTAAAGTTAAACACGCTTCAAATAAAAATTGAAGAAAAAAAAGAAATTCACCAGAAATAATTGTGATAAATAAGTGTTAAATAAGTATCCCAGCATGCATTTTTAACTACTATTTTTGTTGCACATATCCATTATATTACACACATAAAAGCTATTTCATATTTGAATACAAGGTTGATTTATCAAAGCAATGCTTGTGTGAAAATGTTATATTTCTTGAGTTGTGGGGTCTGCTCGTCATCCTCTGGTCTTATCTCGTAAAGTCAGCTGGTAATTAAATGCTGTATACCTTATGAAACATTAGAAATGAAGGTAAATGTAATTTCTTTAAGTACTTTAAGTACACAGTCAGCTACACCCGGTAGAAAGCGTGCATCTACTCATGGATTAATAGATGCACGGTTGGTGGGAGCAGTTCAATAGAAAGAAAATGGTCTGTGGATTACTTGAGTAACCGAGTCATGATTTCTGGAAAGAGACATTGTTGAGTTTTTTTGGCCTTTTAAACACCACAAGCCGAGTGCCATCTAGTTTCTTTATATTGCAGAGAAGGCAGACGTCTCTATGGCTTATATCTAAAACACTGCAACTCTCAAAATAATCTAAGCTAATAGATACCACTGCAGATAAGAAAGAAAAATATAATCGTTTTGGGCTAAGTTGTCCCTTTAAGGGTTGTAGTTCTTGCTTCATTTTGCCCTAAATAGCTCTCCCTCTTGTGCTTACTATGCAGAAGTACAAAACTGATGACTCAAAGGAAAATCGATCATATAACCACGTAAACATTTCCTTTAAAGTGGTTTATTAGTACACCACTCACAGCTCATAACTCTTCATCAGCTCATATATTTCCCTAAAAAACCCACAGATGTTGAGTCAACAACTGAGTCATCCCACCTCTCTTTCACTTTTACATGCACACTATCTCTGGACAGTCCAGACTGTAGCCGTCACTCTCAAATCAAAATGGAGAATGATAGTATCAGTCTGCCTGCCAAGCCTGACACTCGTACTGCTGCTGACTGCACAACAGCTACAACAGCTAAGCTTACACACTCACTTCTCCTCTCTGAACAGTATGAGCATCGACCTGTCAGAAGAAAGCTACACTGGACAGTTTTGTCCCCGAGTCTTACAGAAATTCTCACCAAAGGATTTACTTCTCCTCTCCCACATCCCATCAAACATCAAAGGCTGCGATATGAACTAATAAGCTGCACTTTCTTTCAAAGGCTGCGTCATGGCCCACATTCATAATGTGGGAAACAGGATTTTTCTTTCTGCTTATGTCCCAGTTATTGCAGATAAGAAATGT
Organism: Plectropomus leopardus; assembly: GCF_026936395.1. NCBI lineage: Eukaryota > Metazoa > Chordata > Actinopteri > Perciformes > Serranidae > Plectropomus > Plectropomus leopardus. The sequence goes on from NC_142198.1 coordinate 17,326,853, forward strand.
GAGTAGTTGAGTGTGCAAGAGCTAAACTCCAAACTGAGATGCAATTTTGATACAAAGCATCATCTGATTTTTTATTCTGCTTGTACATTTATTGCTTGTTTAGCGCATCTAGTCTTGTAGCTTTTTTTGTCATGTGATCTGGTAATACCTTGGTGTTGTTATAGCAGTTGCAGTGTGGTGCTTGGAAAGGATGCAAAAGTTGGTGTATGATCTGTTTTATTGGGCTGTCTAAGGCATTTCTATCCCTCCGTGCTAGCAATGCTAGCCGTGGCCTTGAGGCACAAAAAATCTCCTAAATGGCTTACGATATCTAAAAAATGACTTGAGGTAATTTCTTTAAATTTGGTACAAACGTTCACTTTAGCCAAAGAATAAACTGAGTAAAATTTGGTGGTCAGAGGTTAAGGTTACTGTGACCTTGCACCAGTCTCATTCTCGTCAACACATATCTCAAGAAGGTCACAAAGGAATTTCCTCAAATTTGGCACAAACATCCACTTTGAGTCAAGGATGAACTGATTAGAAGTTGATGGTCAAATGTTAATGTTACTGTGACCTACTGTTGACATCTCATTCTAGGGGATTTTTTAATTTTTTTAAATTCGGCACAAATGTTTACTCTAAGTCAAGGATGGTCGGTCAAAGATCAAGGTCACTGTGACCCTACGTCCATCTTATTCTCGTGAATGCAAAGTCTCAAGAAGACCTTCAGGGAATGTCCTCAAATTTTGCAAAAATGTCCACTTGGACAAATATGAACTGATGAGGTCATTGTGACCTCACAAAACATGTTTGGCCTTAAATTAAGAATTTATACAACAATCATGACAAGATTTCTCACAAATGTCTAACAGGATTAAATGAAGTGATGACACTTTATATTCCAAAGGTCACCTTCACTGGGACTTCACAGTACTTTGTAAAAACACTTTTCACGCCATTATTCAAAGTCATAAGTCACAGAAGGGGAGACATTTGGTCAGATACTGAACTGGTGGCACTAATCTTGGTAGATGATCTGAAGATGTGTGTGAAGCATCCATGTTTTCGCAGTCAAGTATGCATGAACTGTAACTGCAACTTCACTTATGTTGGGAGGCGCGAGGTGGTGATTTTAGTTTGGTGCATTGAGCTGTGTAGCTCATTCATTACGTGGTAAAACCTTGTTCTCATTATAGCAGGTACAATGTAGTAATGCTTGGAAAAGGATGCAGGTGCATTGATGCCATTTTATGATCTGTTTTATGGAGTCATCTAAAGGATTTTTATGTTCAAAGCAGATCACAGAGGGTGAGCAGCTATGAATGAGGCCTTGTTTAATAGTCATGACCCTGCCCCAGTTGTAGTTACACTCAGGAGATTAAAAATGTATTGTGCACTGGAATGTGAGTGTTCGCTGTTGAAATGGCCACAAGATTATTAACCGTGGTGTGTCATTGGATTTGCATTACTCCCACATTCTTGCATTCACACCTTTATCTTCAGCAGCGTGAGAGTCAAGTAAAAGCATGTAGAGGTTCTTTTGTTTCATATTGTTACAGATCACAACAGTCAGAAAGTGGCATTCAGGGTGGGGAATTATTTTTCTCTGGGTGTGCTCTTAAGTGCCACTTTGGCAGGAAACCAACAGTCATTTGGTCGCTCTTTTTCTATTGTAAAGTTACATTTATCTGGAGAAATAGTTGCATGTGTAGCCTCAGTAACGTCCTCTGCTGCAAACTTATCACAGGATGCTGGAAAATTCAGCAGATGTGTGTGACTGACCACATGGCACAGAATGAAAGAGTGAATGATCATAGCAGGAGCGGTGGAGATAAACTTACAAACTCACTGTAATAATATTTACGAAGCCTCACAAGCTTAATACAGGAGGTGTCGTGAGTTTATCATAAGAAATCAGTGTCTGACTGTAAGTAAACTTAGTTTGTCTTACACAAATTAAACTGCAGTTGTGTAAAGAGCAACACAGCACCGTCTGAAAAAGTTTTTCCTTTGAACTCTGCTGGTTGAAGTTCTCAGAGGTGTCCGTTGAATCTTTAAACAAAAGTATGATAAACAGTCTGACTCAGCAGATGTAGGCTGCAGCAAAAACTTGATATTAGCCGGTTATTTAAACAGACATCCTCCATTGTGTTTTTTTTTTTTTTTTCCGCTATCTTAAAAATCGCCTTCACTACAGGACACAAAAATAACCTCAGAGCTAACAACCTACATGCTGAAAATGGCAAGTGTTAACAAAGCTTTGGATCGTGAATAAGACATTCTTGCTTTGTTTTTTTGGTGAATTGTTGTAAAGCTCTACAACAGATAAAACAACTTGTGAACGCAACTCAAAAATGCCCAATATCCGTCTCACAGGACTCAGATGCCTGATCTTGATCGGTTTTTTGAAACAGCCAGTCGGAGTTGATTTGATACATCTTTTAGACCTCAAGTATGGTCAAGCCTCACCTCTTGGGCATCATTTCTAATGACTGGTCACCTCACCACGTGCAAATGTTTCACCAAAATAAGTTTCTCCCTCACCATTATTTTCCGAGGGCACCGTCACTGCATCCTGGGCTTAGAGCTACCCAAGACGATTGTGATTGGTCCAAAGAAATACAAACAAGCCGGAGTGTTTTTTTGGCCTATAGCAAAATGATAATGCATGCTTCCAGATCTTTCTAAAGCTCTGACACAGCACTGTGGAGGTTAAACAGGGCTTTGCCTTAAGTTGCTCTTTCACAGTGAAATGCAAAATGCATGTGTTTGTGGTAATTGTTCTGTTATCTCTTTGTGTACATCAGAATCTGGCCACATCCTCTGCTTTCTCGTTTCTGAAAATGATTACCTTCCTGTGTATTTCTGTTTGAATGTGTTACATTAGAGAAGCTAAAGAAGCTCTAAATCCATCTTGCAAACCCTCTTGATTTCCCCTGCAACTCCTGTTTTTCATCGCCCTCTCCCAGTGTCCTGCAGTGATCACGATTCTCCTGTATTTCTTGTAATTTAATACAAAGTTTTACTTTTTTCCCCTTTTGTTATTGCATTTCAGGCACAGTGCAGCATGTATACAGTCTATGACTCTTAAAGTCTCCTGTTTCTTACCTGTTGGTGCTTCCAGAGAGCCATCAGGCTCACATAGATGTAGATGCATTTTCTTTTCTTTTTAATATTCTGTGCTTTTTTGGGGTTTTTTTTAAAGCTTCCTGTTGAAAGGTATTCCAAATTACCATTTTTCTACAATGACCAAACACAGCGTATCTGGCTCTTGTACATAAATGTACATCTCTAATTAGACTGTGATGTCTATATCAAATAAACTAAATTAACCAACTAACATGAGTCAGGGATGGCTGCTGACAGGTTTACTGCAGTGGTGGTTTTAGTGTTGCCCAGCTGTCTTTCAGAGACCACAAGCCTCCTGTTCCTCCTCGCTTAGGCATCCAGGACCCAGTGGTGTGTGGGCTAGGGAGGACAGTCGGCTGTGGGTCTCTGGCAAACGTCCGTAGCTCAAAAGGGGCATGAACCGAACACTAAATCAAATTGAAAATATTTACACAAAAAAGCTGCTAAAATACTTTCTATTTTGATATTTTCATTCTTTAGTTACCAAAACGTAGGAAGGACCTCCAGACCCTCTGCTGTGGTTTTGAAATTCTCCCTGTTTTTGCAGCCTCAGGGTGACGAGTACGTCTAAATGCCATGTCATGACTGCTTTTCTTTATGTAGTGCTTTCACCCGTTTTAGTACGTTCGGATATGTCCTTGTGCTTCCACATGGCAGAAACCGTCCCAGCAGCAAAACACGAGCTGTGTTTGTGATTTGTCATCATTTGGCTTCTGTTTTGTTTCATTTGGTGGAGTCGGGTTTACTGTTAACACGCTCCGTAAATACACCTATTTCTCACTGATTAATCTGATATTGCTGAATGCTGACAGACAGGAGAAACAAGTTGAGCTTGTGATGTGTCACAGTTATCATGACTAATAACACATATTTCTCTTTGTTCTCCTTAAAACTTAAACAGAAGCTTTAACTGTGTCTCTGTGTCTCCCTTTTGTCCCCGTCACACACTGTACTGCCTTTGTGGCGCAGATGAAGAAGCATATTTGCGTCGTCACAAGTGGGACGGCTAGACTCAGCTTTTCGGACAATTTAAAAAGTGGGAGGACGGGGTCTCCCGAATTCATAACACACAGTCGCGCTTTAATATTAGACTCACTGATTTATGAGTATGATAAATAAGAGGATTATGAAGATTTGTTGACTATTATTATAAAATATGACAGTTTTCACATTCTTTAATTGAGGAATTTTAGCGTAATGGGAGCCATGTGATCCTGTGATATTTTTCAGGTGACAGGCAGAGATAAGTGGACGTTTGGCTGCTTCTCCTTGCTCTGTTTGTGTGTGTGTGTGTGTGTGTGTGTGTGTGTGTGTGTGTGTGTGTGTGTGTGTGTGTGTGTGTGTGTGTGTGTGTGTGTGTGTGTGTGCGTGCTGCTGTGAATCAGTATGACTTCTGTCCTTATCAGCCAGATCAGATCAGACGTAACCAGAGACATTCAGCGTCTCATGTTATTGTTTAGAGCAAAGTCAATTTAATCACGTTTTTATAGTATCAGCACAAGCGTATGAAAGGGCAGTGGACAATGTTTACTTTGTTTGTTTTTTTTTCAATCATTATTATAAGCTGAGACTTCTCTGTGTCATGTTGAAGTAATTTCTGATCTGACTACTTGGTTATTGGATCTATAGCCAATCACATTGTCTGACAGTCTGCAGGCTGATACCATCTGAGCAGCGCTAACGAGACTGCCAGACATCCCAATTTAAACAATTAAAAAATACTTTTAAAGATATATATGAAACATTTCTGCATTAAAATGTCTAAAAAGGATTGTATTGTGTATTTTGTTGAGAAGTGTACCTGCATTGTTCCAAGTAGGGTTGCTTTTATTTTATCTGATGATTGGTAACATAAACAGTCAGTGAATCAATTAATTATTATAAAACCAACTATTTTTTCCCATCAATGAATCAGTTGGAGAAACATTTTACTTTACTCATTTTTTTTACTTTTTAATTTTTTTTTTTTAACTTTTTTCAAAATTTATTTTTCATACTTTTTATTTATTTTCAAATTTACCTCAGGCATATATGTCTTGCAGAAGAGTCCATGGAGTCTGGAATATTTTCAAAACCAGTTTTTGTTTCCCACCTTCCTCAGGTGTAAGAAAATACACAATAGGTGAATAAAAACATGAAAAAAAGAAAAATCATAACAACCAAATAGTATACTGTAAATTAATAGTAACAGTATCTCAAAGGAAAGAGAAAGATTCCAGTACATCGCATTATTTTAAATTTTGTCAATTTTGTCAATTTTGTTGGACAGCCCCAAAATACGTGTGTATGGTCTCCGGCAGAGCCCCTTTCAGCACCCATCTGACCCAAATTTTGCTTTTACAAGTTTTATTGACTCAGCCCATTTGTTTTTGGAGAGAAACCTCTGCAGATAATTCTGTTTCCAGCAAAAACCTCCTAAACAGTGAGGGAATTTAAACCGGACTTTTAAATGAACTGCAATGGTGACATTGCTCCCGAATTTTGTTATTCCATCTGCAGATGCACACCTACACACACACACACTGATCTGCATCTCTCACGGAGCAGGAGAAACTGCTCTGTTGAGACACCCAGCGTAGGTGTGCCTGTGTGTATAAACGTGGATTAAAGATTACCTGAAGGTATTTCAGCTGCGTTTACTCATCCAAATGTTTCGGCATATAAGCCTCCACTCGCTTTATTGTTGTTCCAGATGAGGCGGTGGACTGCGGGCCTCACTTAGAGGGTTTTCTCAGAGCAGCTGTGTCATTATCTCTCAGCGGCGACCGTGTTTTTAGCTCTGCAGTGTTTCTGATGAGCCGGATAATAAAGGAGATGGAGCTTTAATGTGCAGCCAGCGGCCGGAGGAACCGCGATGGATCTCTTTTCTTTTCGTGAGCATTTCTAAAGATCAGATATACGGCAGGAGAACCTTACATCACATGCTTTTCTGTTTTTGTTTTCCCGTAAAAATGTTTGATATTGCTTGTATGTTACTGATCCGTGTTGCAAAGACAGATATGACTTGCCAAATACTTGATATACAAAGAAAAAGTTAAATATTGAACTCACGTTTTCTGTTGAATCTCGATATAGTTCTGTAATGTACAGAACTGAACCGTGAGTTTTGTAAATTCTTACACTGTTTTTTTTCTCCAGGGTCTAACTACGTCATGTCTAACGGGGGCGGGGCACCCAGCAGCACCACCCACCTGTTGGACTTCCTAGAGGAGCCCATCCCTGGTGTGGGGACCTACGACGACTTCCATACCATCGACTGGGTTCGTGAGAAGTGCAAGGACCGCGAAAGGCACCGAAAGGTGAGATCAAGGCTGGCCAAAATTCCAACATTTAGCCTAAAATATATACAATGCAGGATTTTCCTAAAAAAAAAACAATGTACAGACTCATCGAAGTATCACTTATGACCCAAAAGAATATGTGGCGGGGTATTTATCTGCAGAGATTCTGCCCTCTACCTGTATTTTCTAACTTTCTTTAATGAGCGTCTGACACTAACATTTCATTAGAGAGTAATTTTATCTTAACTTTTATTTTGGTGAAACACACTTCATTAACAGTCAAGGGAAAATAATTAAACTCCCCAAAACCATCTTGGTTCATCTTTCCACTTTTACAACAATCAACACTGGTTTGGTTGAAATAAATACTCGATGCACCCAGTTAGATGTGAAAATATGCTGGTTTTATGCACGCTAAAATTATTGTTTACTTGAACGGAGTTTGGTGAGGTTGCATTCGGGGCTGTTTCTGGTTAAACAAAAACGATCTTATTCTTTAATATATGGTTGACCTCTGCAGGTATCCTTTCCATAATGTTGTCGACCACTTTTAATAACAATCTGAGCCTGTCGGTGACTATAAATGTTCTCTATTAGTGACTTAGACACAAAACAGAGTGACAAATACCAAACTTACCCTTTAAAATTTTTTGCAAGGTTCAAAATAATACTCGGCAGTTTATACAGCTTTCCACATTAACTGGTGTCAGCAAAAACAACTAACACACTTCCTGTGCATCAACACTCTGGTTTGTTTTGGTCACACAAGAAGAAGAAGAACTGGGGCGTTATGCAGGATCAGCAGTTTTAGCCTCAGTGAAGGAAAATAGTGCATTTGACCATAATGAACTCAATCATCAGTTTTTATTGTTTTATCATCACATGGAATTATTGGAATTATGCGAGGTACAAAGTGATCCCATTACCTCTTTTAACTTGTGCTCTGTTATTTTTAAACCTTTTTTTTAATCCTTCTGCTGAAAAATTGTCCACGTTTATGACATTTCATCAACAGAAAAGTCAATGAAAACAGTTTTTGTCAACTAATTTTTTTTAACTTTATTATTATTTATTTATTTGCTGTTTATTAGTTATTTTTTAAAATTTGTTTTATAATTGTTATTTTTATTTAACTTTTTTCTTTTTCTTTTTTCCCTTTTGGGTGGGAAGCGGAAGGTCGGGTAGGGACTTGTTTCAGATGTATCATGTTCAAGCTGTATTTAGTTTGTTTTTGTGATATATTTGGAAAATAAAAGATCTTGATCAAAAAAAAAAAGCTTTTGCCAGAAATGTCAAAGGAATTTTACTGCTTCAAAATTCTGATAATTTGAGCTTTGTTACTTTTAAGACGGTCTTGTATTGCAAAAGTCGAGTCTGACAAAAATATTATAAATTTACAAGCTACACTGACGGTCTTGTTTTGAAGCTTTCAACCACATCCCAGTCTTTATTAGCATGAATTCATGAACGAATCAGACTTTAGTGAACACACACTAAACTGTCAGTTTACTGCCTTACATCTCCGAGTCACGAATACAACCTCTCTGTCGTCTCTTTTATCCAAATATTGACACATGGTTACATCTCTCTTACCTGAAGTGATTTAGAGCTGAAGTCCTCTGAACTCTGGGAATTTTAATGTTATTTGAATTCTTAGTCAAACATCAACTTTATAACCTGGTTTTACCTGCCTCACTGTAAATAGTATTATTAAATGTTTTATTGAAACAACAGAGTAAATCCTACCCCTAGAGTAGATTATTGAATTGTTTATCATTGGGGAGGAGTTAAAAACCTTAGATCTACTACTGTTACTGCCAACATATGTATGTAATACTTGTTCATCTGACATTTTTCTTAATTTTATTAGTTCCTGTGGATCAAATTGAAACTGAAGGAATTATTATTACACGCAGTGAATCACGTTTTTTAGGTGATAAAAGTGCTCAAAAAATCACAGAATTTTGCACATGCTACACGCCTGCTCAAAAACTTGAAAGTTTTATGGGTGTCCTGCTCAGGTGTCACAAAATGTCTCAGTAGCACCGCTCACAAAACTTAAATAAACAAGCCCCCACAGTAGGTTTCACACACAGGCACATGTACATGGCAAAGGGATTCAGCAATTTTGAATTCATCGTGCAAACTTTGTGTATTTTTTGCCATTTATAGAGGTCATACTTTAACGAACTCCTCCTAGAGATTTCACATGATCAACTTCAAATTTTGTCTGTCCCATCTGAAGACCTACAAGCTGAAAAGTTGTCAAAAGTTTTTGTTTTTCGTCAAAACGTGTGGCCGTGGTGACACCTCAAATTTTCAGGTTTCACCATCACAGTGGAAGTTTTTTTGTACATGTACATGGTCAAATCTTAATCCCAAATTTCACATATTTCATGACCTAAGGTTCTGCCCTCTGAGTGATTTTGACATATTGAGCTTCAAAGGTTTGCACTTCAAATAGCATAAATTATGTGAACCTTTTTGTTTACTGTATAAAAAGCTCAAAGGTCCAAATATGCATATGTACACCTCACATAATCATAATAAGACATCTGCATCGCACCACCAACTGACAACAGCCTTATGTGATCATCTGATTCACATGACATGTGCATCGTGTGGTTTATTTCTGATATACAGCAACATGATTTATCATTAGTGTGTTCTGTTGCACCACATAATGGACACCATATTTGCACATTTTTTCTGAGCGCTTACGACAAATCAGAGCAGTACCACCGGAGACAGTGTGGGATAGTATGTGAATAAATGAAATAATGAAATTTGGGAAAAGAAATCTCAATTTGTGTATTAATTCTTTAACTGTTGTTGTTGTGTTTTTAGATCAACAGTAAGAAAAAAGAGTCAGCATGGGAGTTCACAAAGAGCCTGTACGACGCCTGGTCCGGATGGCTGGTGGTGACGCTCACCGGCTTGGCCTCAGGTAACACAAACGCACACACACAGTGCAAACACGCACACACGGCTGTTATCTGCTCTGCTGGTGACTCTCACATGCTTTGCCTGAGGCAGCTCACGCTCAGTCTTTGTCTTGGTCTCGCTTCGTCTTTTGCTCTCATTTAACCCCAAAAAGAAGCATTTTCTATCTCCTGCAAGAGCCTCACCAGAGAGAGTTCAGTCCTCACTGCAGCAATAATCTACACAAATGATTTATGTTTTTACGACCAACAGGAGAAAGAAAATCAACAAGCTGTTGTACTTTGGTTTTTTTGGAGGGCTTATCTTAGATCCGATTCGACATCCTGAATCCGCTGAAAAAAGGAAACTGGAAAACCAGCAGAGAGGATGCAAGATGCTAGTTAGCCAATTAGCGCTTTAACAACACAACCCGATGTTGAAAGAACAAATTATAATTTATCGTACACAAGAGAATAATAACACAGACAATTACAAACCACTTCTGTTGGAGAGCTCTGTGGCTAAAAGCATAATCTTACCTTTAGGAACAAGTTTGCATCATCCTCGCGCTCTCTTGACCTCAGTCGTTTGTTTGCTCTCCTCACATCCATTTTTCTTCTCATGCACTTCAGCTGAACCGTCAATCAGGGTGATTTCACTAATCAACGGGCTCCGGCGTCAATTCAGCATACTGAAAAAAAGCCAACAAGAGCCAAATAGTGGCAACAGTGCCGGACACACCACAAAATCTAGGGCTGCAGACACTCACCAGCGGCCCGACATCAACTGTCAGCCTGGTGTGTCAGGGCTGTTAGGAAAAAGATAGATGATGACGTCCCTCGTAAAAAGCCTCCATGTTGGAGACTGAACACAACTTTGTCAGGTTTAATGTTGTATTTTCTTATGACACAGACTTGCTTTTCTAAATTGATAACAGGCTCATATCAAAATTAGTAGCATAACCAGCAAGCTAACTGCCTCTGCCTCTTTTTCTCTCCTTTTCTCCACTTCCTGCCTCCACCACCTCTTCGCCCCTCTTTTCCTTCCTGGTTCCCTCCTCCCGCCAGGTGCTTTGGCTGGCCTGATTGACATTGCTGCTGATTGGATGAACGACCTGAAGGAGGGCGTGTGTCTGAGCGCCATGTGGTTCAACCACGAGCAGTGCTGCTGGACGTCCAATGAGACCACCTTCGCTGAGCGGGACAAGTGTCCTCAGTGGAAGAGCTGGGCTGAGCTAATACTGGGGCAGGCCGAGGTAGACTGGGACAACATCCACACTGAGATCTGAGCGCAGAAAAAATCTCCGTCCGTGTTAAACATGCCTGAAAACACATAACACACGACCATTTTCTGTACATACCCTGGAAATGTGCATGCTGATGTAAACAGGAAGCAGCATTTGTTGCTTACCCTGCATACTCGTGGTGTCAGAATAATGGTTAAAAAAATAAGTTCCCAACTCAAGTTGGAACAAAAACATGGAAACTCGGCAAAAATGTTGGTACATAACTTGCCAAGTTGACATCATATTATACAAAAACATGGCAAGCGAAAGTTAATGTTGGGTTGATGCTAACAAACGTTTTATAAATTAATTTTTTATCATTTCTTTCCTCACGTGCATTATTAGGTTACAATCGTTATTTGCTGCCCACGTTGAGCAAACTCGATTACACAGAAAAGTTATTTATTAACCAAGACAACAAAGGTAAAGTAATATTTTAGTAGTTGTAGAAGATATACTGAAACAAACAAATCTGGAGAAAAAATCACTAATCTAAAGCTTCAGACTCTTATTGGCATGTTTTTTAAATGCTCTGAGCAATAAAACACAAAATTTCTTCCTTATAGCTTCAGTTTTGTTACCCAGAGATACTTAAAATTTCATAAACACACCAGAGTCGGAAGACGTCCCAACTCTGGAAATGGGACCACCTGACGAGCGCGTGAATGCTCCATTAGTTACAGAAAATAGTTATATAAATATAACCAGATATTTCTTTGCTTGGACCAACAAGGTGGAACTTTCACTGAAATTAACACGAGGCGATCAAGGCAGCAGAAAGCAAATACGGTGACGTTTTCGTTCAGTACAGGGAGCATTATCCGTCACCAGAGGTAGCCATGGCAACGGGAAGGGAGTAATGTCACCCACATCTTAAGGATAAAATCACAAAAGGCAAGCGATAGTTACGCATTTTAAAATAAAAAGTGTGGATGAAGCCTAACAGAGCAACAGCATAAATTACTGCAAATTTTAAAATTGGTTTTATTTGATTTTTAATTAAAAGTTTAACATAGAGACACACATTTATCAACCTTATAGATATAACTGAACTATTAGATTTTTTTAAATAAAGGGAAAGGCAAACTTGTAATGATTTATAAAAAATTTAAAATTTTAGACCTGATGTAACTCCCACTTTCACACTTTATGTCTGATTTTTGGTGCCGGTGAGTTTCATGGTGTTGACTCTTCCTCTGCTTCCTCTCCTCTCTGCAGGGGCCCGGCTCGTACATCATGAACTACTTCATGTACATCTACTGGGCGCTGTCCTTCGCCTTCCTCGCCGTCTGTCTGGTCAAAGTGTTTGCACCCTACGCCTGCGGCTCAGGGATCCCTGAGGTGAGGAGAATGTGGCTTTTACTCTCCCACATTACCAACAAACACTGTTTTTGGTTTGTTTGGTTGGTTTTGGATTTGTTTGTGTTTTTTTGTTTGTTTGATTTTCTCTTATCCAATTGGTACCTCTGTTCTTCAAAATGAAGAATTTATTTTTAAAATGTTTTATTTTTAAATTGTATTATACTTTTGTAAAAGAATCTATAAACTGTGTATATACATCGTAGAAAATATTAAAAATGTAGGCAAAATTGTGAATATGATTGTACAAGTTGCTTAAATTGAAATAAAATGTGAGTTAAAAAAAACCCTTAGAAAAAAAACTCATAAAATAATAACTAACTTGTCAGTCAGAACTGATTAAAACAATTCTTAAAATTAAATGAAAAAAATAATACTAAAAGTAGGCCATCAAGAGAGGGTAATACAAATGAACAGGATAAAATAATAGAAGATAATACATGAATAAAACCACAAAATAAAAACAGAAAAAAATAGATAAATCAATAAACCACTTAAAGTAAAAGCACACTTGTGTTAAAAAAAATAAGTAAAATACAATACCTGTTAAAATAGTCAAATCAGACTACTGGAATGAAAAAGGAATGAAATATTAAAAAGTAATGTCCTCAAATTAAGTTGTTGATACTGCTATGCAGAAAACTCTTTGTGGTTTTGCATAAAAACTCAAACATCCAGAAGTTAAGAGTTGCTCTCACACAACATTTCAATACGTTTTTGACAGATATTAAGTCAGTAAAAGATTCTCAGTATTCAGTCACAAAACCCAAAAGTAGTTTTTACCACAGAAGATATCAGTTTCATGGAGCTAATGGGGTTAGCTGGCTTTTTGTGGCCGTGTGTCTTTCTTGTCTCTCTGTTTCAGAGTGAGTGAAGGAGATTCTGCAGATTATTGATGTTCTGCTGCTCTCATTTTCTCACGTCTGATCAATTTGCTCTGGGTGTCAGAAACTCGACACAGCAGACGAAACAGAAAGCCAATAAATCTCCACAGCTGCCCTCTAACTCTCCATGAAAGCAGTGTAATTAGTTATGTGCACTCTCCGGGATCCTCACAGCTTGTTTTCATGCTTATAGGAGTTTCGCTTTAATGTCTTGAAGTGGCTTCAAATTGTAAATTTTGTGGGCAGCGGGGAGATGTGACAGCTTTGGCCGTGCTGTAAAAAAAGCCATGTTGCTGTGAGCATTTTCCAGAAATGTTCTTACTGTTGCCATGGCAACAAGACAGCTGGAGCTGCACTGTCAAGTGAAGTGTGTGGTCGGCAGTGACTTTTAGCACGTTGACGATAACAGGATAGAGGAAACCATCAGGAGGTAGAGATGCTGCTGCAGCAAAACGTGAGTGAATCGGTTTTGAAAAAGGAAATCAAATTATTATTATCATAATCATTATTAATCTTTATTTTTTGGCAACAGTTTATATTACAAAACATATATATGGTCAGATTAATTTCCTCTGCTGTTCACATTTTTTTCCAAATTCAAGAACTTTGTATAGTTGATAGAGATAAAGTCAATATGTGAGGGGGAGACTTAAGAAAAAACACAATAACGGACTAAAATTCAAAGTTTTATGTCTTTTACTAACTACAAAGACGTTTCATTCAAGGGCTTTGAACTTCTTTCTCATTTTCCAAATAAATACACATGAGCAAATCTGATTGATGGTAATAGAAATTGTTTTGTCGCAATACTGAAATTTCTATCTTTAATACCTTAAAAAAATATTAATATTTGATGCCATGTCTCGATAACAAAAACTGACATGAAAGGCCTTTGAATTATTTTTTTAAATTAAAATATAACAAAGGCTGTGACATAACAACAACTTCTCTTTTCTTGGTCAATCGCAGAGATCAGCAGATTTTAACATCCACAGTTTGAGGACCACTTGATTTTCTTTCCTGTTTTTCAGCCCTTAGTTGACACATGTAGAGCTGTTTTTTTATAGCTTCACTGCTTTCAAATCTATCAAATGTGCATTTAATCAAGATATGTATAGTTTTAAGCACACTAAATAAAAAGTACTGGTACTTGCTTAATTCACTCCTGTCTTCCTGACTGTTTGTCCTCAGTGGGAATCAAGATGGACTTGTCTAATCTCTACCCCCATCTCTCCAGATTAAGACCATCCTGAGTGGGTTCATCATCCGGGGCTACCTGGGCAAGTGGACCCTGATGATCAAGACCATCACTCTGGTGCTGGCTGTGGCGTCTGGCCTCAGCCTGGGGAAGGAGGGCCCTCTGGTCCACGTGGCCTGCTGCTGTGGGAACATCTTCTCTTACCTCTTCCCCAAGTACAGCAAGAACGAGGCCAAGAAACGCGAGGTGGGAGAGAAGACACTTATATCAATCTTCTTATTATTAATTCTGCCAGGTGGTCTGTTATTCTGAAACCTGACTGTGTTTCCGACCCCGTCTCGTCAGCTGAGGTGCGTTTGTTTTGTTCTCTCAGGTCCTCTCTGCTGCGTCGGCGGCTGGGGTGTCTGTTGCTTTTGGAGCACCGATCGGAGGAGTGCTCTTCAGCCTGGAGGAGGTACAGCACATGATGTCATAGACCAGTGATGCTCAACTCACGGGCCGCAGGCCAAATCTGGCCCCCGATAGGGTGCCGGATGGCCCCCCCCCGAACCATTTTCTAATTTACAGTAACATTAAATTGATTCTCACCAGGAATTGTTTTTGTACTAGATTAAGGGGTCAGAGTGCATAAAACTGCATCAAAATAGAGCTTAGTTATCAAAAAAGTGCCTTTGGAGGATCCCACACCCGTGAGGGGCTAAATCCCGAATGTCCTGTAATCCTAGAAATGTCCAAAAATCATAGAAATGTCCTATAATCCTTGAAATGTCCTAAAATCTTAGAAATGCCCAAAAATCCCAGAAATGCCCTAAAATCCTAAAATGTCCTAAAATACTAGAAATGTCCTGAAATCCTAGAAATGTCCAAAAATCCTAGAAATGTCCAAAAATCCTAGATATGTCCTAAAATCTTAGAAATGCCCAAAAATCCTAGAAATGTCCTAAAGTCCTAGAAATGTCCTAAAATCATAGACACATATTAAATCCTAGAAATGTCCTAAAATCCTTAAAACGTCCTAAAAACCGAGGAGCATGTATGGGGCTGCTGTGACTGGCCCCTGGCCTCCTGTCATTTGGCAAAAGTGGCCCCTGAGCAAAGCTTAGCCGTCGTAGACTCTGAACTGACCAGAAAAGACTGTAAACCTTTTTTTTTTAATGCATATCCTTCATATTCACAAAACGGTGCTCAGTGTAAATCAGGATAATGGATTGTCTCTCTCTCCTCCAGGTGAGTTACTACTTCCCTCTCAAGACGCTGTGGCGCTCCTTCTTCGCCGCTCTGGTGGCAGCCTTCGTCCTGCGCTCCATCAACCCGTTCGGTAACAGCCGCCTGGTGCTGTTCTACGTGGAGTACCACACGCCGTGGTACCTGTTTGAGCTCATCCCTTTCATCCTGCTGGGAGTTTTCGGAGGCCTCTGGGGCGCCTTCTTCATCCGAGCCAACATCGCCTGGTGCCGGCGGCGCAAGTCGACACGCTTCGGCAAGTCCTTGGACTAGATTCAAATAGGAATTTGTTAGTCAGTTAGACGTAGAGTCTGAAGATGTTTGTCAGCTGTTTGCTTTGGCAGAGAAAATGATTTAAATGTTGATGATTTAAACATAAAACATTCAGGACGACAGCGTTAATACATAATGAACTTTATGATTGTCTCGTAAGCAGCCATTAGCAACACTTAAAGGGCCCCAAAATCAAAAATACACATTTCTCCTCTTACCTGTAGAGCTATTTATATATCTAAAGCACAGCCAACAATTGACAACTCACAGCAAAACAAACTACACCAGGGGTAGGCAACCTGTGGCTCTAGAGCCACATGCGGCTCTTTAGCCCCTCTCCAGTGGCTCCTTATATGGAAATGAATGGTGATTATTTTTTAAAGATTTTCATTCAGTTTTTCAATTGCAAAAATATGTAGCCTGTACACAGAATATGAAAATGTATTAGCATTTCATTAACTAAAATATGCATCATATTTCTGTGGCCTTGGTGCCTTTTCTGCTTAATTTTGCCAAATTTCAAAAGCGGTGGACGCTCCTGAATCAAAAAAGCTTGACTAGCTATGGATTCCAAATCCAAGATAGGAGAAGTCTCAGAGGAAAATGGAGAAGTTAATAATGTATATAGATAATACTAATAATAATAGTGCATAAATAGATCTTTAATTTTTACCACCAACACTGCAAAGTTAATGTAACAAAAAATAATAAATAGTGGTAAAACATATTAATGAATATTCATATAGACCCATTAATAATATTGATAGCTTAGTTTGACTATGTGTTGTGTTACCTGCGGCTCCAGGCAGATTTTTTTTGTTTGTTTTGGGCCAGAAATGGCTCTTTTGATAGTAAAGGTTGCCGACCCCTGAACTAGACTAAAGCACGACAGGTAAGAGAAAAGATGTGTTTTTGATTTTAGGGTGAACTGTCCCTTTAAGGTGGAAAGACAGAGGAGTACGGAGAACTCTGACAGTGGAGATGATCTCCTCTCCCCACCTTAACTGAACTGTTAAACTCTCCCTCTCTGCAGGAAAGTACCCGGTGTTGGAGGTGATCTTGGTGGCCGCCATCACAGCTGTGGTTGCTTTCCCGAACCCGTACACGCGTCAGAACACCAGCGAGCTGATAAAGGAGCTGTTCACCGACTGCGGCCCGCTGGAGTCCTCGCAGCTGTGCCAGTACCGCAGCCAGATGAACGGCAGTAAGGCGTTCACCGACAATCCCAACCGGCCGGCAGGGCCCGGCGTCTACGCCGCCATGTGGCAGCTCTGCCTGGCGCTCATCTTTAAAATCATCATGACGATATTCACCTTTGGACTCAAGGTGATTCAGCGGTTCCTGATTGGCGGATGTTTTACCCTGCAGGTCTTTATAAACACTAAACCCTTTTCTTGCTTCTCGTCCTCAGGTGCCGTCGGGTTTGTTCATCCCCAGCATGGCCATCGGGGCCATCGCAGGGCGAATCGTTGGCATCGCCGTGGAGCAGCTGGCGTATTATCACCACGACTGGTTCTTGTTCAAAGAGTGGTGCGAGGTGGGAGCAGACTGCATCACTCCAGGGCTCTACGCCATGGTGGGGGCCGCCGCGTGTCTGGGTGAGTCAGCCGATAACAAAGTGATCGTAAAGATGGAAATGGTATGTTAGTGGGTCAGAATTGTGTTAACCTTCACATATTTGGTCGTTTTGGAACATTTTGGCGTCTTCGTGAGCAGGACCGGTTTACAGCGTCAGCAGAATTACAGCAGTTTACAAGATTTAATTCACAAAAACAGACAAAAACCATTACTGCGATCAGTTTATTTCAGCAGGGGTTTCTCAAAGGAATACTTCAGTCCCTTAATGATCATTTGTATATCAGTGGCTTACCCATGTTGTGTTAAATTTGTGAATTAGAGAAAATTTTTGATGAATTAAAGTCATAGGAATTTAATAACAGTAACACAAAATCAAAACCTCAGTTAACAAATTAATTTTTGAAAGAAATCAAACTCAGGTTTTTGCTCAGGTTTCAAAAGCTTAATCTGGAAAACATAAACATCTTTTTTTTTTAAGTCAAAATCTTTGTTTCTATTTGTCTAGGTGCGTTTATGTTCATTTCTTCCCCTCTCGTCTCTTCAGGCGGTGTGACTCGTATGACCGTCTCCCTGGTCGTCATCGTCTTCGAGCTGACCGGTGGGTTGGAGTACATCGTCCCCCTCATGGCTGCCGTCATGACCAGCAAATGGGTGGGCGACGCGTTCGGCCGAGAGGGAATCTACGAGGCTCACATCAGACTGAACGGATACCCCTTCCTGGACGCCAAGGAGGAATTCACACACACCACGCTGGCCAGAGAGGTGATGAGGCCTCGACGCAGCGACCCGCCGTTAGCGGTGCTGACGCAGGACGACCTGACGGTGGAGGAGCTGCAGAGCACCATCAATGAAACCAGTTATAATGGTTTCCCTGTGATAGTGTCCAAGGAGTCCCAGAGGCTGGTGGGCTTCGCTTTGCGCAGGGACATCACTATCGCTATAGGTAACTACGGTGTTTGTCCCAAATATCAGTGCAGAATAATGGAACAGTAAGAAGAGGAACAGTAATTCATTTAAGAAAACAGCGCACTAAATCACTAAAATGACAAAATGGGACACGTTAATACACGTTTATGTGTCTTTAAGACCCGAATCGACGTCGGTTTTTCTTTTAACCTCTGAAACCTGAGAAAGTTTGTTTGTACTGCAAAAAAAATTGCTAAAGGTGACACGGTAATGATCTGAAAATTAGCTGTAGGAGATTCAAAAACAAGAGAAAAATGTCTACAAAACTATACTTTTAACTCTCTTTTTTATATATTTAAAATGATGTCACAGAAAGAAAAAAAGTTCACCACTTCATCGGTTTTGGTCATTTTTTTCTGTGTTCTTGCTCCTTTCTCAACAGAAAATGCTCGTCGTAAACAGGAGGGCATCATGTTGAACTCCAGGGTTTACTTCACCCAGCACGCACCCACCCTGCCGGCCGACAGCCCTCGGCCCCTAAAACTGCGCTCCATCCTGGACATGAGCCCCTTCACCGTCACCGACCACACCCCCATGGAGATCGTGGTGGACATCTTCAGAAAGCTCGGGCTGCGCCAGTGCCTGGTCACTCACAACGGGTGAGTACGAAGTTAAAACTCTCTCAGGTGCAAGGATGTGCTGCAAGAGCAGAATCCGTCTCACATCCTATTTTTTCCGGTTGTTGTTACGATCGACTTACAGTCTGAGGTCGACAAACTTTAAACAAAGACATGTACACACTGTCCGGTGTTGCATGGGCTCTAAAATCCCCGATTTACCCTGTAATCTGCATGGCCTGGCCTAACCGCTGTGCTGCACCTCCTTTACCCCCCACTGAGCAATAACAGCCGGTCTCTTCAGCAGAAGAGACAGCTGCTGAAACTAACTACAACTACATAACAGGTATCAGTCTGAGAAGTGAAAAAGACGCTTGTTGAGAAAGAAGGTTTGAGTTTTTCTCATTTTTAGATTTTTTTTTTTTAGACCGTAAACATTTAATTTGTTCATTTAAGTGAAAATTAAAGTCTCGTGATGGGTCAGACTCAGGAGATCTAGTTTAGATTTTACAGATTCAGGTTTTGCAGAGAGCCACCTGCTGGTGTGATTTGGGAATTACAAGATGGATTGATTTTAATAATCAGTTCCCTCAGTTTGCCGTGACATTAATTATTATCATTAATGTCGCCAAGTGTGCCTCATTAATGTGCATGTTGTTGTTTTTGGACGCATTGGTGGATTTGTTTTATTTTCCAAGTGATTCGTTGACATTAAGAATATCACCAGACTTATTGTATCTTTAAATCTCTAAATTTTAAGCATATTTTAATAAAATTATTTAAAATGTAGCTCAAGCTGCTGTTAGGGTTAGAAGTAATAGTTAAGTATTATCCATCATAACACACGTGATATTAATTCATAACATTTTGTTGTTTTTGTGTTGAGTTTATGTTAACGTTACCTGTTTAATATTTTAAGTTGCACCCTGTTATGTATGTTTTTGTGCTTCTTTCTCTGTCTCTCCTCTGTTTGTTGTTTTTTGTTTATTTGTTGTCGTTTTTTTGGGCAGTTTACCGATTAACAGGTGTGTGTTTCAGGATTGTGTTGGGCATCATCACAAAGAAGAATATATTAGAGCATCTGGAGCAGCTCAAGCAGCACACGGAGCCCCTGGTGACTAGCCCCGCCCCCTTTTTAACACACGTGACCCCTCCCCCACCTTTTCACACCTGTCTCTTAGGCTCCGCCTCTTTAGAGGGCTGCATGAAACGTGGTGTGAAAACATGTTGACAGTTCCCGGCTAAGCATAAAGCCTTCCTCCTCTTCTTCCTCTCCGTCTTCTGTTCTCTGACTGGTGGCACTCTGTCGTTCGTGGGTTGGTTTGGTGTGGATTCACCTCTTAACGCAGACGTTCATCTTAGACATCTGTAGAAAGATCTGACCTTCATCTTCATCACTGGTAGCAGTTTTGGAGTTTTCTGGTATATAGCAGTGCTTTCCTGAGTTTTCTGGGTCCTCGAATGTGGGACCTCTACGGGAACTGTCATCCACATGAGTCCGGAGCCTCTTTCAGACATGTGCTGCATCACAGGAAATATGCTGGAAATTTAACACGATAAAGGTATTTTACCGTAAAAAAAAACAAAAAAAAAAATTAGAGAATTATATAAAGGAGAAATAAAGTCTGTGAAATATAAATACAAATATAATAAACACAATTAGTACTAGTATGTGAATATTTAAAAATTATAAATGTGTATAATGTGCTGAGCATGTAAAGTGTGTAAGAATATAAAAAAAATAATGCAGTAATAGTAAGAAACAATTAGCGGTAGTATTAAAATATGTTTTTAAGGTGCTCTCTTATCAGATAGAATAATGTAACTTGTCTGTAAAATGTCTCAGCTCAGGTCTTAATCATATATCGTCACACCAAAGGACCCATTTTACTTTTCTTCGTTTTCAGTCATAAATACAATAATACAGTTTCTGACGTTTATGTTAACTAATTTAAAACATGGATATTAACACCTTCTACAAGCCATTTAACTCTTATGAAGCCTGAGATTTCTTTTGGGGGAAAAGGTAAAGAACTGTGCAAGAAATGTGAAATATTGAAAGAGATTAGTAAAAGGTGACGAGAAAATGACCCGAGAATTAGTGATAAAACAGAGGACAAGAAAAAATTAGAGAGAATTTCTGATTAGATATTTAAAATATATATATTATTAATATATATATATATATATATATATATATATATATGTGTGTGTGTGTGTGTGTGTGTATTTCAAACTAAAATTAAATGCTCGGATATAAATACACCAGGACCACAACTAGTAAGCCAAAGAATGATATAAAAACCTCAAAAACCAAAAACTAATAGTGCTACCGTTTTACAGATAAAGCCAGCACTGTTACATGTCTGAAAAGCGCTCCGTAGATTCCTGAAGTGCAGCTTTGTAGCTCGACACCATTCAACTGCATTTGTTTCCTCTGTAGTTCTGCTTAGTGTTTGTTAGCTGCATCATGTTAGCCTCTTTATAAGAAGTTCATCAAGCTTAGGGATGTCAAGTTTTTGTTTTTTTTGTTGTTGTTTTTTAACTTAATTATGCCTGTCACCCTGTAACCATTTAGTTATTTAATCCTGGAAACGTCCTAAAATCCTAGAAATGCCCTGAAATACTAGAAACTTCCTAAAATCATAGAAATATCCCAAAATCCTAGAAATCCCCTAAAATACTAAATATATTCAAAAATCCTAGAAACATCCTGAAATCCTAGAAATGCCCTAAAATCCTAGAAACGCCCTAAAATCCTAGAAATGTGCTAAACTCGTAGAGAGTTGCTAAAATCCTAGAAACATCCTGAAATCCTAGAAATGCTCTAAAATCCTAGAAACGCCCTAAAATCCTAGAAATGTGCTAAACTCGTAGAGTTGCTAAAATCCTAGAAACATCCTAAAATCCTAGAAAGGCCCTAAATTCTAGAAACGTCCTAAAATCCTAGAAAGGCCCTAAATTCTAGAAACGTCCTAAAATCCTAGAAATGTCCTAAGATTATTGAAACATCCTGAAATCCTAGAAATTACATAAAATCCCTCAAAGATCCTGAAATTCTAGAAATTTCCTAAATTCTTATATAGTAATAAATATCCTAAAATCTTAGATATATTAGAAACACGTATGGGGCCGCCCCGACTGGCCCCTGGCCCCCTGTCATTTTGCAAAAGTGGCCCCCAAACAAAGCGAGCCGAGTCTCCCTGCTCTAGACCGACATGCGTTACTCATCAAAAAATACAGTTAGTCGCTGACATCCCTAATGCTATATTTTGTTTTCACGTGATAGCGGCTTCACAGCTCAGATGTGTTTTGGTGTCACTCTGATTTTATGCTTTGTAGTCGAACAGTTGATATAATTTCTCAGCATGTTTGCAGTCGTGTAACCGTGTTGCCTGTTGTGTGTTTCCCATCTTCCCCTCACAACAGTTAAACATTTCATCGTGAGAATTCATCCAGACTTTTTTTTACCTTCATTAACGACTGTTTTTTCTTCTTTGTTTTGTTTTTTGTTATTTTTTTAAACCCCCCTCGACCCTCCGTTTCGCTCCTGGGTCTCCACAGATCGACGACATCTGACTTTCAACCACTTGGCGAGTAGCTAGCCGCCTGGGAAAGCGGAGCTCTGTTGTAATACTTTCAGAGGGTGGTGTTGGTTTTTAGGAGGGAGGGAGACGATGTGTAGCGATGTGATTCATTCCCATGTTTCCCTCGTCCTGTAGTGGTAGTGAGCGCTGTGGTGCAGTGACGTTGTTGTGTTGATTGGTGCTGTAGTGACCTGGTAGTTAGCGTGTGGTGATAAATTGACCCCGATGAAGTCCTGACTAATCCTGAGCTTCAACCTGCCAATGTTTCCTCTCAGCCAGCTGTGTCCTGACCTCTGCAGGAGAGTCAACAGATTCATGTTAAAAAAAAAAAAAAAAATGTTGTTTTTGCATCAGGAAAAAAGGAGTGTTGTTTTAAATAATTCTGACCTCAGTATTTACCAAAATAATCATTATGGGTTTTTTTAGTTTTATTTTTTGTTCATTTAAGTGGAAATAAATTTTTTTTTTTTTTAATTTATTTGTTTTTTTCAGTAAATAGACACACATTTTTCAAGCACACAAACCCCAGATACACAAAAAGTATATAAATTAAAGAGAAAAATAAATAACAATACAACAATGTAGTAATCCTAACAATGTGATAAGAGTTAAAAAATAAATAAATAATAAAAAAAAGTTTAATACAAATTAATATTGAATTATTATGTGAAAGAAAAAGGGTTTTAGATTGTTATTAAAATTTAAATATCTCAAAATTTACCTGAACATGCACACATAAGGACACATACTTGGGCATATGAAGTATACACACATCTAAAGATATGAACATTATCGAGCAGCCGTAAATCTTTCTCTATATTATGAAGTTGCAAGTTTTTTAAAAGAGAGGTAAAGGATTTTTTTTTTAAAAATCCAAATTTATTGCATATTATACACAACTTCTAAGTTAACGTATTGTCCTTTTTTTCTGTCGATAACTTGATAAACACTGATAATGTGGTACCAAAAATATTTTGATTAACTCTCAGTAATATGCTTATTTTTAAAATATTTTGTCAATAATTTTCCCTTTTTTTGGGAACCACTGATCTGAAACAGAAAGGACTTTATATGGGAGCTGTTTTGCATTTTTTATATTATATTCTCACTTGGGTGCATGGTGCATGTTTTTTTTTTCAACCAATTCACCCATTTGTACCAGTTTTCTGATGGTTGCTGAGTCTTCTGGGAAATGTAGGAAAATCTTAAGTAGAAATCAAATTCAGGAGGCGAAATGTTTTTTTGTTTTTTTTTAAACTGTAAATTGGTCTCAAATTTAGTTCTAGGTTGCATTTTAAAATGGATTTAACATATTTCGGATTCACTTTTTGTTAAAAAACATAAGTTTCGGACACTGCTGGCTTACAGGAAACATTGCCGTCACCCCTCTGACCCTTCACACACTCTGACCTGTGCCCGGTACCGAGCGTCTACGGCTGTTTTTGTTTCTATATTCTGCTTTTAAAAAGGCGGTCGTAGACGTGTGTCTCGGGGAAATCCGTGTCTGATCTGTGTTTCGTGTCTCCTGCTGCTCCGTAGCTTTAGCTCTGATCCCTCACAGGTCATCTCGACTCCTCTCACTCAGACCTGGGTCCAAATGTGTTGCTCACTCATTTCATTTGCACTTTATTTGCCTTTTTAGGGTTCAAATAAAGCTGAACGCTTAAAACGATACAAAAAAACTCCCCGTGAGCTCTTTGGACCCAGCTCTGCTCCCCTCAGACGGCTTCTCCTCCCGCTATTAGCTGTTTTAGCTTCAGATGCTCCTCTTCACTGACCTCAGACGCTCACGGCTGAATTCAAGAGCACAGATCAAACAAATCTAAGCTTTTTAACCATTAACTCGGTCTGCGATGTCCTCTTGAATCAGCAGGAATAATGATGACTAACTGAATATTTCGAAACGTTTAATAAGCCGGCTCCGGTCCCGTTAGCCGGGTTGATCAGGTAAACTTGCTCGACAGCAGAGGAGAAGACGAAGGAGGCGGCTCCGTCACGAGTCCGAAATTGATCAGATCGCCATGGAAACGTGGATTGTCCACTTAAAAAGAAAAAAAGACAAATTTACATAAAACAGATATCCTAAAAAAGTCTTAAAAAAAAAACGTATTAGTATTAAAATGTAGTCAATCTTTACATCTTTTTGATTTTTTTCTGATGTATTGTAAAACCTTAAAATAATTGGTGACATTATTTTTTTAAAATAATATAATAAATGCCTCTTACATTAATGTCATTCAGATCAGGATAGTGGAGCTGTCTGGCGGTCACTGTAATGATTGAAAATTAGTAATTTAACAAAGGTTTCGAAGCATTTCTTAAATTTAAACTTATGTTTTTATATGGAAAAACGTTTTCAAACTCAGAACGATGAAGAGAAGAATCCCACATGCAGAGTGAAAAACACAAAATCCGCCAGTATTTTCATGTGATTTGATTTATTTATATAATAAGTAATATTTATAGAGAATAATAAACATAAAGCAAAAGAAATGGACAAACACATGATGGCGATGATTATCCCCTCTCTCTCACCTTTCACGCTTAACCTGTCCTATCAAGTAAAGGCAAAAAATATGTTTAAAATTATTATTATTTTTAAAAAAATTAAGTTTCTATTAAATGTTATTCAGAGTTAGACATCCTGGAGAAATACAAGTAAAATAGAAATGAATTCCTCGTTTCCACGTCCAAACTCGTAAATAATTCGGACTCCTGTGACGAAGGCGTCTCCTCTTCTTCTTCTTCTCAGAGGTTCTGACTTCTCTCCACGTCCTGTTCACCACTTCCTGTCTCCTTGTAGGATCCAGTTTTTCCTTCTCACAGCTTTTTGGAGCGAAAACATAAACCAGCAGTGACAGCGTCAGAAATGACACCTGCTGTGCAGGCTGGGTGCTGTTTCTGACCTGCAGTCACCTCCTCTGATCACTCCTCTCCTCTCCTCTCCTCTCCTCTCCTCTGGTCACTCCTCTCCTCTCCTCTCGTCTGGTCACTCCTCTCCTCTGATCACTCCTCTCCTCTCCTCTCGTCTGGTCACTCCTCTCCTCTCCTCTCCTCTCCTCTCCTCTCCTCTCCTCTGCTCTCTCCTCTCCTCTCCTCTCCTCTCCTCTCCTCTCCTCTCCTCTCCTTTGGTCACTCCTCTCCTCTCCTCTCCTCTCCTCTGGTCTCTCCTCTCGTCTGGTCTCTCCTCTCCTCTCCTCTCCTCTCCTCTCCTCTCCTCATCTCTCCTCCTCTCCTCTCCTCCTCTCCTCTCCTCTCCTCTCCTCTCCTCTCCTCTCCTCTGGTCTCTCCTCTCCTCTCCTCTCCTCTCCTCTGGTCTCTCCTCTCCTCTCCTCTCCTCTGGTCACTCCTCTCCTCTCCTCTCCTCTGGTCACTCCTCTCCTCTCCTCTCCTCTGATCTCTCCTCTCCTCTCCTCTCCTCTCCTCTCCTCTGGTCTCTCCTCTTCTCTCCTCTCCTCTTCTCTCCTCTCCTCTCCTCTCCTCTCCTCTCCTCTCCTCTGGTCTCTCCTCTCCTCTCCTCTCTTCTCCTCTCCTCTCCTCTGGTCACTCCTCTCCTCTTCTCTCCTCTTCTCTCCTCTCCTCTCCTCTCCTCTCCTCCTGCTGACTTTTGCTTCCTCAGGGACTCGTGTTTTTGTTGGCTTTACAATCAATCAGTGTCCAGAAATTAATTTTTTGATTCCAATTAATCAAAATATGATCAAATTTTTACAGAAGGGGCCAACAAAAACATGACATCGTTTTCTCTCCTCCTCTCTAAACCACCAGCACCTCCTCACCTCTCTAAACTCCTTCTTTTCTCCCCCCTCCTCCTCCTTTGTCTCCCTCTGCAGGCGGCTACTTGGTATTATCACAAAAAAAGATATCCTTCGTCACATGGCTCAAATGGCAAATCAAGATCCCGAGTCCATCATGTTCAACTGATCCGCTCCTTCCAGGACGGCTGGGGGGGAGGGGGAGACGACAGCGAGGATGAGGAGGAGGTGCGCCTCCTGGATGGCTCCAATCTCTGACATTCAGACCCCGATGTTTCTTCTTCTTAGTTTTCAGCTTTGTAGACCCTGAACCTCGCAGACTGACGTGGCACAAAGAGACTTACCGGCCACGAGAGAGAAAAGATAAAGACTTTATCATTCTGGCTGCTGAGGACACGCAGAGGTCACGCGTTGACAGCACACACACACACACACACACACACACACGAGGAATGCACTTTTTACACACACACACACACACAAACAAAATCTCAAACACTTTTGCACCTGCAGACACCTCCGACATGCATGCTCTCTCTCTCCACATAACCTGTAAAGCTACACCCGTTTGCACTCTTCACGTGCCTCACCCTTGTCCTGTCTCAGCCGAGGTCCTAGTAGACATCGCCTGGCAGGGGTCAAAGGTCAGAATGAACCGCCGAAGTGGGACGCGATGAGGGACCTTGAAAACCTCCAGGCTTCTGTTCAGATAAACGTCCTCACCTGCGCCTCCCGCACACACACCGGACCTGTCCGTCCTCCAGAGAAATACGTTGTTTACCCGTGAATTTAGTGTGTGTGAGAACGTGTGTGTGTGTGTGTTCCTTAGCGCCTCTACATTCCAGGCAGGTTACCATGGCAACTGGTGTGCACCTGCTCCTCACCCCCCCCCCAACCCGAAAACGTTGCGGAAAAGAATTGGGATCCCATGGCTGCTCCCCTGGGTGCACGATGGTGTGTGTGTGTGTGTGTGTGTGTGTGTGTGTGTGTGTGTGTTGAGAGGGAGTTAGAGAGACATAGATGGGTACTGTATTTCAAGAACAAAAGGAGAAAACTGGAAAAACTAAGACCTTCGTGAGTGTGTTTTCATTTCTGAGCCAGCTTCAGCTGTGTGTGTGTGTGTGTGTGTGTGTGTAGGTGTGTGTGTGTGTGTAGGTGTGTGTGCGTGCATGCGTGTGATTCCCATTGATTCATTCAGTGTGATTGGAGGTCGAGTGCTTACGCAATGGAAACAAAAGAAGGAAAAAGTGTCTTCTGTGTCACGGGAAACAAAATATATCAAATTTACTTTTTCTTCTCAAAATATTAGGCGTGCTGCTTTTTCACTGTTGATCTTGAAATCTTGCTATAATCAGTTAAGCTTTTACGACTTGAAGCAAAACAAAACTGGAAATCTGTATTGTTATAAGCGATCTGTCAAACTGGAGAGGGATGTTCATGCTGCATGAGGACGTTATTTTTCTCTTTTTTTGGGATTTGACCACGTTTTTGAGTGATATCATCTCATATACTGTTTTTCGTGTTTGATATTCCACCTCAGTTTAGCAGATGAAAGTTATCCAGTCGTTCTCTCTAGACCTCTACAGATGACGTTTAACGCGCCATCAATTTGTGGAGGCATGATTGGCACTTTGTTAAAAAAAAAAAGTCAGAATTTGAAAAAAGCGCTTCCTAACAGACGCACACACTTCATACAATAATGCAGTGTTTTTATACTTTGATTTATTTCATCTAATTTTTTGTAGAGTTGCACTCAGCTCATTCATTCAGCCTCTCCTTGCCATGCTCTCGCTCTGTTTATCAACCCGCAAAAGGGACAAAAAATCTGTCTTGCTCCACGCCGCTGTGGACAACAGAGCCAAGAGGAGGTGCAGAAGTCCAGTTTTCTCTCATACAAGTAAAACTGCCTACCCCTGCTTTAAATAGTATTTCCCAACAGTAGAAGATGTTTATTTCAGCCTTTATTTTGTGTCAAATTTATTGGACAGTTAAGACAGAGAAAATAGACTAATTACACTTTTAACATGTTTAAAAATAAAACACTGCCAATTAAAACAAAACTAAATGTCATAACAAAACCAAATAAGATCTAAAACGTTGTAAAACTGACAATAATTTGATCACTTTTTTCATTTCTGAAGCCCAAGTTCCACACAATAATGCCAATTTGGGTCTTCAAACTGCTTGTTTTGTCCGACCGCCGGTCCAAAACACAAACATCTAATCTAAAACCAGCAAATATGGGCTTTATAAAATAAATGATTAATTATTAATATAACAGTTTCAGCACTAAAGAGCTGAAGAGCTTCTTGTAGATTGTTTTGCCAGCGGTCTAAGGTCAGGGGTGAACCGTCAAGCTCAAAATTAGCTAATTTTGTCTAAAATAACTCTTTTTTTTTCTTTAATTTTGATTTAACCTCCAGTCAATCATCTCACGACGCTTACGAGCCACCAACACTGATATATAAACAAACACGCAGCTACATCTGCGCGCTGCGTACAGTTACAGCAGGCGGTGCTCAGTCTCTCTTATCCAGTTTTTCTACATCTGGCAGAGGCTTTTTCGGCTTGCACACCTGCATTTTATCCTAAAAAAATCAAAAGAAACACCTGTTACTCCTACCAGCCTTTCCTCTCTTTGTCCTCAAAACATGTTTGATCCTTTTAAAGTGAAAACGATGAAGGGAAATGAAGTGAAGCCGGGACAAACAGTAGCACTTTACCTGTAGAGTGGCGGCAGTAGTGTGTGTGAGTGTGTGTGTGAGTGTGTGAGTGTGTGTGTGAGTGTGTGTGTTTGTGTGTGAGTGAGTGTGTGTGTGTGTGTGTGTGTGTGTGTGAGAGAGAGAGAGAGAGGAAGGTCGGGTTCATCCTGTGTACTTGTTTCCGTTGCAGCGGCTGCTCCTGCTGCGTGTCGACGGCAGCGGAGCGGAGCGTCTTTGTTAACCAGTGGTGTTGCCTAACATTGTATTTCATACTGATCTCGATGTTTTCTCCTTTATTTTTATTTTTTTTAATTTATGGGTAGTGTCGATAGAGTTGTGCATTATTATGAAGAATTTTATGTATGATTACATTGATTGTTTGATTGTACATTTAAAACAAAAATATGTAAAGATTAAATTTTGTTTTAAATTAAAAGCAACAAAAAAGATTCATGTTGCACCGGGTGTTGGTGGTGGTGTTTAATTTGACTTTTTTTTTTCTTTTCCTGACGTTTCTTCACCGCTCGGCTTCACGCTGGATACTTTACCTTTTATAGATTATCATTTCTTGGCACTTTTTTTCCTCCTTTCTTTTTAAAACACTGAAGATTTGCTTGCTTGTTCTGGATCCTTTGCATGAATTTCGCCATCCCCATCAGCAGATAAATTTTGCTTCTCTTTCTAAAGCACAAAGTCAATTGTCAAGTTAACATTTAACTCCTTGAAACCTGAGCAAATTTGTCTAGGGGAAAAAAAATAGTGAAAAACTGTTTTCATAATTATCAATATGACATATATTAATATTGGTATTTTATTTTATACATTTTAGGCACTTTTTCCAAGTCTTTTTTTTTTTTGTACCAATTTTCAGGTGATTTTATTCTAACTTTTATTGTAACTAATCTAAACACTTTTCCAGTTCATTTTTTCTGATTTTCAGGTAATTTTTTTTTTTAGCTTATTATTATTATTTTTTGTTAATTTTTGGGTTATTTCCTCTTTAATTTCTCATTGCTTTCGTCCCAATGATTTTAAAAAGATATCAAGCCAATGTGTAGAGGTTTGTTACAAGTGGGAGCATGGAGTTCAAAAGAAGTACTTTTTATTTTCATTTATTTCTTTGTACTTTTTACCTTTGAGTATCAACAAGGGAATAGAGATTAATATTATATATTTCTTCATTTCTTCATTTGTTATCTCAAGGCAGAACATGAGGACAGGGTGCTAAAGGCAGAGCATGTTATCGTTGTTATTACTCATTTATCGGGTTATTTTGGTCGTTTTTTGAGGGCGACCAGCAGCGCTCCTCCAGCATGTGGCGCTCTAGGTCACCGCCTATATGGCCTATGTTAAGGGCCAGCCAGAGCCAAAAAATCATTAGATTAACAAACAAATCATAATTTGTTATCACTTATTACTGTTAACTAATAAATTACGCTTGTTGAACTGTTGTAATAAAGCAGTATTACTCATCTGCGGCCAACTGAATCACAGCCATGAAGATGTGTAACATGAAGATAATGAGCGAATTCAAAAAACTAATACAAACTTTCTTTTTTAGGACTTTTAGAAAGATCAACCTTTTTTAGTTCACACCAACCCTTTGAAACCCGAACAAATTGGTTAGATTTATTTTAAAAACATGAGAAGACAATGAGCAAATAAACAAGGTATGGCCTAAAAAAAAAAGTAAAAACAAAAGAAGTGACTTAAAAAGTGCTGAAAAATTATAGATATTTTAAATTTGTGTGTACCATAATTTTAGATATCAAATTATTATGTTTATAAACAATTTTCCCTATTTGTTTTTGATCGTTGGCTTTTTTTCCTCATATTTTAGAAAGAAATCAAACATATTTGCTCAGGTTTTGAAGGGTTATTGACCTAAATAGTCCTGAGCTTTACTGCTAAGACGTTCATGTAATTTTTCCACCCTCTCTTTTCATTAATACGCCACACTATGAGGTCTTGTTCTCATTTTCGGTCTTGCAAAAGCTCAACAGCGCAGTGTCCGTCTGCATTACTGTCCCTGTTAACAGTGGTTTTACTGTTGGCACCGCGGGGTGGGAGTGGATTAGGAGAGGTTTTGGCTGCAGTGAGTTTGGGGGAGATGACAGGGGCAGCCACTTCCCAAACACAGAGCGGCCTTTGTGAAAAGTCCCCTCAGTTTTTAGTTTGTGAGTAGCTCCTGACAGCAGCTGAGAGTCCGACTGCTCCTCGTGTCCCGTTACAGGACATCTATCATTCATGTCTCAACCTGACACTGGTCTCGGTTTGTTCTCCTGCTGGTTCCAGTGAGCCTCTGCTGCCTCACAAAAACAGCAGATTTACACACTTAAGTCCAAAATAAAATTCACATATTATTTTCTTTTGAATACATGGGGAAGAAGACAGTGAGCAACTTGACAAGAAATGTCCTGATATTGCGCAAAAAACAAAAGAAATAGCTGGAAGGATTATTAGATATGATCAAAAAAACAGGGAAAAATTGGAGAAAACTATTTTTGTGAATTTCATAATTATATATTTAAAATTATATTACAGAAAGAAAACTGATTTTTTTAATGCTCTTTTTTTTAGAATTTGCTTAAGGTCATTTTCTTGTTTGTTTTTAACTTTTTTTCTTTTTTTCCTTATTTTAAGGTAATATTCTTGGTTTTTTTACTTTTATTCTTTTATTGCTTATTTTAAGGTAATATTCTTGTTTTTTTACTTTTATTTTTTGTTGCATATTTTAAGGTAATTTTCTTGTAACTTTTTATTAATTTCTGACTTTTTTTTATTTACTTTTTTTCCAATTCTTTTTTTAATTGTACATTGCCTTCTGCCAGCGCTTTTGAAAGAAATACAGCAAATTTGCTGAGTACTCAAAGGGTTAATCTAAAGATGTTTCTTCAAAAACAGGGTGCATGCTGGAAGCTCTCGTCACCTGTCACTTCCAAAGTAAGAGTTCAAATCTTTAAGGACATTTTTCACTCTTCTCTTCTGCAAACAGCTTCGCTCTCTGACAGATGGCTGAAGGTTTCCAGCTCTCTGCAGATCCATTTCCTCCGTCAGCTTTATGTCACATCAGAAGAGACGGGCTCGTAACCATGGCTACCACTGCTAAGAAAGGTGACAAGTTTATCTTACTCAGTGTGTATGTGTGGGCTATAATTTAGGACTGTTTTCTTTTGTATATTATGTTTTTTAGAGCCCTCTTTTCAAACTTAAAAAAAATCTATATTAATATTGTTTTCTACTTTCATTGAGTTTAATATTTAACCATCAGTCCTAATCATATATATTAAATATTCATTAATTTTCAGAATTTTAACCCTTTAAATGCCAGGTTTTTGTCATGATGTCATTATGTTTTTAAAAGAAAACACACAGGAAAAAATGAATTATTTTTAATATTGTACACGCAAATTAAATTTTCTTTTTAATTATTACAGCCTGGGATATGTTAATAATTTGCAGCAACATTGATAGTGACAGTGCACCCAGTGGAAATGTGCAACTTAAAAAGTTGTAGAATAACCTAAAAATGAGCTTGAGGAGGGATATTAAATATTATGACAAAAATTGTCCAGAAAAATCTGTTTATAAATCTTATAATTATATATTGCAAATAATATTATTATATTATTTTTAGCACTTAAACCTTAATTTTTGGGCCATTTCTTGTTGCTCATTTTCTTCTTCCTTTGTTGTTGAAAGAAATCAAGCCCATTTGCTCAGGTTTCAAAAGGTTAATTCTCCCAAAATAGTGGGTGGGGCACTAACACAATAGTAGACATATCAGTGTTTGTCTGGGCTCTACCATAACTGCTCATAACTACAAAAACAACAAATTTTTTTAATGTTGCACACATTTATGAACAGGTTTAAAAAGTTAGATGCTTGTAAGACAGATGGATGAAAAAAAAAACTGACCAAACTGCCAAACTTTTTTTTTTTTTTTTTTTTTTACACAGCACTTTCATTTTATTCCACTACAAAAAAAGAGCCATCTCAAGAGCACCAGTAAAAGCAGAACAGCACCCAGTTCATCTCCGCCACAGACTGGACTGTTAGCCAAGCAAAGGGAGAAAAAAAAGAGTCGTTTCAGTCCCACTGTCCGCTCTCACATGCAGCAGAAACGCGACTGTACTGTAAAGCCTCTGCAGGAGCAGGACGATGCTGAGATCAGGTCTGGAAGGAAATTAAAACCCTAAAACAGCACATGGAAGAAAAAAAGCTACGCTTCTCTACGGAGGAGAAAGGAGACGACAAAAAAATGTTTAGCCGAGAAACAAAAATCACACCACGATGGGTTATAATAATACTCTTAAAATATTTCAAATGAAACAGACAAAAACTACCCAGAGGTGTGTGTGTGTGTGTGTGTCTGTGTGTGAGACCCAGGAAATATACTGTACACACATAGATTAACTCGGCTTACTTGTTTTGTTTTTTTTAGTAGAAACACAGTAGGCTGTACAATCATGAAATGGTGACCAAACTCTCTTTTTTCAGCCCAGCATGCATCTGTAGGTGAGCGGGACGTCGTACATTAACAGCGGATCGGCTGTAACAGCAGCTGGATGTGAATTCTTGAGTGGATGAAGGAAGCTTAGCTTTCATGGTTTGAAAAAACGTCATGAAAGCAGCTTGAGGCAGATTTCTGGAGTTAGTCATAAAAACCCTAGCACTGTAAGAAACTAAAAACTGAGAAATCATTTTACCCCCCCGAGAGTGAAACACCCGAATTCATTAAATAATAGCTATGAAAATCTCAACACAGGAAATGTCCCTTTACAATTCACTGCTTCTTACATTAATAATAATATCGATCCGCCCTCCTCATCGTGTACATTCAAGCCTGAAAGTCCAGAGTGAGAAAACCTGCTTGAGTGACTAAAAACCTCACGATTTATTCTCGGTGGAGCCGCCTACAAAGGTTTTAAGAGATTGTTCCATCAGAAAAGATAAATAAAAATGATTGTTTCTCCAAAAAATGTGAAATTAAAAATGTTTGACCTTTTTTTTTTTTGTCTTCAAGTGGAAATGCATAGCAGGAAAACTCGTCGCTCCTCCAGGGTTTGTTTGTTTCGTCACACGTGGCTCTCGTAAAACACCTGGCAGGACGCGGCCTTATTTGTTGGTTCGGACGCAGCCGGGTCCTGCTCCCCCTCCGCCTCAGGCTGCTCCTGGTGGTCGACAGGAGTTTGTGGAGGTGGGGAGGAAGGAGGAGGCGAGGAGGCTTCTGGCTGAGGTGGAGCTTCGATGTAACCGCCGATGGCGAGCTGCGGGTGGACCGACACCTGGATGGCAATGTGCTGTGGCTGCTCGTGAACGGAGGAGTTGTCCGAGTCGGCGGCGGGGGACTCGCTGCGCTCCCTCTCCCGCCCTCGCTCCCTCTCCTGCAGGATGGTGAAGACGTCTCTCGCCCCGATGGCTCTGCTCACCGTCTCCCGGCATCCCTCGGGCGCCTGCCTGACGAAGGTGTGCCTCATCTCCTCCACCCCCACCACCTCCAGGATCTCCTCCATGAAGGTGCGGCAGTTCATGATGAGCGGCGGCAGCGGGATGCTGCGCGCCAGCTCCTCGATGTACCGCGCGAACTCCATGGTCTTGAACTGCGTGACCTTGGCCAGCTCCAGCGTCTTGGCCGAGGTGATGATGGGGATTCGCTTGGCGATCTCGAAGGCTTTCTGCAGCTTCTCGGCGCCCTCGGTGCGGAAGAATTCGTTGATGGCTTTCTCCGTCTTCTTCAGGTGGCTGCTCATCATGCAGAGGCGAGTGACGTTCAGCGCCATGATGATGGTGAAGGTGACCAGACACACCACCATGTAGTACACGCCCATGTCGCCGTTAGTGAAGACCACTCGCAGCGTCACTGTGCAGTTGGAGCTGCCGTGCACGTTTGACGCCATGCAGGTGTACTTTCCGCGGTCTGCAAACTCGATGCTGGTGATGTTGAGGACGCCAGAGTCCAGCAGCCACCACTTCTCTCCTACAGACAGAGACGCACAACGGTCATGAATATGGCGAACGCCGAGTCAGAACAGACAAACCGTTAAAGCTCCACTCCTGTGTATTTTTATGATGTTTGAATTTTAAATTTTGCACTCATTAGGAGTGCTTTTGTAATGTATACACTCGGTTTATCATTGCACCACACTCTCAAAGAGCAGAGTGTACTCTGGGCACAGATGGAGCAGCAGAACATCAGGTCCAAAGTTCCCTTTCATTTGCCAAAACAAAAAACAAAACAACAAAAAAGGGGCACAAGCACAAATTACTCTCCCACAGGTGACTGCGAGGGAGAACGATGGGGCTTCGTTAGTTAACTTTTTGCACCTTGAATATTTAGACCTGAATTTCACCAAATTTGAGCCACGTAAATCTATTTTTTTCTTTATTTTTGAAATTCTGAACCTAGAACTTTTTTATCTTAAATTGTGAACTTTGGGTAAAAAATAAATTTGAATTTAGTTTATTTACCTTTCAGAGGGGTGACTTTGGAACAAACATTACACTTAGGTGTTTTTCAAAATAACTTATTTTAGTGGTGTTTAACTTTAATACTAAATATTCAGTGGCTGTTAAAATTCAAACACTTTCGTCTCTTTTTTGCTTCCACAGTTGGCTGAAACAAAACAAGAAGTCAAACTGGACTCTGGAGGCAAACTGGTATGTTACAACCTGAGTTTTGTTTTTTCTTAAACTATTAAAAATGTGATTAATAGCTGTTTTACTACAGAAATTCTGCGATTAATCTCGATTTTTTAAAAAATTAATTGTTTGACAGCTATAATCCAAAGGTAATAAAATTAAATCTAAATTGAATTTAACCTGAAAATATCAGTGATGACAAGCTACAAATTCTCAAAATCTGTTTGCTCACATAACACAACCTGTCCATCGCTTTTGGTAGCATGCAGTGAGGAAATTTGCTGACCGGCTTTTAAAAGCACAATTATTCACTGAAACCACATAACCCACTAAATATGCACAGAGGTCAAAGTTTAAACCCTAAAAATCCTCTTAATGCATCTGTTCCTCTGCTGTGACTCGACAGTAAACTCTCGACAGTAAACGCTGATGTTTGCTGCTTTCTAAAAGGAAATCGCTCACTCACATTTGCTTACGTTGTACTTCTGTTTTAACTCCGTTTTTAGAGAATCTGACAGCTCCAGAGAACACGATGTTTTGGCACATATTTAAATCAATGGAAAAAAACAAATGCTTTTATGCCAGGAAGCAATTTGTCAGCGTGCGTAAAGTCTTCGGAGCAGCAGCGACTCTGTGATCTCATGTCTGAGCCTCCATCTGTGCTTATCTCAATCTTTGGCTCCGAAATGTAAAACCACTTTATGTTGTGTGTGTGCATCGTTAGTGTGTAATGTATATTTATATCAGACTGTGAGTTCAGGCAGGAGAGCAGCAATGACCTTATTATTCCTGCCGCGCCTTCAATATTTGAACAGGTGGCTGCTCGGCGTGCTGAGGTTTGAGTAATCACAACAACAACCATCGATTTACATGCCGGAGCAGTTACAATAAAAAAGCATTACAACACACACAACACCATTAAAGCAAATTAAAGTGAGCTAACCAGCGACTCATCTGTCCATTAACAACCAGAACATTTAAAAAATGTTAAATCCTTCAAGACCTAAAGCGACATCACTTCTCCTGCGCTGCTTTCACAAGTATTTAAACCTTTGTGCCCTAAACAAATCGGTGTGATTTATTTCAGAAACATGGGAAAAAGGCAATGAGCAACATGGTGACAAATGTTCTACAAACTGCAAAAGATTAGTCATTAGTATTAAATTTAATTTTAAAAAAGTAAATAAATAAAAAGCTGAGGAAAAAACAAAAAGGTAGGGGGGAAATTGTATTTATAATTATCATAATTACATATTTAAAATTATGTTGAAGAATTATACAGTTTTAAGCACTTTTTGTTAAGTCTTGTTTTTTCTTCTTTTTTAAATTTAATTTATTTTTTTATCTATTTATTTAACTAACTTCAGGTTATTTTATGTACTTTTTACATTGCCTTCTTCCCATTTCTTTCAAACAAATCAAGCAGATTTCACAGAGACTGATCACACTCAGCACATTCAAATCTAACTGATGTAATGAAACACTTGGAAGTAGAGAAAATAAAACAAGACACATTTTATATATTTTGGCAGCCTTTTGTAGATTACTTCAAGTATGTTAATTTTGCAGCTACATCCATAATTGATTTTTTATTTTTATTAATTTATTTTCTCTCTCTTTCATAGACTTCCTTTAACCCCCCCTCCCTCTTTTTTCTCTTGATTGAATTTTTGCTGTCCTGATCTGTATATGGAGGTTTGTCCTGTTTATGCTACTGAAAAACAATAAAAACTATTTAAAATTTTGAAAAAATCAAGCAGATTAGCTCAGGCTTTATCACATGGACACAGGTCAAACGTGTAGTGACGAGCAGCAGCAGTCAGTGGACACGTGTGGTGACTAACACCGTGACGGTATCTGCGTTAGAGTCTGCATCAAACGTGCTTTGTAGCCGGACGTGTATGTTTATTGTTTATTGTAGCCGGACGTGTATGTTTATTGTTTATTGTAGCCGGACGCGTATGTTTATTGTTTATTGTAGCCGGACGTGTATGTTTATTGTTTATTGTAGCCGGATGCGTATGTTTATTGTTTATTGTAGCCGGACGTGTATGTTTATTGTTTAAATGGCTTCAAATGTACAAACCGGAGCGTGTGTGCAGTCTGGGCTCACAAAGCCTTTTGTGTGATTTCTTTATTTATTTTTTATTTTTTTGCTGTGGTTATTTGCTTTGGGTATCAGTTCTTATCGAGGCGACGAGGTTATTTTGACTGATAAACTCATCGACCCACATGGCGATGTGACAGCCTCTCTGCAGTTCAAAGGAATAGTGCGACATTTTGGGAAATACGTGTATTTGCTTTCTGACGGAGAGTTAGATAAGAGGACCGATGCCTCTCTCGTCTCTCTGTTAAAGACAGAGGGCAGCAGATGGTTCGCTCGTCTTAGCATAAAGACGGAAAACGAGGAAACAGCGAGTCTGCGTGGAACAGACGAGCTCGCTTACGTGAATTTCATGCAAGTTCAAGACAGAACAGCAAACTCAAATCCATTAGCCGGTGTTTTGACGATGTGCTATAATGTTACTGTTTTTAACCAGCGGCCAAACAATCTGCTGTTGGATAAAACGTTCGAGCCTTTTTTTTAACCAG
Source organism: Plectropomus leopardus (assembly GCF_026936395.1). Classification (NCBI taxonomy): domain Eukaryota; kingdom Metazoa; phylum Chordata; class Actinopteri; order Perciformes; family Serranidae; genus Plectropomus; species Plectropomus leopardus. The sequence continues at coordinate 17,364,766 of NC_142198.1, forward strand.
AAATCGAAATTTCATCTGACAGCTCCTGTGAGTTGTGTGTGTGTGTTTTGCGATGATTAAGTAACCGTTTATTTAAATGGAGTCTGCTGGATTTGACAACAGCAATTTCAGGTCTGTTGCTGATTTAACAAAAAGGATCTTTGACAGAGACGTCGATCTCTGATCTCTGCAGGGATCCCACACGTGTAATAACGATCTGAGAAAAAAAAGGTGTTCCCATAAGTCTCTCTGACACAAAACAAGAAGAAAACTGAGTTCAGGTTGAAGAATAACCTTTAACTCTGGATTTTTAAGTTCGTGTAACGTAAAAAGTCACACAGTAACTCTTCAGCCTGGTAGCAAACGCTTTGTGTTAAAAAGACGTTTTTGTGCTCTAAATCTGTGCGCACCCTCATACAGAGCCAGGCTAACTGTTTCCCCTTCAGAAACGACTCCCAGACCAGCATTTTATCCAACGGCAGCAAAGTTTCAGTGAATTCAACTCCTCCTCAGCTACTCGCTGTCTGCACCGTGTGGGAGTAAAGACGGACAGATATCGCAAAGGGCGAATCTCTGAATCTATAGTCTGAAGTCTGGAAGAGACCACAGAAACTGCCCTGCTGGCTCCGTTTCCCACGCTGCTGTCCTCACGAGGACATGAATGGGCGGTCAGGAAATGCAGCCTGGCCGACAACAGCGTCCCGCCCATCCGCCTCTTCATGAGAGAGCGAGATTTCTAATTTTACCTCCACCACCAGATCACGTCATGCCACAGAAGTGCTGCCCAATACTACGAGCGAGTTTGCAGCGAATAAAAAGCAGCGATAAAAAGAAAGAAACAGTGCTGCCTGATGTGGCGAAAGTCTCCCCTTCCCAAATTACATCCTGAGCGTGGCCCAGGGGAGCAGTGCTGCGATGGCGCAGACGCTGCTCTGGGTTTGTGGGTCATAATAACGCTGCTCCTCTTTGACGGCAGGTTTCAACAGGCCGGCTCAGCAGAAGCATCAAAACAACTCCTCACTCTGCGTTCCAAAACACAGACGAAGGAGGCTGAGCGTGAATGAAAATGAGTAGTAAAAACTTTCCGAATGACTTCCTGGCAAACGCCTGCCATCACAGCACGAAAATAATCACTGCTGCCAGAGAAAAATGTGCCATAATTGAGCTTAATTAATCCCTCAGGAAACTGAAGGCCGTCTAATCAGAGTGAAAACATGACTAAGAACACGAGGACCGACGAGAAACGTCCTGACGTCAGTTTTTAAACGCTGATAGCTGCATTGATGAGACTCAACCAGGATTGATTTCCTGTTCAATATTTGTAACATTTCTTCTTTTGTCCCAACAGAGATGAGCGGGGAAACACACCAGCAGCACATGACGCGCACTAAAACACCTGCATGTGTTGTTTTCCATCACATGTTAGCATCAAAGCATCAGGATACACCCGTGAGGACGCGTGTAAAGAGAAGCAGCCCTTTTTTCCCACTTTTCTGTGAGTATCCTTTATACATTATCTTTGTTAAAGTACATCAGGTATGCCCGTTATACCAGTGACGTCAAACTCTAAATAAAAGATCTGCTGGGTAGGATGATGTGTAATGTGATATATGTGTCTATGGAGCAGATAAACAATCCGTAATGTGTCAGCCGTACTGTTTGTACTACAGTAACCATCCTCTTTAATATTTATGGCGGCAGTTTTGCAAATGAATGACCTGCATTGCTTCCTAAGATTTTCAGATTAGCGTGATTTTCAATTTAATGACGTTTCTTTACGTGTCAGTAATTTGATTCACTGGATTAGTCATAAACAGACATTTGATCAGTTTTTTTAATTCATTAAGAGTTTCTAAATGACTTTTCCAGACAATATAAGCTATCACAATTAGGGCTGTAATATTATGAGATTTTCAGGGTACGATAAATGTCTCAGAAAATATCACAGTTTCACTGTATGATGGTATCACACAACTATTATTATGAGTTACACTGGCCCTTAAAGGAATAAAACTAAAACATGTTTATTTGATTGAGCAAACAATTAAACCTTGAAACCATTTTTTAAAATGGAAGTATGTTCAAAAAGTCTGACATGCAGTCAAGGAGGAATTTATATGTGTATTCATTTTATTTTATCAGTATAATGTTAAAGGTACATCGTGAAGGATTATCAGTTTCTGTTTGTAAACACGCCTGCAGGTGAAAATGAAACTCTCAAAGCTCAAACAGATTCACCTGCATTTGGCTTTTCGCCTCACTATATGTGCTTTTTTCTGGTGCTGCCTCTCTGAAATGCTGCTGCTTACGGTCCGTCACCTGGTCGCTACCTTTTTTATGAAGCCGACCTCACCTGAGTGCTGTGAGGATACGCGCCCGTACACGTCCAGAACACAGAAAATAAGACAATACAGGCAGCAGTTAGAGTCTCTGCAGAAAAATACGACACCGCTCACTTCTACGTGATTGAGAGTTTATGTATATTAATTGTTTTTAGGAAAAATTCTGCACAGCAAACCTTTAAGTATTGTGCAGATTCTTGAAGCCTTTTCCAAAACTAGAGGCTTCACGGTTCATTTCTGCAGCACAAACTACTGGCTCCATCTATGACACCAGGAAATGTTACTCAGCCTCGAGCCAAAACAACCTTTAAGAGAGTATAAGATGGATTTGTGGCTATTTTTAAATACTGTGATGTACCCACACGTTAAAGCGGCCTCCCGGATAACTCGAACCATCCAAACTGAGCCAGTTTTTGTTTAAACAACACGATCAGGATGCATGTCTTTAACCCTTTGAAGCCTGGGTGGACATCTGTTTTCTTGGGCTGCATTCAGACACCTTTCACAAGCTGTTTAACCCTTTACACCCTGAGCAAATCGGTTTGATTTCTTTCAAAAACATGAAAAGGCAACGAGCAACATTGAACAAAATTTCCTACATATTGCTAGAAATTAGGAAAAGGTGACAGGAAAATGCCATGAAATTTAAAAAACTAATTAAACTGCTGATAACTGCCTGAAAACTTAAATTAAGTAATTTAGTAAGAAATTAATTTAAATTATTAGTCAGAAAACAAGTATATTTTTCGATTTTCAGCAATTCTGGGGTCATTGTGTTGTTTGTTTTTGTTTTTACTTTTCTTTTTTTTTATTGCTTATTTTCAGATAATTATATTGTAACTTTTTATTTCTGGCAAAATGCTTCCTTTTTTCTGTTGGGCCATGTCAAAGAGTTAATCTGACAGTTACTGGGTTTCAGTGCAGAGTTTTTCTTAGTCGTCATTTACTAAATAAAGGATCTAAGTTGTACCTCTTCTGACCCAACAGTTTGCATGTTAACGTTTATGGTTACTAACTAATTTGCTCCAATGAAGAAATGCATCTTAAGGTCCTAAATTTAACTTTCAGAAAGCTGACGCTCTTTTGAATTGCTGCTAATTAAATTATAACTGAGTGACGGGCAGCACCGGTGACAAAGAGAACAGGAAACCAGGTTTAAAGTAACAGTGCAGACTGTCTCACCATTCGTCTCCGTGTCCAGACGGTCTCCATGGGAGTTGAACCACTGAACGCTGGGGAACGGCTCTCCGGTGACATTGCAATCAATCAGCGCGCAGCTCCCCTCCCGGGCAATTATCTGGCTCACTTTAGTGAACACAACTGGGACAGATCCGCCGTCTGTCACGTTGCTGCTCTCCGTACGGTTTCCGTCCGTGTCCACCGATAAGGCCCCGGCGGTGTGAGAGGCGATAAGGGACGCCAGGACCAGAGAAACATATCCAGCGGCCCAGTGCATTTTCTCCAACTGTCGGTGTGTCACCCTGGGGGGAAGAGACTCTGTCATTCCTCCCGCGTCTCCATCCAGCAGACTGGCTATCTTTTGATAGTAGAAGAAGGCAATTTGGTATTCAGCTCTTCGACTTCAAGCATCTCACTAGAAAACAAAAAAGGTGAATAAATGTATTAGTAAGAGATGGCACAGGACAAAACAAACACTGCATGTTTAGGACTCGATGCTCAGCAGGTGGAGCTGACACGAGCAAACATAAATACACTGCAGCTGATGAATATTTTGATAATAAAACATCAGAAAATAACAATTATGCAGAACCCCAGTCAAGTTTTAAATTGCTCGTCTGTTGTCAATCAACAGCCCAAACCCAAAGGATTTCAATGTGCAATAATATAAAACAGTCATCTGCACATTTAAGAAGCTTGAGACACCTTGAAAAATTACTTACACCTCTACCTGACTGTCGAAATAGTTGCCTGTTGAACGATTTTCTTCCAAATGTATTTAAAAATACTGATTTAGTTCATGGACTGTTTGTTATTTATGAGAGGGCGGGGAGGTCAAATACTTTTAGATGCACTGAGGAGGGACTTGTTTTTTTATTTAGGCTGAGGGGAGGAGCATACATATTTAAGAGGTTGTATTTTGTATTTTTTTACCACCATTTTTTTTTATTTAAAAAAAATCACCAAAATTGAACCATTTATCAGAGCCAAATTTTGCAAAATAGACTTTTTTGTTTGAATTTCACATTTCACTTGGACACATCATGTGTGACAAATGCTTCCATAAGAAAAAATCATACTGTAAGATTAAAATAGTGGTGTTTCTATGTCTCATTTAAAATTTGGCCAAAATGAAACTGGTTTGCACTAAGTAACCAGCATACAAAAGGAGTAAAAGTTTTTATTGAAAATTTAGACAAAAACAAATCAAAAATCCATCACAAAATAAATATCAGATCTGCAATATTCCCAAGGACATATTAGAGATGAGGAGAAAAAGAAAAAAGAAAAATAATTATAACATATTTTTAAAAAAAGAAGGAACAAACACAGCTAAAGGAATACAATTTAATTAAATTAATAAAGTAATAATCCTGACACATAGTTACACACTAATATCGTCTCTAAGGTTGTACCCTGTCATTTTTCGGTTACATTAGATCACTGCATTAACCCCTAAGTTGCATGTAGTCGGACAGTGAAAGGGCCCCATGTACGCATGTACACATTTGTTTAACAGAGTATCTCACCCTCTCACAAGCTGCCAACTGAGCCGTTGTTGTAGTCCATTCTTCAGGCATCAGAGTCTTGAAGGTCCGTGGTTAAACCTAAACGTTTTTAAAATCTATAGATAGATAAACTTTATTAATCCCCAAAGGGAAATTGCATTGTAACAGCAGCAGCACATGACATAAGTGAATCAAAACAACAGTTATAGATTAAAACACAGCAGAAACACATGCAAACACACAAGGCTGCAGTGACTAAAAGCAGGTAAATAAATAGCTAGACAGACATATTTAATATACACTCATGAAAAAAAATTGCATTAATATTTAAATATAAATTAATGTAAAATAAATAAATACATAATGAAAAAGAAAGAAAACGAAGCGTCTGCCCCAGTCCCTAATTATCAAAAATGCAGACCAAAAACTGACAGCTATAACTTAACAAATGTCCACATAGTACATTGATTTTTCACCTTTGTATTATTATAAATTAAATACAGTACTTTTGGACACTGTTGTTGACAGTGTGCAGTGATTATGACAGTAATCTTTCCAGTTTCCGTCATGGAAAACATCCTGTATTTAAAGCTTTGGCATCTGCACCATTTTACTAACACACTGATCATATTCATGTGGACTTAGCTGACTGAAAATACTAAACATCAGCATTTAGCCAGAGGTTTCATCAAATATAGCTCAAAATACGCGTTTACAGCTAAAATCCGTTATACCACATAAAAATAATAATAATTTAAAAAACATACAGGCATCTATAACATGTAATAACACTGCAATACATAATTTGTAACGTTAGTTAAGCAATTAGTTTTCTCCTGTGTTATAACAGCATCTAATACAAAAACAAAGCCACACTACAACAACATAACGGAGCTATGTGCGGGCTCCGTCTACTCTCTGGTTCGTTCCTTTGCTACACATGCAGCCCCCGAAGATGGCATCGTTTCCTACTTTACGCGATACAATTATTGACATATACCGATGTCACAGTTTAATGTATGTGTTGATCATTAAGTGAGCGTGATTTTAAGATTGTGTCATTTCAAACGGTGCCGTGTAAAAACGCTAGACATACACGAAACAGGGGCGTGGGACACGGCTATGTGCTGGACGGTGGTTTTATATCACGGGACCTTTCCAGAACTGCAAACAAGCGGTGGCATCTTTCATACCCGCAAAACGACACATGATTTAACGCGTAGCTACGGCTAATAGTAAAAAAACGGCGGATAATAGTCTAAATCGTCGGTAGAAAGCGTTTAAAGCGCTGAATTTGTGCCGAGAAAAGCAGAAACGTTACCTCCTCACCAACGGTCCGGCAAAGCGCCACCTCAGCGTCGACGTTAGCGGCTTAAACGTGGACTAAAACCGACTAAATGTCACATTTCCCGGTTGATAAACGGCACTTGTCGTACTCACATCGCGGTCTGTCGAGCCAGGGTCGATGGTGTGTCGTTAGCTATTTCTCCGGTGTCTCCATCCTCCCCCTACCGCCGCTCATCCGCTATGTAACCGGCGACTGAGCTCCAGACCTTTGGTACAGACTGGGTGGCAACATCGCCAAGTTGCTGGGGTTGCATTGCCAATGCAAGTGGGACAATAAAATAAAATTTTAAAAAACGGCTATAAAGACAATGATTTAGAGTATTTTACTATTCTGAAATATTTATCATTTTGCTGATATTCTACAACACAAAATTTTGGACCATGGGGCATCTGAGCGTATTTCAAAATTTCATTTTAACCTCTCAACAAATAGTTAACATGTAATAACTAATTATAAATCATGATTATGACAGATTTGTCACTTTTGTTTGCTTAGTTATGTTTAAAGCTGCATTATTTGACATTTTGGCCACTAGGGGGCAAAAAAAAGAAGCTGTAAACAAAAGGCATGGTCACCTCTGAACCCTTATAAAACCTTGATTTCACTATAATACATCCATGTTTCTCACAGACGCATTTCGCAAGTACTGAAACTTTTGAACTGTAAGCACATATGTGCGATTTCTTTCAAAAACATGGGGAAATGGGCAAGGAATTTGTCGATTTCGAAATTTATTTTCAAAAAAGCTAGGGAAAAATAATTTTCAGTATTATCATAATTACATTTTTTTTAAAAAATATGAATGAATGGAGAGTGGCATGCTCAGTGTGTTGAGTTAATAGCTGGAAAACAAATGTTTGGTGAAATGTTTGAAAAAAACGGAGCCAAAAAGAACCAGCTTACCTAGACGTGGTCGAGCGGTCTCCACAGACGCTCTCGAATCAGAGAGGGAAAAAAAGAAAAGAAAAGTAGAAAAAGTAGAGTGGCCTTTGCCAAGGTGTTGTGAACACCGACACTGTGCTATAAGGTGGCCAAAACCAAAATGTGAATGGCCCTATTTAGAGCAAGTGTTTAGTTTGTCAATTCTGGGCTTTTGTAGAAAAATTGTGATGCAACATGTCCATTTCTGTAGGCATTGAAAACATAATGATTATTACTTTTATTTTTTATTTTATTTTTATTATTATTTCTTATTATGCCCCTAAATTCTACACACTGAACCTTTAAGTTCATAGAGATTTACTGGACAACAGAAAGTCCAGTCGTCACTCTCTTCCAAGTTCTGTTTCGATGTTTTGATGAGTGTAACATCTGTTTCTTTACCTGCCACGAATGCTCCACGAGGCTCAGAAATACTGGAAATCTGGGTGTAAATTACCTGTTTGTTTGTCACTATGAGCAGAAACCCCTTGTACATTAAATTTAGTCATTTGACTCGCCAGTAATTGATTGGCACAGATTTAAAATCACTAAATTTTAACACCTATATGAGATGCCAAAGAGGCTTACTGCAGCACTTCATGTTGTTTCGTCCTTTAATTTCACCACTCGTTTGTATTTCTGGTGTATGTTTGAGCAGCGTGGCCTTGACGCTTCCTTGAGGAGACCGCAGCTGAGTCTGGGCATCTTTCCAGTTTGCAATCGACCACAGCAGAGAGTGGTGGGCATGAAAACCTTCAAACATAAAGGTAAAGTGCATTTAATTTGTGGTGTGGTTAATAGACCTTTCTGAACACGCCTGCTTTAAGACGGGGAACAGTGACAGTTTAATGGACCGTTCATTTCAGCATTTATTATTAAATTTAAAGTGGAAAAATTGGACTATGCAAAGACACTCGAGGCAGACGGCAGTGTTGTGGATAGCAGATGAAACTATGATCAGGGGCACGAAAACCATGAGGAAACAACAAACTTCCCCACGAAAGAAAAACCATTATTGGAAGAACAAAAGCACCTCTAAATAAAGACGCAGTCAGGGGATATCCAGGCTGTGCAGCACAGGCTGTTTGTTTGTGAGCCAGAGTTGATAACTGAGTGACCTTGAAGCCGCAGTTAAAGTCTGAAATCGACACTCTGTACCAAGGCCTCAGCAAACAGTCAATAACAGTGTCAATACTGCTCCATCTGTGCGTAAAAATACGGATATTTAAAGTCGTGTGTGTGGTTGTGTTCATCATACATGAGAAAATTTGCCTTAACTGTTCCTTAACCCTTTGAAACCTGAGCAAATTGGTTTGATTTCTTGCAAAATCATGAGAAGGCAAGGAGCACTTATCATGACATGGCCCAAAAATAAAAAAATAGCAAGATTTTTTTTTTTTAAATGTACCCCCTAGCCCTAAAAAAGTGAAAATAGTGTGATAATAATTTTTTTTAAAAATTAAATTATTATATGTATCTATCAATCATAATTTTATTACAATACTTGTGAAAACAGTTTTCTGGATTTTTTTAAAAATTATTTTTTATCCCCTTTTTCATTAAAAAAAATAATGAATTTTATATCATTTTCTTTTCCCCTTTTCCTAATTTCTTGCAATTTGTTGGACATTTCTTGCCAAAGTGCACATACACTTGACCCCAATATACACCAGTAGAGTTCAGTGATTGAAGAAGTTTTTCCGCTTTTTGAAAACCTAAAAGATGTAGGGTTTTGGTGAAATATTAGGGGCTGTAGCCAAACCCCCCCACTCTGCCTCTGTGCCCAAGTATTTACTGTAGACTGTACACAAGTATGACTCCATAATTTAACACTCATCAGGGGGTCAGTCTCATGCTTGAGTGCATTCTGCTGCTAATATTTTACCTTCACTAAATTAAATTTTAAATCCAGGAGTCAGGACACTTCAGTGGAGTATTTCTTCACACCGTGATGTTGCAGTCCTGCAGTGTTGCAACAAGCCGACCCACTGACCCCGTTATCCCTTCGGATGAATGTTTCATCTTTACACAAACACTCCGAGAGCTCGGTCACAAAGTGCTACATATTACCACAGCAGGGAGAAAGTCTGTACAAAGGAGAGGAAAACACAAACCCTCTTGTTGTCAGTATGTGCTGTTATGTTACCACTAAAGCTGCAGGGTTTTCTGCAGGTCATCAGGAAAACCAGGTGGTCAAACCCCAGCACCCTGCTGCACCAGCTGAACGTTTACCTCAATCATAAGTCCGACTGTAAAGGTTAAAGTAAATGTTGACTTGAAATGTTTTGGTAAGACACAGTTTTTAACTCGTAGGCTGCAATAAGACTGTTACAAACACCAACGTGACCCTTAAATCCTTAGCTTAAACAAACAGTAACCTAAATCTTTTTCAGTAGATTAAACCCAGACTCTGTGATATTCTCAAAACTCCTGTACCTGCTTAAAATGAAGATAGCTCTTCAAATACACAACACATTTCTCCAATCAGACACATACAGGAAGCAGCATGATTTCTGAGTGTTAATATTTCAATATGCAGTGTTTAATCTAAATAAAAAGGTTACGTTTTTGGATAAGAAACCACTTGCTTTGCACTTTTTGGAATCAAAGAGAAAAAAACAGAAGTAGAGTCAAAGTTTCATCTTCAGAGGTGCACAGGAAAGAGGAAACTACTGTTTGTTATATTGCTTGCACCACTTTTAGTTTTAAGAAAAACTTTATTATGAAAGTGATGTGTCTCGGCTTTTGTCTGTGCCGGGGATACACAGTACACAATACAGCTGTGTTACAGTACGTCACAGCTAAAAAATGAATTTGTCCAGTCAAATCCAGGGAAAATGCAAGTTTTTGTACTTTTAATAAACATAAGGTGCCAGAGTGCATAAAACAGCATCAAAATAGAGTTTGTTTATTAAAAAAAAGTGCCAGTGGAGGATCCCCTGCAGCTGAACAGAGTTCCTAGCTGAGCCCCAAATGTCCAAAAATCCCAGAAACTTCCTAAAATCAGAGGAGTGTCCTAAAGTCCTTGAGATGTCCTAAAATCCTAGAAGCATACTAAAACTCTAGAAATGTGCTACAATCTCTCAAACATCCTTAAATCCTAAAAACATTTTAAAATCCAAGAAATGTCCCAAAATCCTAGAAATTCCCCCAAATCCTAGAAACATGCTAAATTCATAAAAGCATCCTAAAATCCTACAAACATTTTAAAATCCAAGAAATGTCTTAAAATCTTAGAATTGTCCCAAACATGGAAAAATCCTAGAAACATCCTAACATGCTGGAAACATATCTGCCGTCATTTATTTGTGCAATAATGAGAGAAAAAAGAAAAAAAATGAGATTGCTGAAATGCAATTTAAAGTAAGTTTTTTACCTTTCTTGCAGTATTTTTGTTTCGGTATCAGTCTGCCACGTAGCCACATTGACGAGTGCAGCGTGTGCATGTTTGTTATGAGTGAAACTGTGATAGCGAAATGTTACGTGAAGGTAAAATGAGTTTAAAATAATGCAATCATGGCTCAAAATGTAACCTTGTTTGAAGTTTCGATGTTTTAGAGGAGCGGTTATTACAAAAATACACACTTGAGACAAAATACAGAATGATAAAAAAGTTCTTAACTTTTTTGTGCAGTGAAAACATACAGACATCATCGCTGTGTAGTGCAAGAAATGATCAGGTTAAAAACTATATTATTGTTCATCTGTAAAACTTATTCAATGCTTCAAGTGGATTTTAGTTCTCAGCACAAAGTACTTGAATTCTGGGTGTCTCTTCCTGACTGCAGTATAGTCAGAGGCAGCGCAAAAAAAAAAATTATTCAAACTAAATTATATGTTTTAACAGCTTTTAACAATAAGTTAAAAAATAATGCAGCATCTTTTAGGGAGAAACAGATCTTTGATCACAAAGCCTCTTTGATAAGAGAGGAGAGTCTTCTGAAAGCCTGAGGAGATAATGAGGAGAGATTAGAGTCATTACAGAGAGAGACAAAGAGTGTGTGTGTGTGTGTGTGTGTGTGTGTGTGTGTACCTCATCTATCTGCTCCGGTGTAGAGAGAGAAAAGGCCGCTCTGACGTAGGGACAGGGTTCACTGCTGTTGATCATGAAGACACCTCCGGGAACCAGCAGCACCTTTTAGCACAAAAACAAACAAACAGACTCTTTTTATTTCATATTTTCAGTATTTTTTTTATCATGTTTTTACACAGCTGATCTTTTCATGCATCTGAGGGCAGACTGAGAGACTGAAACATTGATTCAATGTCTTTGTTTTTTTTTTATGAGCAGTTTTTGTGTCTTGAACTTATTATAAAGCCAGACAGGTCTGTCAAATTTTATTTTTGGGACAAAACAAAATAAAACCACACTGGCCAAAAATAGTCCCGCACATATAATAGCTTTCACACTTTGGTTTTATATACATGAATGGTTTGATTTCTTAAAAACAACTTTAGCTTGGTCAGAAATGTTCAGCAAATTGCAAGAAATGAATACATTTTTAAAGTTGTTTTTTTTAAGCTCCTAGCTAACTTTAAAGTAAATCAAGAGAACTATATTTATTATCATCATAATTAAATATTTAAAATTATGTTTAAATAATTATCATAATTTTTCAGGTCATATCATTTTCTTTTTAATTTTATTTTTTTTTACTTTCCCATTTTTGTTTTTTGTTGTTATGTTTGTTGCTAATTTTCAAGTACTTTATACTAATTTCTTGCTAATTTCTGTGTCATTTCTTCCTGAGTTGCTCATTGCCTTCTACCCATGTTTCTGCGCAGGTTTCAAAGGCTCAAAATCCAAAAAGCCAACATGTTTCCACCACTGCTGGTTTTTGTCAGGGCTGTAAAAACACACAACATAGGTATAGTTCCACACCCTCAATGTAGCTTACATTTAAACTGATACTGATCTTTTTTTAGGTGAAATAAGTAAAATACGTTTTTTTTGTTGCCTCCGTCCACAGCAGCACATCGCGTAGCTTCCATGTCGGACTGTTTCTCCAAACTGAAGGCGTGCCGACATCTTCTGAAGGTAATGCACTTAACATCACAAAACTTTAACATCAGAAACCTCATAGGAATCACAGGAAATCTGAAGAGTCATTGTCTCTGTTAGCAGAGGAGACAGACGCTGGATTATTATTATTATCTGCTGTGTGGATGTTTGAAACATCCTGGAAACCTTGTGTGCAGACCTTGGAAAAGCCTGGTTGTGCCCACTCATGTTTATACGCCGCTAATCAGCTATTTGCTAGCAGGGCTTTTCAAATGCTTTGTGTGTGTGTGTGTGTGTGTGTGTGTGTGTGTGGGAGGGAAAACACTCAGTTGCTAAACCCACTCACAGAGCGCACAATGGCCGCTTCACATGCACCATCCTACACGCTATTCACACACAAAAACCTGCCTGCCCCTGGTGCAAAATATCTGCTCACAAACAGAGACGCAGAGCGGGAGAAAAGCACTGCAGTGCATTCTGGGTACCCGTTATTAGCATAACAGAGTCCAGTAGGTGTGTGTGTGTGTGTGCTTTAACCTTGGGTGGAAAGGGTTAATTGGGTTTTGTTTCATAATGGATCACAAAAAGAGATTAATGTGTGAGGATTTAAACGGAGATACAAAAAGTTGCGTTCTGACCTCTTTCTCCAAGGCTTTCTCCATAATGAGCTGCTGGGTGTCGGCTATGCCCTTCAGTTTGATCCACAGGAACATGCCCGCTGAGGGGCTGTGCCACTCTGCTACATCTGCACACACACACACACACACACACACACACACACATTAGAGGGAACAAAGAAAAGCCTACGTGTGTGCTTCTGTATTCACTTTGTCAAATATCTCTAAAAATACTTAGAAATATCACTAAATCTAAACCACACACCATCTGTGAAAGTAGTTTACACTTTCTCACGTGTCATTTTTGTTGTGACAAGTGACTTAAAGTAACATGCAGTTCCTCGATTCGTCACTAGGCGGTGGCACCAAGACAATGGTACTAATGTGACACAGAAAACTACTAATGTGCAGTTTTTCCAACAGAAAATGATCTGAACAGCTAATTTCACTCTGCTATGTCTGTCTCAATGTTTCTTTTTGTTCACACACCTCCGTACTCTAACAGGTGAAACAAATACAAAATACAACTTGCCTTCAAGGAGCTAAGAGTCTGTGTTATATCAGTATAGAAAAAATAACTTTTCCACAGCTTTCAGTCACATGACATGACTTAAAAGTCTTTAATTGTAGTAATTTTCCATTAGCAGTTACACAATTTTAAGACAAACTCGCACACACTATCTAACTAGTCAGTGTAACTTTAAAATTCCTGTTCAGGGTTGATAAAGAATTTAATTTTTGTCTATTTTTTTAATTTCAGTAAAATAATTTTAAAAGATGCAAAGGTTAGTATAGTGAGTAAAAGCTAAAACTAGGTGTGAAAACAAAAACTGCCTCAAACGATATTTTGCAAAACTAAGTAAAATAAAAAAAAATATGCAGAAAATGTCTTTAGTTTTAGTCTTTAAGTCTCTAACAGACTAAAGACTTTTAGTCTTTAGTCTGTTAACTTCTTGTTAACTTCTAAAATATCCTTCATATTATAATGAAAAATATAATATAATAATATGTGTGATATAATAAAACTAAAACTGACAGTGATGAAAACTAAACATTTTTAAATAATACAAATTAAATTATAAAAAGCAAAAAACACTTTGGAAACTAACTTTAACTAAACTGAAAACAAAAATTAAAAAACAAAATAATAAAAAAATTTTAAAAACCCACTATAATAACTCTGAACCCTGTTGAATTTACTGATTAGCTAATAAAATGTATGTTTAAAATCAGTTTGTCTCATCAAAATGCAAATTTGCAGTATATTAAACTCAAAAAGCAACAAAATGCTTTGCTGTTTTTATACGATTAAAAACTCAAAATTGACCTTTTGTAATACATCGGTAATGCTCTGTGTTTCTTTTTTGTTGTTACAAACCTTTGAGCCACTTGTCTGCAGAGCTAATCATGGCGTCACGTTGTTTCCTGTAAAACTCGATCACCCTGCGAGAGGAAGTAAAACTGTGTCACGCGTCTCTGCAGGCATTCAAATGTGCATGTAAATGGATCAAATTGTTTTTCTTAACCAGTCAAACCAGTCAGCATCAGTGCAGCAACATTGTGGGTAGAGATGTACCCGTCTATGTGTTGGAGGAAACCCTCTTGGTTCCAGCTGTGCAACAGCTGAGACACCATGAGCTGAAAGGAAGCAGGTTACATAATGTGAGCTGAACTCAAAGCAGTTAATCCACCTTCACATGTGTATTTGTATGATTACGACAGTGCAGCAGGAGCGTGACACGCCCTCTAACTTTCACCATAGAGCCTTAAAATCAGTGATACTCCTCTTATGGCCCACGGACCAAATCTGGCCCCCAACAAAGAGCCGGGTGGCCCCCCAACCATTTTCTAATTCCCAATAAAAATAAAGTGATTCACACTGGGAATTGTATTTATACTTTTAGTATACATAAGGTGCCAGAGTGCAAAAAAACAGCATAAAAATAGAGCGTGTTTATTTAAAAAAAAGTGCCAGTGGAGGATCCCCTGCACCCCCGACAGAGGTTTTGAGAGGTCCGACAGAGTGCGAATTCTAGAAATATTCTAAAACCCTTGAAATGTGTGCAAATTCAAGGAATGTCCAAAAATCCTGAAAATGTGTGCAAATTTAAGGAATGTCCAAAAATCCTGGAAATGTGCTAAAATCCTAAAAATGTCTTAAAATACTTGAAATGTCCTTAAATCCTAGAAACATCCTAAAATCTTAGAAACATGTATAGGGCTCCTGTGACTGGCCCCTGACCTACTGTCATTTTGCAAAAGTGGCCCCAAGCAAAGAAAGTTGAGCACCCCTGCTTTACGTATTAGTTTTTGTCCTGTTCATGTTTCTAATTTTAAATCTTGCAAACGTTTTAGTCCAGATTAAAAGGGCAGAGGCGAGGATTGAATCAGAGAGAGCAGAGATTTTTTTTGGCAGATCCTAATTAATCTCCCTCTTCTTTCATATTAAAACCTCCTCTGCAGCTGCTGCGGATCCAGACGCACCACAACGCCTTGTTTGGCTTCGGTCAGACTGCATTTTCCAATTTTATGTTGAGGTTTTTTTATGCCATGATGAAGAAAAATATCAAAAAAATTATCCAACCAATGCCAGCTATTTCAAAGGTCATTTCTGAGATAGAAGACCGTTTTAATGTAATAAATGTGAATAAATAAATGACCACACACAGCTGAAAGCAGGAATCTGTTTGCAGATAAACCAGTAATGTGAAGTGTTGACTGAGCAGGGTGTGTTGGTGTAAATTTAAGGTTTCATTCACCTGTGTGAAGGTACTTGTGTGCATTGTGGAGGCCTGGATGTGAAGCACCACTCTGTCTACCAGCGGTTTGGGCCCGGTTACAAAACCTATCCTCAGTCTGAAACACAGAGAAGGACAAGTGGTCAGAGACGTTAACATGCCGGTGCAGCTCTGCACAATGTGGCTCTGCATATGTGGCGTTGTATCACGGAGAAAAACATTTTAGAAAATATTCAGAGTAAAGTAAGAATTAAAAAAAGTGCACATTGTTTTAATCTGTGCCTCACGACTAAGCCTCAAATTAAACAAAGCTGTTATGATTATGACAAACATCTGATTTTTATGACCTGGATCTGGAAAAATGTGAGCGTGATCTTAGAGTTAGCTGCTAAATGAAGTAAATGTCAAAGGACATTTTGAACATTCAAATTTTGTCTGAAATGTCATATGTATGCTGCACTATTAAAGGGATAGTTTGGATTTTTTTGAAGTGGGGTTGCAAAAAGTACTTGAAAGATGACGGTCAGTGCGCCCCCAGTTTAGAGAAGCAGACAGGAGTACTGACACAGAAGCTAAGGAATTATTTCTGTGGACGGGGTCAGCAACAAAATATATATTTTAGCAACCTAAAAGAAAAAAAAAAGCTAATGTTCAGGTCTTTACAGTGACCTTGTCCTGTGAGATTTTAAAATTCTATATTTTGACTCATAATCTAAACTTTTAAAATAACAAATTAATTCAGTTTTCTTAACAGAAATGAGTGAAATGCTGAAATATAGGCCAACTTTATATTTATTTTTAAAGTTTTCTTACAGCTCTGATAATCAGGAAAGCCTTGTGACCCCCCCGTGAATCTTTGGTGACCCCTTGTGGGGTCTGGACCCCATGTTGGGAAGCAGTGATTTTCACTGACTATGGATTAGTACCTCATAAAAACCCACCTCAAAAGATCTGAACTATCCCTTTAGGATTTCCCTTCACTGCAGCTAATGTGCAAAACCTAAAACAGTCCCCTAACGCAAGTATCTTAAAATCAATGGACGGGGGTGTCCACATACTTTTTGCATTTAGTTTATTTTGGCTCCAAAGATGTTTTTAAACCCTCAGATGTGGGCAGTGAAAACTACAATAGCAAACTACACCTCACTATAAACTGTAAAAGAAACACACCCTGTTTGCACGTCAGGTCCTGACTCATTACGGGAAAAACACTGAGCTGTCGAGGGCGAGGCAGAGATCCAGGTGCACCAGACTAAACACGCAAACACAGAATCACACACTCACCCTGAAGACAGGATCTTAGAGAAGGAGTCTGTCCTGATGATCCTCCCGTCAACGTCCATGGACAGAAACGTGGGAGCCCACGGCTGCAAAATAAACAAAATATGTTTCTGATTATTCAACTTGAAAGTGCTCAGATCAGACTGTTAATTAACAAATGAGACAAAATGAACCATTTTATCTTTTTAAACAGTGTAAGAGCACTAATACCACACTGTGAAAATGCTGTTAAAAGTCCAACATTGAAAATGTTAAGAAAAGTATAAGTAATAGAATCAGGAAAACTCACTTAAAGTACGACAAGTAAAAGTACCCAATGCAGAAAATTAAAATTAAAAAAAAAAGAAGAATCCAAAAACACCACAAAAATTCAAAATTATGAAAAAAAAAGTGTTCGTTTTGGTTGCATAAAAATGCTAACACACACTGTAAAAATGTATAATGTAAAAGCCCTGCATTGAAAAATACGTAATATCAGGAAAATATACTCAAAGTATAAGAAAAAATACCTCATGCAGGAAATTCTAAAAAAAACAAAACAAAAAAACCCTCCAAACAAACAACAACAAAACAAACAAAAAACCCTCCAAAAATTCAAATGTATTGGAGACTTAAATCAGTTAGTTGATTAATATATACAAAAATCTTTTTTTATTAATTAGCTAGTAACATAAGCGATCAGATAAATGTAATGAAGTAAAAAGTACAATATTTCCCTCTCAAATGTAATGTATTAAAAGTATAAAATGGGAAGAAAAGTACCTCAAATTTTTACTTTGTTACATTCCAGCACTGCTTTAAATTGCAAGGACAGTAAAGTTACTTTATTTGACGGACGGCCAGGATGACTGAACTCTTTTGTACCTTGTCAAACTGCAGGAAGTAGTACGGGTCGTCCTCGATGATGAGCATGTCGTACTGCCTGGCCAGCTGTTTAAACAGACGATTAACAGAGTGAATCTGCAGAGAAATCAGCTTCACAGCGAGCTCTCGTTGGCAGAATCAGCGCTTCACTGACTCCTTTAAAAGGGATTCATAAATCCTCCGCTGTGTGACTTTGCAGGGGGGAGACAAACCTCGTACACCTCCTGCTTCCTCTGAGCCGTCATGGAGGCGCCGGTGGGGTTTCCTCCGTTGGGGATGGTGTAGAGGATCTTGGGAGCGGTGCTGCCGGGTTTGTGGACGTCCGAGGGGTCCCACCGAGACAAAACCTCCTTCAGGGCTGCAGGTATCATGCCGTGCTGATCGCTGGCAACGTTGATTAAGTTGCAACCGAGCGGCTGAAGCTGCAGAGGAAAACAAGAGAAAGTTAGAGGGTCACAGAAGCTGAAGTTACTGGATTTGTATTCTGTTATAAAGAAAGTGCTCTTACTGCTGCCAGTGTGCCTGAATACGTGGGTGCATCCAGCAGGACGTTGTCTCCAGGGTTGACCAGCATCTCAAAGACCTAAAACCCCAAAATATGTCACTTCAAGCAGTTCTAAAATCAGGAAACTGCACGCTGATAAATATTGCTAAGTGAGCTTTTGAGCTCTTAAAGGGACAGACTACACATTTTTCCTCTTCATTTAAAAAAATTTAAAAAGGTGCTGTAACTTCCTGAAATTGCGTTTTTAGCATAAATGACCCAAACTGGGGTAAATATAGAATTTGTTGTGACAATTTCAGTTGTGTATTCATACACATTTTGTTTTTAACGATGGATATCTGTGGCAAAATTGCAATTTTATCATATAGCCAATTCTCATTAGCAGGGTTAATACATTTTCGGTTTTGGTCTTGTCATAAAATGAGTTGATATTGAGAAAAATATCAAATATATAAAACTCTTAAAGGAGAAGTCCACTGCCGAAACTGAACCAGATATCTTCCCTCTTGCCTGCAGTGCTGTTTTTAAATCTGGATAGTTTTGATTTGCATCGTTGGCGATATCGGCCGTAAACTAGATGGCAGGCGTTGTGGTGCTCAAAATGCCAAAAAATACATTTTAAAAAACTCAACAGCAATGTCTCCTCAAAGAAATAATGACATGGTTACTCAAGATAATCCACTGACCATGTTGTGAGCATGTTTCAGGAATGATTTTCTTTCTACCGAATTACATCGGCACACCGTATCACTGTGTAGAAGTACATGTGCATCTACTCACGGATGACAGGCTTATGACATCTGGTTCTATTATACTGGAGAGAAGCCAGACATCTCTACGGCCGATATCTCCAAAACTCTGCAACTCACACCAAAATTTCCTCCTGATAAAAAGCACTACAAGTAAGAGGAAACATAGTTTGATTTTGGGGTGAACTGTCCCTTTAAAAACAGAGCATTCAGGACACAGACGTCTCTACGTGACCCTTGCAGACCCTCTAACAGCTGGCTGCACAAACAGCAGATTGACCGTGAACAGCAGCTGCTGGTGTCAGTACCTTACAGAGCCCCTCCTGGCTCCCCGTGGTCACACACATTTCCATCGGGGTCGGTGGATTGTGGAGGTTCTTCTGCAGGTTCTTCATCCACGTCAGCAGCTCCGGTATTCTACGAAATAATCGTAAAGAGACTTTTTAAAGACGTCATACACACTAAGTTCACACTGTAATAGTCTGTGGTTATCTACGTAAGTACAGTACATTTCTGTTTTGCTGCTCTTTGTCAGTCAAACAGAGAAGTAATTTTATGAGTATTAGAGTATCCAGTATTCACTCAATTATAGATGCTGTTGTTAGGTAGATTTTCGAAGAAATATATCAGAAAAAGAAACATATACTACATATACTGCATAAAGAAACAGAAACAAGTGGTCTGAAAAACACCCAAGCAGAGAGCTCTGAGCGCCAACACAAAATACTACAAACTTGGGCATGTAGATGTAGTATGTATGTAGTCTGTATGAATTTTCCTTGGTATATATACTTTTTATTAATTTATTAGAGGGTAGCAACAGTTGAGGGGGGTGACAGGAAATAAGGGCCAGCCGGATAGGAATTTGAGACGTGCTGCTCACGGTTGTTGTCCTAATCCCTGAGCTCCACATATAAACTATCTATTATCACTTGATCTAAAAAATATGAGAATCTACAGCTGCAGTAAAATTCACTGCAAAACGATGAATTTTGCATGCTGTTGCACAGTATTTTGCTGTAATTCAAAGCAAAGTCTTTGCTCAAGTTCTGGAAAATCTTGTAGATGTGACAGTTTACAAAACACAATTTTGCACACTTTAAATACATATTTCTATTTCATATTTTTTTAAAATTATTTTCACACTTTTATCTCTACTAACAAACCACAATTTATCAGTCAAGTGTTTGTGATTCTGTTTCTGATTCCTGTCTTGATCTCTCACCCGTTAGAAGCAGAGTACTGCAGAGCCCTCTTCATCGCCGCCTCATCGAAGGTGACCGTCTGTCCGTTTTTCACCTGGATGGATGCTGACTGGAAGGGGAAGGTGTTGGGGTTGGGCGCTCCTCCGGCCAAAGAAATCAGAGACGGAGGTGAGCGCTGCTGCAGCTCGGCTTCATACAGGAGGAGACAAAAGATGAGGAGCAGAATCTACTCTGGGCGCAACTTTAAGTATAACTTCAGTACTGTGTAATTATAAAACAACATACATGTTAAAATACTTAAACATCTGTGATAAGATGATAATGTTGTAATGGATCAGATGTATAGATCTGCTAAACATTTAAGCTAAAACAAGGCAAATAATTTTTTTTAGGCATTTAGTTTTCCCACTTTATATATAATTGTATTTTTGCATCAATCATTGCTCGTTTCAGCTGTAATTCTCACAACCAGCGTGCACGTTTATTATTATTATTATTAGTTAATTTTGTATTATTATTGTTATATATCAATAAAAAATGGCCTGGAGGTGCCTTACTATCTTATCTTGAGTCCCTGCATCAAAATCTGGTTTTAAGTATTTTATAATTTCAGCTAATATTGTGGTAACAAGTTGCATATTTACAAATGAATGTGTTAAGATTGAGGTATTTACACTACTGATTAATGTGCCAATCATTTTCAGAATGAATCAATTGATGTTTTATCTTTAAAATGTGAGAAAATAGTGTCAATCACTTTTTCCTAAGTCTTCAAATTGCATTATTCAATCAGCAATGCAAAGCTCAAAGATCTTCAGTTCACTGTCACTGAAGACGAAAAATTTCAGAAAATTATTTCAACTGAGGTGCTGACACGAGAGAATCTTTGGTATTTTAGCTTGAGGAGTGACATAAACCACACAAAAAAACAAAAAGGAGAGAAAGACAGAAAATACTCACTGAGTATCCTGATGGGGGAGGGCTTTCTGGCAGCGCTGACAGCTGTCAGAAACCGAGCGTAGTTCATGATTCCTGCAAAAATCAGAAACTTCAGTTTCCCCACGTGTTTATTTATTAATGTTAAACTTCCGTGTGTTGCTTAAACGCTGGAAACAGCGCGCGGGGGGGTCTGGTTTGTGTTAACTGTGGTTTATGTTTAATAACAAGCCTGTAACTTATTACAGGGATCCTATATGACAAGACAGCTTCACATAAAATTATTCTCATTTTTAACATGCTTACAGACAGATTAGTTTTAGTTCACATCAATCACCCCTCTGTATTTATCAGAGCACCAGCGTAACGTTAAATTAATAAATCAAAATTAGACTTTGTCACGAGCGGGGAAACGCCGGGACATTATGTTGCAGGTGTACATGAAATATAACCGAATAATTTCGATAAATGTAACGGTATTCACAGTTTTAACTCGGCCACGTTCGGCTGTGTAACTGACCTTGCTTATCTTGGCTGGCCGCCCCGGGGGCTTCTGGTCAATGTATTCCTTGATCCACTCAGATCTCAGTCGTAATCTGGCGTGTTGGTGAAGTGAACTACATTACCCAAGATTTAAAACAAAAACACATCTCCGCGTAAATTCAGCGAAATTTTTGATATTTTCTCTTTTAGGTCGATGCCACGTAACTTGTTTAACGAATTCAAAATAATGGAAAAAGGTTGTAAATCTTTGCCAATTCTGGTGCCTCACTCGCCGGTTAGGCTTCGTTTTTCCTCCGCTAGATGGCGGTAAACTGTAACCGAGGGATTATAGCTGACCGGAAATGACGCGGCGGGCACTTCCGTGTTGTTCAGTTTGAATCGGCGGTGCCAACTGGCTGCATCTCCGCCAAAACAGTGTAACTTTAGCTTAATTTTAAGTCTCTTACAGACAGAAATACTCAGGATTTGCCGTTTATGCACCACTTTTTTCGTTCAAACTTCAAACTCGGATCTGTTTTGACGATGGGAGTCTTTTCAGGCGTCGACTACGTGCTAGCTAATGTTAGCTAACATCCCGGCTACATACGGTAAGTTGCGCTTCAAGCTAACGGGCTCCTTCATTTAACTTATATTGTTTTCTTAATCGATAATTATTGTGCTGCAACGGTTTAACTAACATTAAACATTAAGATAAGAAACTTCAAATGCACTTCGATAAACGTAGCGGTTACCTCTAGTGTTAGCGTAGTTTACTTGAGCTAGCTAATACATCGCTGCTGCTTACGTGCGACAAACAGTGACTTTAGTTTAATTTTAAGTCTGTTTCTGACAAAAATACCACCGTGATGTTGTTTATGCTCCGCGTTTTCCTTTAAAACGTGTATCTTGAACCTATGATACAAGCGATGGGAGTGTTTTTAGGCGTTAAGTATGTGCTAGTTAATGTTAGCAAACATCCGGCTAAATGAAGCAAGTTGCTGTTCAAGCTTATTTACTTACTATATTGTTTTCTCGATGATTGAACAACAATGTGAACTTTACACGCAGTTAAATCAAAACGGATCTGTTGCCTTAGTTTTTTGTTAGTTGTTTGTTTATCTCAGTCTTGTTTACTGCTACAGTAATGCCGGATACGCACTACAAACAGTGTAACTTTGGCTCGGTGTAATTCACCTGCAGTCAAAATATCTCAGGATTTTCGTTTGTGCCACACGTTTCTCTTCGAAACTGTGTCCTCTAATCTGTTTATGCGATGGTCGTCTTATTAGGCGTTACATGAATGCTAGCTAATGTTAACGATCACCTCGATAAATATGTATGTAAATATATTCAATGCACAGTAAAGGTCAAAGTAAAGGTGAGAATAAAAATGCCCTTTTTAAAGCAACTTGGCCAACTTAACCCTTTGAATCTTGAGGAACTGCCTTGATTTCTGTCAAAGACATGGGGTGCAACTTGCACATAAATACTTGCTAAAAAAGGGTAATTATGACTTGTTTTTCTAGCGTTTTAAAAATTGTGCTTCTCTTTCTGCAGAGTCTGCTCCGTTTTCCCGATAACTTTCCAGCTGCTATGTAGCGCTGCAGACCGGCTGTCCAGTGTCCTCTCCTTGGTGCATAGATCTGTTGTTTTATCGTTTCAATGGGGAAAAGAAAAGACATGATTCACCCCAGGTTTCTCGGTGAGTATATTTAAGATCCAATACCATATATGCAAAATATGCATCCTTACTTTGACTGGTTTCTTCCTGTTTATATTATTTATTTATCTTCATCTCATTGTTGTCATCTTTATATTTTATATTTGTACTCATCACACTTTATATTCCATCTGCAGCTTAGCAGTTTCCCTTGAGATTTATAAAATATTGTATCTTAAAGCTAATGCAAGAGTGCTGTTAAAAAAGTTGAAATGCTAAAACTGTTTTGGAGGTGTTGATTCAACTTTATGGTCATTTTGAAAAATTTTTGCACCAGCTACCAGCCAAATGTTATATGTATATATGCAAGTGGCTGGTAGATTTTAGAAACGTGAATTTTAATAAACTGGGAACTTAGTATGAAACATTCACTTAATTATACCAACAGCTGGTTCTGGGTTCAGTGTTTAGTTGAGCTGCAATTATGTGCCTCAAGAAAAACTCAAGTCTTATATTTTGTTTATTTTGTTGAAATTTTACATTTGTTGTAAGCAGATGCCAAATAATATCAGTGAAAACTTACATTGTTATTGCATCATATGAATCTGAATCAACACAGGTGCATTTGGATGACAAAACAATTTCACATTTCAGTGTTTCTTGTATTCATTTGTTGCATTTCCCTCGTCCTCTTCAGGTGAAGGCGGCTCCAGCCTGCACAGCATTCACAAGCGGAAACACAAAAAACACAAGAAGCACAAGAGGAAGCACCACAGCTTCGCCGAGGCCCCGGAGCCCGAGCCCGTCGTGGTTCCTCGGCCTCCTCCGCAGCTCCGACTCAAGATCAAACTGGGCGGACAGACGCTGGGGACCAAGAGGTGAGACGGGAGGTGGAAAAGTGGCCGGTTTGTTGGTGAATCAAAGCGTCAGCTGCATCTAAAACGTGTTTCCTGTTGTCTCTTTCAGTGTTCCCACCTTCACGGTTCACCCCGGTGTGGCTGGTCCTCCCTCTCCCTTGATGATAATTAATAATGTTGATGATGATGATGACGATGATGATGATGACGACGATGATGATGAAGACGATGAGCCCTCGGTACCTTTGGAGCAGTATCGGGCCTGGCTGGGTAAGTTAGAAGTACTTCATGCTAAGATCCTACACGTTGATGAAAAATTTAATCCTGTCAGTAAAACGGATTATCTAGGGTTTATTTATTATAATATTGTGACAAATTTATGTTTCCTTTTCTTCGTCTAAATGTTTTGAAAATGACTGAAATTAACTATTAATGCATCCACCCACTTATCAGTGTTTTGTTGTTCCCAGAGGCCGTGTTATTACACATAAACAATTTACTCACCTAATGTTTTTGTTTCTGAATTAACAAGATTATTATCTCAGAATATTAAAGTATTTTTATTTCACAGAAAAAACAACTCTGCTTTTGTTTTTTCTGTACTGAAATAATTTTGTTAATTCTTTATTTTCCAAATAATACATTATTTTGTTAGTCCATGATGCCTTATTAAAGATGGCATTGATAATGGTACAAATGATATTTTTACACATCCATTGAATGATAAACAAAAGCTTTAATATTTGTGATTTTTATCCCATCACTAACCTTTGCACTTGTCAGTAGCACAGTGAATATAAATTAACTTTTTATAACAGTTTTTTCTTATTTGTTGTGTATCAGATGAAGACAGCAACCTGGCCACGTCCCCGATGCCAGACATGGACTCAGACTCCATGTTGGGCGGGCCGGTGGACGAGGAGGAGCGGTGGCTGGACGCTCTGGAGAAGGGAGAGCTCGACGACAACGGAGAGCTGAAGAAGGAGATCGACGAGTCTCTGCTCACAGCCAGACAGGTAAGACAACACTATTTTCTCATGTTTTTAACGCTGGTCAGAGTTCTTAGTGCAAATTTTGACGTCATGACTTGACTTTTTTGTTCTGTTTTATATGACATACTATGCCGTGACTTTTTAAAAGTTTTTTTTTTTTTAAAAACGTACATTACTGTGACTTTTTTGTGCTATTTTGAATAACACCATAACAATGACTAATTTTATACTATTTAAAATGACGTGCTATACAATGACTTCTTTATTCTATTTTATATGACATACTATACAGTAACATTTTTTTTAACTTTTCTTTACATGATATACTATTTCTACTACTTTTTGTAGTATGACCTTTTTATACGATTTTGAGCGACATGCTATAGTATGACATTTCGGTGTGATTGTTGACCCAATGCTATAGTATGACATTTTGGTGTGATTGTTGACCCAATGCTATAGTATGACTTTTTGATGCGATTTTGGACCCAATGCTATAGTATGACATTTTGGTGTGATTTAAGACCCAATGCTATAGTATGACTTTTTGATGCGATTTTGGACCCAATGCTATAGTATGACATTTTGGTGTGCTTTCGGACCACATGCTATAGTATGACATTTTGATGTGATTTTGGACCCAATGCTATAGTATGACATTTTGGTGTGATTTAAGACCCAATGCTATAGTATGACTTTTTGATGCGATTTTGGACCCAATGCTATAGTATGACATTTTGGTGTGATTTAAGACCCAATGCTATAGTATGACTTTTTGATGCGATTTTGAACGACATGCTATAGTATGACTTTTTAATGTGATTTTGGACCCAATGCTATAGTATGACTTCTTGATGCGATTTTGAACAACATGCTGTAGTATGACTTTTTTATGTGCTTTTGGACCCAATGCTATAGTATGACATTTTGGTGTGATTGTTGACCCAATGCTATAGTATGACATTATGGTGTGATTGTTGACCCAATGCTGTAGTATGACATTTTGGTGTGATTTAAGACCCAATGCTATAGTATGACTTTTTAATGTGCTTTTGGACCCAATGCTATAGTATGACATTTTGGTGCAATTTTGGAGAACATGCTATAGTATGACATTTTGATGCGATTTTGAACGACATGCTATAGTATGACTTTTTAATGTGCTTTTGGACCCAATGCTATAGTATGACTTTTTGATGCGATTTTGAACGACATGCTTTATAGTTTGGCATTTTGGTGCAATTTCAGACCCAATGCTATAGTATGACATTTTGGTGTGATTGTTGACCCAATGCTATAGTATGACCTTTTGATGCGATTTTGAACGACATGCTATAGTATGACATTTTGGTGTGATTGTTGACCCAATGCTATAGTATGACTTTTTAATGCGATTTTGAACCACATGCTATAGTATGACTTTTTAATGTGATTTTGGACAACATGCTATAGTATGACATTTTGGTGTGATTGTTGACCCAATGCTATAGTATGACATTTTGGTGTGATTGTTGACCCAATGCTATAGTATGACATTTTGGTGCAATTTTGGAGAACATGCTATAGTATGACATTTTGATGCGATTTTGAACCACATGCTACAGTATGACTTTTTAATGTGATTTTGGACCCAATGCTATAGTATGACTTTTTAATGTGCTTTTGGACCCAATGCTATAGTATGACATTTTAGTGTGATTGTTGACCCAATGCTATAGTATGACATTTTGGTGTGATTGTTGACCCAATGCTATAGTATGACATTTTGGTGCAATTTTGGAGAACATGCTATAGTATGACATTTTGATGCGATTTTGAACCACATGCTATAGTATGACTCTTTAATGTGATTTTGGACCCAATGCTATAGTATGACTTTTTGATGCGATTTTGAACGACATGCAATAGTATGACTTTTTAATGTGCTTTTGGACCCAGTGCTATAGTATGACATTTTTGTGTGATTGTTGACCCAATGCTATAGTATGACATTTTGGTGCACTTTGGAACGACATGCTATAGTATGACATTTTGGTGCAATTTGGAACGACATGCTATAGTATGACTTTTTATGTGCTTTTGGACCACATGCTATAGTATGACTTTTTGATGTGATTTTAAACCCAATGCTATAGTATGACTTTTTAATGTGATTTTGGACCCAATGCTATAGTATGACATTTTGGTGTGATTGTCGACCCAATGCTATAGTATGACCTTTTGATGCGATTTTGAACGACATGCCATAGTATGACATTTTTGTGTGATTGTTGACCCAATGCTATAGTATGACTTTTTAATGCGATTTTGAACCACATGCCATAGTATGACATTTTTGTGTGATTGTTGACCCAATGCTATAGTATGACCTTTTGATGCGATTTGAACGACATGCTATAGTATGACATTTTTGTGTGATTGTTGACCCAATGCTATAGTATGACTTCTTGATGCGATTTTGAACGACATGCTATAGTATGACTTTTTAATGTGCTTTTGGACCCAATGCTATAGTATGACTTTTTAATGTGCTTTTGGACCCAATGCTATAGTATGACATTTTAGTGTGATTGTTGACCCAATGCTATAGTGTGACCTTTTGATGCGATTTTGAACGACATGCCATAGTATGACATTTTTGTGTGATTGTTGACCCAATGCTATAGTATGACTTTTTAATGCGATTTTGAACCACATGCCATAGTATGACATTTTTGTGTGATTGTTGACCCAATGCTATAGTATGACTTCTTGATGCGATTTTGAACGACATGCTATAGTATGACATTTTTGTGTGATTGTTGACCCAATGCTATAGTATGACTTTTTGATGCGATTTTGAACCACATGCTATAGTATGACATTTTTGTGTGATTGTTGACCCAATGCTATAGTATGACCTTTTGATGCGATTTGAACGACATGCTATAGTATGACATTTTTGTGTGATTGTTGACCCAATGCTATAGTATGACTTCTTGATGCGATTTTGAACGACATGCTATAGTATGACTTTTTAATGTGCTTTTGGACCCAATGCTATAGTATGACTTTTTAATGTGCTTTTGGACCCAATGCTATAGTATGACATTTTTGTGTGATTGTTGACCCAATGCTCTAGTATGACTTTTTGATGCGATTTTGAACCACATGCTATAGTATGACTTTTTAATGTGATTTTGGACCCAATGCTTTAGTATGACATTTTGGACTGCTTTCGGACCACATGCTATAATATGACATTTTGGTATGATTGTTGACCCAATGCTATAGTATGACTTCTTGATGCGATTTTGAACGACATGCTGTAGTATGACTTTTTAATGTGCTTTTGGACCCAATGCTATAGTATGACATTTTGGTGTGATTGTTGACCCAATGCTATAGTATGACATTATGGTGTGATTGTTGACCCAATGCTGTAGTATGACATTTTGGTGTGATTTAAGACCCAATGCTATAGTATGACTTTTTAATGTGCTTTTGGACCCAATGCTATAGTATGACATTTTGGTGCAATTTTGGAGAACATGCTATAGTATGACATTTTGATGCGATTTTGAACCACATGCTATAGTATGACTTTTTAATGTGCTTTTGGACCACATGCTATAGTATGACATTTTGGTGTGATTGTTGACCCAATGCTATAGTATGACATTTTGGTGTGATTGTTGACCCAATGCTATAGTATGACCTTTTGATGCGATTTTGAACGACATGCTATAGTATGACATTTTTGTGTGATTGTTGACCTAATGCTATAGTATGACTTTTTAATGCGATTTTGAACGACATGCTATAGTATGACTTTTTAATGTGATTTTGGACCCAATGCTTTAGTATGACATTTTGGTGTGATTGTTGACCCAATGCTATAGTATGACTTTTTGGTGTGATTGTTGACCCAATGCTATAGTATGACATTTTGGTGCAATTTTGGAGAACATGCTATAGTATGACATTTTGATGCGATTTTGAACCACATGCTACAGTATGACTTTTAAATGTGATTTTGGACCCAATGCTATAGTATGACTTCTTGATGCGATTTTGAACGACATGCTATAGTATGACTTTTTAATGTGCTTTTGGACCCAATGCTATAGTATGACATTTTGGTGTGATTGTTGACCCAATGCTATTGTATGACATTTTGGTGCAATTTTGGAGAACATGCTGTAGTATGACTTTTTAATGTGCTTTTGGACCTAATGCTATAGTATGACATTTTAGTGTGATTGTTGACCCAGTGCTATAGTATGACCTTTTGATGCGATTTTGAACGACATGCTATAGTATGACTTTTTAATGTGATTTTGGACCCAATGCTATAGTATGATTTTTTGATGCGATTTTGAACAACATGCTATAGTATGACATTTTGGTGTGATTGTTGACCCAATGCTATAGTATGACCTTTTGATGCGATTTGAACGACATGCTATAGTATGACATTTTTGTGTGATTGTTGACCCAATGCTATAGTATGACTTCTTGATGCGATTTTGAACGACATGCTATAGTATGACTTTTTAATGTGCTTTTGGACCCAATGCTATAGTATGACTTTTTAATGTGCTTTTGGACCCAATGCTATAGTATGACATTTTTGTGTGATTGTTGACCCAATGCTCGAGTATGACTTTTTGATGCGATTTTGAACCACATGCTATAGTATGACTTTTTAATGTGATTTTGGACCCAATGCTTTAGTATGACATTTTGGACTGCTTTCGGACCACATGCTATAGTATGACATTTTGGTGTGATTGTTGACCCAATGCTATCGTATGATTTTTTGATGCGATTTTGAACAACATGCTGTAGTATGACTTTTTAATGTGCTTTTGGACCCAATGCTATAGTATGACATTTTGGTGTGATTGTTGACCCAATGCTATAGTATGACATTTTGGTGTGATTGTTGACCCAATGCTATAGTATGACATTTTGGTGTGATTGTTGACCCAATGCTATAGTATGACTTTTTAATGTGCTTTTGGACCCAATGCTATAGTATGACATTTTGGTGCAATTTTGGAGAACATGCTATAGTATGACATTTTGATGCGATTTTGAACCACATGCTACAGTATGACTTTTTAATGTGATTTTGGACCCAATGCTATAGTATGACATTTTGATGCGATTTTGAACGACATGCCATAGTATGACATTTTAGTGTGATTGTTGACCCAATGCTATAGTATGACCTTTTGATGCGATTTTGAACGACATGCTATAGTATGACATTTTTGTGTGATTGTTGACCTAATGCTATAGTATGACTTTTTGATGCGATTTTGAACGACATGCTATAGTATGACTTTTTAATGTGATTTTGGACCCAATGCTTTAGTATGACATTTTGGTGTGATTGTTGACCCAATGCTATAGTATGACTTTTTGGTGTGATTGTTGACCCAATGCTATAGTATGACATTTTGGTGCAATTTTGGAGAACATGCTATAGTATGACTTTTTAATGTGCTTTTGGACCCAATGCTATAGTATGACTCTTTAATGTGATTTTGGACCCAATGCTATAGTATGACTTTTTGATGCGATTTTGAACGACATGCTATAGTATGACTTTTTAATGTGCTTTTGGACCCAATGCTATAGTATGACATTTTAGTGTGATTGTTGACCCAATGCTATAGTATGACCTTTTGATGCGATTTTGAACGACATGCTATAGTATGACATTTTTGTGTGATTGTTGACCCAATGCTATAGTATGACTTTTTGATGCGATTTTGAACGACATGCTATAGTATGACATTTTTGTGTGATTGTTGACCCAATGCTATAGTATGACCTTTTGATGCGATTTGAACGACATGCTATAGTATGACATTTTTGTGTGATTGTTGACCCAATGCTATAGTATGACTTCTTGATGCGATTTTGAACGACATGCTATAGTATGACTTTTTATGTGCTTTTGGACCCAATGCTATAGTATGACTTTTTAATGTGCTTTTGGACCCAATGCTATAGTATGACATTTTAGTGTGATTGTTGACCCAATGCTATAGTATGACCTTTTGATGCGATTTTGAACGACATGCCATAGTATGACATTTTTGTGTGATTGTTGACCCAATGCTATAGTATGACTTTTTGATGCGATTTTGAACCACATGCCATAGTATGACATTTTTGTGTGATTGTTGACCCAGTGCTATAGTATGACTTCTTGATGCGATTTTGAACGACATGCTATAGTATGACTTTTTAATGTGCTTTTGGACCCAATGCTATAGTATGACTTTTTAATGTGCTTTTGGACCCAATGCTATAGTATGACATTTTGGTGTGATTGTTGACCCAATGCTATAGTATGACTTTTTAATGCGATTTTGAATCACATGCTATAGTATGACTTTTTAATGTGCTTTTGGACCCAATGCTATAGTATGACATTTTGGTATGATTGTTGACCCAATGCTATAGTATGACTTCTTGATGCGATTTTTAACGACATGCTATAGTATGACTTTTTAATGTGCTTTTGGACCCAATGCTATAGTATGACTTTTTAATGTGCTTTTGGACCCAATGCTATAGTATGACATTTTGGACTGCTTTCGGACCACATGCTATAATATGACATTTTGATGTGATTTTAGACCCAATGCTATAGTATGACTTTTTGATGCGATTTTGAACCACATGCTGTAGTATGACTTTTTAATGCGCTTTTGGACCCAATGCTATAGTATGACATTTTGGTGTGATTGTTGACCCAATGCTATAGTATGACTTTTTAATGTGATTTTGGACCCAATGCTATAGTATGACATTTTGGTGTGATTGTCGACCCAGTGCTATAGTATGACATTTTGGTGTGATTTTGAACGACATGCTTTATAGTTTGGCATTTTGGTGCAATTTTAGACCCAATGCTATAGTATGACTTTTTAATGTGATTTTGGACCCAATGCTATAGTATGACATTTTGGTTTGATTGTTGACCCAATGCTATAGTATGACTCTTTAATGTGATTTTGAACGACATGCTATAGTATGACTTTTTAATGTGCTTTTGGACCCAATGCTATAGTATGACATTTTTATGTGCTTTCGGACCACATGCTATAGTATGACATTTTGGTGTGATTGTTGACCCAATGCTATATAGTATGACATTTTGATGTGATTTTAGACCCAATGCTATAGTATGACATTTTGGTGTGATTGTTGACCCAATGCTATAGTATGACTTTTTGATGTGATTTTGAATGACATGCTATAGTATGACTTTTTAATGTGATTGTTGACCCAATGCTATAGTATGACTTTTTAATGTGATTTTGGACCCAATGCTATAGTATGACCTTTTGATGCGATTTTGAACAACATGCTTTATAGTTTGGCATTTTGGTGCAATTTTAGACCCAATGCTATAGTATAACTTTTTAATGTGAGTTTGAAGGACATGCTTTAGTATGACTTTTTAATGTGATTTTGGACCCAATGCTATAGTATGTTATTTCGGTGTGATTGTTGACCCAATGTTAAATCACATCAAAAAGTCATACTATAGCATTGGGTCCAAAATTACATTAAAAAGTCATACTATAGAATGTCGTTCAAAATCACACCAAAATGTCATACTATAGCATGTCGTCCAAAATTGGACGACATGCTATAGTATGACATTTTGGTGTGATTGTTGACCTTTTTTGGACATGTCATATTGTGACATTTGACCTTCTATACTGTGACTTCTTCATGCAGTTTTTAATAACATGCTACAGTAGAGGCTGAAAAATACCAGTTGCCCTTGAGTGTAGCCAGAAACATGTGTCCCTAACTGTTTTTTCTGTTCTGGTCCTGTTTAGAAAGCTCTGCTTCACAAGCAGCAGAGTCAGCCTCTGCTGGAGCTGCCCATGGGTTACAAGGAGAAAGAGATGACGGCTGAGATGATGCAGAAGCGGGAGGAACGGGCCCGAAAGAGACGACTTCAGGCAGCCAAGAAGGCCGAAGAGAACAAGAACCAGACAATAGAGAGACTGACAAAAACCAGCAAGGCCAAAATCAAAAGCATGAGAGAGAGGAAGTCCAAGCAGAATCAGTGTCCCATGGTCAGGTACAGCGACTCTGTCCAGGGCATGGCCATCTCCTTCCCAACAGGGGTCCCTGCTCCCACCCATGTGCCTCCCCGTCCTCCGCCAGGGGCCCCGATGAACTGTGGAGTCAGCGGCTGCACCAACCTCAAGAAATACTCCTGCTCAAAGACCAGGGTTCCTCTCTGCAGCCTCGAGTGCTATAAGAGGAACCTGCTGCTCGTTCAGAGCACGGCTTAAACTTTAAAGGATGAAAATACTAAAAATAGACGCAGTTTTGTTGGTACAATCTATGTGGTGATGCAATTATGCGCAGAGAAGCTTTGTCAATGCTTTTTCCTGCTGTGACACTGGTTACAATTATGCATATCATATAAACGCCTGTAAATATACAATATTTCTATTTGTGAAGACGACTTAAAATGTTAGGAGAAAGAGCAGAATTATGTAAAAGGTTTTGAAAGAATAAAAGAGGCACTGTTCTTCAATCTCATGTTTTTAAACAAATGACCATACAAAACTGTACATCTGAGACAAATCCAACACTGCATACAATGTGTTATATTTTCTCTGTAAACACTGATGCTGGTCTCACCGGAAAGTCTGGTCTGCGCTATTCAGAGGTAAACACGAAAGTTTCTGAGGTATTCACGAATAGTTCAAATTTTGTCTCTGATTAAAGGGCCAGGCCAAATGAGAGTCTGAAGGCCATCTCCACGGGAACTTCTGCCACGGAGTCATGGAAACACACGTAAAACTCCTGAGGGACAGGCTCGAGCAGCATCCGCCTTACAGATGAGATCGGGATTAGACGAAAGCGCTTAGATTTTGCTGTAATTGCCTGTCATGATTTAAAGCATGTTGATCAAAATATTTAAAAGTTGACATACCCGATGACCCAGTAAGTCATGGTGGGAGCAGCTTTCCTCTGGTCAGTCCAGTTCTCAGGTTTACACTGAAACAGGACCCCATGTTCCTTCACTGGACCCAGACCCCAACCACCACCCTGAGGCCTGTCTGCAGCCCGGCGACCCTGCGAGAGAGATAAAGTACAGTATGTAATTAAAACGATGTCTGTGAAAACGTCATAAAGCAAGTTCTGTGTTGTCAAAAATAGCATTTTTTAATTGTTTTCAACATTTTCAAACATTTTTAGGAGATGTCAAATTTTGACATTTTTGCCTTACTATAGTCTTGGATTTTTGGTCGGATTTTTCGACATGCCAAATTATGCTGTTTTGGACTTTTGTTGCAACTTTCTTTGCTATGGCGTGTTTTGGCAGGCTATTCTAAGCTGTTTCCAGCTGTTTTTAACAGTTTTTAGGACGGGTCAAATTTTGACATTTTGCCTTACTATAGTCTTGGATTTTTGGTCGGATTTTTCGACATGCCAAATTATGCTGTTTTTGGCTTTTGTTGCAACTTTCTTTGCTATGGCGTGTTTTGGCAGACTATTCTAAGCTGTTTCCAGCTGTTTTTAACAGTTTTTAGTACGGGTCATATTTTGACATTTTGCCTTACTATAGTCTTGGATTTTTGGTCGGATTTTTCGACATGGCAAATTATGCTTTTTTTGGCTCTTTTTGCAACTTTCTTTGCTATGGCGTGGTTTGGCAGGCTATTCTAAGCTGTTTCCAGCTGTTTTTAACAGTTTTGTAGGACGGGTCAAATTTTGACATTTTGCCTTACTATAGTCTTGGATTTTTGGTCGGATTTTTCGACATGCCAAATTATGCTGTTTTGGACTTTTTTTTGCAACTTTCTTTGCTATGGCATGTTTTGGCAGGCTATTCTAAGCTGTTTCCAGCTGTTTTTAACAGTTTTTAGGAGATGTCAAATTTTGACATTTTGCCTTACTATAGTCTTGGATTTTTGGTTGGATTTGTCAACATGCCAAATTATGCTGTTTTGGACTTTTTTTTGCAACTTTCTTTGCTATGGCGTGTTTTGGCAGGCTATTCTAAGCTGTTTCCAGCTGTTTTTAACAGTTTTTAGGACATGTCAAATTTTGACATTTTTGCCTTACTATAGTCTTGGATTTTTGGTTGGATTTTTCGACATGCCAAATTATACTGTTTTTGGCTCTTTTTGCAACTTTCTTTGCTATGGCGTGTTTTGGCAGGCTTTTTAAAGCTGTTTCCAGCTGTTTTTAACAGTTTTTAGGACGGGTCAAATTTTGACATTTTGCCTTACTATAGTCTTGGATTTTTGGTCGGATTTTTCAACATGCCAAATTATGCTTTTTTTGGCTCTTTTTGCAACTTTCGTTGCTATGGCGTGTTTTGGCAGGCTATTCTAAGCTGTTTCCAGCTGTTTTTAACAGTTTTTAGGACGGGTCAAATTTTGACATTTTGCCTTACTATAGTCTTGGATTTTTGGTCGGATTTTTCGACATGCCAAATTATGCTTTTTTTGGCTCTTTTTGCAACTTTCTTTGCTATGGCGTGTTTTGGCAGGCTTTTTAAAGCTGTTTCCAGCTGTTTTTAACAGTTTTTAGGACGGGTCAAATTTTGACATTTTTGCCTTACTATAGTCTTGGATTTTTGGTCGGATTTTTCGACATGCCAAATTATGCTGTTTTTGGCTTTTGTTGCAACTTTCTTTGCTATGGCGTGGTTTGGCAGGCTATTCTAAGCTGTTTCCAGCTGTTTTTAACAGTTTTTAGGAGATGTCAAATTTTGACATTTTTGCCTTACTATAGTCTTGGATTTTTGGTCGGATTTTTCAACATGCCAAATTATGCTTTTTTTGGCTCTTTTTACAACTTTCTTTGCTATGGCGTGTTTTGGCAGGCTATTCTAAGCTGTTTCCAGCTGTTTTAACAGTTTTAGGAGACGGTTCAAATTTTGACATTTTGCCTTACTATAGTCTTGGATTTTTGGTCGGATTTTTCGACATGCCAAATTATGCTGTTTTGGACTTTTTTTGCAACTTTCTTTGTTATGGCGTTTTTTGGCAGGCTTTTTAAAGCTGTTTCCAGCTGTTTTTAACAGTTTTTAGGAGATGTCAAATTTTGACATTTTTGCCTTACTATAGTCTTGGATTTTTGGTCGGATTTTTCAACATGCCAAATTATGCTTTTTTTGGCTCTTTTTGCAACTTTCTTTGCTATGGCGTGGTTTGGCAGGCTATTCTAAGCTGTTTCCAGCTGTTTTTAACAGTTTTTAGGAGATGTCAAATTTTGACGTTTTGCCTTACTATAGTCTTGGATTTTTGGTCGGATTTTTCGACATGCCAAATTATGCTGTTTTGGACTTTTTTTTGCAACTTTCTTTGCCATGGCGTGTTTTGGCAGGCTTTTTAAAGCTGTTTCCAGCTGTTTTT
Source organism: Plectropomus leopardus (assembly GCF_026936395.1). Classification (NCBI taxonomy): domain Eukaryota; kingdom Metazoa; phylum Chordata; class Actinopteri; order Perciformes; family Serranidae; genus Plectropomus; species Plectropomus leopardus. Next base: position 17,401,334 of record NC_142198.1, read on the forward strand.
AACAGTTTTTAGGACGGGTCAAATTTTGACATTTTGCCTTACTATAGTCTTGGATTTTTGGTCGGATTTTTCGACATGCCAAATTATGCTGTTTTTGGCTTTTGTTGCAACTTTCTTTGCTATGGCGTGTTTTGGCAGGCTATTCTAAGCTGTTTCCAGCTGTTTTTAACAGTTTTTAGGAGATGTCAAATTTTGACGTTTTGCCTTACTATAGTCTTGGATTTTTGGTCGGATTTTTCAACATGCCAAATTATGCTTTTTTTGGCTCTTTTTGCAACTTTCTTTGCTATGGCGTGGTTTGGCAGGCTATTCTAAGCTGTTTCCAGCTGTTTTTAACAGTTTTTAGGAGATGTCAAATTTTGACATTTTTGCCTTACTATAGTCTTGGATTTTTGGTCGGATTTTTCAACATGCCAAATTATGCTTTTTTTGGCTCTTTTTGCAACTTTCTTTGCTATGGCGTGGTTTGGCAGGCTATTCTAAGCTGTTTCCAGCTGTTTTTAACAGTTTTTAGGAGATGTCAAATTTTGACATTTTTGCCTTACTATAGTCTTGGATTTTTGGTCGGATTTTTCGACATGCCAAATTATGCTGTTTTGGACTTTTTTTGCAACTTTCTTTGTTATGGCGTTTTTTGGCAGGCTTTTTAAAGCTGTTTCCAGCTGTTTTTAACAGTTTTTAGGACGGGTCAAATTTTGACATTTTGCCTTACTATAGTCTTGGATTTTTGGTCGGATTTTTCGACATGCCAAATTATGCTTTTTTTGGCTCTTTTTGCAACTTTCTTTGCTATGGCGTGTTTTGGCAGGCTATTCTAAGCTGTTTCCAGCTGTTTTTAACAGTTTTTAGGACGGGTCAAATTTTGACATTTTGCCTTACTATAGTCTTGGATTTTTGGTCGGATTTTTCGACATGCCAAATTATGCTGTTTTGGACTTTTTTTTGCAACTTTCTTTGCTATGGCATGTTTTGGCAGGCTATTCTAAGCTGTTTCCAGCTGTTTTTAACAGTTTTTAGGAGATGTCAAATTTTGACATTTTGCCTTACTATAGTCTTGGATTTTTGGTTGGATTTGTCAACATGCCAAATTATGCTGTTTTGGACTTTTTTTTGCAACTTTCTTTGTTATGGCGTTATTTGGCAGGCTTTTTAAAGCTGTTTCCAGCTGTTTTTAACAGTTTTTAGGACATGTCAAATTTTGACATTTTTGCCTTACTATAGTCTTGGATTTTTGGTTGGATTTTTCGACATGCCAAATTATGCTGTTTTTGGCTCTTTTTGCAACTTTCTTTGCTATGGCGTGTTTTGGCAGGCTTTTTAAAGCTGTTTCCAGCTGTTTTTAACAGTTTTTAGGACGGGTCAAATTTTGACATTTTGCCTTACTATAGTCTTGGATTTTTGGTCGGATTTTTCGACATGCCAAATTATGCTGTTTTGGACTTTTTTTTGCAACTTTCTTTGCTATGGCGTGTTTTGGCAGGCTATTCTAAGCTGTTTCCAGCTGTTTTTAACAGTTTTTAGGACGGGTCAAATTTTGACATTTTGCCTTACTATAGTCTTGGATTTTTGGTCGGATTTTTCGACATGCCAAATTATGCTGTTTTTGGCTTTTGTTGCAACTTTCTTTGCTATGGCGTGTTTTGGCAGACTATTCTAAGCTGTTTCCAGCTGTTTTTAACAGTTTTTAGGACGGGTCAAATTTTGACATTTTGCCTTACTATAGTCTTGGATTTTTGGTCGGATTTTTCGACATGCCAAATTATGCTTTTTTTGGCTCTTTTTGCAACTTTCTTTGCTATGGCGTGGTTTGGCAGGCTATTCTAACCTGTTTCCAGCTGTTTTTTAATAGTTTTGTAGGACGGGTCAAATTTTGACATTTTTGCCTTACTATAGTCTTGGATTTTTGGTCGGATTTTTCGACATGCCAAATTATGCTTTTTTTGGCTCTTTTTGCAACTTTCTTTGCTATGGCGTGTTTTGGCAGGCTTTTTAAAGCTGTTTCCAGCTGTTTTTAACAGTTTTTAGGACGGGTCAAATTTTGACATTTTTGCCTTACTATAGTCTTGGATTTTTGGTCGGATTTTTCGACATGCCAAATTATGCTGTTTTTGGCTTTTGTTGCAACTTTCTTTGCTATGGCGTGGTTTGGCAGGCTATTCTAAGCTGTTTCCAGCTGTTTTTAACAGTTTTTAGGAGATGTCAAATTTTGACATTTTTGCCTTACTATAGTCTTGGATTTTTGGTCGGATTTTTCGACATGCCAAATTATGCTTTTTTTGGCTCTTTTTACAACTTTCTTTGCTATGGCGTGTTTTGGCAGGCTATTCTAACCTGTTTCCAGCTGTTTTTAACAGTTTTTAGGACGGGTCAAATTTTGACATTTTGCCTTACTATAGTCTTGGATTTTTGGTCGGATTTTTCGACATGCCAAATTATGCTTTTTTTGGCTCTTTTTGCAACTTTCTTTTCTATGGCGTGGTTTGGCAGGCTATTCTAACCTGTTTCCAGCTGTTTTTTTATCATTTTGTAGGACGGGTCAAATTTTGACATTTTTGCCTTACTATAGTCTTGGATTTTTGGTCGGATTTTTCGACATGGCAAATTATGCTGTTTTGGACTTTTTTTTGCAACTTTCTTTGCTATGGCGTGTTTTGGCAGGCTTTTTAAAGCTGTTTCCAGCTGTTTTTAACAGTTTTTAGGACGGGTCAAATTTTGACATTTTGCCTTACTATAGTCTTGGATTTTTGGTCGGATTTTTCGACATGCCAAAATATGCTTTTTTTGGCTTTTGTTGCAACTTTCTTTGCTATGGCGTGTTTTGGCAGGCTATTCTAAGCTGTTTCCAGCTGTTTTTAACAGTTTTTAGGACGGGTCAAATTTTGACATTTTGCCTTACTATAGTCTTGGATTTTTGGTCGGATTTTTCGACATGGCAAATTATGCTGTTTTGGACTTTTTTTTGCAACTTTCTTTGCTATGGCGTGTTTTGGCAGGCTATTCTAAGCTGTTTCCAGCAGTTTTTAATAGTTTTGTAGGACGGGTCAAATTTTGACATTTTTGCCTTACTATAGTCTTGGATTTTTGGTCGGATTTTTCGACATGCCAAATTATGCTTTTTTTGGCTCTTTTTGAAACTTTCTTTGCTATGGCGTGTTTTGGCAGGCTTTTTAAAGCTGTTTCCAGCTGTTTTTAACAGTTTTTAGGACGGGTCAAATTTTGACATTTTGCCTTACTATAGTCTTGGATTTTTGGTCGGATTTTTCAACATGCCAAATTATGCTTTTTTTGGCTCTTTTTGCAACTTTCTTTGCTATGGCGTGTTTTGGCAGGCTATTCTAAGCTGCTTCCAGCTGTTTTCAACAGTTTTTAGGACGGGTCATATTTTGACGTTTTGCCTTACTATAGTCTTGGATTTTTGGTCGGATTTTTCGACATGCCAAATTATGCTTTTTTTGGCTTTTGTTGCAACTTTCTTTACTATGGCGTGTTTTGGCAGGCTATTCTAAGCTGTTTCCAGCTGTTTTTAACAGTTTTTAGGAGATGTCAAATGTTGACATTTTTGCCTTACTATAGTCTTGGATTTTTGGTCGGATTTTTCAACATGCCAAATTATGCTTTTTTTGGCTCTTTTTGCAACTTTCTTTGCTATGGCGTGTTTTGGCAGGCTATTCTAAGCTGTTTCCAGCTGTTTTTAACAGTTTTTAGGAGATGTCAAATTTTGACATTTTGCCTTACTATAGTCTTGGATTTTTGGTCGGATTTTTCGACATGCCAAATTATGCTTTTTTTGGCTCTTTTTGCAACTTTCTTTGCTATGGCGTGTTTTGGCAGGCTATTCTAAGCTGTTTCCAGCTGTTTTTAACAGTTTTTAGGACGGGTCAAATTTTGACATTTTGCCTTACTATAGTCTTGGATTTTTGGTCGGATTTTTCGACATGCCAAATTATGCTGTTTTGGACTTTTTTTGCAACTTTCTTTGCTATGGCGTGTTTTGGCAGGCTTTTTAAAGCTGTTTCCAGCTGTTTTTAACAGTTTTTAGGACGGGTCAAATTTTGACATTTTGCCTTACTATAGTCTTGGATTTTTGGTCGGATTTTTCGACATGCCAAATTATGCTGTTTTGGACTTTTTTTGCAACTTTCTTTGCTATGGCGTGTTTTGGCAGGCTATTCTAAGCTGTTTCCAGCTGTTTTTAACAGTTTTTAGGACGGGTCAAATTTTGACATTTTGCCTTACTATAGTCTTGGATTTTTGGTCGGATTTTTCAACATGCCAAATTATGCTTTTTTTGGCTCTTTTTGCAACTTTCTTTGCTATGGCGTGGTTTGGCAGGCTATTCTAAGCTGTTTCCAGCTGTTTTTAACAGTTTTTAGGAGATGTCAAATTTTGACGTTTTGCCTTACTATAGTCTTGGATTTTTGGTCGGATTTTTCAACATGCCAAATTATGCTTTTTTTGGCTCTTTTTGCAACTTTCTTTGCTATGGCGTGTTTTGGCAGGCTATTCTAAGCTGTTTCCAGCTGTTTTTAACAGTTTTTAGGAGATGTCAAATTTTGACATTTTGCCTTACTATAGTCTTGGATTTTTGGTTGGATTTGTCAACATGCCAAATTATGCTTTTTTTGGCTGTTTTTTGCAACTTTCTTTGCTATAGCGTGTTTTGGCAGGCTATTCTAAGCTGTTTCCAGCTGTTTTTAACAGTTTTTAGGAGATGTCAAATTTTGACATTTTGCCTTACTATAGTCTTGGATTTTTGGTCGGATTTTTCGACATGCCAAATTATGCTTTTTTGGACTTTTTTTGCAACTTTCTTTGCAATGGCGTGTTTTGGCAGGCTATTCTAAGCTGTTTCCAGCTGTTTTTAACAGTTTTTAGGAGATGTCAAATTTTGACATTTTTGCCTTACTATAGTCTTGGATTTTTGGTCGGATTTTTCGACATGCCAAATTATGCTGTTTTGGATTTTTTTTGCAACTTTCTTTGCTATGGCATGTTTTGGCAGGCTATTCTAAGCTGTTTCCAGCTGTTTTTAACAGTTTTGTAGGACGGGTCAAATTTTGACATTTTGCCTTACTATAGTCTTGGATTTTTGGTCGGATTTTTCGACATGCCAAATTATGCTTTTTTTGGCTCTTTTTGCAACTTTCTTTGCAATGGCGTGTTTTGGCAGGCTTTTTAAAGCTGTTTCCAGCTGTTTTTAACAGTTTTTAGGAGATGTCAAATTTTGACATTTTGCCTTACTATAGTCTTGGATTTTTGGTCGGATTTTTCGACATGCCAAATTATGCTTTTTTTGGCTCTTTTTGCAACTTTCTTTGCTATGGCGTGTTTTGGCAGGCTATTCTAAGCTGTTTCCAGCTGTTTTTAACAGTTTTTAGGACGGGTCAAATTTTGACATTTTGCCTTACTATAGTCTTGGATTTTTGGTCGGATTTTTCAACATGCCAAATTATGCTTTTTTTGGCTCTTTTTGCAACTTTCTTTGCTATGGCGTGTTTTGGCAGGCTATTCTAAGCTGTTTCCAGCTGTTTTTAACAGTTTTTAGGAGATGTCAAATTTTGACATTTTTGCCTTACTATAGTCTTGGATTTTTGGTCGGATTTTTCGACATGCCAAATTATGCTGTTTTTGGCTTTTGTTGCAACTTTCTTTGCTATGGCGTGTTTTGGCAGGCTATTCTAAGCTGTTTCCAGCTGTTTTTAATAGTTTTTAGGAGATGTCAAATTTTGGCGTTTTGCCTTACTATAGTCTTGGATTTTTGGTCGGATTTTTCGACATGCCAAATTATGCTTTTTTTGGCTTTTGTTGCAACTTTCTTTGCTATGGCGTGTTTTGGCAGGCTATTCTAACCTGTTTCCAGCTGTTTTTAACAGTTTTTAGGACGGGTCAAATTTTGACATTTTGCCTTACTATAGTCTTGGATTTTTGGTCGGATTTTTCGACATGCCAAATTATGCTTTTTTTGGCTCTTTTTGCAACTTTCTTTGCTATGGCGTGTTTTGGCAGGCTATTCTAAGCTGTTTCCAGCTGTTTTTAACAGTTTTTAGGAGATGTCAAATTTTGACATTTTTGCCTTACTATAGTCTTGGATTTTGGGTCGGATTTTTCAACATGCCAAATTATGCTTTTTTTGGCTTTTGTTGCAACTTTCTTTGCTATGGCGTGTTTTGGCAGGCTATTCTAAGCTGTTTCCAGTTGTTTTTAACAGTTTTTAGGAGATGTCAAATTTTGACATTTTTGCCTTACTATAGTCTTGGATTTTTGGTCGGATTTTTCGACATGCCAAATTATGCTGTTTTGGGCTTTTGTTGCAACTTTCTTTGCTATGGCGTGTTTTGGCAGGCTATTCTAAGCTGTTTCTAGCTGTTTTTAACAGTTTTTAGGAGATGTCAAATTTTGACATTTTTGCCTTACTATAGTCTTGGATTTTTGGTCGGATTTGTCGACATGCCAAATTATGCTGTTTTGGACTTTTTTTGCAACTTTCTTTGCTGTGGCGTGTTTTGGCAGGCTATTCAAAGCTGTTTCCAGCGGTTTTAAACAGTTTTTAGGAGATGTCAAATTTTGACATTTTTGCCTTACTATAGTCTTGGATTTTTGGTCGGATTTTTCAAAATGCCAAATTATGCTTTTTTTGGCTCTTTTTGCAACTTTCTTTACTATGGCGTGTTTTGGCAGGCTATTCTAAGCTATTTCCAGCTGTTTTTAACAGTTTTTAGGAGATGTCAAATTTTGACATTTTTGCCTTACTATAGTCTTGGATTTTTGGTCGGATTTTTCGACATGCCAAATTATGCTGTTTTGGACTTTTTTTGCAACTTTCTTTGCTATGGCGTTTTTGGCAGGCTTTTTAAAGCTGTTTCCAGCTGTTTTTAACAGTTTTTAGGATCGGTCAAATTTTGACATTTTTGCCTTACTATAGTCTTGGATTTTTGGTCGGATTTTTCGACATGCCAAATTATGCTTTTTTTGGTTGTTTTTGCAACTTTCTTTGCTATGGCGTGTTTTGGCAGGCTATTCTAAGCTGTTTCCAGCTGTTTTTAACAGTTTTTAGGAGATGTCAAATGTTGACATTTTTGCCTTACTATAGCCTTGGATTTTTGGTCGGATTTTTCGACACGCCAAATTATGCTGTTTTGGGCTTTTGTTGCAACTTTCTTTGCTATGGCGTGTTTTGGCAGGCTATTCTAAGCTGCTTCCAGCTGTTTTCAACAGTTTTTAGGACGGGTCATATTTTGACATTTTGCCTTACTATAGTCTTGGATTTTTGGTCGGATTTTTCAACATGCCAAATTATGCTTTTTTTGGCTTTTGTTGCAACTTTCTTTACTATGGCGTGGTTTGGCAGGCTATTCTAAGCTGTTTCCAGCTGTTTTTAACAGTTTTTAGGAGATGTCAAATTTTGACATTTTTGCCTTACTATAGTCTTGGATTTTTGGTCGGATTTTTCAACATGCCAAATTCTGCTTTTTTTGGCTTTTGTTGCAACTTTCTTTACTATGGCGTGTTTTGGTAGGCTATTCTAAGCTGTTTCCAGCTGTTTTAAACAGTTTTTAGGACGGGTCAAATTTTGACATTTTGCCTTACTATAGTCTTGGATTTTTGGTCGGATTTTTCGACATGCCAAATTATGCTTTTTTTGGTTGTTTTTGCAACTTTCTTTGCTATGGCGTGTTTTGGCAGGCTATTCTAAGCTGTTTCCAGCTGTTTTAAACAGTTTTTAGGACGGGTCAAATTTTGACATTTTGCCTTACTATAGTCTTGGATTTTTGGTCGGATTTTTCAACATGCCAAATTATGCTTTTTTTGGTTCTTTTTGCAACTTTCTTTGCTATGGCATGTTTTGGCAGGCTATTCTAAGCTGTTTCCAGCTGTTTTTAACAGTTTTTTGGGAGATGTCAAATTTTGACATTTTTGCCTTACTATAGTCTTGGATTTTTGGTCGGATTTTTCGACATGCCAAATTATGCTGTTTTGGACTTTTTTTGCAACTTTCTTTGCTATGGCGTTTTTTGGCAGGCTTTTTAAAGCTGTTTCCAGCTGTTTTTAACAGTTTTTAGGACGGGTCAAATTTTGACATTTTTGCCTTACTATAGTCTTGGATTTTTGGTCGGATTTTTCGACATGCCAAATTATGCTTTTTTTGGCTTTTGTTGCAACTTTCTTTACTATGGCGTGTTTTGGCAGGCTATTCTAAGCTGTTTCCAGCTGTTTTTAACAGTTTTTAGGAGATGTCAAATTTTGACATTTTTGCCTTACTATAGTCTTGGATTTTTGGTCGGATTTTTCGACATGCCAAATTATGCTTTTTTTGGTTGTTTTTGCAACTTTCTTTGCTATGGCGTGTTTTGGCAGGCTATTCTAAGCTGCTTCCAGCTGTTTTCAACAGTTTTTAGGACGGGTCATATTTTGACATTTTGCCTTACTATAGTCTTGGATTTTTGGTCGGATTTTTCAACATGCCAAATTATGCTTTTTTTGGCTTTTGTTGCAACTTTCTTTACTATGGCGTGTTTTGGCAGGCTATTCTAAGCTGTTTCCAGCTGTTTTTAACAGTTTTTAGGAGATGTCAAATGTTGACATTTTTGCCTTACTATAGTCTTGGATTTTTGGTCGGATTTTTCAACATGCCAAATTATGCTTTTTTTGGCTTTTGTTGCAACTTTCTTTACTATGGCGTGTTTTGGCAGGCTATTCTAAGCTGTTTCCAGCTGTTTTAAACAGTTTTTAGGACGGGTCAAATTTTGACATTTTGCCTTACTATAGTCTTGGATTTTTGGTCGGATTTTTCGACATGCCAAATTATGCTTTTTTTGGTTGTTTTTGCAACTTTCTTTGCTATGGCGTGTTTTGGCAGGCTATTCTAAGCTGTTTCCAGCTGTTTTAAACAGTTTTTAGGACGGGTCAAATTTTGACATTTTGCCTTACTATAGTCTTGGATTTTTGGTCGGATTTTTCGACATGCCAAATTATGCTTTTTTTGGTTCTTTTTGCAACTTTCTTTGCTATGGCATGTTTTGGCAGGCTATTCTAAGCTGTTTCCAGCTGTTTTTAACAGTTTTTTGGGAGATGTCAAATTTTGACATTTTTGCCTTACTATAGTCTTGGATTTTTGGTCGGATTTTTCGACATGCCAAATTATGCTGTTTTGGACTTTTTTTGCAACTTTCTTTGCTATGGCGTTTTTTGGCAGGCTTTTTAAAGATGTTTCCAGCTGTTTTTAACAGTTTTTAGGACGGGTCAAATTTTGACATTTTTGCCTTACTATAGTCTTGGATTTTTGGTCGGATTTTTCGACATGCCAAATTATGCTTTTTTTGGTTGTTTTTGCAACTTTCTTTGCTATGGCGTGTTTTGGCAGGCTATTCTAAGCTGCTTCCAGCTGTTTTCAACAGTTTTTAGGACGGGTCATATTTTGACATTTTGCCTTACTATAGTCTTGGATTTTTGGTCGGATTTTTCAACATGCCAAATTATGCTTTTTTTGGCTTTTGTTGCAACTTTCTGTACTATGGCGTGTTTTGGCAGGCTATTCTAAGCTGTTTCCAGCTGTTTTTAACAGTTTTTAGGAGATGTCAAATGTTGACATTTTTGCCTTACTATAGTCTTGGATTTTTGGTCGGATTTTTCAACATGCCAAATTATGCTTTTTTTGGCTTTTGTTGCAACTTTCTTTACTATGGCGTGTTTTGGCAGGCTATTCTAAGCTGTTTCCAGCTGTTTTCAACAGTTTTTAGGACGGGTCAAATTTTGACATTTTGCCTTACTATAGTCTTGGATTTTTGGTCGGATTTTTCGACATGCCAAATTATGCTTTTTTTGGTTCTTTTTGCAACTTTCTTTGCTATGGCGTGTTTTGGCAGGCTATTCTAAGCTGTTTCCAGCTGTTTTTAACAGTTTTTAGGAGATGTCAAACTTTGACATTTTTGCCTTACTATAGTCTTGGATTTTTGGACAGATTTTTCGACATGCCAAATTATGCTGTTTTGGGCTTTTTTTTTGCAAGTTTTTATGAAGGCTTTTCCGAACAGCTTCGCACTGTTTGCAGCTGTTTTTGGGACATGTAAAAATTTTTTTTTTTTCAATTTACTTTAGTCTTGCGTTTTTGATCATTTTTTCCAACGTCAAATTCTGATGTCATTGGCCCTTTTTGCAACTTTCTATGCCATTGTGTTTCTCAACATGCCCAATTATGCAGTTTTTCAGCTCTTCTTGGGAAATGACTCATTTTGCCTTTTTTTACCATATGAAATAATCTTAATACAGCATTCCTCGTTAGTATAGTGGACAGTATCTCCGCCTGTCACGCGGAAGACCGGGGTTCGATTCCCCGACGGGGAGTATTTATTGCTCTGAGAAGCCACTTTTCTTTTGTTTTTGTCTCGATTTTAGGTATTACATATACTTTATATTTTGGATATCTGTGGATTATAATTTCATTTTTGTATCTTAACTGATTTTTTTACACGCTTTCTTTATAGACACTGCAACTACTGTCCAAACGTTTTCTTTGAGTCATACATTTTTTTTAATTTTATCTCTGCTTGCTTTAAAGGCAAACCAAAATAATTCAGTTGTGCGATTGCAATGTCGTGGTTTGGCTTGATGTATTCATCTGAGATTAATATAATCTGGTCTGTTTGACTTTTGGTGGCCTAAACTTGAACACCTCCTCTCTCCATTAGTTGAGATAAACTTTGACTCACCCTGGCAGGCAGGCTCTGCTGAAAGGCGGCCCGTATGGAGAGGCAGCAGTGGTGGAAGTTGCGGATGAGTTGTGGGTGTATGGAGCCGCTGAGCTGCGCCACTTCTCTGTGAGTCGGAGCGATGAAGATCCCCTGGACAGTTTCCATCAGGACGTAGTGGAACAAGGTGTTTTCTGCACCCGAGGTCAGTCTGTCACAACAAGAACATTTAGGGTTTTTACGTGTTAGAAAGTTTTAGTCCACATGAATTGTTTGAGCGGTTGGACTGAAAGAAAAGGATGATTTCCTGTCACCCACTTCATGGTGTTATACATTTCCTCTGTTTCCCTTTCAGTCAGGGTCTTTTTCAGGGTGCCCAGGTAGAAAGGGTTTGGGTGCTTCATCCTGGGAGCCTGAAGTCAAAGCATGCGACAAGCATAAGTCAGAACATTACAATAAATTATACATCATAATATTAAAAATACATGATGAGTCCAAGGTCCAACAAAACCTGCTTTTTCTAGCGATCAGGATTAGAAACTGTACATTTTATTACCTATTTACACATTTATTACCTATTTTCCTTTTGCTTCTGGCTCTACCGCAACTGCAATTAATTAATAATTTCCTGGTCTGGGATTAAGAAAGTCATATCTTTTAAAAAAAAATTCAGAGCCTTGAAAAGCTACACAATGATCTACATTTTTGTATAATTTTGTATAATAAATGCATATCTTAAAAGTTTAAAGTAGCCTACCCCTCCATCAAATTCAAAACTTGGTAAGTTTGACAGAAATCCTGATCGGTAACAGCTGAATAGAGATACCACCTTAAGTCTACAAACCTTAAAAAGGCCTCCGCTGCCTCCACTCCCGTCAGACCCTCCAGACCCCAGCGAGTCCCGACGCCCCCCCAGCTTCCTCCCAGAGTCCGGGGTAGAATGTGGACTGAGGCCTGGAGCCACTGATGAACCAGACCCTGACCCAGCATCCATCTGTCCCTCGCTCCCGCTGTCCGACAGGCTCCTCTGGGGGCTGGACCTCCGGGCCTTCTCCCCAAACAGGCTGCGGCCTCTGACCCCTGTGGAGGAGCCTTTGACAGCCCCGGCTAGCTTGCTGAAGACAGGGGAGGAGGAGGCCAGGCTGTCCAGGCGGTCGCGGGCTGTGGCGGCAGGGAGGAACCAGTCAGCACAGGACAGGCAGGGAGCAGGGGGAGCACTCAGACGCTCCTCAATACCTGCCTCCAGCACCTCCAGCTGCAGCAGGGTGGCCTTCACCTGGAGACAGGGATGTAACCAAATATGAGAGAACAGCAATAATGTGGTGGAAAGTTGCTCATAATTATCCGAAGAAAAATGGCTGTTGACAAATTTGTGCCTGATTGATAATATTGTGGATGGCCACAAGATAAAAATACCCATTTTGTTTGCAACACATGACTCTGGTTTCACTAACTAGTGTTTTCAGCACATTATTGAAAATTGGTTTTATTGTGACTTTATTGTGATCGCATCCACAAATTCGGCTCACATTTGGGCTGAGAGCTGGCCGTTTCTGACTGTTACTTTCACATCACGGAGCAACGATATACAAAAGCAGCTGCAATTTATGCACAAAATGATGCTTAGAGCCTGTTTTTTTAAGCTTACTGAGCTCATTTCAACAACTTTCTGAAAGCAACTTTCTGCTATGTATTTCAGTCAATGTGCTGTATGTATCTGCCTAAGGGTTAATGGATTTTTGACTTTTTATTTTTTTTTCTATGAAATACATAAATGTAGCATTAGGAAATAAAAATTCCCTGAAATAAGTACATGTGGCATGAGGGAATGAAAGTCCCCTTAAACAAATATTGTGGCATTTGGAATATGACTTCATAAAATAAAATAAATATGGCATTGTGGTTTAAAAATTTTCTAAAAAAAATAATATGATAATAAGAAATGCAATTAAATAAGTGTGGCATCAGGGAATAAACCTTCACTAAATTAAATAAAAATAGTCAATAAAAAAAATTAAAACAAAAACCTAATTATTTATTGTTTAATTATATTTCATCATTTTTAGATTAACTTCTGTACTTATTTCCTAATTTATTTATGTCAAGATGTTCTTATGGGCATAACTATTTGTTTACAGCTGACTTATATGGCATTCTGAAGCGGTGGAGTTCAGACAATTCATAAAACTTAATTTAGTTAAAAATAAGTCAAAGAGCAACAAAGTGAGGGAGAAATAGATAAGCCATTAGGCACAACACCTGCACTGCACATGTGGGTTAGAAAATACAGCAACTGCTCGATTTAACGTGACCTCTGGTCAAACAACGCCCACTTGTGGTCTTCTATCTGAACACACACACAGGTATTTATGGGTTAAACAGATTCAGATACCAATGTCTCTTTACACTTCTGATAAGAGAGAGCTACTTTATAATCAGCAGATTTGGTCATATTTCTACTTTTCTCCCCGGAGTTAAGATTCAAAATCCCATTTAAACAAACTTTCCACAACCATTCCTCGTTAGTATAGTGGACAGTATCTCCGCCTGTCACGCGGAAGACCGGGGTTCGATTCCCCGACGGGGAGTATTTATTGCACTATGAAGCAGGAAGTATGTGAAAAATTTTAGGAATTTTCTTTAAAGCTCAACAAGTTTCACCTGATCTACGTAAACACAATCCGGTCCTGGTGAGCCCAAAGCTGGCGAAGCACAGCCGTCCGCCTCCAACAGCACACACTGCATAAAGTGCCTCTGAGGTGCAGAAGCAAAGAAAACAAACGTTACTATGATTAAATCAACAAAGTTAAAAACAGCCACCGGTCGGTGAAACGCCTCCTTACCAGCCCCACTATGAGGAGGAAATGCCGTCCCTGAGGCTGGCTGTAGCCTGGCGCCGCGCTGCTTCTGCTGCTGCTGTTAGCTCTCTGCTGGGGAAACACCTCCCTCCAGATGACCAGCTGACCCACCCGCTGCTCGGACGCCAGCGGCAGCAGGCAGTAGTGCTGGCAGTACAGGCACACGTCCAGCAGGTCCTCTTTAGGCAGGTGGTTGGCAATCAGGTACGACTGTTAGGTGAGTGTGTGGACAATTTCGTAAAATGTTTGGTTAACAAGTGCTGAGGGCTTTTGAAGAGAGAATTTTGAGCGAAAATTAATTTTGTTCAGTTAAAAAAAGCTACTCTAAATGAAGCAAGTGCAAAAAGCCTTTGTGGTCATATTGGTTGTAAACTACAATTTGTCTTTTTTTATTAGAGTATCATCCATTTTGACTTTAAAGGAAAGAAAAACAAAGAAATTAAACAGTACCTTGAAAAGTATACTGCATCAGGAACATTTTTACTATCATTATCATCATCATTATTATTATTATTATTATTATTATTATTATTATTATTATTATTATTGTTATCAGTATTTCTAAAATGTAGGTATGAGTACCCCTAGGGGTAGTTTGGAAAACTGCAGGTGGTACATAAGGTTTTTTAAAATGCTTAATTGCTGAAATACGTAATCTATAATAAGTGAGATAAAAATGTAAATGTAAATTTAATAAGACATTTCGATTCAATATTCTTATCTTTAATGCATTCATTAACTACAGTAAACTGTCACCTGTAGTAAAGAACACAATCATGTTTACAAATGGATTTACCAGATAATTGTGATATTTCAAAAATGATAAACTGATCTCATGTTTTTTCGTGTTGGATGTTTCTTTGTGAATGCATTTTGGGATGTATTTTGTATATGGGTTTGCTGATGATTTTTGTGTATGTATTTCCTTTTTTTTACATTTTTATCTAATTTAGATTTTTTTCCATTGACAAACTTATGCAATTATGGAGGTAGCTGAAAAAAAAAATCCATTAAAATGTGATGACAGATTTTGGTGCAATGCATGCGATCATCACACCTTCACTGTAACAAGATCCTACACAGTCTGCTGCTCACTGCCCTCATTCTCCTCTTCGTTAATATTCAGCAGAGTAATTAGTTTGATTATTTTTCACTGAGCCACAGAAAAGGTTCGTCACGTACGCTTGTGTGAAAGGTCATCTTCTTCTGGCTCATTCTTCTATTGTTACAGTTTAAGGATAGCTGGCTAGACGGTGGAGTGATATCAGGAGGAGGATTTGAATATGAAAAGGCTGCTGTCGTGTGTGTGTGTGTGTGTGTGTGTGTGTGTGTGTGTGTGTTTGTTTTGACTGAGATACACACCTTGTAGAACAAACAGGACCCAAGAATTACATACAGACGCCTCAGGCCGAAAAAGTCCTCAGACTGTTAAAGAAATAAAGATAAAAACAGAAGACAGTAAAAAAGGCTGACATCAGAGCAGAAAAGTCATTTTTCGTTACGATGGCGGCCACTTGTCTTATTTTAGAAATAAAACTTATGAAATACGTAAACTTGACAAAGCTATAATTGTATATATGTATTTGAATGTGGAAGTATTTAAGTATGCATGCTAGAGGTCAAATGTTGACCATTTTGTACGACTTTTTGTGTTTGAATGTTTGTATAAAAGTAGAAAAAAAACATTAATAAAAGTTTGGTGCACTAAAGAAAACCCACATTTACTTATGATCCTGCATTTGTCTACTTCCCTTTCTTTCACCTGTTTTTTGCCCTTAAGTTCAGCTTCATGTAATCAGTTAACGCCGCACATGCAGAAGACAAATTGGACCGCACTGGCTTCTTATTAAGAAATACACATTATGCAAACACATGAAAACACCTCTTAAAATAGCCTAACCTTCTCCTGTCCCCCTGCACGAGACAGATGGCATAAAACAAAACTGCATCTGGAACCACTGATGTGACTCTTTAGCCGACTCAAACACCAATTATTTCTAATTGCCGCAGAAGACATAAATATAGAAGTACTTTTTGCTTGCAAGACAGCAGTACGGGTGTGTTTTCTCACCATTTCTCCAAAATCAGAAGACTCGAAATCAGAGAGGACAGTATCCACCTCCACCTGTGGACACAGAAAAATAAAAATAAGCTTAATAGCAATTACTTACACTATATGTTATAATCTTGTATATCCAACTTTCTGTTGTCCCATCTATAATATTCACTCCTGCACTGATGTAAAATACTCATGGACATTGTTAAATTTTCATTTAAATTCACCCCTGATTGATTCCTTATGTCGTCTCTAACGTGGGACACTAGATGGCACCATAGCAGCATTAAACTTTCAGACGTCTTTCACAAGCTATTTAACCTTTTGAAATGTGCAAATTGATTTGGTTTCTTACAAAAACATGGGGGGAAAAGCAAATGACCAACTTGGCAAGAAATGTCCAACAAATTGCAAAAACTCAGTAAAGGTTGATGAAGAAAATGACCTGAAAATAAGATTTTTAAATGGATGGAGATAAAGAAACTATCAAAACTAGGGGAAAATGTCCAGAAAATTATATGATTACATACTGAAATTATATTACAGAAAAAAATATGTATTTTCTTTTATGTTATGTACTTTTTTGGGGTCATTTTCTTTTTTTAACTTTATTTTATTTATCAGTTTCTTTATTCTTTTTTTTTCAGGCAATTTTCTGATTTCTTGCTGTATTTTCAGCCTTGTGTTTTGTGCTTGTGCTTTCTCCCCGTCTTTTTGGAAGAAATCAAACCAATTCGCTCTGGTGTTAAAGGGTTAAAAGGCTGAGCAAACAGGAACACTAAGATACACAAGTGGCTGTTATTATTTTATTTCCCTTTCCTCTAAAAAATAAATAACATTTATAAATAATATTCTTGTCTCCACACACACACACACACACACACACACACACACACACACACACACACACACACACACACACACACACTTAGGTGCACCTTGATTTCTGGAGGCAGCGTGAGCCATCGGACCGCCGGCAGTCCGTCGAGAAAAAGGGTCCCTGAGACGTCAGGGGGCGGCGCCGAGGAGCCGTCCCTCAGACGAGATGGCTGGATGAGCTGTTGGAAGAACAGGCAGAAGAAGTGGTCCAACCTGGGAGCGTGGTCCACCTTACAGAACGCACTGAGGGCGACACAAGGACAAATGAGTGTAATGACGACACATGCAGGTAATTCACAGCGCTATAGAAGAACGATCACGTCAAGAAAAGGAGAATTAGAAAAGAGGAGAGATATTTGAGGGCAAAGAAAGAAGGATTAAAACGTTGAGCCAAATTAAAACCTATCTTAAAAGTTTCCTTTCTCTTTGATTTGGCATAACACACTTTTTATTTCAGTATATTTTTGCATTAAAGGAATACTTCATCCAGTGCTTTCCTAACAGACGGCCTTTTTTTCGCACGTTTTTTTCGAATTTTGAAAACTTTTCTGTAATATTTTACCCCATTACCATGACTTTAAGTATATTAAAAGGGAAAGGACTGAAAAAATGTACTTCCCAGGCATTTGTGAATAAGCAAACTGCATCTTTACTCACAAATTTGGCCATCCCCCAAAGATCCAATCAACAGTCACACAGCGCAGATTTGAAGTGCAATGTATTTTGCATAATTTTAGACATGCTTTATTTTATTTTTTAGATTTTAAACAATACTAAAAAAAAGGATATTAAATGGATATTAAAAGGATTACATTAAAAGGATATAAAATGTTTCCAAAACTTTGTTTAAATTCCAAAACATTTCCAGGCCTTGAAACCAGTTTCTCTAATTTCATAACTTTTTTATGATACATCTTCAAAGCCAAAATACCTCGCTAAATCTGAGAGCTGCTGTTCTACCTTCGCCTCACTCAGTACGTTTGTGTTATTGTGCCGGCTTTCTGTTTGGGAAATACTGACTCTATAAATGAGACTTATTCTGCACAAGTTGTGTGAGAGTTTTTGTTTTTGATGTCTTAGGAAAATGTTTTTATACATGGACCCCTATAACTTCAATTCATCAAGAATTTTAACCTTTTTCGTACTCGATGGCTCAACGTGGAGGCATTCAAGAAAAACGTTTCTTCACTAATTCAGTGTTAACATGGGCTGAGTAACAGATACACTGTGATTATTTTGTGGGTTAAGTATTCCTTTAAGCATTAAAAATAATGGCTAGAAAGTTTCAACCAGCTCTCTCAGCAGGACGACAGGAAAGCAAAGACCCGCCCACCTGTCTAAGGAGCCGTACATCACTTTTAATGTCCGCACTACGTCTCCCACCACCGTCTGCAGATACAGCAGAGGAACCCTGCAGGGAAACGGAAAAATGTCAAACACAGACCTGAATAAACGTTCGCTTCAGCAGATCTGCTGCTTATCAAATATTTGGACTAACGGCCAGGAGCCAAGACGCAAAAACATTTCATATAATATACTGTTTTTTCTGCATGTGGGTGTTCCTCAAGAATCAATCTGTGTGCTTTTAAGCATGAATGAGAATATTTTTTAACAGAGATGGTGACTGATCAGGTTGACCTGGTTGCTAAAAATGAAAGTTGGGTAAAATGACTCATCTCATGAACCGTTTTACAACCACGTGCTCCTTAAAGAGGTATTCATCCCGCCAACAAAGGACAAAAAGAAGCACATGTGTGCGTGTGGAAATTGGTTTTACAGATCATGCTCTTAAATATGTTTCCTCTTCTATGGAAATAGTTCATTTCTTGAGCACAAGTCATGCTAAGAAAATGTATTACCACACCGGCATGCTCTTTTGTCAAATAATGTCTTGAAAATTTGCTGGCAGATCTTCTACACCTGCCATATGGGATCAGTTTTTGTCATGTAATGTCTATGTTGATGGTTTCTCAGCTGGCAAAGGCAGTAATTCAAATGAAATGTGGTGGCGTGGTCTTATAGTGTAATAATCTCTGTGCAGTGTGTTTGATGCTGCCTCTACCTCTCAGCAGGAAGACCGATGACCAACAGGTTGTTGCTTTCCTTCCAGTAGCCCACATGTACCAGATGTTTGCCGAGCAGCAGAGAAGAACTGAGAAGACAACGGTGAAAAGCTTAAAACTGAAGGACAAGTGACCAAATTTAATCCTGCGTGGCTGTTATTTTCTTAACATCCACCGGCTCTGCCAGCTGCCAAACTTTTCTCTCGGCTCACTGTTGTTTTAAACTCGACTGTGAACCGTGTTGACATTCAAAACATCCAGCGGTGAACTGGCAGAAAAGTTAGGAATTTGCGGGAGCTACAACAAAAATAATTTAGGAATTTATCATCACCACATCCATTTGGATGCCTTTACTGTATTTCTTTACATAAAAGAGCCACTGTAAAAGAAGACTTTCCGCTTTTACGCTGCATCTTTCCTCACTCACGAAACAACTAGCCCTATGTTTGAAAACGGTAAAGTGTCTACGGAGAATGAGTCGTGAGTTAGAGAAAAGTTAACACTTTGCAGTGTTTTTGGTGTGCAATACAACCAATACGATCTCTTAAAAACTATATAATAACGTTATTTTCATTTTATTCACACAGCCCAATTTTACAAACCACAAATATGCCTGAAGGAGCTTTGCAACATTATGAGTGAAGAGATGTTAGAAATCACTCAATAAGCAAACCAACTTCAGCTAAAACTATCTGATAATTGTTTAGTTGATAAATATATGACAATAAATGAAAACCATTTGAAGAATTTATTAATTTTTAAAAAATATTTCAGGCAAAAAAAATCCTAAAAGGTGCTGGACACTATGGATGCCAATTTCCACCAGCGTAATATATTTTTTTTTAAATCCCTCAGAAAAATCCTATCACGAGAAATGCTAAAATAATGACTTATCTCAAAATAATAAGAAACTTTTTCAAAATATGACTTCTCAAAATAATGATGAACTTATGAATTATTATGAATTTGTTTCTCAGTTATGACAAATCTCTAAAATAATAAGAAACTTTCTCAAGAGCCTTTGTTTGCTCATATTAATAGGTTAGTATTGTGTCGTTTTTAAGATATTGAGTCAATATTTTGAGAAAGCTTCTCATTATTTTGAGAAAGTTTCTCATTGTAATGACTTACAGATTTTTTTTTATCAGTGGCAAAAATGGACTTTAATAGTTCAAGCTTCTGAAGTGTTTAACTATTTTCTAATATTACTAGATTACAGACTATAAAAATAAAAAATGACTCAAGAAATCTTTTCACGGATTAATCAATAAAGAATAATTATTAGTCACTGTCGCAACACAAATCCCCAAAAACAGTATATAAGGAAGAAGGCAGTCCTAATTGATAAAGAACCAGTTGGAAGCAGAGTATAGTGAGTTGAATGTATTTCACAGTTACAGATTGGTTATTAAAAACTCTGAGAAAAGCATGAATATTTCTCCTCTCCAACCTGAGTATTCGCCCTCCGGTGACGTTCTCCAGCATGTCACACAGAGTGAGGAAGATCCCCCTCACTCCCTTCAGCTGGCCGGATGCTTCAGACACCGGGTACTGGTACAAGATCTCCTCCTGCAGACACAAAAACACACATTCACACAGGAAAATCTGGTTACTCTGAGTCCTGAAGTTATATATCAACAGAAAGAAAAGTCTCTGGTGAGCCTATTCAAAACTGTCTCAAAAAATGTGAAATATCTCAAGTTGGATGCTACAAACACCAAAATGTATTGCTTCCTCTGAATTATGGACAGCAGAGAGGAATGAACAGATGAACCACTGGATGTTTATTTTCTCACCTCAACAATGTTAGTTTGGTTTCAGTTTTACTGTCCAACCCAGCCTCACTTTGGAACAAACTCAGAAATGTCGCTTTTAAGACGAATGTTACTCAAATATTTTACACATCGGACCTTCCAGAGTAAAGAGATTCAGGAAATACAGGAATTCTGCCTGAGCTCAGAGAAACTCTCATCTGCGCTTTGGAAAATAGCTGCACGCAGGGTGAAATACACTTATTTGTACAGTCTAGAAATTAAGAGGACCAAATGTTCAAAAAGAAAAAAAAATCAAAAATTACAAAGTAGAGATGAAAGAGTGCCTAGGGAGGATTGAGTGTATTGTTTGTGATATTAGTATTCCTCCCAGCATGCTGGCAACTTGAAAGGATAAAGGACGGATAAGAGGCGAGCGGCTGAGAGGATAAGAGGACGGAGTGGTGGGTGAGGGGATAAAAGCCTTGAATGAACGGGCCTTTATAACTTTGGCAACCAGCAAAAACACAGAACACTTCAGTTACATCTCATCTGTACACATCGCAAAATCATCACAGCTAAAACTTCAAAATACCACCACTGAGCCCTCTCCAATTTCTGCTACCCTACAATCAAAGGACTAAAAAATCAAAGTCAAACTTCTTGCACAACACTGTCATTTAGAAAATCAACCACTGGCTGATGTGGCTCCAGACAACCCGTACTCTCCACTGCTGTTTAGGTCAAGAAAAAAAAGGAAATCTGGCTTGCAGATACACAAAAAGAAACTGCAGAACCATGAAGCACAACCATAAAGAAAACATGGACCTGCCAATAATGGTCCACAGGGAAAATATGATTACAGTGTCAGAGGTGTCAATCAGGAAATGAGTGTAGTTTGCTGCTCAGAGCAAGAAAACACACACGCTGGGATTAACACTTCACTACAAGAGACTATAAAAAGATATAAAACAGTGCACTGTGCATGGATCCAAATAAAAAAGGGAATATGTTATTTTGTTTATAGACTGCTGCAGCCAAAAGGGCATGCGTGGATTCACCCTGAGGAGAAGTTCACAGCATTTCAGTGACAGATCATGTACTGACAGGAGCTGTGTTTGGGGCAGAGCGCCTCCGCTTCTCCCCTTTCGCTCTGTTTTCTGTTAGTGGCGCCCGCAGGCGCTGGAAAGAGTCCAGAGCGGTAGTTTTCTGACTCACATCAGAGAAATTCAGAAAGCTTTCCACTCCCAGACTTGGGATTTCCTACACAACTCAGGTCATTCTTGACACTCAATTATCAGACTTCAGGTTAGTTCATTTACTTCAGTGTTTTAAATCCAGTTTTATAGAGCTGCTCAGAGTCACGGTGCCACTAAATCACGATCAGGTTTCCCAAGCCACTATGTTGCCAAAGGGATGGAAAAACACGTGGTGATCCAGGGTTTAAATATCAACAACAGCGTTCATGTTCTGTTTTTGCTATTACATTTATTTAAGTTCAGTTTACTAGCAATATAAAGGATTATTTTGTACACTGTGAGCAGCACTCACAGCTTATCTGACTGTCATGGAAAGCTTACACTGCCTTTTTCCACCGAGGAACTCAATCTATTTATGTTATGTTTTTCTGATTCTTATCCTTTCCGCTGGAAACCTGGTTAGTCATTAACAAGTATTACTCAGTCACTTAAGCACAAAAGCTTCCGTCCCTGGGTGGGCTCGAACCACCAACCTTTCGGTTAACAGCCGAACGCGCTAACCGATTGCGCCACAGAGACTGTGATGTACTGCAGAGAGTGAGCAGGCTGCAACATCTCGTCCAACACGCTGCGTTTGCTGTTCTATTTTAAGAGTCGAGGCATTTTAAATCTGTGCTACCACCAAAGCAGGCGCTTTGTGGCAGAGAGTCGAGCACTGAATGTCACTGATTGGTCAAATATACTTGATTTTTTTTTTTTTTTTTTTTTACAGCAAACACTGTGTTTTAGTCCAAGATGAACCATAAAAGAGATGTATTTTCTGTGATTAAATACATAATACTAAATACTATTTAGTTTTATGCAGAGAAAATTAAATTCTTCATATATGTTATATGTTGGGCTTTTTCAATGTGCAACACCTGCAGCTGCTGCACATCTCTTTCCCAATACTGGTTTTATTGTCACAGTCATAAAGCAGTTGATCTAAGAACAACAAAATATCTTTCACCTCATTTGTTTATTGTATTGTGTCGACGCACCAAAAAAAATATGCATTCTCTTATCTACAAAGCTATTCTTGGCCAACTTAAAGCAGATTTTTGTGGCTATATAAAGCAAAAAAAAAAATGAAATGGCTATGCTCTCCATTCACAGGACTTGTTCTTATTGTCTACACCAAAGGCTCGTAATTAATTCAATGCCTTTGAGACTTTTTAAGGATCCACGAGAGCTTTGTTCATCACTTTCTGTAAAGACCCACAAACGTTCTGCAAACTGACCTCGTCCTGCGGTGATGCCGAGTCCAGTTTAAGCGAGAGGTACATGACAATGTGCGGGATGTGTCCTATGGACATCTGAAGTTCTGCTGTGTCCTCCCCCCACAGCAGGCGCACCAGCTGGCTGACTGGCGGCGACACCTTGGTCTTACGGACTGATAAAGTGTCGCCAGCACTGCTGCCGTCCGACTGTGCAACTGTCTCCAACGTCAGTCTCACCTGGAGGAGACAGGAAGAAAAATAAGTAAGAAACAGTGGAGCGATGGTACTCAAGTACTCTATAATACATATTTTTTAAAAATCTAATATAAGTTTAGGAACGTAAATCGGAACGGAAAACAAGTGTAATTTGAAATTACTGTATTGACCCACCAGGTTTCGGATAGCCGATTAAACCATATATTGAAAGTAAACTTAGGAAACTCTGTCGCTGCCATTAATGTCACAGGTTAAAGGCACAACTGAAGGACTGTAGTAGTCTACATTAAAATGGTATTTTACAAATTGTATATAGTAAAAATAAAATTAAACATTGTGTTCACAGGTGGGACGGGCAGCAGCACTTAACGAATACTGATGTCCAAACAAGTACTGGATTACTCATGCCCATCCCTAGTTATTATATGATTGCACCAGTCACTCTGTCAGCCACTGTGGCTCCACATAATTACACTCGTGTGTCTGTCGTAGGAAAATAAGAGGTGTGCATGCGTGCCGTGCTGCCAAAGGGGAGAAAAACTTCAATCATTACACATTCATTCAGGAAAAAAACGGCTGAAAAGTGAACAGCAGGATGGTGATTGTCAGAGAGAAAGTGACACAGACATCCAGACCAAACCGCAGCATAACAAAAAGCAGGGATCAGTGTGTGTGTGTGTGTGTTTTTCTGTGTGTGTGTTCATGTCTGAGTGTGTTTGACTAAATTAAAACCAGACCTCTGCAACCCAAAGAAACGGTGGCAAGACAACAGACAGCCTATCTTCTCTCGTTCATGCAGTATTTTATTCTTTTTTTTAAAACTTTCCATACCCCAGTTCAGTATTTTACGCTGCCATTCATAGAAAGTCAAATGGAAATAGAGCTGCACGGAAATCAAACAAGCACGCAAATGGAAACACATGCAGTCAAGACGGATAAGAAACTCTGTGGTGTCCATGTTAAAACAATCTGTCAAATCTATATTTAAACCTCGTACACTACAGGCTACATCTCATTATATCTAATAGGGGCTGCGTGAAGGCGAGGAACTCCCAAATTCAGGTACCATACATCATAAATACCCCAGAATTTCAGGATGATTTTTACTGTTATTCTGTGCAGTTGTGTATGTAAAGAAATACACAAGAGGTTTTATATATTTTAAACTTTACTGGCTCAAAATGTACAGAAGGTGCCCATTATAGACGCGCTATGGTGGCATACCTGCTCACACACTGTGTTGACTCTGAGCTGAAAGCTGTCAGCACTACAGAGCCCATCTATGGAGCTACGCTGATTTTAATTCAAGATAATCACAACCAGAGTCCAGATGTGAAAAAGCGCAGCTGGATCCTAAAGATAGAAAAGAAAGTGACTTGAGATCCATGGCTGAAATCACTGGTTGGGAATCTTAGCAAATCAGATAAAAACTCTTTTTCTAATATAATTTATTGATGTTTTCACGGTGGCATACAAGTACGAAGCAGGGTGACGCTTAGAGGAAGCAGTAAAATAAGGTAAAAGTTTATTTTTAAAAACAAGGGACGCACCAACAGCACCAATCATTTTTCCCACAACACTAATTCTAAAAAAAATATATATGTACCAGGGACTGCTGAGGTGCATAACTGTGCGTTCACACCAAACGCAAAAAACAAAAAACAATTTGCATTTTGAAACTCACGAAAATTCGCCATCAACAGCTGTGGATGTGCTTACGTTAGCTAGGAGAGAAAAAAAGACTATTTTGCACATGTAAACATTGTCAGCTGTGACTGGACTGCTGTAACACAGAGTAAAAATACTAAATTTATTATAATATTGATATAGAAACTGTATTAAATATTGATCTGTCACATATGGCCAATGCTTGATACACTTAATAAGGTCAGGATCTCTAATTGGAACAAGAAAACCTTTTGGTTTGACGCAGGTTTCATTTCTATGAGAAATAATGCTGCGTAACCCTTACATATGGGGACTATCCCATAAAGACAACACAGTAGGTCTGAGGAGTTTTCCCTGACGGAGACATTTAGTGAAAAAGCAAAAAGGCGGGCGGAACAGCGGAGGTTCTGCTGGGATTCAACCTCAAACCACTGGGGACCTTGCAGATCCAGTTTAAACCACTACATCTTAACTGGACACGCCCCAACTCCATTTTGGTGTTTGACTGCAACACAGAGATATGCCATTTATTGAACACTATGACCACTTGCATTGTTTAAAACACATCGTTTTGGGAATGGGTGACTTTAAAGCGGAGTCCATTTCCTAATCCATGTATTATTTGTGCCTGCAGCTATCCAAAGAAAACAATTTAGTACGCTCAAAGAAATAAATGAGGTGTTGTGGTCATTACTTTCCAAAAAGGTGGGTAGTTCTGGATCATATGCAGCCTACCAAATATGTTGAAGAAAAAAAACCATCATATTCTCTGGTCAGAAACGTTGAAACTGTATTTTTTTAATCCAGCCATCACTCCCAGAGCTCTCCAAGGCCTGTCAGCACTAACCACAGGCCACCCGCCTCCCCAGCAGGCGCCTGCATCTGGGCCGCCAGCCATTTTAGCCAATTTTAGGGGTATTATTAAAGAAGAGACGAGTAGTGGTGGTACACCGTGTGATGTACCTTTCAATCCTAGAAGTGAGAGGTAGAAATTGTGAAAGGGATATCCTTAATTCTTTAGAATTTACAAAGCATGAAATAGCTTTGATCAGACTGAGCTGAGGAAATTAAATTCAGACGTGGAAAAACGGCAGAAAACAGACAAGCCCCTAAATTTGAGAAATCACTGGGTGAAGAGGCTGAGTGGGCTAACTGCAGGACTTTCTCTCATCATGAATAATAAGGATGTGGTCGGACTGGAGTGCGTTCTCACTGGGATTCCAGTCTGTTGATGTCAGTCATTTTGCTCTCGCTCAGAGATGGACACACACACTCCTGTCGCTCCTGAAGGAGTAACTGAGGCTTGTTAGGCTATAAGGGTTAGCTCAGGGCACGGTGGACTGACTTTAATACTAATATTTGTTCCTCCGAAAATAATAAGTAGTGTCTGCGTTCCATCTGGGAGGGCTGGCACACAGAAAAACTATCCTCCAACACACACAAGCACGCACGCACTCACACAAAACTATCATTCTGTCAGCAATACAACTCTATTTCAAGTTTTTCAAGAGTCATCGTGGTGCCTGAGGAACCTTGTATTTTTCCAAAAAATCTCTCTCCCTCGCTATTTCCCTACAATGTAATTTAGTTTCCGACTACATCTTCTAATCAGCCGAGCTTCCAATCCCACAACAGCTTCCTGTGGCACCGAAAAAAGAGTCACACCGCAGTCCCGTCTATCCGCCGTGTTCGCCATCAACCCGCACGCACTCTGTCATTTGCAAATTCCTACTTTTTGATGGTCTGCTTTTTGGTGGAAATGCATGACTGAGGTGCAGACGATGGATTTTTTAGCAACCGATCAAAAGGATCATTTCTCAGTAATTGAGGGTTTTCTAATGTTAAACGGCGCTGACTTCTGCTTTCTAGTCACATTTTAGCAGCTTAGGAGAACCCATGCATTTCAAAGTCATTTAATGTCTGTGTTTGCTGTCCAAGTCTGCGACGAGCCAGGATCTCGAAGACGTAAACGCTGCCTTAGAAATTTGGAAACTAATCCGATAGTTACACAAAACATTTCTGTTGAAAGCTTTGCCCCGAGTATCGGCTATTACAGGGTTCCCATTCTTTTCAAGAGATCATTTTCAGCGATGATGTAGCTGTTATCAGAGTAGTGCTGGGCGAAAATGATGACACAAGTACCCTTAAAGTGATACTGGTACTAAGTACTCCATTTGATACCCATAATGTGACTGATTGATATACCACACTACCGACTGTTGTTGTAGCTACTGTTGTGGTAAGAGCTCAGCGCCAGATACAGAGAGTCACCCCGACCGCACACACACACGCGCCAATGAAAACCAATGTCTAGTCTAAATTTCCTGTGAATAGCAGCATTAGAAAAATGTTTTTTGAGAACAATTTTGACAAGTTGAGTACTTATTTCCCCGAGTGCACCTAAATGTACAATTCAAATTTAGAGTCGAGTTTTCTAGAATTATTGCTTCTGACTCACTGATCAGTTTATCACACCATAACTAACCCCTCACTAGTGGATCACTCTCTGCTGAAGGAAAATAAGAGAATGATGAAAATATTTTCCAGGACAGCACGAGATTTTTCAGGATATTTTATGATTTCCCTCATATTCCATTTGTTTTCCATGACTGGAAAATCGGTAAACTGTTTTCCAGGATGTGTGAGAACGCTGCTATCAAAACTGACTCTGCAAACCACTGTTACTGCGCCTTATTTGGCAGATTTACACTCACACACACACACACACTGACCTGTGTTGGTCCTGGGATGCAGGACAGGACCCTCTCGATGTTTTCCGAGGTCACGTCCACATCGTCCACAGCTACAAGCACGTCACCTGAACACAGCACGCAGAAAAAGAACATTTATGAGAAGCAAACCTTGGTCATACAGTAAACGGGAAATACATAAGAAATAATGCAATAAATCGACATTTAACCACCTTAGGACCAAAAAATATATCAGAAATGAAAAACAAGGGAGGAACTGGTACGTGGATTGACAGTATTAAAACTCAAAGCAGATTGTTTTGCTGCACAGGTGAGCATAATGCAGTCCAACGAAAGGGAGTGAACACTACTTAAAATAATCTAATTGAATGTATTAACTGTGACGTGCTCCTTTTTTGGGTGTTTTATTTAACAGATATAGACAGATGACAGTTCATCATACAATCAGGTCCACTTTCCTCGATCCACCCTTCACAACCTTCCTCTACAACCTGGCACAAGATTTAAGAGAATAATAATTATAATAATAAAACATTCATGCATAAGTTACAAAATAAAAACATTAAAGAAAAATAACAAATTAGCAAAAGGAAGAGGAAAAAACATTTTCAAAGACTGATGTGATGTGCTTGTGCACTTGGCTGTGTAGACCCAGTAAAGGGCCAATAAAGAGCTTCACCTGCTTTAGTGCACAGAGGCTCAGCACCATCACAGTAACGGAGCTATTTCAAGTATTTAACCACTCTAATTGTTCAAGCATGTAGTTGCCCTGCATAAAAGCTTATCTAAACAGTAACTCATGTGGGTAGTCATTTGTGGTGGAGCACGACTGGCGTTCCTCTGTCTGCTAGTAAAAACTATCCGATCATTAGCCCCGATAGAAGAAAATCACTTCAGAGAGGCTTTCAAACAGACAAGATTTCGAGAGAACCCAACCTGCATTTAGGGTTTCGTTCACGCTACCAAACCGTGCTGAAAGTTTCACCAAGACTGGGCATAGTTGCTGCAAAAACACTGGCCGTGAGACGCAACTATTAAACATCCTACAAACATCTTTTGACAAGAGCTCAGTGGTTTTAAAACACAGAGCTAAAAAAATAAAACTATGACAATGATTTGCTTTGTAGTTGTTGCTATGGATTCACCACATTGACAGAGTTTGGGAAAACAAGACGCAGAAAAAAGGCGAATTCTTAAAGCACTTTCCTTCAAGATAATCACAAAGCTATGTAGTTACATTAACAAATCATAGTTCACCCATTTCAGTTACACGGCTACTATTTGCTGACTTGATTAGGTGTTGTACATGATGCTTATTACTGACACTTTGTGCTCTTTTTCTTCAGACCTCTGTGTGTGTGACTGAGGCTGTGTTGTAATAATTGTAGGCTTTGGCAGTGCATTCATGTGGTGTGGAAATGAATGAGTCAGTGCTGGTTCATGACTCTACAGATGACTGTTATTGAAATCACAACTGATGCATAGCTGCATTTTCCCTCTCCTGACGGCAATTGATTCTTTTTGAGGATGGAGAGAGTGCCGTCTGCAGCCATGAAAAGTACTTTCTTTTTTTATCAAAGTAAAATGTTCCTCTAAAGCTCAAACTTTTCAGATATATCCCTCATCTGCTGAGCTGTGTATGCATGTCGCTGCCCAACCCAAAACATCTCGTGAACACTGGAGGGGATGGATTATACCTTGTTAACGTTTTAAGTCAGTATTTGTCAACCTATGTTTTTGTGTCTTAGAGACAACACTTTATCAAACTGGTCCAGTATTGAGCGAGAGTGCTGCAGCCACTAAACAGGCTGCAATGTCACCACTCGAGGCATTTGTGAAACGTTTATTTACATCCACTAAATGTGCTTGTTTCTTTGCTGCTGCGAGGCTCAGATTGTTATTAAAAGCATCACTACAGAGGTAAACCGTTTTATTTAAGAGTGAGATCCTTTTGTTTAATCACAGAAACAAACCCAAAATCACCATAGCCAAACCCACAAGAATCCATTAATTTTTTTTTTTTTTACTGTGTATAGAGCCAACATATTTTTCCGTCTAACTGAATGAATGATTTTTTTGTGATGCTAATACAAGAGACATTTGGCAAAATAATGTTACTGTTTTCTTTTAAAACCACACATTATTTTGAGCATTTGCTATGCAATGTCAGAAATACATGATTCATAAAAAATCTACTTCCCAGATATTGGCATTTTTAAGACTTTTAAAAGACTGATTTAATCAAAATTAAGGCCTTATATTTGGGTTAATGGATTCAATGCCTTTAAGACTTTTTAAGGATCCGCGGGAACTCTGAAATTATTGCCTCCATTAGTCACTTAGACAAAAAAATTATAAAATAGGGAAAAATACCAAAGATACCATTGAAGAAGGCCGACAGCATGCTTTTATTCCTACCCTTTCAGTTACAAAGCATGCACAGTAACCTGTAAATGTTCTTTTAAGGAACAGCCATGTACTTTTAGCTTAGCTGATGTCTTCTTAGAGGTCTCTTCATGTGCCTTTTCAAAACAGTATAGAAGATAATGTGAGGTATATAAAATGACCACTGATGCAACATATTTTTAACTGTTGGAATAATAGTATTACCTATTAGGATTTGGCCACATTTGATGGCCGGGCTGTTGGGTATTAATCCATGAACAGTCAGTCTTTCCTCCTGTCTCATCACTGCAGAGTCTCCTTGTCCTCTGCTCCACGAGGGTCGATGAACCACCCCGAGCAGCGCCTCCAGCAGGCCTCCGCTGTCGGAGAGCGGTGTTGATGAACCTACGAGACGTTTGGGGTTGAGGTAGACGCACACTTCCTTCAGCTGCTGCTGCTGAACCATCACACCTTGTCTCTGACCCGGCTGGTTCTTCAGGATGGATGCTGGAGGCGATGATACGCCCGAGCTGTCTTTACCTCCGTCCTTCCCTCCTCTGCGCTGAGACGGCCTGCGTTTTCTCCTCAGGATCCTGGCTAGCCTTTTAAGTGCGGGCTCCCCTTTAGTCCGTGTACCGCATCGCTGCTTTTTGTTTTGCTCTGTTATGATCTCGGCCTCCTTTTCGCTAAAGCGGACGTGATTGGTGGAGACACCTTGATTGCCATTGACTTGAGCCAAGGCAGCTTCCTCTTCACCCTCACTCAGCTCCAGGTAGAAAAGCTCGCCATTTTTCTGGATGTCATCAAGCCATTCTGGTTCCAAGTCACTGAGAGAAAACAGAGCAATGAAAGACACCAAGAGTCAAAAGGCAGAATAATATGAAAGCAGGGATTTTAAGAATTATTATTAAAATATATTTAACCTTGATTCAGTTCTAACCATCAAGTACCTGCAGCTCCTTTTAACATAGCTTCTACTGTTTATTGTGTTTTAGCTAAATAAGTGTTGTGGGTCCTGTCTGGATGTGATATGATGTGTATCTTTTTAATTGCACATTTTGCACATGCAAACCAATGACAAAAGTATGCCTTTTGCATTCACAGTGCAAAAAAAGAGTATTTTCTGTTCATTTTTTCTGGTGGAGACGAAATGATATGAATTGATATGATGCTTTTTGGTGAAAATGATCTTTTCATGATAGCATCACAATCTTCTCCCTGTCAAACACTGTCTTGACAACTTGGCCAGCCCGTTTCATTCTTCTCAACCTCGCTGTTTCTAAATCTTTCTGATTGGCTCTGATTTTTTAAATGTTTGGGGGTTTTATGCCAGTATTGGCTCTGAAAATGCATCATATCATGAAATGCATCCTCTGTAAATGTAACTGTTATGATAAAATCAAGACAACAACAACAACAAAAAACGACTATAAATATTGCAACACAACTTTTTAGACAAGCTGCCGCAAAGTCAGACATTACAGGCCACAACAATCACAAAAACATCCCACAAAACTCCTTAAGGGACTGGATAAAGCATGTCATTTATTTGGGTCTAAAAAGCTGCACTGAAGTTAAGTGACACAAGTTTCTTCTGAGTAAAATAAACATTCAATGCCTCTACTTTCCACATTGCTACTCATTTCTGTGTCAAAAAGAATTAAATACTATCACTGAAATTTCAGTATTTAGGCAACTGTTGCGTCTAACTTGTTTCCAGATTACTGACAGACATACTGATCCAAAAAATACTGCTTCTTTTAGTTTCATTATCAGATATTACCCTTGTTTATACTGGAAATTACCATGTACAAATTTGATCACATGCCTAACCAAAAAGGGTGGGATTAAAAACTATTTTTTCTTTTGGTTTCTCTCCTTATAACCCCGCTTTGAAGAACCTGTGGTTGGCAGCTTTGATATCCATAAATTTACTGAGGGTGGCAAGCAGCATGCAATTATTTATGTAGGTTTACCTCCCAAATTGAAAACACTCCCCAAAAGCTATGAAAAGCACAGGGGAGGAGCGATGGTGAAATGTGTGGAGGGGCTGACACTCCTCTTTGGCAAAGCTGGGCCACATACTGACATTTACAAGTATTTGCAACTATTTTTTGACTTTATGTGTAAATTAACCATCTAAAGCAGCCACATACTACAGAGAATTGATTGATTAGACCTTGATGACTGTTTAAGGGTCAAGTTACAGCATCTGCTCCTCCTGAACTTTTCTGTGGACTAACTTGTTCATTCATCTGCTACCATATGAAGCAACTTCAATGGGTCTCGTGCTGTCATCTGCACGTGTAAACTGTTTGTTTGTTTGTAGTCACGGAGTCAAATGATCTTACTCAGAGTAGTCGGAGCTGTTGAAACTCGGCGATGTGGATTCACAGTCACTATCGCCACCATCTTCTTCCGTTTGTCCGCTCCTACGTGTTTTTTCGGTACACTTTCGCGCGTTTGCAGAAGCCATTTAGTTACGAAGCGTTTTGATTTCCCGCGCGAACACAAAATGCGTCTTAAAAAAAGCGAAACTTTTATCAGAAAAACGAACGGCGATGTTCGCTCGCCATGTTGGAAGCATCTATGAGCTCACCGGGGTTGTCACGTGACGTAAATACGCCGGATCTGATTGGTGGAGGGTGCAGTTGCCCCTAACAACGCAGAAGCTTTCCGGGCAGAGCGTTCTATGCTGTCTGGCATGGGGCGACCGCGTGCCAGTTTACCTGGCAGCACGAGACTCTCATCCCGTTAAATAATGCAGAAACCACACAGACAACACCTGCTCGTGTTATAGTTAGCGGAAAATCCAACTAAATTTAACCCTAAAGAAACAAACACTAGAACACTAGAACAAACAAAAGATAATAACTACAATTAAAAAAAAATCAAAACTACATCAAAACAAGACTTTTAAATTGAATAACTATTACGCTAACATCCGACTTCCAAAAGTATCTTTAAAACAACAGAGGAATGTTGAATTTGTGGATGTAATGACCATTAAATGCCTGCTACCTCACTGTTTACACCTTTAGTTTTTATATTTTCACGTTTCTGTTAACTATGCGTTATATTTTGCACCTCAAAGCTAATTTTGTTGTTTTGCGTATTACTGTTAGCTATTTTGTGTTATATTTTTCACCTGTTTACTATTTTTGTTGTATTTTGCGCCTTACAGATAGTTATTTTGCTACAATTTGCACATTACTGTAAGTTAGATTTTATATTTTGCAACGTACTGTTTTCTCCTTTTTTAATTTCTTTTCCTATGCTATACACCTATTGTATTTTATATTCGCTAAACATTTGCCTTTTCTTCTCTGTTGTGTTATTTTAGTCCTTGTATATTGTTTTATCTCATCTCAAATTGTGAATTAAATGCACATTTTCGCTGTCATTTTGTTTCCCTCCTTATCTCCAACTCCTTGCACACTTGCACGAGGTTTTTAAATCCCCTCCGGTATTCAGTAAAGTGCCTCTGACCAAACAAAAGCGCACTTTAGATTTGCATAAAAAATAGAAAATAATCTTTATTCATTTGACTGTGCCATAAATAAAAAACCGCTACAGACCTGTAAAGGAGAACACTGCGAATAGAGTCGAAGTCCTCCAAGTTTTTAGAGAATGAACCTCCATCTATAGAAATGTTAAACATCATTTGTGTGTCATGTTTTCGCCGGGCCAACAACGCTGCGTTAACTCGTCCACTTCATGAAGATGCGATTTAAATCTCCAAAACGTCCCGAAGAAAAGCTTAAAAACAATTTGTCTTCAGCCACCGACAAGATCGACATTAAATCCTCTGCTATGTCCCGTTAAGAGTTTCTGACCGCCACCTCTCAGGCTCAACACCACAACGAGTCCTCCTGCAGTTTCTCACGCCAATCACCGACACAGAGGAGGCTCAACACCAGCGCTGTTCAAATGCCCGACAGCCCCATTGGTGCTTTTTGTGTTCAGTTTTGAGCGTTTCTCCAGGCCAGCGGAGCGGAATTTGTCCCAGCAGTCTTGTTGGCAGGTGGAGCAAAAACCCGCCTCCTCTGGGCGACCAACAAAAAGCTCAGCAGACGAGCCCACAGCGTCAAGCCTGGCTGAGGAAAAAACCCTACGTCCACACGCGTGTCCCTGGCAATAATCCCAACAACAAATCACACTCTTAGTGGTCAGTAAACGCAGCAATAACGTTTTATTTGGTATACGGGTTGCTTTCATGCGAGGCTGCTGCTGCAAAAAGAGTCATTTCCATCTATTAATATCCTGAAAGGAATGCCCTGCATCTGACACGTTATTATGCAAGCTAAAAAGTTACTCCAGCTGTAAGTAAGTTATTTAAAAAAGGAGGCTATTAAAGCACAAAAATATTAAGCGAGGCGTCGATGTGCACGAGGTTTTAATCTTTATTTTTAGCACTCACTCACTTTTTTTTCTCTCTTGCTTTTGATTCCTGAGCCGCTGTAATGTGTGAATTTCCCCGGTATCCTAATACTTTAGTATTCAGGTCTTTACTTAAATAAAAGTACCATTTTATCACACTAAAAATCTGACAAGATGATATCATTAAAAATAATCCAGAAAACTGAATGCTTCTTTCAAGTATATATCTATTACTCCTTAATTATGATTACTTTGCTTACTTTACTCATACAGTACAAATATAATTAATTTGAAGTAAAATCCTGCAATCCATTTTTGAATACATACAAAATAACAATTTAAAAGAGATATTAGCATTTTTAGATTTATTTTAGCTCCTTTTGGTAGTTTGCTCTATTATATGCACCATATTTTATAAACCCATCATTTGTAAGAAAAATTATAATCTACAAAGTTACTATTGCAAATAATACATAAAATACAGTTGAGAAATGGAGTGGGTGGGGTTTAAATTTACAGTATTGTACAAAATACTTCAAGTTAGTAGCTGACTACATGTACCCAACACTATATCTGATAATAGTTGGAAAAGCATTGATTTATAATAGTCGGTGTATCTGGTCATCACTACCACAAAACCATAAATTATGGATATATAATACCACACAGTACATAAGTCATTGAGCAGACTTAGTGGTAAAAGGTACATTGATTTTTGACATTATTGCGCCACCACTCTGATCATACTCCGTCCCTCATTGTCCCCAGAGGAGACAGTGAACGGTCATCAAAAGCAGAAAGCATATGAAGTGAATCAAGTCTCTCTGCCCGCTTCGCGCTCAGGACGAAGTATCACCGACTCTTCATCGTGGTTAGCGAGACCAAACACTTTAGAAACACATTTCTCAAGTCAGTAACTATAGAAATGATCCCTGAAAGTATAGTCTTAACTTCTCCAACGCTCTTGCCCAACTACTAATACGACAAACGTGCGCGTCACCGTCATGGTGCTAACATCCAAACACTTCACACCAGATATATTAACTGCAAAAATGATCCCAAATCACATTGAAACGGCCAGACAATGCACTGAACCACAGTATAAACAAACATCTGCCTTTGAGAACAAGATATAAGAACATTTAAAAGCATCATAATGACAATTTTTCCCACCAAAAACACATTTTAACTCGACTCTTCTAACTACATAAAGCGCAACATATAAATGACAGCTATTCCCAGGATAAAAGTTTCTATAAATTGTTAAAACATGTATAAAATATATTTATTTCGAATACCCACAATGCTGTGTGGTAATATATAACTTTCAAGTCTCTCATTGGCTACTGTGATGCCGCATGGCATGTTGTTAGCCTCAAATGCTAACAACAATAAGAGTAAAACCATCTGTTTTAAAACTAAAATCATAAACAATCTTCACGACTCGTGTATTGGCTGAATGCTGGAGTCCAACAATGTAAAACTACACAATGACGAAATTATAGCACCAAGTAAAAGACGAGAAAATCCAATTTTAACGTTAAAAATAGTTAAACAGTGACGAGGGAGATGTGCATCACTTTTTGGCTTCCGGCTACAAACAACACTACACGATAGTTCCCGCGCGTGATCAAACATCGCGGGATTTGATGAGATTTTCAAAATGTCTAAATAAATAAGCTTGTTTAAGAAAACTTGCAGAACATGTTTTACAACAACATATAAATACAATGAAATACTTTAAGCTATAAAAGTTGTTTTTGTAACAATCCAGGAAAAATACTTTCTTACTTATTTGAAATTTAATTAAACATTTAGCTGTTCTGTTAAAGATTTACAGCAAGCACAAACAAAAACAACAACAACAATATAATATGGTTTATCTAATTACTAAATGTTCTCAAGCTTTTTCAGTTTCTTGTCCAGTTTGGTACGAGTATCATTGTGTCTTTTTATTTATTTCTAATGTTGTACTTAATTTATTTTTTTGTGTTTAAATGCCTGCTGTACACTATAATAATATAATTACACTTCAGATAAAGAAAATAAACAGAAAATATTGTTTAACGCTTCTTTATAAGTTTATTATTACTATTACTGTTGTACTGCTGTCTGCTGGACCACAGAGTAGAAATCAATGGCTTTTTTATATGTTAGTTTTCCACCTATAAGTAAAGTTGTCATCCAAAGTGGTGGGCCAATTGCAAAAAATCAATAAATAAATAAACTAAATAATTAAATAAATGCAATAAAATGTGGTGGCTTGTAAAAGGTATACTAGCCCTTCAATGCTGGTGCCGAAACACGCCAAAATACAACACCACCTTTCTGTTTACAATAGTTTTTAGTGGCATTTGTGTAAAGTTCAACAATCCTGTGTGTTTTTATTAAGACTGCATGTTAGTTTTCGTTCAGAAATGCTGCATTCACTGTAACATTAGATGGTATATTTTAAAACGTAGAATTAAATTGTCCAAAAAGCTAAAAAAAAAAAAGAAAAAAAAATGTGTGTGCTAACTTAACTAGTTAGCGCTAACGTACGGTTTTGACCTTTAACTTAGCGTTAGCCGACTTTTTAGCTCTGGCTAGCATCGTCGGTCCACCACGACCGTAACACATTTTTAGAAGACACACGACTCACAAAGCTTCATCTTTCTATCGTTATCAACTTCAAACTATTTCATGTTTGTAGAAACACCGTGAAAATGTTTATTTTTATAAGACAGCGTTAAAACTAGGACGCTGTTGCGCTAGTTCAATAAGCAGATGCTAACGCTAGCTAACGTCACTTTTAACTGAACAACCGTCTGAACTCTTTATTTTGTCTTAGCTAAAGTCTCTCCGCACCCTCACAGAAAACGCAAGACGCTTAACACGCTACACGTGTTTTAACTATATATTCAATGTCGAAGATATTTTAAAAATAGGCTAAAATAAGAAAGGATTTACTCACCACCAACCGCCATGTAAAGTATTCCTTTAGGAAATCGCGCCGTTTTGCGCATGCGTAATAAAGACAGGAAGACCTTTTTTCCCCCTTTTTTTTAGTCGTAGGTTATTTTTATTATTATTATTGTGTGCTATTTTCGATCCGACTGTTAATTATTTGGTGTAATTTCCAAAAAGACTTAAAAATGCAGCTTCAATTATAATAAGCTGGAAAGTAACATTAAAGATCGGCTGTGTTGTAACTAGTTACAGTTATTACATTAACAAATCAATGTATTTGTAATAAGTTACAGTTACTAAGAGAAAATGTGATTAAATTACAAATACTATCCAAAAATGTTTGTGTTTACAAACATCTCACACATTAATAAATATACTTTAATTAAAAGGTTTATATGTTGAATAAAACATTCATTTTGTTGCTCTACATCTTTTTTTTTCCCCTTTTTTAGGCATATTTTTGGACAATGTGTGCCAGCAAAGCCCTTGAGACAAATCTGAGCTTAACATTTATGCATTTATGTTTTTAAGCCTTTTTAGCTTTATTGCCCTGTTTAATACATTGGTTAGAAAGTGATAAAAAAGTAATCAGATATAGTACGTTACACTATGTTGATGAAGTAATCAAAATAGTTATGCAAGGTATTACATTTTAGACTAGTAATCTTTAACCTATTACATTTCAAAAGTAACCTCTCCAGCAGTAAAGGTTGGGAAGAAATCATTAAACTATTTTCAATTTGTTATATTTAATGCAATTACTTGCACTAACACTGCAGTGTGGAAATACATTAGTTTATGTCATTTGATTTAACATGCAAAGTGCTTTTAACTAACAAACACACACAAAACAAGGATCAAAGTACAAAATATACATATGTAACTTAAAACAGTGGAGTAAGACATTATCCAACAAAAAGTATGTGTACACAGAACCCAAAAACTGAAAAATACAAGTAGAAAAACAGCAAAAAAGGAAGCTGTTTAAGTGGAACCTAGTACTATTTAAGAGTACTAAGATTTCTCTTGTTTTACTGATACTGGAGTACAAAGTACTTTAGGAGGCGTGTAATAAAGTCAGACAATTGTCCAAAAGAGAAAATTAATGGCACAAATTAATATAATTTCATATATGTCCAATTCAATTGCAGTTATATCAGCATTACGCTGCCCTCTGCTGGTGTGTTGGTGGAAATAAAACTACCCCACTGCTACTAATCCAAAATACTGAATGTTTTAGTAATTATTTTAAACATCAAACAAATACCAAAAAATCCCCAATATTTGGTTAATGTCCGCCTGAATGGACAATATTGTCTTCTTTTTTTAAATTTCTATATTGTACACAAGTTCATTTACAGAAATAAATACGGATACATAGAAAATAAAATAAAAATAAAAGAAGAATTTTTGAAAATAAAAAAACAAGCAAACAAACAATTAATAATGACGTTTAAAAATGCCAGGGTTTGTTTTAAATGCATCATATTGTAAAAGTTATTTAAAAAATGTCTTTTTAGCTTTTTTTTAAATAATATAATATGGTGCCATATTGTTAAAATTCATTATATATAATATATATATATATATAATCAAAATTCTGTGTAATAAATTCTATGTAATATCTTGCAAGATGTCGCCTAAAGTTTGTTAATTATACTGTATTTTCAACAAATTTCTCATACTTTTACTACTGTACGTCATCTCTTGTCCCCGCCCCCTTCCCCGCTTTGTTTACTCTGACGTCATCCACACGCGCCGCTCACATGGAAACAACACTTTTCCAGCGCGGACCGTTTCCTCTTTTTCTGCCTCTTTTTCACTCATTTGTTGCTTTTAATGTGTCATTTCATAGACTGCAGGAAAACGATCATTTCGGGAATATTTAGCGCTACGATATCAACACAAATGTGATTTTTTTGGCCGTTAAATGACACAAATAACGAGACAGAGATGGCTCAGATTGGTCCAGATGTTTGTGAACATCAGCTGAACGGAGTCTCAGAGGACATGGATCTGCTTCAGATAGACGTGGAGACGGATGCGCCGGAAGACAGACCCGAGAGACAAGCGGCACCGTTTTCAGTAAGTTTGATTACTTTCATTTTAAATACGGAATACATTAAAACCTCCTAAAACCTGCGTTTCCAGAGTAGGAGCTAAAGTATTAAAGTTTCCATATTCATTTAATGTTTGCTTATTTGATTTACTAATTACATGATTGTTAATGCTGTATGTTTTAAAGGAAGAAATAGACACGTAAGGTAATTTTAAACCACTGAAATATAAATGAATGAAAAAATATTTACACAGAACTGAAAATGGCAAAAACAACAGAAACACAATGAAAACAAACATCTTTTTTCTTTTTTTTAAAGGGACTGTTATTTATTTATTTAGGGGAGTAGCTGGGGTGTGACCTTTTTTCAAAGCTACATTTTTTTTTAAACTTAAGCCTCTGAGTAATTTTAGAAAAAAAATGCGAGTCTCCATCCAACATATACTAGCTGTGAGATTTTAAAAAGTTACCATTTGATGTTTAAAAGTTAAAAGTTCAAGACCAAATCCTATAGTTAAAATAAAAAAGTGTCAGTTTTTCACTCTTTTCATGCATGCTGGTTAGTTTTCATTATTAGAACTATTAGAGTCATGCATCATTAGAAATTTAAAAATCCAACAATAATTTTTGTTTTTACAGTTTCTGATTATGATGAATGGTGTATTTTTTTTTTTTTGTACAATTT
Source organism: Plectropomus leopardus (assembly GCF_026936395.1). Classification (NCBI taxonomy): domain Eukaryota; kingdom Metazoa; phylum Chordata; class Actinopteri; order Perciformes; family Serranidae; genus Plectropomus; species Plectropomus leopardus. Next base: position 17,441,137 of record NC_142198.1, read on the forward strand.
TTTAAGAAAACATGCCTTCCAAATGCATGTTTTTTTAAGTCTATCGTACAACAATTTGTATGCCTCTTTCCTACGCCAAAATAAAAAAATATTCCCACTGCTTAGAAGATATTTGACATGCTTTCTCTTTTTTGCATCAACCCCTCCTCTCTCATAAATAACAAACAGTCCCTTAGCAGCTTGATGTGTCTCCTAAAAACACCAAACATATTTATATTACAATTTAAACACATCAAAGCAGGCAAATCTTATCATTTGTGGATGGGTTTTAACTTAAAGTTGAAAACCAAATCTTTCTTATTTAGGTAATTTGAATGTTTTTAGGTTACACTGGTTGATAAAATATACAATTGACCATAATTTCAAACACTTCTGTGACCCACAAGACTAAATATTTTCAAAACCCTTTAAAAAAGATTAAAGACACATTGATAACAACCTGAACATCCAACCAAAGTCTGCATAGGTGCCTGGTTTCCAAATGTTTAGTTATTTAGTTTGTCTTAAAATACCATTGACGTATTGAGTTAATCTGCACTGTTAATGGTGTTTTTGTCCGATAACTGAACAGAAAAATGTGCTGAGGAAGCAGCGGCACTGGGAGAGGCAGCTGGCGGCCAAGAAAAGCAAGAGGAAAGAAGAGAAGCAGCGGAGGAAGCTGAACCGGGAGCAGCAGGATTCGGGTACACATCACGTCAACAGAGTCCAAACAGACGTTTTGCTTTTGCTCATTTTACTCTCGAGCTTTCATAAGCAGAACATCTGTCTTTCCTGTGTTTTTTGTCATACAGGCACCAGCGCAGATAATCCTCAGTTTACCAAAAGGGTCATGAAAGCGATCACCAGAGAGCGACTAGCCGAGGCTCAGTCGGCGGGGCTCAAACTCTGCGTTGACCTGAGTATGACGGACAGCATGTCTGACAAGGTCAGTGCCCCAAAACAGCATCACTGAGTCTCCAAAAGACGGTTTTTGAGTCAAAAAAATGAGAAATTTTCTCAAAATGATGAGAAATGACACTAAGACATGTTTTTCACAGCTTCTTTGATTTATTATTTTAAGATTCTGAGTGATTTTTTTTTATACAGTATCTATTTTTTGAGATACTAAGTCATTATTTTGTGATACAAACTTTTTTTGAGATACTTAGACATTATTTTATTATACCAATACTACATTAATTTAAGATGTCAAGTCATTATTTTGAGATACTTGAGTTATTATTTTGCTAAACATATTCTCTATTTTGAGAAACTATGTTATTTTGGTAGTTAGTCATTACTTTTAGATACTAAGTCATTATTTTTGATAAACTAATTCTCTATTTTGAGAAACTATGTTTTTTTTAAAGGTAATTAGGCATTATTTTGAGATATTTGTCATTATTTTAAGATACTAAGTAATTATCGTTGAGGTTATCAGTCATTCTTTTAAGATACTGACTCTTTATTTTGGAACATTAAATCATTATTTTGAGAAAGTTTTTCAATATTGTGATATGTCATTATTTTATAAGTCATAATTTTAGAAATTTTCTCATTTTAGTGACTTGCTTTTTTTTCCATCACAAAGGTGGGAATGGGCTTCTATACTACACACCCGGTTTTGTTCCAGATCATGGTTTTCCAAAGAGATACATTCACCCGTCTGCATTTATTCACCTGTCCTTCACTGTGTGTGTGTGTGTGTGTGTGTGTGTGTGTGTGTGTGGTTCAGGAGATCAGTCGGCTGGCTGGACAGTTACGAAGGCTGTACGGCTCGAACAAGAAGGCGACTCGACCGTTTCACGTTGTCCTGACTGACCTGAGAGAGGACAGCCGTCTCTACAGAGAGTGCCTGAGGATGAACGAAGGCTTCCTCAAATACATGGTGATTTTTGTCGTTCACATCCTGATATTCACGGCTCAATATTTCTAAAAGGGAGGACAAAGCTGCTTTTGCAGACAAGTATTTTAAATGTTAGTTTAGCCCCAAACTAAAAAAAATAATAAAATAATAATAATAAAATGCTACATAATCTAAAAAAGGAATAGTTTAATTATTAAGCAACAAAGTACGATTATTTTTTATTTTTCATGCCCTTTGTCTGTTTGATTCAGATGGACATAACAGAAGAAAGCTGCCTGGACCTTTTTCCGCCTGAAAGTGTCGTCTACCTCACACCAGATGCTGAAGACGGTTTGAATGATTCAAAGTATTTTAATTATGTGTATGAATGAAATGCATCTTCTGGCCAGCAGAGGGCGCATTATTCAACTGAGCTTCAGCTACTTCTACTGTAAATATTACTACTAACACTTTACCTAAATCACATTTGACATTAAGATGTCGTAAAACACAGAAATAATGTCAAATAAAATTTAAAACCCCTGAATGAAAGCTAATGCTCATGCTATGTGTCCATATTTAGTGTTGTTTTTCTTTAATTTTATTTTTGATTATTTTCAGCTTTAGAAACAGTCGACGCTGATAAGGTGTACGTCCTCGGCGGCCTCGTGGATGAGAGCATCCAGAAGGTATTTTACATTAACACACAACACAGACTTCTTCTGTTTTCTGTTCAGCTTGAATAAAATCCAGTTCTTGTTATTAATGCGTCTTTATGTTATTAATAAATATATTTTGTATGTATACTGTGTAACATGTGGGCAATTATTTCATTTGTCAATATTTTAAAACTTAGTGTGCAATGATATTTATATTTTTACAGTAATTATACGACTCACAGTCAGTGAACCCTTATCGTATCGTATCGTATCGTATCGTATCTTATTTTATCTTATCTTGCGCTCCCCCCTGCAGAAGTTGAGCTTCACGAGGGCGAGACAACTGAGCGTCCGCACGGCGAGGCTGCCCATAGACGAGTACATGGTGAAGAAAAACAACGCCAAGAACTTCCACTCAAAGATCCTCGCTGTTAATCAGGGTGAGTGATCGTTTCATTTAGAGCTGCAAGGATACGTCGACTGATCAATCGGTTGTTTTTACAGAAAAATCTGCCAACTACTTTAATGATGGAGCAATCGTTAAAAGTAATTTTTCGTGCAAACATAGTAGAATGTGCTGTTTTCAGCCAATTAAATATGAAGATTTCGTACTTTTCTCTCTTTTTATGATAAAATCTGAATATCTTTGAATTCAGTCTGACAAAACAAGACATGCAGTGACGTCAGCTCGGACATTTAAACACTGGGATGTTTTTTTGTTTTTTTTAAACTGTTTTCTGATATTTTCTAGACCACAAAATTAATCGAGTAATCTAGAAAATAACAGGAACATTAATCGATAATTAAAATACTGGTAAGCTTCAGCCCTGATATAAAATTATACAATTCTATACACTGTTATGTTGTTTAGGAAAATCCTGCAGAGTTTACCTTTAATTATATTTTAATGAGCACTTTTTATTTGTTATTAATGCAGTTTCTCTCTTTGTCCACAGTGTTTGACATCTTATTGACGTTTTGCAAAACCGGCAGCTGGACAGAAGCTCTGCAGACATGGTTCCCCCAGGGGAAGGGTTTTATTGTTGCACCAGAGGACACCCCGCCGCTTCCTGTCTCTCCATCACAAACGTAGCACCTGGATTCATCTTAATTTATACTTTTTACAGAAACCTTTTTGGATTATGATTAATCATGTTAATTAACCTGACGGGAGTCAATCTGATGCGATAAGTGCCCGGTTGAGGAAATATAACACACTATTATGCGCTGTGCGTTTGTAATAGACAGAAACATAAAACAGAACATCGAGGGAATTCAATTTTTTAAAAAAATCATGAAATCATAAAACTGTAAACCAAAAATCTTAAAATCAAGTAAGATACAACATTTCAGCATTGTGAAGTGTGAGAAGAGAGTGTTTCGGGCTATTATGAGGAAAATGTGTGTGGAAAAAGTGTTGAAATAAGTTTAGCTCATTTTTTTTTGACCCATTTCTTGCAAATTTTAGGGTCATTTTGTCTTTCTTTGCTCATTGCCTTCCTTTCGAGCTTTTCAAAGAAATCAAGCCATTTAACTCTGGTTTTAAAGGGTTAATTAAATGATCTAACAGAGTCGGTGTTTGTTGGCAGCGTGTCTTTGTTTGAGTCTTGAACGGGCTTATATTGTCAAATGTGTTTAAATGACGAATAGCTTCCAGGCAGCTTCTCTGGACACTTAAATCAACACTTTAGCCTGATATATATTTACTTTTCAGTTTTATTTTTTTATTTTACTGTTATAGTCTGAAAGGAGGCAGACGGTGTCATGCTTTCCAAAAAAACTCTGGATCACAGTTCCTCTGGTAAATATTTATACTCCTTATCCGCGTTCGTCTGAATCATCCAGTTTCCGGTGGAAATTTCAGTGACGCAGATGTGGGATTCTTCATGAGAACAGCTTTTTTTGTGCGTTTTCATTAAAGCACAGAACTTTTCAGTTCAAATTTTTTAAATATTTTGTGGGTTATGTTGAAAATTTTACTCATACAGCTGTTATTTTCAAAGCAGCCGTGTCAAATGATAAAAAACATCTTGAATTTTGAAAGGAGATCCATATAAACCAACCGTAGCCGCTTTCACACGGCCTGTTCAAGGCGGGAATGTCGCGCCGTTACGCCTCCTTTGCCGTTCTAAATAAAAGGTACAATCATGGATTTGGGGGACAGAGTTGTCGCGCCTTTAAGCTGCAGTGGGACGTAGTAACAGCACATGGCCCGAAAAATAGCAGGAAATTAGTAGAAAGCTAAAAGAAAAAATAAAAAAATGATTCTGTGAGTCATAAAAATGAGAAACTTTCTCAAAATAATGACTTATTTTCAGAGTTTCTTTAAGATGCTAAGTCACCGCTTTGATACTAACTGACTATTTTGAGATACAAAGTTTTTTTTTTAGAACATTTTCTGGGAAAGTTTCTCATTTTTTTGAGATTGTCGTGTGAAAATTCGACACCTCTGATGATCTCTCTATAATTAACATTAACTTGAATCTAATTTATCTAGTTCTTGCAAGCTTTCTTCAGGTTGGTGCAGATGTCTCAGTCAGTGAACGCTGGAGAGGAGCAAAGCCAGATGCAAAGACGGGTTTACTGCAGTCTTTGGTCTAATCCCTTAATTTGATAAAGTAATTCACTATTTTTTGAGGTAGTTAGTCATTATTTTGAGATACCAAGTCAATATTTTTAGTTTAATATATTTAAGTTATTATTTTGAGACACGAACTGAAGATTGAGATACTTAGTTCTTATGTTAAGATACTAAGTAATTATTGTTGTAAAAAAGTCATTATTTTGTTTTAGTGACTTAATTTTTTAAAAGTTACAAGAAAATTACTGGAAAATAAGCAAAAAAAAAAACTAAAAATGATGACAAAAATGACTTTTAAACAAGTGCATAAAATTTTAAAAAATATGTTTTTTCCCCATTTTCTGCCTGAAAGTGTTGTCTACCTCACACACGATGCTGAAGACGGTTTGAATGATTCGTAATGTTTTAATTATGTGTATGAATGAAATGCATCTTCTGGCCAGCAGAGGGCGCTTTATGACCACATCCATATCCAATCATAGAGAACGGACAACTGAGCTTCAGCTACTTCTACTACAAATATTACTACTATTACACTTTAACTAAATAACATTTGACATTTAGATAAGGCAGCATTAATTCCTCCACTACATCCTGACATAGCAAACATGTTTGCTCTGAACGTCACATAGCGCCCCTTTTAATACAAAGTTGTTTTAATCATATTTTATTGTAGAGGACTTAAAAAAGTGCACAGATTTGATCAAAACCAGTAAATACCAGTGACAGAATACTTTAGACATACTTCTATAAAGGACTACAAATTTCTAGCTTTGTATAAAGCGCCCTCACAAAAAACACACTATGATGCAACAGAAAAAAATGTTACGAATAAGGATTGCATTAAATATGAATTTACAATGCTCATTTAAAACAGAGTAACGTCTGTTTTTTGTACAACCAGCCTCAGGTTGAATTGACTTTGTGAGACATTGAGTTTGTGTCCTCCAACAGTGAATGTTAGCCGGTCTGTGCTCTCTCTCCATCTCTGTTTGTTTTAGTTATTTGAGATTAAACAGATTATTTGATGCACAAACACTGAGCAGCAACAAATGCCAAATTATGTTTGATTTTTTTTTTATTTTTTGCTAAAAAAAAATGTTAACGTTGTTTCTGTTGAATCTGACATTTTTAATTATTTATGTTCCCTTATTCATCTCTAACTTTTGGCTCTAACCAGTTCCAGATGTGTTTGCGTTGAACTTTACATCATCAATATGCTCCACTAAATGTCAAAAATTAATATATAGAGTTGAAATATCTTCAAATCAGGATGTATTTATAGCACTTCTGTAGAAAAAATACTCTCATCTTATTTTCCTTGGAGGAATGAGAGTTCAGGGAGTGATTTTCTCATCATTCTCCTTCTCCTCACTCTTCATTTCATGTTTTTTCATCAACCTCACTGCAGAAAATCTTATAAGTGTAGCATCCAGACTGCTTTACCAGCAACCCCACTCAACCCCGTGCACATGCAAACACATTTGTTTTAATCCTTGAAAAAAGTCTTCAAAGTCTCTGCACACCCAAAGAGGTATTTTCACTTTTAGAGGGTATGCACTGACATTTTTTTTTTTTTTTTGCCTCCATGCCAGCAATAGCCAATGCTGGAGGCATCATGTTTTCTGTCTGTCTGTCTATCCGTCTGGCACATTCTTGTGAAGATCGCCTGGATGGACTTTGTTCAAATTTGGCACAAATATTCACTCAGACTCAGTGATGAGCAGTTTAGATTTTGGTGATCAGAGGTCAAAGGCGACCTCACTGTGACCTCGTCAGCCTCGATTTCATCGTGAGGGAATTTCTTCAAACTTGGCCCAAACATTTGCGTGGACTCAACAATAAGCTGATTAGAATTTGGTGTTCGAAGGTCACTTTGACCTTCCATCTGTCTCATTTCAGAGAGGATGGCCTTCATGATGTTTTTTCCAATTTGATACAAACGTTCACTTGGAGTCAAGTATGTACTGATAAAAATCTAGTGTTTGAAGGTCAAAATCATGGTCACTGTGACTTCCTAAAACAGGAAACCTGCGTTTCTACCTCTAAACCGTGCTGACTGTACAGATCACCTGCGTGTGAAGCATGCATGTTTTCACACACGTGCATGTAAACTATAAGTGCAACTTGACAGGTGTGTGGAGACCATGTGGCAGTATTTCTAGTTCCTTATGAAACCATCCCCTCACCCACACCGAGTGGCCAAAAAACACCCAACGCGTGGCTGCCGTCAATGCCAAAGAAAAAGGCAAATATCGAAAGTAAAATGTGTCATTCAATGTTGCGACATGTCCAGATAGTAGGTTTACTGGCAGACGTCAGCGGATCCTTTTATCACGCCAAATCTGTAAGCATGATTAAAAGGCAAGTTTAGACACCATACATGTCTGCATTTTGTCTGTGACCTGAAATTACCAAACTCCATCAACACCATCTGCGGCAATAACTCTGCACCCGTCTGAACAGGTTCGACAAAATGAACTGAAAACAATGCTCAATCATCCGTCAAATACTGACAACCGTGAGAAGATGTCAAACGAAGCAAAAGAGGAGCTTATTTATTTACTATGTATTATATTGATCTGTTTCACATTTTACTTTTTAGGAGAGGAATTAAAAACAAAAAGAATCCCAAAAATTAAGTTGTTTTTTTTTTTTTAACTTTTATTGAAAAAGGTTTTAAGAGTTGAAATTGGTCATTAGCCCTCATTAGTCTTATTGACATGAAAACACAGAAAACTTTTTATAGAAAAAAGCGCTATAACTTATAACTATTTATTTTATCTCAGCTTTACAATGTCAAAAAACAAAAACAAAAACAGAAAAAGACAAACTGGTGACCAGCATTGTTTTAAGCTTCTCTGCTGACCCATTAGTACGGAAGCCCTGAGAGGCGAGTGTGAAATTTTTTAAAATTCTAATAGAAGTTGTGTTTTCTTCTGTGTTTATGACTAGAAAAGAAGAAGAAGTAGAAAAGAAAAGAATATGCTATGATCATTTTAAGTTCTTTAATTTTTCATAGGTGAAACAGGTGGTTGAAAAATTTTTTCAGCAAAAACATGGAAAAAAGTTTTGGTCATTGAGTTGTAGTTTTTCAATTTATCAATTAAAAATAGGTAAAAACAAACATTTTTGGACAGTGATTTTTTTGGTCAGTATTATTTTCCTACGTTACTTTTATATAAACTTATTTAAAAGTTTATATGTCATATTTTTAAATTGTATTTATTTATTTATATGGTATAAAAGTTAGTTTTTTTCTCACTTGCCTCTCAGGGTTTCCATATTCTATTCACAGACACACAAGATTTATTGCGTACCTTTGCTCTCCTAAATGAGCCTCGTGACTTTTTTAATTATTAGGTTAAATATTGCAAACCCATAAATCCACTCTGTCACCATCAACAGCGAATCATGACATTTCAGATAAACTACTAAGTAGAGAGATTTCTGTCTTGGCAGAAACCAGTGCACTCATTTTCTGGGAACTTGGCACAGGCGCCCTGCATTGTGTTAAATTGATTCCTAGGAACAACTAAGTTATATGTGAGTGTCCGACCAAGCAGCTGGCCCATAAACAGGCTCCGTGTGAAGGAGCAACAGCCCACCATGAGAAATGCACCAACATGTGGTGATGCTTGTGCAAAATTAGCGGTTTTTACATGCTGAGCATTTGGGCTTACTGATGACAGCTGAAAGAAGTGCATGTTTGATATCTGATGTGCATGGTTTTAATATCTGGTGGCTGTTGGGAAACAGCAACATACTGTAGATGGTACTATCTACAAGTTACCAAGGCTAAAAGTTTAGCAAGCTAGTGAGCATGTCACCACTGGCATTAAAATGTAGCTGTTATTTAAAAAAAAACAAAAAAAAAAAACACACTTGTTAATGCATGGTGTAAATATATTAATTATTGTACAATTTATGCATTTCACATTGTTTATGCATATTTGCAGTTTACCTGTAAAACTGCTGCCTGTTCAACTGTATGTATACAAATATGACACAACAGGACTCACATTAAGAGCAAAGGCAAAGAAGACATGACACATTTTACTTTTTAAACATTATTTAATTTCAATTTAAGCCTCACATTATGTATAGTGATAGCAAGGGACAATTTCTTGCCATTGTTGGAGAAGCTTCACACAGTATTGCACAGAAATGACATGTTACATATTAGAATAACTGAATTACATATTTCTTGCTACATTTTCTGCTTTCAACAAGGTAACATGACCAAACTTTCTACAGAGTAATGATTGACATTTCAAGTCACTCTTTTGTAAAAACAATTAAATACCAAAACTCACACAAACCCCCTTCAACACTCTTTACTGACGTATGCATATTTTTGTGCTCTTTCTAACACTTACACAATATAAATCCAGAATCAATGTTATTTAAAAAAATTGTTTACATGTCACTTAGTGAATAAAAAAAACATCAGCTGAAATAACACTGACTACAAAAAAAAGTTATCTAAGTTGCACAACCCGGGTAAAATATTTATTAAAGTAAAACTGCATAATGGCTCATAGTTGCAGAGGAGTTACTTCCAACGGCTTCATTTGCAACATGGTTTGAATTTGCATCATCTTATCCCTGATTTTTGGAAATGGCCCCTAACTGCTGTTTCTCCAGCACAAAGTGGATGAGTTTCTTCACCCAGGAGGACCGAGGGTTTAGGCACACCTTCTCCCCGCTCGACAGTCCAGCTCTGGTTAGGGAAAAGGCAACAAATTAGAAACAGGATTTTATTTTATTTACACTAAGATAATGAGTACCAGAGAAACCACACCTATTCCCAAATTTCTGAGAAAAAACCCCAAACAACCAAAGATCTGTATGATTTTCTGCAGATCTACCCACCCAATGATCCTGCCTCAAATGTAGGGTGATTTTATTTGTGTAGCACCGTTTAACAACAATCCATGGTATCGTCAAAGCTTGAGAGTATACGGGGAATCTTCATGTACGAGGCAAGGCCTAATGGCTGAGACCTTTGACCCTTCAGGCTGCGTAGCATTAAAAACTAACTGATTCGAAATTAATATTACTATATGGGCCCATGAACACTTTAGAAAACCTTTGTCTGTACGCAGATAAATACAGTTTCTTGCTGCATCTGCAAATGCAAGATCAGACTCTACCATGCAAAGTGAAAGCCATTTATCAACAACAACCCGAAATGCCACTGACTTCTCTGAGCATGAGCTCATCTGAGATGAACTGACAGCGGAAAAGTGTGCTGTGGTCTGACGAGTCCACATTTCATATTGTTTTTGGAAATCATGGACGTTGTGTCCTCTGGGCTAAAGAGGAAAAGGACCATCCAGATTGTTACCAATGCAAAGTTCAAAAGCCAGCAGCTGTGACTGACTTGTTCACCTGTGAAGGCAACATCAGTACTGAAAGGTGCATACAGGTTTTAGAGCAACATATGCTGCCATCCAGACAAAATCTTTTTTCAGGGACATCCCTGCTTACTGCAGCAAGACAATGAACATTGTGCAGGTTCCAGCAGCATGGCCGTGTACTAAACGAGTGCAGATACCCAACTGGCCTACCTGCACACCAGACTTGTCTCCCATTGCAAATGTGTGGTGCATTATGAAGCACAATAAACAATAATAGTGACCCCGACTGTTGAGCAACCGAAATCATATATTGTACAAAAAAAACCGTCAATAATTTCTATCTAGTCTCATTCTACAATATTAATCAATATTAATATATAATCGTTATATTGCCCAGATTAAGATTAACTGTTTAATTATCCATTATGTAAATTTTATCTAAAAAAATTTATCTACAAATATTGATTGACAGATTGTTTGTAATGGAGAAGCTAAGTCCGTGATATTTTAACTAATATTTGTGTCTAAAATAAACAAAATTGACATATCCTTTCAAAAAAGAAGTGTTTGCTCAGCAAGAATACTTTGTCGAAGTTCCTAAAACTACTAAATTTACCATACCAATGACACAACCTTAGTGCCCTACAGCCATAGTTATATATCAACGTCAATATCACTGGGACAAAATAATTAATCGAAAGATATTATACTGGGCAACCTCTGAGTAACTGTGATAGCCATTTTTACAAATTCCTGTAGTTCTGTAAACCAAACAAATTATTATTAAAAGAACTCTGCAGATTAATTAACATATAAATACTCATTACTTTCTTCTTTTTTATAATATACATTTTTGGTAAAATTAGTTTGACCCTTGCCGACTTTATTAAACAGTCCTTGATATGAGAGCACTTACATGACTTCCATATCCGGGCAGTGGGGCCCTTCAGGGACGAGCTTGATGCTCCTCAGGTTGTCCGGAGGGATGATCCTCGACTCCACCTGAAGGCAGCGACAGTGTGTGTTGTAGTCCCTGCTGATCGGCGGCATTCCTGTCATCAACAGAGTGACATTCAGTCAGACTTAAACCACAAGAAGCGGATAAACAAACCACTTAAGCTCCTCAATCTTGGCAGAGATTTCCTAAATCACTTCAACAGACATTGCTTTAGTTGCACCTTTTTGAAAGGTCAGGGCATGCAGATGGTTTCAATTTGGCCGTAAGTGTCCTTTTAAGCTTGTGCAACTTGACTCTTATCAGAAAATGTGTTCGCTCACAGAAATTTACCTAATGTTTTTTGACATTAGCGGTTGAGCAGTTGCATACCTTGTGTTTTGCAATCTTGTCAACTCAAACATTTAACAGCATGGAGAGTTTTCCAACAAATGACAGTGAAAGAACAAAATCTAATTTGTCAAAATTTGCCTGAAATCATGACCTACGCCTCCTACATTGATTGCAATGTCGCTGAAACCTCAGCTTCCTTGTTTCATTTCACTGGGAGTGCCACGTTGCCTCATCATAATGTCTGTGTGGTTATTATTCCATGAATCAAATGGTGACACTTTCTAACAGCGGGGCTCTTCTCACGTCAGTCCTGCCATTGTGACATTTCTAAAGGGCACTTCTCCCTTTTTTTGAACAGCCACCTTCCTGCTGTTTGCAAGCAAAAACATAGACAATTAAGAATTTTCTATTCTATTTCTAATCTATAATAATATACAGGTTTAACACTCATTTATACTTAAACGAACATCATGCCTACACTTTGTTTTTAAGTAATCTTTAGTAATTTACAACAGGTCTATACGTAAGTACAATTTTAAGGTACTTTATTTCTATTTTATGGTACTTTATACTTCTACTTCACTTCATTTCAGAAGGAAATATCACACCTTTAACTCCATTAGTTACCTAACAGTCATAGTTATTTTGCACATTAATTACAATCTCGCTGATGATGATGCATTTTAAAGGGACAGTTCACCCCCAAATCAAAGATATGTATTCTTCCTCATACTTATGCTTAGTTGTATTTCCTTTAAAAAACTTCTTACAGATCGAAGCATTAGTAGAATTACTCAATATTACAGTACATAACAATAAAAGACTGGAAAAGCAACCCATTCTGCTAAATTATTTTACTTTTAATAATTCAAGATGACACATAGGTATCATCATTTCTGTGATGATACTTCTGTACTTTCAGTTTTACTTGCAGTGGAGTAATTTTATGCTTTGGTTTATGCTTATTTTCCTCAACTAACATATCTTAATACTCCATCTACCTCCTGTTATATAATTTTTGTATAGTATTGCAACAAAGGCTTTTCAGATCGGCACTAACAACACAATGAGAATGTCGACAATAACAAAAGGAGACATGACAAGTTGATTGTTAAAAACCAGAAGAGAAAATAGAAACCAAACCTGCCTGAAATGCTGGAAATAAAAAAATCTTGCTGCAACATGCTTATGAAAGCAATAATTTAAGTGCTTAATGTTTGTTTAAATGGGCTGCAAAAACATAAGCAGAATGATGTATTATTTAATGTAATTTTGCAATACAGTGTGGAATGTTTTCTATGCTTCAAGAGGGAACATTTAAGATAAGGAAATGTCAAGGGATTCAATCATGCCTTAAAATAAAGCACATTGCAGAGTGTCCCTGATCAGTGCAGTGGATCGCACTTGCATGAATTTATTTCCTTGCTCTTGACTATGACAGCACGTTTATGTTCCTGTTAAAGTGCTGTTTCTAGGTTGATGACTATCTGCTTTGGAATGAGAACTACCAATCTGCAGAAAACACATCAGTATCTGCACTTATTCATCTGCTCCGAAGAACCCACTTCAACCTGTCATCCAAACTCTTGAGGTTTAACATCAGACTCACAGGAATATTTTCTCACACAGAAACTATCACAGTGTGTCGTCATGCTCTTACCGTAAACGAGGGCCAACAGGGTCCCGAACATGAGCAGGATGCAGAGCTTCATCTTGTTTATGCTGGTGAAGATCAGACTGATATCAAACAGCTTCTGCCACCGTTTTTATACATTGTGCTCTCTGGTGTTTGTACACACTGCGATCATGTGCTCCTCACGGACTCGGCTGCGGGAAATTGAGAAAACCCCCCAGTTTGTAATTGTGTGTATGCATGTTGGTTTCACTTTGGTGCATTCACATGTGCAGCAGAAGGCAGTCATGGGACGGTGAGTTCAGGGACAGACGAGAGGCCCCGTTGAGGTTACGACGCGGCGTGTTCGGGGTTGGCGGCCAGATAAATGAGTCACACAGACAAAATGTGTCTGTCTGGATGACCAACGGATTCATTTTTCTTCTGCTTATCATAGATCTGCACAAGTATTCAACTCTGTTTCCCCTCTCTGCCTCTGAAAGAGGAAAATGACGATCATCGGACATTATAGCGTAAACAAAAACAATATGACCCGAGGAAACTGCACATATGATACTGTTATTTTCTGCCCTCGGGGCTTGTTCTGACCCTGTACATACAGCACAAGAAAGTCACTGTGTGAACCAGTTCATCTCTGTTTCTTACACAGATTCATTTTTTTTTTAACTTTGTTTATGTTACTTTATGTCATTGAAGTATTTTTGTTTGGCTGTTATTCTAGAAAACTTTTTGTCGGTTTAGGGAAGAAGGGCGGGCGATTAACAATCTATATTTTCATGTATGCAATGGCTAAAATAACTGTAAGAAGTTTGAAATTCACAGTAACAATCTCTCAAAAGCATAATCACTCAACTCAGCAGTTCCCCTCAGCTCCGAAGAGCATTTTAGCTTCTTTCAGCATGTTGTTTTAGTATTTGGGCTGTATCTGTCCTGTTTTAGTGACTCTCACAGTTCTCATCGACTTCAGTTGTGGCTGTTTTTTTAAAAATTGTTTTTTAAATAGAATTTTTTTAAACAACAGCAACAAAACATATATACACAACCCAAAAAAGTAACCCAAATCAACAACAGAAGCTTTTTTATAAGCTTATTAATTTAAAAAAAAGCTTTTTTAAGGGCTGTTTGTGAGAAAACACCCTAAGACAGCAACCAATTTGTGAACATTGTGGCACATTCAGCTGCTGAGGAGACAGATATTTCCCTCAGGAGTTGGTGGAAACCAAAACAGAGCAAAAAAAGTAATAAATATTTGACTCACATGCATCGGGTTGCTGGAAGCACGACACCAATCACACTGGACCTGTAAAAAAACAAATTATTACAAACACGTTACAACTTCATAAGGCCACAATATGCCAAATGAATGTGTGTGTGAGGTTTAGCTTGTTGTGCAATGAAATAATTAATGCAACTTTAAATTTCTTACACTTGTTTGTCTTCTTACACTACCAAATTGTTGTTTTGACACAGTTTCAATTAGCATTTTGTAAAAATACCCCAAATGTTTATCCTGCACACGAGAATGAAAATGAAACAAAAATGAAACATTTCAGTTCAGTTTTTCTTATCACATGTCATGTTTCTTTTTTTGTTTACTTTTTATTTTTATTTTTTCACAATGTTTAATACTTTCATTTCAGTTTTATTCACAGTTATACCTATAATGACTATGTATAATGAATAACTGGGCCTAGATGAAAGAAACTACTGTAAACTTAAGTATACGTTGTGAAAATAAAGTAAACATTCATTGACTACAAGATAAACATTACACAAGCTGTGCAGCCACAAAAACACTTATCAGGAAAACGTATCTATATTTACTTGATGATATAAAACTTATGAAGCCATTTGAAGATGAAACAAAACAGCACTTTGTAAGCATTAACCACCATATTTCCACCAAGTGTTTTTTTGTTGTAAACTGATTTATTTACACTGAAGACAGATTTGTATACATCTCTGTCTCAATTTGCCAGAATGTTGAAATTTCGTATCTTCTACCCTTTTCTGTTCACAGAGGTAAAATGTGTAGTTGACAAGGATGACAGCTAAAATCATCTTTTTGATGACACAGCACTTTCAGACTGGGCTTGAGAAATATTACTCCTTATGATTTAAGACATGTGTCTTTATCAGACGTTCGGGTAAAAATATGTGGGATAAGAGTGGGTCATCATGCGAAGCCTCAAGGCCACATGACTGACTGGAAGACATGAAATGATGCATTACAGTATGATTTTGCAAAATTTTCATCTTTTGAAAAAACAACCTTAAAGGCACTTTTTTGTTTTTAAAAAATATGTTTGGTTTTTTTTTTGTAATTTTCTTATTCATACACATGTATACATACACTTATTGTATTAAATATGTAGATATGTGTCTCATCAACCAAAGCACACACTGTGGCATAAGTGTACAAACAAAACAAAAGCAAAAACAACTCTAATTATAATTAAGGACATTTCATCAAACTACAACACAAAACTTTGTTTAAATTCCTCAAGAAAAGGTTTAAAAAAAACTGACGCATTCAAGATCATATATATAGTCAAGTAAAAACTTAAAAAAGTGAATAAATAAAAAGAGCTCCCTGGGGTTTTACAAAAGTAAAAGTTCCTCTCAAGCTGACACTTTCTTCGCACTTTTTCATTAGTTAATTTTATTGGCGAGCATTAAAATAAAATGTTTATACAGATAATCAGCAAATTCCAAATATGGGCCCCAGTACTCGGCCAGGCTGATAATCTGTCGACCCTACTTTTCAAATATATCCTGCCTTCCTTTTCTTTCATACGTCACAATAAAAATAAACAAAATCAGCATTTGCTACAGCCTGTGTGCAACACTTTGTTTCCAAACACATTGTAATCAACCTTTTTGGCATGCAGAAGGCCCATATCTACCATTACTCATTCACTCTTGGCGTACTTGTGGTCTTTTGGATTAAGTCCTAGAATTAAAAAAGGAAAAAGGAGATAACACTTTGTATTGCTTTTTTAACCTCCTCCCAAAAGACTTCCTGTGTTGCCACACACAGTGAAATAGTGTCCCCTTGACCTCAGTGCATTTTGTACATAAGTCTTGAATTCTTTGAGAAGATTTCAAATAGGATTTTACCACCCAAAACACAAAATGACTATAATACCATAATGTACAAATGTTTTAGTTTAACATAGATTCCAGTTTATACTGTTGCTGTTGCATTAACTGTCGAAAAAGAGGGTGTCAGTGATGATAGATTTGTCACTTCTATTTCTTCTCATAAAGAAACACAGAAATAAAAACGTCTGAATATCTACAGTAATACACATTTTTTACATATATACTTTTAGCCACGTTAGCAGCGTGGCTCTATGGATGGCAATATCAATCTGTCGGTCCATCACTTTGGTCCAGACTCAAATATTTTCATAAACTGTGGCTTGATTGCCGTTAAGTTTTGAACAGACATTCATACTCCCCAGAGGGTGGATCCTAATATCTTTGGGTGATCACCTGATTTTTCCTCCAGCGCGACCAGCAGGTTATTTGTGTTTCTGAGTGAATTTTCCTTGACAAATGATGATATTTGGTCCACATATTCTCCTCCAGATGAGCTACAATCATCTGGTTTGTCAGTTTGAATTTTGGTCTAAATTTTAATTACGATAAACTGAACATATTCTAATGACCATATGTTTTTTTAAATTTACTTTGGTATATTATTTAATTTATCTCCTGATGATTCTTACTATGTGTTCAGGCTCTCTGTATTTTAAATGTGGTCAGTTTTATTGTAAACTACTTTGTAACTGTGTTTTGAAAGGTCCTTTAAATTTTTTTTCTTATTATCATACACCTCAACCTTAGTCTGTATGTAGCAGATACTGATAACAACGCAGTCATCTAGAGGATGTCGTTGCTAGAAACCATTTCACTAACTGTTATTAACTGGACGTTGGGTGTTTATTTGAAATAAAATGCCAAAATGTCATTTATTAAAAACAACCCCCACATTTAATGCAGTTCTGTTGCTTTTCATCAACAGTTTTACTTCAAAAGTCAGTATAGTACATTATGATTTCAGTACTACAAAGCCACATTTACAGTATGAAGTATACAAACATAAATACACCTTTATTTGGAATAAAAAAAAAAAACAGAAATCCTTCAAATTACACAAACAAGTTATCCTTAAATATATGAACCACAATCAAAAACACAGCTCACATTTAACGCCATTTTCATCGCTATTGCTGACCATCACATTAATAATCTGCCATCCTAAATTACTTTACAAACAATGCTTCTGCAAAGAGTCTGACAGACAAATAAGGGAATAACAGTGTGGACGTTTATGATAAAATCACAGTCTAAAACTCAATCTTAAGGCAGTACTTTAGGCTGGAAATATACCAGTCTCATCAGTATACATTATACACATCACACACATTCACCCAGATGAATATTCTGGGTGCAGACACTTTCATGACTTCACAAACTGTCTCCTAAATGTGCCCGTGCTCAGTGATGGCTGCAGGAGTACTACTGGTGTGCAAGCTCAAAACAAGAGAAGTGAAGAAATCTTGCTTGTTTGAACCATTTGTGTTTGCTTTGTGAGAAACAAGCAGGAGCTACAACAACCATCCCCTGACTTTGGGAAGGTGTACAAGTTGGATATCTCAGTTGTAATGATTATGAACATTTTAAGGCAATGTTGACGACGTTGTGGCAGAGACTGAATCTGATGCTGTGACTAAGACTGTGTCTGAGACGGTGGCTGAGACGGTGTCTGAGACGGTGTCTGAGACGGTGGCTGACACTTTGGCTGACACTGTGTCTGTCTTGGTCCTGGAGTTTTTTGCATTCATCCTTTCAGCGAGTAACTTCTTCTTCTGCCTGTAAAGAAAGAAAATAAAGTTCAGCCTTTTGCATTACAGTCCTCTGAAACAGTGGTTTTCTTCCATCTTTATTGTGGCTTGTGACTGCTTGTAACTTGATTTTGTGTGTATTTTGACAAACGTAATTCAATGCTCATAATTCACATAAGCAGCCTTTTTAGCCTTTCACGAAAAGAGCCTACATCACCCACACCTCATTATAGAATTCACAGGTTTTTCTTATTTTTTTCTAGAGTCCTGAAGAGGTAAATCTATCTGGTAGTACACCAGAAAAATGGCCTAGATTAGAAAAAAGTCTGGGGAAAAAAAACGTTGCATAACTGAGTTGTTTTTTTTTAAGTTTACCATTCTTTTAATCATTTTATAACTCTTCAAATTTATTTAGCAACCCGTTAAGGGCACCCAAGTGCTTATTACAGGGTTCCTACAGCTTTAAGCAAATTAGATTTTCAAGTTTTAAACACCACTCAGAATAAAAGTTAAGACCAATTTTACATTAATCAGAATTGGAGGGGAAAAAATGAACCAATCAGTTAGGTGGGGTTAAATAATAAATAATTAACTACGCAATAACATATCATGATCGCTTGCCTTGTGGCGGAGACTAGAGTAGAACGAAAGTGGGAGGTATTTGGCATTGTTGGCAAGTTTTCTTAGTGATTTTGTGTTTCTCACTCTGCATACGTTTATCTATTGCCTTAATTTCCATCATGCCAATTTTGAAAACTTTTTGCAATAAAATACACCAAGTCAAACTCTGACTGTTAATTTGAGAGGCATTAGGTCAATTAATTAAAAAAAGTAATCAATTATTTTGAGATTTTACAATGCAACATGAGAAAGATTAATAACATCCTTCTTTCCACGTCTTAGAACTTTTGAAAGATTAATTTAACACATTTAATACAGATTAAGGCCTTTTTTAATTTTTATATCATTGAATTTAATGCTTTTGAATACTTTTTAAGGATCTGTGGGAACTGTGTATAAGGAGCATATTTTCCTTTTGTATCAGCTGCTTCTACTCAAGCAGCTGCAGGATAAATGACCTACTACTCCCTCCTACTGTCTTTCACACACACTGACATTAATGAAGACCTGATGTACAAACATCACACTTTGGAGCTACAACGTGACTGCTGGGCCCCTTCGCTTGCAGAAAAACTTGAAATTGCGCAACCCTTGCATGCACTACTGTGCATTTTATTTGGCAAGCTTTCTCCCAGCTTATTGCATCATCATTGTGCTGAACAGTGTCAAGAAAAGCTTGCATTCAGACTCACATTTTTATCGTTCGCAGGAGTGCTTGGGTGTAATTTGTGTTTGGGTCAAGACAGGATGAGGTCCCATCTTTCAGCATGATACTGTAGGAGAAAAAGAAGCTTTAATGCACAGTTTTTTTCTGAAAGCATACTGACACTGAGAAATAAACATTAATCAACACAGATTTACAAAAATAATTCATATGTGGTCTATTTGTTGATTTCTGCAGACACTTACATGACCTCTTTCTTGTTGCAGTATGGACGAGGGTTGTACTCCCTGAAGTCAGCAACTTGAGCGAGCTTTACAGACCTGCTTGTTTTTAAACACCGACAGTTCACAACTGCTGGAAAAAATGAAACCAGCAGTGTAAATAATCTGTGGAGAAGCAACATATTAACCCTTTCATATTTTTCTTATGTTTTGCACAAAATAAGTAACAGAGTAAGATGTTTTTTTAGTCAGAGTTTGGCTCATCTAAAGCCTCTTAAATGCAAAATAAAAGCTTTAGAAAATCCAATAAATGAGAACTTACTTTGTGAAGTGCAGTTGGCAATGCAGGTCAGGAGGATGATGCACTGGTATGCAGTATTCATCGTGACTTTAATGGTTGAAAGTACTGAGTGATCTGACAAAAGGGTCCTGCAGAATCCCTGTATAAGATATGAGTCTCAAACTGCAGTGATATTCTCTCCTCAGATTTGAAGAATCTCCCCGCGCCGAGTGTCTCCTGAACCCCATGTCCTCTGCACCTCCTTTTTATACTCTCGCAGTAATGAGGACACATTTTTCCTGAGAAGTGGTTGCAACTTTTTTTCCCCACACTTTGAAATGCGTCCAGTCTTCCTTGGAATTGGCCTGAATTGTGAGATCACTTTTCAGTTCCTTTAAAAAAAACAATCCTGAAGTTGAGTCATGCTGGTCCTCCGAGCTGATATGTTCTTCATCAGAGCTGCAGATTTTAAATCCTTTGTGCACACCTAATAAGTCCTATGCTTGATCCTGTAAAACGGTTTTCCTTGTAAATCTTTTCAGTCTTCCTCCACTCTATTTATTCAGAAATTTCCTAATGTTAAAAGTCATTCTCATTTCACATACTATTATTATTATTTTTAACTGTTACTTAGCGTTTAGATAATAAAGCACCAACTCCCCCTGTGCTTACTGATGGTCTGAAATATTTGCCTTGGAACAGGAGTTGGAAAAAAAAGACTTGCATGCTTGGCATGTTTGCAGAGGCTGAAAATAATGGAAAGTTTTTAATGTCCTTCAGGAATCTGCCAGTCAAAAAAAATCCTCATGGCTTCCATGGAATTTGAAATGTTTGCAGATGTGATTATTCCAAATCCAACAAATAGTTTCTTAGTAGTGATCTGGCATTTTATGGCACTTTCAGAGTAATTTGCCTTTCATTGTTTTATTTAAATGCATGTGCAGTATATTATTGCACCATACTCTGTCATTAAAAAGCCCAGCTAGGGACAAACTATAATGTGGTATTAATCTGGTTTGTGATTATATATATCTTCTTTAAAAGAAAGCATAATTCAAATACTACTGTTTAGCAATATGTGGAGGTAATAAGATATGGGTTTTATCTAGCAGTAATTAAGAATTAATGCTGTTATAGTCAGTTTTATACAATTTAATTTAATTGATTATACTTGTTTTTTTTATGTTAGGTTTGTTACGACATTCAGTGGTAATCAAAACGTAGTCAGAGGTAGGACATTAACGATGCATAGACCCTGTAAGTCATTGACACATGGCACTCATTATTCTGGCCAAATTTTTTGGCATGGCCATCCTTTAACTTGCCTTTGTCACCTCTGACCCTTGATCTTACAGCTTACATCACTTCACCCATCCTTTGACTCACAACTTACATTTTAAACTTGATTTTAAACCAACTGAAATGATCTTTGCACCTCTTGTGTGCACTTTTGCTATATTGGTGGTGATTTTTATGTTAAAAGTCTCAAATCATTTAGTAACTGATTTTACATTTTATCTTTTTACTCCTTTCTTATCCTTTACTATTTTTTAATATTTTATTGCTCTGTAAAGCACTTTGCATTACCCTGTTGTATGAAATGTGCCACGCCTTTTCCCTCAAGTACAACATAACAGGCAGAGGCAACACAGAGATCTTTTTTTTATGGATAAAAATTAATTAACCTTGCGAAATCTTGTATGACTTATGAGAAAAAAAGGAAGAACAGACTTCCAGATTACTGTCAGAGATGTGTTTAGTAATTCGCAACCAATGAAAGAGGAGTTGCTGGACAGATTTCTGTCTGTGATGTTGCAAGCCAGTGAAGATGTCAGCCAGGAGGCATGTGATCTAACAATCACATCAGTTGCTTCATCTTTGCTCAGGATGGGATTAATCAGTTTCACTCAGACACAAACGTTTGAAATGATTTTTTGGTATGCTTTGGGAGTTAGCATGTACAGAAACTATGAGAACAAAACCCAGGTTCAAAGTTGCTAGAATTTTCTTTTAGCGAAGCAGTTCAGCATTCATTTGGTAAACATGCTTATTCACTTTCTTGCAAAGAGTTAAATGAGAAAATTGATACCACAGCTTTCAGCTGACTGCAATTTAGAATCCATCTTCAAGTTCTTGCTCCACCAAAACCACATTTCACCATGACACAAACAACATCAGTACTGCCCAGATGTTGTTGCGCCTGGTAAACATTAAAAGCAATAATAAAATAAAATGTTGCTGGTTGCTTGATTTCAGTTCTAGTTTCTGTAGGAGTCAGCATGAAAAGGGAGTATAACAATCATAAGGAACGTCCCTAAAGAGAGAGGAGGCATCCCATGATTGATGTACGCCTCAATGTCTTTGCTTATCATTACTTTATACTGATGTCACGGTCCCACCTAACAAATATATTCTCAGTAAATCCACATAAGAACTTAAATATGCAGTAGGGTTGTGACGGTGTGAGACAGGAAATATCATGGTGGCACGATATTACAGATTTAATATTATTATCAGTAACCAAAAACCCTAAAGGAATGAAAAACATTTTCTTTTTTTAGTTAAAGAAAAGTTTTATTACAATAATTAAAACTTGAAAATATTCTTTTAGGTAAAGGAATTTGTAAAAAGTTTGAAAATAACTAAAATAAAGGTGAAAATCTTTGTCCTGTCACTCCTCTTCAATACCGTACATAAGTAAATGAACAGTAAAAAGTATACCTTGAAACTGGCATAGTTCTGCAACCCTAATATGCACTTGGTTTCTAAGGGCAGATTAGCACAGGGAAGTGGGACAACAGGGGCCTCAAACAGCACCTAACTACTCCTCTGGTAGGTCCATGTGCTGCCAAATTTATAACCTCACATGTAGTCAGCCTTGTTTTTCCCAAAGTGCTGCTCTGGTTCAGCCAAGTTGACAACTTCATTCCCTCTCTTGAACTTGTGCTGCAAGTTGCACTTTCTCCTAGGAAATATTGCATTGTATATGAGTTGCCCTATGGCCCTCCAAAGTCGGAATTACGAGTGGGAAAATGGGAAGTTTCGATGTTACCCAAGTTGCGTGTGACGTTTCAGGGCAGCAGAAATGGCAGAAAGAATGGAAACAGTGTCAACAATTGATGGCAAAAAAACATATATTTCATCACTTTGCTCCCAGTATCATTTACTTTTAGTAGTTCCACGTTTCAGTATCTGCATCTATAAGCAAACTTTTAACTATAAAGCAGCAGCTCTTGTGTGTTTGTTACATCACTGTCAAGCATCTCAGAGTGGATAAGCGTAATAGTGGACTGAGCTTGTATTGCTTCAGAGGAACAAAGGTCCAATGAACATTATCTGTCAACACTGTGCTGGCGCCAGCTTTTACGAGAAGTAACATGCTCCTCTTTGTGGGAAACATCACAACAGCAGACCACCCGTTCCTTTTTCAACCCCCAGTTTTTTGCACACCACTCATTTTTTAATCTCAACATGAGCTCCCTGTTGCTCGTTGCATCCAGTTCAGTAACATGCTTCTAGCTTAGAGGGCACTGACAACAACTGTTCTTCCCACCTCAAAGACATTGTCAAACAAAACTCTTAAGCAACCAGTGCCATTTTCTGCCTCAACTGGGTGCCCCGAAGACTTGTCGTTAAGCCTCACCTCTGCTCTGGTATGAATCCTGTCACAGTCTGCCACAGTCCGAAAAAAACCCTTTCAGACTTTCCTCAACATCCTAGGATAGCACTTACTAATGTATCCTTTCCTAAAACTGTCAAAACACACAAACAACCTCAAAGCACTGGTGCAACACTGATCTTGAGCAAAAATCGTCATTGTTGACCTTTGTAACAGCATGTGTGACAAAATGATCTTGAGGATCCACTCATGGCATTTTTTCTAGAGAATGTCACACAGTACGTTTACATGACGTTAGAAAATGTTAAATTATTGTTTTAGTCCAACTAAGACTGGATGTTTAAAATACAGTCGTCATAAATGCAAAAAAAATTAAATAAATAAATAAAAAATAAAAAGTAAGGACTGAGGGGGGACTACTGTTTTGAATTTTGGTTTAAGTGAGGGACATTAGCTTTTGGTATTTATTTTAAATTTCACCCAAGTCACACCCAAGTAACCCCCCTCCTCTGATAAATAAAGTTCAGGCCCATAACATTGGCACAGGAGCTAAACATACCAAATACTGAAAAACTGGTTAAACACATGAAGACAGACTAACACACAAATGTAAAAAAAAAACAAACAAAAAAAACATGAGGAACCGCAATTTTCCTCAGATCATAATTAGTGCAATTACCTGGACATAATCTGTTTATTTTCTTCTGTACACGTTTTACTGGGCTGTTAAAATCACTTTATGAAATTGTAAAGGTTTACTGTTTTTGGCAGCTGAGAGCTGCTGCTTTATTGTGATCAGAGCATTAGTAGTTTTTGGTCTAAGTAGGACATCTGCTGGTTTGGCTGCAGCAGTGCTGTAAGATTTCAGTTTTGCACCAGAGCTTCTTGTAGTCTATGATGTTAAATCACGACACATGACATTAGGGAACTATCATCACTAAACCAATGATGTTGGGAGATGTCATTTCTGTCTGTCTCTCCTCTCATTTCTTCTCATTTCTATACTAATTTCTATGGAATAAAGGCCTGAAATGTTTGAAATAAACAAAAAACAAGTTGTGCTATGGTCATTATTGGTGGAATAATTATCTTTATGTGACCATTACATATAAAGACATAATTATCTCAACCCCATCATCAACTCAATCATCATTAATAAATCATGCTTCATGTACAACAAGACTAACCAGTGGATGCTCTATTTACAGCTAGACTTTTGTGGGTTTTTTTTTGGATGTGTGCATTAACAAGCAACCAATATAAATATCCGAGGAAGTAAATGAAAAAAAAAATGTTCTCAGTACATTGAAATGAAACTGAAACAAAACACTTCAGAGCTCACTTTTCTATGAGAAGCTGGGTGATGCACAGCTGCTATACTACAATAAAAACTTCCTAAAAGTTCAGAATTTGATGTAAAATTGATGAATATCTGCACCTGGGAAACCAGGGAAAACTACATAAAGCTGGTCATGAACCATGACTCATGTCAGTGGGTGTGTCCGTTTGCCAATGTATAACCACGGGCAAATAAACAGGGAAAAAAAAGATAAACGAAAGTGAAACTAAATTAGGGCATTTCACGTAACACTGTTCACTCAAGAGGTACGGTGGCATATTCAGAGGTGCTGTACTTAATTAATGTTTTGAAGAACTGAAGGTAAAATGGAAGAATACCAGCATCTGCTGTACTTTGAGGCAAAAGATCTGACAGACAGAGAGAAGGAGAAAATCAGGAGGTACTTCCTGAAAAGACGAGACTCTGGGGGAGGTGAATGTGGGCTCGTTGAAAAGGTTGGAGGCAACATCTTTAAAATATCTTTCAAGGACAAAGAAGGTAAGTTAAAATATGTAATATGTAGAAAAGTCTTCCTCTTTCTGTCTTCTTGTTTAAATGTTTGGGACCTTGTATTTTGTTGTTTTACAGACCAAGAAAGAGTTTTGCGGAGGAAGTCTCACACCATCTCCCTCCCTAGCGGAGAGCTACGTCTGACAGTGAGCCGAACAGATTCACCACAGACCCCTGATCAGCCATCCACCAGTCAATCACAGGTGAGCAAACGCCGTTCTGGAGGCTTTTACCGGTTATATAATGACTGCAAACACTGAGTCACAAATATCTGAGCCAAATGAAGTAGTTGAACCAGTTTAGAGGCCATTCTGGCTACATTGTACATCTGATCATTAAAACTGTTGTGAATATCATGGTGAACACAACTTTAATATATTTTTGTAGTTTATGGACTCTATAAACATTACTATAAATGAACTCATTTAGGTTTGGGAATAGACACTAGGTCAGAGAGTTGGTTTATGATTGAGGATTAATAGGTTAAAACAGAGCAGGGGTGGAACTAGACAAGCATTTGCTTCTTCCTACCCCTTTTCAAACAGTAAACGTAAAATGTATGTTGCTTCTTGAAAATCTCCTTTAAATGTTCACCATTATTCTGTTTGTATATTTTGATATGCATAGTTTTTCACTCATGAATATTATTTATTATGTTCAAAATAAAGTATATTTAATCTATTCATTTGAAATGTAAAAAAATGTCATCTATACACAGGGTTCCCGCACATTTTCATGGGCAAAAATTCCCAAACTTTTCCATGACTTTTCAAGACTTTCCACCCATAATAAATTTTCCATTTTGGAAAAGCATGCACTAATGTCTGCGGCACTTTCTGGCCTGGTTACAGTACTTTTCGAGTGCCCCATTAGAAATGCCGCTAAACTACGTCATGCATGTAACCTAAAGGAGATGTCTTGGTTGATATGAGTCATGGAAAATGTGAATACAGCACATGTTTTCAGACTGTATCAAGCAGTAAAGAATGTGAGTTAACTTTCCTTACTTGACATTGCATGTCCTTAAATATTGAGCATCGCAAAGTCAATATACCTTGGTGGACAAATATTACAGTTATGTTATGTCAACAGCTAACTTACATAAAATAAATTTATGTTACATTAGGTGGAAGGTTAAGATTACGGTGACAATTTACTTAATTACAAACAACAAAATTCCAGGATTTTTCCAAAACTTTCAACACTTTTTACTGATACCATGACTTTTGCAGGCCTGGAAAATGAGACTGTGAGATTCAATGAACTTTCCAGGTTTTTACATGACTGTGGGGACCCTGTATACAATACACAGGTTTTTTTTAACAAGGCTACACTGAATCCAGTCCGCAGCAGGGTGGATAGCCTGCTGAGTAGTCTCCATATATGTTCAAGTCTACATGTCTATTACTTGAAAATGCATGTAGACTTCACCTATGGACTGTACTCAGCAGGCTATTCCCCCTGCTGCGGACTGGATTCAGTGCACCTTCAGCCTTGTTAAAATATCTGCTCAATAAAGTGTATAGCAAACCTTCAAAATTAAATAAAAAAGAAGCAATTCAGCCTTCTTGTGTGCAGTAAATCTACTTAATTACTACTATAAATGAATTACTTTGTTTGTTACTGTTTTTCTTCTTTAGACATACACGAAAGAAAACTCAAAAGGCCTTGAGAAGATATTCAAGCCAGAAATTTTCCTCATGTATTTCCTGATAAACAACCCCAAAGTTCTTAAAGTCTTGCAGAACCAACTCTCATCTATCGGCTGCATGGTGAAGTTAGATTTCGAGAAGTCGTTGATGGTGGTTTGGGGGGATATTGAGAAGGGGCCTGGAGGAGCTTTTGGCACTGCAGAGAAATGGGAGATGCAGGTGGATCGAGTCTACAACAGCATTACTGAACGCTATCTCTGCTATCATGTGATGGACCCTAAAAAAGTCAAAATTTTACTGCAGGACATCTCCGTTATGGCCGACGATATCAAAGTGTACACAGAGGGTAGTTATGCCGTGGTTGTAGGAGAAGTTGAGGCTGTGAACGAGAGGATCGCCCTCCTGGAAAAGAGTGTGCCAACCCAGAAAGAAATACCAGTTGTGGAGAAGCGGTTTCAACTGGTAGAGGATGAGTTTAGTCGGGATATGTGTACACTTCATCCAGAAGTTAAAGTCTTCATAGGCAGTGGCAGGGTCATCTTAGAGGGCCCTGACGCAGAGGTGCAGTCAGGAGCTTATAAACTGGATGAACTGATCAAAAAGGTCAAAGAAAAGAGAGTTAAGCTCAGCACGGCTTTGATGAACTTCATAACATCCAGCGGTGCCATGTCGAAGTACCAAGCTCGCTTCCGGCAGATCTTCAGAAGTCCCGTTTCTCTTGAGGTGGGGTCAGACCTTGTCTTTGTCAGTTTATCCTCTGATGCCTTAAATGAGGCGGAAATGGTGCTGCAAAGAGACCTGATTCTGGTCAATGTGCCGCTGCAGGAGGCTGCATCTTCAGATCTAGACAGAGTGAAGGAACTCCTCAACAAAGCCAAAAACGAGGCAAACAGTCGAGAGCTCAGAGTGGACGTGAGCTTCATCCCAGGACTCAGCGGAGCCACAGCTACAGATGTACAACTTGTGGGCTACAGCAAAAATGTGAACAAGCTCAAAGAGGTTTTGAATGACTACCAGATGAACCAGGCCATTACTCAAGAAACACTGCAACTACGTCCTGAACTGCTCGACTGTATTGATAAAATCACAGACATGATTGGCATGAAGAAGACCAAGGTGACGCTACGAGCCTCATCCTTTCCGTACCCCTGTGTGCTTGTGTCTGGTCACAACTGTCAAGTCCAAGAGGCCGTGCAGGCCCTAAGTGCAGCTCTAGCCAGTCTAAAGTCAGAAACATTGGTTCTAGACGGCCCAGGGGCCCTACAGTACTTCCAAGCAGAGGGTAAATTGAGCAAAGAGCTGGTAGAGAGCTCCTGTCAGGTTATTATCAGGGAAAAACAACGTGTGCACTCCCCAGATTTGGAAAGTAAACCCCAAAGCACCAGCAGCCTCTTCACCAGCAGCTCCGCATGCTGGCCCACCCCGCCTTCAAGAGTGTGGCAGAAAACTTTAGGAGGCACACCAATCACTAAAATCAATCTGGAGATCAGGCTTGGCAGTTTGGAGGATGAGCAGGTTTGAATTTCTATTCTCCTTTACATAAAATAAATACAGCGTTGATGCAGCCACTCACACTGATTCACACTGACTCACATCACTCACACATTTCCACAGGTGAACGTGTTGGTGGCGCCCATGCTCAACAAGCAGCTGAATTCTTCTAAAATTGGTAAATGCCTGCTACATAAAGCCGGGAGTGCAATCAAGTTAAAGTTCGACTCTGCGGCAGCAAATTGTACCGTCGTCCCCGGTGATGTTCTGCAGGTTGATGCGCCTCCATTTCTGGGATGCTCAAAACTCTTCTTCATTGAGTGCATGCCGTGGGATGGAGTCCTGGGTCAGAGTGTGAAGGTAAAGTGAAGAACTTGGTGGACTTTAAAGTGTTGGATAGAAAACACCATGGTCCAGGGCAGGGTCCAAAATTAACACCTGCAATGCACCAACTGCATTGCATATTTAGTTTGCTGAATAAATGTTGGATGGCCTTCTGCCACACTGCTGGGTAAAAGTTTGTGCGTATAAAATACAAAAAAACAGCGGCCAGAGCTAACAGCTCACAGGAACTGCGGTGAGTAACATTATGATGTATTCAAGCTCTATTCAGAAAAAAAGATGACTATTGAGTAAATTACAGTTATTAATACAGTTGTTTGAAGGGGAAATTTGTTGATGTTTTCACAGCAATATGAAACAGATATAAGAGATATGGCGGCACAAAGGGGTAAATGATGATAATAAAGATGATTAAAAATATCTGTATCTGCAATAGGTCAAATTGTTATTTCAAACATCAGTATCAGCTCAGAGTTTCACAGTTACTACCATGCTCCATGGTAGCATATGTCAACACATTTTAGAGAGATGTCCAATGCAGGGGTAACTTCAAACTAAGAAGATATATATTTTTTGGGTCGCAGGCACTTGGCAATGGGCTGAAGAAGTGTGTGGACCTCTGTGTACAGCAGCGTTTGAGCTCAGTGGCTTTTCCAATTATTGGACCGGGAATAATTTTAAATTACCCGCTGACAGAAGCCATCCAAGTGTTAACTGAGAGCATTATCCAGTTTGGATTATCAGCATCATCTGGGTCTCTCGCCACCATCCATGTCGTCATTAAACCGGGCTATCCTGACTCTGAAGAGGTGACTATCAACACTTGAACTGCTCTGTAAGATGTGTGCATGCATGATTTATTCATGAAGAAAATGTTTAATGCTGGTGTTTTTATTTACAGTGCTACCACAAGGTCTACAGGCATCTCAGCTCAAATATGAATCAAGGAGGTCAAGGTAAACGGTTTAGATTACTTTGAATAACTGTTGATTACAAATGCAGCGATTAACTTACATAATTTAAAACATTTTTCAAGTATTTATCAGTTCTAAATTTAGTATTTCACAATTGTCGATAATCACATATCACACACTTATGACAAATGTTGTGGGGCTTTTCCTCTCAGCAATCTTTGGATCCCTCACCAGTGATGTCGATGACATCAAAATGACAGTGGGAAGTGGGGTGAAACTACAGCTGGTGTTGGGTGCCATGACAAATGAGACAACTGACGCCGTGGTAAACTCGACCGACTTCCAGAATTATAATTATGGTGAGTGAAAGCTGAGGATGCCTAAAAACGGCAGGATACTATATGACTTCAATGACTTTTCATTTATCTCAACATGATCTATGCGATGGATAGGAACACAATATATGCTTCCAAGATGACGCATCGTAATGATCTTTGTGATCACATGACTTAAGTGCCAACATGAATTTGTCATTTGTGTTTTTTGGTCATGTTTCATTAACTATTGCACTGATTACCAAAAAAATAACAAATATTATCATGCATGTCCCTTAACAAACTGTAAGTCTGCTGATTCCTTAAGTTTTCAACAGGTGTCATCATCCGATCAAAAATTCTAATTTGTTCAATATCAGTAGCAGCAGCAGATAATCTAATCAGAATCAGAAATGTTATCGATAGGGGGAAACTGTGGTTTTCTTACAGTCATTCTGATGCTGAGCATTGAGAATTATTCAGGTATAAATAAGTACAAGCACTAAGTATGTAAAAATATAAAGTAATAATGACAAAATAATGAGCACTAGTATGTAAATACTTATAATGTGCTGAGTGTGTAAAAATTTAAAACAAGGTGCCTTATGCTACAATACAATGTATAATACTAGTATGTAAAGTTGGAAATAGAACATGCAACAATGTACAACACAATTGTACATAAGTAAGAAGAAAAATAACTATATATATATATATATATATATATATATATATATATAAAAATATGTGTAGCATGTTAAATATAGCCTATAGTTGGAAGAATATTGCATATGTGAATAACTGCACAGAGGATTTCTGTACCTGAATTACTGCTCCCAGTTTTTAACAGTTAAAACAGTGTAAAATAATTATTGAACCTTTGAAATAGAATAAATTATGGGATTATACGTGGAGATGCGTGAATTAAGTCCATATGTTTGAGTCAGTGTCAGTACACACAGCAATACAACACCACAGCTCTGCAGACCAAATCACCTTTTTTAAAGAGTCAGAAGCTACATAAAACATATAACACAAAACGAGGCTCACAACATTATTACCATCATCAAAGCAGCAACATGACAGTTTAAATACTCCTGCGATTAAACGTCCCGCATTCAAAACCTTGCTAACCTTAGATTTCAATGGGTTTTAACACCTAAGACTGATTCAAATTGAACATTTTGAGACTTTTAAAGGACTTGTGGACACACACTAACGAAACAATAAGACAATACACACTTTGTACAAACAATAACATTAATATCCTGACAGCTAAAAGAAATAAGTACTCACCGTTTACAGAAGAAAACGGTCGCAGCCTCAGAGCCCGGTGACGTTAGCTCGTCCTCCTCAGGTGTCTTCACTCTTTAACCGACATAAAGCACGAAAGTCTCCCTCACATGCAGCCGGTGTCATTAGTAATGTCCATGAGAGTCACAAAAGCTTGAAAAATGTCCGTGAAAACATCCAGAAAAACCTCAGTAACATCACCAATGGCGTCTGTTTGTTTTGTTTCCAACATGGCGCGCTGCCACGAAGTTTAGCAAATTTAAGTCATTTACTCCGTAATTATGACATTTTTCTGACTCACATTGAACCTCCTCCTTCACTCGTTTTAAGTGAACGACAAATCTATAACATGACAAACTAAAAAGCGTAAAAAAAAAAACCCCGTATATTTTTAAGCTAAACTGATAATTTAACGAACCGTACTCCCAAACTTGGCTCGCTGCCAACGTCCCAACGTCTCCCTCTGACGTAAGAGCTTTGAGGAGCCAATCAGAAGTCGACGTCAACTGCGGTCGATTATTTTCGGTTTTTGTTTTCATGAAATTACTACTATTATGTGCATTTAAATATAAACCCATCTTGTTATATTCTTACTCATACAAATCGTTTATTAAAATATATTTTTTAAATTGGAGGACATTTTTAGGGATGCACGTTATTTTATTTTTTTGCCCATATTTTAAGAAAAAATTAATTTGTTTCGAAATTATTTATAAATAATTTTAGTGTTATATACTTAATTATTGCAACTTGTTTTTTGTTGTTGTTGCTTTTACATTTTTTTAATTGAATTTTAAAGTGTTAATCAGCTTACTTAATAATTTAAACCTATACTCTAAATAACTAAACAAACAGTATACACAAAATCAAATATCTGCAATCATTATTTGCACAAAAAAGAGGAAGAAAAACTAGTTAAGATATTTAGATATTGATCTACAGTGTCCACTTTTTTCCCACCTAGAGTATATTTTAAAAGTAAAGCTGAGGGCTGGTTTGAGGGCCACAATTAGCCCACAGGCATAGTGTGTAGTACTGTGGAGTAGTTTAATCCATTATAACACATAATAATTGAATATGTTAGTTGTTGTATATTTTGTATTAAATATCTTAATATGCAAAATGGCTGGTAACTATTGTTGTCAAATAAATGTTGGAGAGTAAAACGTAGGCTCAAATATTTCCCTGTAAACTTTTAAGTAGAGGTATAAAGGAGCATTAAATGAAAATACTCAACAGAAAATACAGTACTTGAGTAAATGTATTAGGTAACATTTCACCATTATAATCTTTATCCTACAGACGGTGTTTGCAGAGACATCTTGACAGTTGCTGGACCGCAGGTGGAGGCTGATCTTAAAAAAGGTGAGAAAAAAAGATGATCATCTAGACATTATCAGGCGACACACACTTACAGATTCTTCCTCATCTTGTCTTTGTTACTTTGTGTTTAGCGAGACAGAACCGAGGAGACATTTTTGTAACCGGACCTGGATTTTTCCCATGTAAAGCCATTTTACACGTCTGTGGGAAGAAGGATGCTCTCGTCATCGAACAACTGGTGTGTCGCATCATTGAACACTGTGAACTGTACGAGTTAAAGTCCGTCGCCATTCCTGCTCTCAGTGCCGGTAGGTCTTATGCGAGAATATCTACATGTTCAATTAATAAAATAAAAACAAAAAAAAACTTGAACACAGGAAGCAACCAAGAAGAGACTCAAAATGACCAAAAAATGTTCTTTTTAAACTATGTGAGACAAAATGACCTAAAAACAGACAAATATACCTCAAAGAGACACAAACTGACCCTTAAGGGGCACAAAATGACTACTAAGAAATGCAGAGAAACGCACATAAACAACACAAATATAGATAAAAGAGACAATAACTGGCCTTTAAAGAGACACAAAATAACAACAAGGACATACAAAAGAACTACAGAGACACAAAAAGACTCAAAAAGTTACACAAGTACACCTCAAACAGACAAAAAAAAAACAAAAAGTCAAAAATTTACCCCTACAAGACACAAAGAGACACAAAATGACCACAAAGACATGCAAAGGAACTATGAAAACACACAAAATGACTGTAAAGACATGCAAGGGAGCTACAAAGAGGCAGAAAAGGACTACAAGGAGACATAATGACCAAAAAAATGAAAAAAAAAAGACAAATATACATCAGAGACACAAAATAACTACAAAG
The DNA here is from genome assembly GCF_026936395.1 of Plectropomus leopardus. Taxonomy (NCBI): domain Eukaryota; kingdom Metazoa; phylum Chordata; class Actinopteri; order Perciformes; family Serranidae; genus Plectropomus; species Plectropomus leopardus. Next base: position 17,474,809 of record NC_142198.1, read on the forward strand.
ATATGCAAAGGAACCAAGAGGCCAAATATGGCTCCAAGGAGACACAAAACAACAGACATACAAAGAATCTACAGAAAGAAACTACAAAGACACGAAATGACCGCAAAGAGACAAAAAATATCAAAAGACACAAATTTACATCAAACAGGCACAAAAGGACTACAAAGAGAAACAAAACAACTAAGAAAGTCACAAATATAGGCTAACCCGAAGAGATATGAACCTACTACAAAGAGACACAAATCTCCCAAATTGACCTTTAAGAGACACAAAATGTAAACAAAGACACACAAAAAGATGCAAAGAAACTACAGAGACACAAAATTACCCCAAAAAGAAGTAAAACAACAACACCAAAAAACCCAGCATGAAGTGTGTGTCTTGCTCAGATGTAGGAGACTTGGTAGGGTCTTTTGTGTCTCTGTCCCCAGGGGCCCACTGTCTCATAGTCGGCTCATGTTTTTGCAGGAATCGGTGGGTTGGACCCTGGTGTTGTAGCAGGTGCCATCCTCAGAGGGGTCAACGCCGCCACGTCCGCTCCTCTTCGCTGTCTCACTGACATCCGCCTCGTCCTGTTTAAGATCGACGTCTTTTTGGCCTTTAAAAAGGAAGCGACGCAGATGTTTCCAGCTGCTGTGACCAACAGAGGTGATCCACCAACAGAGAAATGTCTCTTTTTAATCAGACCTTATTTTCGTGGACATTTTCGCTGACTGTTATTGTTTGACGGTCCTTGCAGTGCCAGTTCTTCAGTTACCTCCTGTACGACAGCAGTCGCCGCCGTCGTCACTGAGCACAGATCTCAGCATCCTCTGCACCTCCTCCTGCAGCCAGCAGTCCGTCTTCCTGTTCACGGGTCTCTCCAAGAAGGACGTCGACGACGCCATGACCAAGCTGAAGGATCTGTATCAGGCTCAGTGCTCCACGCACGCCTTCAAAAAGGAGGAGCTGGCCGGCCTCACCGCGGACGACACGGAGGATCTGAAGCGGCTGGTGGAGACGGAGGGTCTGTACGTGCAGGAGGATCCGTCCGGCCGGGGCGCTTTGACCGTGAGCGGGTTCAGAGACGGGGTCAACAAGGTCATGCAGCTGATCAACACGGCTTGCCTGAAAAGAGAGGTGAGGTGCAGCGAGGAGGACAATCTGTACGCTCGTGTGGCGTGGTGCATCCTGGGGCCGAGGGGAAACTGGGACCGACTTCCCAAAAGAGCCAATCACAAGCTGGAGAATCAGGACGTAGCAGGAGGGATAGTGGACGCGGAGAGCACCCAGTGGTTTGTGGATCTGCAGACGATGCAGGCGAGAAGACCGTTAACGGGACAGACGGCGAAGCTAAAACGACTCCAGCATCTCTCAGGTGAGCAGATGGTTTCAATGAAAAAAAAAAAAAAAGAAAAAATTTAGAAAAATAGAATGAATTTGAAATGTCAAAATAATCTAATATTTGTCAATTTATAATTTTTGCGTTTAAAATTCTTAATGATGGTCAAGTACTTTTTAAAGTATATATATATATATATATCAAATACAAGATTAAATTAATTTCTAATTTAAACATGCAAAGGAAAATGAGAAATTAAAGGCAGGCATATTCAGTTAACAATTTAAGTATTTCATATCTGAAAAGTATTGGGAGAAGGTGAATACTTTAAATTTGATTAAAAATAATTAATGATTAATTATAACATAATTTTAATCTACTGAGAAAAATAATTAATTAAAAATTTTAGCCAGTGTGATATCTTTGAAAAAAAAAAATCCAATAGCTGCACAGGAGATTTCAGTCATATTGCGTGACCTTCATCAGCAGATGGAGTTTACCTAGTTTTTAATGGAGAAATACACTATCTACTTCATTTTTTTTCTGTGTACTTTAAATATTTTTGCTCCACATTGGGTTCAAACTTTAGTTTTTAAAAGAAAAAAGAAAAAAATATATATACTACATTTAACCTGAGGAAAAACAAACATCAAATATAAAAAAAAATGCTTCCAGTAAAGCCTTTGTTGGTACGGTGTACTGCTTTGAAATTTCTATTTGCACATCCACCAACATACAAATCTACAAATTGGTATCAATATATCTGTAAAAACCCGAAAAGTTTCATTAACAAGTGAGGACTTTTTATTTGAATTCAGCCATGGCATATTCTAAGTTTCCTGTTGCCACATTTTATTTCAGTTTTTTTCCTCAGTCTGGACCTACATCAAAAAATAAATAAATAAATAAACAAAATAAATCTATATTTGAGATCTTGCAGGTTTGTCTAACTTAACCAAATTAATTTCTGCCTTCAACAAGGAGAAAAAACATCAAAAGCTTTGAAAACAAAGTGCATTTACTCTGAATAAGTGACATTTTTCTTTCTGTTTTGTCCTCTGACATCTTTCAGACTTCACGATCCCTCTGTACTGGGACAACATGGCTGCTGATGAGCCTCTGAAGCTGGTTCCTCTGCACTCGTCCTCTAAAGAGTACCAGACTGTGAAGGCGGCCTTCAAACTAACGGTCAACGGGACAGTCCTGAAGGTGGGCAGCTCGTGCTGAAAGAGACATTTCATTGTCTGCAGAAGTTTGTGGATTTATGGTAGTTTAATAGCTTAAATCTATAAAAATGAAAACTTTCTTTTGGTTACCCTAGATTGTACATCTCTAAAGTGAAACTGCATAATATCTGTATTGCACTACATCCTTCCAAGATAAATTTTGGCATCTTATTTGGGTGGTTTTCTCGTTCTTGGCAGATCGAGCGCTTGCAGAATGTCCATCTGCGTCGCGCATATGAAGCGCAGAAGAAGCACATCTCTGATAAGAACAAACAGCAGGGCGGAGCAGGAGAGAAGCTCCTGTACCACGGGACGACCCCCAACAACTGTGACTCCATCATGAAAACTGGGTTCAACAGGCGCTTCTCTGGACAGAACGGTAAACATCTTGTAGTGACAGTAATGTTTGTATTTACATTTTCTCCACAGCTTTCTATTCATGCAGAACAAATCACTGATGTTGTTTTGGAAAGCGTCACGCAGAAAGTTTGGACTTGGTTATAGGAGTTTAGAGGGCAAAATGTTCATAAAAGTTATTTTCCTTATTGCAGACGCTTTGGTGTAACACACAGTAGCTGTATTACAATGCAATGGCAAAAAATTAATTAAAAAAATTGGTTTAAAAAAAAAAAAAAAACACATTTGTAAACCAGTGAACAAGCTATTGATTGTTAGCATAACTTTTTCTATTAAAGTAATTTAAGGATTAGGGCCATGTTAAATAAATGTTAGATTTTGAGAATTAAATCATAATAATAAGAGAATGAAGTCATAAGTTGGAGAATAAAGTTGTAACATTATGAAAAAAAGTCGTAATTTTATGAGAATGAAGACAAAAAAGTCCTTGACCTTTGACCGCCAAAATTGAATTAGTATATTCCTGAGTCCAAGTGGACAAATTTGAGGAAATTCCTTCAAGGCGTTCTTGAATTGTCACGATCACGAGAATGTGACGGACAGAAAAATGGACAGATGGACAACCTGAAAACAACGCTTCATGTGACGCTGTCATTGGCACGGAGGCATACGACCTAGAATTAAATGGTATTTTTCAACCTTGACCGTATTTCACATGTTTTTGTCTCAAAGTAACTAATGGGAGCAACAAATTTTGAAATTGGTGCATTTTTGAGCGAGAGCAGCAAAGCCAGGGAACGTCAACTTACATCACTTTTAGGTGTTTGTTTTTGCCATTTACAGGTTCAGACTGTTATCATACGTGACTGAGACTAAGACCTTTCTGCTAAAGAGAACAATCATCTATGTTTCACCATCGCCAGACTCACCTGACTCGATTGAAACACACAACTGTTTTTGAAACGCATGGATCATTTTTCATTATTAAAGCACTTGTCGTTAACCCTCTATTTCCTCTTTCTCAGCCACCTCTTACGGTCAGGGAACCTACTTTGCCGTAAACGCCAGTTACTCCGCCAGCGCCACCTACTCCAGACCCGCCGCTGACGGCTCTCAGTTAATGTTTGTGGCTCGAGTCCTGACCGGCGTCTTCACTCTGGGCCAAAGCAACATGAGGGTCCCTCCCTCACGCAGCAACCAGCGACCACACGACCGCTACGACAGTGTGGTGGACTCAATGGACAACCCCAACATGTACGTCGTGTTTCACGATAACCAGGCGTACCCGGACTACCTCATCACCTTCACTTTCTAAACGAAACAAAAGTTTATAAATGAAAATTGTACGGAAAGCCTTGAAAAAGAAAAGCTTTAGATTCTTTATATTTTTGTTTTTTGATCAAGTTACTTTTTACTTTTACGTTATCGACTTATATTGTGTTAGTGAGCTGAAAGGTGTCTGGCGTCAGTGATCCTACGTTGATCCTCAGGGCTGGATGGTGACGGTCGCCTGGCGTAGACCTGCCTGAGAGCGGGACAGTCCAGCCAGGCGATCACCCTGCTGCTGCCGGCCCTCTGCGGGGCGAAATACTCGGTCCAGGTCAGAGAGGAGCCTGCTGGGATCAAACCAGGAGGGTTAGATGTTAGACGTCAAAAGAACTGAACAGCAAACAGTAAATATCAGATGCTTTAAGAAATTTAATCAAGTAATATTTTAATAGGTGACTTTAACTTCCACCAAAGTCATTTTCTGGTTAGATATCTGAACTTTTATTTAAGTGCAGCTTTAAGGTTCTTCATCCATCACCAGGGTTTCTACAACTTCAGGCAAGTGTGATTTTAGACTTTTTAAAGGCCCTTTTAATGGTGCTTGAATTAAATGTAAAAACATATATCAACATCAAATACTTGAGGTTATGGGGGAATTTATTTATTTATTTATTTTTCTTTTTTTTTTTTAACATAGAACATAACTCTCAAAACTATATTGTGTGCCCTTTTATTTAAATGTTGTTTGTCTTAATCGTTGTATATAATGTTATTGTAGGATGCCTTTTGACATCAGGCAAAAGACTACTGATGAAAATGATAGTCCAGGCTAACTTGGGGTAAAACCCTTTTTTTTTTTAAAGTTACTCATTATTTTGAGCTTTTGCGATTCAATGTCAGAAAAAAACAACAATCCTGTTTTCAACATCTAGGCATTTTTAAGACTTTTTAAATATCTATTTAAGACATTTTAATGCCAATTAAGGCCTTATTTTCAGATTAATGAAGCCAATGCCTTTTAAGACTTTTTAAGGATCCTCAGGAACTCTGACCACAGTCTATAGACTGCCAGGTCACAAATATTCTTGTCGCTTAACCAATCAGCTGTTTATATCCCAACTTCATGCATTAATGTTTGTGTCACCGTAGTAGTTGGAATTTGAAATAGCATTCATTCCCATAAAGCAGCAGGAAATGTGGGTATTATTAAAACACCTGTCATGCTTAATTTTGCACAGAAAATAGTCCATAACTTACCTGCTATGAAACTGTTTGAGAGGTTTATGTAATTTGAATATCAGAACAATAATAATGTGCGGCATAATAGAGTTTCAGTGCAGGCCGTGGATTTCTTTTAAAATGCTAATTTTGTAAAAATCTCTGCCACACCCCTCCTCTAATAAATAAAGTACAGTCCCATGACATTGGGACAGGAGCTAAACACAGCAAATACTCAAATACTGGTTAAACATATGAAGCCAGACTAACAAAGAACTACTGCTAAATGTAAAAAACATGATAAACCACAGTTTTCCTCAGATCATAATTAGTGCAATTACCTGGACATAATCTGTTTATTTTCTTCTGTACACGTTTTACTGGGCTGTTAAAATCACTTTGTGAAATTGTAAAGGTTTACTGTTTTTGGCAGCTGAGAGCTGCTGCTTTATTGTGATCAGAGCATTAGTAGTTTTTGGTTTAAGTAGGACATCTGCTGGTTCGGCAGCAGCAGTACTGTGAGATTTCAGTTTTGCACCGGAGCTTCTTGTAGTCTATGATGTTAAATCACGGCACGTGAAATTAGGGAACTATCAGAAACTACTGACGTTGGGAGATGTCATTCTTGTCTCTCTCCCCTCTCATTTCTTGTCATTTCTTTACTAAATTTTATGAAATAAAGGCCTGAAATGCTTGAAATAAACAAAAAACAAGTTGTGTCATGGTCATTATTGGTGGAATAATTATCTTTATGTGACCATTACATATAAAGACATTACAAGACTAACCAGTGGATGCTCTATTTACAGCTAGACCTGTTCTGTCTTTTTTGGTGTGTGCATTTAAAAGCAACCAATATAGATATCTGTGGAAGTAAATGAAAACAAAATGTTTTCACTACATTAAAATTAAACTAAAATAAAACACGTCAGAGCTCACTTTTCTCTGAGGAGCTTGGTGATCAGCTGCTATACTACCAAAAAAACTTCCTAAAAGTTCAGAATTTGATGTAAAATTGATAATATCAGCACCTGGGAAACAAGGGGAAAACCTCATAAAGCTGAACATGAACTTGTCATGTAAGTGGGTGTGTCCATTTGCAAATGCGTAACTAACAAAAAAACTTCCTAAAAGTTCAGAATTTGATGTAAAATTGATAATATCAGCACCTGGGAAACAAGGGGAAAACCTCATAAAGCTGAACATGAACTTGTCATGTAAGTGGGTGTGTCCATTTGCAAATGCGTAACTAACAAAAAAACTTCCTAAAAGTTCAGAATTTGATGTAAAATTGATAATATCAGCACCTGGGAAACAAGGGGAAAACCTCATAAAGCTGAACATGAACTTGTCATGTAAGTGGGTGTGTCCATTTGCAAATGCGTAACCACAAGGAATAAAAAGAAGAAAAGAGATACCTGAAAGTGAAAGTGAATTAGGGCACTTTAGATGACACTGTTTGCTCAAGAGGTACGGTGGCATATACACAGGTGCTGTAGTTTTTAAGAGCTGTAGGTAAAATGGAAGAATACCAGCATCCGCTGTACTTTGAGGCAAAATATCTGACAGACAGAGAGAAGGAGAAAATCAGGAGGTACTTCCAAATAAGACGAGACTCTGGGGGAGGTGATTGTGGGCTGGTTGAAAAGGTTGGAGACAACATCTTTAAAATATATTTCAAGGACAAAGAAGGTAAGTTAAAATATGTAATGTGTAGAATATACTCCTTTCTTTATTCTTTAAATGTAGGATATCTTTGGGACATTGGAAATTGTTGACATTGGATTTTGTTGTTTTACAGACCAAGAAAGAGTTTTGCAGAGGAAGTCTCACACCATCTCCCTCCCTAGTGGGAAGCTACATGTGACTGTGAGCCGAACCGATTTGCCACAGACCCCCGATCAGCCATCCACCAGTCAATCACAGGTGAGCAAACGCCGTTCTGGAAGCTTTTACTGACACTTTCCTATTTACTGTAAACAGTCACAAACGTCTGAGCCGAATGAAGTGGTTGGACCAGTTTAGGGGGAATTCTCGGCACATTCTACATCTGCTAATACAACTGTTGTGAATATCATGGTGCTGACTGATGTAAAACACAACTTTTATATCTTTTTGTAGTTTATGGACTCTATAAACATTACTATAAATGGACTCATTTAGGTATGGGAATGGACACTAGGGTGGAGAGTTGGTTTATGATCTCAAACATTCTTTGTGTTCAAAATAAAGCATATTTAATCAATTTGTTTTAAAAGAACTTAACATCAGGTTTGCTAAACACAGCGTTCCCACACATTCTCGTGGACAAATTTCCCAAACTTTTCCATTACTTTTCAAGATATGTTCAAAATAAAGCATATTTAATCAAGCAGTAAACAATATGAGTTCATTTGCCTAACATGACATTGCACACCGTTCGATGAAACGACTGTGCAGCCACAAGGTGAATCTACTTAATTACTACCACTATTAAGGAATTTGTTTGATGTTACTTTTCTCCTTTAGACATTCACAAAAGAAAACACAAAATGCCTTGAGAAGATTTTCAAACCGGAAATTTTCCTCATGTATTTCCTGAGAGACGACCCCAAAGCACTTAAAGTCTTAGAGAAGCAACTTTCGTCTATTGGCTGCATGGTGAAGTTAGATTTCGAGGAGGAGTCGATGGTGGTTTGGGGGGATATTGAGAAGGGGCCTGGAGGAGCTTTTGGCACTGCAGAGAAATGGGAGATGCAGGTGGATCGAGTCTTCAACAGTCTTACTGAGAGCTACCTCTGCTATCATGTGATGGACCCTAAAAAAGTCAAAATTTTACTGCAGGACGTCCCCGTTATGGCCGACGATATCAAAGTGTACACAAAGGTTGGTTATGCCGTGGTTGTAGGAGTAGCTGAGGCTGTGAACGAGAGGATCGCCCTCCTGGAAAAGAGTGTGCCAACCCGGAAGGAAATGTACATTTTGGAGAAGCGGTTTCAACTGGTAGAGGATGAGTTTAGTCGGGATATGTGTACACTTCATCCAGAAGTTGAAGTCTTCATAGGCAGTGGCAGGGTCATCTTAGAGGGCCCTGACGCAGAGGTGCAGTCAGGAGCTTATAAACTGGATGAACTGATCAAAAAGGTCAAAGAAAAGAGAGTTAAGCTCAGCACGGCTTTGATGAACTTCATAACATCCAGCGGTGCCATGTCGAAGTACCAAGCTCGCTTCCGGCAGATCTTCAGAAGTCCCGTTTCTCTTGAGGTGGGGTCAGACCTTGTCCTTGCCAGTTTATCCTCTGATGCCTTAAATGAGGCGGAGATGCTGCTGCAAAGAGACCTGATTCTGGCCAATGTGCCGCTGCAGGAGGCTGCATCTTCAGATCTAGACAGAGTGAAGGAACTCCTCAACAAAGCCAAAAACGAGGCAAACTGTCGAGAGCTCAGAGTGGACGTCAGCTTCATCCCAGGACTCAGCGGAGCCGCGACCACCAAAGTACGACTGGTAGGCTTCAGCGACAATGTGAACAAGCTCAAAGAGGTTTTGAATGACTACCAGATGAACCAAGTCATTACTCAAGAAACACTGCAACTACGTCCTGAACTGCTCGACTGCTTCGATAAAATCCCAGACATGATTGGCATGAAGAAGACCAAGGTGACGCTACGAGCCTCGTCCTTTCCGTACCCCTGTGTGCTTGTGTCTGGTCCCCACTGTCAAGTCCAAGAGGCCGTGCAGGCCCTAAGTGCAGCTCTAGCCAGTCTAAAGTCAGAAACATTGGTTCTAGACGGCCCAGGGGCCCTACAGTACTTCCAAGCAGAGGGTAAAGTGGGCAAAGAGCTGGTAGAGAGCTCCTGTCAGGTTATTATCAGGGAAAAACAAGGTAAGCACTCCCCAGATGTGAATAATAAACCACTAAGTACCAGCAACTCCACATACCGACCCCCCCCCCCTCCGAGAGTGCGGCGCAAAACTTCAGGGACCACACTAACCAACAAGACGACTCTAGAGATCAGGCTTGGCAGTTTGGTGGATGAGGAGGTTTGACAGTTTCTATTCTCTTTTATATAACATAATACAGCCTCAATGCAGCCACTCACACTGATATTATTTTACAACATTTCCACAGGTGAACGGGTGGGTGGTGCCCATGCTCAACAAGCAGCTGAATTCTTCCAATATCGGTAAATGCCTGCTGGATAAAGCTGGGATTGCAATCAAGTCAAAGTTCGACTCTGCGGCAGCAAATTGTACCGTCGTCCCCGGTGATGTTCTGCAGGTTGATGCGCCTCCATTTCTGGGATGCTCCAAACTCTTCTTCATTGAGTGCATGCCGTGGGATGGAGTCCTGGGTCAGAGTGTGAAGGTAAAGTGAAGAACTTGGTGGACTTAAAAATGATGGGGAGAAAACACCATGGGTGAGGGCAGGGTCCAAAATTAACACCTGCAAAGCACCAAACGCATGCAGGTTTTTCGTTTGCCAAATAAATATCGCACAGCCATCTGCCACACTGGCGAGTAAAAGTTTGTGCGTATACCCGTTAGCAGCCAGCAGCCTGAACTAACAGCTCACAGGGATTGTGTTGAGTAACATTATGATGCCTTTAACCTCTATTCAGAAAAAAATTTCATAACATCCAGTGGTGCCGTCTCAAAGTACCAAGCTATCAAGCTACTATTTGGTAAATTATACAGTTATTAATACGGTTGTTTGAAAGAGAAATGTATTTGTATTTTCATAGCAATATGAAACAGATATAAGAGAGATATTTATGATATATTGAAGATATCCCTACCATAAAAAGGGGGAAATGATAACAACAAAAACAAAACAAGGACAAAAAAAATATCTGTATCAGCAGTGGGCAAAACTGTTATTTTAAACATCAGTATGAGCTCAGAGTTTCACAGTTACTACCATGCTCCATGGTAGCATATGTCAACACATTTTAGAGAGATGTCCAATGCAGGGGTAACTTCAAACTAAGAAGATATATATTTTTTGGGTCGCAGGCACTTGGCAATGGGCTGAAGAAGTGTGTGGACCTCTGTGTACAGCAGCGTTTGAGCTCAGTGGCTTTTCCAATTATTGGACCGGGAATAATTTTAAATTACCCGCTGACAGAAGCCATCCAAGTGTTAACTGAGAGCATTAACCAGTTTGGATTATCAGCATCATCTGGGTCTCTCGCCACCATCCATGTCGTCATTAAACCGGGCTATCCTGACTCTGAAGAGGTGACTATCAACACTTGAACTGCTCTGTAAGATGTGTGCATGCATGAAGAAAATGTTTAATGCTGGTGTTTTTATTTACAGTGCTACCACGAGGTCTACAGGCATCTCAGCTCAAATATGAATCAAGGAGGTCAAGGTAAACGGTTTAGATTACTTTGAATAACTGTTGATTACAAATGCAACAATTAACTTGCATAATTTAAAACATTTTTCAGCTATTTATCAATTAGCAATTTAATATTTCACAAGTGTCACTAATCATATTAAATATCAAAAAAATATAAAACATGTGGGGCTTTTCCTCTCAGCAATCTTTGGATCCCTCACCAGTGACATTGATGACATCAAAATGACAGTGGGAAGTGGGGTGAAACTACAGCTAGTGTTTGGTGACATCACTAATGAGACAACAGACGCTGTGGTGAACTCGACCGACTTCAAGACTTATAATTATGGTGAGTGAAAGCTGAGTATACCTAAAAAGGCAGGATACTATATGACTTAAATGACTTGAATGATTCAATGATTCAGTTTGTTTCAACAACAGGGCAAAATTTTCACTTATTTTTAAACATATCTCGACATCTATGAGATGGATAGGAACAAAATTTATGCTTCTAAGATGATGCATCCTAACAATCTCAGTTATCACATGACTAAAGCACCAATATGAAGTTTTTTTTGTTGTATTTCAACAATAATTTCACTGATTAGAAATTTAATTTAGATTGTCATGCATGTCCCTCAACAAATTGTAGGTTCGCTGATTCCTTAACTTTTCAACAGGCGTCATCATCTGATGCAAAATTTGAATTAATTTTAATTGGACTTAAGTAAGAAGAAAATAAGAATATATACAATATGTGTAACATGTTAAATATAGCCTCTATGCAAGCATTAGAAGAATACTGCATATGTGAATAACTGCAGAGGATTTCTGTAGCTGAATTACGTCACCAATTTGAATTAATTATTAATACCATCATCAAAGCAGCAATACTACACTGTTAAAATAAAGTAGTATAAAGTAAAGTAAAAGTAGTGTATCAGCTGAAAATATGTTTTCCTGTCAGCGTGTTACTATTTTACACACACATACTATATATATATATATATATATATATATATATATATATATATATATATATATATATATATATATATATATATAGTTGCATTAATTTGCATTTCACTGCCCTAGATATTTTTATCTTTTACATATTGTTTCGGGTCGTTCCCTATTTTTGTTCTTTAATTTGTCTTATTTTATTTTATTTTGAGCTAATTTCACTAATTTAAGTTTCTTCACTTTTCACTTTTTTAAAACTTATTTCTTCTACATTTTTGGGTTATTTCTTGTTTATTTCCTCTTTCCATGTTTTTCAAAGAAATCAAGCTAATTTGCTAAAATTGAAGGGGTTCCAATTGAATTTAAAACATTGTGAGACTTTTTAAGGACTTGTAGACACTCTGCTAATACTAACAACGACACAATAAACACCTTATACAAACAATAACATTAATATCCTTCCAGCTAAAAGAAATAAGTACTCACCGTTTACAGAAGAAAACGGTGGCAGCCTCAGAGCCCGGTGACGTTAGCTCGTCCTCCTCAGGTGTTTTCACTCTTTAACGACATAAAGCACGAAAGTCTCCCTCACATGCAGCCGGTGTCATTAGTAATGTCCAAGAGAGTCACAAAAGCTTAAAAATGTCCGTGAAAACATCCAGAAAAACCTCAGTAACATCAGGAATGGCGTCTGTTTGTTTTGTTTCCAACATGGCGCGCTGCCACAAAGTTTAGCAAATTTAAGTCATTTACTCCGTAATTATGACATTTTTCTGACTCACATTGAACCTCCTCCTTCACTCGTTTTAAGTGAACGACAAATCTATAACATGACAAACTAAAAAGCGTAAAAAAAAACGTATATTTTTAAGCTAAACTGATAATTTAACGAACCGTACTCCCAAACTTGGCTCGCTGCCAACGTCCCAACGTCTCCCTCTGACGAAAGAGCTTTGAGGAACCAATCAGAAGTCGACGTCAACCGCGGTCGATTATTTTCGGTTTTTGTTTTCATGAAATTACCACTATTATGTCAAAATGGAATATAAAAATTTGGAGGAAAATTTCAGGGATGCACATTCTTAGATTTTTTTTTTGACGATATTTTAATTATTATTAAATTTATTCTCATGAGAAATTATGATTCAAACAAGCAGACAGACAAAAAACAGACAATAAAAAAAACATAAAGCAGTTCAAACTTATTTAATCCCACTCCTCCTCCATAAATCACTGAATTTTAACACTTTAAAATATTCCTTTCAAATATTGTGAAAATAATCTATTGGATCAACTTTATTATATATAATACTTTTTTTTCAATTTCTTTCAGGTAATATGGAAAACCTAGTTGTAACAAATACATCTGTAGGGATTTCAACTAAAAAACTTGTGTTTTTGATTAATTTTCATCATTATTTGCACAAAAAAGAGGAAAAAATAAATACAACTGCTTTGGTCACTAACCACAGTATCCACAGTATCCACAAGTATATTTTAAAAGTAAAGCTGAAGGCTGGTTTGAGGGCCATAATTGGCCCCCGGGCTGGACTCTGGACATGCCTGGGCTACTTTATATAACTTTCTGTGGAGTAGTTTAATCCATTATAACACATTATAATTGAATATGTTAGTTGTTGTATATTTTTTTTATTAAATATCTAAATTTGCAAAGTGGCTGGTAACTATTGTCAAACAAATGTTGGGGAGTAAAACGTATGCTCAAACATTTCCCTGTAAACTTTTAAGTAGAGGTATGAAGGAGCATAAAATGAAAATACTCAACAGAATATACAGTACTTGAGTAAATGTATTAGGTAACATTTCACCATTATAATCTTTATCCTACAGACGGTGTTTGCAGAGACATCTTGATGGTTGCTGGACCGCAGGTGGAGGCTGATCTTAAAAGAAGTGAGAAAAAAAGATGATCATCTAGACGTTATCAGGCGACACACACTTACAGATTCTTCCTCATCTTGTCTGTGTTAATTTGTGTTTAGTGAGACAGAACCGAGAAGACATTTTTGGAACCAGACCTGGATTTTTCCCATGTAAAGCCATTTTACACGTCTGTGGGAGGAAGGATGCTCTCGTCATCGAAGAACTGGTGTGTCGCATCATTGAATACTGTGAACTGTACGCGTTAAAGTCCGTCGCCATTCCTGCTCTCAGTGCCGGTAGGTATTGTGTTAGACAATTTATAAATAATAATATATATAAATATTTTTTTAAAAAATATAATAAAGTAAAAACCAACCAACCAAACAAACAAACAAACATACTTTAATGTCAGTTTTGTAAGTTTAAGTCAGTGTGAGCTTAAATTCTGCCAGAAAAAAAAAATCACTCAAATTAATATGCATCGACCAGGGAGAGACTCAAAATTACCACAAAAAGACACAAACAACCCCTACAGACACAACTATACCTCAATGAGACACAAAATGACCCTTAAATAGACAAGAAAAGAACACAAAGAGACAAAAAGAAACTGCAAAGAGACAAAGATTGACTCCAGAGAGACACAAAAAGACAATTATAACCCCAAGGGACAAAAAATGGCTTCAGAGATACAAAACAAAAACAAAGCCAAAGAGATACAAAAGGACTACAAAGAGACTTAGAACAACTACAAAGAGACATCAGAGACAAAAAATGACCAAAAAGAGATGCAAAGAAACTACAAAGAGACCAAACCATTACAGGCACAACACAAAAAAGACACAAATATGCTCATATGAGACACAAAATGCCCTAAAAAAAACACACAAAATGACCACAAAGAGACACAAAACGGCCCCAAAGAGATGCAAAGAAACTACAAAGAGACACAAAATAACTAGCAAGACGAACAAAATGACTAAAAAGACACAAGTATACCCACAAGAGACACAAAATGATTACAAAGAAAAAGAACACCAGAAAGAGATGCAAAATAAAAAAAAAAACAGCATAAAATCTACGTGTCTTGCTCAGATGTAGGAGACTTGGTAGGGTCTTTTGTGTCTCTGTCCCCAGGGGCCCACTGTCTCATAGTCGGCTCATGTTTTTGCAGGAATCGGTGGGTTGGACCCTGGTGTTGTAGCAGGTGCCATCCTCAGAGGGGTCAACGCCGCCACGTCCGCTCCTCTTCACTGTCTCACTGACATCCGCCTCGTCCTGTTTAAGATCGACGTCTTTTTGGCCTTTAAAAAGGAAGCGACGCAGATGTTTCCAGCTGCTGTGACCAACAGAGGTGATCCACCAACAGAGAAATGTCTCTTTTTAATCAGACCTTATTTTCGTGGACATTTTCGCTGACTGTTATTGTTTGACGGTCCTTGCAGTGCCAGTTCTTCAGTTACCTCCTGTACGACAGCAGTCGCCGCCGCCGTCACTGAGCACAGATCTCAGCATCCTCTGCACCTCCTCCTGCAGCCAGCAGTCCGTCTTCCTGTTCACGGGTCTCTCCAAGAAGGACGTCGACGACGCCATGACCAAGCTGAAGGATCTGTATCAGGCTCAGTGCTCCACGCACGCCTTCAAAAAGGAGGAGCTGGCCGGCCTCACCGCGGACGACACGGAGGATCTGAAGCGGCTGGTGGAGACGGAGGGTCTGTACGTGCAGGAGGATCCGTCCGGCCGGGGCGCTTTGACCGTGAGCGGGTTCAGAGACGGGGTCAACAAGGTCATGCAGCTGATCAACACGGCTTGCCTGAAAAGAGAGGTGAGGTGCAAGGAGGAGGACAATCTGTACGCTCGTGTGGCGTGGTGCATCCTGGGGCCGAGGGGAAACTGGGACCGACTTCCCAAAAGAGCCAATCACAAGCTGGAGAATCAGGACGTAGCAGGAGGGATAGTGGACGCGGAGAGCACCCAGTGGTTTGTGGATCTGCAGACGATGCAGGCGAGAAGACCGTTAACGGGACAGACGGCGAAGCTAAAACGACTCCAGCATCTCTCAGGTGAGCAGATGGAAAAAAAAATCCAAACAAAAACAAATAAAACTTTTAATGGTAGTCAAGTACTTTTTAAAATTAGTATGTATATATATATATATATATATATATATATATATATATATATATTATTTCAAACATGCAAAAAACTGAAAAAAACCCCCCAAAAAAACCCAGAATACCGAGCAGACGTATGCAGTTAGCAATGTAAGTATTTCATGTCTGAAAAAGGGTGGGAGGAAGTGAATACCTTAAAAAAAAACGTCTTTTGAGCCCAATCATTTTTCTAAAATAATAATCAAGTCAATTATCAAATAATGTTCATCTACTGAGAAATTGAGATTGTTAAAATAAGTAAAATATGAATCTTTGCCAGTGTGATATCTTTGAAAAAAACTTCCTGTAGCTGCACAGATTTCGATCATGTTGCATGGTTGCCCAGTTTTAAAGAAGATGTAGACTATCCAATTAATTTTTTTTACTTACTTTTAAGAATTTTTCTCCACATTGACTTAAAATTTTAGTTTTCAAAAGAAAAAAGTTTTTTTTTTTATTTTTAGCTTACCTTTGCACAACATACAAATTGGTATCAACATATCTGTAAAAACCCGACATTAAAGGATTCATTAACAAGTGAGGACTTTTTATTTAATTTCAGCCATGGCATATTCTAGGTTTCCTGTTGCCACTTGATGATTTCATATATGTTATTTCAATGTTTTGGTGTGGACCTACACACACAAAAAATGAAATAAATCTATATTTGAGATCTTGCAGGTTTGTCTAACTAAACCAAATTAATTTCTGCCTTCAACAAGGAGAAAAAACATCAAACGTTTTGAAAACAAAGTGCATTTACTCTGAATAAGTGACATTTTTCTTTCTGTTTTGTCCTCTGACATCTTTCAGACTTCACGATCCCTCTGTACTGGGACAACATGGCTGCTGATGAGGCTCTGAAGCTGGTTCCTCTGCACTCGTCCTCTAAAGAGTACCAGACTGTGAAGGCGGCCTTCAAACTAATGGCCAACCGGACAGTCCTGAAGGTGGGCAGCTCGCGCTGAAAGAGACATTTCATTGTCTGCAGAAGTTTGTGGATTTATGGTAGTTTAATAGCTTAAATCTATAAAAATGAAAACTTTCTTTTGGTTACCCTAGATTGTACATCTCTAAAGTGAAACTGCATAGTATCTGTATTGCACTACATCCTTCCAAGATAAATTTTGGCATCTTATTTGGGTGGTTTTCTCGTTCTTGGCAGATCGAGCGCTTGCAGAATGTCCATCTGCGTCGCGCATATGAAGCGCAGAAGAAGCACATCGCTGATAAGAACAAACAGCAGGGCGGAGCAGGAGAGAAGCTCCTGTACCACGGGACGACCCCCAACAACTGTGACTCCATCATGAAAACTGGGTTCAACAGGCGCTTCTCTGGACAGAACGGTAAACATCCTGTAGTGACAGTAATGTGAGGTGACATTTACGCCACAGATTAATGCAAAAAGGTACAAATTGGTGCATAAAAACTGAGCGTTTGACGCTCAACATGTTCTTATGCAGGACCCCAACGACCCACATTTCATACGTGTCCCTCACAGTATTGTTGAAATCTACGCTTAAAATGACAAATATTTTCACTTTTTCATATGCAAAGCTGCAATAGTGCACTCTTAAAGTGTAACTTTATGTCGGGGCGCAGCTGTCTTACTCTGAAAAACTTGATGATTTTTCGCATCATATTTAAAACGAAGAAAACATGATTCCATTTTAATTTTAAGAAAATACTTTTTGGCAAATATTGTTAAATAGGAGAATATTACTGATGTTGTGATCTACAAGGTTTAAAAAGGCATATTTCAATTCATCTTCACTTTAACCCTTTGAAACCTGAGAAAATTAATTTCTTCGAAAACGTGGAAGATGGCAATAAGCAACTTGACAAAATATTGCCCTAAAATTAGCAAGATATCAGCAAAAGGAAATTTCCTGAAATTAGAAAAAAAGTAAAAAACAAAAACAGAAATAATTAATATTGATAAATATGTATTTTTATGTAACTACAATTTAAAATATATAAACATGATTTCATAAAAACATAGATTAGATAAGAGTAGATTAGATTTCATGCCACGTGTTGCTGATTGCCTTTTTTCCCCACGTTTTTTAAAGAAATTGAACTAATTTCTGCACATTTCAAAGGTTTCAACAGCTTACGAAAAACGTCTGACCGCAGCACCAGGAAACTTTTGTTGGTCCAGGTTTCAAAGGGTTAAACTTAACCAAATCTTTGACTACAGAGGTGGCACATGAGGAAAACACTCGTGAATTATTTTGTGTAACGTGGATCATTTTCATCATTCGAGGCCTTGTCGTTAACCCTTTATTTCCTGTTATTATCAGCCACCTCTTACGGTCAGGGAACCTACTTTGCCGTAAACGCCGGTTACTCCGCCCGCCCCACCTACTCCAGACCCGCCGCTGACGGCTCTCAGTTAATGTTTGTGGCTCGAGTCCTGACCGGCGTCTTCACTCTGGGCCAAAGCAACATGAGGGTCCCTCCCTCACGCAGCAACCAGAGACCACACGACCGCTACGACAGTGTGGTGGACTCAATGGACAAACCCAACATGTACGTCGTGTTTCACGATAACCAGGCGTACCCGGACTACCTCATCACCTTCATGTGACGATGAGGGAGAAGTTTTTCTACTGTGTCAGTTTATACATTTGAAAATGTACAGAAAGACTAGAAAAGAAATCACCTTTACTTTCTTTATATTTTTGATTTTTAATCAAGTTGTAGTTGTATATCACAGTATTTTTGAGTTGAGTTTGACACTAATATACTCAGAAATATTTGGTATTAAAAGATTAAAGTAAGTCTGAACACTAATATACTCAGAAATCTTCAGTATTTTTGAGTTGGTAAAAGTAAATTTGAACACTAATATTCTCAGAAATCTTCAGTATTTAAAGGTATAAGTAAGATTGAACACTAATATTCTCTACATATTAGTATAACATATAATCTAATATACTATAAATCTTCAGTGTTTATGTTTAAATAAAGGATCTCAGGATTATTCTCCAGTTTACCTCCACAGTTTTCTGCAGAAACTAAACTTAAGCTCTCTGTGTACCTGCTGCAGGTAACTCCTCAGGAATTAAGATGTTTTATCGTTGCACTTTTGGTTTTTATTTATATTAAAAGATGTACTGTTACTGGTTTTTGAGACATTATCACTGCTGCCTAACATAAACACACACGTTAGAGGAAATATACTGTCACAAAATGATGCAGTTGTTGATCTTTTATTTGGTTGATATTTGCGTTTGTTCTTGAACAAAGAAACAACAGGAAGAAAGAGATTATATAGAGGAAAAAGCTCTTTAAAGAACCGGAGTAAAAACGTGATGCTTAAGTTTAAAAATTAATGCATAGTGGGAGTATATTTTAAAAAATCTAATTAAAGCTGCATTAAATGAAATAAAGCATCAAACTCTGCAGATCGTCTTAGCTTTTTAGCCTCTTTTAGCTCATTGTTTTGGTTTTATAGTTTGTTTAGAAGCTGCAGAAAACCCATTCCTGATAAATCCACTGTAAACTACCTACTGGGGAAGAAAACTGCTCATTTATCAAATAATGATTCAAATAATTGTTGTTTTTGTTGGTAAGGGCTTAAACTGTGTTAAAAGGAGTGAATTTTAAACACATCAGGTAACAACTTAAGTCGGTGGAAATTGCTGCTCTTGACAATGTTTGCTAACATGTTCTCCTCACTGACCTCATGAAATGTCAGGACTGTATGTTTGTTAGCTTTTTTTGTCATTTAAGTTTTTATTTAAGTCTTTGGATTAATCAAACAGCATAAGAATAAAAAAAAAACCCTTCGATGTGTAATTCTGCTCCCTAATGGCCAAAAATGGATCAATGCAGCTTTAAAATGAAAATAAAAACATAAGCGGAGTCTGAAACCCCTCACTATTTACTCTGTGTACGTTTTTTTTCAGCTTGAAATGATCTGTAATAATCAGTAATCTATGTTTATTGCTAATTATGGAGTAAAATATCGAGTGTCATGTTATATTGTGAGTAGATACGGATGAAATTAAAGGGTTTCGGAGACGACCACCCTCACGCTGTACTTCTGTGCTTTTGAGTTTAAAGAATAAACTTTTTGAATACTCTGTAGTCAAATTTTTCCAAATGCTTTTTTTCAACCTCATTTGATTCTGTACCATTAAAAAAAAGTATTTTAACTGTCAAATGTTTGATATAGCAGTAAAATGTGTGGATTTTGTTTTTTAATAAATTGCATTTCACTGTAACATGACTGTAATTTCTAAATCAAAGCACTCGCTCTTTTCTTTTGACCAAAATCATCATCACTGTTGTCATAAAAAGCTGAAGCTGCACCTGTTTAACTGCTGCAAACGTTCGGTTAGTGAACTACGTTATCGGCTTATATTGTGTTAGTGAGCTGAAAGGTGTCTGGCGTCAGTGATCCTACGTTGATCCTCAGGGCTGGATGGTGACGGTCGCCTGGCCGTAGACCTGCCTGAGAGCGGGACAGTCCAGCGAGGCGATCACCCTGCTGCTGCCGGCCCTCTGCGGGGCGAAATACTCGGCCCAGGTCAGAGAGGAGCCTGCTGGGATCAGACTGAGACCAGGAGGGTTAGATGTTAGACGTCAAAAGAACTGAACAGCAAACAGTAAATATCAGATGCTTTCAGAAATTTAACCAAGTAATATTTTAATAGGTGACTTTAACTAAGTAATATTGGCAAGTGTGATTTTAGACTTTTAAAGACCCTTTTAATGGTGCTTGAATTAAATGTAAGACCAATTTTTCAGTAGAAAATACTGAAGGATACAAACATATATCAACATCAAACACTTGAGGTTATGGGGGAATTTGATCTTATTTTTCAAACATTTTTTTAAACACAGAATATAACTGTTTGGTGATGTTAAAGCAAGAAGTTAAACTATATTTTGTGGCTTTTTATCCTAATGTTGTTTGTCTTAATCATTGTACATGCTGTTATTTTAGGATATTTTTTAACATCAGGCAATATAACATTAGTTTAAATGTGGATTTATGTACACTGACCCTTTTTAAATAAATAAATTACAATTACAAGCATTCAGTATGTATATTTTTTTAAAAGCTACTCACTATTTTGAGCTTTAGCAATGCAATGTCAGAAAAAAACGTCTCAGCATTTTTAAGACTTTTTAAGACATTTTAATGCCAATTAAGGCCTTATTTTCAGATTAACGAATCCAATGTCTTTTAAGACTTTTTAAGGATCCTCAGGAGCTCTGACTACAGTCTATAGACTGCCAGGTCACAAATATTCTTGTCGCTTAAAAAAACAACTATTTATGTCTCAACTTCATGCATTAATGTCTGTGTCACCGTAGAAGTTGGAATTTGTTACATAAAAAAGGTATTTCAGATACAAACAACATAGCATTTATTCATATAAAGCAGCAGGAAATGTGGGTATTATTAAAACACCTGTCATGCTAAATTTTGCACAGAAAATAGTCCATAACTTACCTGCTATGAAACTGTTTGAGAGGTTTATGTAATTTGAATATCAGAACAATAATAATGTGCGGCACAATAGAGTTTCAGTGCAGGCCGTGGATTTCTTTTAAAATGCTAATTTTGCAAAAAATCTCTGCAGACAATAATGAGAATTTGGTGCTACACAAAGATACAAACAGATGAATGAAGGCTGTGGCACAATGAAAAACTGTGCTTTTATGTTAAAACTTAAGTGATTTTCACCGAACTGAAGGTTTGTGTGGTTATGAAAAGGGTACCATCTTCAGTTTAGAAAACTATTTATAACCTGAACAAAGAACATCCCACTGAATAACTCACATATTAGACGAGTAAAAGACAAAAGTTACACCTGCGTCCTTTGTGCTGATCTCACCTGTAATATTTGGACTTGGGCAGCATGAGCCCGGGTCCTTCCATGCGAATGTAGACGCCCTCCAGCCCGAAGGTGAAGGGGTTTGTGAACTCCACGGTCGCCATCATCTCTTCACTGACTTTGCCACCATCGGACACCTGAAGTACATCAAGGACACATAAAAAAGTACAAAAATACACTCACAAAAGGCTCTTTTCATAAAAGAAACCCTGCGTTACAATAACTTAAGGTCGAGGTCATGAATTTACCGCCTGCATGAGAGCGCTTGGATTGTTGAAAAAGTAATTTTGGAAAAAGAAATTTGCAGAAATAAGTTTGTACCAAAAGTATGATCCAAACATTTAAGATTTGCTTTTTTATATAGTCAAAATAAAAGCATCATTTCAAACCGTGACGTTGAGTTTGGGATTGCGCAGGGTGACGACTTTCATGGCGGTGACGATCTGACCGGTCTCCTCGACTTTCCCGCTGGTAATGAAGTTGAGGTTGGCCTGTTCAACCAGATGCTTCATGTAGATCTTTGACTCGACCTTCACGGTTTCCTTCACACCTGCAGAACGCAAAAACAAAACGCTGCTTCTTTCTGCATTCAGCTTTAACGATTCAAACCTGGATCGACATCAGTGTATGTGTGCAGAGTTCAGACGCCTTTCATGAGCTATTTGACCCTTTGAACACTGAGAAAATTGTTTTTTCTTTCAAAATCATGGGGATAAACGGCAATGACCAACTTGGCAAGAAATGTCTAACAAATTATTTAAAAAAAACCCAAAAACTAAATATTATTGTTTTTTAAAAGAAGGAAGAGGGGAGGATTATTAGAAAATTATCCAAATGTACAGAAAACTATATTTATGAATATAATAGTTGTATATTTACATTCATGTTACAGAAAAAAATGTAATAAAATAAAAATCATAATTTCATATTTTTTTATTTTCAGCACTTCCTCTCAGATAATTTTCATTTCTGTTTTGTTTTGTTTTTTTTTTTTACCTTTTTTGCTTTTAAAAAAAATATATTTATAAATGTAATAATTTTATGTTTAAAATTATGTTAAAGAAAAAAAATACATGTAAAATAAATACATATATTCTTTCTTTAAATTAAAAATCTTTTATTAAATTCCTTATTGCCTTCTACCATGTTTTCGAAAGAAATCAAACTAATTTGCTCAAGTTTCAAGGGGTTCATTTTAACTGTTCGTGTGTTTATTTTTAGAGCCACATTATTTATAATTCAGAGCCCACGAAAAATATCAAAGATTTATGAGGTAGAGAGCTTTGATGTGTAGTTTTACTGCTTAATTATTTTTGATAATACAGTAATTGTCACTGAAAAAGTCAACAGAAATACTTCTGAGTGCATTTTTCTCACTTTCGTTGGGGCCGATATCCACCGTGGGATTCCTGAACAGGAACTCGGAGCTGGCGACTCCGGTGTAAAACACCACGCTCCCGCTGATGTAGGCGTCCACGGTGCGGCTCTCGTTGCTGCGGTTGATGAACTCCAAGGTCAGGTCGAAGTCGTTGCCCACGCCGATCTCCAGGGTGGGCAGGACCAGTTCCACGTCAGCCTCAGGAGGGTCAGACTTCTCTCGCTGACAGCCGAATTCCTCCGCTTTCTCCAGGACGGTCCGCTCCTCTTTGCTGCCTGGATCGTTTGATTGAGACATTTTAGTGTTTGTACATTTCTAGTATTTAAGAAGAATAATATTCTTGTTTCTTTTGTACCAGGATTCCCCTGATTATCTGCACAAATCTGGTCCTCTGTCCACTTCATACTAGTCCCATATAGTTCTGTGCAAAAAGCATGCAGTTTTTAAAATGGTATTATTGTAGTTTTTTTTAAATTTATGTTTTAATCATCTTATTTCCTTTTGTTTTGAACCAAACCACAATTTTTATTACATATTTATGTCGAGTCAAATAAATGTCAAATAAATCTCCGAATTTCCTCCTTTCAGATGATGTATAAACGTCTGGTTTATATTGTTGACCTGCTTTCTCTCCCTAAAGTTCCCTTTTTCCCCATTAAAAAAAAGTAAAAATGTATCTATATTAGGGACGGATTAGGGACGGTGGAGTAGATGAAGTGACAGCAAATCTTTGTTGCAAGTTCACGCCAAATTTGAGGTAAACGAAGCACCAGAACTGGCCCAAGAATCTGCTCCTTTTCCAACTCTGGCCCAAACTGAGGCAGAATGATGCCAACTGGAGACCAAGTCCACACCGCTAAGAGGTTTGCCAAATCTGGCAGCCACACAGGGACACTCTGCTGATCGTCTGCTGCCAGAATACAACCGACGGTGCCAACACTCCACCACCATCGACCCAAATTAACTTTCAGCACAGTGCAGAAAATAAATCGACTTCACACTGACTCAGAGGCTCCTTGAGAGAAGATAATCCATTAAAATGAAAATTTATGACAACGTGTAACACTGTTCCCTTTTAGTTTTGATGGATTAATCATCTGAGATTATTTTTTAAAACATTAAATCACAGCGTCATCTATTGGTGTATACAATTTGGTGTTTGTATCTACATCAGAAGCTGCAGCTGCAGCAGAGAATATAGTTCTGTCTGCTTTTAAAACACAGTAATCTGTGCTGGACGCAAACTCTGACCTTCAGGAAACTTGTACTGATCGGTGATGTCGCGGCGGGTCATGTCTCCTGGATTTTTGGTCAACACCATGCGGCCCACGTGAGACCGGTTCACTTTGACCGGCACCATGGTCCCGTCCTTACTGCGGGAGTAAAACACCACATCGCTGTTGACCTGAAGAAAAGAAATACAGAGACGAATTACAGACAAAATGATAAACTTTTTACAGAAGATAACACTAAAATTATGTCAACAAGAGGTTGAGGTTGTCTGCTAGATAATATAGTTACTGTACAGTGCTCATGCTCTGATTAATTCACAAACGTGATCATTATTTATTGTTTTATTGTCAAAATAAGAATAAAAATAAGACACAATGTGCTGACTTGCAATTAAACTTTTTGAGAGTGTGTGCTGAATCCTCAAAGTGGATATCACTGCAGTCAAAATTAGTTATCGTTTTTGTTATTACTTTTATTTTATGTATTTATTTATTTACATTTTAGTTTTTAAAAATTTTTATTTAAATACATTTTACTGTTTATTATTTTTTAAAACTTAAATACATAGTTCTGTGATTTTGCGTCATTAAAATGTTTGCTTCCCTGTTCACTGAAGGTGTTTTTACATCAGGACTTATAATTCATACACTCATAATGAACTCCACCTGTGTGTTTTCTTTCTGTAAAATTGACGTATGTACACCTGTGACAAAAACATCCCTGTGGTTATAATCGGAGGGCTCATTTTTACTGTTTTTTTTTCTTCTGTTGTGTTGTTATGCATTTAATTTAATCTTTTCTACCCATTTTACTGATTTTATTGCAATTTGTAACTTCTGACAACCATTACTGCTGGTTATTTGTCATTATTAAATGTATTGCTATCACATGTTGAATATCCCTTTAGCTGACTGAATAGAGCTTAATACTCAGTCAATTTTCCCTGAATAAACAATGGTTGATGATCGATGATGATGATGATGATGATGATGATGATGATGATAATGATGTATTTGAAGACTCACCTCAGCAAACACAAAGGCGGCATCGAATGGGTAACATATCTGCCCGTGTTTGATGGCCTGGACTGATGCAGGGCCACATCTGTACATGCCTTTATGGATAATAGAGGGAGATTACATACTGAACTTTAAACACTAACGATGCTGCATTCAGTGCATTACATTAATTTACAAAAACACTTGTTTTTTTTTGCATCTGAGATTTCTCTGTAAATGATTTGATTACCAATCAATAGAAGTCTTAATAACCCATAAACTGTTATTTTGAAGACAGCAGATACTTATTATTATCACGCACCATCGCTGGTCTCCTGTGGAGTCGCATCCACAATTTGCCAGCCTCCAAAGCCAACTGGGAGGTCCGGTCTGGACATGTAGCACTCCGTCCAGCAGTGGTAGTTCCTGATAAAAACAATATTTCAAATATCATGAGGAATATTAATGTAATAAAAGTCCTTCAGAAACATTTTTACCGAAAATTTTTCATGACTTTTTTTTTTACCGAAAATTTTTCATGACTTTTTTTTTCACCTAACTTTTCCATGTCTTAAAGGCAATTTATTGTCGGTGTAAACATTAAATAAAAAAATAAGACTGAAAATCCATGTCAGAATTCAGTTTCTTAAAATAAAGAGCAAGGTCAAAAGTGCATACTGTATAAACAGCTTGCATTCACTGCAAACAAATCTGGGCTCTATCTGCACGTTGTAGAAAAAAAACATCCTAATAACATTATAATAATATTAGTGACGTCCAAGTGAAGACAGACATGAATAAATCTGCATTTTCGTGGTATTTTGTGAATTTACATCACAACTAAGTAGAACCTGCAACTCAGGTGGGAGTCTGACGTTTCCTGCTCAGAGAACAAAATGATGTCGAGTGACTTGACCGATCAGCCCGAACATTAACACAGATACAGCATATGTACTTGATTATACAGTTTTTCGTGAGGTCAATTTCCATGATTTTTCCAAAACTTTCTAGGTTTATAATTTTTTTCCTACAACTTATGGAACTTATGGAGTTTTTCATGAGTGTATTAACCCTGATAGATGCCTAGAAATCAAAAATAAGCTGTGTGTTTCCTCTGAGAAAGTCGGATTATTTTTTTTTAAATCGTTTTCTGTTTGTTAATTAGCTACATAAAAGTTGTGTTACCAGATGGAGTCTCTGGTGCGGTTGCGGTCGATCCTGCCGTCCTCGTCCAGGATGATGTCGGTCTTCAGGTTTCCATCGTTGTCGTGAGCGGAGTAGAAGTTGGTGACGACCCGCGATGGGATGCCCAGACAGCGCAGGACTGTAGTCAAAACATTTAATGACAAGCAAAGACAGAAATGGAGGCGTAAATAGACTAAAAAAGAAGCCATGACAAGAGATAAAAGCTGAGAAAATGTGCTGGTTTTTTTTGTGTGACCGATAATTTAGACATTTTCAACATGATTATGATGCCTTGTTTAAGTTTTGTTATGGCAGATCTTTTCCTATCTACCTATGACCTCTACTGAGGTGAAGACATTTTTTTTGGAAAGGACCAAAGCTCAGAAAAGATCTCACAGGTGTTGAAGACGGCGGCGTAGACCCAGCACTGAGCGTAGCAGACGGGCATCTTGCTGCTGGCGTAGCTGAGCAGGATGTCTGTGCTGCCAGTCCAGGAAGTGGGCGCCACTCCGTAGGTGTAGTCGCCGCTCCAGCTCCCCACCAGCACGCCATTGTCATCACGGGAGTTCAGCTGAGTGCGACAAAGAGACGACTTTAGAGGTTTATAAACCCTTTAAAACCTGGATCGGCATCTCTTTTCTTGTGCTGCGTTCAGGCACCTTTCATAAGTTTTCTAACCTTTGAATCCTGAGCAAATTGGTGTTTTTTTTCCCCAAAAAACTTGGTAAGAAATGTTCCACAAATTAAAGGAAATAAATAGATTTAGAAAACTATTTTTTTTTAAAGATAGGGACAAAATGTCTCGGGTGAAAAAAAAGAAAAAGCTAGGGAAAAACTATATTTCGAATTATTACACTTACATATTTGAGATTATGATACAGAATTATTGCATTTTTTTTTTTTAGCTCTTTTTCAAGTTTATTTCCTTGTTGTTTTTATTAGCTTTCTTCTTTTTTTAAAAAAAAACATTGTTTTTAGGTAATTTCCTTGTACTTGTTAGTAATTTCTTGCTTATTTTCGGGTCATTTCTTGGGCTCATTGCCTTCTTCCTGTGTTTTTGAAGCCAATTTTCTCAAGTTAAAAGGGTGAATCTGATGCACCAACCTTAAAAAGTCCATTTAAACATTTTTATCCATATATGTCCGAGTGTCCACAAATATGTTCTCACCATAGCAGAGGCCTTTCTGGTCACCCTGATGGGGTCTCCTCTGTTGGTGATGGGCATTTGAGACCGGTCCATGATGTACAGACAGGCATCCAGGACTCCAAAGTTAAACTACATGGAAAATAGCTCAAGTCAAATATAATAATTAGGAAAATTAGTCCCGATGACTTTGATTAGTTTTTTTTCTACCTGTCCGTAGTTCCAGTTTCTCTCAGCCACGTCGTCGAAGGCGCCGTGGTAGATGATGCCCATCTCACTCATCACGCACTCCTGCCTCTCTCTCTCATCGTCCAGAAACACAGAATCAGCTGAAAAAAGCACACAGCAGATTACGTGGATGTTCACAGACACACAATTAATCAATCAATCTATCACATTTTATTTATGTAGCACCTTTCAAACAAAATGCAATTTAAAGTGTGAAATGAGCAGTAATGGATCTTTATAAAAAAGGACTAAAATCCATAAAATAGAAAAATATGAAAAAAAAAACAACATAAAATTAAAACTATGTAAAAAAACAAATTTTGACCAGTGAGACAAAAGACGAAAAAAAGGGAAAAAAGAAGAAGCCTGAACCGACCTGACGCCCAGGGATTAAACAGGATGTAAAAGTCTCGGCTGTTGTCCCGTCTGGTCCTGCGGATGCCGAATGGCGTCACCACGGCGACATACAAGTGGTACTTCCCCACAATGCAGTCTGCTGCAGGAGTGATGCCCATGGTGACCGTGTTGTCGGTGTTGTCTATGATGCGGCCGTCCCAAGGGCTCGGACGCTCCTTGTTGGGGAAGACAGGGATGTAGGTGCCCTTGCTGAATTCAGGGGTGGAGCCTGGGAGAAACAGGAAAAGTTTTTAGTAGATTTATGCAAATTCAGAGGCTCAAAATTCAGATTTCAGTGAGTTTATAACTGCAGGATGAAATATGTGACTCGTAAAACAGGCTCACCGATGACAAACTCCAGGGCGAACTTGTCCGTAGCAGCAGCGTAGGGACGGTTGAAGGTGATTTTGACCTGGAACTCTTGTCCACGACGGACGATGAGATGGTCAGAGTTGAAAAACGAGGTGTGGTGCTGCGTCTTGTTGATCTCCTCTGGCTTCCGCATCATGTCCACAGCCAAGATGTCAAGATACTCTGAATAGACAAGAGAGAGAGAAAAAAAAAAGACAGAGCAGAGCGTCTCAAAAACACGAGGATGGATTTTTATGAGACTTCATGGACAGGCAGCAGCTGAGCCACCGAACAAAGGACAAGATTTTGGTGATCTGACGCTGTTATTGTGCACACAAACGGCTGCAGAACATACTTTTGTCAATTCAGTTCAGCAATAAAATTATAAAAGTAAAACCTCAACAGAGTAATTTAAAAAGAAAAAGAGTCAATATAATGTCGTATGGTGATGAAAATTGTGATTTACACCCCTATTAGCTCATTTTGGTTAGGCTGGTTAGTGTCATGGTTACATCAAAATGGAAATTGGGGCAAAATCAAATCATATTCCTTTAGAGTCTACTCACACCACTAACTGATCGACTCCACATCAAATCCTACCAAATATGTGCAACCTGAAACCGAACAGACTGAAACATTACGTGAAATCTAGCTGAAGAATTGCTCAGCGGTGGAGCCCGATGCTCTATGAATGTGTCAACTCTTGTAAATTCCCCAAAAACCTCAGTGATGTGTGCAAGTCATCCTCACAACCTCTCGTTCAGGCAGTCTGCCATCTCCTTCACGCTCTGCACTAACGTGCCAGAAGAATTACAGTCACTGCGTTCATAAATTCCTGTCACATCTGGATATCTGTCGCCGTGCAGCTCTCTGACAATAACACACGGAGGAGTGCAGCGACAAGCTGCAGGAAGAGAGAAGAGTTTATCCTGTTTGGGCTTCATTCATGTGTCAATCATGGGTGAACGCTACTGGAAACTGTGTCACTGTCGGGAAAAAGACTTTATCTTCTCTAACCAAGAAGTGACATCTGTCTTCTGCTCTTCAATTATGTTTTTTTTAAAAAAAAACATACATCTGAATCAATGAGAGCTTATTGAAAAGAGCAGAAGATTTGACAAAACTCACATATTCATATAAATAAATCCTCTAAATTCCTTAAAGACTTCTTTCTTTTCTGCAATATATATAATGTTAGTGTCATATTAAATGTGGCCAAAGTTTTAAAAAAAACTTGCTTGTGAAACTTCTTTTCATGGTCATCTTTTCCAGCCACGCTATTGCAAGTGTTTATGCTACGTAGCTAATACTGCTACATGTAGCTACATGCTAAAGTCAGGAAAACATGTACATTTGGTGGGCAGTGTTATAAATATCTGCCTGATTTCTGATCACATCTCAGCTGGCACATGTCCCGTTGTATTCCAAAGCTTTAATTTTAAAAAAGAAGAAAGTCCTGATACACAAAGTCATTCCTAGCTGCAAGCACACTGCTACATGTAGCTACATGCTAACAGCAGGGAAACATCTAATTTTGGGTGCTGATGTTAAATCAGATCATATTCCTGCCGACATGTACGGTTGTGGAGAGTGTGAGAGAGCAGAGTGCCTTGACAGAGTCAATACCGAGCTGCAAGTACACTGCTACATGTAGCCACATGCTAGCGACAGCGAAACGTGTAATCTTAGTTGCCGATGTTGTTAATTTCACCCCAGTTTTAGATCATGTTCCTGCTTAGTACGAGGAAACTTAAGTGTCTTTTGAACATTAAAGCATGTAAATGTGTCCTAGTAGAAACCAAAAATACAAGTATGGCTCAATTACCAGTCAAAGGTGGGAATCCTCTGGGGCCCGGTACACCAAAGGGCTCAAACTCAGGTATGTCCGTTGTGTCGGAGTTTGAGGTGGAGATAGGAACTGCGGAGCGGCCGTGGTTCGTCACCTTGGGAGGGGGTCCGGAGGGAGGAGGAGGGGCAGGAGAGGGCTGCGGGGTGGCATCTTGATCAGACATGGCGGCGATCGTTCAAGGTTGATGTCACGGGACTGGAAGAGGAGCGAGAGGATGGAAAACATTTTAAGTCTTATATACTTCTGAAATATATTTCGTAGAGTAAACTTTGGCACATTGTTAGTGGAGGTGAACAAACTCCAAAAATCTGACTTCGCATTAAAAACATGCTTGTTCAATAGTTAGTACATAGTTTTTTAAGGTTGAATTCCCATCATGCTTCATTCATTCCTGCACGGGTTGAGCTGTTTCAAATCCATCTGTTTTGCGTTTCTGTGTAAAAACTGGAAACATGCCTGTGTGTGTGTGTGTGTGAGAGTGTGTCCTTGTCCATTTTATTCAAGAAAGAAATAATTTCAAACTGGAAAAAGCCATTAAAGCAAAGTGCATGAAAATATTAAAGCTTGTGAACAGTGAAACACAGACTGAAATGCTTTTATAGCACACGTGGTTTCCGTGTGTGTTTGTGGGCTGGGTGGAGGGGAGTCCACAGTCACTCCCCTTCTTCTAAGATGCTGGTTAAGAAAGACACTTTCAGTGTTTGGTGATTTATTTTGACTTCACAAATATTGTATTATATTGTATATATTTTCGTGGTTGCGGAGAGAAAACATTTATCATGTCTATAAAAAGTCTAATTTATGCAGGACTGTGGAGGGAAACCGCAGTGAGTCATACTGTGTTCTTCTGTGTGAAATCATGTTATTATGAATGGTATGAAGAAGTAACAGCCAGCTTACACACTGAAGTTTTTAAACAAAAACACTGAGACTATTACCTAATATTGCATGCAGTCAAATCTTGCCCACTCATTTAAGAATTACTACTTTTTTAAATAAACAAATTGATATAAGAATACTGATATATCAGAAGATAAAGTACAAATGAAAGTACTAACAGCAATAATAGATGTTGTATTATTAGTGGTGCAGTCAGAGAACTTGTATTAACAGCAAATTTATATATATTGTAATAAAATAAACACATTACTCCTACTTCTATTATAATGTTGTGGTTTGAAGTTAGCACTTTCAGTCTCTTTACGATAAAACTTGAATATCTTTGGGTTTTGAACTGCTGACTGGACAAAACAAGACGGAGGCTTTAAATGTTTTACTATTTTCTAAAATTTTAAAGACCAAACAATTACTCGATTCATTAAGAAAATAAAAGATTAAAAAGACGGTTCATCTCAAATCAAAAACACAAATTTTTCCTCTTACCTGTAGAGCTATTTTCAGTCTGGATCGTTTTGATGCGAGGTGCAGAGTGTTGCAGATATCACCTGCAGAAATGTCTGATTTCTCTTCAGTATAATGGAACTAGATGTCACTTGGCTTTTGGTGCTCAAAGCACCAAAAATGACATTTTAAAAAACTCAACAGCAATGCCTCTTTCCAGAAATCATGACCCGCTTACTCAAGGTAATCTAAAGACTTGTTGTGTAGGAACTTTTTTTCTTTCAAATGAACTACACCTGCACACCGTATCACTGCACGACTGTCATCTAGTTCCATTATATTGGAGAGAAAGCTGAACTGTCACTTTAATGACGGAAAATGAAAATAATTGTTTGTTGCATTCCTAGAAGTTGTAACGCAATGACATTTTACAAAAGTCTCTCAAACAAGTTATATCTGTTCATGGTAAACCACAGTAATTAAAAAAAACTCTTTAAGAGGCTATAAATGTGAAACAATAACCCAAAACATATCATTGGCATGCTCAAACTTGGGTGTGAGCACATCGAATAAACAAAGACTCCGAATGACTCATTAAATCCACAAAACAGAGCTAAAATGATGTCGACCCTTCAGCCCACATGGGGTCTGCATACGACACCGCGCAGCAGGACATGAAGTTACAGCCGATTATGTAAGACTGTGGTAAGGCCGATTTAACCGTTAAACACACGACAGATGTTTTTATAAGGTGCCTGCAGGTTTGTGGCACAAACACCTGCCCGAGAATGAGGCTCACTGTTTCATAATGTGGGCGTGTGCCGGACGACGAGAGAGAAGTTCGGGGCGACGTTTGGTTGCATGAGTCATCGTGTAACACAGTGAGAGCTCTGTTTTCACCTCAGCCGCAGGTGGCACAGATAGACGTGGTTACCTTCTGCAGACTGGCAGAGGGACAGCTGTGAAAGCAAACTCACTACTACTTACTACTGCTCTTAAATCGGCCTACAATTTTGGGGTGTTTTACATGAGCATTTACTATTTTACGTTATACTTCAAGGCCAGCTCATTTCTGACGACATCTATTTGACAGCTACACTTAATGGTTATTTTTCAGATGTTACTGAAAAAAATAAGTTTACATTAAAATGCATCGTCAACTACAGGCACTTCTGGTACTTACTCACTGTGGGTGGCATATAACATCTTTTCATCTCTATTTGCACAATACTTGCAATCATAATATACTTTTGTCTTTGCCTTGTTACCAGATAAAGTTCTACTTATTGTTTAAGGGCAATGGTGGAAGAAATATTCAGATAATAGACTTAAATTACAGTTCTGCAATAAAAAATTACAACAGGTTATGGTGAAATCTTGAGGAGAAGTGAGGAGCGGCATAAAATAGAAATACTGAAGTAAAGTACAAATATGTCAAAACTAAAAAAGTCCAAGCTTTCAGTAAAAGTATGCAGTTGCTTCACACCACTGCATATCAATGACCTAAAACTTTTCCAGTTCTAGGACACTTGTGACATACAGTACAAGTACAGACAGCGTTTTAACACAACTTTGGCAAATGCTGACATAGAAGAAACCTCCACATGTTAACCAGCAGGACTGAGGCTTTGTGCGTTCACTATAAAACTCTGCAAAGACTGAACTTTCCTCGCAAAACCTGAAGTAAATGGACAAAGTTTTGCATGTTTAATGTACTTCATAGAGACAAAAACTATGAATTTAACGTTTGGAAAAGCTTCACTGAAGCGGCATCTGCTCTACAACTTTCTCTTATTCAACGATAAGGAGACGTTATGCAGGAACCAGTATGTTTTTATTCAATTGATACTGCTATGTTACTAATGTTACTTTTTCTACTCCTAATACTCAGGTAGTGGATTAACAGAACAAGCGGGATGAAATAGTTAGGAGAAACAGAGGCGCAATAATAATGAAATAATCCTTGTGATGTACAATAGGCTTTGAGTTTTTTCGTCTTTTGTTCCACCAAATGTGTTTCAAAGATTGCACAACAACCACAGAACGTTTGAAATGACTCTCAGATGTTTGATTATTCATTTGCATCTTCACATCTGGAAGATTTTAAAGAAAACAAAGTTACAGAGTTGCTCAGGAATTCTGGTGCCATAAAACAGTTGCACCCAAAGAGCCAAGATGTTAATTAGGAAAGCAAACTTTGCATCAGTAAAGTAAGTATAAACTGGGAGTGGACGCACCTTAGATTAGAGATGGCGTGAAGCTGCTGTCGGTTGGAGTCGGTCTGCTGCTGCTGCTGCTGCTGCTCCGTCTTGGGAGACTTCTGCTTCTCCTTATATATCCTACAGGGGAGAGGAAGAGCTATCCATGAGTGTGTAAAAGTGTGTGTGTGTTTAAGAGTTTGTGTGTAAGACCTTTGCAGGGTTGTTGTGGGTGTATCTGGTCAGTCTAACTTAGGAACAGGATGTGGAATCTACCGTCTTCTGCACAACCCACAGCTGGATGCAGCTCACACAGATAAAGTCAGTCTGATGTTTGAGCTCTGCAGCTGTCACATCAGGCGTGACACAGTTTGATTTACATGCAGGTTTCACACAATAAAGACAATTAGTCTCGAGATTTTTCACAGACATTCATGGACCCCAGGGGATGAATTGCAACTTTTATAAACCCTTTGAAAACTAGTTTGTCATGAGTTTTCTTGAGATCAGATGCCTCTTACAAGCTATTTAACCCTTTGAAACCTGAGCAAATGGGTTTGATTTCATGAGAAATGAGCAACTTGGAAAGAAATGTCCCATAAAATGCAATAAATTAGTAAAATGTGACAAAGAAAATGACCTGAAAATTAGTTTTGAAAAATGAGGATTATTACAAAATCATCAAAAAACTGAGAAAAATGTCCAGAAAAAATATTTTTTATAATCTTTATAAATATATATTTCATATAATGTGACAGATGTTTTTGGGTTTTTTTTTAATTTTCTGCACTTTTTTTCAGATAATTTTCTTGTTTGTTTGGTTGTTTTTTTGTGGGGGCATGTCTTGTTCAGTTGCTCATTACCTTTTCCCCAAGTTTATGAAAAAAAAATCAAACCAATTTGCAAAGTTTTCAAAGGGTTAAAGGTTAAAAATCTAAGTAAAAGTACTTTATCTGACACTCTGTGCAACATATGTAATGTCTTAATTTAGTGTCACTAAATATTCACCTTAAACACAGGTTGCAACATTGTTTGTTAACCTGAAAAGCTCCCACTGATGTCTATTTTAGAAGTGTTTGTCCTGCTCATCTCAGGGTTGATTGGAGTATTATTTTAATTCTCTCCCTCGTTTCCAGTCGTGCGGGTCGTTTTGGTGGCCTGTCACGGGTGTGGTTCATGTGCTGGAAGTTCGCTCTCTTTTGATGGTTTGTGGTGGCATATTTACAAGTGCGATGCTTTTATTTCAGGTGTTGGTTTGGCTTATCTTTACACAGGTAGTTTACTCCCACTGCACCACCACTGGTATGTCCTCTCTGTTTTTGGGTCTCAGTTCTAAATAAAGAGGGTGTGATTTCTGTAAATTAAGCCACACAGACTGTTGTGGCCCCTTTATTGAGGCTCCTTCAGTTTGTAATTCCTGGCAGACTATTTATATATGGAGGCTTTACTAATAATTGCCTGTTTACCGGACCGACTTGTGAAGATTGACCGGAATAGACCTGAGGTCACTGGTATGATTCAGGATGCCGACATCGACCCGAATCTGGCCTGTGGTACACTGCAGTTGAACCTAAACTGAAATAAGCCCAAGTTTGAACCTCCAGTTAAAGGGATACTTTGCAGATTTTCAACCAGCTTTGCATCATAACAATGTGTGTAGTATGTGTAGATAAATTGTGGTAAACTTCCCTCCATCGAACCAGTGCCTACATCTTCCTGCTCCCTTCCCGGTGAAACTTGGCCGGAGAGTTTTGCCGGCTCTCGGGGCTTATACTCCAATTACAGGCTGTACTTCAGCATTTTCATATTACCCACCACCGATGCCACCATCGCAGACACAAATATAGACGGAGGGAGTACAGGCTGCCAGACTATCACACAGGAGACACATAAAAAAAGACAACCAATCACACCTTATAGCCAGTTCAGAGGCACCACTTTATCTAACCTGCATGTATTTGGACTGTGAGAGGAAGACAGAGGAGACCCACGCTGACGCAGAAAGATCATGCAAACTCCACACAGAAGGGCCCCAGCTGGCCGGCAGGCTTCGAACCCAGAACCCTCTTGCTATGAGGCCAGAATGACAACCACTGCACCACTGAGCCGCCCTTAAAAAACAACAAAAACAATGAAAACAATTAAAAAACTAAGCATTGCAGATCAAATATAAACCAAGATTCTGTTACTGTTTTGTATGTTTAAGCAATACTTAATCTACAGATTGAGTATTGCTGCTTTTTAACTCCAGTAGGCAGGTTTCCATTACAGATTTGTGCAAAACTTAAGGGATATTATCAAAATGTCAATGAAACACAATTGCGAGATGACTGTGTTTGCATTGAGTGATGTTATGCGACTTTTCCTCTCATGATAACCTCAAAGAAATCCCTCATACGTGGCCGCCCCCACGTATAACATCGCCTTTGATTGGAAATATTGGTGGGTAGTGCGGTGGTTGCAACAGAAGTAAACCCGTGAATGTTTTGAACATCCATCCATGCTTCTTGGAAAGTGATTTCACAGAGGAATTATGGATTCATGGATGATCCGCTTAAATTTTGAAGAGTTATGTGATGCAATAACACCTCTTGTGCTTCTTCAAGTCCAAGGGAGACAGTTCCTTCATCATGTGACCTATAAAAGAAATAAAAAGTGTTTCCATTGCAAGTTTGCGGAATATGGCTTTTTCTTATCTGCTAAAATACGACCTCATACAAGAGTAAAAACTTTTTTTCGATAAATTTTTCAAATATTTTGGTGTTTCGAGGCATATTTCATATTCGTAACTTCAATTTGCGCAATTTGAGTGTTAATGGAAACCTGCATAGTGATACTACTACTACAGTATATATAATACTAGCACCATGTTTCCTCTCACTGTCGCTACTACTATTTTTGCTACTGCTTCTCTGTTGCTATTATTACTCCTACAGTACTTCCTCTAATACCACTACTTTACTACTAAGGCCGCTTTGTGCTGTCACTCTAGCACTCACACAGTTTTGTTTTCCATACTGGCACTGATACTGTGTTTGAGGGTAATAAAGAGCAAGAAATGAGCCACCACATTGCGTGCGCACAAGATGTCCTTTTCACTCATTCATTCAATCACCTGCTGCCACCATGAGGAAGACTTTCCATCACTGCGACCCAAAACATGATCATAAAACACAGTTTCATTTCCATCTAAAGCAGAAAGGTGCAAGCTGCTAATGTCTGAAAATAAGTGGATGTAGAAGCTTTACTTTAAAACTGATTCAGCGACTGATGTGGAAGCTGAAAATACCCAAAAGCTCCACAGGCAGAATAAAATTAGAGGAAACACTGTGCTGTGTGTTTCCCATTTGCACCACTTATCTTCTTAATTCCAGGGGCAAACTAATCAGTGAATGCCAATGCAAATTTTCATGTTGCATTAAAAAGAACAACTGTGAGTTTCGGCGCCGATGGTGGAATTTTTTGGGGCTGTTTTTTATTCATGATATGGAGTCTTTTAGATGCCAGGCAGGCTCACATTTGGAGGGGAGTGCTGCTGCAGGGGAGTCCAATAAAAAGTAATTCATTTGACATTTACAAAAAGCAGCACACATGTGAAAAGGCATCCATCATGGTAATATTCACCCAACACTTAACAGACCTCAAAAACAACTCTGCTCGGGTTAATGGCGCCAAATCAATACGGCTGATTCAGTCCTTTCCATAAACAGGGTTTGTTTTTATTAACCCTGACTGGTGCTGGAGGAAAGGGTGAATCATAAAGGACATGATCTAATGTGCTGTTGTGTATGTGTGTGTGTGTTTTCATGGGGCTGGACATGAGAACATGTTGTGCCATGTATGCAGCCAGGGGAACACCACACGGCCGGGCTGCAGTGACAGCAGGCAGGCATGATGAAGGATACTGGCTCTTCACACAATGCAGACACTGTTGGGATATAAATCTATCAGGCTGAGAAATTTATCAACCTTTGGCTGTTCTGCTCTTATTGCACCAGTGTTGATTTGGGTTTTTCTCCCTGGTACTTAGCGAGGGGGAATAAATGTCTCATGTTTTTATGAAAACAGAAACTGTGAAGGAGATGCAGAGCTGAGGAACAGAAGTGATGGGGAGCACTTTACTTTAACTCCCCTATTGAGGATTAATAAAACAACAACAGCAAACGCACAAACAAACAACAACAAAAACAAGAAATGTCTAAGAGGGGAAAAAGAAAAAAACAGGACACAGACCGGGAAAAAAAAACATAGGTGATCATGTCAGTTGCAGGTTACTGACATATGAAACACAGCCCGATGCCAAATTCTCTGAAAGAGTTTCCCCCCCGTTTGACTGAGTTTATCTTATTTTCTCCATTTTCTATTTAGCGTTTCTAAGCATTTACAATGGATAATAACTACAGCTGTTACGATTAATCCTCCATTAATACTTCTTCTCTGCAACAGTAAAATGAACTGTTTGAGGACGTCATCTTGGGCTTTGGGAAACACTGATGGACGTTTTTTTTTTATCTTTTTTTGACATTTTATAGAACTTACAGCTATTTGATGAACAGAGAAAATAACTGTCAACAGTGAAAATAAGTTAGTTGCCAGAGGTGAGGAGTCAGTGACTTTCGACTTAACGAAATAATAATTTTTTAAAAAATTAGTTGCAGAAATATTTATAACAAACTATAATGTCGCTGTAAGCAGATGCAGGGACATTTTAATTAATGTATATCATTGACCAACAATTAACTGCTTTTAGATTATTACAACAATTTTTACAACTCTTGTTTTACAGGGCCAAGAATAAACTTTTAAACTTAAAATATGTGTGTGATGTAAATCAAGGGAAGTAATAATTGTTTAATATGATGTGTAAAAAACTTGATGGCCGGCTTCCTCATTTGTTACTTTCAGTTTGTATACTACGTGACATTTTGATCCCAACATTAGTTCTGCATGTTGAAACTAAAGATTTTGTGCAAATGATCATACATTACTTGAAACTGCATAATTTCCACTTTGTATTAAACCTTCTTCTGTCTGTGTTTGCTCATATTTGCCCTTTACAGCCCTCTGACAGCATAATTCGAGGCAGGAACTCGCTACCGCAAGGCCGAGTTCGCTCTGCATCATTTTGCTTGCGGGTGAAGGAAACAGAAGTGCCACACATTAACCACAGGACAGCGTCTGCAGCTACATCATGAAGCCTGCATGTGTACCTCAGCACGTACATACACGTTCTGTATGTGCACACATGGACGAATCCTTGCAACCGTGAGCAACATGAACATATGTGCACTGTGTGTGTTTTGCAAGCACGTGTCAGAGAGCGCTCACCGTGTTATCATTTCACTTCCTGTCATTTTGAATAAGAGCATGTTAGAAAACCGCAGGTGGTCACGTGACGCGGCAAGTCTTTCACTCTCTGCGCTGTTTGTTCGGCTCTAATCTTCACTTAGGGTTGATTCACTACGTGGGTGTTTTCTTTCACAACGATGGTGAAGAAACTCTTCCTGTAAAGGACATAAAGGAACAAAAAAAAGAGGAAGAGGAAGAACAAGAGGACGCAAGCGGACGGAGAGGTGATGGACAAGACAGATGAGAGTCCAGTCATCGATACGAACGGTGGTGAGTTTACTGTAGATTTCTTACATTCTTTGTTTACTCGAGTATTTTAAATTTGAAATAGGCTTGTATAGAGTCACCTTAAGATGTGAAGTGAATAAGATAGGTATGTACTTTTTGATTGCAAAATGCTGTTTAATATTTAGGTATTTCATGATTATTAGATTAGATTAATTTCAGGGTTCCTAAAGCTTAAGGCAGGTGGGATTTAAGACTTATTTTAATGACACTTGGAATGAAATTTAAGACCAATTTTGCAGAAGTCAGTGTTAAAGGAGAAAAACATGCATTGACATTAATTAGTTAAGGTTTGTATTTAAATTTATATTATATTTCAAAAACCTATTGTAACATAAGCTGATGAATAACAACTAAATTGGCTGATTACTGTTACCAATATCCATATATCCAGTTTTATCCCCACCTAATTTTAGTGATCATCAAGTCTCCTCTGTAGTGGTAATAACATCATATTATGCACACTATTATCGTGATGGCCCATCAGCAGACTTAAAATACAATGCTTTACCATGTATGTAATATTAATTCATTATGCAAAATAACAAAATAATTCAACTTAGGGTTGATGTTTTGTGTCTGTTCACTTTGTCAATTGTGATATCTTTGGTGATGTTAATGCAAGAGGCATTTGGTGAAGTTACACATTTTTTTGAGCTTTTTCAATGCACTGTCAGAAAAAAAACCCATAAAAATCCCATCTACAAAGTCTTTTGAAAGACTTTGTAGATGGGATTTTGAAAGACTTAATTTAAGACCTTTAATGCAAATTTAAGCCTTATTTTTATATTGGTGGATTTTGTGTTTTGTGTCATTCAGCTTATCCAGTACGCTGCAGTGAGGAAGTACTTCTGACTTTCTTCACAGACCAGAGTCTGCAGGCCGCCATGGACTCACAACACCCTCCCGCCTCCCCCAGCGTCCCCTCTGCCCTCCCAGAGATCAGACTGGTCTTACTGGGCAGAAAAGGAGCAGGGAAAAGCGCAGCAGGCAACACCATCCTGGGAGGAGTGGGCGGCTTTGAGAGCGGGAAGCCGACGGAGGAGTGTGTGAAAAGGCGAGCTGATGTGGCCGGGAGGAAGGTCACAGTGGTGGACACTCCGGGGTGGGAGTGGTACTACCCGCTCAACAGCACCCCCAACTGGGTGCGCAGAGAGACTTTACGGAGTGTGTCGCTTTGCCCGTCTGGACCCCACGCCGTGCTCCTGGTGGTGCGAGCCTGCGCCGCGGTAACAGAGGACTACATCCGTGAGATAGAGGAGCACCTGGAGCCGCTGGGGAAAAGAGTTTGGGAGCACACCATGCTGCTGTTCACCAGGGGAGACGAATTAGGCCTCGTGTCCATGGAGCAGCGAATCCTGACGAGCGGCCCAGGACTCCAGAGACTCCTCAAGAAGTGCGGGAACAGATATCATGTTGTGGATAACCGGAGCAAAGGAGATGGGACGCAAGTTAAAGAGCTGATAAGGAAGCTGGAGGAGATGGTGGAGCGGAAGAAGGGTGGCAGCAGTTATTTGGAGATGGATAACACGTTTCTGGTGGGTCTGGAGGCAGATGGGAAGAGGAGAGCGAGGGAGAGGAGGAAGAAACAGAGGCAGATGGAGGCGCAGTTGCAAAGAGGGACCATCAAGGCTGCTCTGATGAGTGAGTTTAGTCTATTTGATTGATAAAACTTCTTATGTCCCATCAAATATGAGAAATTACATCACAATCAGAAACAGATGTAAAGGAGTACCTAACGCTGCACATCAATATTTTCATATAACTAGAAGATCTTTTGATTGAGTGTGAAATGAGTCGCCCAAAGTGTCTAACCAACTTTATTACCCCTCACCTGTAAAAAGCATTTTAGGATCTTTTAACTTATTATTTTGTATTTTTAACGGTCAGCAACTGTAGTCTGTGATGTTTCCAGAAGCAGCAAGCTGTTTTCAGGCAAAAAACTACCTCAGTATGCATATTACACTGACCCAACACCACGGAGGGCAGTCTGCAACACATGCAAAGAAAATGTCAGCATAGGAGGAACTTTAACTTCGTAAAGTTTTTATTCAAGTATTTTTTATTTAAATTTTCCAATTGACTTTATAAGAAAAGTTGCTGGGAACTTCACATAGATGATGTAAATGCAAATTTATTTTACACCAAATTCTAAATTGTAAGATTTTCATTCTTGTTGTAAATGCATATCGTTTCCAAATATCAGTTATTAGTCTCATTAGGTACTAATAATCGGTATCAGCCCTGAAAAACATATATAATTTCAACCACAATCTGTTGTTTTGGATGTTTTTCTGGCTCCTACTGGCCGACAAAAAAAGATGAATGCAGCTTTAACATCAGCTTTGTGTGAGATCACACAAAATACAAAACATATTTACCTTTCTCTCCTCCAGGTGAAGATCTTCAGGGCTCTGAGCTAGACGCCCATCAGTCGTTCTCCAAGGCTCCCCGACGTTTACCCGAGGTCAGACTGGTTCTCCTGGGCGAGCGTGAAACAGGAAAGAGTTCTGCCGGCAGCGCCATCCTGGGCAAAACGGGCTTCTTCCAGACCGGCGCTGTGACAGAGGAGTGCGTCCGTCAGCAGGCGGAGGTGGCCATGCGGCTGGTGACGGTGGTGGACACTCCAGGCTGGGAGGGAGGCGTCGCCGGCGCCACACCTGAGCGAGTGAAAAGGGAGATCATCAGCAGCGTGGCCTTGTGTCCTCCGGGGCCTCACGCGCTCCTGCTGACTCTGAGGGTGGATACACTGGTGAGGGTGGCGCATGTGAGGGAACACCTGGAGCTTCTGGGCGAGGGTGTGTGGAGACACACGCTTCTGCTGTTCACACACGGGGATCAGCTGCGAGAGGGGGTGGACATCGAGCAGCACATCCAGGGTGGAGGCAGGGACCTCCAGTGGCTGATGGAGAAGTGCAGAGGCAGGTACCACATCATCAGCAGTGCAGATGGAGGAGGAAGAGGAGGCTCCAGTAAAGTGACAGAGCTCCTGCAGAAGGTGGAAAAAATGGCCGCTATGAACAGGTGTGAGGCGTTCTCCGGCCTGGTACAGGAAGTCAGAGATCTGAGCCGGCAGAGGAACGAGAAGTTCAACCAGCGCCTGAAAGAGATGCAAGATAAAATGCTTCGTCAAGAGGATGAGCTGAAAAATATGAGAGAGAGGGAGATGAAAAGAATCAGGTGGTTTTTTGACAGGAAGAAAAAGGTGAAATCACCCGGAAAGGCCGACATTCAAAGGGAAGAAGAGGAGGAAGAGGACAGGAGGATGGACGAAAGAAAGAATGATATTGGAGAGCTGGAGGAGAGGATGAGATGGCTGACGGAGGATAAAGACAGAGAAAATCAGGATCTGAGCATTGAAAATGAGAGAATCCGCGTCGCACTGAACCAGAGCAGAAGAGAACAGGATCAGGCGACGCTCAACCTGGAGCTAAAAGAGAGAGAGATCGAGGAGCTGAAAGAGAGAATTGACGAGCAGCAGCTGAAGCTTCTCGACCTTGAACGCGCCGCTGTCGAAAGTGAACACGAGAGAAAACAAAGGGACGACACCATTAAAGCGCAGAAACAAGAGTGGATGAGTGATGTTAAGAAATTGGAAGAGCTGCAGAAGAATGAGAAAGCAGAGTGGATGGAAAGAGTTGATTCGTTAAAAGCAGAAATGGACGAGACTAAAAGACACCATGATGATATTCTAGAGAGAAAGGAGCAAGAAAAAAACAGGGAGCTGGCAGAGGTGGAAGAAAAACTTAAAAAAGAGATGGAATTAAAAGACAAAGAGCAGAAAAAGCAGAGAGAGAAAGTGGTGGAGGATATGGAGAGAAAAGTTGAAGAAATGTATAAACAGTTGGAGAGAAAAACGCACGAAAAAGAGACAGAGATACACACCATAAAAATGCAGCATCAGGAAGAGTTGACCAGAAAAATCAGCGAAACAGATAAAAAGATGGAAACAATGAAATCTAAACACTTAGAAGAAATTGATCAGAAATTAAAAGACAATGCAAAACATGTAGAAATGATCAAAAATCAGCATGATAATGAAATAAGGGAGACACTGCAAGAAAAACAAAGAGAGATTGCAGAGCTGAAAGAGCAGTTTGCAAAAGAAACAGAGAAACAGATGCAAGCAAAAACAAGAGAGATAGCAGAGTTGGAACAAAGATACCTCATTCAAATAAAAGAAAACATGGTAGAAAATGAAAAAGAGAAGGAAACTATTAATCTTAATCACAAAGAAGTTGTAGTGCAGAAGATGCAAGAGAAAGAAAAAGAGGTAGAGGCGTTAAAACTGCAGCATCGGGAAGAAATGGCGAGAAAAGTGAACGAAATGGAAAAACTAATAGAGGTGATGAAAGCTGAACACAGGGAGGAAATAGACAGAAAAGTGAAAGAAAAGGAGGAAGATGTGGAACGGCTGTACACTGATAAAATAAGGGACGTTGAGGAAGAAAGACAAGGACAGATTAAAGAGCTGAAACAACAGTTTGCAGAAGACGTTGAGAAACAATTGCAGGAAAGAAGAAGAGAGATAAGAGAGTTGGAGCAAAAGCATGCAGCCCAAATAGAAGAGAAGGAGTTAGAAAAAGAAAAAGAGAAGAAAGTGATGAATGAAAACCAGGAAAAGTCTATTTTGCAACAAAAGCAAGAGAAAGACAGACTAATAGAGGAGATAAAACAGCAGCACAGTGATGAAATTACAGAGAAAATGCAGGAAAGTGACAAGGAAAAAGAAAGGCTTGTTGTGAATCTTAAGATAGAGATGCAGCAAAGATTGGAAGAAAAGGAAAAAGAGATAGAGGAGATGAAGCTGGATGTTGAAGAAATGAGAGAAAAACTACAACAAAAGGAAGAAAAAGAAGTATATAATTTGAAATGCAAGCAAGAAATGGAGCAAAATCTGGGAGA
Source organism: Plectropomus leopardus (assembly GCF_026936395.1). Classification (NCBI taxonomy): domain Eukaryota; kingdom Metazoa; phylum Chordata; class Actinopteri; order Perciformes; family Serranidae; genus Plectropomus; species Plectropomus leopardus. Next base: position 17,519,218 of record NC_142198.1, read on the forward strand.
AAAAGAAAAAGAAATTGAGGAGATGCAGCTGAAAGTCAAAGAAATTAGAGAAATGCTGCAACAAAAAGAAGAGAAAGAAATTGAACATTTAAATAACAAGAAAGAGATGGAGCAGAGACTGGTGGAACAGGAAAAAGAAATAGAGGACTTCAATCTGGATGTAAAAGCAATGAAAGAAAAGCTGCAACAAAAGGAAGAAAAGGAAACAGATTACTTAAATTACAAGCAAGAAATGGAGCAAAAACTGGGAGAAAAAGCAAAAGAAATTGCAGAGATGAAACTGAATGTCAAAGAAATGAAAGAAACGCTGCAGCAAAAAGAAGAGAAAGAAATCGAACATTTAAATTACATGCAAGAAATGGAGCAAAAAGTGCAGGAAAGAGAACAAGAAACACAAGTGATAAAAGAGCATTTAAAAGAAGCTGAGCAAGAACTTCTGCACGCACATCAGCAAAGACAAAGCGATCAAATTAATCACAAGAAACAGATGGAGCAAAAACTCCAAGAAAACAAAAGAACAATTGAAAAACTGAGCCAACACATAAAGGACATTGACGAAATCTTGCAGAAAAAAGAAGAAGAAAGGGGGGAAATTATTCTGAGTCAGAAGAAAGAGGCAGAGCAGCGGCTGCAGGAAAGAGAGCGAGAGATGGAGGAGATGAAACAGCAGCTTTTAGACGACATGGAGCAAAAAGTCAAAGAAAAGGAAGCCGAGATTGAAAGTTTGAAACAACAGGCCGATCAGAGGGAGACGAGATGGAGGGAAGAGCAGAAGAAGGAGGACAAGAAAGCAGAAAAGGAGTTGAACAGACTGCTAGAAATTATTGACCAGAAAACAAATGAAATAACACAAACGCAAAGTTTTCTTGCAGCGAGAGACGGAGAGATTGAGGAAGCAAAAAAGTCACGTGAAAACTACATAAAAGAAATTGAAGAACTAAAAGAAAGAAACAAAAACCAAAACTCCAGCATCGTGGAGATACAGCAGCGTCACGATGAGCATGAAAAGAAACAAGATGCTGAAATGATGGAAAAACTTCAAGAGAAAGAGGACGAACTGAGGGACAATGAGAAGGAGATCGGCCAACTGAGGCTGACGATCGAGCAGACAAAGTCAGAACTGAAGGAGCTCACGAACAAGATGGAGACGGAGATGACGAGCATGATTCAGAATTATGAAAAGGAGATCGCAAGAAGGAACGAGAGCATAGAATCCATCACGAAGGAGAAAGACTGCGCTGTAGGTCACTCGGAGGAAGTCACGTTGAAATACGATGAAAGTCGAAGGAGAGTTGAGGAGCTGCAGGAGCAAAACGAGAAGATGAGAAAAGAGGCGGACAACCTGGAAATAAAGTACGAGGAGCTGAAAAAAGAGAGCGAAGAATTTCAGGAACGCGAACAGCAGGTGAAGAACAAAGACGCAGAAATTCAAGACATTCTTAAAGAGAAAGAGGAGCTAAAAGAGGCAAATGACAGACTGAGAGTAGAGATAGAGCAGATAAAAGAGAGAGAGGATGAGGCAGAAAGCAAGATGACAGAAATGAGAGAGCACTGCCAGAAAGAAAGAGAGGAATTCTTGAAAAGCGAAAAGCAAATTCTGAGTAAAAAAGAAGAGTTGAGCAAAAGAGGACAAGAACTCGCTGAGAAAGAGGTGAAGTTACAAAGTAAGGAACAAGAGCTTCATGAACGGGAAGCAAAACAACAAAAAAAGCAACTGGAAAATGATGAAGATGTGAACGCGAGGGCGCAAAACATCAAGAAAAAGGAGAGAGAGCTGGAGATTTTGCTCGGAGCTCTGGAAGGCAAACAGAAGGAGCTAAACTGTCACGGTCAAGACCTTCGAGAGAAGGTGAAAGGGATCAAAGATCACGGGAAGGACCTGAAAGATAAAGAGTATTACTTAAGAAACGAAGAGCAGGAGTTGCTCAACTGGAAGTCGGAGTTGCAGGTGCAAAACGAGCAGGTGAAATCGAAAACGCAGCAGCTGGACGAGATGGGGAGAGACTTGGCTTTGCTGAAGGAGGAACTTCAAAATAAAGAGAGAAATTTAAAGGAGTTACTTAAGAAATTGGGTAAATGGGAGCAGAATCTGAAAGAACGAGAGAAAAGGTTGGGCAAAAGAGAGAAGGGAGAATATGATAATGATAATGTTGATGAGACGGATTGTTTTGATCTGACAGCTGCAGTCGAACGCTCAGAAGATGACGTGCATTTAATGTACCGAGAGGTCACAGAGAGGAGGGCCAAAGAAAAAGAGTCAGATAGTCGGAGGACGAAAACAGCATCGTCAGCTGCTGAAAGCAATAACTGTCACCTTGAAACACTAAAAGAGAAAGAGATGGCTGAGGAAAAGGAAGGGATGAGAGGAAGAGGAGAGACAAAAAAGAAAAAAGGACTAGAGAGGGCAAAGGTTGGCCAAGATTTTACGTTTTTATCTTTAAGTCAGGGTCACACACGCTCACACAAAGGCCTTCCTGTGTCGCATTTGAGGGTGCTGGTGTTCGGAGAGTCCTGGTCGTCTCGCTCCCCAGCTGGAGTCACCATCCTCAGCGGAGAGTCGCCCAAACCAGACGGCTCTACCTTCAGACTCTGGAGAGGTCAGGTCGCCGGGCGCCGCCTTGCTGTTGCAGAACCACTTGGTCTGAGGTGGCGAGACGGACCAGATCCGAGCGACACGATGCAAAGGAAAAGCATCCTCGACAGCATCTCCTGGTGTCAACCCGGACCTCACGTCGTCCTCCTGCTCATGCCGGCCTTCCTCACCTGCACACACAAGTACAGACGAGCAGTAGAGGAACACATGAGTTTACTCGGGGAAGACATTTGGCAGCGCACACTGGTGCTGATCACATGGGGGGAGATGTTAGGGGAGAGCACCGAGCAGCACATCCTGAGAAACGAGGAGCTAACGGGGCTCGTGGAGAGATGCGGAGGAAGGTATCACGTGTTGAGCAACAAGAAAAACAACTGTATGATTGACGGACTGTTTGAAAAGATGGAGGATGTGGTGGCTTTAAATAGCCGAGAGCTGTGATCAAACCGTCTTAAAATATCATGTTTTTTATCTTATGTAAATATTTTTGAATAAATGTGATCATTAGTAGAAGTGCTCAGATCATTTATTTACTAGAAGTCAAAGTATCAATAGAACAAGGTAAAAGATTTGCATTTTGAGTAAAAGTATGTAAGAATTTGAGTAATTTCGGGACACTCTACGGGGCCACAGGATTATTAACAGTGCAGGAAAATAGGGCTGATATCTGTTTCCAGTTCAGTTAAGAGTTAACACTACCGAAATTAATATTTGGGATGACCATTTTACTGTGTGACTGCTGTTACGACCTACGTCTACCAACCAATACGTGCATTTATATCTAAAAAAAAGTGACTATGTTAACAAAGTTGGCAGTTCAGACAAACTTCTGCGACACAACTCTGTATTCATTATATGGACATTTCTTTAATCTTTTCCTCTTTTGGTAAAATATTTGATCATTTAGAGAGGACTCACTCATGCTACATGTCACAAAAGGCTCTAATTAGAAGCTGTTTTTTGTTTGAAGTCACAAACCATAATGATTAACAGTCACTGGCTTAATCTTCAACAATCCACTCATTGTATTTTATAAGCGTATTACGCTTTTTTTATGTGGATTCTTAATCTGAAAAGTAACCAATTACTGTAGCTGTCAAATTGATGTTGTTGAGAATTATTTCCCTCTGAAATGTATTGCAGTGGGAGTATAAAGCAGCAAAGCTGAATTTTTGGGTGTCTGTGAGGTCACAGTGACCTTTGACCACCAAATTCTAATCAGCTTTTTCTTGAAAAAAAAAAGTTTGAGGAAACTCCCTCAAGGCCATCTTCAGATATGTTCACAAGAATGAGATGAGCGCAAGGTCACAGTGATCTTGACCTTTGACCACCAAATTTTAATCAGTTCATCCTTGATTTCAAGTGCACTTCTGTGCCAAATTTGAAAAAAAATCCTCACAGTGTTCCTGAGAATTACATTCACAAAGACAACATAGATGAGGTCGCAGTGACCTTGCCCTCTGACCTATGACCACCAAAATCTAATCAATTCATTGCTGAATCCATGTGGATATTTGTGCTAAATCATAACAAATTCCCGCAAGGCATTCTTGAGATATCGTGTTCACGAGAATGAGACGGACGGACAGACGTACTGATGGACAGACAACCTGAAAAAAAACCAAAAAAACCTCCAGCGACGGCTACAGCCGGTGCTGAGGCATAAAAAACGTCTCTAATAATCCTCCACCTACAGTGATAAATTTGGACCAGACAGACTTGATCAATAGAAAATGGTTTCACTGTACTTCAATAGAGCATTTCAGAATTGCTAAATTTAACATCCTACCTCTTGAATGATTCATACAAATATTCATTAGATATTAATTACTTAAAAAAGTATAAAATTGTCAATGCGCTGCTAATCCAACATGATTCCTCAGATGAACCTCAGCTGATTTGCTCCGTCTCCACCCATGAAAGAAAGCCTTTCATACTCTCTCCACAAGATGGGGACCTTGTGTCAGCGTAGAGATGACTCCGAGCACCAAAGTAATCAGTGTTGAAAGTCACTGATGACAAGGAGTTGATGGTGAAAGTATAGTGAAGCTAGTCAAATATTTTTTTTTAACCGTGTTTTACAATTTTCTGTGTAAATGGCTACTTTTAAAAGGAAAGAGTACACAAAGCCCGACTCGCAGGCCTGTGCTCCATCTTGACTGGAGGCATTTCAGGAGAACCAAACCGTCTCGCAATTATAACCCCAGGGAGCCTCCCGCACGCTGAGAGGACCCCTGCTTTGACAAGTAAATTATGACTCTTGATGAGAGGAGAACGGCTTTCTCGGAATACAATTTTTGACAGCCAGGAAAATGCGGGTGGATACATACAACAACTTCCATCATCGGCGGAGCCAGATGCAACAGCCAAAAACACTTGTGTGCAATCATCAGGCTAATAATTATGGAGTGTGAGTGCTGGTCTGTATCTACCGTGGCAGCAATGTTTTTTAATCTGTCCATTCAATGTGAGCTGCCTTTAGAGGCGAGATGAGAGGGTGTTGTGTCAAGATGGATCCCAGCTTCTTTGATCATCCCTGCAGGGTGTGACTGTTTTCAAAGCGTCTGGGGAGAAATTAAGAAGAAGGAAAAAAAAAAGTTGTCAAATTGCAGTTGATGCAGACATAATTTTCATACATTTTAGCATAATGTTTTAAACATATCAGGTATCCAACACAAACTCAAGCCATAATATGTCATAAGCGACACCGTTTTTTCATTTCTAAATCCTTAGATTTACCATCACGTGGCTCATTTATCGTATTACAACACTTGATTTATTGATTATAAGCTTGGGTTGATGACAGACTGCATGATGGCTTTCTGCAGAAATTCAAAGACATGGTTATTAGTGGTTTGGTTTAAAATGTTTTAGGCTGTTTGAAGTTTTAACTTCGTCAGCGCTGCAAGACAAAAACTTTTGAGTACATCATTAAAGATGCATGTTGCACAGCCAAACATCCATAGAGAGATGGATATATGGTACAGTAATGGGCAAAGATAGCTTTATTCTAAATTGTAGAGGAGAGTGCAATGTTATCATAAATGTCAAATTTGTATATACTGAATTTGGGGAAAATGTGTTTAAAGGAAGAGACATTTTGGGAAACAGACTTATGTCTATAAAGTAAATACAAGCTGCAGACAGCACGTTAGCATAGCTCAGCAAAGTAGTTTGCCAAATTACTCTATTTGGTGTTTGTACAGATTCAAAAACCAAGACATAAATTACTATTAATTAGTAAGCTCCAGAGGTGTTGGCAGGCAGATTTTGTTAGCTTCACATGGAGCCATGCTAGCTGTTTTCCCTTGTTTTCAGTCATTGTGCTAAGCTAAGCTCAGGGGCTGCTGGCTACAGCTGATATATAGCTAACACACAGATATGAGAGTGGTATAAAACTTTATTTAGGAACTTTAAAGGCTGTAAATAGAAAAACTTCAACATTTTGGGAAATATGTTTATCTAACTTATGCTTAACTATCATTTCTGTATAGTAAAAGTAAGCTACAACTAGCAGCAGGCTAGCATAACTTGACCGAAAAACCGAAAAAACACTAATTGTTTTTACACTTGTTTTTGGTACAGATTAAACAACCAGAGTATCAATGTTAATATGTAAGCTTTAGAGTCAGTAGGAAAAATTTGTTATTGTCAGACAGAGCCAGGCTAACTTTTTTCAAGTTTTTGTGCTAAGCTAAATTAAGCTAAACGGCTGCTGGTTGGAGTTTCATATTAGGCTAACACACAGACATAAAAGTGGTATGAAACCTCATTCAGGAACTTAATAGGCTGTGAATAGGAATAGTTCAACATTTTTTGAAATATGCTTATAGGCTTTCTTGCTCAGAGTGAGCTAAATATGAAGCTATGCAGTCGGCTAGCTTAGCTAAGCATAAAGATTAGGAAACCAGCTAGCCTGACTGTCTAAAGTAACTGAATACAACTACCAGAAACTCTGAGGCAACCTGATTATTACTTATCTGTTTTTTTCTGCAAACCACTTCTTGAGCCAAGCCAATGTGATGCTGGCTGTCGCATCTTATTTAGTTAACACACAAACATAAGCGCGTGTTTCCATCTCCCACTCGTGGCATTGGAATAATTGGAAATATCACTTTCCAACTTGAAAATTCACACAAACCCCCCTCAAGTTAAAGAACTACTCCAAAAGTCGGTGAAATATTCGGTACACAAGTTGCCCAGTTGACGTCATATATGCAGAAACATGGATTAAAGTAAATGTTCGGTTTCTGGTAATAAACTTTTGGTTGACTCACATTTCATGTCAACTTTTTGCTCACATGTAATATGGTATTAGGTTGTAAAGTTAGCTGCTGTCCACAAAGACTGACCTGGATAAGATAAAAAGTTATTCATTAGCATCAGTCAGGTAAAGATATACTTAAATATTATTGAGGGTGTGGTGGTACAGCAACAGGATTGGAACAATGTGTTGTTTAAATGCTCTAACCAATCAAATTAAACCAATATTTTTCGTAGTATCTATGTTGTTTTCACATTATGACTTAAAGCTCGCGAATAAACCAAAGTCAGAAGAATGACTTCCCAATATCTGGAATGGGACCGTCCAAGGAGCATGTTCATGTAGCATAACTCTTGGCAAGAAAGTGAGTAAGTTTCCCCAAAATGTCTAAATATTGCTTTAAAATGATGCATTAATTCAAGATACAATATATTTCCATTTGATACATGCTTACAAAATACACTGCACATGTTTGAAGATTTTGGTTGTTGTTTGGTGTTGGAATTAGAAGTAACAGGATATGTGGATTTTTTTGAGGATCTTAAGATACCAAACACCACATTATCATTCCTGTTTTGTACAAACACATTCCTTAACCTTGGCAGAATGAACTGATTATCCAAAAGTTTCTTATTACCAAGGTCAAAGAGGTTCAGGCGTGGAGATTTAACATGTACAAACATGTTAAAAGGGTTTTTTGAAGAGAACTTTGATCCCAACAGCACTTCACACTCTTCTTTCTTTTCATTCAAGGCAATTCAGAAAACAAAAATCACCACCATATCTGTGATTCAAAAGTGAATCCTTACTCCATATTGGCAACCGGTGAATGATGAAACCACTCTTGGGCACTCATTTTGGTTTTAGCTGGCATTAGTTCAGATTAAGGCAACACAGTAACCCTAATTTATCTTTATTTGGAGCCTTTTAAGGTCCTGAATGAGGCTTTTTGGGAAATATGGATGGGGCCACATTTACATGCTCTACAATAGACAGGAACAGCACAGTCAATCATGTCCACAAATGTTGGAAACAAAATTACTGGGCTGTGTTAAAACAGAAGTTAATGGTTGGGCTGATTTCTATTAAGGTCTGTGCACTCTCATTTGAATAATGGTGCTTCCTACAATGTTTTTTCTTTTCAGTACTTGACCCAGGAGGGAAATAAATGTGATTCCGCTTTAACACCTCCATTAATATTCAAGTGGCTTTAATACTCCAGGTTTATTTCTGACTCACCGTAATTAGCATGGCAGTCTGGTGCTAGTTTATGATAAATCATGTTCTGATTGTGCTTTTGGATGTCGGTGGAAAAAAAACTATGGGTCTCATTAAGACAAAAAAAATACGTAGCTTTTGTAAGGAATATCTAGAACTCAGTATTTTTGAAAAACAAAAATGATTCTGTCATCAAATATGTAATTATTTTGTTTTTCTGCAACACAAAATCCAATTTTCTGGCATGCAAGTTGTCATTTTGAGTACTCATCAATCAAAGAGTATCTTGTTTTGGATTAAAGTGTTTATTTCTCTCACTGTCATGATTTAATTTTGAATTCTTTTTCTTATTCCTCTATGGCTGTTGACAAAAGACAACCTGCTTTGTCAGTTTTGCCTTAACTCTACTGTAAATTCCTTTGTCAACACTGAACAAAAAGTTAAGTGCAACACTTGTTTTGGCTTCTATGTTTGTAGGTTCATGTTAAAGAGCTAAGACATTTCATGCATTCAATAGATACATTTCTCTATAATTTTGGTCACAATTTTTTTTCCTTTCCTTTTCCAAGATAATCCATCCACTTGACAGATGTGGCAAGAAAAAGCATAATTTCTACACAGGTGTGCCTTGGGATGGTCACAATAAAAAAAGGCAATTTTTAAGTGTTTAGTCTGAACTTAGAAAAGGCAAGGAAAATTTATTTATACAGCGTATTTCATATCCAAAGGCAACCCAAAGTGCTTAAAAGATTAGTCAAGTAAAAGTTAATTTTAGGCCAATCACAAGACATTCCCCCAAAGGGCTGTGAAACAGGAATTTCAGTTCAATTTAAACTGATCATAAAGTCCAATATCACACATCACAGTTTGTCCTTAACACTCTTTTCACAACAAAAGCCGTCTCCAATGTTGGTTCTCTGAATTTGGCAGTACATCCAACCGGCAATACAACCACAAAAGGTTATGAAGATAATTTGCTGTAGAGTCAGTGACCTGCTGAGGCCGACTAAGATGCAGATGTGCTTCCCTGAGAAAGTTTTTACAGTTTGTGCAGAAATTCTTCGGTTGTGCAGACCAATTGCTGCATCAGCTGTTCAGGTGGCTTACATGTGGGTTGTGAGGCTGGTTGGATGTACTACCAAATTCACAGAAATGACATCAGAGATCTTATGGTGTTGAAATGAGCATTCAGTTTGGCAACAGCTCTAGCGGACAATCTTGTAGACAGTATACTAACGGCAAACTCCCTTAAAACTCACATTTTAGAGCAGCTTTTATTTTTGAACTAGAAAATTAAACAACAAAATAAAATAAAAATCTATGGAAAATGGGGACAACGCTGTTGAGTTTAACTTTTTGTTCAGTATAATACAACATAATTTTTAAGGGGTTTATGAGCTGTAATTAATGTGTTTGTTAATGGTTGATAAGTCATTTACTAAAGCTTCACGGATCAATTATGAGACATAAATAAGTAAAACTTAAGAGCTGTCAGGCTGTGAAGTCCAACCTACTTTACCGTCTTAGACATGCTTTTAACTTATCAGAAAGTCCCATAAAATAGACTCATTTGACTATTTTTTAAGTTCATGTTGATACGTAAGTGGTAAATAAATGGATTTTGGTTCATATGAGGTGACTTCCTGATGAATTAGGGACATATTTTTTGTAGATGTCACTGCTTAGGAAAAACCAGGCAAAGGCCGAAGTGGCGTCCGGTGTGCTGGACAGGTAGGTATTTGCATGTTTGTGGCTGTAAAGGTCAACGCTGGTCCCTCAAGAACCAGGATATATATTAAACCTGATGGACCATGAGGAGCTTCAGATCTGCCCCCAACCTCTGCAACCACCGAGGGGGGGGGGGGTATATTTAGATAATGTTAGCCTTTTTAGATTTGAATAGTTCATTCCTACCAGTTACATAAACCACCTATGGTCCCACACAGGCCCTCTGGAATCTGTGCCCAAAATAGTCGAAGCGCAAGAACGGGGGGGCACAAAAGCACAAAATGTTCCTGCTGGGGTAAAGAGGTGGCCAGATGTCTACGGGAACAGACTTTTAAATCTTCAGCTCATCTTGAAAGTGGCGTTGACTGTCGATGTGTGAAATGACGAAATCGTACTTTTTAGATAACAGAGTGTAAAGAATTTTCAGCGAGAACTAGGAAAAACTACCTGATTTTGGCATTTTTGTGCTCCCCTGTTTGTTTAACTTTCTCGCCTCCATGCTCACTCCTTTCCTGACGAGGGAGGGAGGGGAGAGGGAGGACGAGGAGACGATGCTGCAGATGATGAATCCCCCTCTGGACTACATCGTTTCCGACTGAGTGCGTCCAGTGGGCCAGAGCCAGGTCCTGGAATCTAGCTAATGAGACACACCCCCCCGAGGGCCCTGTGTCGTCCTATTGGCTGAGAGGCCGGTGGCGGGCGAGGCGATTGGCTGATGGAGTTCGGTGCAAGCAGCTGTCAGAACGTGTTGCGAATCAAAACTCACTGTGTTCTTATCCAGCATGGCACACAGTAAAGAAGTTAAACGAGGGGAGTGAAATGTATACTCGGGCTAACATTTGGGTTCCAAAATTTATAAAATTTATAGTCCGAATACTAATTATTTTCTTTACAGATTTTTTTTTAAACATTTCTTCAGGTGATGTATCTGAGAGAATATGGCTTATTCCATACTATTCTGGAATATACTATTATACTGTATAACTCACCCTCAGAGTGTCTCAAAATTCACCCATATTCAATTACAATTGCATAATTTATTTAATATATTGCAAACGTGCAATAAGGTTTTTAAGGTGAAATAATTCATTATACACTGTCTTAACTGGAATAATTGGTGCAATAATTCAATCGTGCAATTATTCAAATGTGCAACAATCTTTCAACTCTTGAATATAGGCTATATTTAACATGTTACACATATTGTATATATTGTATGTATTCTTATTTTTATTCGTAATTATGTATATACCTGTTGTAAACTGTAGCATTAGACACATATTATTTATTTCTAAGGGACACAGATTAATATTTTTATACACTATCCTCTCATTACATTACACATACATAGATATATATCATTTGAATTTTCACATTTTATTTTAATTCTCTTATTATTACTGTTTATATATTTTTAATTTTTACACAAAAATATTCAAATACTAGTGCTAATTGTCTTTATTATCATTACTACTGTATTTCTGTTTCATATATTTACATAATTTGTGCTGGTACTTATTTCTGCTTTCTATAATTCTCTATTATTTGCAACAAACTACAATTTCTCCCCAGGGATCAATGAAGTATTTCTGATTTTAAAACATTTCCAGTGGCAACATTTTTACTCATCCTGTCTCTAAAGCAATTTCATGCACCACATTTAACTCTGTATCTACAGCTGGTTTACTGTATTTGATATTTTATGCTTCCCTCTTATGGCTGAATGAGTTACGATGCCTCCACAGTGAATCACTTCTCAGGGCTGTAATTCACTCTTTTTTTTCAAGGTCCCATTGAACTGAAGCACATCCTCCAGATGTGATGGCTTACTTCCACTCACTGAATAAAAAATATACCTATAGATTTTATTTATTCAGTGAGATATCTGAGGAGGGCCTTTGACAACAAGAGCGACATGTTGTGTATCTTGCAGCATGAATAAAATATTGTATTTTTTACTACAAGCAAGAGGCAGAACCTCTCATCTGGAAATTCCTACAAATATTTTTACTTCCACTTTGACTGGGATAACTGGCCTAAACACATTCTGGACATTCAGTGCAAAGAGGCACGTCTTTGAGTCTTAACCGGTGTTGAAATATTACAGTATTTTGCCCGCAGAAGAACATGAAGACGAGGAGCAAGCCAAGTTCAAGACATCAGAAAAGTATTACAGTCCAGCAAAGCATGTGAAAACGTCGGACCTGCTGCTTTTTCACCCCATCTTTGACATTTTGCTTCTCTGTCTCAGTGGCCTCCTCAGAGTGTGTGAGGCGAGTTCAGCTGAGGGTCAGGACGCAAGAGGAGGGGATGATGAACATTTCTAGTTGTAAGTGAACGTCCTGTGATCAGCTCATGGTGGCAGATGCCTGAAGGCGGAAGAGCGGCAGGGGGAAAAAAGAGAGCAGTGGGCGGAGGCTATGGATACAACCAGGAGGGAAACAGAGGGAAAGAGGAAATCAAAGATGTGACCTCAGGATGTGGGGTAGAAAGCGTGGATGGATTATAAGACAACGGGTCCCTGGGCACAGTCACGTAAAAGGCCTCACTTCACCCCTCCTACATATGAGCAAGACCGACTAAACGTAAATAAATAAAAAACTCCAAGTGACGTTTGTAGTAATTTTGTGTCACTTTATTTTGATTATAATTGTCTTTGTGGTAGTTTTTTGTCTCTTTCAGTATTTTTTGCATCTCTTTGTAGTTGTTTCATGTCTCTTAGGTAATTATGGATCTCTGTTTACATTTTGTGAGTCTTTATTCTCTCTACGTCACATTTGGAAGTTATATTGGTCATTTGGCATCTATCTGGCCTTTTTGTGTCTTTTTGTAATTGTAGTGCATCTCTTTGTGGTCATTTTGTGTCTCGTTGTGTGTTTACATCTCTTTACATCTCTTTGTGGTCATTTTGTGTCTCCTTGTGGTGTGTTTACATCTCTTGGAAACATCTATTTGTGGTCTTATTGCAGTTGTTTTGCATCTCTTTACATCTCTTTGTGGTCATTTTGTGTCTCCTTGTGGTGTGTTTACATCTCTTGGAAACATCTATTTGTGGTCTTATTGCAGTTGTTTTGCATCTCTTTGTGGTCATTTTTTGTCTCCTTGTGGTCTTTTTAAGGTCATTTTACATCTATATGTGGTTGTTTCAAGTCTCTATGGTCATTTTGTGTTTCTTTGTGGTCATTTTAAGTATCTTTGTAGTCATTTTGAGTCTCTTTGTTGTTTTTGCATCGCTTTGTGTTCATTTTGAGTCACTCAGTTGCCATTTTGTGTCTCTTATTGGTTGCTTTGCATATGTTTATGGTCATTTGTTGTCTCTTTGTAGTAATTTACATCTCTTTAAGGTTGTTTCCAATCTCTTCGTGGTCATTTTGTGCCTTTTTTTGTTTTCCAACTCTTTTGTTGTTAATTTGAGTCTCTCTGGTTATTTTCCATCTCTTTGTGGTATTTTGAATCTCTTTGTGATCACTTTGAAACTCTAAGGCCATTTTGTGTCTCTGCTTTTGCGATCATTTTGTGTTTTTTGTTGTTGTTTTGCAACTCATTGTGGTTGTTTTGAATACCTTTGTGTTAACTCTGAGACTTATTTTATGGTAATTTTGCATCTCTTTGTAGTTGTGCATCTCTTTGCGGTCATTTTATAACTCTTTTGGCGACCATGTGACTTCATAATAAATCAGTTAATTAACCCACAGCCTGTTCATTAATCCATGCGTGTTAGAAAGGGTTCAAAGAGGAAAAGACTGATGCAGCAGAAAGCAGGCAAGATGTATAAATCTGGGGCCTGCTGCGAGAGGCAGATCAATGAATCAATCAAACTTTATTCCTGACACAGGGAAGGTCCATAGTAGAATACAGACAGAAACAGAGTAGACAGACAGAATAGAAATATGAATAAATAAGTTTAAAAAAAGGCAGATCTAAAAGACCACGGTACATAAAATGTTTCATAAAGTTACTTATAAAGAAAGCTGCTGTGTAATTTAATCCACACCGTCAGAGCAGCAACATGTCTTTGAGAGTTGAACTGCATCGAGCAGGACACACTCGCATCTATAACCACTCCTGTCAGCTCCTCTCGTTCCTCTCCTCCCACTTTCCCGTCCCTCTCTTTCTCCTCTGTTTCGTACTTCGTCAAATTGCATCACTTCACACTCTCTGTATGCTTTGCCCCTTTAATTGTCCAGCGCCAGCTTTGTCCTCATATGGACATTCATAGAATCAGTGTGTACCACCATATTCGCGTAATTAATCAAAGCTAGATCACAAAGTAACAGCTGTGATATTCTCTGTATGCCCAGCAGCAAAGGTCAAAAGTTCACAGAAGATGAGCGCTCTCTATTGGTGAGCACAGCAAAGTACAGTATGAACTCTGTCAACTGTACAGTTTGTGCTCTATGCTGTGTTTGGCTCATTATTTAATGCATGCAGATGTGTACAGATGTACGCTTGCATGATTTTACACCCATGGGCAATGTTTATTTTCCAGTATTTGCAACATGCCTTCACGTTTTGTCCATGTATGTTTCATTTCCTGCCCTATATGCCATCTCATCCTGTGTAATGATATACAGAAGTAAACACACACACACACACACACTCACACACACACACACACACTCACACACACACACACGGAGCCTAATTCAACCAATTTTAGAGTGGCCTTTTCACTTTATCTGGGCTACATTATATAAAACTAAGACAAAAAAAGATTTATATAACAGACTAGCAGGGAATTACATGCCCATGGTAACTTATTAAGCACGCGCACACACACACACACACACTATATATATATTCTATTTGACAGCATTTACAGTTAATACCATTCAATGGCCTTCTGGGCTGCACCTTTGGGTGGAAAAAGCTAATTCGAAGCGCTGTCTGGCACCTTGTAACACCTTGAAAATGTTTTCTTTCACCTTTCCTCCGGGATTATATGAAGGAGCAATTGTCCCATTTCAGGTTTATCTCCATTACCCTTATGAAAGTTTGATAAGCCGGCAGAGTGGGGAGTCACAGCTCAGGATGGAGGTGAGGAGCAGATTAAAAATGAATTGCCTGACTATAACAGATAAATATTATAATAGATAATAAAGTCAGTCTTGGAAAGACTATTATTCCCCTGCTTAGGTCAAGAGTGTGGTGTGTGTGTACACGTTTGAAAAGATATGTTTGCGACCTGCTTGCTGTCTGAAGAAAGAGATACATACTGTACTGTAAAGGGTAGCCAAAATAACAGCACACCCTAAAACAGAGGCCTTAATGGTTAGTTGTAACAATTTTAGCTTTAGAAGAGGTGTCAAAGGGGCCAAGTCACTGATTTGCAATTTTTAGAGAAGGAAAAGACAGAATAAAGACAATAAGGAAGGATAAGAAAGAAAGAAAGAAAGAAAGACAGACAGAAAGAAAGAAACGTGAAAAGATCTGCCAGTTTTATGAGATACTTTCAACTTGTTTTCAATAAAAATCTACTTTTTCTGGGAATTTTTACGAGACACAGTGTCAACTCTCGGGCTGTACCCGACCCAGAATTATGCTTGTAGAAATGGATTTTACTGTTCAATACAAAAAAAATATTCGCAATCTATTTTGTTTTCCATACAAGGAAGTTTGAACGGGGCTCAGCTGCATGTTTAGTGTGACAGCATACAGTCATTATTGTGCAAACAAAATAATAGGCTGACTACTCCATTAGTATTCGCTTGGCCGCAGACAGATCCACACTGCACACACTCATAAACACATCATCCCCCCAGGCTCACACCTCATGGAGCTAATAATCTTCCTGGCTGAACAATTAAAACTTACTTTAAGAGTTTTTTTCTCAGTGCATGACCAGTGCCAAACAAACAAACATGACTCACAAGCTGGCAGACACAGATACAGTCAATCGACTATAACCACAATATTAACCGCAGCACTCGGCTGCCATCTCTGCCACAGGGACTCATAACCTGAATCACAACCTTCGCCATGTAGCAAAATCTGAAAACTCTGAGCTCTGAAAATAAAGAAATAGGATCTGATTAGTTGTTTGTCATCATTTTATCCCACATCAGCACCAGGTTATATCTACAGAGAGCCAAAGGACGTCTTCAGGTCAGATAATTTCTCTACGCCTCTTTCTCTCGCGCTGTTGCTACCGTTCAAGATTATCGGGCCTCCACACACGCTGCCAGGACACCAGAATAAAGTGAGCCATCTTCCATGGCCTCAGCAGTCACCAGACCTCACCCTTCAGGGAAAGCAACACAAAATGACATCAGTTTTCTTTGTTCCTCAAAGACCAGGAGGCTTTTCTTCTGGAAGAAAGGTCCAATGTTCAACTGCACACGGTTCACGACTTGAATTACAGCATTCAAAGTAACATTGGAGCAGTTCTGCGGGGCAAAACAGTGATCTCAGTCCTTATAACCGGATTATTGTTAATTTATTTTTAGGTAGTTTGTCTGTTGATATTCTGATTACTTGGTAAAATAATCAACTAAGCATGATACATTTTACATCTTAAAAAAATAACCGTAAACCCTCCCCTGAATAGACTTTAACCCTTTAAAACATGAGAAAATTCATATGATTTCTTCAAAAAATATAGGAAAATGGCATGAGCAACTGACTCAAAATTAGCAAGAAATCAGTATGCTGTGTGGCCCTCGTTGTTGATGTTTTACATATGTTTGTTTAGCTTTTTACTGTATATTGTTTTACTAATGTCCTGATATTTTGCTGTTTTATTATTGTCATTTCTGTAAGGTGACTTTGAGTGTTCAGAAAGGCTACCATAAATACTATGGATTATTATTATTACTATTAAAAATTTCAAGAAAATAAATGAGCAAAAAAACCCAAAACAAAACACGGAAATGACACAAGAAAAGTGCTTAAAAATTACAATAATTCTGTAATTTTAAATATATAATTATAACTTTCTGGACATTTTACCCTAGCCACCTTTTTTAAATTCTAGGTCTGCTAATGTCTTGCAATTTGCAAAACATTTCTTGCAAACTTTCTCACTGACTTTTTTCCATGTTTTCAAAACAATCAAAGCAATTTGCTGGGGTTTCAGTGGTTTAAATACCTCTGAAATGTTTGAATGCAGCACAAAAAAGTGATGTGAATCCAGGTTTCAAAGGGTTTACAAATACAATCTAATCTAATGAATCGACATTTTTGAGTCAATGCCACTTTTTCAGATAAACATGTCATTGTGAATCCAATCTCTTTTTTCATTTGGATCTGCACCCTAGACAAGGCTACTGCCAGGACGGCAATAAAAAAGTCTTGTTTAACACATCTCGTAAGGTGATCTCATGATCAGAGTTGCAGTCCTGTAATGGTGATATCACTGCTTCAATCTTTGCAGCAGCTGACATGTCTTTTATCGTGCTGCTCCTCTACATAAGCTCAAAGAATTTCAAAAACAAATCCCTGAACTACTAAGTTTAAATTGTGAGGTTCATGGCTCATCATGTACTTCTCTCCACAGAGGAGGTTAATGGGTGTCTTTCAACACACCCATCCTCCCTCTACCCACATGAATACAGCATTTAAAACTAATATTTTAGCAACTCACTACAGCTCAGTTTAACACTGGTCATTTTGATTTTTATATTGCAAATTAAATTGGCGCAAAGACGAGACACAAATCTCTCTATTAATCGTATACAGTTCTTTGATTAGATAGCATGTGTTTTATAACATTTTCAGTAAATACTTATTTGTATTTATTTTGTATTTCTCTGTCTTTTAAGCAGCTGTCTATACTTTGCTATTTGTTAACTTCCTCTCTGTGTCTGAACACATTTAATGAATAAGACCATCTTAAGGCTGGAAAAGTTATCAAATATTACTTGCAATCGCGATTATGGCTGCCCACAATCAAATGAACATGACTTACTGCGATTCTGACATTTTAAAATGCGTGCTCCGCCCACAAAAAAACTCTCTGCTTTAAGCTGTGCATACCCCCCTGCAGTGGCAGTCGATGAAAAACTTCCCTAAAAGTTGTGACTGCAGAAGTCAAAACAAAAATAGTCCAAAATCAGACATCATCAACTGTTGTTTGGAAGTAATTTTGTATCTTTATCGGCACCGCAATGCGACACAACTAACCAACCACATGAATGCAGCATTTATAACTAACATTTAAACCACCCGAAAAACAAAACAAAACAAAACAAAACTGCAGAACAATGAATGCATGAACCTCAAGAACAGCAACATTGCTAATGTTACCGTTCTCCATGACCCCCCTCTTCGTCCAGTGTCCACTCAGACATCCATAACAGTGACGCTGCAGAGCGTCACGGTACCATGACGGGTGTTAAAGTTATTTTCTTTAAATACAGCGGAGGATATAAATCCATGGCAGATGCACTGAATTCCAGTGTAGAAGAACCTTACATTACGTCTTACTTTGATGCAAAGATTCGGAAATTAGCAGGAACGTAGCACAACCTGGAAGTGAAAGCAATGCTCTGCAAGAGAGAAAAACTTTGTCCCTAAAAGCAATGAATAATCGAGATAAATAATCATGTCAGTATTAAACAAAATAATAGTGATGGCCATAATTGAGCAGCCCTATGTCATCATGGTTTCAGATATAAATAACACAAAGATAAAGTGCTTCGTCACATAAATATATTGCTGATCTTCTGCAAAACAGAGTGACATGAGAGCTTAATGAAAAGAGATGTTGATGCAAACACAGCCGGTCAAGGATGTCTTTGTGTACGTTAAGTGTCACTGCCTGCAGCCTGTTTGTTGTTCCCAGTGGAAAGCATGCAGAAGTGGGCCCTTGTGGTTACTGTAGCATTGCTGTGACTCACATTGAGCCCGAAGCCATAAATGCATATGTGCATCCTAGTTTGTCGAATTAGGTCTGCAGTTGGTTAAGCTGTGTGTGTGAGTCACAAGAAGCAGATTAGGCCATTTTATTCATATATAAGCGTGGGCTGCAGTATACTCTTTTCAATATACTTGATCTTGGTTGTAGAACCTGTTGCTTATAAAAGATGCGCAACTGGCAATGTCATCACATTTATAGACAGAGGAGGTCAAGATGCAGTTTATACTGTATAGTTTCAACACACAGCTTGTATGTGTACTGCTGCAAAGCCCCAGAGCCCACAAGCCAAGTAAATCGTTCAACCTCAGCACGTAAAGTAGTCCCACATCATAAAAAATGCATCCAGTGGCATATGGTGTGCCAAGCTGCGTTACAGGCGATGCAGCTCCAGCCCATACACTCACAAATCCATATCCATTACTGCCATTTCTATTTTTTTTAAAGACCGAGGTCAGTAGTTCACATCCCATCACACAGGAGAAACCCCTCAACATCTGCTTCTGTTGCCATGGCAACTGGCTGCTGCCGCCACTGTTGCCTGACAGATGGAAAGGGAAGGAAGGAAAGAGAGTATAGGTGCATTTTTATTGCTGCAGGTGCATTTTAATGCGTTTTGACACAAACTGAAGAGCAGTGACGCCCGCTTTTCAGGAGCACTGCGGGTCTCGGTCCTCAATCCTCTCACACACCTGGACGATTACAAGTGTTTTTCCAACACATCGGAACGGATCTTATTCACCTGTACCTGAGGAAAAGGTTTCCAGAGGTGGCCACTGTGCAGCACTCTACACGAAGGAACTACAGCAATGTAGAGCTGCTGTATACGCAAGCTGAAGTAATGTATTACATTACTCATATAAACAGAATTCAGGACAATTCTATTCCTGAATATTCTGGAGTTTTTATCTTATTCCACAGTACTATCTAGAACTTCAAAATCCCATTGTAGAAATCTCTCTAGAACACTCCAGAAATTCAATTAATTATTTTCCAAAATGGAACCATAACCATAATATGTTTTTTTAAAACACTCTGGAGATTGGACAATTTCATTCGACAATACTCCTTAAATATTTTTGAATAATAACTGAGAAAAATTAAATATTCTAGAATACAAGAGAATATTCTATAATTTTGAGAATTTTACTCTGGGATGCTCTAGATATTGAGAAATTATACTCCAGAATACTATCTAGAATACTCTAGAACAGAACCAAATACTCACATAAGACAGTTCTATTCAAGAATACACTCTGGAATTAAGTATTACAATGACCACAATGACGATGCTTATTGATATCGTCTCTTATTGACTGCAGGACATTGAACTGAATCGATTTGAAAACGTGCCATTTGTGCCATAAATTATTCTAGAATATATCGCTCTATGTAAGTGTATTACATCAATTTTAAAAGTAACTCCAAGGTGTAGTTTTCATTTGAACAACCTTAACCTTGATTCAAAACTTACACACAAAAGACATCTGAGAAATATGAAAGAAGGGGAAATACAAATTTAGGAAATATTCTTACACAGTCATGAACTTAATGTGACCTAATTATGTTTGTATTCTGCCTCAACACGTGTTAACCTCCGTTTAACCGCTTCACTGTAAGGCACACACTCACCTTCTGGCTGTTTTAAAGGGGCACACACACACACAGACACACACACACACACACACACACACACACACACACACACACACACACACACACACGCACACACACACACACACACACACAGACACACACACACACACACACACACACAAATGCAGCCGTAAGGGCCACTGTTGTGTATGCATCACTGGAAAGCCAATTTAATTAAAAAATAACCACTGGACATGAAATTAAAAAAAATACTAAAGAGGGGATAAAATAACAATTCAGCTATGGGCCTGATGTGACTATTGTCAAAAAATGACCTCTAGCTTTTTTCTTAAAACAGAGCAGTACACATAACATCATGATGTGCATCTGAATTTGTTTTAAATATTTAGTTTTATTCATGTTTTACTTTAACCTCTGTTAAATCTCATCTCCTCTTGACTTGCTTGAAAAGAAATATTAGCATATCTCCACTGGCAAACAAATTGAGCTATTACACAAATTAATACTTAAATTAGCTGTTTGGAGATTTTTTTTTCTTCCCCTCACAAACTGCGTTCAAATTTAAAATTAATTTCCCTAAATCTGTTTTCAAATTAACAAGAGGGTTAATGCAGGGCTATTAGAAAAATATTTTTCTCACCATCACATTAATTTAATTTCATGTTTAATCATACGCACCGGAGCTCGGAATAATAACAATAATAATGATGGTGACAAAAAAAAGGCACCAATTAGTGCTCTCATTTGTGGTTCTGATTGTATCATGAATTATTCATGAAATCAGAGTTAACAAGACAGAGAATGAAGGGATCCGCTTGCCCACTGAGGGTGGATTGGTATAAAGACAGGAGTCACTGCTGCCTTTTCCTCGACGACGCACAGTCAGTCTGCTGCTGCTTGGTGGATACAGCTGCACATCAGGTACTTTTTACTCCTACAAATACAGTAATTTATCTACTAATTTTGTGTATTTTTATTCATTTTAAATATTACATTTGAAAAATAACCCCATTTGTTTTGGGTTTTTTTTGTACAAGTTGCAATTTACAGTTGTTTTATTACTTTTTTATTTTCAAAATGACATTTTGAAAAATATAATTTATAAATAATACTTTAACTCATTTGTTTTGAAAGAAATATTTAATTAATTGCTAAAAAATTAACCCTTTTAAGATGCAATTTCATCATGTGGTATTTTGCTATGATTGCTTTAAATTTCTCTTCATATGCACAGAAGAAAGACTGAAAAAAATTAAAGTATTTCTTTTTTACAAATTACTTAAATGATTTCTATTTTTCATACAGCAGCCTCATCACAAAGGAAAACCTAGAAATTTTCAACTATCCCCTCCCCACGGGGGGATCCTCGCTGAAAACGACAGACTCTAGGGCCCGGAAGCCTCAGCGTGGCCGGGGTCCCTGTGCGCAGTGCATTCACAGTTCACAGGCATCTCGACCTAAATGCGATGTGACGGGAGAACCTTTACTGAAACAAACGGGAATATAGTATCAGGAAAGGCTGACCGAGCTGTGAACCGAGGCCCTAACATGGAGCAAATTAACATCAGCAAAAATAGCTCCGCATTTTCAGATCGCTTATGTGCCAGGCAGCAAATGCATCAAGCGCTGTCAGGTCATTTTAGCCCGCAGATGTCTCACAAAACAGGCCGATGTGAGGGGGCTCCTTTGGCCGGGCAGCATCCTCGAACTCTGACCGCCGAGCAGGACCAGCTCCTGAGGTGCTGCTGTTTTGTGTCCTGCAGGCACATGTCCCCGGGTCTGAGCTTTCAGTCCCACTATCATCCATCATAAGATCTCTTTCGTGATGTCTTGGGCTGAGCTGAGTAGTCTAATGATGCCACTCTGCCTGGCCAGCTGAAAGCACAGAGGGGGAGAGGCTGCTTTCTATGAATGCAGTTTGATTTTAAGGTCACGACAGATACTCCCTGCATCCCAGCGCTTGTGCAAAAGTTTACCGATTCTGGTTGTGCAAGGTCAGCTCCTGAAACCTATGACAGTCATGTACAGCTGTCGTATCAATGCTTCTGTTTCTGACTTACTGACAGTCCATCATGGAGCACCAGTATGGACTGGTTTGGGACAGATGCCAGTGGTGAGCTATGAGGAATCTACATGTATAGCAGCAACATTAACAAGGTTAAAATAACTTAGAAATACAGTAGGCAGCTCAGCCGCAGCGCCACAACAACAGACACTGCCAATGTAAACACAGCGCTCATGCATGCAGTCTAGCGCGGGTGTAACCTCCTGGGTACAAGATGCACACTGCGTGCAAAACATCCTAAATATAGCCTCTCCAGAACCAAGTTATTAGAAAGTTGAGGGTTTATATTTTTGACAGTATTTAAAAATCAAACTGTCAGCCAGCCACCCAGCCGCAGCCAAGACCAGGACTGATCCAAGTCAGTGACATGTCAAAAAAATAATTTTGGTGTTACCTCACTTTTTCCATTCGTGCCATTTGGTTCCCAGTTTACAGTCTTACTGTACATTATTACAACCAAACAAATCAACCCAATCTTGCCGAACCCTACTTGCCTCTAATTTCAGTTTCAGTGGGAATATTAATTGTTCCCATTAAGTCCTGGAGATCAGTAAAAGTGCAGGAAATCAGATAAAAAGAAGTATCAAAAAACATTAATAGATTAACCCTTTGAAACCTCCTTCTAAAGCTTCTAAGTTGCTTATTACCTTCTCCTTTTGTTTTTTAAAAGAAATCAAACAAATGTGCTCAGTTTTCAAAGGGTTTAGCCAATATTAACTGATGGGTAGTATTGATCCATAAAAAACACGTTATGGATGAATTGAACAGGGTCATCGAATCCCTCTTTCACGCCCTTGTGTGTAGAATATTTCAGCTTTCTTTTTCTCTCGCTGCATCACCTTCAGGCTGACCTCTGTCTGATTTTGAGCACTCCAAGTGTGTGAACAGCTGGATATCTGAGCAGAAAACATTCACCTTCACTCCACCGCTGTGTGTGTGTATGTGTAAATCTTGATTGGGATTGAATCTGAAAGTGGCTGCAATAAAATAGTAGTTGAACCTTTTTTTTTTCGAAACATTCAGCCTTCTGCGTCTGCTATGATTTGGGCCCAAATATGTAGATCTCTGAAATGAGCATCTATATGTAAAGTCACTCTCCAGGATCTGTTTTTTAACCAGCTAAATCTGTGACAAAAACACTGCAGAGCCAAATCCCAGATCTAGATCTACAATGACTGAACGTTTTTGGTGTTTTCTCAGAGAACGGACAACAGAAATCAAAACAAAAATAGGGAAAAACACAGATAGAGGTGAGAGGTAGTCAGTCCCCCCTCCCTCCCTCCTGTCGCTGCTTCACAGCCCATTAGGTCAGAGCAGAGCAGGGAGCGCGGCTCTTAGGCTGGCGGTGTAATATTGGTGAGGACACGGCTGAGGGAAGGACCGCAGAGGTTTTTAAAAGCCTGTGTTGGCTGTGTGGCTGAGGTGAGATGTCATTTCCTCTCAGTGCCTGAGAGCACCATCACAGTGATATAAAAGCATGCAGTTCCTCAGCAGCTGCTGATGGGCGGCACGTAGACAACGGAGAGGATGAGGAAGGTACTAACATCTGTATGGATTTCCAAAATGTGTGGAAAATAGAGCATTTATTAATAGGAACTCCGTTTAATTTAAAATACCAGTGCTAAGGCAAGTATGTATTTTTGTTTGCAATTAATGATAAAAGCTTTAGCACTAAAAATGTGTGTTTTTCTTGCTACCCCCAGCCCTTAACAACATCTTCTGATCCATCATTACTGGAAAATATGTTAATGTAAGATCATGTCAAAGCAAAGAGGTATATTTCTTTGCTTTTTTTTGTATGTTGACACTATATATACTAAATAAAAACCAGATACTGTGCCTTATTAAGTTGCTGTGAGCTGTAAATTCACCACCTCTAAGCAGAGGAGAGAAGACAATGTCTTCTCGGAGCCAAAAGCGCTTTCTCTGCAGGAATATCTGGGGACCAAAACATCCCCAGAAGTACACTGCACAGCACACTGACTAGAAAAGAAAAAACAGCTTGAACTGGAGCAACCTCATTCAACGGAGGGGTCTCAAACTGATTCGAATCTACGACTTTCAAAGGGCAACCCTAGTCAACAAGCTATGATTTCAGGACCGCCCAAAAAATCCCAGACGAAAAAATGGTATTATACTGAACGGTTATTACTCCAAAATTCAACGCAAATTAATTTTCATTGATATTGGCACCATTATCGAGACTTCTTTGCGACAGCTTTTGCATTTAGGTATAATTTATTGCACATTGCTGATGTGTTTGGCCATGAAGGTTGTGTTCCCGTCCCCCCTTGACCACTGGATTTCTTCCTTGCTTGGTTTAATACCCTTTAGCTGGCAATTCATTTGTATTATATAAGTTAATTAGACAATCAATGTATGCAGACCAGTGATTGGATTGATATAACATGACTTGACTTGAAATGTAATGTTACGTTATAGTACTGATATAGGAATATCGATACGCTTTAATGTTATCGATTTTCGAGTTTTTAAAAAAGCTGAACCAGGTCCTCAGTAGAATTCGGTTTCGATCCCTTCCCCTATTAGTAGCTATGTAGTTCGGTCTTTTTAAGATTTTTTTTAACCATCTTTTATGAGTTCAGAAACAAATCTGATTTTACTTTGCATAGGCTTTAGGGAATGTTGTTTATGGTAACCTACAGTTGTTTTCACCTTCTCACCTTGCTGCAGTGAATTTCACAGGTGTGTCAGTGCACCATGACATAACTAACATAACTTGTGTGTGTTTACATGTGCAACCTAGCACTGCACCTTGTGTTAAGTTGTAGCTTTTTCAACACCTACCTATATGTTCACTGGAGATCAGAGAGTAACAAGCAAACAGCTTTACAAACAAGTCCTTTTTCTCCACATGAAGGAATCTCTGCGCTCTGCATTACCCTCCATGAATCACACTTTGACCTTATACTGTACATACATTGGAGTGCATGTGTGCAATACAGTATATGTCTGCTTCAATGTTGTCATACAGTATGTCAACCTCAATTTTCTGTGTGTATTTTCACATTTGCAGCTGTGGAGGTGTTTCTTTCCACCGTTCTGTATCGCTGCATGTCTCCAGGGGGGTTTTATGTTGTTAAATCTCTGAACCACTTGTGTTTGAGATGATATGGAAGAGAGAGAACAATGGTACCCTTTAACACCCTCTCTTTGTCCTTTGCTTTTATGAAAACAGCCTCTCAGGATCTGTTCTCTTCTCCGCACATTAGCATTATCTGAGGTGAGAGGACACCTGGGAACCAGAGGAGCCAGACTCTGGTGCGGGGTGTGAGTTAACCCTGATTTCTCATGCCCAGACTTCTTTCACACTTTGATCACAATTGTGAAGCCGACCCCGGGTCAAGCATGTGGAGATACTCTCACCCGGCTCTGAGAGTCAACACTGAGCATGCTCATGACCCGGTTGTGAGGGTCATATCTCCCTCCCCGAGGGCGAACGAACACATAATCGAAGCGCATGAATGCCTACACACTCCTACGTTAACACTCGATGAAGACAGACAGATGTGAATGCATGAAGGCGCTGCGCACATGTATCGTATTCACATGTTTTCAGATTAGATTAAATAAGATCATATAAGGGAGTGAATATAAAACACACGTGGTGATAAAGAGCAAATCTGACAGAGTATATAAGCCATATGGCCAAACATCACGTGTTGCCATTGACATCAATGTATATACAGTACATGTGTGACGACAGAAAAACACACAACTGTGAGGCTGTGTAAAAAAAAAAAACAAAAAACATACAGATCTGCAGCATCACAGATACAAAACCACACACACACAAGCTGTAAAAGCATAATACACACAGCGCAGTAGGTGTCTGCATGCAGACTTGACTGAAAATGCAGGGAGAGCCCAAACATGCCAGACGGGATCAAAATCCGCTGCTTGGCGCCCTGCCGACATCGCGACCCCGGGTAAGAGGAGCCGGACAGGAAGGGTGGCAGACCTTAGTGTCGGCACTGCGGGGGATGCCAGGGGAGCTGAGGATCACACACACAAAGCCGACAGACACACACACAATCACAGACTTATAGTATGTAAGAGGGTGGAGATAACAAATGGGACTGGTTCTTCTTACTGCATCTGAGTCACTGTCACTTCTCTCATACAGCCAGTTTCCAGCAGCAGCAGGCAGCTGTTTACGAAAAAAAAAAAACACAGTGCACTACCTGCTGAGCACCAAGTAGCAGACAGACAAATTTTGCAACCAGCTGGTGAACAAAGTGGAACATTCAGCAGCTAAAGAGCCAGGTACTTCCCTCAGGAGTTACTGGGGACTGAAACTGAGCTAACAGGAGAGCTAATATATATAAAGTGCTGCAGATATGAGTGAATAAATGCACAATAGATGCCTGAAATAAGGCCTCAGAGATTTTCATGTTATGTTCTACAGCATGAAATACGTCAGTAAACATCCCAATTGTGAATTACGAAGCTTTCATGTGCCTTAAAAAAGGCGGTGGCTAACAAATGGCTAAATAATGATGAACGCGGCTTTACAGCTTCATTGTGGTGGCGATGTTACAGTCATGCCATCGTGGTGTTGTTTGTTTATGTCCATACACTAGCTTATCCTTATTTTGCAATTGCATTTTTGCTTCTTAAATGCAATTGTTCATTAGCAAAGAAAATGTAAATGTAAATATCTCATAGGCTTTTAGTCAAAGGAACCAGGGCGATGCTCACTTCCACTTCAGTCTACAGAAAAACGTCATCTCAGGAGCACTCTATTAGACTCAATTCATCAAATTTCCAAAAACACGACTCTAAAAAAATGCCTATGTTGCTAAAAGTCTGCTGGATGCGAAAAAAAAAACAATGAAAAAACAGATGGTTTCCAAATCTACATCATAAAAAGTGAAAATTTGTCAGCATTTCAATTACAGCTCACTTCCCCTGCATTAATGCAGCTTAAGTATATTTTAGCTAGAGCTATGATTAACTGATTAATTGTAAACTATTTAGTTAATCACCAACTAATTTGATCGATTAATCAGTCTGAGTAATTATTTAAAGAAAAAAAAATCTCTTATTTTTTTCTGGTTTCTTTTCGCCTCTATGACAAGTGAACTTCAAGGACGTCAACTTGGGCTTAGGGAATCACATCTGACTTTTTTCACCATTTTCCAACATTTAATGGACCAAACAACTTAGTTGCCGCTTCAATTTTAGCTGAGGTGTTGCACTGGGGGTCTTGCATCAGAAATGTACAAAATATCTGCATAAAACTAAAAGCCTTATTCAGGAGGATATTTGGTAAAAGTGAGACACTGTGGCATCAAACTGGCAAACATCTACAGTTTTTTAGTGCTCTGTCAAAGGATTTTGGGTGGTAAAAGAGGAGTGAAAATATTTTAATCACCCGAAACACCAGCTATCACAAATAAACCATTCAGCTGCAGCAAATAGAGTTGAACTGAATGCTGACAGCTCGCTTTTTATTCCCTGTAGAGGAACATTGGCTTGCTAATTTGAATTTTTCTTATGCTTTACATTTTTGGGTAATTCATTCAGTGTTAAATGGGAGAACTTTGAACTTCGTGTCCTTGTTGTTTTGCAGCCTGAAACGGCATTTTTACTTCAACACTGATGATTTTTACATCTGCTGAAAGGGGAATTCTTCTCCAGTCTCTTGAACTTGCGAACCCTTTTCATAATACACCTGATATTGTCGAAAATGCTCGCTGTCAAGACAAAAAAGACTGCATTCTTTCTGCCTGAAAAGTTAACATTTCGATTAAATATTTTTAAATTATGATATTAAAGTACACTTATAGCACCGTTAAAAATACTCTCTTTTATTTTTACCTTTTTGGTGTTACACCAGGCAGTCATTGACAAAGCAAGAAATTTACT
Source organism: Plectropomus leopardus (assembly GCF_026936395.1). Classification (NCBI taxonomy): domain Eukaryota; kingdom Metazoa; phylum Chordata; class Actinopteri; order Perciformes; family Serranidae; genus Plectropomus; species Plectropomus leopardus. The sequence continues at coordinate 17,547,449 of NC_142198.1, forward strand.
TGAGGTGTTTTTTGGGGTTTTTTTTGAGTTTTTTACTCATTTGACCCCCCAAAAACAGTACGCACAAGCTTTATGGATTATTGATGACATTTAGATGAGCTGACAGTTCGAGTGGAAGTCACACAAGGATATTATAATAAAGTATATGTGCCAAATTAGCACTTTACAGAGCTCTGAAGCGCTTCGCAAACTATATATATATATATATATATATATATATATATATATATATATATATATATATAAAACAATGTATTGCACTCTCATTTACATATGAATTTGTACATGTAAAATCTTTGGGGTTAGGTTTAGCTCTATTTCAGTTTCAGTTGAGCTTGAGAAAACACTCAGCACATCCCGCATCAATAATACAGCAATCAACATGTCAAACACAGTGTGTGAGGCTACATCCTTTTAGTCTTGTCGGTCCAAATGGATTTCAATGCTTCTGCATGTAGTTGCTATACTGCTGAATTATTTAAATGTGGTAATTAGGTGATTGTAGTTGCAGTATGTCTCTGGTGAGCTAAGTAACTGTCAGAGCATTGTTATTTTTTAGGAGGAAGATCATCAGATCAGCTGCTCCTACAACCCCCATCCCTGCTTATTGTGTTTATTTTGGCCTAATTCCAGCTCCCTGGCTTCATAAAGGAGCAAAATACATGCACTTAAATTGAATAGATGAAAAACCGCAGGCAAAAAACACAATTTGCACTGTGTGTGCTTGCACGTGTGTCTTTCAGTTCCTGTCATATCATGTTTGTGTCGGCACACATTATAAAGTGGCCGACTGTCCCCGAAGCTGTTGTGGTATCGCTGTCCCAATGCAATTTGCATTTTTGCGTCATGTTATCTCTACCAATGCCACATTTTGTGATTATAATCAGGGTGCGTGTCACGAAAACAATGGGTTTTTATGGAGCGTTGCCCCGCTGATGAACCGGGACGAGCCAATGCTCTATGACCTGGATAGAAGACGAGAGGCCGCCATATTAGAAAGGGTCACAGGGTCGGTGGCAACATACATGCATGTAAGGGATCACACACACATGCAACGCTTATCTGACACACACTGCACGCACATGAAGCGTTAGCACATAAGGGGTAAGCCAGCTGTAGCGTGCGGCACGGTGGTTGAGTTTTAGTTCATTTTTCAAAGCTTTATGTTCATGTTCAGGTTAATATTGCAAAGCGGTGATCACTGCTGCCTCTGGATTGAGTACATGTAAATTTGACCTTGTTAATGGTGTTGCTGAGCGTTTGATCTTTGCAGCTTCACACACAACCAGAGTGTGAGTTCATGCAGCAGCTGAACCGGTAAACTCTGAGGTCACGGCAAAATCCAGGAGGTTCATGAGAAAAAAATGTCCTTTTCTTGTGAATGGTACAAAATTCTGAGGAGACCTCTGCAGCTTTTTCTTTTTAATTTAAAATTAATATAATTTATCGCATTACAAGCAAAAACATTTGAACGAATTCCTCAGCATTTCATTTAAACTGCTGAAAACCAAAAAAAAAATCCACAGATTCCAGTTGGGTCTTCACATTTTTTAAATGCTTAACCCTTTATCACCTGGACTGACATCAGTTTTCTTGTGCTGCATTTAAAAAAGCACTTTCTTAAGGTCATTTTCTAGTTTGTCTTTGTTTTTTACTTTTCTTTTTTGTTGCTTATTTTAAGGTACTTTTCTTGTAACTTTTTACTAATTTTTTCTCATTTTTTTGGGTGGGTCATTTCCTTTTAGTTGCTCATTGCCTTTTTCCCATGATTTTGAAAGACATCAAGCCAATTTGCTCAAGTTTCAAAGGGTTAAAGCTCAAAATAGTAGGAGTTGCTTTGACTGCCACTACCATGCACTGAGACTGCAATATCCTATCACATCTTATTGTTTCAGGTTGCGAGGAAAGGGTTAAAATTTCTAATAAGGGTATAAAAGTTTTAACATTGTTTATGTCAGTTAATCCTGTGCTAATGCTTTAAGGTTCAGTTAAGAGCCTCACAGTTTGACATTTGTTTATTCTCTTCCAGCTTTTGTCTTTTCAGTTCTTTTGTTCAGAAAGTAGGACACTACAACAGAGCAATTGACCTCTGACCTTGTGGAAATGAGCAGCAGAGCGTCTGCTCCAAAATCCATAAGGTTAGCTGTTGGATTCATTAACAGCGGCACCTAAATGGTGAATACATTTTATGTATTTTCAGCCGAATGTATATTTCTGAAGCGTCCAAGCCATCACATATCTGATGAGTCATGCAATATATTTCTGCTATTCTACAGTTTCAGATTCAGATTGCTTATAATTTTCTCTCCTTTAATGTTTTACTATTTTGGTCCGATTACTGTTTAATTCAAGGAATTCAGAGTGCTTTCTAAATCTATACGTTTATCAATTTATTGACTTGTTTGGAAAACGTGTTAGCTGACCTATGCAGACACTTCTAAAAGGTACAGTTCACCCCAAAATGAAAAAAATAAAAAGTACAAGTTTTTTCTTTTATCTGTAGTGCTGTTTATCAGTGAGGATTGTTCTTGTGTGAGATGCAAAGTGTTGGAGATATCGGCCAAACTTCACCGAATCATCGCTCAAAGTCACAGCTCAGCCAAAAGAGGACGCCATTAATGTTTACATGTCACGCTTTCACAAGCAGGAGCCTTTGGTTCATGAGTAGAAGCATGTTTCCTTCTGTGCAGTGGTATGGTTGGTGGGTGTTGTTCGGTGGAAAGAAAATAGTTCCTACATGAAACTGCTCACAACAAGGTCTGTGGATTATCCTGAGTAACCGAGTCATGATTTCTGGAAAGAGACACTGCTGTTGGATTTTTCAAATGTATGTTTTTGGAGCTTTGAGCACCACAAGCTGAGTGCCATCTAGTTCCATTATATTGGAGAGAAGTCAGACATCTCTACAGCCGATATATCCAACAATCTGAAACTCACACCAAAACAATCTAGACTGATAAATAGCACTGCAGGTAAGATGAAAATTATGTGCTTTTGATTTTGGGGTGAACTGTCCCTTTAAGTGTTTGTTACAACCAGGCTCTGACCTGAACTCTTTCAGGTATGAGGACGTACCAGTACTGATACTGCGTAGTGTTTACTCTGTCACAGTCACATTTTTTTGCTGATTTCTTGAACCTTTACCCCGATCACGGAAACCGTTTACTCATTAACATGATGTTATCTGATTATTTAATCACAAAAGTGAACGTCCCTGGGTGGGCTCGAACCACCAACCTTTCGGTTAACAGCCGAACGCGCTAACCGATTGCGCCACAGAGACTGGTGTCTCCTTGCTGGGGTGTGGCCTAATTCAAGCCCCACCCATCTGCATTAGCAACCAACTTCTAGAAAGCCGGTCTGAGCAACAAATCATTCAAAACTAGATTCACTCACTTGTTAACTTTCCATTTTATGTAGCTTGCATGAAACCACACACTCACACAGTTTCATTGACAAAATTAAAACTGGAAGTTAGTGGAAGTCTCAAATTCCCTTGAGAGGTCAATCTAATTTATAGTATCAATCGTGTAGATCTGGAGGCAGTCATACTGAACATCAAGATATAATAGTTACTTTTTTCAGGTTACTCATGGCTGCAAAGCAAGTGACTACCACAAAACAAACTTTAACTTATGGTTAGAGTAACTCCACCTCATCTATTTCATTTAAATAACTGTGAAAGATCAGAGGACAAATTATATTAAAGTGGAGCATGATACAAGAGTACAGCTCATAGCAAGCCTCAGCTGAAACCTGAGACAACCAACAGCTGGACTAACGGCGTGCTTCCTTCTCCAGCGTCATCACATCCTAAAAATAAATAAAACAGGACACGTCTGCTGAAAGGTAGTTTGAGTTAGGGCAATTTGGATTAAAAAATGCTATCACGATAAAAATGTTCATGTTGGTAAATATTGATAATTATCTCCCAAATCAGTCATGTCATTATTTCTAGTCATATGGCAGTTGTAGTTTAACCATTTGAAACCTAAGTGGCATCACTTTGCTGCTTTCAGACGCCTTTCACAAAGATTTAAACCTTTGAAACCTGAGCAAACTAGTGAGATTTCTTTGAAAAACATGGAGAAAAAAGCAACTTTGTAAGAAATGTCCCAGAAACTGAGAATTTAGAAGATTAAGAAAATAATCTTTACAGATTGAGCATAAAAACTGTTTTGCAATAAATGCTTTTTTGCAAAATTGAGTGTTTCCATTAGGCATATTCTTTCCCCTGCAATTTAAATATGTGCAATTTGAGGGTTTATTGAAACCCGCCTACTGCAGCTGCTGTAGTCTGTTAACACAGGCACTGAAACTAAAAACAACAGGTTCTGCGACTCTCACATGATGCTCATACAGGCACTGTGGTTTGAGACGTGGGATGCAGCTACAGATTTGTTTTCTGCAGCTGCCATTTTCCGCTTTGGGAGTTTTTGATTTTTCTTCCTCTTATCTTCACTTTTAACCTCATTCATTTGATAAGCGCCACCAAGCTGAACCCTAAAGTAGTGAGTTTGGGAAGTCAAAATAGTAAGAGGCTTAATGTGGGGGATGTTCAGAGCGTGTTCAGTATCTGGCGCCAGTGTATTAAAAAACGTCTGGCAAGAGAAAGTCTTGCGATAAATCTCAGTATCAATATTTTGTCCCAACCCTACTCTACGAGTGTATGGGTAGTTTAATTATATGGAGGATTTGTCAAACATTTAGTATATCACTTATGGAAAATAATTTTTGAGATGATTAACGTTTTATCACCCTGCCCTAGTTTGAACTTTACTATCTAAAAATCAAACAATAAACCTACATAATGTCCCTTTCCTGTCCCCTCTACCTTCACAGCATTGACCTTTAAGGTCTCCCGCTCTCATTTTCTCACTGTCTCGGTCCTTTTATCTCTCTCTCCTTCCCTCTGGTTGTTTCTGCAGAACTGTGAGGATTTCAGGATGTGGAAAAAAGCTCGGGATCACGGGAAGGTGTTATGGCAGGATGTCTGTCAAGACCTCCGGGATTAAAAGGCCTAGGCCTGACATAGGGAGAGAGAGAAGAGGTAAAAAGGATTTCCTCTCCTCTCCTTCTCTGCGATTATTGAAGGAGTAACACCTCCAATAATCCAGAGAATCAAGATGTCCTGTGGCAGCAGTGGCTCAGCTGTTGAAATATGTGACTTCCGTCATACTGCGTGCTCCACATGCTACAACTGCACACATAAGCTCACATCTCCTCTGGTTTAACACGCTGATAATTCACACGTGGCACTGAAACGTCTTTCAGATGGGGATCTCAGGGTGCTTCAGCCTTTTTCTACTCGCTATTCATCTAACTGACTGTCATTTGACCTGATCATACCTGTCAGCAGCAGAACTCTGCTTCTTCCTCTCCTCCTTCATCCTCTAACCTCCGTACAAACACACACCCATCTATCACCTCAGTCCTCGCCTTAAACAGGCCCTGGTACAGCACAGCGCCAGTGTGCAGCGATACTGAGGGAGGTCGCCGTGCGGTCACTGCGCAAAGCCTGGTCGCATTGTGACTCGGAGCTGCAGAATGTGCCACGGTGCATTAGCGCGCTGCCGCCTGGCTGAGCATGAGGAAGGGAGAGAGAGAGAGAAGAGGAGGAGGAAAAGAGGAAGAGATAGGAGGAGCTAAGAGATGGAGTAGAAGGCAGAAGGATGGAGAAGCAAGAGAGAGAGGAGGATGAGAGGAGAGAGGGAGGAGGAGGAACGTGAGAGCATCAGCGCACTTACACAAGCAGAGTTCACAGGCCCCAGGGGCACAGGGTCCCTGTAAGGTGGCTCATCAAATATGAAGGCATATCAAGGTTGTGTGTTTGCTCTGGTATCTACTCCTCATCTTCTCCTGCTCTCATTTTTTTCTCTCTTTTTTTCCACAGTCTCACTTCATTCTTATAATATCTTTTCTCCTTGTTTCTCTTTACAATAACTTTCATGCTCACTGTTTCTGCCCTTCATCACTTTTGTCACCTCCAGAAACACTCGCTCAACGCCACAAAGCCACATGGACATAAAATAACAGCACGGTGTTTCAGAGTATTTTTGCAATCAAGATATTCTTGACAATATTTTTCATTTCAACAATATACAATAGCAACAAAATAAGAGTTATAGTTGTATATGTCAACATAAATGTTGTTCGCCTTCAAATATTCAGTAAAAACTGAACAAATATCTGCACATCTAAACAGTTGCCAAATACAAAAAACATTTGGCGGGTTTCCATTAACCCTCAAACTACGCAAATTGAATTTGTGAAAATAAAATATGCCAATCAATTTTGAAAAAACTTGCATTCACATGAGGTGGTATTTCAGGCCATTCGAAAAAGCAATATTTTGCAAAACTGCAATGGAAACACTTTTTTCGCTTTTATAGGTCACATGATGCTATGGCTGTGCACTTGTCAATAGGAACTGTCTCCCTCGGGTATGATGCATCAGGCGCTACAAGAGCTGTTATTGCATCGCATAATTCTTCAAAAGTTAAGCAGATCAACTGAAAGTTTTGAGTCCACAATTTCCTCTGTGAAATCGTGGACTATTACCTCCCAGAAATCCCTCGTTCGTGGCCACTCCCAAGTATAAGGGGCTTGGCTTTCCATTATCACTTGCATAACATGCCTGGAATTGGAAACAATGACGGCTAGTGCGCTGGCTGCAATAAACCTGCTAATGTTTTGAACATCCATCGCCATGCTTCTTTGAATGCTATTGTGAGAGGAGAAGTCGCATAACATCACTCAGTGGAAACAGTCATCTTTCAATTGTGTTTTATAGACATTTCCAAAATATCGCCTAAGTTTTGCGCAAATCTGTAATGGAAAACGATTATTGCCTTCAATTTATTAACAGTACATATATTAATGACTGAGTTGTTTTCTCCTCCTGAGCCTGTACGCTCTGCTGTTTCTCCTCCACTCTTGCTGTAGCATGTGTCAGACCTGCATTTATTTTGACAGGCTGTTATGTTGTGATGACTATCGCACATTCATATCAAGTCTTTTTGTCATGCCACGAGCATCACGTAGGTTGACAATTAATGTCAGATTCCTGTGTGTGAGCAGTGAGAGAGGAGAGAGAGAGAGACACTGTGCTGTTCAGCGCTGCTGACAGTTAACTCTGAGTGGTAAGTCACAAAAACAGTCTGAAAAGTCCGCAGCTGTTTATAAAACATTCAGGATGCCCAGACCACTGATTCAACACTGCTGATGTTGCTGCTGACCTGTAGTAATTTCACTTATGCTTGTTGTTGCCGTGAATAGAGGTATGATGCCGTTATGTCAACAAGACAAAATATTGCCATTATCATGATATGAATTGTTCTTATTATATGAAAAATTATACTTGTATTATCATGGATGATATGATATGGTAAACCCCCTGATGCTAACATAATATTTTTCAATGCAAACTTGTCATACACCAATTTTTTGTGTCTAGAAAGGCAGCTGGAAATATGACAAATGTTCTATTTTTATAGCAATTTCACTTTCAGCCATGCTTGTTGTTGCTGTGCATAGCCATTATGTCAACAGGTTGAAGTATTGTCATTATCGCAGTATGAATTTTTCTTATCATATGAAAAATTGCACCGGAATTACAGTGAACGATATGATATGGCAAAAGCCTATTGCTAACTTCATGTTTTTTCTGTACAAACTTCTCTCACACACACCAATTTTCTGTGTCTAGAAAGGCAGCAGGAAATATGACAAACTTTCTGTTCTGATAGCACTGCATCAGATCCAGAGTTCACAGTTTTCCAAACACACAGAGCAGCAGAGAGCTCCTACAGCGAAATTAAATCCCCCAAAAAAAACCAAACTGAGGATGCTCTGGTGGCCAATGTCCTTGATTTATTTTGGGCCAACAACCTCTTTTGCATGCCTCTTACTTTGTTGTCATCCCTCTTACTCCCATAATCCCAGTCCATCTGCACAAACTTTTATTGGTAAAGAGTCAAATGCCAAAAACTAATTTAAAAAAATAAATGAATAACCTAAATGAAAAACCTAAATAAGATATTTTACATAACAAAAAAATATGGAGCACAAAGGACTAAATGTGCACTGAAAGCTGTTAAATAAAAACAGATTGGACATCATTGGATGATGTAACGGACCAATGGGAGAGGCTGTCGTGAGGCTGCTGGGACATGATCTCACTTTCATCCTCGCCCTAAGCAGTTTTAGACAGCCCTGATCGGCCCGCTGCTTATCTGCTCTGCACCAACTGATGTGCTGTAGCTAATACATGCATGCACACTCGCTGCATGTCCGCACACTGGCACGCATGCACAAGATTCATTGTATTTTTGAAATGTAATGAGCATTTCAGAGTCAAAACGCACACAATCTACTTTTTTTTTGCAAACTGTGCTTGACATGTCACATGGCAGAAAGCTTTTAAGATTTTCAGGCACACACACAGACTCTGACAGTACACGGACAATCAAACACACACACTCAACTGTCAGAGGAAAGAGGTCATGTCGGGGGTCGTCGTCCAGGGACTTGCGCTGAAAGTCAAACATGAAAGAGCTCTACACCGAAGGCTCTGTACAACCTCCATGACTTATGACCGAGGTCAAAGGAAGCCGCTGAGGCCGCAGCAGGGCCGTGCTCTTACTGTTAACCCGCATACACTCACATGCACACACATGGACTGTATAAACATCCATGTGCACATACACACACACACGGTTTATTTGTACTCACTCGTTGTGCACACACATGCATTTGTCATCAAAGTGGCAGTGTGGTCGTGTTGTGATAAAGGCGAAGGCTCTGGGGGGCTGGAGCTCGGAGCAAAAAGCCAGAGGTTCATGGCCCGTCCTTGACCCTCCAGTGGATCTTGACAGCTTTGAGTGACAGAGATTGACAAAGAATGACAGGGGGAAATCACAAATTAAACAACTGAATGAAAACATACAGCTCCAGAAAAGCTGCAGGATTGAGCTTTAAGCCAGTTAAGTGGAGTGGGGGGGGGTGGTTTTGATTGCAAACTGTGCACATTTGCTTAAAAAAAAACAAAAAAAAACTGATGAGTTGACATTGAGGTAAAAGATTTTGATGAATTAAAAATAAAGAAACAGCTGCCGAGTCACAAGGTGATGATTGTGGTTGTTGTATTGAACCAGTGGACGTTTCCATCACCACTATACACTATACTCTGACTTGCTTAACCCTTTGAAAACTGAGCAATTTGGCTTTGTTTCTATCAAAACACAAGCTACAAGTTAAGAGTTACAAGAAAATTACCTGAAATATAGAAAATAACATGAGAAAAGAAAGGAAAAGGTTTAAAATGGTTAAAACAAACAAACAAACAAGCAAATTATTATAAAAAATTAAAAAGTTATTATCATCATAATAATAATATACATAAAAAACACAAGTATACTTTTCTGGCTATTTTTTTCCTTTTTTTCAATAATAATTGACGTAGAATAATTTCTCTCTCTCTCTGCTTTTAAAACTGATTTTCAGGTCATTCTCATGTTACCTTTTCCTAATTTCTTACAATTTGTGAGAAATATCTTGCTTGTTTTCAAAAGAAAATTTGAACAAATTTGTTCAGGTTTAAATGCACGTAAACAGCATCTGAATGCAGTACTAGAAATCTGATGTTGTTCCAGTTTTCAAAGGATTAATCTGCAAAAAAAAATAAAATCTGAAAAATACTGTAAGTCCATGCTAAACCAAAACTATTCTCTATTTGCCATGACACATATTGTTCTCCATGGTGCACATTTGCCCACACTCAGTTCAGTCAGGGGTCAAGTGGTCAATAGCAGTGATCAGAGAGGCCTACAGCCCAATGAGCCCATTGATAGCTCAGCCCCACAGAGACATGGAGAATATAACTGTTCCAATTCATATTGGCCTCACGCGTGGCGACAGGTCCGGGCTGCAGTGGAACAAACGGGCACTCTGAGGCCTCCACAGCATCGGCAGGATTGATCTGCTTTACTCTGGCCAAGTGCGAGCTGTCAATCCTAATGCCCCGTCAATACAAACACACCAGGGATGTACAGGGACAGAGCTGTGGACTCTACGTGGGAGGGTGGAAGTATCCGTTTCTGGCGTGCCTGCAGCCACTCATCTGCCCATATCTGTCACGATCTATTACATTGACTCATTCCTAACAGGTGTTATTGAATAACCTGTGTAAAGAAGTGGGTTTTATTTTCATTTTTATAAACCTTTGAAAACCAAGCAAATTGTTTTGAATTCTTTTGAAAGGATGGCTAAAAAGGCAGTGAGCAATTTGGGAAGACATGTCCCACAAATTGCAAGAAATTGGGAAGAGGAAAAAACCCTGAAAATTTGTTTTTAAAGGGAGGAAATACAGTGAGAGAAAGAGACAAAGAGAAAAAACATTAGAAGAAAATCATATAAAAAGTGAAAAATATCCAGAAAACTATAGCCTATGTATAATTGTTATTATTAAAATAATTTTTAACTTATCTTGATTTATATATTATATATATATTTTTTTCTAACATTTTTTCTTTTCTTATATGCTTAATTTCTTGTAATTCCAAACTTGTAACTTCTTTCCCTATTTTTTAAGGAAAACAAGCCAGTTTACTCAGGTTTCAAAGGGTTAAAGAGACTTATCAACAACAACTGCATGCAGACTTTATGAAACATGAGCATGCCTGCTGAATAAAAATATTCTTATATCAGGTGGCTCTCTGCAGTTTCTGATCATTGACACATTTACTGTCTGATTTGAGCATCAGACAAAAGTGATTTTTTTTTTCTGAAGTTTGTACATGTTTTCCCTGTGATCTTGAAGGATAGGGGAAAATTGATGAAAATGAGGGTGTCTTTTTTTAGGTTACTTTTATCTATGATTACAATACAGTCTTTTTCTTCTCTATTTCTTATTTTCTTGAATACATCTTTCATTTATAGTCAAATAAATGTGTAACATCAAAAGTATAGTTATACATCAGATACTAAAAAAACATATCTGATCTTAAAATATGGTTTATATCTTTGTTAGCTGTATATGATGCCATGCAAATACTGAACATACTGGGTAAAGTCCTTCTAGGGATAATATAAACCATTTCAGTGGCGATTTTAGGTGGAAAAAATGCAGCACAACTAGACTAACGTTACTTTTACCAATTACAAACCAAGAAATTTACACACGTTTGACCAAATGCTCAATATGAATGAGCACATACCTGTTTGTTGTTGATGTTGCTGCTCAGATCCCCGTTTATTTGCGCCGTCAATTAGCCTAGTTAGCTATTTTAGCTCCGCCAAACAACTTTTACCACGTCGTCCTGTGGTGGTCATGTTTGCTAACCCTCTCGGAAAGATGCTTGATATCATAAAAGTACCACCTCCTCTAAATAATAACAAACAAAAAAGGCGTCTTCTCTCTGACAAGCTAACGTTAGCAGTTGACGATAACCATGTTGTCCTCGAGAACCACTCCACGTTAAATCTAATTATTTTTACAAAATCTTTAGGTTATAATAATGTCCCGCGGCTGATGGGCACAGAGGGCTTTCATCTCATGTTCTTCATCAAAAGGCAGACTTTTAAACGCGTGCTGAAGAAGATAACACATATCTTTGACAGTGACGCAGTTACCAAAAGAAATACTAGCTGCTAGCAACAACAACTTTAACGTACTAGTCAAACAGCCAATCAGCGGGCGGGGCAGCAGGTAATCAGCTTCAGGCATGCGCAGTGTTGACGTAATAAAAAGGTTTTTTTTTTTAAATAATAAAAACTTATTTCTATATATATATTTATATATATATGATGGTATAGCTTGTGACAATAGACTTTATATAAATAAATTATAAAACATTACATTTGTATACACAGTATGCCTGTTACTGAGTTATCTAAAATCAGAGTTCGTCTCCTAGTTACCACGTTTCCGTGGCAACCATGGAACCTGTCAACAAATCGGGAAAACGGAGACGTGGGAGATGTAAAAATAGGTAAATAACGTTAATAATATTTAAGTTTATAGGTTATTTTCTGTGCTTAAGCACACGCTTTTATGTATGAGTCGCTTTGGGGCGCTTTAAGTTTGTTATAAGGGTCATTTTGAACGTTACGTTGTTGAATTCGCTCACTGAAAATCATCCAAAAAAGTTGTGTCTTATGGTAATGATAGCCTTGCATTTACGACGGTAGTTTTTGTATGGTTCATTTTGCAGAAAACACACCCACAAAGCTCCCCCAGACGTGCACATGTTTCCAGCTGTTGCTGCTGGGAGCTCAGAGAAGTTGGATCTCAGTGTGAACAGTCAGGTAGGCTCATCAACACTTACCACACTGTAAAAATACTCAGTTACAAGTAAAAGTCAGGCATTGAAGAGGTTACTTAAGTAAAAATAAGTAATTTTATTTAGGAACATGTACTTAAAGTATGAAAAGTAACAGTACCCAGTCCAAAAAAAATAAATAAATAAACAAATATTCATAAAATATATTAATTAGTAATATTATTAATTATTATTATTATTAATAATAATAGTAATAATAATACATTTAAAACGAAAAAGTAATTTTAAAAATGCCTTTAATAAACTTAATATTGAATTATATATATTATATTATATTATACATCTATTATTAAAAAAATAAATAAGAAAACAGCTGTATTCATTTAAACTATTGGGTGGATTAGTTTATAACAAAACATATTTTATAAACGTTTCTTCTGATTTTTATGCAAAAATCTACTTTGTAAAGGAAATAACGCTTTCAGATAAATGTCAGTAAAAGTACCATATTTCCCTCTGGAATGCAGTGGAGTAAAAGTATAAAAGTGTCATGAAAAGAACAGACTCAGGTAATGTACACGTATCCTAAATTCATACTAAAGAACAGTAAATACACTAAGTTACATTCAAACATCGGGTGAGGGATTATACTGTAGATGGCTGTCCACTGCTGTGGCTTAAAGAATATGCTGCAGAGCATGTAGTGATGTAATTAAGTACCCCAGTCCAGCCATTTATTTAAAAACAAATGCCAAATACAAATATACACCAGTACAGGTAAAAAGTCAGCATTAAAAAGTTAAGTATAATAGTCTTAGAGCTACTCACAGCGGGGAGGGGTGCCTTGAGGTGATTATTGATGTGTTATCCTCGAGGCCTGAATTGGATTTCACTGTTGTGGCTGCAAATGCAATTAAATGAACAATTATAATCTGGAAAGCAACTACTTCTTTCAAAGAAGCAGTTGGCCTATCAATATTTTCCTCTAAAATGAATTTCATTACACTTTCACAAAATGGAAATAAACAAATAAATTGCCAACTTGAGCAGCACATTATTAAATGTGTTTATATTCCACTTTTCACTGGAAACACATGAGTCCCACTCCATTCAAGCATCCCAGTAAGCCATGTGATTAAGAAAACATGCGTAACTCTTTGCATAACTTGTGTTTCACCCTCCAGGGTCTGTCAGCGCTTCACGTGGCCTGCCTTTATGGCCAGCTGGCTGCTGTTCAGCTGCTGGTGGCGTCCAGGCTGGCGTGGATCGACAGCAGCGATCTCCAGGGTCGTCAGCCTGTTCACATGGTCCTGTCCTCCCGCAGCTCACCCAACACCTCCTCCTGCCTCAGATACCTGCTGGAGCATGGGGCCGACGTCAACGCGTAGGGGCCTTATTCTGTGAAAGATTGCTTTGTGCAAATTTTCAGCTTTATTGTCTAAAATGGGTGCATTTGTAAATTCACTCAGCTGGATGCATGCTTATTCAATCACCAAATAAAACATTTTATAAGAGAAGCTTGAAAGCAAACTAACACTGCAAGAGTGTCAAAAAGTAAAATTATGATTAAAATGAGATGAAAGCTTAGCTGCTGTTGCAAGAGATAATGATGGTAATGATGATGATGACAACAGTAATGTGATAATGATAACAGCAGTAATGATGGTAATAATAATTAAGTTTTTTTGTGTGTGTTATTACCAGTACCACAGATTCAGGGACGACCCCGCTGCACTTGGCTGCCTCTGAAGGCCTCCTGGACTGCACTGAGATCCTCGTTCAGGCTGGAGCAGATGTGTTGGCCCAGGACAGCGTGGGACACACCCCTCTGGATTTGGCCCGCATCTGGTGCCGCAGGGAGGTGGCAAGGTAACAAGCTAAAAAAACAATTCACACCAATAAATGAAAGCTTTGTTAAACCGTTTCAGATAAAATTGACGATTTTTTAAAAAGTCTTCTGGTTTTCTCTGTAGGTATCTGAAAAGCTGCATGTGGCAGACAGAGAAGAAGAAAGAAATGCATGAGAGGAAACTAGTTCAAAATTTGTACAGTGATCTCGTGGAAATGGTCAAACTGAATGATCTCAATAAAAAGGTTAGTTGATATGCTGACAACCACATAATAACTTTGTGACTGAATCATACATCATCAAACATATTCACATGTTAAAACCCTCATACACTATTTCTACAAAAAGTAATGTAATTGAATTTGTAAGTAACATAATACATGTAAGAGTTTAAAGATTGAAAAGTCCTCTTAAGGAGGTAAGTTTGGAGGGTTAATGGGACTGATACATTTGAAACAGTCAAACAAACACAGGACTTTCCCCCAGGAGATCGGTGTTTGTGTCCCATGTGAAACCAAAAGAAGTATTGTAAAGTACATCCTCACTGTGTTTCTTTTCCTAAACCTGACCAGCTTAACTTTGGTTAAGTAAGTTATGTTAAAGGTAAACTATGCAGGATTGTTGGTTAAGTGAAAGTAAAAGCCAACTCTAGATTCAGCCTCGTTTGGTGTTTTGCATCACTAAATTTGTGTTTTTTTGGCGCTGTGTCTCTCGAATGACTACTGCTTACAGTCTGGCACCACAGCAACCATGTTTGCTTGTTTTTTCTTAAACCTAACCTACCTAACTTTACTTGTCTTAACGTAACCTTTAGAACTTTTCTTGTCTAAATGTAACCTACGTAACTGACTTGGCTAAACATAATCCACATGAATTTATTTTCCTTAACCAATCTCACGTACATTTATCTGCCTAAACCTAACCTACGTAACTTTACTTGCGTAAATATGACCTACACAAATTTACATTAAGTAAATAAAATGACCATGCCATTTGTGGGACACTAGTTCTTTAGATATCATACAAACTGCTGAATGAGGATACATTAGGCTGCTGAATGCAGTGTTACTTAATAAACTATGCTTTCTTGAACATTGTGATCAATGTTGATGTAACATTTAAAGGGTACTTGTGAAAATCCTAATCTTGCTACGTATTTTTTACTTCAAAAATTTAAACATTAGCATTAATCTCTCATTGGTGGAAGATCAGGTAGTATTCTCAGTTCTCTTGTCAAGCTATAATAAAATTTGTAGCATCTATGTAACATATGAAACAAAACTATTCACACTTATTCCTTGTCAATTTTCAGACACTTATTGATGTGAAGATGGCTGAGTGGGCGAACAATAAAGGTCTTCCTCTCCTGAAGGATTTCCACCCCAGAGTCTCAGTGAGCCAGTACCACACCCAGTGTCTCTCATCAGGTCAGAACACTTCTTACCAAAAATATGCCAAACGCCCATCGAAGCATCAGCCAGAAGATCCTCTGGAGAAGATTACCTCCAAAAAGCAACCTCCATTCTCACCGTGGACCATCTTCATGGGCGTCCAGCCAGAGAAACCCCTCAGAGAGCCGGACCTTCGGGGCCAGGTCACAGTGTGGAGGGACAGCAGCAGCAGGCAGCCTCGGTACTCCACCAAGTGGGACGGCACGCACCGCCCCACCCCTGACCTGCCTCTGGACGTCCTCAAGAGGGTGTTGTTCCCCAGAGCCTTCCCCTCCAGGATCGCCTCCCCTCGTTACTTTGAGCCGCAGGACATTGAGGAGGTCCAGCACAGAGGATACCCCCAGGGGCGGAGCACCTCCCCCTGGACAGAGGTGGCCATGCACCTGGCTGAGGTGCTGGAGCCCGGACACTACTGAGCATCACACTGCTGGACCTGAAATTAAAAACTGATTAAAACTCGTCTGATACTACAATATTTTGCATATTTTAACATTGAAACTTGGTTGGAGGTGGAAAGAACATGAGACCATTTTTAGAAATAACATGAGAATAACAATAAAAATAATAATAAGCGGAAATAGTAAACATCAATTATAATTTCATTGTTTGTTAACATTAAAATTAACATTAACTTAAATTTATTATCGATAAACTTACGTACCATCATGATACTTAGATGTTAATTTCCTCTCATTATTGTTATGATTTTCACAATTTATATCAGTTTATTGTAGTGCACATTAACATTTTGTATAGTATATCAAGTATTTCTGAATGGTTAGTAATAGGTTTGTAAAGGGTTTATAAATATTGGATTATATACCTTGTTAAATGGCCAGTAAATACTGTGTAGTGCAGTGGATTGAAGTGGGTTGTGGGTACATTCTGAAAGGATTGCAAGTGACTTGTGATCATCAATTTACCATTTATGTTAGTAATAATCAACTTCCGGCCCAAAGGCAAAATCTAGCCCTCGACAGGGTCCCCGTGGCCTGCTGACCATTTTCTAATTCACAATGGGAAATATGGATTCACACTTTCAAAAGCATCTAAATGGAGCTTCTTTATTTGAAATAAATAAATAAATAAGCACCAGGGGAGGATCTCCCACCCCCCATTCGAGGTCCGATCTGTGTGTTTATTAACTGGCCCCTGGCCTCCTGTCATTTTGCAAAAGTGCCCCCTATGTAGAGTTGAGTATCCCTAATTTATGGTATTTATGAAGTGCTACCACTGTAATTAAAGCATTCTTTTTTAGGAAAACATGTATTACTTGGACGTCTGGCTGTGTGCATCACGAGTGTTAACAGGCATAACAGCAGACCGTCCCTGACAAAATAACCTGCCGCCCCATGACTTCAGCTCAAAGTGACAAAATTAAAAATGCCACACACTCCAGATGCTGCGGCTCCGAAAGCGGGGTGAACGGAGGGGTGAGTGAAAGGTGAGAAAACCTCAGTGAACTGGGTCACCTGTCTCAGATGTATCCCTGCACTTTCACTGCTGCCCCCAGGGACCTGACTCGGGATCCAGGTGAGGGCTTGTCAACAGCGTGTGCGTAACTGCGAGCTGCGACCTGTCAGCTGAAGGTGTGTGTGTGTGTGTGTGTGTGTGTGTGGCAGTTTTGTCTTCTTCCTTTACTTCACAAAGCACTTCACACCTCAGCGGGGGTCAAAGTGCACACAAGCCTCAACGTGGTGCACCTACTGTGACCAAGCCACATGGGACTTGGCTAACGTAATGCCATTCTGTAACACTGTCTGACACACACACACACACACACACACACACACGCACACGCACACACGCACGCACACACATTTCTGAGTAGAGTTCACGGTGTGACAACAAGAAAATCCATCACACTGCAAATCAAATTTAGCACTGACAGGGTGAATTAACCTGATTTAATTGGAAATGACGAGGATCAGTTCATCTATTTTTGCCTTTATTTCCTTGAACACCAACCTCTGAAAAGAACCATTTAATCCGCGTGTTATTTCAACAAAATCTTTTATTATACATTTGTGTGAATACCAGCCTACAATGAATCGCACTCCGTAATTGGTAAAAAGAATTTCGGTCTCTTTAATAGTGCCTTCATCAAACCACTTTCAGCAGCTTTTGTCCCAGACGCACGTAAGCACCCAAGAGTCACTGCAAGGTTCGATCTTAAAGAGTGTTTTCATTTTAACGCTTGGTGTCGGGTTAACTCAACGATCAATGTACAAAAGTCAGTTAGTTATTACTGTGAATTTTTAAAAAACAGTCAGGTTGCAGACTACAGCGCTGGTGATTAATGACTCTGTAGATGTGAGACAAGAAAACTAAAAATCTCAACTTAGTGCATCGTTTTTGTGGCCACACGTAAACGATCCAGACTGGGAGATTTCCATCGTAGCCAACTATAATTTAAGGGTGTTTCACTTATTAAAGTGATCCTTTCTAGGGGGGCAGAGAGTATTCACATGTCAAATCTTGTAATTAAAACTAGCCATTTCCATTGATTAGTAGCTGGTTCTTTACAACTTAAAGGAATACTTCACCTCCCACAGTGACCATTTATATAACAATTACTGTGAAGTAAACATGCCTCCATGGTGAATGAAGAATCCAAAAACAGAGAAAATTCTTGATGAATTTAAGTCATGGGGGTTTAACAACAGCAAAATTTCATGAAAATATGAGTTAAACTCTCACAGCTGTGAGTGTTATTTAGTCATATGCTCAGTACTTCCCAAACAAAGCCAAACTCCACTGATAAAAACAATAATTTTACCCTGCTGAACATGAAAGCTGCTGGTCTACCACGGCCTTGATCAGTTAGTTAGTGTTATTGTGTGATTTTGGTGAACCAGAAATAACTCTTAAAAACGTTGTTTGATTCAGGTCCAACTCTTGACATTAAAGTGCAAAGCATTAAAATTCTACATATTGTGTTGTAAATATACACAGTGACTGCACTCTAAAGGTTGAAACTTGGAGATTGCAACTGAATTTTGCTATTGGATGAGCCTGCTTGTAGAAGCCTGCTTTTATCACCAACCGAGCCCCCGAGTCCCCGCCCACACCCTCTCGCCAACCGACTTCTATGTGTGTGCAGGTAGCAGGGAGGTGCTGTGGATCGAGAGGTGGCACGATTGAGTGACTGGGCATGTCTTAGCCCTCCCAGCCCTGCCCATTTGAGACTTTTTAACATTCCTTGACTTAAATTGTGCTGCAAGAATTACATCGTACACAGATGTTTTGATATAGTCTTTGCGCTTTTAACCAGGACCCCTATAACTTCAAATCATCAAGAATTTTCTCAGTTTTTGGATTTACCGCTCACCGTGGAGGCATGCGAGAAAAAATTATTTCATGAATTCAACTTAACATGAGGTGAATGGCTGATAAACATATGATCATTTGTGGTAAAAGTCTTCCTTTAACTGCACTTTCCCATTTGAAATAATGTTAATAAGCATTTCTGTGGTGACCTGTAGCATTTTGTCTGCAGCTGGGCTTTCCTTTCCAGGATCAATTCACATCAAAGTCAAAGACTGGACTTAAGGATTAAGTCAAAAAGTACCTTTAAGCTGTTTCATTAATCTCCAACCTTCATCTGAGGAGACAGTAGTTTTCACAAGTTGTGTTTTGTCTCTTAACCTGCCCTCAATGCTACTTTGTATTGAAACAGATAAAGTGTGATACCTAAAACACACAAATGACAGCAAATCTCATCTCAAGAAGAAAAGTGTTAATGATTTATCTGCCAAAGTCAAAACTTACAGGTTTTTGGTGGTTGTTAATTTCAGATCCTTCACACATATCAAAGCTTAAAAAATGGAGGAGTCCAACATGACAATAAGAAAGCATCGCGCTACGGACAAGATCCCCTCAAAGAGGTCTCCAGATGTTGTTGGCAGTCAATACAGACAGACAGAAAAACAAAGAGAGACGAACGTGGCCTGTGTAAACTCGTGGGCTCGTCCAGCAAGAAGCTCTGTTCCGTTTATTGGTCCGTCCTCTTCATGTGCTTCCGCTTTGGCCACTGTTTCGTTTAAGTCCCATCCAGAAACAAATTTCCAAAGTCCTTCCTGCTTCCCCTCAATTTCCAACACAAACACTCACTCACACACACCAACAGACCCCAGAGGCTGCACCCCGAGTCCGAGCTCCTCAGTACATTTTCTGTCGGCTGGGCAGCACTGCCTCCTTGAGGAAAGAGAACACGAGGAGGATCCCAGACCTCTTCCCCCTCTTGCCCTTGGTGAAGTAATTAGACACCACATCGTCTAAAAAAAATTAAAAGAAAAAAGGCATTTGTTAAATACCGTTTAGGGCTGCCCTTTAAAGTCGGAGATTAAAATCGTCAGTCAGACACCCCACAGTCGACTGAGATTGCTTGATTTTTTTAGTTTATTTGGGGTTTTTTTGCTTGTCAGTGTGCAGTGTACTTCTGGTGACGTTTGAGTACCCAGATTTTGATGCAGAGTGAGCGCTCTTGGCTTTCACGCTATTATCCTCTCTCTTCTGCTTAGAAGTAGCGAATTTACAGCTCACAGCATCTTAACACGACACAGTCTCAGTGTCATGGAGAGATATTAAAGTAAGACACATAATGTGTTCAAAGGGACACACAATCATTTAAAAGATTCCCAAAAATATAAAAAAATAAAATTAAATTAAATTAACAACCCCTGTGGCCACTACCACCACACATACGTACACCTGGTATTCTGTGGGGAACACTGAGGCCTCATTTAGGCCTGTTTCGTGCCTCAGTAGCATCCACTGAAAAGTCTAATTTGAACCAGAATATTTGCAGATTAATTCAAACCTTATATGTTATGATCCCCAGGGATGACTTTTTTCTTCTTTTTTAAAGAATATTTTTTGGTTTTTTGCCTTTATTAGATAAGACGGCTTTAATGTGAAAGGGGGGTAAATAAAAGGTTCTGATTCCTTAAACTAAAAAACAGCATATTGCTGAAAAGACAAAAAAAAATCTCACCTCCTTGTTGCATGGTGGATGGAAGCACATTTTCCCCCGCTGACAGTGACACAAAGAAGGCGAAGGGGATCACCCACAGGCAGATGGTGAAGTATGCCAGCACCTTAAAGCCAAACGCAAGATCATAAGACAAGTATGGGAGAAATGTTAAATTACAGAAAATCTCCCTTGTTGTTTAAAAAAACACTATATCACAGACAGCGTATGGCATCATGAATGTGAGATGATATTACCTCTGAGAATGGATAATACTCTTGTGCAAAGTACTGGAAGGCCATATAATGGTTCACCACCACCAACACTGGAGAGAGGAGACGAGGGAAAAGAAACAATGTTGGAAAAAAAGAAAAAGAGACAAGAAAATGACAAATAATCAGCATCGGTTTGACTTAATTTCCTCACACAAGACTCTTTGATGACTAAACGAAAGGAAGCTTTCTTTTTAGTTTCATACAAATACCACATTTTTGTGCGACTATCATGACTATTCTAAAATATTTTTCTTTTCTGTTTAACAAAAGGGTCTATCTCTGTTTGCACAATGTTATCAGACACTTAGAATAATGATACGATCCTGTCAGTGGCCAAAACAAACACTTTTAGTGGTCATTAATTGACAGTGTGAAGATGCCCCGAATGGTTAGCCTGTTTTACACTCTCGCTCAATACTGGACCTATTTCAAAAACTGTTGTTGCCGATAGTAACTCTGACACAAAAACATGGGAAAACAGGGTCCAGTTTGAAAAACGCCAAAGTTACCCTTTAAGTTTTATTTTCTTTAGATGATGCTGAAACCAGTTTCTGTTTTAAACAGGCAAATAATCCAAAACTGGTGTCTGTCGTACTCACCACAGGAGAGGATAAAGTTTGGGGAGCTCAGCAGTATGTATGGGAAAGTCTGCAGGAGGCCGAAGTACACCAGGTTGGTGAAGAGGCCGACTCCCACCATCAACATTGGGAAGCCTTCAAAAAGATAGAGACCTGCCAGCACACCTGTCGAAAACTGGACGCATTCGCACAAACAGTGAAGTAGAACACAGGTGTTGTGAATTACATATTGTACAATAATTTATTATTAAAAACAGCATAAATAAAATGACATCACTCTTTATCAGCTTACTCACCATTATCATGTACTTTATTATTCGACTGGTGGCTACTGTGTATTCTTCTATTAGTTCTGCCAGGTAGTACAGGCCAGCAGCTGGTGAAAACAAAGATGTGGAGATGAGCGACGACACAGGAAAAACTGTAACAGCAACTTCTGAGGCTAAAAAATGAATCCAATGCAGAAGTGCAAAAAAACTGCAGTTCCTCTAATGACCCAAAACAGAATAAATCCCCACAAGCCCCAATGCTGAAATCTCCATTCGACAAAGAAACTAAAAGATGAACAGATGAAATTAGATAAAATGTTTGTGGAAATTAAGACCTAATAAATTCAAATATAAGACCATTTAATGAATTTTAAGGCCTACTAATTATAAAATAAAATTTAATTTAAGACATTTTAAGACATTTTAAGAACCTCAGAAAATTACATCACTTTACTGTAATACAGCCTGTAAAACCACTTAGAAAATCATAATATCCAAATTTAAGATGACACCAAGTCTCATATAACGATATCGATAAAATATTGATATATTGATAACTTAACTTTTTTACCACTTTAACTGGAAACCAACCAATATTCTCAAAAAAGAGATAATTTGTCATTTCAATGGCATTTTAAAGACAATTTCAGAGCACGTGAGGCATAGCTTTGTTATGTTTATTACCAGGACAGTGTTATTTACACATGTGCAGTCAACACTAAACTAGAACTCTTGGTAGTTGTTAAAAGTTCTCAAATGCTAAATGTTACAGATATTTATTAAAAAAAACTTTGGATCAAATAAAATCTAAAAATAACTGGTCAAATAGAGTGTCTGAATCTGACCAGAGATTGAAGGCCAACAGTAAGTGCTTCACAGTTTTCTATTCTTGGTGCTAAAGATACATTTCAGTCAGTACCTAAAGATACTGAGATTCAGCATTTTGCCCTGTGAACAGCCGAGGCAAAGCAAGAAAGACAGGCCAAATAATATCAGCTCAGTCGAGTGAGTTATTAAAAACACATCTGAAACGGACATGACCCACAGTTACTAAACCCGCGTAGAACGAAGCCCAAACGCAGCCAGAGAGACTGAATGTCAAATCTTGTAAGTCAGGAGCTGAGAAGGTGACGGCTCACGGAGAGGCGAGAGTCTGAGAGCTTCATCACGCAAAGGCAATCTGCACTTTGCAAAAGATAAGAGTCAAAAGAAAGCGAGAGAAGAACTGCACTCCATATTTTCAGACACTCGCCATGAAATTTGTTCCTCTCAGCTCTGGACGACTCATCACAATAAATAAATTTCGTGCAAGAAATTGGGCCATTTGAAAAATAATTGCTGTTTGCTGGACTTACAAGAGGAAAAGCCTGAGACCTATAATTAAAGAATGATGATTAAAATTAGGAATTATTGAATAAGAAAACAAACTAAGAATCTGATGAAGCATGTGATGCCAGTTAATAATTATTATTTGAAAATTATCAGAAAAAGCAGAGAAAAATGTAATGTAATTTTATATTTAAAATGATGTCACGTAAAAAAATGTTAACTTTTTTTCAGTATATTTTTGCAGGTCTTTTTTTTTTTCTTTGTTTGCTTATTTTCGGGTAACTTTCTTTCTTTTAATTTTTAAAAAAATAATTTTTTGCTGATTTTGGGGCCATATCTTGATATATTGCTCACTGTCGTTTCACCATGTTTTTGAAAAAAAAAAAAAAAAATCAAACCAATTTGATTAGTTTCAGAGGGTTAATTGTTTAGTCTATAAAATGTCACAAAAAAGCAAATTATTCTCAATTTCAATTTCCCAGAGCGACATTTTAATCTTAACTCTTCAGTCCAACCGTCCAAAACCCAAATACATTTCATATACTATCATAAATGCCAAAGAAATTCTCACATTTAAGAAGACTAAACTAAAATGTTTAAAATTTTTTGCTTAAAAAATGACTTGTTAATTTCTTGCAATTTGCAGGACACTTCATGCTAAGCTTCTGATAGAACTTTTATTATTTATTCATTTATTTTACCATATTTCTGACCGAAATCAAACCCCCTTGCTCACATCATAAATTTTAGTTATTGTAAAAGGCATCTGAACACAGCACAAGAAAACAGATGTCAATCCAGGTTTAAGGGTTTATCGATTTAACTGACCTATACAGTATCAGCAAAAGTTTATTAGATTAACAGACGTTCCCCTTATGCGGTTTGTTTTTAGCCAGATTTAGTTCAGTAAACATGGAAATCCTTGTTCCAGTATTTGTCTTGTTAATGCAAATAAATAAAATGTACACAGAGAGACAGCTGACATGAAGTGTGACTGACAGTGAGCAGCCACACCTGACAGCTGCTGCAGGTGTTACGTGGCCAGGTAACAATCTGGCCACGTAACACAGAAAGGCACTGAGACAAGTTTGCTAAAAGTTTTGGAGGAAACTCAACATATTGATGGCGCTGGTTGTGACATGCAGGTGGGCCGCGTGTTAAACAGCCAGCGTGTCAAATAACCAACCAGATTATCTAATGTAAACAAATGGAAAATACCTCAATGCTAATGTTAGCTAGATTACATAGCTACACATATTGGCTTGTTAATTAACGTATATGCTAACATCTGATTGAAAACGGCTGTTTGATGCTGCACACCAGATATTATGACCGCACTAACGTTATTTGCCACGTAATCGATTGATTGATAACTTAAAATCGATGAAATGACAAAGCTAAATGCTAACTGTTAGCAAATAATACATCCAGCAGAAGTGTCCCCAAAATATTTGAAATTGAAGACATATCATTATATAACTATACTAAATTCTTCTTCTTTTATCAAATGGTATTACGTCTTACAATTTTTAACGGCATCACTTTTTATAAGTAAAATAAAACCTCTTGTATTCGTTGCATATTACTTCCTGTGCGAGCTAGCTAAACAGGCTATCGGTATGCCGGTGAACTAACGCACGCAACGTATTTATTCATGGCGCACAATTACAGTTTGTATTTGCTTATTATTGTGTACACATTATACAGTCGCCGTTTTCTAAAACAAAGCCCCGTTAATGTTATATTCTGCAACTTCACCTGCTAATTTAGTCCGCTAGCATTAGCATGCTAATATTAGCCAGCTCGTGCAGGGATTCTTAGTGTAAACTCACCTATCGCGAGAGTGACGAAGGATATCTGGATGACTAACGACAGCCAGCTGAGTAAATAAATAAACCACATCTCTCTGCATATGAAACAACACGCAAACAAATGTGAAAATATTAGACACAACGGCTAGCAGGCAGCTAACTAGCGCTGGAGCACCGGTCAAAGTTCCTGCCCCTGTGCTGTCAGTGCGGGCCGAGGAGGGAGCACAAGAGCGGCTCTGAGGACGCAGAGGGGCTGATTTAGATACAGCGCCCCAAGCGGCTGGAGGAGAAGTGCAGCACTCTGACAGATACCAAATACACTCAAATACTGTGTTTGGGTCCTGAACAATACATGAACATGGTTGAATATCTATCTATCTTATCTATCTATCATCCACATCCATCCATCCATCTATCTATCCATCTATCTATCATCCACATCCATCTATCTATCTATCCATCTATCTATCATCCACATCCATCTATCTATCTATCCATCTATCTATCATCTACATCTATCTATCTATCCATCTATCATCCACATCCATCTATCCATATATCTATCTATCATCCACATCTATCTATCCATCTATCTATCATCCACATCCATCTATCTATCTATCCATCTATCATCTACATCTATCTATCTATCTATCTATCCATCTATCATCCACATCCATCTATCCATATATCTATCTATCATCCACATCCATCTATCTATCTATTCATCATCCAAATCTATCTATCTATCATCCACATCTATCTATCTATCATCCACATCCATCATCATCTATCATCCACATCCATCCATCTATCAGTCATTGACATCTATCTATCATCTACATCTATCTATCTATCATCCACATCCATCTATCCATCTATCTATCATCCACATCTATCTATCATCCACATCCATCTATCTATCATCTATCATCCACATCCATCTATCCATATATCTATCTATCATCCACATCTATCTATCTATCTATCATCCACATCTATCTATCTATTTATCTATCTATCAGTCATTGACATCTATCTATTTATCTATCTATCAGTCATCCACATCTATCCATCTATCTATCTCAGTCCATCCATATATCCACCCAATTCTGTCTATTCATCTGTCTACCCATCTATCCAGCCATCTACATCTCTACATCTATCAATCTATTCATACATCTATCCACATCCATCGACACACACACACACACACACACACACACACACACACACATATATATATACTGTATATGGATGGATAGGTGAATACATATATATGTATATATATATCCACATCCATCCATTCATCCATATAATACACATCTGTCCATCTATCATCAACATTTTACTGATTTATTTATTTGGGTAAATCCAAAGGGTTAAACTGGGAAACCTACAGTAGGGCCACCATTAAAAAAAAGGAGAGGGGCACTGGAAACATCACTCTGTATCACTGTCGTCTCTCGTTAACACGCTCTGTATGTTTCTGTCAGTTTAAAGTTCAAGTAATATTTCCAGTCTTTCTTTCATTAGCTGTAAATCTCGATCTCCTGCGTTCTCTCCCACACACACTCACAAACACACACGCCGGCTTTCATGTGCATTGATTCAATAACACCGAGGGGCCAGAAAACATTACTGCCTCCCAAAAGCTAACACCTTTGAGCCTGAGGAGGAAAACAATAAAAAATGTATGCTGGAGAGTGAAAAGCCAGACCTTCCAGTAAAAAGAACTAAATAAAGTAAATATATAATGTGAAACAGTGTGAAGACACTAAAACGGTGTCGGAGTCAAAGGTGAGAGTAATTTCATATTTTCAAATGCTTTTAACATAGGCAGATAGGTGGGCAGCACGGTGTGAGGGTGGTGCATGTATTCATTCATGCATGCATGCACACATATACAGTATCTGTGTGGAGGTGAGAAAACAAAAGGCGACCTGCCGCATTTAAAGATACTTTCAGGAGGAGGCGCGCAGATCACCTGAGGCTCTTATCTCAACAACACCTCTGGGCTGCGGGTGTGAGAGCTTTAATGGGCCTAAATAAATGGCAGCCTCCATCTTTCTGCTGGATCGAGCTTTAACAGACAGACACCTCGGGAGAGAAGTGGGTATTCATATAATAAAGTGGGTTTTTTTATGGCTTGGGCTATTCTCCATCTATATTCTGTAGCATAAAAAAGCCCCCTGACTTGCACTTAGATCAGCTAGAAACCGAGGCATCCAAAAAGAACGACGCACGACATTAAACACGGCTGAATGGGTTTCATTTCCTTTGACACGCAACAAGTACAGGCTATTTGGAGCAGATCTGGGTTAAATGACATTTGAAAAATGCTTTTCTTTAGGGAGGGTTGTAGCTCTGAATGTTTTTTGCAGTGATTTGGTATTCCCAGGATGATGAAACGAACATAAAGAACTGTTTTCTGACGTTATTTAATCCAGAGGCGATCAGAACTTTACTCTTTATTTTATCGTGTTAATAAAGCCCAAGATCAACTGATTTTACAGTAAGGGATCACAAAAGCTATGAATTCCTGTGGCCCAAAAATAGTTTCAAGAAAATTAGCTGAAAAAAAACAAAAAAGAAATCATTATCAAAAAAAAAAAATTAAAAAATATCTATGCATACATTTTTTGTAACGTCAATTTTTTAAAATAAAATTATAATAATTACAACTATAGTTTTCTGGATATTTTAACTCTATTTTTTGATAATTTTCCCCCTTTTTAAAATCTTATTTCCAGGTTATTTTTTTGTCACATTTAGCTAATTTCTTGCAATTTGTGAGACATTTCTTTCCAAGTCTGTCTTTCTCTGTTTTCCCCCAAAGTAGTCAAACCATTTTGCTCAGGTTTCAAAATGTTAGATCAACACTCACGCAAAGATATCGTTGTTTCATTTAATGTCAAAACAAAGGACAAAGTCATAACTGTATAAAACAGCAGTGGCATTAAGACTTCCTGTTACTGCTCTCAGTTTTCTTGGCTGATGATGAGCGCCGACGCTCTGATGCGAGAGTCTCTCTTCTCCCGGTTCTGCTTCAGCCTCCGGAGCACAGGGGCGCTGCCGTTCTCGCCCGCCCAGGGGGCGTCTCCTGCTGCTGGGACACACCGTGGACCTCCTGGCTGAGGGTCTGACCAAGAGATTATCTCATGTTAAGCACAAATCCAAAAAATGAGAACTGAAAGATGGCTGTGACGGCTGACCACGGTGATATCATAAAGCACTTTGTTCTGATTATAAATATTTCAGAGGCAAAAACACTCTTTGCGTGCAGAACAAACGTTGAGCTTGAAGTTATCTGATGGTTACTTTTCACTCTTTATCTTTTCCTTTTAATACATTTAAGTGTATCTGCATGACCTCTATTAAAAGTCACAGTGCATCACTATAATATGTAGTAATTGCATTAGTAAATATTAATGCGATAATTAAAAAAAGTATAACGTCTTTCAAAGAAAACGTAAAACAATTTAAGGAAAGACCGAGATGACAACATGTGAGCTCACACGAGCTTCTTTCCCCGTTATTGACTGCACAGTACCAAAGCAACACTCCAACATTTTGGAGCATCCATTAGCTTGCTGTTAAACCGCCTGTTTTGCAATATATCCAGCTCTTAAAGAGTCAAAATATGTTTTCAATTGACCACAAAACTTTAATTTTTTCATTATTTCAACCCAAACCTTATTAAAATATCCTCTGTAACTTCTGCCCTCACTAAGAGATTTAGTATTGAAGAACTTATCATTGTGCTGCAACTTCTCAATGGGTTCAAACAGTCTACAGCTGCTTTTACACTGCCTGTTCAAGGCGGGAACATCGTGCCGCTATGCCGCCTCGCCGTTCTGGATATAACGTCCAATCTCAGAAATGGAGACAGAGCTGTTTCACCTCTGAGCCGGGACAGGAGGCAGTAACGGCACTGAAACGAGGTCTGTGTATAACATAAAGCAGCTGTTAGCAATTAGCGGCTAAGTCAAAGAAGAATAACAACAGCCATAAATGTCCACAAATTGTCATGTTCTGCCTTTCTGATTGTTTAGGGAGCACTGCTGACGCGTACTTTGTACGTCACATGACAGGCTGAATACCCAGAATCCTTTCTTCTAAAGAACAGGGTTAAGTGAGGTAAGCTCAGCCCTTCTGAAACTCTTATTTATGAAAATGGAGACCTCGAAAGACCTAAATGCAGCTCTGGCTGTGTTGTAAATAAAAGCAGCACCATTGCAGGGACAAGCATGTAGGGCCGGTAAAGCCATGTAAGGGCCGGTTTGGCGCGTGAGCTGTGCACATCCTGAAAAATTAATGTGACACTGACGGGAGATGCAGTATGTATGTAAACAGCAGGGGAAGTGTCGAGGCAGAGCGGATGTGACCGAGTAAACACAGCAGCGGGGATTACAAATGCGGAAACCGCGAGAGACACGAACTCCCTACTGTCCTGATGGGCTTGATTTAGAGGCCTGACATACCACTGACGTCGCCGCTGTCGCCTTTTCTGCTTTGATTTCAGCGTTAACATGATAGTAACTTCCTCGGGTGTCCTTATGTCTGTTGTTTACATCCCACATATCTGATATTTGTTTATGGCCTGAGCTCTCTATGTGCCCTCTAAAGGTATCATTTAGTAATACGTGTATATGCAAGTATAAATACAAAACGCTCATGGCGCAAAAGGCTATGTCTTTGTTGCAGCGGTCGTGGGTTCGATTCCACCCCCGGCCGTTTGCTGCATGTCATCCCCTCTCTCACCCCTTTTTGTCATTATCTGTCCCATCACATACAGGGGAAATCCCCCAAAAATAATCTTAAAAAAGACTCAGCTGCTGGATTCACAGTTTGACATTTGCACGATTGCTTCAGCAGGGATTTGAGAAAGAGACGCACACACTGCAGCATCATTCTGAACACAGAGGAGTAAAAGGACAGTGTACCCTGTACTTGTTCCCGGTTCTCCCCCATCGCTCTCCTCCTTCTCTGAAGCACCTGCAGGAGCTCTGCCTCCCCAACATTTCTGCCGAGTCCCCGTCTGGACGGCGCTCTGCGGAGGTGCTGACGTTTCATGTTGTCCTGATGCGCAGAACAGACTTATTACTAAAAGTTTTGCCTTCGCGACACACCAATGTGAGTTTTTAAGTTCATTACCAGCATCCCTTTCAGCTCGACGATTGCGGACTTTCTGTTTTCACTCCTCTGATCCTGCGAGAAGATTTTAGAACAACTGCTTTGTTATGGAAAAACAAAAAGGAACAAGCATGTATAAGGATAACTGACCTTCCATGAGCCGTCGTCCTCCTGTGAGCAGAGAAGTCAGATGTTAGTTATCAAAGTTCATCATTTATCACTTTGGGTTTTGTTCTAATACAAGTTCCTCTGGTCGTTTAAAATGCAAACATTATGGGGGATGCAAAAAATGTAAAAAGTCTTTATGAATACATTTTTGTCCACCTGTACAGTCTTAATGGGCCTCAGGATGATGCCTTTCTTTATTCTCTCCATCATCTCATTCACCGCTTTCGTCTTCATGTCCAACAACGGTGCCGCTTCTTAAAGATTAGAGATGGATACAACACTGTATAAACGCTGTTTTAAACCTTATAACTGGCTGCTAATTGTTGTGGTGTTTTTGGCGTACTGCATCGAATTTGTATTTGTATGAATAGTAAAAGATGAGGCATTGTGATTTGCAAACCAGAAAGAAAGTATCGTAAGAACTCAAGATAAATTGTAAATTCAGAACAAATCTGAGCTTCAGGGTGAAAAGTGTGTTTTTTGTGACATTGTTGATTGAAAGTGAGAGACTCACTGTTTTGATCAGCTTTACTGGCTCCTTCTTTTCTTCTGCTTCTCAGCAAATCAAGTGAACTTTGTACAGAGAGAGAGAGGGAGAGGGAGAGGTCACAGGGGTCAGACTGTTTCACAACGTGTAAAAATAGTCATCAGGATATAAAAATCCTCTGATACAGTATTTACACAATCATAAAACTAAGACTGTCAATTGAAACTCCCGATCGTCTGGGTTTAATTAAACATACTTGGTGACAGCAGTGGGAGGAGGAGGAGGAGGAGGAGGAGGAGGAGGTGGAGGTGGAGGTGGAGGTGGAGGAGGAGGTAAAGAGGGACCAGGAGTGGCTTTCTGCTCTGGTTCATCAGTTGCATCCTCCTCGTTCAGGGTGCCTTGTAATCGTTTCACTACAAAAAAAGGGAGCATCAGCATCAAAAGCTAAGAGAACATTATAATTAAGCACACAAAAGAGAGTTGTGTTGTGCTGTACATCATTGATTCAGTCGTAGGCGTGAGGCCGGATGCAAAGTGCCAGAGGTAAAACATAAAAGCCAGTAAAAAGAGAGTCCACTTTGGCTTCAACATCCAGCTGCTGATCCTTTCCAGTGTTATCATAAAGCTTGTTTTCTGAGAAATGTTCTTAACAAGCAGCTACCTTCCTCCTGGAGCTGTGTGACGGCGCCGTTAGCTTCAGACAGCTGCGTCTGTAAGACCTTCCTCTCCTCCTCGCTCTTCTCCAGCTGCTCTCTGAGGTTCTGCAGCTCGGCGAGGACGCCGCTCTCCTCCCCAGCACTCTGACTCTGTCTGACCTGGAAGAAACAAGAGACATGATGAAGAACATGAATACACCATTTCGCTCCAACGTCATGACACGCTCTCATCACATGTACACACACCTGCTCCTGGTAATGGCGCTGTATGTCACACAGAGCCGTGCTGATGTCAGAGATTTGTCTCAGCGCCTGCTGCAGCTGCAGGCCGGTCTCCGGGCTCTGCGTCAGCATCATGTTCTCTCTGTGGGCCGCCGTCTGCTGAACCAAGATCTGACAAGACAAACCAGATTCACCTTTTGGCATCTTGAACACATCGTCATGATTATCTGCTTCTACGAAAATGGAAAAAAGAAATCCATTAATGACAATGAGCCACAATTAGAGGCAAAATAAAGTGAGATCTGAGTGGCTGGCTGCTAATTTTCTCCTGCAGGAGGTTGTCACAATGCAGAGAAAGTGTTTTCACACCCAACAATGATTTGGAATTACTCATCGGCTTCGTTGAAGAACAGTAACAATGCAAACGGGACGATTTAGCTGTGAGACAAAGCGTACTTTTCTACCCATTATGATAAGTGGTTTGCAAGGAAAAATGAAAAACATCAAGCTTTGCCTTGATCCACAGAAAATTAGATTCTCTCTTCTGCCGCGTGACAAAAAAATACACCAGCAACAGTTAATAACTGTGGTTCAGAGCTAATAAATAATCAAAGCGATATAAACAATCATTTTCTTCTTTTGCATGAGCTTGTGTGATGTTTAAGATTATATATACAGGTAATAATGAGGGTACTGATTAGTTTAATTAGATCAGAGGTTAATAATCCACAAAAGGAAACGAGTTTCATCTCCTGCACGTCAAGTTTAAACGGGAACAGCCCTACAAAAACGCGCAGTTCATACGATAACATTGTGAGAACGATCCTCGTGTACACAGGTCCGTATGAACGACTGAAAACGTCGCAGTACGTATGCCAGGCCAGTAGTTGGTGGTGTAACTTTGTAATGACACACCATAGAAGAAGACCACGTGCATGTGTGAAGTAGAGCTGTAAAGTCGCCCTTCTCAAACGTTTACACTCTGGAACCAGGTTTCAAAAGCATTTTCAAGCCTCCAAAACGCCGTTGTCGTATGAATGAAAGGCCAAATTGCAAAAAAGTTTAACGTTTCACGGCCGTCACCATGTAAACAGCCCCTAAGTCACAGCAGCGTGTGAAAGAACAGCCAAGTCGCCAGAAGAAAATGTTGACATATTTCTGAAAACCAACAGAAGTAGGAAATATTCTGCATTTCTGGCCTGATTTCTGGACGAATTTTGTTTCTCAATCAAGATTCCACTGCTTGGATTCCCATCATGACCAGTTTAAGAAAAATAATTTATTAAAGTATTTGAAAAAAGATGTTACCATTTTTTTTTTCACGATGCAATATCAGAAAAAAACATTCAGAATATCCCACTTCCCATGTCTGAGCATTTTTAAGACTTCAGAAAGATCGATTTGAGTCAATTTAATACCAATTAAGGCCTTATTTTTTTTTATTAATGAATTCAATGCCTTTTTACTTTTTAAGGATCCACAGGAACCCTGTCCATGAGAACAGGTTGTTGATGAGAGAACAGGAAGTGTGAGAGACGGTGGTTTTCATTTCTGCGTTTGGACGTTGAGGACGAACTGAAACAGCAGGTTTAGTGAGCACTGTTTCAGCGCACGGCTGCACGAGGCTGCAAATTACAGCGCTCTGATCCAGGGTCTCCCTTCAGCAGAGGGCAATCTTCACGCAGCAATTAGCACAATTATTTCATACATACAAACACACAGACAGACAGACACAACCATGCACAGCTGCACAAAGAGACAAAAACACACTCGCAGAAAAAAAACCTCCAAATTGTTTCCTGTTTTGAGGCCCTGCGTCATTATACCACCACGCATCACAGAGGAGAGGTGTGAATAGTTGGTGTTTTCAAAACACATGAAAACAGACAAATAGTAGTGCATACAAGAGGCATTCAGCGCAGGGGGGTCTTTTACCATGAATTGAGAGTAAAGGGGGGGGATTGTGTGAACAGTTGGGGGTCCTTTTCACAGGTAAGGACCCCTGCGAGGCCGTCCATTGTGCGCCTGTCCGGTAAATGGAGGACACCGCGCACAAAGGCGACAATTGCTATATGCACGGCAAAACATAAAGGTGTCAGGCAAAGACAGGTTGTGCTTAAAGACCACTATTCTCCTTCAGCGGCAGTGATGACCACTAATTATGGGGAAGGGAGGGGCTAAATGGGAAGGGAGGAGAACAGAGAGACGTTTTTTGAAAGAAAGGGCCTTCATTATCGAAGCAGCTGGGGCTGCAAAAAACTGTGCAATGTGTGTGTGTGTGCTTGGGTATGTGGATTTTAAGTGAATTGGTGTTTTTACAGCTTGTGTATGAGTGGGTGTCTGCTTTTGTCTTTTGTGTGTGTGTGTGTGTGTGTGTGTATGTGTGTGTGTGTGTGTGTGTGTGTGTGTGCGCGCGCCTCGCATCAAACAGAGAGCCTGGATTTGACCAAAGTGTCATCGGTGTGAAAACAGAGAATGGAGACCCCTTCTCCTGTCCTGCCACATCAGCTGACAGTGGAAGTGTGTGTGTGTGTGTGTGTGTGTGTGTGTGTGTGTGTGTGTGTGTGTGTGTGTGTGTGTGCGTCCCTCCTGTCCGAGTGTCCGTCTCCTCGCCATAGATGCCCGAAGGTCAACACTGTAACACTCCTGCGCCCTTCCCGTGGCACGACCTGTCACCCTCAGTTTCTATAGGTGTGAATGTACGACAAAATGTTTTGTGTGTGGTGCAGAAAACACACACGTACACACACACACACACACACACACACATACAGGCATGCCACGTGCTCACACCTGGTGGGCGAAGACTTCAGCGTGCTGCCGGAGGCCCTGCTCCAGCTCCAGCTTCTGAGACATTTCTGTGAACTCCTCAGTGACAAGCTGGGAGACTGTGTAAACACACACACACACACACACACACACACACACACACACACAGAAAAAACACAAAATTAAGTGCCATTCATCATGTTTTTCAACAAGAAATTGAAATATCAACATAATAAAGTGAATCATTGCTTAATAAATTAAAAAATCTGCAGAAAGTGAATCAGATTGATTAATTAATCATTTTCTGTCATTTATGAGCAAAAATGCCATTTATTTTCTCATTCAAGTCTCTTAATTATGAGGATTTGCTGTTTTCTTTCTGATTTGTATAAAACTCTACATTGCAGCACCAGTTACATTCCACAAATGTCAGTTATACTGGGATTGCAGCAGATATCTCGGAGACATATCTAAAAAACTTCATCCAATAAACATATTTGTGTGGCTACAATTCACTACAAATGAGACAAAATGTGGTGTTTTTGTAATTTGAGTGAAATGACCCTTTAATACTTTTGGACCGTTGTTTGTTTTCTAAATAAAATTACAAATATCTACTTATTAATTATTTAATATCTATTTTATTAAATTTTCAGGCTTGCCACACATTTCTGTAGACACAATTTCAAAACTTTTCAAGACTTTTCAAGGACCCATAATAATGATAAAAATTTAAACGTTGGGTAAAATGACCCTTTAAATAATTTTAGGTTTTAGACCGTTGATTGGGCAAAACAAGAAAAGTTAACAAGGAATAAATGTTTTTCACTATTTTATTATTTTTGTTTTACATTTTCCAGATTTCAAAAACAATATCTACTTACAAATATTTGGGGAAAAATGTATGAATCAACTGATAATGAAAATAATAATTAGTTCAGCAGCAGAAGGAGGACTCACCGCGTTTGATTTTATTCATGGTCTTGCTCTGCTTGCTCATTTTATTCAGTATGGTCTCTTTCTCCTCGACCTCCAGAGCGAGCTGAGAGAAAAAGGTCAGGTGATAAGACTCCAGTTACTTTCACTTACACACACACACACACACACACACACACACACACTTTAACTATGTTTACATGCACAAAATATTCAATTTTTTGCCCTCATTATGAAAAAGGCAATATTCCTCTCAGGCGGTTTATTGCTGAATATTTAATACATTGAATATTAAATAAGCAGAATATTGTCATGTTTGGGAAAAATAGTGAAATATTAGAGTAAATGTAAACATGATGTACCTGCCGTCTCAGTTGGACCTGCTCTTTGGTCAGATCCTCCACCTCTTGCTCCAGCTGCAGCTTCTCAGCCAGCAGGCCGTCTACTGACGCCTGCAGCTCTGAGACACACACACAGACACACACACACACGCACACACACACACACACTTAAAGGTTCAGGATGACACTTAATTAAAAAAACAAAACAAAAAAACTTCCTTTAGATCCATGTATGGCCTGTGATAATGATTTGTCTATGCAAGATTTTGGAGCAAAAATATGAAGGAAAATTTACACAGAAACAAATCCGTGATCAAATCCCCAAATAAATATAAAATAAATTAACTGCCATTAAAGAGCTTTGTTCTTTATCTAATTCAGTCAACTGGAAATATTGATGATTATTTTGGAATTTACCATCGGGTTCGACAGAAGCTGAAGTGACTCCTATTTATTATTGCTTCACATATTTCTTATAATTTCACTGTTGATGGTTTCTGACTGTTTATTTTCAAATTGGTGAAACAAACTGACAATAAAAAGACTGTTATCCTAGTTAGACTTCTAATTTTTTATTTCACACCGAGAGCGGTCTAACCTGCAATCTTAGCTTGTCCCTGCAGCAGCAGCGTCTCCTCACTGCAGTCCTCACTGAGAGCGACCTCTTCCTCACCGTTAACCACGGGGTCAGCGTCCAGGTCAAAGGTCACAGCAGCCAAGTTTTCAGGCAGCTCGGGGATGAGTGGCATCAGCATCTGGCTCGCCCTCTTCAGGGCTTTGTTCTCTTTGGTCACCTAGGCAACAGAGGGGACAATTGGTGAGTCTGGAGGTTGATGTTATTTTTATTTTAAATCTTTTGGTATGAAAACGACAAGGGTTAGAGACAAACCGCTTCTTACTTCAGTCTCTTGACGTGTCAGATGAGGACAGGAAATGGAAAGAAAGTGAAGGAAATGGAAACACAAGAAAAAGGAAAGGACATAGGGAAATAGGAAGCAGGAAAGGAAACCAAAGGAAAGGAAAATGGGAATGGGGCCAAATGTCTCCCCTTCTATTCCTAAGTTATGACATTGACCTTTGACCTCTTGCATATAAAATGTCAGAACTTGAGCCATGGCCCCAAAAACATGTTTTATGAGGTCACTGTGACCTTGACCTTTGACCTTTAGCCATCAGATTCTAGTCAGTTTCATTCTTGAGTCTAGGTCGACATTTGTGCTAAATTTGAGGAAACTCCTTCAAGGCCTTCCTCAGATATTGCACTCACGACAATAAGACGGATGCAAGGTGATCTTGACATTTGACCACCAAATTCTAATCAACTAATTGTTGAGTCCAAATGAACGTTTGTGTTTAACTTGATGAAAGTCCCTTAAGGTGTTCTTGAAATGTCACTTTCACAAGAAACATATGAATTCAAGGTCACCATAACCTTGACCTTTGACCATCAAAATGTATTTAGTTCTTCCTTGAGTTGACTTAAATGCTTGTGCCAAATTTGAGAAAATCCAAGTTCTTGAGATATCGTGTTCACAAGAATGAGGCAGACAAGGTCACAGTGACCTTGACCTTTGACCACCAAAATGTGATTTTTTAAAAAAAAAAACTTCACATGATGTTCCACATATTGGGTTCAAGGGAATGTCCGTACATATTGACAGACAACCTGAAACATAATGCCTCCTGGCCTCAGCTATTATTATTAAATCACCTGCACGGAGGCATAAAAACAGACCAATACTCAATAATAATAGTAATAATAATAATTATTATTACTATTATTTAAAAAGTCTTTCAAGGAAAGCAGGGGACAGTTTACACATATGGGGGCATACAAACACAAATAACTCCAGAAGAGAACATAATAGTGGGGATGTATGCCGGCTGTAACAGTGGAAAAACACATACTTTGACAGCGAGCGCCTCAGCACTCTCCCTGCAGGAGCGCTCAATCTGGAACTGCATCTCCAGCACGTTTATCTCTTTCAGGAGCTGATTGGAGGCTGGAGATGAGAGGAGGAG